>NC_134244.1:7290539-8540539 GCF_965152275.1 Natator depressus | reverse complement strand
AAGAGAATGAGTATGGATATGGATATGAGTCAGCAGTGTGCCCCTGTTGCCAAGAAGGCCAGCGACATATTGGGCTGTATTAGTAGGAGCATTGCCAGCAGATCGAGGGATGTCATCGTTCCCGTCTATTTGGCACTGGTAAGGCCACACCTGGAGTACTGCATCTAGTTTTGGTCCCCCCACTACAGAGGGATGTGGACAAATTGGAGGGCATCCAGTGGAGGGCAATGAAAATGATCAGGGGGCTGGAGCACATGACTTATGAGGAGAGGCTGAGGGAACTGGGCTTATTTAGTCTACAGAAGAGAAGGGAGTGAGGGGAGATTTGATAGCAGCCTGCAACTACCTGAAGGGGGTGGGGAGATTCCAAAGGAGATGGAGCTAGGCTCTTCTCAGTGGTGGCAGATGACAGAACAAGAAGCAGTGGTCTCAAGTTGCAGTGCAAGAGGTCTAGGTTGGATATCAGGAAACACTATTTCACTAGGAGGGTGGTGAAGCACTGGAATGGGTTACCTAGAGAGGTGGTGGAATCTTCATGCTTAGAGGTTTTTAAGGCCCGACTTGACAAAGCCCTGGCTGGGATGATTTTGTGGGTGTTGGTTGATTTGAGCAGGGGATTGGACTGGATGACCTCCTGAGGTCTCTTCCAACCGTAATCTTCTTTGATTTATTACAGTAACAGGGTTTCTGAGGTGCTTACACTCCAAGATGACAACACCTTAGAAAAAAGATAAATGAAGTCATAGGAACTAAATCAGATACAGGGTACAGATGCAAGAGCCATTTCATGAAACAATATACGAATCAGTGAAAAGCAGTGTACTCTAAAACAGACACGTTATTCTGAAAAGCATTTAAGTCAACCTCCCCTAGAAGAGAGGGAAATCAACACAGCATCCTTCAGGAAGCACTTGCGTTGGTCCTGAATCTTGCAGTTAAAGTCATCTGCCAAGAAATTTGCCTGGCCAACAGCATGAAGAATGGCATTAAGGGCACTGTTCTGAAGGAGTATTCCCACAAACCATCTCCCAGTGAGAACAAATCCCGTCAGCCCTTGCTGGGTTGGATAGTACCTACCAGCCATGTTTTCCCATAAGCAAATGATGGTTCCTTTAATGACAGGAGAGTAGAGGACTAGTCTTATGGGTATATCTGTCCTTTGATTTGGGGACAGCTAACTAAGTATATTGTGAAGTATGGACCACTAAATAAGTGAGTCTCTGATAGACCCAAAGGTACTTAAAAGAAACTTAAGTTAACTGCAAGTGCAAGTTCATTTCAGGTTGATCTCAGTTTACCCTTAACCCAATGCTCTGAAACAGAGCAAATGACATGTAGAGCTTAAATTGCACACAAAGAGGAAAACCTCTTTGAATAACCAATTGTTAGGTAGGGAAAGACTAGCCATCTGTGAGCAGAAGTAACTAGGCAGGTAGAATTTTTTTCTGTGATGATCTGAAGCTTTTCATTTGAAAAAAAAACTGATTAGATTACAGTAGGTGGCACAAACAAGACTTTGCCCAGAAAAAGGACCCCGAGGGGCCTCTCCCACTTGCTTCCCTGCTCTGAAAGTAAAAAAAGCTATTCAAACAAAAGACCATCAAAGGGACTGCTGGTCCTTAGGGGACATTATATTCTCACATGAAACTTAGGGCTTGTCTATATTTCTGGCTAAATTGGCACTGCTGTGATGAACACAGCGGTGTCGATTTAGCGAGTCTGGTGAAGACAAACTAAGTCGATGGCAGAATGCTCTCCTGTCGATGTCTGTAGTCCACCTCCCTGAGAGGTGGAAGGTAAGTCGGCAAGAGAGCTTCTCCCATTGTCATAGCACAGTATAGACACCGCTGTAAGTCGACCTAAGTTATGTTGACCTCAGTTACGTAACTTTCGTAAATGAACTGGCATAATTTAGGTTGTCTTACAGCTTTAGTGTAGAGCAGCCCATAGTGCTTGCTGCACAAGATCTACTGAATTCCATTACTGGTCTTCCAAAAACGCTTGCCAAATAACTTTTTTTAAATGTAAGTTAAACCAACTGGGCAATCAATGGGAGGTTAATATTCCAAGACTGCTCACAGGAGTTTCCTAACTAAACCCAACCCTAAGGAGTAAAAAACAAACAAACAAAAAAACTACAAATCACAGAATTACCATGACATTTGCAAATCATCCTTCTGCACATAAAGTACACCCCTTTCTGCTACCCTTTGTCTTGTTATTTGGATTGTAAACTCTTCGGGGTAAGGCCAGTCTATTACTCATCTTTGTACAGTGCCTAGCACAACAGGGCTCCATTCTAAGTTGCCTCCTAAGAACTACTGTAATACAAACAACAGCAGAAAGAAAAAAAGAGGGCAGTTATGGGAGTAAGGCCTTTTACAACAGTTGTTGGAACACCAGATCTGCAGACTAAAGAACAAGTCTCCCTGCCCTTTCTCCAAAATGATTGAACAGCTTTAGGGTGGTTCTTGGAATGTGAGGCACAGCATTCAGTTCAGCTCCTACTGCACAGATCTGCAGAGGCCATTTTGTTAGAGCCTACATTTTGAGCCAGATTTTAACTTGCAGCATCCCTTTTAGTTTATCTTTACTAAAAGACTCATGTTCCATGAGTTCCATAATGTTCCATAAACATTAAAAACCTTCCAGAAATACAAAAGTTTCTCTTTTCACCAGAAGTGTTCACAATACAACTGCAAAATATTTTCTTCCCAAATACTTAGAAGAAAATAAGATGAGTACAAAAAAGGTACTGTAAGCATCAACAAATGTTACCGTAACTTCCCTATGTTTTACTGGGTAAGGAATTTACACCACAGACCATTTTAAACAAGTTTATAGCCTCGCTAAAATAAATCTTAGCTTTTATTCATTTTAACTTTTCTTTTTGTACTCCTTTTCTTTTTGTGAATACAGACTAACACGGCTGTTACTCTGAAACTTTTCTTTTGTAACTCATAAGTCCATACATTCATATAAATACACCTAAATAGTTTGAACAGACAAGAAAAAAAACCTTAGAATTTTGCACGTAGAACAAAAACTTGGTACAGCTCTAAAAATTCTACTTTTAGCCTCTGAATGCAGTGGAAGAAACTATCAAGATTAATCTTGTTTCTTGTTTTCTTGCTGTGCAACTGATACCCTTGAATGTTTCCTTTTGTTGCTACCCTGCCTCTGAAAGCAGCTATTCTATGGGTTTTTTTTTTAAATGCGAATCCGAAATTGCATGGCCAATGATTGAACAGAAGTGCTTTGTTAAATCCTTCCAATACCTGCATCTCCTATTTGAAGATACAATGTTTAACCCATTAGCTCCAAGCATCAAGATTTCATGACATCAAAAGCAAGTGCAGCAAGAAACCCTCACTGTCCACTACTGCAATGTTTCAATGATCACACCTCTGCAGCAACTATAATACTTAGGCCCTGCCTACACTGGCAAGTTTCTGTGCAGTACAGCAGCTTTCTGCGCTGTAACTCCCGAGGTGTACCCACTGCCAAGCCACGTAGCGCACAGAAACTGTGCAGTTGTAGCGCTTTAAAAAAACAAACAAACCACACCCACCCCAACGAGAGGCGTAGAGCTTTCTGCCCCGGGGCTACCGCACTGCGGTGCTAGTGTAGACACTGTGGTCGATTACAGCGCTGCAGCTGGCCTCCAGGAGGTGTCCCACAGTGCCTGTTCTCACCTCTCTGGTCATCGGTTTGAACTCTACTGCCCTGCCCTCAGGTGACCAACCCTCATCCCCATCCTGTAAATTCCTTTGGAATTTTGAAAGTCCCCTAACTGTTTGCTTGGTGATGCCTGCAGTGGTCTCAGCGCATCTTTCTGGGTGGCCATGCCTGCTCTACGCATGAAGCGATCCCCCGCTTGGAACAATGCTGAGTTGCTAGACCTCATCAGCATTTGGGGAGAGGAGGCTGTCCAGTCCCAGCTGCGCTCCAGCTGTAGGAGCAGGATACAATTAATGACCCCGCTGACTTCCGTCAACATGAGTCCAACGGTAGACTTTCCCACTCCGAACTGGTTAGCGACCCATCGGTAGCAGTCTGGAGTAGCCAGCTTCCACAGTGCAATCGCCACGCACTTCTCCAATGGCGGGACAGCTCTCATTCTCGTGTCCTTGTGCCTGCCGCAGGGCTGGGGTGAGCTTATCACACAGTCCTATGAATGTGGCTTTCCTCATCTGAAAGTTCTGCAGCCACTGCTTGTCATGCCAGACGTGCATCACGATGTGATCCCACCACTCAGTGCTTGTTTCCCAAGCCCAAAAGCGGAGTTCCACTGTGGTCAGCACCTCCGTGAATGCCCCAAGCAATCTCGTGTCGTAGCTATTACGCATGGTGAGATCCATGTCGCACTCCTCTTGCCTTTGTAGTTTAAGGAATAACTCCACTGCTACTTGTGACATGTTGGTCAGAGCGAGCAGCATACTGGTCAACAGTCCAGGATCCATTCGTGCAGCCCAAAGAGGCAGGGAGCGCAGTACACAAACCGTTGACAGATGACACCAAATGTGGACGGAAGCACAGGGATTGCTGGGATGCAAAGCAATGCATCACGGGGCATTGCGACAGAACCCAGGATACCCCGCGACCCCCTCTGCCTTCCCACAACTCTTAGCGGCAGAAGAGAAAGAGGTGCTCTGGGGGATAGCTGCCCAGAGTGCACTGCTCCGAATACCGTTGCAAGTGCCACAAGTGTGAACATGCTATTGCGCAGGCAGCTGACAGTGTGAACACACAACTGCAGTTTCCCTTCAACGCTCTCTGAGAGGTGCTGTAACTCCTGGTGCTGTAACTCTGCCAGTGTAGACATGCCCTTAGTTACATTAGAGTAATCAGACTCTGTAGTACCTTCAGTTGGTGGGTCATTCACAGGTTAAGTATGCCAAAAGTTGTAACTTAATACACACTCTTAATGAGAGACACACAAGTCTTGACTTTGCATGAAGCACAAGGCCAAAGCTGAAATGCCTCTACCATACAAGAATTATCTACATGCCCTGCAATCACAATGTACAGTGCATTCTAAAGCAGTTTTAGAACATGCCTGAAGTAGTTAACTTTACATGTTAGACAGACATCTTTTATACCATGAGACATTGTTTATAGCAGAAGGATAGAAGAGCTAAACTATAGCTTTCTGACAGTTTGTGACTTATGCATTAATCAACTTAGTTCATTTAAGCAGGTGCCAGTCCAGGAGGAAGAATGATTTTTAAAATGTCACCATTAAGGGAAAGTATCAGCACAGCCCAAGTTAAAGTATTCACTCTCTCTTTTTTCTTTTTGTAAAAAAGAGAAAAACAAAAGCTAGAGTACATTAATACTTTTAAAATATTTTATATAAATTTATGATCTTTCACTATAGTGGTCTCACTATGATCACATGGGATTATCTCTGTTCTATCTTTGAAAACTCATGGTGATCGGGGGAAGTCCCGGATGACTGGAAAAAGGTTAATGTAGTGCCCATCTTTAAAAAAGGGAAGGAGGAGGATCCTGGGAACTACAGGCCAGTCAGCCTCACCTCAGTCCCTGGAAAAATCATGGAGCAGGTCCTCAAGGAATCTATTCTGAAGCACTTAGAGGAGAGGAAAGTGATCAGGAACAGTCAGCATGGATTCACCAAGGGCAAGTCATGCCTGACTAACCTAATTGCCTTCTATGACGAGATAACTGCTTCTGTGGATGAAGGGAAAGCAGTGGACGTGTTGTTCCTTGACTTTAGCATAGCTTTTGACACTGTATTCTTGCCAGCAAGTTAAAGAAATATGGGGTGGATAAATGGACTATAAGGTGGATAGAAAGCTGGCTAGATTGTCAGGCTCAACGGGTAGTGATCAATGGCTCCATGTCTAGTTGGCAGCCGGTATCAAGGGGAGTGCACCAAGGGTCGGTCCTGGGGCCGGTTTTGTTCAATATCTTTATTAATGATCTGGAGGATGGTGTGGATTGCACCCTCAGCAAGTTTGCAGATGACACTAAACTGGGAGGAGAGGTAGATACGCTGGAGGGTAGGGATAGGATACAGAGGGACCTAGACAAATTGGAGGATTGGGCCAAAAGAAATCTGATGAGGTTCAACAAGGACAAGTGCAGAGTTCTGCACTTAGGACGGAAGAATCCAATGCACCGCTACAGACTAGGGACCGAATGGCTCGGCAGCAGTTCTGCAGAAAAGGACCTAGGGGTTACAGTGGACGAGAAGCTGGATATGAGTCAACAGTGTGCCCTTGTTGCCAAGAAGGCCAATGGCATTTTGGGATGTATAAGTAGGGGCATTGCCAGCAGATCGAGGGATGTGATTGTTCCCCTCTATTCAATGTTGGTGAGGCCTCATCCGGAGTACTGTGTCCAGTTTTGGGCCCCACACTACAAGAAGGATGTGGAAAAATTGGAAAGAGTCCAGTGGAGGGCAACAAAAATGATGAGGGGATTGGAACACATGACTTATGAGGAGAGGCTGAGGGAACTGGGGATGTTTAGTCTACGGAAGAGAAGAATGAGGGGGGATTTGATAGCTGCTTTCAACTACCTGAAAGGGGGTTCCAAAGAGGATGGATCTAGACTGTTCTCAGTGGTAGCAGATGACAGAATGAGGAGTAATGGTCTCAAGTTGCAGTGGGGGAGATTTAGGTTGGATATTAGGGAAAAGTTTTTCACTAGGAGGATGGTGAAACACTGGAATGCGTTACCTAGGGAGGTGGTGGAATCTCCTTCCTTAGAAGTTTTTAAGGTCAGGCTTGACAAAGTCCTAGGCTGGGATGATTTAATTGGGCATCGGCCCTGCTTTGAGCAGGGGGTTGGACTAGATGACCTCCTGAGGTCCCTTCCAACCCTGATATTCTATGATTCTATCTTGCTGTCCTGCAGACTGCATTTTATAGATATCTTTTTTTAATTTATCTACATATATTCCATCAGTGATTTGGAATCTTAAGCAAATATACAGAAATCAGTACACCTTTAAGGGTGAACTCAATCTCCTGTGTTGGACCCTAGAACTAACATCTTTGTAAGACAGTCAACAAGATGCACTCTGTTGTCTAACAGTTGGATGGCATCCAGTTTCCCTTTCCATAATATTATTGATACTAAATCAGCTGGGAATCCTTCAGAGACAGCCTCTATCAAAAGACTCCCCACTAACACCAATATATGTCCTGCTCAATGGCAAATATGCAAGTTAAATCAGTTATCCTCAGGGCCCTTGTCCCCACACCTATATTTTAACAACAGTTTAAGTATACAGTAGGAGATAGTAAGTTCCATTACTTTTTTATAGCAATGTAACAACTGTGACAGTTCCAGATGACTATGGATTCAAAGAAGCTGCATTCCTTATATCTTATTCCACATCAGATTGTTATATTGGCAGCTCTCTCTTTGATAATTACGATATTTGAAAGACTTATGAAGATGTAGTCATTTAATCTTCCACAAAAAGCGTCATTAAATGGATACAACAGATAATCTTAAAAACTACAACAACGAGGAGTCCTTGTGGCACCTTAGAGACTAACAAATTTATTTGGGCATAAGCTTTCATGGGCTTCTAGCCCATATAAATTTGTTAGTCTCTAAGATGCCACAAGGACTCCTCGTGGTTTTTGCGGATACAGACTAACATGGCTACCACTCTGAAACCACATAATCTTAGTCAGCCAACATGGATCCCCAAATTTGGGTCATGAAAGAAAACCACCTGTAAGTACAGGCATTAAAATGCTGGGATATGTAGGTAACATCTACCCTTGACAGACTGAAAGTAAATTTTCTTTATCTACACAAGAAATTTACAGCACAGTTAATTAATTTTGACTACACTGTTTTTACCCAGCAGTATTCTTGAATTTTACTGGAACTATTTAAATCCAGTTGCTTAACATTCCACGATTGTGCCCCAAAATAGACCAGTTAGTTATTTTACACTTTCTGCATTAAACTGTAGCATTAAAAAGCACACAATATATATTCAGTCAGTGCATTTCTCCACCCTGAATGCGAGCCAGATTTCTTTAGAAATCATATGCTGAAATACAGATGACTGAATCTTTCTCTACGCAGGAGTGCCATTAAAATTCAACAAAATATAGCACTGATAACAGCAGGCATTTACTTATTGAAACAGATTAATAAGATATCAAAACATGAGAAAATCGACCATTCCCTCTGTCATAATAATCATCCAAGACATCAAAAAATAGATGTGACTAAGTTCTGAACAGCAGTTTCAGAGTATAATCTTGAAAGTAAATTACAACAGCCTATGAAAACTACAGTCATACAAAGTATCCAAAAGAGATTTGATACAGGTCTGAACGAAGCGGCAAAGAGTCCTGTGGCACCTTATAGACTAACAGATGTATTGGAGAATAAGCTTTTGTGGGTGAATACCCACTTCATCGGATGCAACGAGGGTTCCATATTTAAGCAACAATTGAGACTTTGTTAGCATCGTCACCAGAGGTATTTTTAGGATCTGTTTATCATCTCACGTGGTCTTTAAAATGAGCAATTCTAAGTCGCTGTTCTTTGATCTGCTTTCTTGAATCTGGAAGTGAATCTTTATGTTGTATGCATTATATAACAGATGCACATACATCCTTTTGTAATCTTCAAGATTCACATCTGAGGAATGTTTGAATTCAATATTACTAAACTTTCATAGAGCTTCTCACCCAGAGACGTTAAAGTCATTACAAAAGGAGGGCAAGTATAATTAGCCCTATTTTACAGATGGAGAAACTTGGTCTCCTGACCACCTCCCATAAGTTCTCCTTGCTGAAGTACTCCCTCTCCACACTCATTCTTCAGTGCAGGTGATAGAATTGATGTTGCACACTTCCCTTTTGGAACAGCAATGAAGCCAGATTTCCAGCACCAAGTATTCCAGGTGATGTGTATAGGACCATGTGCTTGGAGGCTCTGTGCCTTGACATCAATTCCTGAACCCCCTTCCTCCTTACGGTTCCCTAGCAACACAGCCACAATGGAGCCTTGTTACCACTGACTCCACAAATTATAGATGTACTAGACTGGTGCTATGAGAAATTCGTGTGTACTTCAAAGATGTGGTTTTAATCAAACACAAACTTTTATAAAGTCTCTTGGAATTTCACTTTAACACCCCTATACCTGTATGTTCACATCATTAGAGTAATTTGTCTTCATTAGCTTAAAAAGCCCTAAGAGCTGTGTGTTGGTGAGTTTTAGATTTTCTACATGTATTCCTATTATAACAAAGGTTGAGTTGAGAATATAGTTGCAGATGTCATTTCAGTGGATTGTATGTCTGTAAGAAGCACTAGGACATTGTTATTAACATTTTGACTAACCACAATTTACCAGGTTACTCCAAATTCAGTTACATTTTTCCCCACCCACACAAGTTACAAAACAAAATTTAATGACTGGTATTCTGCAATTACTCTTCCAAGTACAGTTAATTTATCACTGTCTCAGTAAACAGAGCTGTCTTTAATTTACAAGTCAAGAATTGGTGATTAGCAGCCTTAACACTTTATGATTACCTGTTCTGTTCATTCCCTCTGGGGCACCTGGTATTGGCCACTGTTGGAAGACAGGATACTGGGCTAGATGAACCTTTGGTCTGACCCAGAATGGTTGCACTTATCACTTAAATAGAAATGAGACACACCCTAGTTTTTGAACTGTAACATTTCTGGTTTAACATGTTGTACTGTAATTATTCAACATATATACTTATAGAGAAAGCTACTAAAATTACTATATGCCTTTTCCTTCTTCCATGGGGGTCTTGATGCCCCCATTGTTTTAACATGTGAGGGATTCTGGTATTGATCCCAATTTGTTTAAACCTTATTTTAGTGAATGACTATTTAGAGAAGTTCAACGGCTATTAGCCAAGATAGTTAGGGACAACCCCACGCTCTGGGAACCCCTAAACCTCCAACTGCCAGATGCTGCGACTGGACAGGAGATGGATCACTCCATAATTGCCCTGTTCTGTTCATTTCCTCCGAAGCATTTGGCACCAGCCACTGCTGGAAGACATGATACTGAGCTACACTCATAGAATATCAGGTTTGGAAGGGACCTCAGGAGGTCATCTAGTCCAACCCCCTGCTCAAAGCAGGGCCGATGCCCAATTAAATCATCCCAGCCTAGGACTTTGTCAAGCCTGACCTTAAAAACTTCTAAGGAAGGAGATTCCACCACCTCCCTAGGTAACGCATTCCAGTGTTTCACCACCCTCCTAGTGAAAAACTTTTCCCTAATATCCAACCTAAATCTCCCCCACTGCAACTTGAGACCATTACTCCTCATTCTGTCATCTGCTACCACTGAGAACAATCTAGATCCATCCTCTTTGGAACCCCCTTTCAGGTAGTTGAAAGCAGCTATCAAATCCCCCCTCATTCTTCTCTTCCGTAGACTAAACATCCCCAGTTCCCTCAGCCTCTCCTCATAAGTCATGTGTTCCAATCCCCTCATCATTTTTGTTGCCCTCCGCTGGAATCTTTCCAATTTTTCCACATCCTTCTTGTAGTGTGGGGCCCAAAACTGGACACAGTACTCCAGATGAGGCCTCACCAACATCGAATAGAGGGGAACAATCACATCCCTCGATCTGCTGGCAATGCCCCTACTTATACATCCCAAAATGCCATTGGCCTTCTTGGCAACAAGGGCACACTGTTGACTCATATCCAGCTTCTCGTCCACTGTAACCCCTAGGTCCTTTTCTGCAGAACTGCTGCCGAGCCATTCACCCTAGTGAATACACCCTAGTCTGTAGCGGTGCATTGGATTCTTCCGTCCTAAGTGCAGAACTCTGCACTTGTCCTTGTTGAACCTCATCAGATTTCTTTTGGCCCAATCCTCCAATTTGCCTAGGTCCCTCTGTATCCTATCCCTACCCTCCAGCGTATCTACCTCTCCTCCCAGTTTAGTGTCATCTGCAAACTTGCTGAGGGTGCAATCCACACCATCCTCCAGATCATTAATGAAGATATTGAACAAAACCGGCCCCAGGACCAACCCTGGCAATCAGTCTGACCCAGTATCGCCATTTTTATGTTCTTAGACAAGTTAGATGTCTTCAAGTCACCAGGGCCTGATAAAACATCCTAGAATACTCAAGGAGCTGACTGAGGAGATATCTGAGCCATTAGCGATTATCTTTGAAAAGTCACGTATGGCGGGAGAGATTCCAGAGGCCTGGGAAAGGGAAAATATAGTGCCCATCTATAAAAAGGGAAATAAGGACAACCTGGGAAACTACAGACCAGTCAGCTTTACTTCAATACCAGGGAAGATAATGCAGCAAATAATTAAGCAACCAGTTTGTAAACACTTAGAAGATAAAGTGGTAAGTAACAGCATGAATTTGTCAAGAACAAATCACATCAAACCAACTTAATAGTTCTCTTTGACAAGGTAACAAGCCTTGTGGATAAGGGGGGGGGAAGCAGTAGATGTGGTATATCTTGACTTTAGTAAGACTTTTGATACTGTCTCGCATAACCCTCTCATAAACAAACTAGGGTAATACAACCTAGATGGAGCTACTATAAGGTGGATGTACACCTGGTTAGAAAACCATTCCCAGAAAATAGTTTTCCATGGTTCACAGTCAAGTTGGAAGGGCATATCGAGTGGGGTCCTGAGGGATCAGTTCTGGGTCCAGTTCTGTTCAACGTCTTTCTTAATTACTTAGATAATAGGATAGAGAGTACACTTATAAAGTTTGCGGACAATATCAAGTTGTGCTTGGAGGATAGGATAAAATTCTAAATGATCTGGACAAACTGGAGAAATGGTCTGAAAAAAACAGGATGAAATTCAATAAGGACAAATGCAAAGCACTCCACTTAGGAATGGACAATTAATTGCACACATACAAAACGGGAAATGACTTCCTAGGAAGGAGTACTGCAGGAAGGGATCTGGGGGTCATAGTGTATCACAAGCTAAATATGAGGCAACAGTGTAACACTGTCAAAAAAAACCCCATCATTCTGGGATATATTAGCGGGAGTGTTGTAAGCAAGACACAGGGAGTAATTTTTCCACTCTACTCCGCGCTGATTCGGACTCAACTGGAGTATTGTGTTCAGTTCTGGGAGCCACATTTCAGGAAAGATGGACAAACTGCAAAAAGTCTAGAGAAGAGCAACAAAAATTAATCAAGGTCGATAAAACATGACCTATGAGGGAAGATTGAAAAAACTGGGTTTGTTAGTCTGGAGAAGAGAAGACAGAGGGGACATGATAACAGTTTTCAAGTACATAAAAGGTTGTTACAAGAAGGAGGGAGAAAAATTATTCTCCTTAACCTCTGAGGATAGGACAAGAAGCAATGGGCTTAAATTGCAACAAGGGTGGTTTAGGTTGGACATTAAGAAAAAACTTCCTGCCAGGGTGGATAAGCACTGGAATAAATTGTTCAGGGAGGTTGTGGAATCTTTATCATTGGACATTTTTAAAAGCAGGTTAGACAAACACCTCTCAGGGATAGTCTAGATAATACTTAGTTCTGTCATGAGTGCAGGGGACTGGACTAGATGACGTTTTGAGGTTCCTTCCAGTCTTACAATTCTATGATTCTAATGATAGTTTTGCGATTGGACTTATTCTAGAGGTATTCTGTTCATTCACATAAGTTCTCTCTCAATTCCATGATATTTATCAACATTATATGACTTGAGCATGATTGACTCATTCTACTACTGACTGTGGGACTTGAGACAAATCACCGTGTCTACCTCAGTCCCCCTATCTGTGAAACGGAGGTAACAGAGGTGATGCAAGAATTGTTGGTGATTATTTTACAGGGCTTGAACCACAAGTTGCACTAGTATTATGGGGCAAGATTCTCTGGTTCACTCTAGAAGTAAAAAGGGACCAGAAAGCAGCTATCTGGAGCCTGCTAAGAATTCCTCTGGCATAGCGGAGAATTCTGCTGACAGTGCCAGCACACCAGGTTTCTACATCACCCTTCGCCCCACCCCCTCGGACCTGGGTTCAGCACAAGGGACATTTTGGAGTGGCAGGAGCACACTACTGTCTGGGTATCCTCAACTGGCACAGTACCCTGGGGACCACTACCAGCTGGCATAGCTTACACCCACAAGTCTGCCCTAAGAATCACAGTGGGACCAAGCTCCCCGATGGGCCTATCTCCCGCTCCACTGCGTCAAGCAGAAACTCAGTGCAGTATCAAATGCTGGCTATCATCTTACTCTGCAGATGAAACTGGATTTATTTTTCTTCCAACCAATGCAAAGGCAACACTTTCATGTACATGTTCTAAACTAAAAAAACTGAAACATTAATGTTCAATATTAACCAATATCTATGTTCAATCTGTCACTTTATTTGGCTCCAATGTTTTTTAAGTTCTCCGTTCAGGAGCATATTAAAAGGAACAGTGGGAACTGCTTTTAAACAGTTCAGGAACACTCAAACACCTACTCAGACCTACCTATTGCATGGAACTTTCATTTTTTTTAGTCCCACCATCCAGTGGCAATATCTATTCATGCTGTGTATTTCCAAGCTATTGCTTCCCTATTACTTTCCAGGAGAACATGATCATGGAAAACTGAATGTTTCCACTTTTTAAAATGCAGATGCTGGGAGCTAGGGTTTTTGCCTATTACATCTGTCACTTGATTTTATATATATATATATCTTCTTCAGATAATCAAGTTTGTAAATAGAGTAAATTATTTAAAGCTAAATTGAACAAATGCATTTGAAATCTCATTTTTCTACCTTGGAAGTTGCCCAACTTAATTGACTCCTATTTATTTTATGGGAAGTAAAGTATTAAGATTTCTAGTTTGAATATTGCTACAAAAGTATCAAGATTACTTAAGAGATAGTATCAGTGCAATATAAGATCATCACTGGATAACAGTCTCCTGCTGCTAAATAAAACCAAGAGTGATTTATTTTGAGTCATTTCAGTTTCACAGTAAATGCACATCATGTATTTAGGTCAGCACTCATTACATTGCATTGCATTAGTTGAATACATATTTTGGGGTATGCACTCTTTTGGAAATGCTGCTGTTTTAAACCTTAAAGGCTCTGACACATTTTTATTAAGAAGAAAAGGAGTACTTGTGGCACCTTAGAGACTAACAAATTCGAGCTTAAGCTTTCGTGAACTACAGCTCACTTCCGATGAAGTGAGCTGTAGCTCACGAAAGCTTACGCTCAAATAAATTTGTTATTCTCTAAGGTGCCACAAGTACTCCTTTTCTTTTTGCAAATACAGACTA
Organism: Natator depressus; assembly: GCF_965152275.1. Classification (NCBI taxonomy): domain Eukaryota; kingdom Metazoa; phylum Chordata; order Testudines; family Cheloniidae; genus Natator; species Natator depressus. Next base: position 8,526,251 of record NC_134244.1, on the reverse strand, counting down.
ACACGGCTGTTACTCTGAATCCTTTTCTTCTTGCGAATACAGACTAACATGGCTGCTACTCTGAAACCTATTTTTATTAAGGTATCCTGTGGGGAAAAAAAATCAATTTAACAGAACTAAAGATCACTGGATTAATGTTTAGGCAATAAAAATTAATAAATTCATACATACCTTATTTGTATTAAATGCATTTTTGGAAGTGGGCTGTTGGTGTACTTGGGGTGCATGGAAAGTGGGAGGGAGGGGTTCATTCAAAAAATAGCTAAAGGTAGTCTTCAAAGCTTTTATCTAAGTTTCTACACAGAGCAATATTTTACATCAGTGTTAGATTTCCAAAAAGTAACATGCATGGTTATAATATTAAAAACCCCAAACTAATGCATCATGACCAACATTATTCTAATAAAGACACTTAGAACATAGGTGGCACTTTGGAGGTAAAAAAGTTTGGAACTGATGTTCCTACAAAGTTTCACAGATTGTAACTCAATACATACTTCTACCCACACAGTACAATGGCTTTGTGACAGTAATCCAATGAGATACAAAATTAAACATCAAGGAAGACTAGATACCTCAAGTAGAGATCTTACATTAAAATCAACCACTGCATGATAATAATATCTTAAAAGAAGTTACTTCATAATTTCTCTATCCTTCCAAGCAAAATTATAAGGGCACATACCACTGTGGTTTCCTTACACTAAATTTCTCATGTAACCAAGGTCAAAATGTGGGACAACCAACTGAAGCAGCTTTTAATTACTAGTATTTTTTCTACTAGATTTCAGAGTTGATTAAGCATTTGATCTGTACCTGAAAAGCCATAAGAGGAAAGGTTCCCAAGATGCTATGAGAAGGGCACGAAGATGAAGGGCAAAACTCTGCTCACTTTACTCACACGATTGTCCAAAGGTGATCAATGGGACTATTCATGCAAGTAAAGTGAGCAGCATTAGGCCTGAATTGTGCTCCCATAAGCACAAGCCTTCTAGCTAATAGTCTCCACGCTACTTAGTCCCCTAAAGTTTTCCCCCATCCATACAAGCTTGAAAGTTGTATATTTTGTTAGAAAATCTAGTTTGGTCAAAAGGCAGTCTGAAACAAACAGGAGAAATCAGATGGCGCATAGTGCCTTAGAGTGGAAGAGGAAAACAAAGTAATGCCCCATCAATATTATGCTTTTGGGAGACATTTCTGGTAATCCCATAAGGATACATATTCAGCAAAAGCATTTTACTACGTAATAAACAGGAGGAGTGAAGCTGTTGGGAGAGTCAACTAACCACCAAAAAGTCCTGTTGTCAGGAGTATCTGGATAAGTGTCGGCTCTTGCAGTAAGTGAAAAGTTTAGCAGCAAAATAGGACAGTGGGGAAGAAAGAGTCTCTTGCTGTAGCAGAAATACTCATAGGAAGCCAGTTTTAAAAGAGATGGGAGGATGGACATATTTCCAAAGGGTTTCGTTATAAAAAATTTGTTAAAATAACCAGAAAGGATGTTACCTATGTCCATCACCACAATGAAGTGACATTATTGAAATCTTGATTTCTTTTTAGCGTAAATGGTCACGTCAGATCACATTGTACACTGACATCCCATGTAATGCCACTGCAGCCTGTGCTTTACAGAGTTTTCCCTTAGGGTGGCAGATTCCACCTACTTATACTTTCTAATCCCATCCCTGAAAGTTAATCCCACCTTTCAATTTGGTCTGAAATAGCAGCAGATAAATATAATAAAATAAAAAAACAAAACGGTCATTTTTATGATTCTCCACCAAATCCTGCTTTATCTCTATCCTTCCTTAAAATCTTGGGGAGGAAGCTCCTTCTTCAGATCACTGGAAGTGAGTGTTTAAAGTCACAGAAGTACACTGAATTACACTGTATTTTGATGAATAATCTGTTTTCAAACTGACAGGCTTATTCTGATTTACATCAGAGGCATTTAGCCCCATGTTTTTCAATTTAACACCACCTGAGGGTCAACCGTGTAATAATTTAATCAATGGAGACTGATATAATACTATGTACTGTACATATGTTCATTTTAGAAGGTTACTGAAAGCCCAACCTGGGACCTAAAATCTGTAATAAATAATCAATGCACTTTTTGTTTCCCCCCTCAACCACCAAAATATTCCATAACCCACTAACCTGAATCCTGAAAACGGTATTGGGGCTGTGACCTCCATTATACAATATAAAATCCTGGTTTACTGCAACACACATGAGTGTGGAGTTTAAAGCAAGATTAAGATTAAATTGGTGCGGTTATACTGGATAGCTGCTAAACCCTAGTTATGTTTGGAAATCAGTTATATTTTTAATCAATATCAAAGGCACATAAAGGTTGCGTATCCATGTGCTCTTGACATTTAAATCCAAATAAAAATACTCAACACTCATTTAATACCAGAATTGTTTCTGTCACTTATGTACTGTACTTCTATAGTTTTGATCTTTGAGTTACTAGCTTTTATGGATCATGGTTCAGATACAATGTTCTCAACCACACACTAGAGGGGATTTTTTGGGTTTGTTTTGGTAATATTCCCTAGCGTAGACATTTCCCTTAGATAGGGAGGAACTTTCCTGTGTTTAGCATAAGTAGTTTTCAATTTACTGCTGTTTACAAGCGTTTCATTCACTGCCACTCCATCCTCCCTGTATTCCATTTCTTTAACCTTGCCAAATCCAAAGGCGTATAAGAGAACAGATATTTGAGGAGGATCACAAGTTGACACACAAACTGGTTTGATGAAATTTAGTTATTAGGCAATCATTTATTAGTTTCAAAAGCACCTCTATCTGGCCTTTGTTAGTACAAGTCTAGCTCTGCCCTTAGCATGTAGGACACAACAACAGCTGTCAACAACAACAGTTAGTCAAAACAAGCAATCTGAGAATCACTGGAGAAATCTGAGTAACTCAGTAATGCTGTTACATTTAAGGATCCAAAAAAAGTCTTTATTGAAACCCTAATATTTAGGAGATTACTATTCTGCAACACTTGGTCCAAAATTCAGTAGAGCCAGCACAAGAACTGTCTGAAATGCTTTGATTCTATTATATTATGTTTTGAACTACCATCCCGAATTTCCTTTAATTCAGAGATGAGGTGGACTGGTTTTAGCACACTTACCTGTGGACAGGTGTTCCCATTCAAAAGCCATCTCAACTGGCACTCTTGTTCACAGATTCATGTGTGCCAGGATCTGAATGGATGTGGAACCTGAACTACGCTTTCACTCCTGGAGGCTGTTCTTACTCGTCAAGGTTGAGGCACAATAACAAAATTCTAGTATTTAGCATTTAGTGCTCAAAAATGTTTACAACCCTTCTCTAATTTAACTCACAACACCCATATGAAATAGATGTTGTTATTCCCATTTAACGGTAGTGAAATATCATGTGGTTCACAAATGCCACAGAGGATATTAGAACCAGGATTAGAATTCTATTCCCAGTCTTTTTCAATTATTACGCCACTCAGTGTCCTGTTTGCATAGCATCTCCTCTGCACTGCCTGACTAGAGTGTAAGACTCACAAGGAAGGGACAATTTTTATGCAGCATTTCACATAGCAACGAGCCCACAGACTCCCAAACAAATGATTGCACCATATTGCTTTCATTTGAAAGACCGGTCTCTCTTCTCAAAGCTAAAGTACAATGTAGATGGCAGATTCAATATTTCAGCCATGAAATGCCACTTATGTACATATAAGTAGTCATCCCTTGAGATATACCAGTTCATTACTGCCTTGCACAGAGCTGAAGTGCCGATAGCTGACTGTTCTTTTATGCAGACACTCAGTACACCTGAACTGATGTTAAAAATCTGACATATCAATTAGCAAATGGAATACTCAAAAAAAGGTACTGTCAGGTCAAATTATGCTCCAAACTGGGGTTTTGTAAAAATAATCTTTTACAAAAACCAAGACTAGTAGAAATGCAGAATTTTTATTCCCATAGAATAGATTTTAAAAAAATCCCGCTGTATGCATGAAACAAACATGCTATTGTATGAGAAACTGAAATTGAAGTTGATAAGGTAATACTTAGAGGGAAAAGTGTGAAACTCACCTATTTTCATTGTATAAGAGGAGAAATGTTTACAATATTAAAAACTAATAATAAAAGGGTAAATTAGATTTAATTAGTTTAAATAATCTAAGGTATTATTTGTAATACAGGTAAGTAAATATTCAGTCAACTCTCATTAAATATTTAAAACTAGAAGAGGAGGCAAGCAACTGTCTTTACAGGAATTCACGTTATAAATGCCTTGTTTGTGCTAACAACTCCGTTTATGACTGTGATAGATGATCATGATTCAGGATTACAAGTTTTGTTTACATCAACGCTGTCCTTGACCAATCCAGCACAAATGAATAAAGTGGAAAGTAAATATGCTAATACCATATAGAAGACAATAAGTAAAACAGATTTGGAATTGTTGGACTTCAGTCTTCTAACACCATTATTCAGGGATGGTCCACAGTAACGCTGTAGATCTATCTAAGTTATGCTAGTTCCAGGGTGGATAAAAATCAATGATTTTTTTAAATTGGATTTTTTTGATAAAATGCTTTTTGGGGAAAAAAGCATTCTAAAGATATTAATTAAATCTTATTTAAAACTCTTTATAGCTCAAAGATATCTCATCATGGAATAGGGATTGTAAATTCTAATTCTATAGTATGAGACAATATATTCATGTAATGTTTAAGAAAAGTTTTGTAAACGAGTTCCAATAGCTCATGGATTAGGGACCCAATCTTATGAGGTTGCAGGGGCTTCTGTATAGATTATTTAGGTTAATCTTTCTATCTACCCAATGGGACTCAGTGCTCAGTTTAGAAGATACCATCAAAGATGCTTAGTTCTGCAGTTCTCAAACTGTGGATTTGTGTCTCCAGAGATAACATGCTTGTTAACAGCAAAAATGTTCAGAAAGAAAGAAAGAAAGAAAGAACAGACCTCAACCCTATTGTCCCTCTGCAAATTTGTGTACACAGAGTCAATCCCTTACCTCTCTTTAAAAATGCAAAGTTTCAAAAAGTTCAATGAACAGAAGATTGTTGGGGGCGGAATAGATCTGGACAAGGAGGAGAAGTCTGGAGATAAATGTGAGAAGGTAGGGACAGGCAGTAGTAACAAAAGTGAAACTGTTTGAGCAGCATATTGCAGAAGTCTTGAGGTCTTTCTGAGTGTAGCCTTCATTGATTTGAGATCTACCAATACCATTCTCTCACTAGAAGGGAAAACCTATAATGGCAGCAGGCCGTAAAAGAGACCCAGTTTGGGAATAAGAACCATTCAAGAAATATATGTTTGCTGATGATGTTTTAAAGAAAGTCACATCAGTGAACTGGAGGAAGTCACTTAAGCACTTGGATTCAGAGACTGTTGAAGTGATAATCTCACTTAACAGCAGTAGCTTCTTCTGCTGGTGTAGAAAAAATATTTTCTTCCTTTGGATTAATTCATTCAAAATTGAGAAATCATTTGAGACCTGAAAAAGCAGGAAAGCTTGTTTTCCTTTTCCAGATTATGAACAGGAAAATGAAGGTGAAGATGACTGAGTTAGCTGCAGAATCCAATATTTTAAGTTTCTCATGTTGACCAGGCTGACATAGTCTATTTTTTTTTAAATATTTCATTTAACTATTTTAGTTAAAAACAATTTAAACAAAAACAAACCTGATTTTAAAAAACTTGTATGTTTAACTAAATTCAAAAATTCATACGCTTGTTTTGTTAAAATACTATATGTTTGCTATTGAAGAAAAAAAATCCAGAATACATAACGTTGTTGTTTTAGTGAAATAAAACAGTTTAAATGTCTGTCTGGTGATGTTCTCCTCCTAATACAGCATGGCAAGAAAATCCTCCAAATATTAATGATTAACCTGTTGAATTGGCGATAGCTCATCTCCCAATGACTTCATAAATAACTGCTTCAATTACTAAACAATCATTCATTTTCTGATATAGCTGTAAAACTAATCTGAAAAGTTTTCAAAAGAAATCACTTTAAAAATGTATAGTGTATACCTTCTAAAAATGAAACCTACATCTATCTCTGAGTTGTGAAGAATATGTATTAAGATTATAACAACCAACAAGAAAGCACTTTTATGTAGAAATCCATGATTAAATCGAGTGTTCCTGACTAGTGATTTAAATCATGATTTAAATCAAATACACCACAGCTAGTTCACTTACATAAATTACATAACTGAAGTCCATGTAATTTAGCACTGTGTAGACACTGCTGTAAGTTGACCTATACTGATGGGAGACACTCTCCCATCAACGTAGCTTCTGCCTCTCAGGGAAGTGGCGTACAGACATCTACAGGAGAGCGCTCTCATCGACTTAGCTTGTCTTCACCAGACCCACTAAATCGACACCACTGCATTGATCGCAGTAATGCCCATTTAGCCGGTAATGTAGATATGGCCTCATTTATCAGCAAAGCCGGGCAGTCAATCCATCTACAGAAATATCTACAATTACAATCCAGTCTGCACCACTTAGTCCCTCCTACAGCTTTAACTACTGATATGTTGAACATTTAAGAGAACATCAGACAGTGTGCATTCTGAATACAGTCAACCACCAAAATTTCAGAATACTAGTCACACAACTTCCCAATCTTCTCGTGAAGGAGGAAAAAAAAAAATCAGGTCTTTCTCACAGTAGCAGATGCTTAAGGAGCAGAAAATATTAAATATTTCAAAGGTTTTTATTAACCCCCCCCCATGCTACGTTTGTGCATATCTGCAATAAGGATCTAAAATCTGGGCTTTAAATTAGAAAAAGCAGGGATGGTCCTAAACACTTGTTGAATCTGTATGCCTCCCTTCCACCACCCAAACATACATGACCCAAAAAGGAAGCAGGGCACAGATGCCAACTTTCCGAAGTTCCAGGGGGTGCTTGACCCCTGGCTCTGCCCCCACCCCTTCCCCCAAGGCCCCGCCCCACCCCACCTTTTATTGCCCCCAGTCCACCCCGCCCCGCCTCTTCCCGCCCAGTTCTGCCCCCTCCTCGGAATGCGCTGCATCCTCACTACTCCCCCAGTGAATTGCAGCAGGTGGGAGGCGTGGGGAGGTGCTGATCTGCAGGGCCTGCTGGTGGGTGGGTGGGTGGTGGGGGGGGGGGGGGGGAGTGTTCAGCAACCACCATTTTTCCCCCATGGGTGCTCCAGCCCCAGAGCACCCACAGAGTCGGTGCCTATGAAGCAGGGCTTGACTATATTTGTTTTAATTCTTGCAAGTGGCCTCACAGGACCTCAGGTCCCACCCCTTGGAAAAATGGTAAAATCTAGCCTAACCTCCCCCTTAAATTGCATAATTTGGCTGGTTAGTTTGCCCCACATCTCACCTTCCCCTTCTAAAGTAACACTACATTTGGGCACTGCCTTTTCCTCTTTCAACATCTATACCAGTAAGGTTTCAGGGAGAAAGAAAGCATCTTTACAGATCTGCAACAGGTAAAGAGAACCCAGCCATGTAAGATAAGGTCCTTCAGGCGATGTCCAACTCAGGTAAGGACGATACCATCTCAAACTCCCACACCATCTTGCCCAGTTTTCTGAGGTGTTTTCTCGTGCCTACCCACAGTAGTTTGGGAAAAATAAAGATCTCTGCACACATGGGAGTGGCAGCCTAAAACACAATCCACAATTCCCAGAGGACTCAAACGAAGCAGCACCACTTATCAAAGTGTAGCATTCATAAACATATGGCAGCAAGACAACCTTGCCCCAAATTCTGAATTTCATACAGGCCCAAGGGATACAAGTTCTCTGACTTAAACCGGGGGGGGGGGGGGGGTAACCTCCGATACATGCCCAAAGGTCATCCCCACATTCCCGAAGAACAGGGACATCCCCAAACACTCCTGCCAGGGGAGGGATTTCCAGCCAAGGACTTCTCCAAAGGTGGCCTGCGATATACAGGAGATAGATGACCACGATGGTCCCTTCTGGCGCTGGACTCTAGGAGGCTGTGAGTCTCCTGAAGCACCCCCTGACCTACAGCCAACCCCTCCCCGCAACTCCACCTGGCTGGGCCGGGGGGCGCAGCCCCGCACTCCCACACGCCGGGCTGCCGCAATACTCCTCCCAGCCAGGGATCCCCGCTCTGCTGAGGGGGGGTCCGCCATGGGCCCGGACCCCAGCGCACAGCCGGGGCAGCCTGCCGGCAGGGAAAGCCAGCCTCCCCGGGGGGCAATGGGCGAGCCCCTCCTGCGGGCAGCCAGCAAGAGGCGGTGGCGGGCTCAGAAGCTCTGAGTGAGAGGGAGCTGGACCAAGAGACCCCCCCCACTGGAGAGGGGGGCCTGGGCCAGACCCGGCAAGTGGGGGGGCCCCCCCATCCCTCGCGGGGAGAAGCAGCGGCGTCCGGGGCTCCCAGCCGCTCGGGAGTGACAGGGTCCCGGACCCCCAGGAAGCCCCGGCTCGGTCCCAGGGGCGGGGGGACAGTCCTGACCCGCCCCTTACCTGGGGCGGACACCCGGCTCCTGGCCCCGCTCCGCCGCGGCTCGGGGCGCCTCCCCTCCCAGAAGGGCTCCCGTGCATTGGGGTTCCGCTGCGCGCTCCCGCCGCGGGGCACTTCCGGCCGCGCGCAGCCCCCTCCCGTCACGGTCACGCCGCACAACCGCCCAGGGCGCGGAGGCGGGCCCGCTTCCGGGTCACGTGCCGCGCTCCGGTCAATCGTAATGCAGCTGCTGGAAGGGGCGGGGCCTGGCGCGGGCTCGGGAGAACCGCGGAAAGAGGCGAGAAGGAGGTGAGGCGGGGAGGGGCGGTGCGGGGATAGGTGGGGGAGGGGCGGTGTTGGGATGGGTGGGGGAAGGGTGAGGGAGGCTGGTGTTGGGATGGCAGGGGGAGGGGTTGGAGAGGGGTGGTGTTGGGATGGGAGGGAGAGGGGAGGTTTGGTGCTGGGATAGGTGAGGGATGACAGGGGGAGGGGTGGTGTTGGGATGGGAGGGGAAAGGAGAGGTTTGGTGCTGGGATAGGTGAGGGAGGATTGGGAGGGGTGAGGGAGGCTGGTGTTGGGATGGCAGGGGAAGGGTTGGGGAGGGGTGGTGCTGGAATGACAGGGGCAGGGCTTGTGTTGGGAGGGGGTGTGGAAGGGTTGGTATTGGTATGGGAGGATTGTATAGGGAGGTGGCTGAGGGAGGGCTGGTGTTGGGAAGGGAAGGCCTTGGCAAGAAGAAGGAGGGGAAGGTGGTTTTTGGCTCCATCATGCTAGAGATTAAAATCCAGAGATACTTCACCATCCGAGATCTCAAGGAGTGCGACACAAACACTCCCTCAGAGGAAGAAAAATGTGCTCAGGAGGGAGGGCAGAGAAAGATGGCAGCAATACCACTGCTCAGTATAGCAGCGAGCTGCCCATCAGGAATGGACACAGGGGGATCAAACACTCAATAAGCTGTGGGGCCTTGTCTTGGGCCAATGCTGGATGCTGCTGACATGCATTCAGGGTTTCTCTGTCTCTCTCTCATACATCGTAAGATGACAATAAAGTATATTTTATTTGAATTGGGGTAGTAAGAGGATAGGGATGGATGGGTGATGGGATGGGAGGAGATGGTTTTGTTGTGAGGGGACAGAGTTGCTAAAGGTCCAAAGTGCTCTCTCTTTTTAGGAGTGCCATCCTCACCTAATGAATCAGATAAGCAGCCAAAGAGCAGCTTGCAAAGTTTTTCAATGCAGTCTACAACTGCCTGCATATTTAATCTAAAGAAGTAGCCTATGGAGATAGTTGTCAGCATGTCACACTGGCTTAAACTGAGCATCGCCGGCCTTGTGGAGACTTCGGGTATGTCTGCACTCCAGCTGGGATCAAGTCTTCCAGACTGGGTAGACTCAGGCTAGCTGCTAAAAATATTAGTGTGGACGTTGCAGCTTGGGCAGCAGCTTAGGCTCTCAAGCCCACCCGACCGCTGGGGTGCTGGTGACTAGCCCCACTCTCCACACTGCTATTTTTACATGCTAACGTGACCCTCAACCACATCTATCCTCTATTTATTGGACACGGGTGAAGGGGAAATCTACACTTGTAAAGTAATCCAGGCATGTCAAAGAATATTGTTTGATATATTGATTTGAATCAGTATGCGCTGTGACGAGTATAATGTGCATGGTTACCATAGGTATTATAGAGTGTATTTTTGCCTCATTACTTTGGGAAGGAATTTTACACATCAATTTAGAGGAGAATAAGTTCCTTTGTATTATTATTTGCATTGCACCAACTGTATCCCAGATGCTTTACAGACAGTAAGACAATGAATTCCCTGCCTCAGAGTGGTTAAAATCATAGATAACATTCAAACAGATGGAGGTTTATTTATCTCCAACTGTTCTCTCTTGTCATATGTTTAGATTGTGCGTTCCTTGTGGCAGGGACTGTATTTCTTATAGGTACATACAATATCTAGCACAATAGGAACCTGACTGGGTGCTTTTTGTGCTACAGCAATAATTATTATTAACAATATCCTGTGTGAGTGAGCAGTAAAAGTTTTTTTCATTTTTTTTAATTAAAGGAAGAGTAAGATATATAGATGTTTTATAAATGTAAATAAACTAAAATCTGGGGAGAATGTCAACGGGCATGAAGGAACTTAGAAATCATGGTGATGAACATGATAGGTAAGTTAGATTTGCTAGTGGTGAAATGAGTTGACCAAAAGAAGTAGGTGTTAAGTAAGGATTTGAAGGCAAGATTGGGTGGCACATGGGTTCAGGGAGGATGTCCCGGGAAGAGGAGGCAAAATGAGAAGAGACAATATATTGAGCCTGATTCTCCACTGCCTTACTCTCCCCACCCAGTGTTGTCATTTACACTTGCAGAAAATGGCATGAAATTTCAGCACCTGTGTGAGTGGAAAATTTTGATTTGGCAATGTTTTACACCCCTTTGGCTCTCACTTTGGACAAGTGCAAATGACTACAGAAGGAGCCAGTAAGTGGAGAATCAAGTCCTTTGGCTTCAATAGGCGTGCCACCCAGTCATACCAGTTCTCAGTTTGGGCCATTGTGTTTAATACAGAACTCCTTGCATGCAGAGTTTAATGATAATGTTCCATGAATGCCCTTCTGTCTCATTCCAGTTTCTCTTCGTTAGCTGGGATCATCTGGAATTATCCCTTATAGTGGAATACTGGCAATACTGAGTATTGGTTGGGTGGATCAATGCTGCAAGATCCCTCAGAAAACTTCCTTCCATATTTCCATTTCTTCCATTAGTTTATTGCTGTCACTGACATATTTTAAAAGCCATTATTAGTTTTTGGTTTGTGGAGCCTGAGATTTTGTAACAGCTCATATGACATTTTGAAGAGAGCATGTTCATACCAAGGGCTTCCACCTGGAAAGTTCGGAAACAACTGTCCTTCCAGGTGTTAAATTCTTGAGTGCCACATATAGGTATTGGAGTTTTCCTGACATTCTTGGCTTGGATCTAAACTTCATTCTGAAGCTCCAGCTCAGGCAAAAATTCCATTGATGTCTGTAGGGGTTTGCCAACATAAGGGCTTCAGGATTCATCCCTGTTTGATTTTGAATCATAGATACTTGTTTTACTGATATGAACAAATTTTCGCCACTGTTTCCACTGAAGATTATACAAGTTAGGAAGAATGAGTTTGTAATCATCCTTGCCTTGAGTATCATCAGTGTAGTTGTCAGCTAAACAGCAACTGCAAAACCTTTATAATTGAGGAAGTTTGATTTGCAGAAGCTAGTTGTAGTTTGTGGCACCGACAGTTAGAAAAATAGGGCAAGATTCTTTCCTCTGCTGAGAGCTGCTCAGTGCAAGGGACAGCAGGGTGTGGGAGCCAGTTACAACTCCCTGATTCTCTGCCCTGCACAACTCCAGCCCCAACCCTGGCATAGGGTAGAATGACCATGGGGCTGCTCTGACCTATGCTAGCTGGCAACAATTCCTAAGGTACTACAGGACATCTGAGAAGTGAAGGAACACAGCTAGCTGTGATCCGTCTACATTCCCAGGATGTCCTCTACACTGGAGTAGGGGTGTGGGTGAGGGGGTGTTGGCTACACCTGCACAGAGTTTCCCTCCACTCACTGAGGGTATTCACAACTGGCCATGTGTGGTCAATGTTCTGCAGTACCTGAGTCGCACAAAGGGGTGGATCAGGGGAGAGAATCAAGCCCATCACTTTTTATTTATTAATTTAGCAAAAGTCATAGCCTGATTCTGATCCCATATACAGGATAATTTAATTAACATGGCTGTAAGTCAAGGAAGTTACACTGGTATAGAACTGGTGAGATCAGAATGAGGCGGATTGATAAAGAATACATTGGGATGCCATTTATTTTTTAGCAGAATCACTTTTCACAATAGAACTGTGCTGCATGTGGGTATGAAGCTTTGATGCCCTTTGTTTTCAGAGTGTTAGATCTTACATTTAAAAGCACGCCTCCCATGTGCAGAGTTTATCAGCCAGTTTATTCTCAGATACCCTGACGGAAGAGACACACACACAGCGTGTTCACTCACGCAGACTTTTGTTCTTTCTTACTTTGTTGTTCTCTCAATGTAAAACAACACAAAGATCTGTTTGGTCTTTGTGCATGGAGAAGCATAATAAAGATGGACTACAAGCCGTCAGGAACAGTATTCCTGATAATGTCACGGCAAACCTGGTGGCTGAAGTTTGTGACTTTGTCCTCACCCATAATTATTTCACATTTGGGGACAATGTATACCTTCAAATCAGCGGCACTGCTATGGGTACCTGCATTGCCCCACAGTATGCCAACATTTTTATGGCTGACTTAGAACAACGCTTCCTCAGCTCTCGTCCCCTAACGCCCCTACTCTACTTGCGCTATATTGATGACATCTTCATCATCTGGACTCATGGAAAAGAAGCCCTTGAGGAATTCCACCATGATTTCAACAATTTCCATCCCACCATCAACCTCAGCCTGGACCAGTCCACACAAGAGATCCACTTCCTGGACACTACAGTGCTAATAAGCGATGGTCACATAAACACCACCCTATACCGGAAACCTACTGACCGCTATTCCTACCTACATACCTCCAGCTTTCACCCAGACCACACCACACGATCCATCGTCTACAGCCAAGCTCTACGGTACAACCGCATTTGCTCCAACCCCTCAGACAGAGACAAACACCTACAAGATCTCTATCAAGCATTCGTACAACTACAATACCCACCTGCTGAAGTGAAGAAACAAATTGACAGAACCAGAAGAGTACCCAGAAGTCACCTACCACAGGACAGGCCCAACAAAGATAACAACAAAACGCCACTAGCCATCACCTTCAGCCCCCAACTAAAACCTCTCCAACGCATCATCAAGGATCTACAACCTATCCTGAAGGATGACCCATCACTCTCACAGATCTTGGGAGACAGACCAGTCCTTGCTTATAGACAGCCCCCCAAATACTCACGAGCAACCACACACCACACAACAAAAACACTAACCCAGGAACCTATCCTTGCAACAAAGCCCGTTGCCAACTGTGTCCACATATCTATTCAGGGGACACCATCATAGGGCCTAATCACATCAGCGACACTATCAGAGGCTCGTTCACCTGCACATCTACCAATGTGATATATGCCATCATGTGCCAGCAATGCCCCTCTGCCATGTACATTGGCCAAACTGGACAGTCTCTACATAAAAGAATAAATGGACACAAATCAGATGTCAAGAATTATAACATCCATAAACCAGTTGGAGAACACTTCAATTTCTTTGGTCACTTGATTACAGACCTAAAGGTCGCAATATTACAACAAAAAGACTTCAAAAACAGACTCCAACGAGAGACTGCTGAATTGGAATTAATTTGCAAACTGGATACAATTAATTTAGGCTTGAATAGAGACTGGGAGTGGATGTGTCATTACACAAAGTAAAACTATTCCCCCCTTCCCACTGTTCCTCAGACGTTCCTGTTAACTACTGGAAATGGCCCACCTTGATTATCACTACAAAAGGTTCCCCTCCCCCCCCCGCTCTCCTGCTGGTAATAGCTCATCTTAAGTGATCACTCTCCTTACAGTGTATATGATAACACCCATTTTTTCATGTTCTGTGTGTATATAAACCTCCTCACTGTATTTTCCACTGAACGCATCCGATGAAGTGAGCTGTAGCTCACGAAAGCTTATGCTCAAATAAATTGGTTAGTCTCTAAGGTGCCTCTAGTACTCCTTTTTACCAACCACACTGTAAAGATGATTTTGGACCTTTAAAAGGTTGGGACTGGCTCTGTCATGCTCTACGAACTTCAGGGTTCAAAAAACCCAGGAGGAGTAAACTGAAATAGTGGCTACATGTGGAAAACAACTCATAGTATATGAAATATAACTGTTTTTGGCCTCTGAGGAGTTAATGGCAGTTTGATTTCCTCAGCCATTTCCTCTTTGCTACAGACAGCAGAAGACATCACAGTGAAACAGACTTTCAACGGAAAATCATCTTGCAGCTTCAGCTAAAGCGGAGATTTGTGACAGGATAAAACCCCAAGGTAATTTGTAAAAGGAAGATTCTTAATGACCTCTCCCAGCTTTCAGAGTAACAGCCGTGTTAGTCTGTATTCGCAAAAAGAAAAGGAGTACTTGTGGCACCTTAGAGACTAACCAATTTATTTGAGCATAAGCTTTCGTGAGCTACAGTTCACTTCATCGGATGCATACTGTGGAAAGTGTAGAAGATCTTTTATACACACAAAGCATGAAAAAATACCTCCCCCCACCCCACTCTCCTGCTGGTAATAGCTTATCTAAAGTGATCACTCTCCTTACAATGTGTATGATAATCAAGTTGGGCCATTTCCAGCACAAATCCAGGTTTTCTCACCCCTTGGAGGCCCACCTTGATTATCATACACATTGTAAGGAGAGTGGTCACTTTAGATAAGCTATTACCAGCAGGAGAGTGGGTTTGTGGGGGGCGGGGGTGAGAAAACCTGGATTTGTGCTGGAAATGGCCCAACTTGATTATCATACACATTGTAAGGAGAGTGATCACTTTAGATAAGCTATTACCAGCAGGAGAGTGGGGTGGGGGGAGGTATTTTTTCATGCTTTGTGTGTATAAAAGATCTTCTACACTTTCCACAGTATGCATCCGATGAAGTGAGCTGTAGCGCACGAAAGCTTATGCTCAAATAAATTGGTTAGTCTCTAAGGTGCCACAAGTCCTCCTTTTCTCTCCCAGCTTGTGAGGCAAGGGATTTCACATTCCAAGTGGTTTAAGAGTCTTGCACCTGCAGGACAACGTAGTAATCAGTAGCATGATAAATTTAGGGCTGGATCTTGCAACCTCACATGAGCTATCTTTACTCATGCTTGCAGTCCCACTGAGCCTGATCCTAACCCCCTTACTCAGGGCCTGATCCTGATCCCATTGAAGCCAAATATCGTTTTGCTATCGATTTCCATGAAAATGGGGCTTGCTTAGGAAAAACTCCTATAGAAGGCAGGGAGAATTTTTCCTCAGTAACAGTGGACAGACAATATTGAGAATGTGGCTTACTGAGTTAATTGGTACGATTCAGTTGAGTAAGGGATGTAGGATAGAGATTTGAACCAGTATGGAAAATGTTGCATGCTGGGAGAGGATCAAATCTCAATTGTGTCACTTATTCAGAAGTCTCCACAATAAGGAACTCAAATTAAATTTTCCAGATCACATTATTGATATATGTATCAGTTAATAACATGAGTAACTGGATGTGATAGCAACCAGACATCTAATATGAGGTGATGAATATTTCAAAATGAAGCCTTGTCAATGCAAAGTACATTAAGAAATCTCAGAATATCTTTTTCTGTATATATAGTGTCTAATTAAACTGATTTATTCTCTTACAAAGAGACGACGTCAATATCCTCTTCTAGAAATAAAAACCATAGCTTGTTATGCATTAAAAAGAGACCTGCATATTTGGCTTTAATGTCATTATTTATGTTTAATGCAGGTTTTTCTTTTTAATTTTATAAACAGGTATTGCAAATATTGTGAGGCATGGAGACCTTCTATCCAATTAAACCTAGTAGGACTTTTTTCCAAGCACTGTATTTTACACAAGATAGATTTTTGGATCTAAATTTAGTTAGTTTCTTTCATTGTATTAGTCACGTCTCATTACAATACTTCACAGAGTTACTCTGACAGTGACTGAAAGCCTGTGTGATGTATACAACTCTTTTTAAAAATCAAAAGGAAGCAATAGCTTTCACTGCACCTGCAACAATACCACTCTGGACTATGATATTATTAAATCTCCCAGTCTAAGGATTGGTCAATACTTGACTGGGGAAGCTCCCCTGAAAACCCAGATGCTGCAGGAAGTGATTGTGGTGATTAAGTAAATGATGTGCTTTTCTCTAAGTCATTTCTGAATCATTGTCCCAACAAGGTTTCAAGAAAGCACCATACTCCCAACTATGCAGCCTTCTGCATGAGCTATGAATCCAAGTACCAGTAAGCTGTAGTCCTTAAATATCCTATGGCACTTTTTCCAAGAGTAAAAGTGTTAACCCATGTGAATTGAGCAAATTCAAGTTTGTATTGTTATATTTTGCATACTTAAATTCTTCCTGTAAATTCGCTTTGGTGTAGATTCTTCCCCTCATAAGCTTGTGTAATGTGTTGTGCACTGTTAATCAGCAGTTGCATTTCACCCCAGAGGTGACAGCCCTTCAGCAGTGGGTAAAGTAGTTCCTTTCTGTAGTTTTTCCAATTAGTAAAGTTGATAAAGGGATCCAAATAGCCAAAAGGTGCTACATAAATATAGTACCATTGTGACATGATTTCTGTTCATCTTAAATCATTCAGTTGTTCAAAGTAGTACTGGAGAAACAACCTGCATGGTAATCTTCTGGGCTTCAGAACATCTTTACTACAGAAGGGGCATTTACCAGTAATGCTGTTCAGGGTTCATATGTTCATTTACACAGTATTCTTCTATAGAAACAACATGTTTCTTTTGGTGGGGAAGCCAATATACCAACAAACAACTTCTCATTTCCCTTTGACTAAAATGATTAAAAAGTATGATATACTTTAGGTTTGATGATTATGGAAAATGATTTAAAAATGAATGTACCTTGTACCACAACAGTATAGTATAACAGCTCCTCTAATGTCCCTATCTTCTCAATCAACTGTAGCCTACAGTTAAAGGCTTGTCAAAAGGAGTTGAAATTAACTTTTCATGACAACCCTAACTGCAAGAAGATAATTATGTTAGTATAAATTACTAGTGCTTGTCCTGCTTATACGGGCCTTACTCATCCTATTAATTAGCTCAGATAATGACTGAATACTTAAGTGCCTATAGAAACAAAATATATATCTTCTAAGTGACATCCCTTATTTTCTGCTTTATTCCTCTTATGTATGTCCTGCTACTATATTGAGATGCCATTAAAACTCAGGGATGATATTCCTTTAAAAAAGCATGGAATAGATTATTGAACTTCTATGTAACAGTCCTCAGCCTCCATGTGGCATGGAAATAAAAAATAATTTGAGTACAGCAGGACTCTCTCTCTTTCCAGTCCTGAACTTTAATGCTTTCCAGATTTCCGTGACGGATTTCTCTCTTTTTTTTTTTTTTTTGCATAAACATAAAAATGTAAAGCACAAAAGCATAAAATTCTACATTAAAATACTATTGAAGGAGGAACAATTAACAAGAGCCAGGAAATTCTGAGTAAGGACTTATTAAACCATAAATGATTCTTAGCCCAGGGCTAGCGCATAATGTTACACACAACATACAGTGTGATTCTTAGGCACCAAAGGAGGAGTCAAGAACCTTCATTCTAGATAATATGTCTGTATTTTGCATTGAATAGGGTTCTATATTTGATTTAGTGAGGGCGGTAAGTTTTATTAGGAAACTAATTAATACCCAAGTTAACTAGAACAGAAATATGCTGACAAGTTATTTCAAACAACACTTTAAATTGAAGTAGAGGTGCCCAATCTTTGCAAACCTGAGGACTGCTGATGGGGTTCACCTAACTTGTATGCACTGTACTGTGTAGGGCCAGTTCTTTAGCTGGTGTAATTCAGCATAGCATCATTGACTTCAGTGGAGCTACATTGATTTACAGCAGCTGAGGATCTGACTTTATATGTTAACAATTTTTTTCAAAAATAAATGCCAGTAAACCTAAATTTGTCTGATTTGTAGCATAACAGATCTGGCCTTGCAGATTTTGTCCTATCCCTTCGATTAACATTTTAGGACTGCCCAGCATTCCTGGGCGTCTTTGGCCATTCTTCGATCAACCCAAGTTTAAAGTCTTGATGCTAACCCTGGGCCAGAATCCAATCTCAGTTTTAGCCCATTGACATTGGGCTAAAATTGACATTGACATTTAGCCCATTGACATTACTCCAGATTTACACAAGTATAACTGACGCCAGAATCTGGCACCATGTATCTGTACTGAAGACTGCCAACAAATTCCTTTAAGGGGGTGCTGTCCGTTCACCAAATGGAAAAAAATGTGCCCAAGACTCGTCTGTACCTGTTAAGAGGCTTGAGAACTATGATTTTACTTTAATCGTACAATAACCTTTGTACAACTTTGGGATCATGTTTATTAGGTAGCTTTACACAAGCTTTTAGGGGACAATTAATCAAAATTTGACATTTCTGATTGTAAACTGCTCAAATCTATTCAGACCTGAAATTCATCCTCAAGCCAGATTTTGTGAAGGACAAAACTGGAAACTTTGGCTTCATTTTTCTGATCAGACTATTAATACCAGAACATTAATGCATCTGAACCGTCACATATAGCTACATTCCTTTCATAATCCAAAGCCAAGCGCTTACCTGAACACACAAGACCTGTGTTTCTGCTGCCTTGCATCTTTTGTAGTCTTTTATATCTGTAGAAAGTGGATGTAAAATGCTACCAAATCAAAATTACACTTTGTACTGGTGAAAATGACATAGAAAATGCAAGACAGTGGGGAATTGGGGCCATAATGTATGCATGAAGCTCTACAGACTGATCCAAAGTTCATTAAAATCAGGCCAGAAAATGCAAATGTAGTCCAGAAGTGGTTAATTAATGTGCAGCATCCAAACACTTCCATATTAGTGAGTGTGCTAGATTTTCAGTCAGTTTTACTTGCTGTAATCTGTGTTTACACCTCATTCTCATGTGCTGGTATCTTCTGACAATCCAATCGGCATTACTTTTCCGATCAAAAATGAGTGAAAGTGTACCTCTCTTCAAAAGTGGAATAATGGCTCAGGAAGGAGAATCTAGAGGTCTTCAACACTAGCTGATAAAACTGAACCCAGCACAGTAGTGACCAAAAATCATTACCAATAGATGTTTGGTGGCACATAGCAAATGCTGGTCTCGGGCTGCTTCCCATGGGAAGCTTAGTGGGGATATGAATAGGGGCAGATATTCCAGGCATACTGGATGGCTCAGAAGCACGTACATAGTTGGGAAATAGCAAAAGAGGCAGATAGGTAGACCCATATTTTAAAAGATGGATTTTTTCTTTATATGTGTATTAACTCCTGAAGTTACTCCCTTGTAAATTCAGAAAGGGTCTTTAAATAAAACAAGCCTGAGACCTTATTGTAGAGTGGAGGCAGCTGTCACTTCCCTGCAAAGTGTGTCCTCCCATGCACTTTGGAAACCAAATTTTTGCCAACGTGGCGTAAGACATGCAGGCAGATGCTAAATGCATCCATGCAAACCCACCTTTTTCACTTTCTCTTTGCAGAGCCTAAACCATGTCCATCTCCCCAACTTGATGCAATCCCACCTTTTTAAATTTCTCTTTGCAGAGCCTAAGCAGTATGACCACTTGCTGCTGCATCTCTCTTTTGATTAGCTCGTGAAGAATGCTTTGCTTGAATCAGCTGGGGATCATCAGAGTCTTCCAGACAAAAGACTCAGCAGTGATTGTGGTTTACTTAAAACTTCTCAGGGGATTTTTTGCAGAGGTTTCAATTCAGCAGGAAATTGATATAAATTCAGTTGAATTTTTTTAAAAATGAGTTTGTATTTTATTCATCTGTGGCTGATATTAGCACAGATGGGCCTGAGCTATCATGTTCCAGTATGATCTTTCTTATATTGTGGCGGGAAGGGGTGCAGACCCAGTGTTTTGGTTCTGCCCATTACAAAAATAGGGTCCATTTGCAAAATGCAAACTTCCGTAAAGATCAGGGCTGTTCAGATTTGAGAGTATGCCTCACACTCATCTTAGCTATTTAGTTGACACTGAGTTGATATTTACAATTCTTTCCAGAATGCTTTGTTCAGGGAGACTCCTAGTTCTTACTAACTTCTTCACTATATGAATAAATCATATTCAAGTTCTCACACTCTCTGCTTTCAAGCATTATCTTGCTGCAAACTTTGTTTAAAAAAAATAAAAGGCCAATAGGCTACATTGCATGAAAGTTAAAAGTAAAAGCATAACATTTTGGAAGAAACAGAAAAGTAAAACATTTTGGAAGAAACAAAAATAAAACAATAACATTTTGGAAGAAACAGAAAAACCTTAGGATTTGAAAACTGAAATACGGAGAATTTTTTGGCAATGGAAATAAAAAGTTTGAGCCTCTTGTCTATAGCTGGGACTCTTTTCTGCACCCCCAAAAATCATCTGTATACATTAAAATATAAACATTTTATAAATTCTTGAATCTGTATTGGTCATGCATTCTTATTACAATTCCAGCATGTGTGTCCTGACACAACCTCAGTTATGCTACTGTGTTTTGGTTAAATGAGAATGAGATTTATTTCCTAGCTGTGGGAAACAAACTCTCCTCTACCTCCAGAGCTTGCCAAGTTGATTTAAAGCTGTCTGCATTCTCATGCAGTTATTGCACATGCAACAAGTTCACTGTACCTCATGATTGAACTGTTGATCCTTGAGACAGCTATCACATGGCACAGGTGAACTTTCTTGTAATTACTGGGTCTTGTTTCCCTGTAGCAGGTATAAATTAAAAGGAATGTGTCCTGTCAGTTCACAGAAGCTCCAAGTGTAAAAACAAGTAGATGTGATTGATGTGTTTTTGCCCTTAATTGCTGTACCTACAACCTACCGCATCAGTTTCACCAATTTCTTTCTTCCTCCTCCAGTAGAGAACTCCCCAAGCTGCAGAATAAGCTCTTTCCTTCACCTCCTCACCTCACCTCCTCTTGCGAGAGCTGATAGCAAGAAGGCCAAGCAAAGGCAATTGTAATAAATCTTTGGCTGTAAAGACTTCAGTCATAAGCAGGCACCACATGGCCTCATGGGCATCAAGGTCACAAACTGGGGATGGGGGTGGGCAGGGCAATAGACAGTGTGAGATTTCTCTCCAAGAGACCAGCCCCTTACCACCTGAGCTAAAAATATGCCTCTACTGGCTGCAGGGTTAATGGTAAGGCTTATTATTTACAGACCGGCCACTAGAGGGTGCAACATATTTCATGCAGTAAAGGGCAGTGCAGTGCTTCAAGTGTGGGGTGCGGGGAGAGAGGGAGGGGAAAGTGCTGCAAGGGGTCAGAGACCCAGCAAAAAAAATTTACTGGGAGCCAGGTTGCTAAGGGGCACACTTTAAGCACTGTCTTACTGAAGCTGTTGCTCCCAGATTATGACAGACCCTCACTTTTTTCAGACCGGCACCGGACCATGCTGCACAAATACACCAACCTGAATATTACAGACTAATTCATATCTGTCCCTTCTTTTCTATCTACATAACCCCACCTCACCAAGGGAAATTCCAACAGCCATGTTGCTCTTCCCTTGCAGATTTGGAGGGGTAGCTCCCAGATCACAGTCATGCTCTGCAACAGCTACTACAGTTGATGTGAAATGCATTCTCCCAGACCCATGAGGTGCTCCCAGCTGGACAGCAAGACATATGAGGTGACACCATCCCTCTGGCTACTACTATGCAATATGGACCAGTCCATCAGTGAAGTGGTTATGGGCTGGGTTCTGGTTCAAACCTAGCCTAGGACAGTAGTGGCTGGAAATTTGTTACCATCACAAAAACTACAAATGCAACTGACACCTTAGCAGTCTCAGCAGAGGCAAAGGATTGAACGGGCTCTGGAAACTGAGCAACGCTCTCTGCTCTCAGGTCAGAATTAAAGCATATTGGCATGGCATAGTGGGGGAAGTTTACACTGCTACCGCCTGTTCTGTGGATAAATATAGGCCTTCAGTTTCCAAGCACTGCCACCTGTAACCAAAACTCAATATACTTCAAATTAACTAACAAAATGCAGCAGCTGTTTAACAGTGGGCAAAAACACTCTGCTATACCTCTCTAGAAAAGGAAGTAAGGACTAACTTCTTCAGCTGAGGCATTTTGTGGAGGCAGGACGATAATTATGCAAGTTGGAATTTGCCCAGGACACCCTGGCTAACTACCCTGTACCTGCAAAAAGTATGATGGGATCTCTGATGAACCTCAGAGTGGTCAGTTTTGCATCTCCTCTGAATATATGAGCAATTCCCAGTGGATTAGAGCAAAGCCAGAAAGGTGCATTGCACATCTTTTTATAACAGAGCTCTGCTTCCATTGTCTGGCAGGTGCTGCCCACGCCTAGCTCAATGAGCACTTTTTCCACAACGAATGCTAGCCTCGCCTTGCTGATTGATTAGCTTGAGTGGGCAGGATGCCCACTCTTTCCTATGGAATAGCTATGAAACAACAGGAAGCACTCTCTTCCTTCCCTGGTCTCAGCTTGCTGCCTCAACAGCAACCCCTGCCTTTGCTGGCAAGATATCCCAACCAAATGCCAGTGCAAGCAATTACACTCTGCCTGCCTGAAAATTCCCCTGTGGTTTCAGATGGATAGAGACATCTTACTACTTCCCTCTCATAAGCTGTTGTGTAGTGCTGTTAAACAACTGCCATGTTTCATCCCAGCAGTGGATGCATTTCAATTGTGGGAGAAGTGATCACCATATAATTTTATTACATTGGTGATGATTATGGCACATAAGATTGCTGGGCACTTATATTAGTTAGTTTGTAAAGGGCTATGGCACCTTTTGGCTTGGAAGGAGCTATGTTAATGCAAGATATTTTCTTAATTTTCATTACTAACACGATATGTGCTTACAATTTTTGGTTTTTTTTTTTAAATCCCAATTGTGACACTTGTACATGTCTGGCCCCTATAGCTATGGACATTTTCCCCTACTGACTAAGAGAAAATGGAGTCTTCACCCACCCTTTTACAAACTCTAAACATTGCTATTAGGTGAGAAACATGCATGTTCCTTACGCAGGACAATTCTTAGCACCATACTGCAGGAGGCAGTATAGAGGCAGCGTAGTCTAATGGACTGAACACCAGACTAGGAGCCTGCAGTATTCATTCTGGTTCTGACAATGACTCCCTCTGTGGCCTCACTTAGCATTCAACAACTCAGCTTCCCCATCTGTAAAATGAGGATAGTGTTTACCTTTCTATTTCACAGGGTGTTGTCCCAATTATTTAATATTTGTACAGCACTTCTAAGATATAAAATGCTAAGTATTATTACAATAGGCACATACATATGGCAAAGAGGGCATTACTGTGTTTGCCATTAGCATTTTCTCTGTATCGTGACTCATGGTCACATTCTGCTCTGGATGTACACCTGTATAACCAAGAGCAGAATTTGCCAGCTGTTCCTGTAAGGCTCATTTGCATTAACATAAGAACGTAAGAATGGCCCTACTGGGTCAGACCAAAGGTCCGTCTAGCCCAGTATCCTGTCTTCCGAAAATGGCCAGTGCCAGGTGCCCCAGAGGGAATGAACAGAACAGGTAATGATCAAGTGATCCATTTGCTCATTCCCAGCTTCTGGCAAACAGAGGCTAGGGACACCATTCCTGCCCATCCTGGCTAATAGCCATTGATGGACCTAGCCTCCATTGTAAGGGAGCTTTTTTGTTTCCTGCTTCATTTGTATTGATTTACATCAAATCATAGACATGCATGGTGCCTAGAGGTGCATAAAAACACACGGCCCTTCCCTGTGAAGATTACAATAAAAAATGAATAAATGCATTCAAATGAGTAAAAAGAACAGCGGATGCCAATTAGCAAGGGAATCCAGCCCAGGGAGTATGCTTTTCCACAGACTTGATTGAACATGCATTAATAACTCATCATCTGTAACTGGACAGATGATGAGTTATTAATCATCTGTCCAGTTTTTTTTTTTTAAGAAGTAGATAGCAACGCCGGGTGGATAAGCACAGAAATGCTTTATAGGAGAAATGCATTTTAAGGAGGGATTTGAATGAAGACAGAAAGGTGTATTTGTTCAGAAAGACTTCTCCATAAAGATTTACACCAGATAAAATAACTCACACTCTTTTACACCAAACGTTACTTCCTGAGGAATGAGAGTATAAGAAATAAAGCAGCTTTTCCTAGAGTATATTTTTATTATTATTATTGAGTGCCCTTACACACAGCGCCTGGAGTGACATTAGCAAACTCTGGCTGCACTTTCATTACAGGATTACCTTCAGAAAATCCCCTGCCATTATCAGACACGCTGACAAAACCAGAAATGTGTGCTTCGTCCAAAGAGGAAAAATGTAATTATCTCCCGTCCATCTAAGTAAGGAGGTGAACTTCATAACTGAGAGCTTTTGTAGCTTTCCACTGTGTGTTAACTGTCTGCCTGCATTGAAACTGAGCCAGGGATGAATCCAGTATCAGTTGTGCTTAAGCAGGAGTTTCAGCTGAAACTTACATCCATCTCAATCAATTAACAAAAGAGTTTCCCTGAAGATAAAGTAATTGTTTCAACTTGTATTTCTGTGACTGTGTTCAGTTTGGTAATTTATACCTAAATCATAATAAGATTTACACTGCTACTTCAATTAAGATTCTTCTCAACGACTCTTAATTTTTGGACTAGCTCAGGATGTGCAGTAATTTATACCTGATCCTGGTCCAAGTAGCATCAATGAGAGCTTTGCCATAAATTTCAATGGGAATAAGCTCTAGCCTTGCTCACCTTCTCTCCCCACTGCTCAGCCTCTATTATCAACAGTACATAAGGCCCAAACTACCAAACCCATTGAAGCTGATGAGATTATTCATACAAGTAAAAGGTTTGCAGAATCAATCCATAGTCTGATCCTGCAGACCATGCACATGCAAGATTTCCATTTATTTTAATGGGAGCTGTGCACTCATAATTACTGCAGTTGTGTGTGGAAAGCAGCTACATGCACATGAATATGTCTAAACAAAGGGTATGCTGCAGATTTTGTTTTCTCACTGCGTGATATTGAATGGAAGAGTAATGTTATTAACTAAAAGTCTAGGGTTGGATTTTCAAAAGCAGTTAGCATTGGCCTAATTACTCCCACTGACTGCAGATTCAGGGAACAGATTTAGGCCAATATTTGAAAATCCCATCCCAAATTACTACACAAGGGTTTTATTCTAACCCCAATCTTTATGCAAGCTTCCCATCACCAGTGGGAAATCCACTGTTGGTAGAGGAGCCTACAGGAGCCTAGCTTTGTAATGTTGACCCACAGGCAATAATAAAAATGTTATTGGCTCTTGCCCAGAATGGGTTAACACCCATGGTCTACGTGATGCTGGAGCTCTTGGCCTCCAGTAGAAACCAACAGAGATCAGTGAGAACCATCTGAAGATTTGTAATGCAAACTCTTAATCCGGCAATTAAATTTAATCAGTTATCTTATTCCTCAGTTATCAGAAGAAATTGAATTTGTTATTATGACTCTTTATATCCTAAAACATAGGTCAAGCAGCCGGAACACAGACCTAGAAGCCAGGAACTGAAATCCAGTATTAGCACTGCTGATTATTTACACCGTGGGCATGTCTACAATTGAAATGCTACAGCTGCAGTGCTGCAGCTGTAGCGTTTCAGTATAGACACTCCCTATGCTGATGGGAGGGGTTCAGGTAGGTGAACCACCCCCCCAAAAAAATCTTCCGTCGACCTAGCACTGTCTACACCACGGGTTAGCTCGGCTTAACTACGTCATTCAGAAGTGCAGATTTTTCAGGCCCGAGTGATGTAGATAGGTTGACCTAACTTTTTAGAGTATACCAGGCCTGTCACTTAACCTCTTAGTTTATCCATCTATAGGAAGGGGATAATATTTTTTTACCTAATCCTCAGGGATCTTGTGAGGATTCATGAATTAATGGTTTACTGGAATGGAATGGGTTACCTGGAGGAGGTGGTGGAATGGGTTACCTAGGGACGTGGTGGAATCTTCATCCTTAGAGGTTTTTAAGGCCAGACTTGACAAAGCCCTGCTGGGATGATTTAGTTGGGCTTGGTCCTGCTTTGAGCAGGGGGTTGGACTAGATGACCTCCTGAGGTCTCTTCCAACCCTAATATTCTATGATTCTATGGTTGTAGAGCGCTATGGAGAAATAAAGTTCTCTATAACTACTTAGTATTATTACTAATAATAGACTTGCCACCTTTCTAGTTGCTGGTAACTGGACCCCTGAGGCCTGCCCGTGCTCCACCTCTTCCCCGAGGCCCCACCCCCTTCTCTACCTCTTCCCTCGAGACTCCACCCCCATTGCATGCACTCCTCCCCTTGTTGATTGCTGGATCATCTCAAGGAGCCTGCCTGCAGTTAGGAGGCAGCCTCGGCTGAGCAGGGGCTAGGGCAGGTTAATAAACCGGGATCTCATACTGCCCTGCAGTCACCTGACTTTTGATTCAAGTTCCATTGTGGGTGGTCAGGTCCCCTTTTCGACGAGACTTTCCAGTTGAAAACTGGGCACCTGGCAACCCTAAATGGCACCCGGACAGAGAAGCCAAAACCCGGACTGTCTCAGTAAAACCCAGACGGGTGGCAACCCTAACTAATAGACATATCTCCATATCTGCCATGGCTAAACATAAAGAAATATATTAACACTACTAATAGTGTTATTGGATGTATAGAATGTGTCTCGGTTTATTGCTATGACGACTGTCTTCCCTTAAACATTCCTTGATACTGCCAGAATATCTGCTAATTCAGAGAGAAAGGTTAATTAAACACATCCACCTATTAAAGCAAGGTGCAAACACTGCTCTGTGGCCCAAAGCTAGTCTTCTAAACTGTCATTGTTGAAACCCAGCCATAGTTGGAAACAGAAGCTAGTCCTTAAGCAAAATAGGTTCCGATGAAATTCATTTCTGCAACAAACACAAAAGGCTTTCTCCTAAGATTAATAGTTTTCATCTTGTATTTGTCTAACTGAACCCAGTTTCTGCAAGAAACATTCCTATTGGTATTTGTATGTTGAAAGAGCCAAGATATTTTAAAAACTTTCTTTATGGTGCTATGATTAGCACACGAAGATGGAATGCTGGGGGAAATTTTTACCTTGCCTACCTTGCAAACACCACGTTAGATAATTAATATAATTTAAGATAATGAGATAATTCATTTTTCAACATCTATTCTGTTTGTTTACTTTGTGCCTTTTATTCAACTTGCACAGTGAAAACAGACCAGTCAATTCACTTGCATTTATTCTCTGTTTTTTCTCAATTTCAAAAAGAAAAGGAGTACTTGTGGCACCTTAGAGACTAAAACAAATTTATTTGAGCATAAGCTTTCGTGAGCTACAGCTCACTTCATTGGATGCATTCAGTGGATCCACTGAATGCATCCGATGAAGTGAGCTGTAGCTCACGAAAGTTTATGCTCAAATAAAGATGTTAGTCTCTAAGGTGCCACAAGTACTCCTTTTCTTTTTGCGAATACAGACTAACAGGGCTGCTACTCTGAAACTTCTCAATTTCACTTTCTGTTTTTGATGCACTAGCAACACAGTGTTGCATTTGCATTCTTAATTCTGCAGGGAGAGTTCAAGGACCCTTTCTACAAGCCTTGCATGATGAATACTTTGGCTTACCTTCTCTGAGCAAAGATGTGGCTGTACCTCAGTTTCTTGCTCACTCTCTGACAAGGGAAAAGGGATCTCTTTTGTATCCTTTTCCCAGCGTGCACTGCTGGCATGTCTACAACTCCCATCACTTCTAGGAACTACTATCCCCAGAATGTGCTGAAACAATATAACAAGACCATTCAGGACCTATTTAAAAACATTAACTAGTAATGGGATGAGCTACGTGAGTAAAGATTACTCGAGTTTTCACTGTACGTTTTTAAAATAAATTTGAGGCTTAAAGTGAAGTGACATGATGTCATCTTAGTCATACAAGCTTGTAGGTTATCTGCTCCCGAACTCTCTTCCCCAAAAGATGAGAATATCCATAAGTCCCACTGCCTCCAGGATAAAAATGTGAGCCCCATCTCTTTGCCAGAGCTTTATCCACCTAATAATAATAAATTAAACACTCTTCCTTCTCATTCAGACTGTCCACGGGCAATTTTCTCAAATTCATTCATTATTCAAAGATATTTGCGGAATAGTTTCTGTGAATATATTTCTTAATCTATAGACTCTTCATGCATAGCTCTTTGTTGACAACTGAATATTCACATTCTAGCTGTTCTCATTAGTTTTTATCAGGCACATTGGCCACATATTGTTTCAATTTCTGGATTAGA
The DNA here is from genome assembly GCF_965152275.1 of Natator depressus. Taxonomy (NCBI): domain Eukaryota; kingdom Metazoa; phylum Chordata; order Testudines; family Cheloniidae; genus Natator; species Natator depressus. The sequence continues at coordinate 8,497,615 of NC_134244.1, read as the reverse complement.
TGAGTAACTCAGACCTGGGTTTCTGTCAGAATACTCACATTTATGATTCCCAAGTTTGCTTTGCACAAATATTCTCAAGTGTTTGATTAAAATTTGCAGTTTCCACAAACATTCCTGCTGGTAAACTTGATTGCTAGATTGCTCATAGCAACTGTACACAAAGGGAGCATAGTGAATATTCATGGACTTTTTTAAAAGTTATTTATTCAGCTTTATTTGCATCTGATCGAAAATCCACTAAAGTCAGAAGGAGTCTTTCCATTGACTTCAGTGGGCTTTGGATCAGGCCATTAAATACCATCTGCCCAGTAATGAGTATTAGATAATAGAGCCCATCGTCTCCAAAGACAGAACCTCTAACCGCTGTTAGATGCACATCTCTGTAGAACTGCCTTGCGTACTGTCATCATTTGGCATCAGACCATTTTCTAGATTCTGATTCAACACTGAAATCTGTGAAAAGACTCCCCTGGACTTTAATGGTAGCTTGATAGGTTCAAGTACTGTACCGGGGTCCGGTGATTTTCTCACCCAAAGGTGAGTGCTGTTGACTGAGCCATAATGATGCATGCAGAATATGCTCATTGTTAAAATTTGAAAGACCAGGTAAAACCATTCAGAAAAAAAAAAAAAGACAGTGGGTTAGTTATGTTAACTCAAAGGAGGAGACAGAATAGCATTAGCTTTCTAATGTAACTTCCCCTCACCAGAACTGAATGAACCATTTGAATGCTGCTTGGCTTTACCTAACCTCCTATACATGGGATAAAATACACTTGCACTTCTGCATTATATTCATAATATGGTGAGTTCCTTTTGAATTGCCTATATACCATGGAATGCCAACCCTTAAAAGAACATATCTGAATGCCGCCACCACACAGGATTTAAATTGCATTCAGTTGTGAAGAAGCTATACTTTTTGTTTATTTTTCTGATTTACTTACAATTAGTTTAGCAGGTTGTTTACAAATCCTTGCTCTGTATGTGTGATGTTATATACAGCTTTTTGGGGGGAAGTCAAGAGGTAGTTTGGCTTGTATTGGTGTCCTGTAGGCAGTGATGAGCTGCCAAAAGCTGAAGAACCAGTTTCTTCAGTCGCTCCGGGTCTTCAACGGCACTGAAGGACCTGCCGCCGAAGTTCCGCCAAAGACCGGGAGCGAGTGAAGGACCGGCCGTCGAAGTGCCGCCGAAGACCTGGAGCACCGCTGGGTGAATAAAAATTAAAAAGGGATTCTCAGCGGAGCCTCCCCAGCTGAGAGCTCAGGCGGGCCGAACAGGACGGTCTCACGAGCCAGATGTGGCCCGCAGGCTGGAGTTTGCCCATCCCTTTAACAACTGGTTCTAAACCGGCTTCAGAGTTTAAGAACCAGTTCGCATGAACCGCTGCGAACCAGCTCCAGCTCACCACTGCCTGTAGGTCAACACAACTGTTGTTGATAACACCCTTGGTGCCATCTGCCTTGCACTGAATTCCACATCACAGGCATGCCTCATGATACTCAATGCTGTGCAGGGCCATTGATTTACACCAGTGTAACTGAAAGCAGAGTCCTATACCTAGTAAGACATGCGCTTGCTACTTAATATTAACTGAGCAACGAAAGGATTCAAATTAGTTCTGATTTGGGCATGCATGTTCAGTCTAACGGCTTCCACAGTCTCTGGGGCTTGGGAGAATGCCAAGGTGACACGATTCCCTCCCCGCACCCCAACCTAAACATGTTTTTGGCGCATTCATTCTTCCCACAATTAGACAACAAAGTGAAGTATGTAATCCCTTGTTAGCAGTGCGATAGGAAAGTCTATGGATCACATGAACCCAGACAAATAAGCAGAGTATGCTCAGTACATCTATCAAACTTGTTGTGGCTTGCTATAAGCCTGTACCTAGGCAGTATTAATTTAAACCTGTTTTCAGTGATCGTATCTCTTTGTGCACTGTTTTATTCAGAGATGACACCACACACAATACAGAATTGCACATCCAAGCAGATACTTCTTAAAGATGCAATTATTCTCATGTGCCGAAGGCAACATTTTCGTTTAGAGAGGAGAACGTAGCCAGCAGCAAGATCTTTTAGGCTCCAGGGGGCAATAACATTGTTATGCTCTATTTGCTAAAGTTATGTGCGTTACTATGTGTAACTGCCACAGAGCATGAAAAAGGGCATTGAAACGTTGTCAATAAAGAGACCAAAATGTGTTTTAAGTGTATGCCTTGTTTTTCAGCAGAGATCTCTTTAAGAATAGTTATCTGGGGACGGTCAGTGTTACTATGAGCAAAATATGGCAAACTGGTAAGTAGAAATGACTCCTTAACTGAGCAAACAAAAACCAAAACACTAACCAACCATGTTGCTAAAATTTCTCCTTACTTAGGAGAAATTAAAATATAATAATCAAGCATGCAATTTCAAAACAATTGTTTTCATCGTCTTAGAGATCTATCTTGAGCTATCTAGGGGATAAGTGTGGTCTGTTGAGTAGAGCACAGGACAGGGAGATGAGACTGGATTCCAATTGCAGCTCTGGCACTGACTCACGGTGTGATGTTGGACAAATCTTAATTGTACCTCACTTTTCCCATGCCACTCTGTAAAATTGGGTAGGGGGAAATGATACTGACCTACCTCACAAGTTCTTTGTGAGACTTAATTAATTAAAGTTTGTGACACACTTATAGGTTCTTGGATGGAAGGCACTGCAGAAATTATTAAACACAGAGATGAACATGATATTATAGGGTCACACCAGCATGGCTTCTGTCAAGGAATGTCAGGTCTATCCAATCTATTAGACAATAAAATAGTGTACAACAGGAGAACCAGTCAACAAAGGCTCTCAGAAAAGGCTATTTAAAGAAATGTGGCAGTCATGGCTAGGCTATAGCAAATAGAGGAAGGATGAGTGATCAAATCTTCTGTATGGCAAAATATTATAAGAAGGTAAAATGTGTTGTCCTCTCTAGTTATTCAGAAATAAGGTGATATCCAATGCAATTGAAAGGCATCAAGTTTAAATCTGGTAATATGAAATTGAAAGTTTTTATCAAAATCATAATCTTTGGAACTCATAGTCACAAGGTTACTGGCCTTGTGGACAGGGGAGAAGCAGTAGATGTCATATATCTCAATTTTAGTAAGGCTTTTGACGTAGTCTCCACATGACATTCTCATAAGCAAACTAAGGAAATGCATTCTACATGAATTTACTATAAGGTGGATGCACAGCCGGTTCAAAGACCGTACTTAGAGAGTTGTTATCAATGGTTTGCTGTCAAACTGAGAGGGAGGATCTAGAGGTGTCCCGCAGGCGTCAGTCCCGGGTCCGATACTAGTCAATATTTTCATTAATGCCTTGGATAATGGAGTGGAGAGTATTCGTATAAAGTTTACAGATGACCAAACTGGGAGGGATTGCAAGCATTTCGGAGGACAGGATTAGACTTAAAAAGGACCATGACAAATTAGATAATTGGTCTGAATTCAATTAGATGAAATTCAATAAAGATAAGAGCCAAGTACTTAACTTAGGAAGGAAAAATCAAACGTACAACTACAAAATGGGGAATAAAGGGCTAGGTAGTGGTGCTGTTGAAAAGCATCTGGGGGTTATAGGGAATCACAAAAATGTGATGCAGTTGCAAAAAATGCTAAATATTCTGGGGTGTATAATCAGGAATGTTGTATGTAAGACACGGGAGGAAACTGTCCTGCTCTGCTTAGCACTCGTGAGGCCTTAGCTGGAGTAGTGTGTTCAATTCTGGGTGCCACACTTCAGGAAAGATGTGGACAAACTGGAGAGTGTCCAAAGGACAGCAACAAAAATCATAAAAGATTTAGAAAACCTGACCTATGAGGAAAGGCCAAGAAAACTGGGCATGGTTAGTCTTGAGAAAAGAAGATTGGTAACAGTCTTTAAATATGTTAAGGGCTGCTATAAAGACAACTGTGATCAATTGTTCTCCATGTCCACTGAAGGTAGGACAGGAAGTAATGAGCTTAATCTGCAGCAAGGCAGATTTAGGTTAGCTATTAGGAAAAGCTTTCTAACTATGAGGATAGTTAAATACCGGAGTATGTTACCAAGGGAGGTTTGGAATCCCCATCATTGGAGGGTTTGAAGAACAGGTTGGACAAACACCTGTCAGGGATGGTCTAAGTTTACTTGGTCCTGCCTCGGTGCAAGGGGCTGGAGATGACGACTTCTCAAGGTCCCTTCCACTCCTACATTTCTATGATTCTGTGATAAGATATCACTGAGACCAAGACTCCCCTGTCCACTAGGCCAGTAACCTAGGATTCAAAAAAGGGATTGAACATTTATATGGTAATGAGAATATCCACAGTTACATCAGATGAGATAAAAGAGAAATAAACCCTCGCGTTTCAGGACATAAGTCAGCCATTAACACATGGATATTAGACAGAAGATTCCCCTATGAACAATTTATTCCATACACTTTCCACTACAGGATTTCTTGCATCTTCCTCTGAAGATCCGATACAGGATTCTGCACTAGGTGGACCACTGATTTGATCTGGTACAACAACTCTTATATTCCTAAATCTAGATCCAGCAGCACATAGGAGGATATTAGACCGACATCATGGAACTGGATGCACCGTGCTCCCACATCTTTACCAGCATGCTTTGTTTCATGAAAAGAAGTCTTTTTTTTTTTCCTCCTGGGTTGCTTTCCACTGGTATCCTAGCTGCACTGGAGAAGCAGACTTTTCTAAGTGAGGAACAAGCATGTAAGAGGTTTCCCTCACCTTCTAGATCTGAGTGGAACTATCAAAATGGAGGAGGAGCCAGAAAAACAACTGTTTGCAATGGATGAGTGTCCAGTAGTCAGCTGCCTTTAACTTCCAGACAATTCTAAACTCTTTACCTTCTGAGTCGTCACTGGAAAACTCACAAGACAGATGAGATGACAGTAGACAAAGATGATCCTCTCTACTGTTCTCCTGCTCAGGCGCCTCTATAAATGAGCTGATAAAACTGCAGTAAGAGAAAAGATGGATAAGAAGCACAACAGGAAGGTAGAGGAGGATGCACTCAGGCACCACATAATGAAAAACGTGCAGCTCCTGCTAAACTCTGATAGGCTAAACTATGCCTATATTGTTAGCAAGTCAAGCCACAATTATTGGCCCCTCCCTTTCATTCACAAAAATATCACCATGCGATCTGTAGGTCCGACTCAAAATGAAGCGCATGCATGTACACCACAGACAGAGGCGGCTACTGGCTTTGTGTGTGTCTTATAGAAAGTATAGCAAGACTCAGACTGGCATTTGCTACTATAACAGCACATCTTTTGCAAGCAGGTAGGAAGGGGGTTGCTTCATGAACTAGATATGGGGGATTGATTTGAGTGTTTTATATGGCAGTTATAAATTTTATACTGAATGTTGATATTTTAAATCTTGTGAAGTGTATGAGTGACATAAAATCTAAGGGCAATATTCTGCCATTCTTATCAAGTAGTACCTTATTCTGCGAGCAGTCCCATTAAAGTCAGAATAAGGTAATACTCAATGTGAGTAAAGAGTGGCAGAATCTGGCCCTATGTTTAAGAGACTGTTAAAGTAAGTGAAATGTGAAATTGGACAGTATCCTTTTAAAATAAATCAGCTTTCTGTGTTAATGAATAACTTAGCTTGTATCTACAGAACCACATTGCAGAAGGCAAGCTGAAGATTTCTCTTCACTATAAAATTCCTTATGCTGGAAGTGGCTGCACATTGTACTTCTGAGATATTCTAGCATTACACAGACATCTAACACAAGAAGGTCCAGTCCTTGCACCACCAAGAATGGTAGAACTATTTACATTTAGATCTTCCTTTACTCTAAATTACAGAGCTAGAAACAGATATAGATTAATGCAGAAGGAGCAAGAACATTTGGTAGTTATGCTAAGGAGTGTCAATGACTCACTCTTGGTAAGTTTGCTCAGTCTGTGAGCTTTAGGGATGAACCAAAATTAGCAGAGGAAAATGGCCTTTTGATTCCCTTTATATTAAGTTTACTGCCATCTAGGACTGTGAAGCTCATTTAAGTCAAAGGAGATGCAACAAAAGTAAGAGGTGCTTGTCATACAACATTATTGCAATGTCAAGTTTTCATTCAGTCACATCTAAACAAAGTAGTAGTTTTTGTTCTTGTATCTCCACAGCGAGTGCTACATTGCTTCATACAGTGAATATGCCTCGTTCCTCCCCTGCCACTCACCAATGATCTAATTTCTGTACACTAGACAGCCCATCCACTGCCCCTTTCACTCCAGCTATGTCAGGAAACTCAGCCGTTCCTTGTTTGCTTCACTGATGGAAAGTGAAAGTGGGGTGTTGTCCTTTGGCTTTTATTAACTGTCTAGGGTGCGCACACAGTTTTCTTGATACAGCTTTCTGATTTAGAGAAATTGTTGGCTTAATTAGCTGATACTCACTGTGCTCAGAAGGGCTGTTAGTCTTCTAGCTGGTATTTCTTAGAGAGCACGCATGAAGCAGGCAGTCAGTGGCAAAAGCAGCCCCACACAATCAGCTACAGCGTTCCAGGCTAGTTCACACAGTGACTGCGGCTGGACTCCTCCTAGTGCTTCAGAGGGCAAGGAGAAAGGGGAAGGGCTCAGGATATGATATCATACACTCGTTCTAAACACCAGGAAACAGAGAGAACTGAAATGTCAACTCTTCTGAGCCACGGGATGGACAATATCTCTGGCCGCCTCTCAATAAAAGTTAAAATAAATAGACATGACTACTTATAAGACAATATTTAAGATATCACCAGGCTCAGCCTGAAAGCAACATCGTGGACTTGTTGCTAAGGTCTTTGTCCTTCTTTCCTGCTTCCTTTATTTGTTCCCCTCATTCATCATTTTATGAGTAGGAGGCCCTGATCTTGCGATGAGATCCGTGCAGGGAGATCCTTGTACCTGCACAGGGCTCCACTGACTCCAGCAGAGCTCATGCAGGCACAAGAGTCCACTTGCATAGATCCAATAGCAGGACCAGGACCCTTATCTTTTAAATTCTTCAGTGAAGAAACCATGGGTACAATTTTCAAAAGCATCTCAGGAATTGGGGAGCCTAAGCCCCAGTTTCAGAAGTGACTTAAGCACTTGGGTTTCTAAATTTCATTGAAAGTCAATGTGCAAGTTCAGATCCACACTCTGTGTAGGTTTGGATCCGGCTCCAGACGTTGTGTCTCAAGACAATCTCTAATTGTAACCCCTTGTAAAAATAATCCAGGCCATGTCATTATAGTCTGTTTCTCAGATTACCATTTATATGCTTTAAAATAGGAATGAGTAAGTCTTTGGAGCAAGGCAGATGTTCTAAATTAACTGTCACCCATTTCTCTCCCTCACATTGTCAGGATACCTGTTTATACAATGGCCTCAAATAGCAGTCAGGAAAAAGCAATATAATTTCATTACACAATCATCGAGCACATAAAAATGTTTTTTTCCATGCTGTTTGCTGTGGCCAACTATTGTGTCATGCATTGCACACGCCTTCCAAATCTCCTTCCCAAGTTTACAATTCCCCATTTGCTGGACTTCCTCTCTAGTTGATCTCCTGGCTGCAGCTCATTCAGGATTCAGCATCGAGGCTACTCACCGGGACTAGGCCTTCACAGCAAACGACACGGTAACTCCTATTTCTGTACTCTTGTATCAGCCTTCGGTAGCAATCTGTGTTGATTTTTAGGACTTTCAAGGCATTTCAGTAGCTGGGTTCTTGGGAGAATTGTTAGAAAAACCTTCCATTCTGATCTACACAGCAGAGTGTTGCTTTTTCAGTTCCAGTGTTTAAACAAGTCCTTAGGTGCCAGTGTTCTTATTCTCCTTGTGCTCTTTGCCAGTGGAAGTCACAGCCTTTCAATTTCAGGAACTAGTCTAGGTTATTTAAGAAGAGAATAAACAACAATAGTTTACAGCTTAATAACAGCAGCAGCATCTGGTAAAATGCTTATTTATCAAATGATAAGATTCCCAAAGAAACCTCCCAAAAGAGCAAACAACCAACAAAAGAAATTGAAACACTTAAACATTTTGGCTGTAAAGCTTTTATGGTCACATTTTGGGGCTTTTGTAATTGATTCCACTTCAGAATGGATGGTTAAACATCTCCAATTACTATGGAGGCTTTGAGCTGTGGAGGCTTGTGGCATCTGAAATTGGGCAGACAAATCTGATGAAGTAAGGCCCTCCGATACTAGGGTGGTGAGTATGATGTAGGAACCTAGATCAATAGACACACGCATCCCCTCTTGGAGACTATGAAGTTTCCCCCCAGAAAAAACACAGGCAAATTTTTGTTTCTCTTCCCTCCACCTTGATTTTTAATAGTACGGTGAAACCTCTACAAGAGATCACACTTATTAAGCAATCTCCTATCTTAAGAAGCTGCCCGAGAGTAACTCCAAACGCATTGGGCCCAATTCTGTTCTCAGTTACACACTGATATTTCACCTGTGTGTGTTTGATCTGATTGACCCCGGTGTAAACATGATTAGAATAAGGCCTACGATGTAAAATTCTGCCCCACTTTTATTAAGCCACCTTTGTTATGCTACCAATTTCTGCTTGTCCCTTGCATGGATTCCTTGGGCGCTCTCATGCTCTTTTCTCTGTCAGAAGGGCCTTTTTCTCCTAAATGTCTGCAATTTTCTTTGATTCTCAAAGGCTCAGTCCCTTGAGCTCTGCCTAGCCAGGGCCTTGATCTTAGAGCTGGACCTTGCCTTAATTTAGGAGCTGAGTTTCATTTAACCTTCTGACTCCTTCATTGTACAGCACTGAAGCACCGCATGGATTTTACGTATTGTGTTATTATTTATATGGCACTACAGGCATGTGAGAAGGTGCTTCCTATAGAGCGATTCAAGAGTGTTTGAGGCCAGTTCATAAGAAAAGAGCCTCCCTTCTCTGGATTCAGGGTGTCTTCTCTCATTATCAGACAGTGAACATGGATCTGGATATTCTGGGAAATGATGGGTATTAGGTGCTGGAGAAGGCCATGAGAGTGAACCACAGCTGGTGAGAATGGAAGAAAGGAGATGTTAGTGTTGTGGAGGGCAGCAGGAGAGAGCAATGGTGAGTAGGAGGTAGAAGGAAATGATCATGGGAGGGAGGAAGCCACCATGGAGGTGAGAAGGAAGGAGATTCTCAGGAGTTAGGGACAGACAGCGAGTGGCATCAGGAAATCACCTAGAGGCAGCAGGACTATAATTAAAATGGCCACCATGTAAAAATTAGTTATTGCTTAAGTACCTATCACATTCCTAAATAAAATCTCTCCAGTTTCTTGACAGTGGCTGGCATATAAATTGATTTACAAAAGTCTGAAGTTCATTCTACTTCCTTAGGTTTCTAGATAATTTCAAGTGTATACTGCATTCTTTGCTCTTAAATTACTGCACAGAGTTGCTGTGAACTATTGAACAGCTGCTGTGTTCCACCCCGGAAGTGGCTGCATTTCAGTACTTGATGATGTGATTCCTACAACGTGTGTGCGCATGCGTGCGGACGCATGCACACACACACACACACACACGCACGCGATCTGATTCTCCTTTCATTCCTCTGCAAATTAGGAGTAACTCTATTGAAGTCCCTGGAGTTGAAGCATTCTTTTCAAATGTATACTGAGATTGTTATTCTATGACATCATGAGTTACTGCAGTAATTAAAAATTCTAAAATATTTAGCTGTGAGCAATGGGAGGTGGTGTTAATTTCCCAACACTGAAACCAACAAACAAAAAAGCATAAATTGGAAAAGGAATCCTCTGCCTTTACCTGCTATTTCTGCACTCAGGAGAATTCAGTGTGACTGTGTTACAATTACTTTCAGGCACCCAGAGGCAACAGAGTCAGCAGAAAAAGTTAAGTGGGATGCAGATGCCGGAAAATAGCATAGAGGACTTAGCCTTACGTCCTGCAGTGAGCATATGGTCTCTTGGAGCTAAATCCCAAGAGGTTTAGAGCAGGCGGGGGAAATGCTATGGTTATGGATATTTGAATACTAAATCATACTTAGTGCTATAAACACATTAACTAATTAGTCCTCACAATACCCCTGTGAAGTAGGAAAGGACTGTGTTTATTTACAGATGGAGAAACACAGCTAGAAAGGGCTACGTTCATGTCACACTCCATGCGAACTTTCCCAGAGTAGTTTCTGATGGAAGAAAGCCTGCAGCTGGAGAGAACACCAAACCTTTCCCTCTACTACCATGAGGAGGGAGAGAAGGTCAGATCTGTTGCAGAACTGGGCCATGCTGGCATTATCTCTGTGAAGCCCCCAGTGGATTTTAAAGATGTTCCCACCCTATAGAAATCCCAGTGGAGGGCAGGCAGCAGCAACCCAACCTGTCCCCCTCTTTGGGATAAATCTCCTGCCCCACCCTCCAGAACAAGGTGGGAGGTTGGTCCAGAGGTGTAACTTACACCTTCCTGTGCCAGGGTCAGTGAATCTACTGTAAAAGATTAAGGCCTCCCAATTCTCCACTTTGTCCGAGCTGCAATTTATTGCAGGGTGAGGTGGGAGCCTCAGGGAGTTAGTTGTAGCTACCTGATCCTTGCCAGCTCAGCCCCAGTGGAAGTTACAGCAGTGAAAATTAGACTAGCCCCTCTGCTAGAATGGAGCCTATGTCTGCAGAGAATCAGGTGTAGTGGAGCTCTGCTCCCCCACGCTCCATCCAAGACATGCCCTCAGCCTGCTTCCAGCACATCCCCTCTTTGCCCTTACCACAGGGGTGGGGGAAGCAGTTGGTAAAGGAGTGTCAAGTATTCTTAGCTCCTAATTCTGTGGTCAGTTTGCCATCAATGGATATTCCCTTTACACAGAGGAAAATTCTCTGGTCCAAATCTGCAGCAGCTTTAAATTCACTTTGTGATGCCCTAAGTAACCAATCATCTGGCCCTAAGTAGCCAGGGCCATGCAGTGGCCAAGCCAGGTATAGATTTCAGGAGTTCCTTAGCTCCTAACCCCACAGTCAGTTATAAGATCATGTTGCCTTTCTGACTATTAACCGTATGGCCATCATCAGCTAACATACATGGTCACTGCTGCACTGGTTTTGCCAAAAGGCATTCCCCAAATCTCTTTAGTTGAAATAATTTGATTACCTCACAATTAAAACAAACCCAATCCAACTTCTTCCTGTACTGGTAACCGTGTAGTTCCACTGTTGTTCTGCCCGTCAGAAAGAAGATTTTGGAATTTTGTGCACAGAGGCTAAAGATACTGCAAGTGAGAGGCCACAAAAGAAAAGCTCCTTTGGAAACTCCCTTCACTGTAATTTTCTTTTTAATTTTTTTTTCTTTTTTGGGGCACGGTACTATAGTATCAAATCCCTGGACACCTAGAATGTCACTGTATCACACACCATGGCCCCTCAGAACTCATGATGACTGCACTGACTACATAACTTACAGCCCCTTGCTCCAAAAGCACTTTTGCTAAAGGAGAATCTCCACTGACTTCTAACAGTATAGGCACTATGACATACAGCTGTTCAGTTCTAAATTCATCCAATACCGTTTACATAGTCCTGTCTCCCAACATGCCTTGCTGAAACCCTAGACCACAACTCTTGACATGCCCTCAGTGCTGAGGGAGGGTAGTTTCAACCCACCACGTATTTTGGGGCACCAGTCTTGGGCCCCAGACAAAGTTAACAGCCAAGGTTCACTCCCAGACAACAAACTACCATCGGAGACCATCCTGATACTGTGCCAGGAGACGAGGTGCACAAAGGCTGGCTGGGCACCAAGAAGATACTAGCTAGCTCAGGAAAGAAGGAGGCAGAGAAAAACAGAATGTAGGGTGGGCTGCTGTAGTGTTTGGCCCACTCAGGGCAATTTAGTGCAGGTGAAGACAGCATTCAACAAAAAACCCTCAGTAACTGAACTATCCCATTCCAAACCACTCATTGATAATAATACTCTGTATGTATATAGGTTTCAGAGTAGCAGCCGTGTTAGTCTGTATTCGCAAAAAGAAAAGGAGTACTTGTGGCACCTTAGAGACTAAAATTTATTTGAGCATAAGCTTTCGTGAGCTACAGCTCACTTCATCAGATGCATTCAGTGGAAAATACAGTGGGGAGATTTATATACACAGAGAACATGAAACAAAGTATCTGACTTCAGAGGAGCTTAAAGTGCTGGACACCAATCAGGAGCTAATGCTCACACTACCCTGTGAGAGGCAAAGAAGGTCTTATTTAATTAGAGCATACATTGTGCCCATGATTTTGAATGGGGCAGTGTATTGGCCATACCAATACAAATTGGAAGTAGTTACATCTTGTAGGCCAAGAATGAAGGGCTCTGACCACTCACACTAGTGGAGGATAGGAACAACACGATTGAAGTCAATGGAGTTACACTGATATTACTGAGAGGAGAATCTGGCCCAAAGACATTAAATAACCAATCATCAAGCCAACCCCTTCATGCCCTGGGGAAAAGACTTCACAGGGATTTCATTCAAAAGGGATCAGACTCTTCAGCAAGTAAACAAGCTGGGTCAGGAAACTCCTTGCAGCTGCCAACAAGCATCCTGACTCCCTTTTCCCTTCCAGCACTCTATCTGCCGTCAGCAAGCTTCCTCTAGGCATGCAGACCCGACCTTCTTTTGGAAATTTACAGCCAAACCCATCAGCATTTTCCAGGGCCCTGCTATGTAAAATGCTGTGTCTCTGCTTCCATTTCGGAAATTCTTTGCCAGATTAGGAGCCACTTCCTCCCTGCTTTGACATGAATGGATCGGGAAGGAAAAGATCACAGCTTCAAAAACCAACAAAAAACAACAGACAAATGCTACCGTGTCCCCTCCCCGTCACATTGGCTTCTCAGTAACAGTGCAAACTGTACAAACTCAGGGCCTAATCCTGCAACTACATGTGCACAGGGGGATCCCTGTGCCTGTATGGAATCAATAGGATTCCACATGGGTGCAGGGGTCTGCTTGAGTGATACCTGTTGTAGAATCAGGGTCTCATTAGCCTACTACTTTGACCAAAATTCTCAGGAGAAGACAATAAGCATTCTGTTGCCCATTTTCCCCAGATTGTTCCTGGGAGATTGGGTTTGCCCCCACACCTCATAGTACAAACAAGGGGTTCTGCATCCGCAACACTGCTGATCCCCCAGAGCTACAAAGATACCTGGGAATTGAGGACCAAAAAAACTAAGTGATTTGCACAAGGTCACACAAAGAGTCTGTGGCAGAGCTGAGAACTGAATCCAGATCTCCTGAGTCCCACTCCAGCGCCACAGAATCATAGAATATCAGGGTTGGAAGGGACCTCAGGAGTTCATCTAGTCCAATCCCCTGCTCAAAGCAGGATCAATACCCAAATAAATCACCCCAGCCAGGGCTTTGTCAAGCCTGACCTTAAAAACTTCAAAGGAAGGAGATTCCACCACCGCCCTAGGTAACACTTTCCAGTGCTTCACCATCCTCCTAGTGAAAAAGTTTCTCCTAATATCCAACCTAAACCTCCCCCACTGCAACTTGAGACCATTACTCCTTGTTCTGTCATCAGCTACCACTGAGAACAGTCTAGATGCATTCTCTTTGGAACCCCCTTTCAGGTAGGTGAAAGCAGCTATCAAATCCCCCCTCATTCTTCTCTTCTGCAGACTAAACAATCCCAGTTCCCTCAGCCTCTCCTCATAAGTCATGTGTTCCAGTCCCCTAATCATTTTTGTTGCCCTCTGCTGGACGCTTTCCAATTTTTCCACATCCTTCTTGTAGTGTGGGGCCCAAAACTGGACACCGTACTCCAGATGAGGCCTCACCAATGTCAAATAGAGGGGAACGATCACGTCCCTTGCTCTGCTGGCAATGCCCCTACTTATACATCCCAAAATGCCATTGGCCTTCTTGGCAACAAGGGCACACTGTTGACTCATATCCAGCTTCTCGTCCACTGTAACCCCTAGGTCCTTTTCTGCAGAACTGCTGCCTAGCCATTCGATCCCTAGTCTGTAGCAGAGCATGGGATTCTTCCGTCCTAAGTGCAGGACTCTGCACTTGTCCTTGTTGAACCTCATCAGATTTCTTTTGGCCCAATCCTCTAATTTGTCTAGGGCCCTCTGTATCCTATCCCTACCCTCCAGCGTATCTACCTCTCCTCCCAGTTTCGTGTCATTTGCAAACTTGCTGAGGGTGCAGTCCACGCCATCCTCCAGATCATTAATGAAGATATTGAACAAAACCGGCCCCAGGACCGACCCTTGGTGCACTCCCCTTGATACCGGCTGCCAACTAGACATGGAGCCATTGATCACTATCCGTTGAGCCCGACAATCTAGCCAGCTTTCTGTCCACCTTATAGTCCATTCATCCAGCCCATATTTCTTTAACTTGCTGGCAAAAGTACTGTGGGAGACCATGTCAAAAGCTTTGCTAAAGTCAAGGAATAACACGTCCCCTGCTTTCCCCTCATCCACAGAGCCATTTATTTCGTCATAGAAGGCAATTAGATTAGTCAGGCTTGACTTGCCCTTGGTGAATCCATGCTGACTGTTCCTGATCACTTTCCTCTCCTCTAAGTGCTTCAGAATTGATTCCTTGAGGACCTGCTCCATGATTTTTCCAGGGACTGAGGTGAGGCTGACTGGCCTGTAGTTCCCAGGATCCTCCTTCTTCCCTTTTTTAAAGATGGGCACTACATTAGCCTTTTTCCAGTCATCTGGGACCTCGCCCGATCACCATGAGTTTTCAGAGATAGTGGCCAATGGCTCTGCAATCACATCCACCAACTCCTTTAGCACCCTCAGATGCAGTGCATCCGGCCCCATGGACCTGTGCTCGTCCACCTGTTCTAAATAGTCCCGAACAACTTCTTTCTCCACAGAGGGCTGGTCACCTCCTCCCCATGCTATGCTGCCCAGTGTAGTAGTCTGGTAGTTGACCTTGTTCGTGAAGACAGATGCAGAAAAAGCATTGAGTACATTAGCTTTTCCCACATGCTCTGTCACTAGGTTAAAAGAAAGGACTACTTTTGGCACCTTAGAGACTAACAAATTTGTTTGAGCATAAGCTTTTGTGAGCTACAGCTCACTTCATCGGATGCATACAGTGGAAAATATAGTGGGGAGATTTTATATACACGGAGAACATGAAACAATGGGTGTTACCATACAGACTGTAACAAGAGTGATCAGAAAAGGTGAGCTATTACAGGTGAGCTATTAGCAGGAGAGCAGGGGTGGGGGGAACCTTTTGTAGTGATAATCAAGGTGGGCCATTTCCAGCAGTTGACAAGAACAGCAGGGGGGGAATAAACAAGGGGAAATAGTTTTACTTTGTGTAATGACACATCCACTTCCAGTCTTTATTCAAGCCTAAGTTAATTGTATCCAGTTTGCAAATTAATTCCAGTTAAGCAGTCTGTCATTGGAGTCTGCTTTTGAAGTTTTTTTGTTGAAGAATTGCCACTTTTAGGTCTGTAATCGAGTGACCAAAGAGATTGAAGTTTTCTCTGACTGGTTTTTGAATGTTATAATTCTTGACGTCTGATTTGTGTCCATTAATTCTTTTACGTAGAGACTGTCCAGTTTGGCCAATGTACATGGCAGAGGGGCATTGCTGGCACATGATGGCATATATCACATTGGTAGATGAGCAGGTGAACGAGCCTCTGATAGCGTGGCTGATGTGATTAGGCCCTATGATGGTGTCCCCTGAATAGATATGTGGACACAGTTGGCAACGGGCTTTGTTGCAAGGATAGGTTCCTGGGTTAGTGTTTTTGTTGTGTGTGGTGTGTGGTTGCTGGTGAGTATTTGCTTCAGGTTGGGGGCTGTCTATAAGCAAGGACTGGTCTGTCTCCCAAGATCTGTGAGAGTGATGGGTCGTCCTTCAGGATAGGTTGCAGAACCTTGATGATGCGTTGGAGAGGTTTTAGTTGGGGGCTGAAGGTGATGGCTAGTGGCGTTCTGTTATTTTCTTTGTTAGGCCTGTCCTGTAGTAGGTGACTTCTGGGTACTCTTCTGGATCTGTCAGTCTGTCACTAGGTTGCCTCCCTCATTCAGTAAGGGGCCCACACTTTCCTTGACTTTCTTCTTGTTGCTAACATACCTGAAGAAACCCTTCTTGTTACTCTTAACATCTCTTGCTAGCTGCAACTCCAGGTTTGATCTGGCCTTCCTGATTTTCACTCCTGCACGCCCAAGCAATATTTTTATACTCTTCCCTGGTCATTTGTCCTATCTTCCACTTCTTGTAAGCTTCTTTTTTGTTTAAAATCAGCAAGGATTTCACTGTTAAGCCAAGCTGGTCACCTGCTATATTTACTATTCTTTTGACACATCGGGATGGTTTGTTCCTGTAACGTCAATAAGGATTCTTTAAAATACAGCCAGCTCTTTTGGCCTCCTTTCCCCCTCATGTTATTCTCCCAGGGGATCCTGCCCATCAGTTCCCTGAGGGAGTCAAAGTCTGCTTTTCTGAAGTCCAGGGTCCGTATTCTGCTGCTCTCCTTTCTTTCTTGTGTCAGGATCCTGAAGTCCATCGACCATCTCATGGTCACTGCCTCCCAGGTTCCCGTCCACTTTTGCTTCCCCTACTAATTCTTCCCAGTTTGTGAGCAGCAGGTCAAGAAGAGCTCTGCCCCTTGTTGGTTCCTCCAGCACTTGCACCAGGAACTTGTCCCCTACACTTTCCAAAAACTTCCTGGATTGTCTGTGCACCGCTGTATTGCTCTCCCAGCAGATATCAGGGTGATTGAAGTCTCCCATGAGAACCAGGGCCTGCAATCTAGTAACTTCCGTTAGTTGCCAGAAGAAAGCCTCGTCCACCTCATCCCCCTGCCATAACCACATGACTATTTAATCTAATGTCGTTTTGCTGTAGTATCTAGGCACCAGCTTATGTGCCTCTAGTGTATGAACTGCACTGGACAAATGAATCAGTTGCAGGTGTGCTAAAGCTATAGAGGCTCCATATGAAACAAACAAAGAATGAAATGCGTGGCACTGCTGAAGCCTTGAGCACTACAGCAAGAAATTTCCACTTTCCCATTCCTAGAATACTTTGGAAATGTATAAACTCTTGGGATCCACACTTTGTAATTTTCAGTTCAAACTGGAATAACATCTGTAAAATGTGGCCAAGGACCATCTGTTTTTCCATTCCCAAAACACTGAACTATAACAGCCTTTTTCCTGCCAGCTCTGGTGCAGAGTTAAAGCAGTTCAATAGGTCATTCTGCTCTCTCCCTTTGTCAGCTTCCTGTGAAAAAGATGGCAAACAATAATAGTAAGAAGAAGTGGAGTGAAGCTGCTGTGTAATGTAAACATATTTCCAAGGGAAACAAAACAGTTAACTGTTGGCCAAAGAGTCTGCAGACTCATCTGAGCTGGCTTACTGAGCACTAGGAAGTATACTGATGAGTGCAGGAAGACGGGAGATTTAGAGCCCAATGGTACTTCCTCTTACATCGTCAGGAATAAACAATCTGATCCAAAGCCCACTGAAGTCAATGGAAAGACTCCCATTGGCTTCAGTGGGTTTTGGATTTGGCCTTAAATGGTGGGATGGTGGGAGAACTCGCGTATGGTAGGTGCCAGGGTATTAACCACTGTGTTTTCTAACCATGCTCAGAGTAGGTCTAGAAGACACAGTGATTGGAGAGCCAGGGGTTGCTGGCGCATTGTGTACACTAGTGCTCCCAAAAGTGCTGCCGTCTGGAGCTCAACTGGTGATAGCAATAATTGGAACCTGTAGCAGTGGAAAAAGGCCTAGAGTAGAAAAGGCTACAGAGTAAGTGTCAGTTCTGGGCAGAGGTGAAAGTAAGCCGGTATGCCCCGGCACAGCGTACCGGGACCGGCTTTCCCAGGTGGCAATTTAAAGCCCTAGGGTAGCAGCAGTGGGGCTCCGGCAGGGATTTAAAGGGCCAGGGCGGTAGCGGCTGCCGGAGCCCCGGGGTTCTTTAAATCCCCGATGGAGCCCAGCTGCCGCTACCCCAGGGCTCGGGCAGCAGGGCTCAGGCGGGGATTTAAAGGGCTCTGGCAGCCTCTAGCATAGCGGAGCCCCAGGCCCTTTAAAGCTCTGCCAGAGCTCAGAGCCCCGGGGTAGCGGTGGCAGCCGGGAGTCCCCAGGGCTCCTCAGTGATTTAAAGGGCCCGGGGCTCCACTGCAGTAGCAGCAGCTAGAGCCCTGGGCCTTTTATATTGCCCCCGAGCCTCAGGACTCCCAGCCGCCTCTGCAGCTGGTAGCTCGGGGGTGATTTAAAGGGCCTGGGGCTCCCAGCTGCCACTTCTGCAGCTGGAGCCCTGGGCCCTTTAAATCAAGATTTAAAGGGCCCGGGCAATTAAGGCCCTGCCTCTTCCGGTTGAGGCCACGCCCCCTGCTCAGGACTCTGACGTACCAGTAAGTCCTTTAACTTACTTTCACCCCTGGTTCTGGGAATACCCAACAGGAATCCTGACTCAAAGTCTTCTACTTTAACTTGTAATTCATTTGCCCTTAGTTTCCCATCTGTAAAATGGGGATAATAATACCTCCTTTGTTTGCCTTACCTATTTAGCTTGTATACTCTTTCGGGGAGTGAATGTCTCTGGCTATGTGTATGTACAGGGCCTAGCAAAAAGGGGCCTTAGCTGAGATCAGGGTCCCAAGATGCTACTGTAAAGAAGTAATAAAAATAAGTTCACTACCAGTTATTCAGGTGGTGGGAAAAACAGTGTAAAGAGCTGTAAGAGCCCCTTGATGAGCTGGAGGAGAGGAGAACTCCCCTGGCAGAGTCACTGGGTAAGTCAGCTGCAGATTGCCCTATGAGCTTCCCAACCCTGTAAGCCCCAATGTAAGGGGTGGGACTGCAGGAGTGTAAGGGGAGTGTTTGGAGCAGGGTCCTAGCTTCCAATACTGAGGCCATTCTAAGTAAATCCAAGATGCAGAGCTATTCATAAGCAGATCAGGCAGGTCTCCCAGAGCTGTTCTAAATTATGCAGGGGGCCATTCTGACCCCCAAAGCAGCCCAGAATCAGGAGGGCATCAAAGCTGGCTTTAAGCCACCTTCGCCCACTTTTCCCAGGGGCTACAAGTTCTGTTCTGTGCTTCTATACACATACAGCACTTACAGACATTAAATAATCAAGCACCATAGAACTCGAGGTTTGCAAATATTATCAAAACTATACTCATTCTACAAATAGATAAGCAGAGGAACAGAAAAATGGCAGCAGATCAGTGATATCCAGGAATAGAATCCAAATTCTTGGATCAGCATACCATACTTTCTGCTATTGGTTAGGCAGATAGATCACACAGTGCTCGGGCTCTTCTACTTCTGCTTCCAGCCCTGGCTGGAACCCAGAAGTAAAGAAACAGCCCTAAAATGAAAAAAGACAGGGTTTTTTCGGTGAGTATGGTGAAGGAGTTCCTGGGCTGATTCAGCCATCCGTGATCTTCAGGGTGTCATATGGACTGGTCAGCAATGGAGTGGAGGGCAGCCATGCTCACTCATAAGATTGAAAGGAATTCCTCCTCCACCACCACCACAAGAAAAGGAGAAGAATCACAACATGACATAAAGTTACTTCCCTGTTCTTCAAATATAACTACAGAACATCTCTGACACTCTTCCATATCCCATACTGATACAATACACATGCAGGATGTGTTAATCAGAATAGGTTCACATGAACAATAAATTGTTATGGACATGATTCTATTTTTCACCCTACTAGAGATCAAAGCTGGTCAAAGATTTCTGAATTAAAAGTTTCATCAGAAACTAGCCTCTCATTTGAAAATTAAATCTCTTTGTGAAAAACAAAAAACAAAACACAGTTTGGGTGAAAAATGTCATGCCATTTTTCAATTTCTTTAATCAAAAAGACAGGTTTTCAGAGTAACAGCCGTGTTAGTCTGTATTCGCAAAAAGAAAAGGAGTACTTGTGGTTAGTCTCTAAGGTACCACAAGTACTCCTTTTCTTTAATCAAAAACATTATCAAAAAATTTCATTGGTAAAGTTAAAACTTCATTAATGTTTTCCATAAAAAATTCAAATCATGATTTAAAAAAAGAAAGATGAGTCTGTTTTGAACACTTCACATGAAAAACAACTGCAAAAATTGGGTATTTTTTGTTGTTGTGAAAATAGGTTCTTGCTTTTCAGCCAGCAGTACAAAAGATATTTTTGGGGTAACAGAATGCTGTACGTAATTGATTTCATAGCTCCAGTGGTCTAAAGGATAAATCATTGTGGCCACCTAAAAAAATGTTTGAGAGTTCCAGCCCCATCTTGGTGGGATTATTCGATTCAATGTAAGGATTAGGGTTTATCACCATGGATGGAGTTGGGACTGGATGTTCTCTGTCTTTTGCACCTATTTCTATGACTGCTGTATATATTTAATGTGCACATATTTTGTTTCTATAAACATTACTGACAAAAAAATTCCAAAATATTGCTTTCCATCATCTGGTTCAAATTCTGTTCTTAGTACACTGGTGTAAATCTAAAATAACATTACTGCCTTCGATTAAGTTACTTCAAATATATGATGCATACAAAAGATGAAGTTGGTCTTTTGTCTTTAAAGGAACTCTATATTTACAGGCCAATAAAATCACATAGAATTGTATACTCTATGGCACAACAGTGCCATCCAGCGGCTATTCCAAAATGTGCATTACAGAAGTCGTCCCAAGGGAAGTTATCAGTAGCCAAAGATCGCTCTTTAAAGCTGGCAATCAGAACTAATCTGGGCATCTACTGCCTGGGTCAAGATGATCATCTTGGGCACAGGTAACTGTTTTTAGTCATTTTTCCATAATGAAGTGGCTTAGACACAAAATTTAAATTTGCTATTTGTTTAAAAATAACTATGAAGATTAGAAATGGCTGAACCAAAAGGCTCAGAGTTTGGGTTCAGTGGAATTGTTATCCTGATGTATAAAATGCTATTCCGAGACTAATCTGAATTTATTTGGTCTGCAAAACTGGGCTGGAAGTCCCACAAGAAAAAGCTCGGATATGAGATTCCTAATCTTTCTGCTTCTAGTGCTGGCCAGAAATCAAATGTGAAGAAACATCTATCTGAAAATATGAGAATCTCAAAAAAAAAAAAAGAAGTGCAAATTCCCCTCTAAATAGCTGACAGTTCAGAGGGCAAGAGAAAAGGTAAAGTTTCTCTTAACTACCCATCCTTCCCTGTTAAAATCATTGACCTACATTTTAAAAATGAAGGGCCTCCAATACTGCAGGTGCAATTTTTTCTTCTGCACTTGCACATGAATGCTAAATTGTGACAAAGAATGGCATTCTGCACCCATTTAGATGCCCAACTACTTGATTTGCAAACTTCTATTGAGTACCACCACAGGGTACAATAGAGGGCCATCGGTTCCAGTTCCTCCCTGTTGGAACTCCATTTGAGTCAATGGAGTTTCTCCATCAATGTGAATTTGATCCATTAAAGTAAGTTTGCCCAGCTTCAAAACAATTCTGGTAATAACCACTCATTTGATGTGGAAGTTAATGATCCACTTTAATTTTTCTCTCCAGTCTGTAATGCTTCCCTTTGTAGTTATCGGCATCTCATGCAGTACAGCTGCATTAAAATGATTAATGGATTTGTTTGGCCTGATTGCACACTGATTAAATCATTTTGTGCAGTGTTCCTGTTAGTGTTCCACATTCATCTTAGTTTGAACTGAAATTCAATTACCTGGGGTTCTGAGGTCAGAGCTGCAGACAATCCTTGTAGGGCAGAGAATTGCCTCCCAGAGACCAATAGCTTCTGCAGTGGGCCCTCTCAGTAGCTAGAAAAAGTTGGTGAAAGGGCCCCAGATTTCTCAGCATCACATTTTACTCTGTGCTAGAGGATGCCGAACTATGCCCAACTAAAATTGTTTCATCGTATTTTAACTAGGGTTATATCCAAACCAAATTCTCATATCCAAACATCTCTAAAATGTTAAGAAGGGTTAAAACAAGTACAAACATTCTCCATGGAAGAACAAGTACTTTCAACATTGAAAATTTGTTTAGTTTCTCTGGACTAAAATTAATACAATCTGACGCAAGCAAGATAGCATAGTATAATCAATTTGATATACTGTACAGTATGATCAATAGGTTAGCTCTTTATACATTTCCTGAGACCGTGCATATTACAGTAAAAAAAAATTAAAACTTTTTTTAAATCAACGCAGACATTATTGATCGGGAGCTCAGGCTCAAAGTATGCTCATGCAAACTACAGTGCAAACCATATTTTATTTTCAGAACTTCAGAAGACCACATTTAGTCTCATGCTTAAAAAAATTAAATCTATTACACTAATTCTAAAGACAAAGACAATTTAATGTTTGATTGGAAGAATTGTAACTAACTACATTACATCTGCCTAAGAAAGCCCCAGTCCTGCAAATCCTTACTCAGGTGAGTATCCCTTGTCTAGGTAAGTTTGTTGGACTAAGCCCTTAAATAGTACTTGGGCAACCTGCTGCCCCATGTGACATATCTCTTCTGAAATACAGATATTCTGTTGCAGCTGAGAGACTGCAGTGGGTAACAGCAGAGACAGGGTTAATGTTTTTTTCAGAAGGAGCTTTGGGGCAGAGATGGGTGATAGAGCAAACCAAGCTGCTCTGCCTGAAATGCTACTTGATGATTATGATCTTCTAAACCCAGCTAATGCTTAATGTTTAGAAATAAAAATGAAATCTTGCTGCATAGAGGCCCAACTTTGAGGGTAAGAGAGACAGAATCTTTACAGAGCCCACAAAAAGGCCAGTCAGTCGGTAGTGCATCAGTTCAGGACACTTGGATCAGCCCATACAGAATAGCAGAGGTGCTCAGCTCCCACAGTGATGTGATACATAGCTGGACCAGTTTAACGGTCACCTTCTGGTTCTAGTCAGGGCAATGTAGCTTCCCACCAAGATGACTGAAACTATCATTTAGTCTTATTTAAATAAAAGTGTTTAAGAAATGGTAAAAATAAATACTGATTCATCAATAGCAAGAAAAGTCTAGTTCTCATACAGCAAATTTTAATCATTAGATCTCAAAGCGCTTACGAAAGACATCAGTATCATTATCCCCATTTTTCTGATGGGGAAACTGAGGCACAGAGCGAGGCAAATGGCTCACCGAAGGTCACTCAGCAGGCCAGTGGCAGAGGTGGGACAGGTCTCTTGAGTCTCAGTCCAGTCCAGTCCTCTATCCACTGGGGCCATGTAGCATCCCCTCACATGTATGGTCATATTGCTAATACCTTCTGAGGGGGCTTCTGCTTTAGCATCTTGCCTGAGGGACTGCTGCTGCCACTGAAGTCAGTGGGCGTTTGGCCAGAGTCAGGAGTCCTCCATGCATGATGAGTTGAGGGCCTCCCTCATATTATCAAATGGCCTCAGAATTCCCTTTGTGTGAGGAGTGGTTTGTTGTTTGGAACCAATAGCAGGAAGCCAGGCAGAGGGGCAGGGGAAGGTTCTGGGCCGACATTCTAGAGTGAAACAAAGAGAGACAGACACACAGATGGTAGGTTTAGCAGTAATATTGCTATACCCTCTTGGCCTGCTACCGTTCATGTTTTGATCTGCAACCCACAAGATGACCATAAAAAGTCACCTTATATTCTGCAGTCCCTTTCAGATGTGTCAGTTCCTGTCGTGCATGGTGAGGAGCAGGAAGATTTTTCCAGCCCTTTTGTGTGCTGTAGACTAGAACATGTCTAGAACCACCAGTCTAGAGTGTGGAGCATGACAAAGGAGCATGCCAGTTTGTCTAAATAGGTGAGGACCAGCAGAACTGGGCTTAGCTCATATGTATTTTACTGAATAATCTGAATGAACAGAAGGGAGGGTGTGAGGGTGCAGAATTAGTTGCAAAGACTGGATAGATCTCAACCTGGGGTCATGACCAGGGGATTTTGAGACCACCCTCCCTTTCTTTATAGCTAAACAGGAAGGGGTTTCCTAAGCTTTTAAAGATAAGGTCACAGTATGGAAAAGTTTGAAAATCACCTGAGATAGTCATAGTCTTTGTCGGGATGGGGAAGGAAATAGCTGAAGCAGGCAGGCAGGTTTGCAAACCCCATTTTCCTTATCTGTCAGACCAGTATCATAAAATGCTTTCCAAATTGCCTTGTGCAGAGGTGACAACAAGGGAGACACACAATGAAGCAAAACTACTGTAACCTATTAGATGGGAGGTAAATCAATTTACTTACCAATTCTGTGCTATAGAGTTCTTCTCTCTGACAAAATATTTGCACAGACCAAGAATTTCTATCCTTGCAAGAGATTACAAGGATTTTTTGTAGGAACCTTTCCAAATACTAGAAGTGGAAATAATAATAGGATTCACTTTCTTTATCTTCCTAGGAATCCAGTACCAGTCTTTACCAAAAGACAGTTACCCATTCACAAATAATAATTTCAAATTCCTTTTATGAATAACACGCTAAAGATCAACGGTTACAGCACAGCAGTTACAATGTACCCTAGTTAGACTAACATCTAACTAAAGATTTATTTGTCCATTTAAATAAAAAATATAACACAGGCCCTAAACCCCTAATAGAATACCTTACAAAATCAATACAGGGATTGGCATTTCTGACAATCAGAGATCTTCTGCTTTCACATAGGCTCATACTGGGTATTATATTGACAATTAAATAAAACATTTAGCTGTTCTGCATGACCAGTTGTTTCAGCAGCCACATAATTAAGGATGTACACAACTTCAAAGAAGAAAGAAAAAAACCTTTACAATGACTGTA
Organism: Natator depressus; assembly: GCF_965152275.1. Lineage (NCBI taxonomy): Eukaryota > Metazoa > Chordata > Testudines > Cheloniidae > Natator > Natator depressus. The sequence goes on along the minus strand of NC_134244.1, from coordinate 8,472,838 downwards.
GCTGTTAGGCTCACGCACTGTCTCTGGTTCAGTGATGTAGTACACCTCCTGAAGACATTTGGCCTCCAGACTGTAATTGCTTCTTTATGGTGTTTTCCCTGTCTCAATTCCACCGACTTCTGTAAAATTACAGGAAACTGCTGCGATCCAACCCACAGATAAGTCTGCGTTACCCATGGCAGCTCTATCTTCTCCCTGCAGGAATGGGCTAGATCTGACTGGTGTTCTACTAGTCAGGGCACAGGGCCATACCTTGCATCTCAACAATATATATATTCACACAAACATAATTGCCCTACTTACTTAAGTAGGCTTCTAAGCTTACTTCTTGGAATAACCAGAATAAGGTATCAGCCTTTTAGGCAAGTAGCAAACTTCCATATCCCCTTAACTATAATCCACAGCTATTTAAAAAGATACTTATTTTCCTTCTTGGGACTAAGGACGGTACAGACACCTTAACATATAACTGCTGCAGACCAATAATGTCCAACTAGTTTGTAAAATTACAGGAAACTGTATTGAGATCCAATTCTCAAATCAGTCTGGGTTACCCCTGGCAGCACCTATCTTCTCCATGCAAGCTGGGCTGGATCTGACCAGTGCTCAACCTGGCTGCCAATTTTGTACCCCTGACAGAACTCACTACTGATTGCCCAGGAGCTTTCAGCTTCTGACTAGGTGGTGGGGAGTTATATGTATACATGCAGGAATGTCTGCCCTGAATAAAGCCTTCTACGCCAGCTTCAAAACTAGGGTTGCCAACTTTCTAATCGCAGAAAACCAAACACTCTTGCCCCGAGCCGCCCCCCCCACCTGCGCTCACTCCATCCCCCCTTCCTCCGTCAGTCATTCTCCCTCACCTTTGCTCATTTTCACCAGGCTGGGGCAGGGGGTTGGGGTGCAGGAGAGGGTGAGGGCTCCAGGCTGGGTCTGGGGATGAAGGGTTTGGGGTGCAGGCTGGGGGCTCCAGACTGTGGCTGAGGGCTCTAGGCTGAGGCAGGGGGTTAGGGTGTGGGAGGGGGTGTGGGCTCTGGGCTGCAGGCTCTAGGGTGGGGCCAGAAATGAGGGGTTTGGACTGTGGGAGTAGGCTCTGGGCTGAGGCAGTGGGTTGGGATGCAGGTGGGGGGGCCTCTGATGTGGGGCCAGGGATGTGGGTGCAGGAGGGGGCACTGGGGTGGGGCCGAGGGGTTCAGAGTGTGGGAGGGGGTGCAAGCTCTGGGAGGCAGTTTGGGGGCAGGAGAGGGTGCGGGCTCCTGGAGGGAGTTTGGGTGCAGGAGGGGAGGAGGGATGCAGGGTCTGGGAGGGAGTTTGGGTACAAGAGGGAATTCTGACCTGGATCAGGGGGTTGGGGTGTGGAAGGGGGTTCGGGGTGTGGTCTCCAGGCAGCGCTTACCTCAGGTAGCTTCCGGAAGTGGTGGCATATCCCTCTGGGCGGCAGCTAAGCAGAGGTGTGGCCAGACGGCTGTATGCGCTGCCCCCGTCTGCAGGTGCCGCCCCCTTAGCTCCCACTGGCTGCAGTTCCCAGCCAATGGGAGCTGCAGAGCCGGGGGCAGCACGCGGAGCCCCCTGGCTGCCCCTGTGCCTAGGAGCCACAGGATATATTGCTGCTTCCAGGAGCCACAGGAAGCCTGCCTTAGCCCTGCTGTGCCACCAACCGGACTTCCAGGGTCCCTTTTTGACTAGACATGCTGGTCAAAAACCGGATGCCTGGCAACCCTATTCAAAACAGCTATTGAGCATGGTTACCCACTTCCTCTACTGTGCTGACATAGCAACTGCTTTTTGTTTGTGTGCAGTCACTCAAGGCTGTATACCAGTGGTTCACAACCAGGGTTACACATACCCCTGGGGGTACGCAGAGGTCTGCTAGGGAGTACATTGACTCATCTAGATATTTGCCTGGTTTTACAACGGGCTACATGAAAAGTACTAGCAAAGACAGTAGAAACTAAAATTTCATATGGACAATGACTTGTTTATACTGCTGTGTATACTATACACTGAAATGTAAGTACAATAGTTATATTCCAATGGATTTATTTTATAATTCTATGATAAAAATGAGAAAGTACGCAATTTTTGAGTAATAGTGTACAGTGACACTTTCGTATTTTTATGTCTGATTTTGTAAGCAAGTAGTTTTTAAGTGAGGTGAAACTTGGGGGTACACAAGACAAATCAGACTGAAAAGGTTGAGAGCCACTGCTCTGTACTGCCACCTTTTCTGAGAGCAGGTAGAAACAGCAGCTGTAATTACAGCAAGTAGTGTTTTTGGCTGAGCACCAGGAAATAAGAAAAAGAAATTGGGGTTATACTGTCATAAGTCAAGGCAGCGAGCATAGGGAGGAGCCTAAGGACTGAGGTGTGTGACTGGTAGAGCCCTGCAAATCTGCAGGTATCTGTTTTATGTCTGTGGATCAGCTGTGGATACAAATTTTGTATCTGCACAGGGCTCTAGTGATTAGAAATATTGTTCTAGCATTTGATTAAAAGACTGATTATTACATCACTGCAGGCACAATTACAGCTGCTCTATTAGGCTTATTGGGCTAGTGTTTAATTATTAATTATGATTACAACATTATGGAATGCACTGTTACAACCCCTCTATTGGCTCTACTGTTTGATTATCAATGATGATAAGTTTACTGCACACCTTACTGTCATACTATGGGGTTTACTGTTCCAGCATTTGATTATTAATGATGATTATAACATTTTTGCATGCACTATTACAGTTGCTACTGGGTTTATTGACCTAGGGTTTGATTATTAATTATAATAACATTACTGCCATACTAACACTGGGTTTACTGTTCCAGCGTTTGATTATTAATGATGATTTTCACATTATTGCATGCACTATTACAGCTGCTATGAGGTTTATCATTCTAGCAGCATTTGACTATTAATGGTTTTAACACGATTGCATGCACTATTAGAGCTGCTATGTTCCAGCATTTGATTATTAACAATGAGTTTGACATTATTACACAAGCTATTGGGGTTATCATTTTACCAGTTGATTATTAATGATTGTAACATTACTGCATGCACCATTAAAGCCACTCCATTGGGCTTATCGGTTCAGGGTTTAATTATTATTGACGATGATAAGGTTACTGCATTGCACTATTGCAACCACACTATCAGGGCTGATTGTTCCAGCATTTGTTTGCTTGTGAGGATTAAAATGTGAACAGCTGTACTAGTATATTGTTGTAGATTTATTCACCCATCCCTACTTATTACACCCTGCACTGGTTATATTAATTATAACCAAATAATGTTATTGCAAACCTGTCTGGCATGCGCTACCACGTTCACCTCCATTCCCAATGGGCAGCTGGGCCAGTGACCCTCAAGGCAGCAGGGGCGCCCTGCTTCCCCCACATGTGCCCGGTTGCTCACCCGAGGTGACCCAAACACAACAGCCCTGACCCGCGCCAGGTGTGTGCCTTCCACCTGCAGGCACGCGCCGCCTGCCCCTGCAGTTCCCGCACTCACTGCTGCGTCAGGTGAACCCTTCCCCGGAGGGGAGCTGCTCCCCAGGGGCCAATGGGAAGTGAGGGGGGCCCAGGGCTGGGGTGTGCATTGCCCCATGGTGAGGGTTCCAGAGCCATTATAGCAGGGTGGGGACCGTCCCGTGTGTGAGAGAGAGTAGGGGGCTGTTCCCCTCAGCTGTTAGTTGGGGAGGCTGCTGAGTCTCCCCTTGCTGGCTATTTGGGGGAGCTTTGGTTCCCCTGGTTTCCTGCAGCTGTGGGTGGGAGAGGGGCCTTTGTCCCTCCCTCTTGTCCTCCCCCCCATTCTGTGGGGTATGCTCTGCTCCTAACCTGCCCCCCACCCAGTGTTTTTGTGAAGGGGGTTCTGACCCTGGCCATCTCCCCCTCCGTGCCCCCCATGTGTCTGTTCAGAGTGGGCTCTGTCCCAGCCCCTCAGTGGATGTGTAGATTGGAGGGGGGAATTTTCTCTGTGCCTGGTGCCCATAAAAAAACACCCTGGAGGGACTCAGGCCTTGTGTGAGGTGGGTAGAGACTGAGGCTCCAGTTTGCGTGTCGTGGAGAGCTCCACTACGTGTGTGTAACCTCTTTGGGGTTAAGAGAGCATGGCCCTTTAAATCTCTGTCCTGAGGCGGAGGAGGGGAGTGCTGATTGTGCCTGAAGGAGGAAGTGCAGGGGAAGAGCGACAGGGTGGGTGTCTGGCACTCCAGACAGAAGGGCTGCAGCCCCAGGCCCTCACAGAGTGAAGCAGCCCAGAAGCTGCCCGGAGCCGGGGAGGGACAGAGCAGCGACCGAGCGGGGACACCAGGACAGGAGCCAGGAGGAGCAGTGCGCCAGGAAGGAATCCTCCGAGAAAGACAGACCGGAGCTGGACCCAGTATCACTGCTGCACGGGGCCGTGAGTACTGGAGCTTGTGGCCTTGCAGTGGGGATAAGGAGGGAGGCTGTTAGCTAGTTCAGTGGGGAGGTGGTCGCTCTGTGTGGCTTTGCAGAGAGTGGCAGAGGGCCCCAGAGAGGTTTGCTGGGGAAAGTTCACTGGCTCCAAAGACGACTAGAACCACTCAAGACTCACCCGTGGACTGGAACTTTGCCCAGCACTCCCGAACTCTGAGTGCAGACATTGCTCGGTGTCTGCCCTTTCAGACTGTGCTACCACTGGGCCTGTGGGGCCTTGTGTTGAATGCAATTCTGTTTGACTGCTCTCCCTGTCTTTCCCCCTCTATTTCTCCATTCATCCTCTGTGAATAAATGTTTCCCTTTCCTGTATTCACTGTACAATTCCCATGTGTGTTCACTTGGGGGGGGGGGGGGTTGGAACAGGAGCCCCTGAGGTGAAAAAGGGACTTTCCCTGCTGCATTCCTGCATGTGCCTTCTCTTGGCTAGAGCTGCCTGCAGAGCAGACCCCATCTGGCCACATGTGTCTGTGGGCACTGGAGTCTTTGACATTGGGGGATGGGGTTGGATCCCCTGCTTTGGGGGTATGTTTTGGGAGAGAGCACGAGACAGTTTGTGCTATGCGGGGGGGGGAATGCCAGGGTCCTTCCGCTTTTGCAAAGGGGTCCAAACTGCTTGGGTAGTGTGTTGGGTTGACAGCTTACCAAGGGTCCAGTTGTCATGGTTGCAAAAATATGGTGTAATAAAAAGGGGAGGAATGATATAGACTGCATTAACTCATCCCTTGTATTCATTTTCTCAGAACAACAATCCCCGTGCATTAATTTGCCAGACCACGTGTGAAGCGACTGGCTGCCTACCAAGTGGCCCCTGTTCCAATCATGGTCTGAGGTTGCTTTGCAGGCCCCTGCCTCTGCTTCCCTTCTCTTAAATGCAGGGCCTATGAACTCTGATTATCAGCACAAATTTATCTCTGATTCATCTACACCCCAGCTCAGAGCTGAATTTATTAACAGAAAATAGTTTCCAAAATTAAGTTCTCAGAATGCCCCTCAAGACCATATTCCTAGGCCTTCTCTGCCTGAAAATTTTTCCATGAAGATTCAAGGTTTGTTACTGTGTTCTGTTCATTCCAAGCAGTTTCTGTAGTATTTTGCTCCCACTTCATAGTGGTGGTTAGTCTCCTTGAGCACTTCCTGCTCTGTAGCTTTCTGTTGCTCTTCACTGGGGAATCAGCTCCTAAATGCTCAGCTAGTTCTAATAATTAAACCCCACTCCTCATCTCAGCTCTGACAGGCCGGAGTAAATGGCCAAGGCTGGCTGATTCCAGACCTCCAGCCTTTAAAGGTGCAAGCTGTCCTATCCCACCCTGTGTAGAATCAATGAGGTTACAGCATTTCCAGTCACACTGTGAGAAGAGTTTGGCATTTAGACCCTGCTAAGGGATAGTCAACATGACCATTTCAGATGGTAAGTGCCACCTAATACATGTAAGCCAAAGTAGCTTCTTGATGTTTTCTTATCGTAGAAAAGTACATTCTCTTCCACATCTTCATAGGGGTCAAAAATAGCTGAGATTATCAGAATTGACAATAATGTCCAGAAGCTCCAACTGAGATCAGGGCATATTGTGCTAGGTACAGTATGTATACATAGTAAGCAACAGTCTTTGCCCCTAAAAGCTTACAAAAGATAGACAAAAGGTGAGAGAAGGGAAGTTTTATTTCCACTTTACAGATGGGGAGCTGAAGAAAAGAGACACCAAGTTACTTACCCAAAATACACAGGAAGTCTGTGGCAAAGCCAGCAATTGAACCCATATCTTCTGAGTCCCAGTTTAGTGCCTTTACTACAAGACCATCCTTTCTTTCATTTTGTTTACTTCCTGTTGCTGCCCCACCCCACCCTGCCCCACCCCAGCTATCTCTTGGCTGAGGAGAAGCTTGGGCAATTTTAGTTGTAAATGAGAATTTTTCAGAAAGTTTGGCTCATGCAAGATAAGAGACCGTCTCTTTCTGGTCCTTATCTGATGTGAGAACAACTTGCCACCGTTTCTTCTATCCCTCTAGCAAGGTAGTTTGTCAGATCCTACAAACACATGCACATCAGCAACTTTATTCACATGAGTAATCCCACTGAAGTTGTTGGGATTATTTTTGTGAGTAAATGTCACTCACATTCATGCCCTAAGTGTCTGCAGCTGCAGGCTCTATTACAGGGATGCACATAATGTAGTCCAAGAGTCAAAGAAAACAGCAGCATCCTTAAATGCAGCCCTTGTAGTTCAGGGTAAGGATAAGCTAATCAACGAAAGATTTTTAGTTGATTAGTTTATCCTTACCCTGAACTATAAGGGCTGGTGCACTCAAACAATAGCCCTTGTCATTTTGATAACTGTAGCCTTCTCCTACCTGGCCTCTCTGCCTGCCTCTCAGGTCTCTCCAGTCAAGGCAGACCAAAATCTATCCATTTTTCTCACCAGTCCAACCTTTCACCTCCCTCGCTGCTTGAATCTCCCATTTGGCTTGTGTCTCTTACTTTGTAACGTTTAAAGTCATCTTCCTCTGTAATGTCCTTACTACTGAATATTGCCCCATGCTACGTGTTAGCTCTCATTTTGTCCTCTACTCATTCCCTACACTCTTCCCCGTTGCACCATGCAGCTCCTTTCCCCCATTCTCTTTCAGTACTTTTCCCATGCTGGCCCCAATGCCTATTTAGGTTTATGCATCCATCTACATCACATTTGAGCACGTTAGTTTCTGCCATCTGGTTCTTTTTCTTGACTTCATGGTCAAGTGCCCTTTCTCTCCACCTTCAAATTCCTGCTTAAAATTCCCCTTCAAGTAACCCTATTTCTATTATCATAATTAATACCTTCACTGACCCTTCATCCCATTTGCCACTGCCCTATGTTTTATTTAGATTGAAAGCTCTTTGGGGGCAAGGAATGCACATTATATCTTCTATAGAGTGCTGCATAAATTAGTGATTGTATCTAAAAGTATTATAAGTTTCTATTCCTATAAATCACAGTGGAATAGAAACTTATTATACATTTAGCGACAATCACTACTTTACGCAGCACTCTACAGAAGACAGAAGTACGGTAAGTGCTCAGCTGCAAAGTACACACACATTCTATGAACTTTGGCCTAATTCTTTGATGGAAGGGGAATAAACAGCCATTTGACTTCTATAATAAATCAATTTCTCTCACTGGAGCCTTGAAGATTTTGAAAGTTGGAATAAGCAGAGTCTCCCTTAGGAGATAAAGTGTTTGGAAGTTGCTTCACATCACCTTGTGCACTATTAAGAAGATATATGCAATCACACGATTGTAGATTTATGGCACTGAATCTCTAGGGCATTTAACCTATTATAGTTTGGAGGAATCTGGCTAGTGGTTAAGTCGCTCGCAGTTATTGCGACATCCCTGAATGAAATCTAGGAACCAAAAATTGCCCATCTCCCAAAAGGCCAATGATTCAGTTACTTAGGTACCCGGTCTCTAATAGTGGGAAATGCTGTATGCTTCCAAGGAAGGTGTAAAAACCTGAGAATGCACCTATTTGTGCAAGAAAGAGTCTCTTCTTGATTTCACAGGGGGATTCCTTGAAGCAGTAGGATTGAGAGTCTTTTTTTTCTCTCCCACCATATTTAGAACACAGCAAAATTACCCATTTTATCAACACATAACATTATGCTAAAGTCCTGCAAAACTAAGCAAACAACTTTTCAGTGCTTACCTTATACAGGAAGTGGTACAGCCTTAAGTCTGACAACTTCTTTTGCTTGTTGTGTGTGCACTCTGCTATTGTTGAGTTCTGTAAGAGAGCTGGTGTAACAGTTATATTGGTAACAAACTTTGCAGCACATAGCCTTATGGAATTTCCTTGTCTGGACTCCCGCTTTTTTTTTTAAAAAAATCCCTTAATAAGTTTGTATTAGCATTTTGGATTTGCAGTGGCTTAATCTTGACGTGATGTCATACCAAAGACTTGCAATAGCTTCTTCAAGAGAACTTTATAACAATGACAAGTTACATTTATGGATTCCAGTAATGTAGTGAAATCACAAAGAAGAGTGAACTCCAGGCATGGTTATGGCTGGAGCCAATAATTTATATTGAGTAAGATTTGAGAAGCATATTAACTTCCTAAAGTATGTATGTATTTCTGGTAATTAAACAAAATGAGGGAAAGAACATCACTTGTTACCATTGTAGACCTGATTAGCCTTTCCACCTATGCTAAAGTGTGGCTGAAGTGTTGGATTTGTGCATAATCTGTCACTTTGGCCTTATCTAAAAATCAGTGTATACTTTAGGAAGTTATTCCTCAGAGGCTTCACTCAGAAGTGCAATAGCTAATTGAAATGCTGGAGTTCACAATTAAGAGATACCCCTGGGGGAGACTTCCAAATGGGACGGTCTCTGAATACAGACTTAGTTAAAAAGTTATTTTAAGGCAGAGGTCCCTAAACTGTGCGGTGCGCCCCCCCAAGGGGGACATGGACGAACATTCAGGGGAGTGCGGCGGGGGGCTGGGAGGGAGCACCACCCAACTCTGCTCCTGGTCCCAGCTGCTGGCTCTGTGCCCGGGGCCCTGGCTGCCAGCTCCACGCCCGCCCCAGCTGGGTCTCCAGCCTTGGACCCCTTACCTCTGTCTGTGTCTCTCCCCCATCCCAGATCTGCGACCCTGCTCCTGGCCCAACTCCGGGTGGGAGGGGTGCAGACAGGATAAAGGAGGGTGTGGCCCTGAAAAGTTTGGGGACCCCTGTTTTAAGGGCACTGAATGGTTGATCTTCTTGACTGCTAAGTGGACTCTGAACTCTATAGTAAAATATTTATTCCACTATGTAAAAAGAATATAGTTGAAATCTTACTTTGTTTAAAAAAAAGCCCAGAACAAATTATAGTATTTAATATTAAACCTCATCTTTTTATTTTTCATCTGTATTGTAAAGCTAGTCTAAATAAGGAGTTGGATTGGAATTGAGCCCTGGGTTAAATTTTTGACTTTGTCACAGACTTCCTCTGTGACCTTGGGCAAGTCACTCTCTCACAATGCCTCTTTCCCCATCTGTAAAATAGGGGTAACAGTAGTTCCTTCTCCCACCTTTTGTCTTGTCTGTTTAGACTGTAAACTCATCAAAGTAGAGACGGTCACAGCACCTACACAAGGGAGCCCTGACTTTGGCTGGGGCCTCTAGGCATGACTCTGAAATAAATAAAGAATCACAATATATGTAAGGAACACAGGCCTGTGCTTCTGAGGTGCTTAGTACCAAGAGCCACATCAGACTTCATTTTGAAGTTCAGCAGCTCTAAAAATTAGGCCTTGTATCCTGGGAAATGTGGTTTGAGTTTAATAGAGCCACAATTTAAGAACTAAAATTGCATCCTAAGAACATTGAAATTTGTAACAGAAGCATTCTGGCATTGCAAGCAAATGTGATTTAGTGGAACCAAACCTCTGTAGGGACTGTCAATTAATTCTAAATAGGTGGGGAGGTTTTAAGGGTAATACTTCCTAATCCCCCTTGCAAACCAATGTTCATAGTGTCATCCTTTCTCATGCAAGGAACCCAACAGCAATATTTGCATGAATAAGACTATTCACTGGAGAAAGGGCTTGAAGCATAAGTTCTCTCATGAGGTTCACCAAAAGCTGTCATGTATGTATACTTCCAAACAGTGCCACCACTATAACATCTGGCTGCCCAACATGAAATCCACTCAAACAGTACCATTTGCAATGGGAATTCTGGGTGGAAAGGCTGCAGGATTGCATGCATAAGATTTTGAATTTTATTTAAAAAACAACAAGTAGGAAAAACTTTAACAGAAATTCTTTGTTTCTGTGCACATGAAACATACATGTTGGGATGAGAAATTGCTACAGTTCTAAAGCTTTGATTCTCTTAAAATCTGAAACTTTTCTAATCAGCATATTAAAAACAGAGGAAAATGAATTAGAAGACCGGTGCTGGGAAATCAGATTGTATAGTTCAATTAGTTAACACTCTATTACAGGAAACCTGAGCTTCTCATCTCCTTGAGAAATCATGTTCTAGTAAATATAAAAATAGCTATTTAATGAACATATAATATGCATTTCCTGAAATTATTTATTTTTTCCCCTGTATTTCCTGAAATTGTTTTTTAATTTTTCTATTATGAAATACCAATGGGGCACCATTAATTCAAAAGTGTATTCTGTGCTATGGCTAACACTTTGTATTTTCCCTTCTAGGGAAAAAGCTCCCCTTCCCCCACACTCCAAGTTGTCCAATTTGCAGTTAGATTGTGTGGTAGATACTAAGAATGAAATGACAAAAGGGCTCTAAAAGCAGCAGCCATTTTTTGTTCTTTACTACTGCTTTGGAAACAGTCATTTGAAAAGGTTCTGAATTTATTTTTTTATTCGGCACTGGTGCAAAAAAAGGTGGCACTTTCTTTTGGAGAGGAGATTTTATGTAGATCTGCAAGTGCATTCTGTGTGTGGTTAACCTGTTGCCAACTGCAAGTATGTCTGGTTTTTGGATTTTTTTACTTGAATGATCTGCTATTTAGAGATGGGAGAGTATCAGAAGTAATTGGTGTAGGTCCCTCTTTCCTTCTCTCAAATAACCACCAACATTTAGCTCAGCAGGTTTTGTTATCCAGATTTATTTATGAGGGGTAAATATTTACACAAAAGGTAAAACTGAGATCAATATTTAATCCTAGGGACAAATAACTTGCTCAGCAATGTTTCCACTATAGCCATTAATTTCAGAAATGTAGCAGTTTTCCTTTGGAATCAGCGCTCTAAATGGAGATTATGAAGTACTCATGAGGGGCACAGTACAAAGGCACACTTGCAGACAATGCATGCCCAAGAAGTTTACAGTTTAAAATGCAGACACTGATAAGGCAAGACTTACTGGGAGACACAGAAGAGAAGGCGGTTAGAGCATTAAATATATTTTCTAATCAAACTTTCTTTTCCTTCTCACACTCTTCCTTAAAAATAATGGAATGGAGAGGTCAGTTAACTGCTTGTGGGCCTGTTGTCAGAGTCCTCAGAAATTATTTGAATTAGGAGATTAAGGAGCCCTGATGATGCATTGAGATTGCAAGGTCATTTAGCAGTGGTGCCCAACCTTACTACATGAGAGGTCCACATAACCCTAGGCACAACCTTGTGTGGGTAAAACAGATTCTACATATTTTAGTAAGATTTAAAGTCACCTGTATTTATATTTTAAATTCAGCCTGTTTTGTATATAGACAGGTTGTTTCTATGTACAGTATTGTCTATTTAAAAAAAAAGAAATCAGTCAATAAAATGAATATCAGGATGATAGAAAACAGGAAAAAAAAACCCAGTAAAGAACAAATAACCGTCTCCCTAATCACAAATAAAGAGTGCACTTTCTGAGTTAGTGAGAAGTCTAAGGTGATTTCTCAGCAACCGGTTTGTTGAAGTTTGGCTCAAAGTTAGAGACACTCATCTGAAGTACAGCAGGCAGGTGGTCGTCTGTTAGGAGCTTAGACTTATTCTGCTTCATAACTGAGAACTTTTGTTCGCAGATGTTTGTGCTGCCGAAAATTGTGCACATTCGTCGAGCAAATTTTGGAACCGATCATTGGGCAGCAGTGAGGAAAACTCCACCAGTTTCTTTTTGTGAAACACGTCTTTTAAATAGCAGTTAAATGGCAGTTCAGTCAATTCCATTTGCAGAGAAACAAGGACATTATCCACGTTAGCAACAAAAGGGTTTTCAACAGATAGATGTCACTTGTGTATGACTTGAATTCAGAAAATCTGACCTCAAAATTCTGATCCAAGAGGCCTAATAATTTTACCATTTGGGCACAGTTCGGTGTGCACCTTTGTATTCATCAGACTTTCCCTGTGTTTCATGTCGCAGTCTCTCTCGATGTTATATTCCTTCCATACTTCAGCTGTTTCTTTACAAATCAGACCTACTGATTTGTCTTGATGGGGCACAAAAAAGAATTGATTGGTCCACTTAACTTGAAAAACACAATGTTCAATGCCCACATTCTGTTTTTTGTCGGAGGCATTTTCGCATCCACCCGTCAAATGTATTGCATCTGGGACAGGCTATAGCTCATCTGCGCATGTCCAAAGGCGTCTTCCTGAATTTTTATAGCAACAATCACTAAGGAAGTACGTACTTAATTGGTCTGGTTAGTCTACAGCTGAGCTGCGGTTATTATTTACAAGATTGCGCTTATATGAAACGTGACACCACTTATTTTTTTTAATTAAACTCATTTTTTATCACAGTTTCCGATACTTCCTTGTGTAAACTACAATGATGTAAACATGACAAGAAAACGCTAATGAATTGGCGGTTAGTATATTGTGTTGAAGCAAGCTGTGGGCCTTATGAAATGCTCTGGTGGGCTGTGTTCGGCCCGCAGACTGCAGGTTGGGCACCCCTGAAGTAGTGCACAAGAAACAAAATTGTAGAAGGCACGAATTCAGTTCAGCCCCAGTTTTCCATTTTTAGCCTTACTTTATTCACGTAAGTAGTTTCAATGATGATAATAGGACTGAAGTAAGGCAAGGAGGATTTGATCCATAATTGACCACATAGGTATCAGGATGTCTTCCTTTCTGACTGTTTGCACTAATATATGGAAGAAATGTAGCTGTCATATAGCATTTTCATCAGTAGATCTCAAAACAATTTGAAAAATAGGAAAGTATAACCGTCCCCATTTTAAAGACGCGTGAACTGATGCATAGAGAGGCAAAGGGACTTGCCCAAGGTTACCCAATAGCCAAGCCAGGAATAGAACTCAGGACTCCCGAGTCCCAATTCAGTGCTTTTTCCAGTAGGCCACATTACACCATAAAACATTAGGAACTCTAAACATGCTTCGAGTTGGTTAGTTCTTCAAAGTGAAACCTGCTGGTCCTGCTAGAAAGAAAAGATACACTCATTCTTAAGCAGTGTCCTCAAACTTTGTGTTTGAGGAGTGTTTAAAAATATGAATAAGGAAACTAGATTGCAATGTAGCTATAAAATTTAGCTTATTTTGTATAAAACAGATTAGCACATTCTAACAACACCAGCTATCAAAATTGCATTACAGTATTGGTGAGAGGCTCTCAGACATGTATTGTTCACTGGATTTACTCCGGTTTTACAAATGATAAATATGAAAGGGCTTTTTGTAATCCAGTGTAACATGTAATCTGGTGTCTCCTCCACTAACATCAGAAATAAATTGAAGTTTTTGCATATTTTGTATTCCAAAGCTACTTTCATGTAACTTGTTTTTCCTTAGCCTCTGTACTTCTGTCTTTTATTACGTGATTTTAAAAGTTAAAATAAATTGAAAAGAAATCTAATAATAATCAACAAGCTTTCCCATAATCAAGGCAGCATGTGATGGGGCTGAATTAAGGCCTGATCCTGTAAACACTTATTTGTGAGTTTAGTCCCGTTGACTGCAGTAGTGCTATTTAGTAGGTAGCACTAAGCTCACTAGTATAGTCGTTCAGGACCCTACACTGCACTGCTGGTTTGTTTGTTTTTACGCAAAGAGAATATTTTTTGTTGCAAACAAAATATTCAAAAAATCAAAAATGATTTTTTTTTATTCCAAACGGTACCTATGCAATAATCTGAGCTTGAGCTACTGTGATCTCCAGAGTGAGGGTAACACTGTATACTGTGCTGCATAGTTTCATTTTGTGCACCCTATTTGTTACAAACTGTATCCTGAACTATTTTACATGTGTAACTAATGAAGGTATGAAGAGAGATCAATAACAGCAGAGGCAGAGAGAGACTGAAGTATAAGCAAAGGAGGAAACATGTGTGTTTGTTTATTTGAAATGTAAGGCGAGATGGACGGTTGATGTGAGTTGAAGAGATACGGGAAGGCGGTTCCAGGTGACAGGAGTTGCAGAGAAGGAGGCTATTGCACTAACAGCGGAGAGATTGTTTGAAGGGGCAAAGAAGAAGGTAGTGCTTAATGAGTGGAGGGAAGGAGCAAAAGAAGTAGAGACAAATAAGGGCCACGAGGTTGCCTGGAATAAATCCATGGAGGTTTTTTAAAACCAGGACAGCCATTTTTAGCTAGTTTTGGAAATGAATAGGGGACCCAATGTTTGAAAACCTGTGGGGGTACGGCTCCATATGTCTGAGACCCTCTCTGAATGCGGGAGACTGGCATAAAGTGACTGAATACCGAGAACTCTACGAAACAAGAACTTGGGTTGGAACATGGTAGTGAAATCTAAGATATTATGCAGCATTTCAGAGGGGAAAACAAAGAGGGTAGGTTGATTATAGGAGGTTGTAAGAACAAACAAAGGATTATGCAATTGGATCATTCCTGACCGCTATTACTCAGCCAGCGTGTTTATGAACACAGAAAGACAGTCTTACAGGATCCTTCTGTGATCAGGATTTTCTTGTGTATTAAAGAGTTCATTAATCCTTGAATCTAGTGCAGCATCAGTTTTCCTTTTCTAACAACGTAGGAACAAACGGCAACTTGACGGAGGTCCAAGTTACTTCGTAGTTTCTGTGTCATGGTATTGCCCTGATCCTGCAATCAGAGCTATGTGAGCAGACCTGTGTGCCTGTGCAGAGCCTCATTGACTTAAGTATGGCTAAATATGGTTATAAATCCTGCACTTCAGGCACCTATGTCATACTATGTGGATGAGCACAATATAAATACCAAAATGTAGGTCTGAGAAACTGGCCCTTTAGAATCTAATCACTGTGCTTGCAAAATGCCATCTTGGCCCAGAGCAAGCTCAGTTGACTCTGTGCAGCAATCAAATCCTTTTCTGGAAAGTGGCTTCTCCTCAAAGAAAATTGTGTGTAACCATGTGTTGCCACTTACACTGTGTCCTTGTGATCTCACCTGCATGGATGAAACTTCATGTCTGTATATGGTAATAGTTGGACAGAAAGCGGATACTAAGAGAAGATACCTTGCTTCCCTGGTGCAAAGCGTTTTTTTGGGGAACAGATCCTCACAAGCCTCATTCCACTTCAAGAGATGGCTCATCCCAAGTTGAGGACAGAAATAAATCTAAAGAAGAAACTCTTGCAATGTGAGGTAATTTGGATAAATGCATTGCCAGCTTTGTCACTGCTCTGATTGAAAGAGGAGTTTAATATGGTTTGTCCTTTGCCATTTAAAAAAATATTTCCCTGCACTTACCCGTTATTTTCACATTGCTTGTTATGGGATTTCCCTGCAGCCTCTAGTAGAATTGTAGCTAATAACATAGTGAGCCTGTTAGATTATGTTGCCTGTGAAGCAATACTGGATGCCTCTATTAGTTCTTCAAACAGGAAGATAAAAAGAATAAGTCCTACTGCTAAAATGATCTTGAATGATACTACTACAGCTGTATACTTTGAGTGAGGCTCAAAAACTTACTAAGCAGGTTCCAAAAACTTACTAAGCACCTATTAGCTAGACTCAGCAGTGTTTCTCAAATGCAGCCATCAGGGGCTTTTCTTGTGGCCACAGCCTGCTGAGCGATGACGGGGGTGAGGGGAGGGAGAGAAATCAGGGGCCCCTCAATTGGGACCACCAGCAGGGGTTGGGCCCTGCCCCCCTTTGGAGACAAACAACAGAGGAGCAAGCAGACAGCGAGTTCCCCACTTTCCAGGGGCAGTGGGGTTAGGCTTCAGCCCTTGGGTGATGGGGTGATGAGCAGGCTCCACGGCATGGTGGTGGGCTCCATCCCTGGGCTCACCACCCCTCCCCATCACCCCTGGTCCCCGCTGCCTCCTCCAGCTTTGGGCTGCGGCTGCCTGGTTACAGGCTTTGGCTTTGACCCTGGCTCACTGCCTCTTCCCCCCCCCCCTCCATTGCCCCTAGCCCCAGCTGCCTTCTCCGGTCCTGAGCTTTGGCCACGCGGTGGTGGACTCCATCCCCCAGCCACAGGGCTTTGGGCTTGGGCCCCAGGATCTGGTCACAGGGCTTGGGTCCAAAGGCTCTGGCCACCACCCTCAGCAGCGTGATAGTGGGTGCCTCCCTGACTCCTCTCACACAAACACCCATCGCCCCTGGTCCCCACTGCCTCCCTACCCAGAGCTTAATTTGTCCCCAGGCTTGCTGGGGCTGAGCAAATCTACTGTGAAAATCTGATATTTGTATAAAGAAAAGGAGTACTTGTGGCACCTTAGAGACTAACCAATTTATTTGAGCATAAGCTTTCGTGAGCTACAGCTCACTTCATCAGATGCATACTGTGGAAAATACAGATGATGTTTTTATACACACAAACCATGAAAAAATGGGTGTTTATCACTACAAAAGGTTTTCTCTCCCCCCACCCTACTCTCCTGTTGGTAATAGCTTATCTAAAGTGATCACTCTCCTTACAATGTGTATGATAATCAAGGTGGGCCATTTCCAGCACAAATCCAGGGTTTAACAAGAATGTCTGAGGAATGCGGGGGGAGGGATAAACAAGGGGAAATAGGTTACTTTTTATAATAACTCAACCATTCCCAGTCTCTATTCAAGCCTAAGTTAATAGTATCCAATTTGCAAATTAATTCCAATTCAGCAGTCTCTTGTTGGAGTCTGTTTTCGAAGCTTTTTGTTGAAGGATAGTCACTTTGAGATCAGAAATCGAGTGACCAGAGAGATTGAAGTGTTCTCCGACTGGTTTTTGAATGTTATAATTCTTGACATCTGATTTGTGTCCATTTATTCTTGTACGTAGAGACTGTCCAATTTGACCAATGTACATGGCAGAGGGGCATTGCTGGCACATGATGGCATATATCACATTGGTAGATGTGCAGGTGAACGAGCCTCTGATAGTGTGGCTGATGTGATTAGGCCCTGTGATGGTGTCCCCTGAATAGATATGTGGGCACAGTTAGCAACGGGCTTTGTTGCAAGGATAGGTTCCTGGGTTAGTGGTTCTGTTGTGTGGTATGTGGTTGCTGGTGAGTATTTGCTTCAGGTTGTGGGGCTGTCTGTAGGCAAGGACTGGCCTGTCTCCCAAGATTTGTGAGAGTGTTGGGTCATCCTTCAGGATAGGTTGTAGATCCTTAATAATGCGTTGGAGAGGTTTTAGTTGGGGGCTGAAGGTGACGGCTAGTGGCGTTCTGTTATTTTCTTTGTTAGGCCTGTCCTACAGTAGGTGACTTCTGGGAACTCTTCTGGCTTTATCAATCTGTTTCTTCACTTCCGCAGGTGGATATTGTAGTTGTAAGAATGCTTGATAGAGATCTTGTAGGTGTTTGTCTCTGTCTGAGGGGTTGGAGCTAATATCACTTTTCACAGCAGAGTTAGTAGCTAGCTGGGAAGCTGTGAAAAGTTATATTAACATACAAGTATCACTTTTCACAACAGCAGACTTACTGGCTACCAAGTCTAAAAAACAGAAAAGAAAAAGAAAAAGAAACCACAACAAAAAAGAGAAGAATGTGCAAAGCACCTGATTTGTGCTGCTATTCTGTTTAGGTCCAATAAAGAATAGAGACAACTATACATTATTTTTACTATTGAGTCTGCAAAAAACACTACATAAATAAATTGCAATGATTTGGACATGTATATGTGCATATTTATTTGTTTTTCCTAAAGTTAATTTAAGTATTTTAGAAAAACTTGTCAGAGCGGCCACCAGCAAAATTTGTTGGCCGCACTTTGAGGCCATCAAAATATTTGTTGCGAGAAACCCATAGCTAGAGAACTACATCACTAAGCTAGACGTAGATATGCAATTCCAGTACCTGTTTTTGCTACTGCTTGCTGCCAAGCATGAAACTGACAGGTTTAGTGACAGTTTCACTACTGGCCACAGAGTTATGAATAGTTGCATTGAAAGTTTCCACTCTTGTTAATTTCACTTTGCTACCACTCAGTAAAGCTGTGAGCAGCAACAGAGGCAGTGAAGCTCTCTGGCTACAGACTCAGATGATGTAATTGCTTTATATGCAAACCACATTCAGATTTGTATTGCACCTCTGATCCATTGGGATGCCAAAGTGCTTCATATCCTGTACACGGGAATAGCCTCTCTCACCATTAAGATACGCAACTGTTTCACAGCACACAGTAACTGTGTACACTAATAGTAAACAGGAAGTGAAGTGTAGCCCCAGTCCCTTCAGACTATAAGGAGGATGTGAGATTAGCAGCATGTACTATTAATAAGAGGTTTCAGAGCGGTAGCCATGTTAGTCTGTATCAGCAAAAACAATGAGTCCTTATGGCACCTTAGAGACGAACAAATTTATTTGGGCATAAGCTTTCGTGGGCTAAAACCCACTTCATCAGATGCATGGAGTGGAAAATACAGTAGAGAGGTATAAATACACAGCACATGAAAAGATGGGGGTTGCCTTACCAAGTGGGGGGTCACTGCTAATGAGCCAATTCAATTAAGGTGGAAGTGGGCTATTCTCAACGGTTGACAAGGGGTGGAAATCACTTTTTGTAGTGCTAATGAGGCCAATGTAATCAAGGTGGTCCATTTCAAACAGTTGACAAGAAGGTGAGAGTATCAGCAGGGGGAAATTAGTTTTTGTAGTGATGGAGGGAGTCTCAACCAAGCAGACATCTCCTCCCTACAACACCAACAAGGAGAGGAATCTGTATTTTAAGGGCCCTTGACTCCTCCCCTTTCTCAACATGCTTTGCCCTGGATAGTGACAGTCAGCCCTCTTCTTCCTCCACTGATAACAATGGGGGTCCTTCCTTTTTTGCTCTAGGAGCAGGCCTGCTAGCATCATGTCCTGAGATCAAGAGGATAAAACTTTCCAGAACCTGCTTTTTATTCCTTTGCTTCATCCTTAAACTGAACCATTCTAGTCTTTTAGCACTGAAGACAGGTAGCTCTGATCGCCTTTTCTCAGATGTCCAACCTTGGAACCATAAACAAAACAAAGATTGGGAGAGCTAGCATCTATTAACCACGGACTTATTCTGTCCATAGATTTTTCTTTTTCCATATTGGCAGCTTGCCTCTTCCATAATCCTTTACTTTCCACTTAGATTTAATGAAAACGTAAGGGCAAACTTTTGCATATGAGTGGGGGTTTTTTGTTTTTGGCTTGGCATGTCTATCTTGGCAAACGAAAGGTTTCAGACCCATTCATCTAGTTAGCTTTAGGATATTTCCAGATCCTCAGTCATTAAAGAGAGTGATAACATATCCTCTTTTTTACTTTGTAATTATTATATTCAAAGCAGATGCCCTAGGAGTAGATTTCACTTAGTCCTGCAGCAGGGCAGATGGTTCCCTAGAGCACTAGCTATTTAGTATACATTCACACCTATGACTACTGACTGATATTTTCAAATGTGCTTTGCCTGCTAGTCTGTAATCTGTAACCTTAGGATTTCCACCTTTAGCCTCCTTCTCAATTCTTGTTATTCTGGACTCTGGCTAACACCAAGAGTGTCCAGTTGAAAAAGGCAGACTCAGTTTCACAAATGGTGTATCTTTTAAACTGAATGGCTACCACTATTGAAATTATCTGTGCTCCCATAAAATAAGCAGCCTTTAAGCATTAGCCATGCCCCAACAAGAAAAGGGTTAAATCTTAAAAAAAAAAAAAAAAAGAAAAAAAAAAAGGGTAGTTGAATGCTCTTGCTCTCTTTACACCAAATACAGTGATATCTTGTGGCAAATTAGGTTAAAGTATTATTTTGTTTTCTCCAGGTCTACCTTGACTCCAGATGCCTTTGAGCGTGGCAGTCTAAATTCAGTCTGGGTTACTTCTTGTGGCCCACTTTTAATCTTTATGTTTTATCCTCCCAACTTTGTATCAGACACAGGTTACAAGAGGTTGTAAAACAGACCTAGCCATAGTCCCTGTGGTTTTATTTCTGTACACCTTTCCTAGACAAAGCCCATTGTCTGTTACTTCCCTTTATTTGCCATCTTTCAATCACTTTGCAATTCACAGAAGTCTTAAATTCAAACAGTAGTTTTTAAACTTTTTTTCTGGGGACCCAGTTGAAGAAAATAGTTGATGCCCGTGACCCAACGGAGCTGGAGATGAGGAATTTGGGGTGCAGAAGGGGTTCTGGGTTTGGGGGGGCTCAAGGCTGGGTGAGGGATTTGGGGTGTGGAAGGGGGTCAGGGCTCTGGGGTGGGGCCGGGGATGAGGGGTTTGGGGTGCAGGAAGGGGCTCAAGGCTGGGGCAGGGAATTGAGGCGCGGACTTAACTCCGGCAGCTCCTGGTCAGCGGCGCAGCCGAGGTGCTAAGGCAGGCTTCCCGCCTGTCCTGTACCGTGGACTGCACTGTGACCTGGAAGGGGCCGGAAGCGGCCAGCAGCAGGTCCGGCTCCTAGGCTGAGGTACGCAAGCAGCTCTGCGCGGCACACCCCCACCCCCAGCTCCCATTGGCCCGTTCCCAGCCAATGGGAGTGCGAAGCTGGTGCTCGGGGCAGGGGCAACACGCGGAGCCCCGTGGCCCCCCTGCCTAGAAGCCAGACCTGCTTCTGGCCGCTTCCGAGGTGCAGCATAGGAACAGGTAGGCACTAGCCTGCCTTAGCTGGGCGATGGGATTTTTAACGTCCTGGTCAGCAGTGCTGACCAGAGTTCCTAGGGTCCCTGGCTGCTGAGCAAAGCGATCCAGTGCCTTACATGCCGCGACCCAGTACTGGGTCGCGACCCGAACTTTGAAAAACACTGGGTTCGGAAAGGAAGATTTTGTGAGTCAACATATCAAATGCTTTACTGAAGTCCAAATATATTATAATCAGTGTGTTACCCCAATTGACTAAAGAAGTGGTGTTGCTGTGGAGTTCATTAACTGACATAAGTTAAATGGTGTTAGTTTTGGTGGGGCAGGCAGAAAACAGGAACGTTTTGTATCATAGGGCTGCATCAAACTTCTGACACTATTTTAAATTCTCCCTCACTCTCATTCGCAGACTGTACCAAGATGAGACTGGGTCCCTGACTTTTCGGGGGGATCTCCCTGGTATTGCTACCCTTTACAGAAGACAATGGATTTGGCAAGAACCCAAATGTAGGGATGAAAAGGAAAACTGCAATGTGCCTATGGAAACCTGTACCACAGAGCAAGCCTTTTCCATGCGATCGGTTCAAACATGCCTGCAGCATCTGCAGAGGGTTTGTTTATCTTTATGGGGGTCGGTGCAATAGCAGCCTAAGTGACTTCTGGCGGTACAATATAGGTAAGTGTGTCCCTCCACTGTACGACTGGATGCAGAGTCACACATGGATCCCTGTGAAATCGGAGCCACTCCATAGCATAACAAGTCTCTAGGCCACCGGCTTCCAAACTTTAATTGTTCACCTGCTACCTTCTTAAAAAACTGTAAAGTGAATAGATGGACTGTCAAGTTCACATTCCACAGTTTGGGAATGGTAGGATTTGCCATATTGATCCATTGAAGCTGGTATTCTGCCTCTCGCAAGTGCCAGAGCTGAATGGTTGCGGTGTAGGTGAAAAGCCCATAATGCACCTACCTAATTATGCAATGGGGTGCACATATGTTCCTGTTGTCATTACGCACCAAAGCATCGGATTTGTTTTCCCTTATTTTAAGCTAAAAATAATGCTCTCCTTAAAATACTCTGATTCAAGTTACATATTAAAAATACAGATAATTACGGCAACATTTTAGTACAAAAACACCTGGATATTGTAAGGCTGAATTATCAAATTTGCAACTTTCATTACAAAGAAATTAAAACAAACACTTTTTTTGTGAAGTTCATTTAACACCCCAGTGTTTTGTGCTCCTCATTCTGGCCCAGTCAGGGTCAGTTCACAAGCATGAATCCCAGTGCTATGCTGAAACTGATGCTTGTGGGATACCAAGGCTTTGGTGTACAATACATAAAAACCAGTAACAATTTTAACTCTGTTCAAACCAAGAGAGAGATAAAATTGTTTGCCAAATAGAAAAGTACAAACCTATTTTGTGGGAGGAATTAATTCAACCTTCCATGCTAATAGAAAAAAAATGGTGAATGAACAATCCAGTTAAAGTTGTTTACATTTTCACCTTCCCACACCAGTCAATGGGAAAACTGTGTTTGATCCCAATATCAGTCATGGCTCATTTTGGAAGTGCAGGCAGAACCAAAGATGCCTCCTTCAAAGCATCTCATCTTCACCCTACTGCTGACTTCCATGTGGTTTGTGTGTATACATTTTAGCGCTCCTTTTGTTTCCTAGCAAGCAATGAATGGGAAAAACTGGATTGTTCAGAAGATGGCCCAGAAGAACTGGAAGAACATTCAATGGTGGCTTATCAGGTGAGTTTAAATTAGTCCTGCTCCTCAATAGATGTTTTTCTTTGGTGCTGTGGCACAAACTGTTTCGTTGCTGTGCCCTGGGAAACAATTTGTCACCTTCCCCCCAAGACATGGCTGCATTTCAGGCATGATATCTGTATGTGGTTTGTAAAATGTTTTGATAAATAAGAATTACTATACTATCACTAACTGTATCACTGGATGATTTTTTGCTGTCCTTATACAGCACTCAAATAATAATAAAAAATGGCTTAGTGGCATTCTTGTTGACTGGTTAAGACTGGCTGTGCATTTTGGGGTATTTTATTTGGTGATGGGGGCTTTGTCGTTTTAAAATTATTTTTAGATTTTTGTACTGCACTCTGGGTGATAAATGAATATCATTGTGCTTGCAGGGCATCCTCTATATTTTCGGTGGGATGGTGGATTCTGCTTTTACGCAGGTGAAGATCCCTCTCTGGATGTATGACATTGGTATGGAACAAGATAACCAGTTTTCTTCCAAGAGACAGCTCAAATACACAGTAATTCCACAGAGGGTAATAAATAGCAAGGGCCCAGTTGTGTCCTCTGATGTACGTGTACGTACACACGCTCACATTTCCCTTTGGCTTCACTGCGAGTTTTACATGCAAAACCACAGACAGAATTTTGTCCTAAAAAATTAGGCTGTTAAACTGTCAAACAATCAATTTTCCTTTCCAGCGGGAAACATTTTGTAGCAACATTTCTGTACTCAAGGTTTTCAGCATTTTCATTAGACTCTTTACTTTTAGAGTTTTATAAGTTGATCTTTAAAAAGTTCTTTAGCAGTGAAATAGCAGGCTTAGATATGAGGGGATTTTTTTTCTAAATTATGTCCAATGTAAAGAAAAGTCACAAGTTTTTGTCTATTACGGGAAGAAAATAGTAACGTATTTTGCACTCTGAGAAACACATAGAAAGGCTGGCACTAAGGCCTTGTCTATGCTACAGGGGTAAGTGGACCTAAGTTACGCAACTCCAGCCACATGAATAATGTAGCTGGAGTCGATGTAGCTTAGGTCAACTTATGGTGGTGTCTACACTGCGTTGTGTCGACATGAGATGCTTTTCTGTCAACTTACCTTATGCTTCTCCTTCCGGTGGAGTACCGGAGTTGACAGGAGAGTGATCTGTGGTCGATTTAGTGGGTAGTCACTAGACCTGCTAAATCAACCCCCAGTGTATCGATTGCAGCAGCATCGATCCCCGGTAAGTGTAGACATGCCCTAAAAAGATCAAATAAAGTAGAAAACTACTTAAGATGAAGAAAAGGGAAAAATGAAAACAGCATTTCTTAAAATTTTTCCTGACTGTCTTGAAAGACCAATTTTTTTGTTTTGTTTTTATCACTGATTTAGCTCTAATAAAGGCAATGGGACATTAATATTCTATCCAATAATATTTTATATATTTTCCCTGGACAATATTGCAGTATTTAATTTTATATGCTGTTAAATAATTTACTATTAATATTTCAGTGCAACATTACATAAGCATATTATATTTATTTTCCCACGAGCGGTAGCATGGTTAGTGGCTGGAGGCGAAAACTGGGAGTGAAGACTCCTTGCTACTATTCTCTCCTTATTTCACTATGTGATCTTAGGCAAGTTCTTCCCTATCTCTGCCTCAGTTTCCCATCATGTAAAGTAGAAATACTCACTCACCTGCCTGAATTAATGAATCTTGAGATCCTCAGATGAAAACTCCTATCAAAGTGTAAAGCATCGTATGAAATAGGCTTCCCTGAGTCATAGCACTAAATTACTCATCAGTAAAAATTGGACTCTACAGAGTATCAGTGAAAGATTTACTTTTTTTTTTAAATTGCCCTTATTAAAAATATTCACTACCAAGATCTCAAGGTAAATGGAACTTTTGCACATTTAGACTACATTATGGTGTTACAAAAGAAGAGCATTCCCCAGCTGAAAACACAAACTTTTTATGTATAACATACAGAATGGCTGATGGTGATATTTACATTGAGAAACCTTGGTATAGGAAGTCTATAATACAGTGTAATATTTTCTTAGCTCAGAGTATGAAAAGACAACTTAGATAAAGGCGATTAAAATATGCCCTTTGGTGGCTCACTATACTGCTATGTTAGTATTATGTGTTTCATCCTTGCTATATGGTAAATACACCAGGATGACACTTAAAAAAAAAAATCAGAATAGCAATTTTAGAAGGAACAGTGTCCTCTTGTGGTCCTAGATATAAACTACACTTTGTTAAAAAAAATCCTTTTAGATTCAGCGAGATGGACTGAGTGCCGGCACACAGCAGTGGAGACTGAGGTAAGGAGCCAGGGAATGTGTGAATCAAATACATATTGATTAAACAGGTTGCTTTAAAATGTGTTCTCCAAAACAGTTCCAGTCTAGACTCCTCAGGGACATGTTGCTGTAAAGTACACTGCTTTATTTCCCTGCAATTTCAATAGCTGAGGTTTCCCCCTTCTGAAAAACTGGGATGCTACCTACCTTTGTAAAACACGTTGATCCTAGGATGTAAATGCTGAATGTTATTACC
Organism: Natator depressus; assembly: GCF_965152275.1. Lineage (NCBI taxonomy): Eukaryota > Metazoa > Chordata > Testudines > Cheloniidae > Natator > Natator depressus. Next base: position 8,447,612 of record NC_134244.1, on the reverse strand, counting down.
TCTACTGTTCTTTTAAAACACTTCAATCAAGAGGGCCAATATTAAGCATGGGTTGCCACTTTACAAGCGGCTTATTCTCTTAAAACTAGGATTGTTTAAAAATATTGACGATATTCATAAACCTCAAAGTTTGATGTGCTCTGTTTTCACAAAAATCTGGCAATTTTTTCATTTCTTCACTCTAAATTAGGGACTTATTTGGATGAAAGTGAATCAGTACACACAAAAACAAAAAACCCACTCCTGTTTTTGAGTGAAAACCTCAAAATGTAAACATTGACTTCTTGTTCGGATATGGGATCAGTTTTCACATCAGCACATCTGAAGATTTGAACTTTCATGTTTCAGTGCAAAAATTCATATTTCATACAATTTGGAACATGAAATCACCCAAATCAAAATTGCTAAGATTTTCACCCAGATATCACTAGATTTTCTTTTCTTAATTGGGGCAGAAAGTGGTGCTGAGATAAACCTACATAAATCCAGGATGTCTATGTCAAAGTTTGTTAAAGTGATTTTTCATTTCATTACTAAAATGTTTTCAGAGCATTGCTCCAGCTAACAGAAAGGGCCACAGCGCAGTAGTGTACAATTCCAGCATGTACATCTATGGGGGATACTTCGACATCAAAGGGATTTCACAAGAGTTTTGGGCTTTACGTTTTGGTAAGTTAAAGCTTCTCTTAGGATCTGATCCAACGCCCAGTGAAGTTAATGGAGAGCCTCCATCATGACTTCAGTGGGATGTGGATCGGCCTCTTAAGAAACCCCTTATCAACAGGGATGGTATAGAAACCTGTGTAAACCCTCAGATTTTGCTATGGTGGGCAGAATTTAATCTTTCATTTAAAAAATTTTTTTCCCCTTACATTCTGATTGCAGAGAAAACCCATTTTAGGCTGGAATTAATGCTAGCAGGGCAACGTAGTTCTGAAGGAGTCTGCACTAGTTCTCTGGGCTGAGGTCTCCAACACAATTTCAGCGAGTCCACTGAACAGAGATCAGCTGATAGGTTTTGCTGTCTACTGTCATATTTTTCACCTGTTCAAACAGGATTGCTAAAAACCTTAGGCCTCAGCTACACTGGTGATCCTCCCTGATCCCATGCATCAGTGCTCAGCCTCCACTATAGCTGTCCTCATTCAAACCTCTCATGTCGCCTGGGTAAATTGCTGTAAGTTGCAATTTGTACTGGTGCACCTTAGCCCTGTTTCAGTGGCTTTGCGTGTCTACCTCAGGCGTTCGTAGAGGTGCAGCAATATCAATGGTTTGTTACTGGTGTTAATATTCAGGGCAAGGCCTCAATGCTTGTTAGAAGTTAACCCATCTTTTGAAGACCCTATCTACCTCCCCACAAACATCCACTCTGTAAACAGAATTCAGTTCCTGAATTAGAACCCGACTTTTAATCTGCCACCCTTCACTATAAGTTGGTGCTGTTGCAAATGGCTTTTCAACTGGAGCCTTAAACTGCAAAGGAAGACAGCTATTCTCAGTCGTGTGCATCAAAGCTGCTCGACAGACAGGGTCTGCTCTGACAAAGTGTGTTTTACTGCAGAATTTTAAGCATCTCTAATTGCTGGGACTCAATGTAAAATACCATAGGGATCAAAGTCCTGCATTGGCAGGGGATGGTTTCATCTGCATATTTCATCACCAGCCTCTACTATCCTGGTTTGCAAACCAGAAAATCCCATGTTCAGAGTGACTGAAAGCATTTGTCATCTAATGGCTGTTCAATGGCTTGTTTGGAATGACTTGGTGTATCTGTATCATCCTGGGTTCCTCCTACCCATTGCCAGCAGAGGCACTAATGAGCAAGTGTGCCTGACGACTGGTGTACCCTCTCATCCCTGGAAAGCAAAGCAGTCTTTCCAGGTCAGAGTAGAAGTGCACGAGCAGAGCAGTGTTAGGAAGCCTGTGGTACCTGCTCTGTAAATAAATGACTCCAGTCCCCAGGGTTGCCCATCTGGAACTTGCATTAACACACTTCAAAATAGGTTTTGGGATTTTTTTTTTTTTTAATCACCATACTTTAGTTTTCATATATTACCATGGCATCTCATGCCGGATTAACTTGAGGGAATGGAAAGGAAATAAAACTATCCTCATAGCTACATGTTGCTTTGTTCTTTAAATATGGTTGTTCTCAGTTATCAAACATCCTTGACATCTCTGTAATGTTACCTTTTGCTTTCAGATACAGGAGAGTGGTCACAGGTATCTCCACAGTCTTGTGACACTGGTCCAGGACCCCGGCATGGTCACTCAGCTGTGGTTTATGGCACAGGCATGTACCTGTTTGGCGGACTGATGGGGCTGAGTGAACAGAGGGACCTATGGAAGTGGGACTTTACAAGCTGCAAGTGGTCCACTATCAGAACAAGGTAAACCTCATTCATTGTCATACTAAATAAATTAGTGAAAGAAAAGTGAGGCCCCACCCTATAGCACTGTATCGAGGCAAACAGAGCTTAAAGTAGTGGAAGTATTTGAATCTTTGAAAATTAGACAGAGGACTAAGGAATAGAACACCTGGAACAATTGTTCACCCCTGTAACACACAAGAAGATCTTTGCAATTTCTATGATTTCTTAGGGATTTAAGCTAACTGCATTGGATCAGGTTTCACTGTTCCTTGGATTTGAGTTTGAAAATTAGGGAAATAGAGCAAGGATGGAAAAGGTGTCGCTTCTGGTTGCCCTTATCTTTAGTAGGAAGAGGCAAGCTGCAGAGACTATGGGGCCCACGGTGGGATGTTGCCATTTTAATCAAAGTAAAAACTGTCCAGATTGAGAGGGAGCATTGCATCTTGGGACCTCTTGTCTCTGTGGATCACCCTTCCATATCAAATATGAGGGTGGCTGCAGTCTGCTGCATTTTATGTCAGGAAAAGATCCTTGATTTTTGGGCAAGTTGCCAAGGCAGCTCTTAGCTGGACAAAGTTTTGATGCCCCAGGGCCAGCAGAAATGTGATGACCATTTCCTTTTCCAACTGAAATAATGAATATTCTTGTTCTTCTTATAAGCACTAAATGTTGTCTGTCCTTGTGTTTAGCCAAGGACCTCCAAAAGTGGTGGGACACTCTTCTGTGGTCTTTCAAGACTCCATGCTGACTTTTGGTGGAGGGATTTCAAATTCTAGGCCTAACAACAGCCTGTGGAAGTACCATTTCAGTTCCCAGACGTGGGAAAAACTGGCTAGTACAACAGAGGTAATTCTTTCTTCTAAAAGGTATCACCGCATCCTGGGAATTGGTGTTGGTTTCCAGCTGACGCCAGGTTTCTCTAGGGCATCCCCCATCAATCACTGGTGTCCAAAGGGGAAAGAGCCTCAAAAGTCGCCGGCAGTCTCGAAGCAGCGTGCCCATTTTCACAGCTACTTTCGCCAGCAGCATGTACACCAACCATTCAGCAACGATGGTGGCACCGAGATAGAAATGAAAACCTTTAGCCAGCCTCTGGAGCCATTGGGCTTTTGCTCATTCCAAACCTCTTCAGACGCAGAGCTGTGCGCAGACAAAGCACAGAGCATATTTTCCAAAAATGAGCATCTCTCCCATCGCAGCTCTTCCAAAGAACAAGCTCTCACTGTCGCTGAAGTTACAAAAAACAGGAGAGGAACTGACTGTTGGCCTGAGAGACCTACAAGCGTGGCAGTTACCAACCATCCTGATATGCTGCTCCTGATTGGGGGCAAGCCTCTGTCCAGTCTCCGTGAAATCTCACTCTGGCAAATGGAGCTGAACAGCATTTAAATGACCTACACATACGGAGGGAGAAGAGAGCCATTTCCACCTGCTTCTCAGCAGAACTACCAAGGAAGTATTCTATCCAATGGCCTACTGCACATTCTGGATGAAAAATAGTCTTCCTAATACCTGACCTGAACTTCTTTTTATACAGTCTCTGTTCATGCTCCTGGTTTTATGCGGTGGAGAGACTCCTACCCAGATGCTTGTGGGATTTTCTTTTAACCCAAAATTACAGTAGATCTCCTTGCAACCCTCTCCCTGAGGGGAACCTGTTGAGCTCCTGATTCCACCCTTCTCTATAGTTGCCTTGTCTTCTGGCCACTTTCTAAGTCTTTTTTTAAGTTGGTGGCCAATTCTGTGTACAGATCATGGAACCCTTTAGGTTAGAAGGGTCATAGAATCCTAGTGCGTCCTTCTAGGCCTTACAAGCACTATTTATAGAGTAAAATGTGCCAGTTCTACCTTGACTCACACCCAGGCAACCCCATCAACATCAACACAATGTATATTGGGACAAAAGTTGGTCCTCTTGATAAATTAAGATTATGGTATTGGTTAATACATCCAAATAATGTTCAAAATTATGCATTTAAAATGCTACTGCCACAATATATTTGATTCATTTAGGGGACAGATTGCAGGTGGCGAACACAGGTCAGTGCAGACAAATGTCCAAGAATCAGACTTGAACAAAGGAAGAACGTATCGTGAAAGGTGTGTTAATGGCTACCGTGAGCAAGTCTGTGATCTGTAAACAATCACAGACCAGGTTAAAGCTCATGCATGTTACTTTCAGGAGCAATTAAATCCTTCTTTATGTAATGATAGCTAGAAGCAATATGAGAAGAGTGCATAAGGCACTGGGCCATATGGCAAAGTCTGAGCAGGTCTGAGGGTTTCCGTAAGGGGCCCTCTTGCAAACACAGAGGCTAGAAGATTGTTTGGCAAGCTGTGTATGTGTTCAAAAAGAAAGTGAGGAGAGTGCAAGGGAAGCAGTTGTGAAGATGGCCCAGAGAGGGAGGAGAGACAGCTTGCTGCAGAGGAAGACTTGGAAATTGTTAATAAAAAACTGCCTGTTTATTTCTACTGCGTTCAGGGAAACAGGACTTTGTGTTCAGTCTCTGTAGTGAAACAAGACTGCATCAAAAAATATCCCTGACTCATATTACCAGTTTATCCTTCTAACTGAAACAAACCTCCAAGGTCCTGAATACTGGCTCATCGTCTGGGCCAAGCGAGCAGCAGTATTATGCTATTTAAATGGAAGATTTGGGGTTTTGGAAACAGAAATAGACCAGCATACAGCAGCCATAAAATGAGCAAATGAGGTCTTGAGTTGTATTAAACACAGGGACTGAAGATAACACCAAAAGAGTTATATTGTTCGGCCCTGGTGGTACTTGGACCCCAGTTGACTGCTTTGAGCTATACTGATCACCAAGCTGCAGGAAGCATATGTGGCCATGGAGAAGGTATAACATAGTGCTGCAAGATAGATCCTAGGACCGAGGACATGATAAAAGGCTTGGACATTTTCTTACTGGAAAAAGAGAGCTTTTAAGTGAGCTTTTTGGTTGAACAAAACTGACTGAGAAACTGTTCATGCTGACCGAGCTCAAAAATTGGGGCCAGAGTCAAGGGGAAATGCCACTTCCTTTCTAATTTCTGCTTTAATCCTTTAGCTCTGTCATTTTTAAAAAACTGTTTTCACATGCCTTAAAATAGCAAAGTGCATATCACACATTTCTCTTCTACAGTGAGTGCAAAGAAAAAAAAGAGCATCTCCATAGAACTCAGTTGTGGCTCTCCTGCAAATGCTGGGAAAAGTTGAAAGGTAAAAGTACTGAATTTACATACACAACTTATTGCAAAAGTTTTTGGCTGGATGCTGCCATCTCATGGCCTGATCCTGAAGAGTCTGGAGCACCCTCAATTGCCACTGAAGTCAAGGGGGACTCAGGATATTCAGCAATTTTCAGGAGGTTCAGAACGTGGCAAGTTCAGGGTATTTTTCTCAATTTCATGACGTTTTTAATAATGTATTTTTATGACCCCTGGATGTGTAACTTGTAACAAAGGTCAAATATAGCATAAATGAACGAGGTGCAGATATATGGGAAAAGTGTTTGGGCCCTAATTTTATTTAGGATTTATTTTAGTATGTTTAAAAAAATCCCCCTCCATCTAGTTTCATTAACTAGATGTGTCACTTCTTCAAATAGTCACAAAACTTCTGCCTGTATTTGTCAGCCTAGCCCACAGAGCTATTTGATATTTCCATATAAATTAACTACGGAGTTATTTAACTTAATGGTTAATCTGTCGCTTTCCTTATTACTGAAGTCAAACTTTTAATGATACTGGTAGCAGTGCTATCTTAATACCAGGTACTTAACCCAAATACTGGTTTGAGCAGGGTAATAACCATGGAATTATTTCAGACTGCTGTGAAGGCAGCTGGGATGTACATTAATTCCTGCATCTGGAAAAGGAACACTTGTAACCACACCATCAGAGTACAGTAGTACCTCAGCGTTGCAAACACCTCAGGAATGGAAGTTGTTTGTAACTCTGAACAAAACATTATGGCTGTTCTTTCAGAAGTTTACAACTGAACAATGATTTAATACAGTTTGAAACTTTACTATGCAGAAGACAAATGCTGCTTTCCCTTTATTTTTTTAGTAGTTTAACACAGTACTGCACTTGCTTTTTTTTTTTTTGGTCTGCTGGTGCCTGATTATGTACTTTCGGTTCCAAACGAGGCATGTGGTTGAAAGGTCCGTTCATAACCCTGAGGTTCTACTGTACTAAGCCTGCATTACTTTTCTACACTCTAATTCATGATTTTCTACAAAGGGTTTTCTAGTCTCAATCACGGACTTATTTTCACACATTATAAACATCAAACAAGGAATCTACCTCTTGACACACAGACACAGGCATGTTTTCAACCACTGATTAGATGGTGGAGGTTCCAGGGGCCTCTAGGATTGCCCAGACTCACAAAAGTCTCAAGTCTTCAGTAGAAATGTATATATATGCTATCTTTTGCATTGGTGGGAAGTGACAGGTTACGGTGCAGGCTCTGACTGAACCCAGCTCCCTAACAATTGGGCTCAGTGACATATCAGAGTTAAGCACAGGCAGAGCACAGTAATCTGAAATCAGATGCATGTTTTTATGTCAGCCAGAGTGAGCTGTATGGACTGTATTGACTTTTATCTTCTCTAGGATTGACTGGGGGAGAGGGGGATGTAGCCACAAAAGGCAGCTGTAGAACACCCCTAGATGCCAGCAGAGACGGTTCATTCGCTGGCTGACTTACTTCTAAATCTTTAAAAACAAACATGATTTGATACTGGAAGGGAGGTTTTGAAATTCAAAGAGATGGGTCACAATCACTTACAGACAGGAGCTCTCCTCTGCGGGGGCATCCGAGTGCCTTTTTGCCATGAATGTTTGTATTCCTCGCCTGCTGCCATAGCAAGCTGCAAACAGCTTGAACTGAGCCCTCAGTAAGCAATATTTGCTTTCAGCACTGCATTACTGTCACTGGAGCAGCTTTCATTTCAGTGCTTTAGTAACAGTTACTGTAGTTAATGGCTGCGGTAATGTTTTCCAGAAACCTTGAATAGTGTCACCCTTCCCTTGCTTGTTACCTAGTAAGATTTTCAATGAAAATGTTTATTTCTCAAAGGAGGGGAAAAGTTAGCCAACTTGAACAAAACACTCCATAACCCCGTTACAGCTGCTCACCCTATCTATATATGAGTTTGGCAAGGATTCAGGAACTGTCATTAGTTTAACTCTGGCCCAAGTTAGTAATGACCAAAAGTCATTACCATCTGGTGGCACGGCAGTGGTCTGTGTGAAATAATCAGTGGATTAGCTCCAGTTAGTAGCTATCACCACCATTAGCATCTTTGTTGGCAAGTCGAGTGAAGGGACTCATTTCTCCACTAGAGCTGCTCCTTAAGCACAGGGAGCAGGCCAGCATGGGAGAGGCTTGCATTGCTGCCATCTGTCCTGTATCTCTTCACTGGCTAAACATACTGTTTTCCAAGGCTTGAAACATTTCATAAGCAGCACACTCACTTTACAAAGTGAAAGGGTATAACCAGACTATTTGTATTAACCTCTTCTGGAACTGCAAATGTATTGTTATAGCTTGAAAAGTGAGACTATTTTAAAGTCTCGTATATTTATAGAATTAAGATACAAGAACAAATCTGTCCTTATTGATTTAACAACTTTTTGTAAGACGCAGTAAATCTACATTAGGTCAGAATATTCTGATTCTTTGTTTACCGTTGGCTACTCCTGAGCAACAGAAGAAACTGTGTTTATCAATATCGAGGGCAGGGCAGTTAGCTGCAAAATAGACATTTTATTGTGAATGATAAGAGACAAAAGTAAATGTATTTTTTCTCATTCAATAAAATTATGTTAAGTCAAACTGTTTCATGGTTTTGTTTCAGAAGCAGGTTTGAAAAATATAGTTGAGTTAGAGAACGTGGAAGCTTTGTAGCTTTTGCTAGAGCTCTCACTTCCTTCTGATTTAACTCATTCTTCCTTTTAGTTATAGGGCTAGAAGACAATTTTGACCTGCTCAGCTCTCACTTTTTTCCAGTAAGGGGTAAGAAGTAGTGCCTTCTTGGGAGTCATGTTCTTAAATGGATGTAGCTGTGAAAGGGGGAGAGAGAGAGCACAAAAAATAATCCCATTTATTTTGACATTTTCCTGAATTTAATTAGCAATTGGCCTGTTTGTTTTCCTATAAATAGGTCTTCAATTCCCTCAAATCCTCCCCACCCCACCCCTTTTTTTTTTTGACGTCTGCAAGTCTTTACCTTGGGCTAATGAACTAGCAATTAAAAAAGTTATATTATAAACCTCCAACTAAGCTATATACATTTAGGGACTGTGATGAGGTGTCTAGCCCACACAAGACTGGAAGGGGTTAAGATGGCCAGGTGGGCCAATCAATTCCACAGGCTGCACCTGGAGCAGGAGCCAGGGAGCAGGAAATTGATTGGGAGCAGACTCACGAGGACAGAAACAGGAGGGGCTTGTATAAAGCCCAGGAGCTAGCAACAGAAAGGGGCAGCAGGGAAGTAGGCTACAGTCTCTCCCTGGGAAGAGGGAGTTGGGAGGCGGGTGAACCCAGAGAGGGGGAAGCCAGGAAGGTGGGGAAGCAGCAAAGCAGGTCCCTGCAGGCCTTGGCTGCTGACAGAAGGACCCCTGAGCTGGAACCTGGAGCAGAGGCAGGCCCAGGTTCCCCAACCAGCCACTGGGGATGTGGCATCGACAGGCTGAGGACAATGGACTTCCTGATACGTTCTGGAAAGACTTTGGGTACTCCCCCGGGAAGACTGACCTGGCTGGAGGGATGAGTCACGAAGAGGAGGGGTCCGCAGGATGAGAGGATGCCAGGAGGGACACTGCCTGAGGAGGGCACAATGCCTGGCCAGAGTTAATCCCCAGCGCGACCAGCAGGAAGCACCACCAGTGGTGAGTGCACCCTGTGACAGAGGTTTCAAAGGTGTTCAAGCTCCCATTTACACACTTAAATAACCAGTTTTTCAAATGTGTTCAGCAACCAATAGCCCCCATTACAAAATCTGGAACTTAATACTCTGAGTTATCCACGTTTTAATGTGGCTTAAATTGCATTTTAGTTTTAGTCACAAATGGTCACAGACAAGTCTGTGATGCGGGTCAGAATCTTAACCTATTTAGCCACGTATGGGTTAAAAGTCTTTCCATGAACAGAGTATCTTCAGCAAGCAAGCAAGGGGCTGCCAGCAAACCTTAACATTTGGGGAGAAAAATGTGGCTTGTATTGGCTGGGGCTAAAGCTTTATTATAGATGAAACAAGAACTATAACAAGGATAGAGTGTTTGATAGTCACACCGTTTACCTACCGTTTACCTTTTGCTTTGGTTTCATTGGAGCAGTCTTTCCCACACTGACTCTTGGCTAGCCTGCCCTGCTAAAGTCGCTTTCGCTGCCTTACAATTCTGTGGAAGTGACGTTCAAAGGAAAGATGACTCTGGGAGACCATTTTGAACAGATGTGGTATATTTAAGAGAAAACTACAATAAAAACAATTCACGATTGATTCTGAGTGGACTACAAATCACAGTTCTTGTTCCCATGTACAGACTCAATACAAAGCTCAGTGCAGTGCCTCTAATACAGTTTATACATTGGCTATCGTCGTGAAGCAGGAGGGTGAACTTTATAAAAAACCAAACAAATAAATTATACGCTGAGCTATTGTCAAGCTTTACATAGAAAACGTAAAAATACAGTAGCTAGTGTGATTTTTAACAAAACTGTCTAGCTAAAAAACATTCTTACATACTTTGAAATAAGTTTGTCCAGTTAAGGATAATTAGTAGTGTGTGTAGGAGGAAACGAGAGAAGCAAAGTGCTCAGCCAGAAAGTAAAATGGCCGGGAATGTCACAGAAGATTCCTACCTTCTTCCCGCATTGTACAATACCTGCTCCCTACCGCAAACAGGTCCATGGTGCTTCAGCACTTAAGCTGAAGGCGAATATCCTGATGCCTAGTGTCAGATGCTAATGCCGAGTGCTCCAGATCACAGGTCTCAAATGCAGACTCTTCAAACTGCCTGGATTTCACTGTCTAACCATAAAAACCTAGTGTGCTTATAAAAGTCATTTAATTTTAACGCATTTGAGTAGGGGGGCCTTCAATTATTTCTAGAGTCCGAAGAAAGATTCAGGTAGAATGAGGACTTCTTTGGGCCAGAAAACAACTCCCAGAGCTTAGCAGACCATAATGTATCTCCCAGCTTTTCACATCTTCAAATGGCTGCTCTGTTATAGACATTTTTAAACATGCCTCTGATGAGTCGTCTTGTGCAACCCATGCTCTTTGCTACTCTGTGTTAAACTGGGTTACACTTGCATCATTAACAACAAAGATTTTTTAAATAAAACTTTAGTATTGTCCAGCTATTTGTGAAAAGCCTTGGGTGTGACAGAGCATACTGCTAACAGAGTTTGCTGCTAATCCAGGAAGTTCTGATAAGACATCTCACGTGAAAAGGTGTTGGGCTGACAGTTGAGCTTTAAATGTTAGTCAAGAGAGACAGCTGCTAGGTGAATGCCCTAACCTCCCGGAGGTTTGGTTTCTAGCAGCACACGTTTAGTACTTGACAATATAGCCCCATGCTGCTTCTGAAGGGGAAGGATGATCACGTAGTACAGCATCTCCTGCAAGAGGCAGGAATGTGCTGAAGACAAAAAGTAAGGTGTGGGGTAGGGGAGAGATTGGGAAGGAGAACAAGACTGAAAAGAAGAGGTTTGGATAATAACCCAGTTCAAATTTGGATTTCTTTCCACAGAGTCTCTTTCCTGGAGCAGCAAGTTTTCCCCTTCAAAGTTATTTGTTCAGAAAACAGTCCAAAATAAAGTCCTACTGTGCTACCTAGGCTAATGCTCAAATTTGAAGAAATTCAAACTTACGTATGTAACTGGCTAATGGGTGAGTATACCTCTACCCCGACACAACGCTGTCCTCGGGAGCCAAAAAATCTTACCGCGTTATATCGAACTTGCTTTGATCCACTGGAGAGCGCAGCTGCCCCCCCCCCGGAGAGCTGCTTTTCCGTGTTATATCCGAATTTGTGTTATATCAGGGTAGAGGTGTACTGCTTTATACTGCCGGTCTTAATTATTAGCAGAGCCATATTCCTTTAATTAAAGTGGTAAAGAGGCCCGTGGTTTTGGTCTCCAAGATCCTGCACTCTAATTCTGATGCCACATGTATATGGCATAACTGAACATATGATGTAAGTAGCTATGGCATTTATTACATAAGCATTTCAATGGAAATTATTACTTGAGGAGTTTAGATTCTCCAACCTGCTGCTGTGAGGCTCCTCAGATGAGATCGGTGCTAGAGCTTTAAGAGCCATCACTTCCTTGAGGTTAATAAGGTAAATTAGTTTCTATTTACATTTCCATGATCAAGGTGGTCACGTGGCCCAGCCACCCTTCTGCAATGTGTTTACAATAGTCACATTTTAATTCCAGACATAAGAAAGTATTTTACTAATCCGTTTGATATCTAGAAACTAAACACCAACATAGTAAAAGAGGAAGAAGCAAAATGCAACATTTAATTACTATAAACTAGAATAAGCATCAGTAAAAAGTGGGATGATGGTTTCGTAATTCAAATGGAGATTAAATCCTTGGTTCTGGGAGTTGGGTTTTTCCCTATTTGAACACCACATAGTGAGTGGCACATGTTGCCTACTTCTCACGCTTTTCTAATTTTAAAAGGGCTGTTTTGCTGTACTTTGTAACTATTCAACAATGTCATCGAATGTCTCAACAACAAATTCAAAACCTGGACGGCAGAATTTTATAGATGAAGCACTCAAGTTAAAATAACTAAATGCCAGTGGGCAACATTTTACAGGCTAGCTGGGCCTTCTATACAACCAGTAGAAAACAGGAAATGGTAAGAAATGCCCCCTTCTGAGTGGACGAAAGGCAGTAATTGATACTCTATAGGTGTCACGGTTCCTGTATTTTTCTTTGTTTTGGTAAATATGGGTCCTCTGTAATGTTACAATATGATTCAACAGCCAATCAAGGCTACTGCACTTATATCTGCCATTTTGTAAATAACATTTTAGTGAAACAAAACTATAAGCGTCAGATCATCATTGGAACAGAACAGGATTTACAGGTCACAATTTTCCAAGTGACTAGCAATTGTGTGTGCCCAACTTGACATTTAAAAGGCCCTCATTTTCAGCAAGTGGGGAGCACTCACCCTCTGAAAATTAGTGGTAGAATCCTTGTCCCCCTTTAAGTCATTAGGAGTTTTGCCATTGACTTTGAGGGGGCCAAGATTTCATCCCAAATATCTGAAGCTGAGCACCAAAAATCCAGGCATCTAAAATCACTAGTTACTTTGGAAAAATCCTGGCCATAGTTCTAAGGGATTAAAAGGATCACACTAATTAATTCAGCATTAAACTGTTTAGATATTAGGGGCACAATATTTTCACCACCACGTATAATTTATTGGACACAGATGGTCACTGGGGAGAGGAGGGGGGAGGGATTGCACATACTATGCACTATGCTTAATTATTTTATTTTGTTAAGAGGCTACTGAGGCTAGTGCACAGTTCACCTCAACCTGCTGTATCAACCAACCAACTTGATTTACATTAAAATTCTGCTGTCATCTGTCTGTTCACAAAACCAGCAGCTCTCTCTGGCGGGTGATGCTGCTGAGCAAACAGGTTAACAGGAAGTGCCAAGTTTCTCCATCACGGTAATGGCTTTGTTCCAGCACCTGTAGCTTCCCATTGCTGCAGCAACCTTCTTGGGCAAATGTACATCCCCAGGCTAAGCTATGACCCAGGGAGCCACGTCCCTCCGAACCTGCCACAAAGCCTGGACTTGCAGAGCAAACAATCCAGGGCTCTACTACGTTGGATACAGTTGAATGGGGAGCGAGCAGAACCACCGCATCAGGCCTAGGACAGAAGTTCAGCTTTGAGGATGAGAAGTGCTGGAGTCAGTGAGGACGCGGGCTGCTCCATTCCTCTCACAATCAGTGCACAGAGAGCGTGGGAAACCCTGGAGTACCAGCCACAAATCACGAGCACTGGTTCCTGTAGCAGCGCCCAGGAACCACTGTCCACACATAGTTACAGGCTGGTCTTCCGAGCCCCACCGCTAGTTACATTTTCTATTCTTCCCTACGTAAGGCCTTTTTGGGGGGGGAGGGGGAGAGAGGGAAGAAGAGACTGAGGAGTGACCGTGGGCCATGTACAATGAACAAGATCACTCTCAATAAGCATCTTGCAGACAAAGGTACTACAGCAGCCCCTGACAGAATCAGCCACATTCAGCAGCAGCAAACTCTTATGTTGAGGGAAGAATCAACCCCAAACTAACCCATTCTCATCCACCACCACAGTGCTTTAGTCCAGTTTTTATTTTCCACATTTAGAAATGTGCAGATTTTAAGCGAGCAGGAGTGAAACTGGGCAAAAGTTTAAGAATTTTCTTTAAAAGTGTTTCCACCAACATGAGCTATCTGCATGTAAATATTTATAAAATACAGCACTATGCAGAGACTTGCCTCTGGCCCCAGTCAGAAACAGAAACCTACCCTCCTTGCTATTTCAGCCATGCATTCCTGTTCGGACAGGGTCTTGATAAAGGACATCAAATTATTGTCCAATTGGGCTCCTATTTTTCTCCTTCCTTTGACCTTCTGTTAAAAGTTTTCTATAGCACTCATCACCATAGTATCTAAATGCTCATCTGTGTGGTTTCTCCTGGGGACCCTATTGCCTGCAGCCCTAATGGCCTCTTCAAGCTGACTTACTGTCCGTATCCTAATCCTCCTTAGTATGTGGTAGCAAACACTTTCACCATTAGTACAGGAAGGTCAGCACTTTGCAGTGTGTAGTCTGGTCACCACTCTTGCACAAATGGGTGAACTGCCATTAGGAGACATTTGACCCTTGATCCTCTTTCTGTTCCCAGCTGACCTCTTTCCACTCTCACTCCCACCCACACCTGATATTGAAGTTTGGAACTGAATACAGGCAGGATATTAACTGTTCTGTTTGTATGCTTGTGCCACTAACCAGCTAGTTGAGTGTTCCTAAATAACAGCAGCTCAAAACACCGACAGATCCAAGATCAACAGTGAAAAGTCCCTCCTAGCCCTAAAAAATATAACAGAGACCAACCTTTGGAGTCCCAGTGTTCATGCCCTTCATCCTTAGGTCTCGCTTCAGCATCCAAACTAGGATGCATATCTATGGCTTAAAATACATCTAAACATATTTGTTAAGTCTTCTAGGAAATTAAGATGTCTGGGGAAAAATATGGGACCTCCCTACCTTTCTCTTGGAATGCTAAGCTGTTTGGCAGAAGAATTTTTCCTTTCTCTGGCTACGAAGAGCAGCTTAAATCCAGTTACTGAGGTAAATGGGCACCCATGGGCTGGATTTTCAGTTCTTTCCAGGTGCTGTAAAGAGAAGGTACAAAGACTACAAAGAGGGTTAAGGCCAAGAAGGCTTGTCCATGTTTGTACAAAGGAAAACAGAGAAGGGACATTCACACAGAAAAGAATGGCCTTGATTGTATAAAATTACCATGATCACTATTAGTCACCGTTTATATTCATAACCAGCAGGTGGCCCTAGAAGTTCTTCTAATTTCTCCAAGAGTCAAGTTATGAAGCTCTGGGCCACGACTTTTCACAAAGCTAGTGGGCTGATATCAGAGTGAACACTTTCCATCTACGAAGCAGTAAAAGGTAAAGAGACTAAGTCGAATGCGGATGGAACATTCCAAGATTTTGTTATTCATGCCCAGAACTAGTTCCAGTGTGTGTTTCATCTCTCCTGAGAGAGAAGCTCGTGCATCCTTGGAGCTTTATGTCCTAGTTTATACTATAGTTCTAGCTGAACTGCAATAAAGGTGAAAGTTTCCCTCCAGATTCTCAGCAAAGCAGCTGGTTGTTTGTGTCCACATCCAGCAAGAGCTTAATCCCAGGTAGGTCCTTCCAAAGGGCTCCCTGAAGATGCTAGAAGGTTTGAGTTTTCAGCAGATTGGAAGCACCTCCTCTCAGAGTTCAGTGGTGAGTAAACATTTCGGCCTTATCGCAGGATCCTCCGTGACGGGGCTAAAGAGAGGAAAGCAAAGCAAAGACCCTGTAAATACACTCTTCCACAGAACAATCTGCTGGGAGGAGTGCAGGATGCTACGACTGGGGCAAATACCATGAGTTTAGCTGTGGCCCAACAACTCTATGGAAAGCTGGTACTGACTGGACGGTAAGAGCTCACAGCTGCTGAGGAGAAAAGGATACAGTCTGCTGTCTGTCGCTAGCCTACATTCTTGGCTGCTCAAGAGGAAGGTTCAGAAGAACAATTAGCACTAAGATGTCTGGGCACACCTGGACTTCCAAGACCAACACACATTAGCATGGTTTAAATCTGCTCCAAATCTGACTGCAGGGAAGGGCGCAGGATTTTAATGCTAATTTAACCCACACTATTTTTTCATCTAAAGAAAGTCAAGTGCATGTGAAAGGAGACAGGCTAACAGTTGTACTGCACCTGTGCTGGTGAAGTAGCAGCAGTACAAGCTTTCTCCACACTACCTCAGCAGTGCATCTCACCTGGGACCTGGAGGGATCCCTAGGGATGAAGGGCAGTTCAGTCCCCAAAGCTTCTCCTCTGAGATTCCAACAAACTTCAATAAGGTCCTATGTTTGGGGTATAGATACCTGCCCATTAGAGCATGCACATTAATGAGTTGTATTTATGTCTGAGAGCAGGCAATGTTGCACATTGTTCTCTTTCAAGGAGAAGTGAACAATGAATGTTAGCAGCTTCCGTTGTAATGCAGCAAACGTCTAAGATCCAGATTTGTGTTGGCTGTTTTCAGTGGTTGCGAGAAGGAACAGAGCTTCCTATTTTCTCTAAAAGGGACCAGCTGCAGAAGGACAAGTTGGAATGGATTTTGCCTTGTGCGTCAGCAACAGCACTGCCAGCTGAGACCTGGTTGCAGCATCTTTACTGGTAGTGCAGTGCAAAACAGAAGAAAAACCCACTGAGCTGAAACTCAGAGTGGGGACTCCCATGCGGAGAGTCACAGAAAGCCCTGTTACTCCAAGTACCCAACTGGCATGGGATCCATGGGGGGGAATGGCTACCAATGGCTCCTGTTGTCTGCCTTCCAGCTAGTAGCCCCCTCCCTGACATCAGAGGAGTTAACCATGTCAAGGAGAGAAACATGAACACTGAATGCTCATTGGTTTTGGTGTCGGAGGTTTGGTGGCCTTGTTTGCATAGCGATACTGAAATCCTTGCCCTCAGAAACTGAAATCTGACCCACCTGTTGAGGCCGATTATGAGGTTTTCTTTCTCTCCGGGATTTTTGCCTACAGTGATGTTTCCATTTGGGGAGTGTGGCTAGAACCCTCTTTTTAAATGAATGGCCTGAGAGATAGAGGCAAGGAGTTTCTGCTGAGTACCTGTAACAGTGCTGCTCCCTGTAATAATTGCCATCTGTACTTGATAGACATTTTATGTACAGTTCCTCTTTTGGGGTCTGTTAGTGGTTGCCTGATTTTTATATTTTGGGCAATAATAATTATAGCTATTACATCACCTGAAGGTGTCAGAAGAATGAAGTAACTCCAAATTCGCTTGGACACTTTTCACTCTTATCATTAATCCATAACTCAGGTACAGATGTGGTTATTTCTCTGCGTCAACCCCTCTCCCACCCTTATCCCTGAGCCAATGAATGTGTAATAGCATTCTGACAGTGAATGCAAATGCTTCTGATTTGGATGTTCCTCTGAATGCTGTTAAAACCTCAAAGACCCCCTCAAGCAATTAGCATATTTCAATAATAATACACAATACTTAGCCCTTGTATTGAGTTTTACATCTCTAGATCTCAAAGTGCTTAGAGGTAAAGTTTGATTCTTAAATGCCACAAACTGTTAATTTGGAGATCAAAGAGATGTAGATTCAAAATCATTTAAAGAAGAAATCTTTTTGCATTCTGAAACCGATTAATCTACATCACTCCTAGGATATCAGACACAGGTTCATGTGCACCTGCATCGCAAGGAAGAGATGTTTGTAAATCTCATAACAAACGGACATAACAAAGAGACTGCACCCGTCTGTGTATGGGTGCAGGGGTACATCCTCCCAGAACAGCTGGCAGAATTGGGGCCCAGTTTAGTTCTTCCTTTAACCTGGGCATGGACATGTCCAACACTGTATCTGTTAGATTCTTTCATGTGGAAGGGATCTCTGATCAGTGCTCTAGGCAAACTTTTTTGTGCATTAATTCGGTCCTTTTCCTCCATGGAGGGGAAAAAAAACATGTTATGTTGTTAATTTGGAATCAAAGGAGTATTCTTTGGCTTAAAGAAATAAATACATTTCCTGATTTCCGGCATTACCTATGATCAGAGGAAAACGTTCACTTCATTACAAAACAGTTTCAGGGGTGGGTGGGCGGACATTATCAGGAGCAGAATGGCAAAATAGGAATTCTTTTTTTAAAGATCAAAAGCGTGGGGCTTTTACAACTGCGATGATTTCAGCAGATTTGATTGACTTGCAAAGTGAACTGGAGAAAAAAAATGAAGGAAAGGGCTGGAGATTGTATAAACTCAGTTGAAGAATTTCTGGCAACAGTTCTGACCAAATATCTAATTATGAGCTCTATATTTATTCTAATTTCCAACATGCTTTTAAATCTTAAATGAACCAAACTATACCACAGAATCTCTATGAACAGTAATTCAATGCTCGAATAATAAAAATATAGCAGTAAAGATATATTACCGACCACCTGACCAGGATGGTGATAATGACTGAAATGCTCAGGGAGATTAGAGAGACTATTAAAATAAAAAACTCAATAATAATGGGGGATTTCAACTATCCCCATATTGACTGGGTACACGTCACCTCAGGATGGGATGCAGAGATAAAGTTTCTTGACATCTTAAATGACTTCTTCTTGGAGCAGCTAGTCCTGGAACCCACAAGAGAAGAGGCAATTCCTGATTTAGTCCTAAGTGGAGCACAGGATCAGGTCCAAGACGTGAATATAGCTGGACCGCTTAATAATAGTGACCATAATATGATTAAATTTAACATCCCTGTGGCAGGGAAAACACTACAGCGGCCCAACACTGTAGCATTTAATTTCAGAAAAGGGGACTACACAAAAATGAGGAGGTTAGTTAAACAGAAATTAAAAGGTACAGCGCCAAAAGTGAAATCCCTGCAAACTGCATGGAAACTTTTTAAAGACACCATAATAGAGGCTCAACTTAAATGTATACCCCAAATTAAAAAACATAGTAAGAGAACAAAAAAAAGCCACTATAGCTAAACAACAAAGTAAAAGAAACAATGAGAGTCAAAAAGGCATCCTTTAAAAAGTGGAAGTTAAAATCTAGTGAGGAAAATAGAAAGGAGCATAAACTCTGGCAAATGAAATGTAAAAATATAATTAGGAAGGCCAAAAAAGAATTTGAGGAACAGCTAGCTAAAGACTCAAAAAGTAATAGCAAAAAAAATTTTAAGTACATCAGAAGCAGGAAGCCTGCTGAACAACCAGTGGGGCCACTGGAGGATTGAGATGCTAAAGGAGCACTCAAGGACGATAAGGCCATTGCGGAAAAGCTAAATGAATTCTTTGTATCGGTCTTCACAGCTGAGGATGTGAGGGAGATTCCCAAACCTGAGCCATTCTTTTTAGGTGACAAATCTGAGGAACTGCCCAGATTGAGGTGTCATTAGAGGAGATTTTGGAACAAATTGATAAATTAAACAGCAATAAGTCACCAGGACCAGATGGTATTCACCCAAGAGTTCTGAAGGAACTCAAATATGAAATCTCAGGACTACTAATTGTAGTCTATAACCTATCATTTAAATCAGCTTCTGTACTAAATGACTGGAGGATAGATAATGTGATGCCAATTTTTAAAAAGAGCTCCAGAGGTGACCCTGGCAATTACGTGCCGGTAAGCCTGACTCCAGAAGCAGGCAAATTGGTTGAAACGACAGTAAAGAACAAAATTGTCAGACACATAGAAGAACATAATTTGTTGGGGAATAGTCAACATGGCTTTTGTAAAGGAAAATCATGCCTCACCAATCTACTAGAATTCTTTGAAGGAGTCAACAAGCACGTTGACAAGGGGGATCCAGTGGACATAGTGTATTTAGATTTTCAGAAAGCCTCTGACAAGGTCCCTCACCAAGGCTCTTAAGCAAAGTAAGCAATCATGGGATAAAAGGGAAGGTTCCCTCATGGATTGATATCTGGTTAAAGACAGGGTAGAAATAAATGGTCAGTTTTCAGAATGGAGAGAGGTAAATAGTGGTGTCTCCCAGGGGTCTGTACTGGGCCCAGTCCTATTTAACATATTCATAAATGATCTAGAAAAAGGGGTAAACAGTGAGGTGGCAAAATTTGCAGATGATACAAAACTACTCAAGACAGTTAAGTCCCAGGCAGACTGCGAAGGGCTACAGAAGGATCTCTCAAAACTGGGGTGACTGGGCAACAAAATGGGAGGTGAAATTCAATGTTGATAAATGCAAAGTAATGCACATTGGAAAACATAATCCCAACTATACACATAAAATGATGGGGTCTAAATTAGCTGTTACCACGCAAGAAAGAGACCTTGGAGTCATGGTGGATAGTTCTCTGAAAACATCCACTCAATGTGCAGCGGCCGTGAAAAAAGCGAACAGAATGTTGGGAATCATTAAGAAAGGGATAGATAATAAGACAGAAAATATCATATTGCCTCTATTTAAATCCATGGCATGCCCACATCTTGAATACTGGTGCAGATGTGGTTGCTTCATCTCAGAAAAGATATACTAGAATTGGAAAAGGTTCAGCAAAGAGCAACAAAAATGATTAGGGCTATGGAACGGCTGCCTTATGAGGAGAGATTAATAAGGCTGGGACTTTTCAGCTTGGAAAAGAGATGGCTAAGGGGGGGGTATGATGGAGATCTATAAAATCATGACTGGTGTGGAGAAAGTAAATAAGTAAGTGTTATTTACTCCTCCTCATAACACAAGAAGTAGGGGCACCAAATGAAATTAATAGGTAGCAGGTTTAAAACAAACAAAAGGAAGTATTTTTTCACACAATGCACACTCAACCTGTGGAACTCCTTGCCCAGAGGATGTTGTGAAGGCCAAGACTATAACAGGGTTCAAAAAAGAACTAGATGCATTCATGGAGGACAGGTCCATCAATGGCTATTAGCCAGGATGGGCAGGGATGGTGTCCCTAGCCTCTGTTTGCTAGAAGCTGGGAATGGGCAACAGGGAATAGATCACTTGATGATTACCTGTTCTGTTCATTCCCTCTGGGGCACCTGGCATTGGCCACTGTCAGAACACAGGATACTAAGCTAGATGGACCTTTGATCTGACCCAGTATGGCTGTTCTTACGCTTATTTGATATTTCATCTCTCTTTTTCAATGTGGGATCAGTTTCAAAGGTTGTACCTGTAAATGATGATGTGCCTGTTCTTGATGTCTTTGAGGTTTTTAAACATGCTGGATATGTTGTTTTATATTGCTCCAGTGGAGTGTGGAACAGATTTCCAGAAATTCACAAGTTCTTTTCCTCTTCTTTTTCATACACAGCTGACTAAATTGCTTTGTTTTTGGCAGACTTTATGGGGACAGATTTACTTCTGAAGTCTACAGCCGCATTTCTATTATTCATTGTGCTTCCTTTTCTTTATCTGTTAACATATTTTCTTATAAAAAGGTTTGTTTTTTATACAGTGCTTTTCGTCACTTGCTCTATCTACTGATATACAAACTATACACAGCAATTACTTAAACACTGCAAGGTGAAAAGAAGCCACTGTATCCCCACAGTACACGGAAGATTAGGAGAGGGAGCGAAACATACTATACCCAACTGCAGGAATGGACAGAACATAACCACTCAGGCTGGAATTGGAACAGGACACCATTCTCCCCAACCTCCACGCAATGCAGCCTCAGATAGCAGGGACAGAGCCCTTACCTTGCAAGAATTTCAGCTGGCTGCTGCGATGATGGAGATCCAGCTGGGAGTGACAATGCTTCAGTGCTGCCTTTCACTGCCTTTAGAGCTAAAACAACATCATTCCCCAAAGGCCCATTGGAAACCAGCCCACTCTGAATTAGGGAGAATGAAACAGGAAACGGGTCAAAAGCACTGCTGTGAGGGGACAAGTACGTTTGTCAGTAGTACCTAACTGGTTGGAAGTCACGTCAGAGGAAACTAACATGTTCCTAGAGTTTGGGGGCGGGGGGGGGGGGGGAGGGAAGGGGTGTCAACCAAATGGAAATCATTAAAGAAACTTTATAGAAAATAACTCAAATAGAAGACTGTGAAAATGAAATTTATCTTCTTAAAAAGAAATAATCCCACATCTGAGCATGATTAGTCATGGCCAGTAACACAGAAGGAGTTTCAAATGTGTATTGATGTTGTCACCCTATGTTTGTTTGATTCACTTCACTCAGACTGGACAATGAAACTGCGCAAGTCAGTTTTGTTTTGTTTCTTGTCAGTTTCATTGCCTGGATCCCAACAGCACAATACTGTTGTATATGGCTTTCGAACAGCAAAGAGGAATGATTTTTAAAAAAAATAAAAATCTGTGCCAATGGATTTTTAGATTTAAAAAAATCCCATAAAAATAGCTACCTGTATAAAATTTAACACTAAACTATTTTTGAGAACATCCCATTAAATCTCCACTCTGAATTATAAATAAATAAAAAGAATGATTGAATAACTCACTGGCACGATCCACCTGGGTGTAATTGTGGGCGGCGAAGACACCTGCAAAGGAAAATAAACATGCTGGAAAAGTTTCAGTGAAATGCAAAATGCTTTAGAAACATTATTTCCTCAAAACAATTTGACTCAGAAGTTAATTTGTTGCTAGCAGCACTGTCACATTATTTACATCTTGTCAGCCTGTACCATTGCTAAGGGCCCGTCCAACACTATGGCTTTGAATCAAGCTGCTTGTAACAGTGACTGACTCCAAACATGATTTGTGTCTGCACACCACATGGCTAATAATTGGTTAGTACAGTGGTCAGCTGACTAGGTTTCAGCACATAGCTGCCTTCCAGTAACCAGTTTTTTGCAGTGTGGATCGGACCCCTTTTCTGCTACTGGTTTGGCAGGTCCTCCTCCTCTCCAGTTCTCTGTGCAGTAAAGACACTCCAGAGCACACTGACATGGGTGCTGCTTTGGGTGCATGCCTTCCAAGTCCACTCTATCCCTGCTGAGTGCTTGGGACAGCTGTCCAGTTTTTTCCAGAATGCACTGATAAGCAGTGCAGTATTCTTCGGGAGGGCAGAAAATGCTACAAACTAAACTATGATACTTGTAACCAATTCAGGTGACCTCACTTCTGGTTCAGAGCCATAATGAGGAGAGCACCCATATAGTGCCCCAACAGATCAGAGTGATAACCTAAGGCACACATGAATTATCAGACCAGCAACCATGCTACTAATAATATCAGACACAAATCCAATGGACAGATGTCTATACATTTTCCTTTATAAATAGTCAATAGTTAAATCAAATCTGTATGTATGAAGGAGGCTCCCTTTAAGCAACTGGATTTAAAACAGTTACCCGAGGAATGGTTTCTGTAAAGTCAATTAGATTCTCCGTCAGTGATGTTAACAAAACATCAAGGTCATCTGGATGGCTCTGTAAAATAAATCAGTTATTAATTAAATCCCCATTCGTCACCAGATAGAGTATTTTAGTGGTTTCTTGATTTCTGAGCGCCCTCTTCAATTTACTGTTCCATTGCCAGGCCTGGTTTTTGTTCATCTTTTAAACAAAAATGAATATTATCAGATCTTTACTAACAAGCCCTTCTGTTCTCCTCTCCCCAGCCTAGGCTTTGTGCTAGTAAGATTTTACACCTACACTCATGTGTAGGTGTAAAAATCATCCACTGCACTTGTGCATGTGGATGACAAGTGTTTAAGTGGAGTCTTTGGATTGAAGATCTAACCTTGGGAAAAGTGGATATAGCTATGCGCTGAAATCAGCAGCATACAATCGGTTACAGGTGCAGCAGCTAAGAAGTCTTCTCTTTTGGGGATCCAGAATCATACACGGAACCCCTTAGCAATGTTCCCTCTAATTTTTGACAGTCCGTGTTCACAAAAAATTTCTTCTGTGCAAATTGTTGTGCTTCTGTGCAAATTTTTGTACATGTGGTGTTTCGCCGTGTGCGTGGGGTTTAGGATCTGTGTGCACGCGCACAGCTTAGAGGGAACAGTGCCCCTTAGCCTAGTGAAATATCCCAGGAGTCCCATGTTACTGTCATTTAATTGTCTGGAGATGGACACAGAGATGCTGACCATGTCACATGCACATAAAACATCTACTATTTATGCTCACTGGTGCCGCCATAGAGAACACACTATCTTTGAATCAGAATCAAAATCTAAGCAACACAATAAAAACTTCAGGATCAAACCCTGCCCTTGCTATTGACTTCAGTGGGAGCTACACCTGTGCAGTTAAGTGGCAGAATTTCATTCTTAGAATCTGTTCCCTGAGACACCAAAACTGCGGGATAAAGCAGATTCATCCACATGCCAGTTTAGAAAATGTTGTGCTCCAGGTTGCCATCCTGAAGTATTGGGGAAAGCAGAGTGTAGGACAGACAACACAAAGGGACATAACCCAGAGTGGGGTTTAAAATGGAGTCATATGATATTTGTTATTACAGCAGAAATCACGATTTGGTAAATGTGTGGCTATAGCAAGTATGCTACTGTAAAGTTTATTATGTGCAGAGCCATTCCTCTTGTATTAGACAGTGGCAGTGTCTCAGTGTGAAATGAAGAGCCCTGCACACGGACAAAGAGGTAGTGTGTACCTTTAAAACTGCAGTCTCTTCTGCTGGAG
Organism: Natator depressus; assembly: GCF_965152275.1. Taxonomy (NCBI): domain Eukaryota; kingdom Metazoa; phylum Chordata; order Testudines; family Cheloniidae; genus Natator; species Natator depressus. Next base: position 8,423,299 of record NC_134244.1, on the reverse strand, counting down.
CCAGAATAGCTGGAATCAGTGATTCTTCAGGGCCAGGGATGGCATTATCCTCTTCTAATGCATTACTGAAAGAAGAAAATATTCTCATCACACTGCAGAGGCCGTGTGAAATAACCAGTGCTTCTTTCATGACAGCTGAGCCTAGAAACACAACAACAAATCAATATAGGGCAAGGAGGAGATTCAAGGGGAAGGAGGGATAGCTCAGTGGTTTGAGCATTGGCTTGCTAAACCCAGGGTTGTGAGTTCAATCCTCGAGGGGGCCATTTAGGGATCTGGGGGCAAAAATTGGGGATTGGTCCTGCTTTGAGCAGGGGGTTGGACTAGATGACCTCCTGAGGTCCCTTCCAACTCTGATATTCTGTGATTCTATTCTAAGCTTATGAAGAAGAAAGATGCTGATGTGATTGCCAAGTGACCCGTAGCCATCTCAGAACCTGCTACTGCAGGCTAGCGCTATGTAGCATAGACTCCATAAAGCAACTGTGCTGCAGACATCCCAGGCAGTGAACAATGTCAACATCTTCACCCCAGAGGGGTTTTGTGTTTTTGTTTTGTTTTTGTTTTGAACAGCGCTCATCTCAAACTTGTGTACAGAAAAGAAGTAGTTACTCACGTTATGCAGTAATGAGAGTTCTTCAAGGTGTCCCCTCCCCATGGGTGCTCCACTGAAGGTATACTTGCATTCCTGTGCTGCTGATTGGAGAATTTTGGTAGCCGTGTCCTGTCCCCACCTTTTGCTCTTCCACAACGCGAACCAGTGTTAACGGAGGTAAACCCTCCTCGGTTCCTTGTCTACCGCAGAGTTTATGATGAGAGCTCCAAAGTAAAGGAAAAGAGGGTGGGTTGTGGAGCACCCACAGGGGGACACACCTCGAAGAACCATTGGTACTGCACACGGGGAGTAACTTCCTCTTCTTCTTCAAGTATGTACCGATGGGTGCGCCACTGTAGGTGACTCCTGAGCAGCATCCCCTACGAGCGACCGGGGCCTCAGAGTTGAGTCTGTTATGGATGAGAGTACTGGGATGCCCACTCTGGTGTCTCCAGCGGAGTCCCCCAGGGCAGCATAGTGTTCTGCAAAGGTAAGTGCAGATGCCCAGGTAGCTGCTTTTCAGATTTCTGATATAGAGATACCCTTGAAGAATGCGATAGGCGAGGAAATCTATGTTGCAGAGTGCATGCGGATTACGGATGGAGGCGCTAAACTGCAAATCCGATAACAGTTTGAGACCCATTTGGAGAGTCTTTGAGCTGAAATTGCTGTGCCCTTAGACCTATCTGCAATGGAGAGGAAGAGCCTAGGAAACTTTCTAAAAACTTTTGTCCTGTCCAAATAGAAGGCCAAGGTTCTCCCTTAGATGTAGAGGGTTGCGATGAGGATTCTCACCATGTGAAGTCTTGGCATGGGTCTGAGGGTGGCTGGAGGGCCGGTTCCATTAGAAGAAGCTTAAGTCTCAGCTCTATATCTTATCTGGATCTGGGTTTCAATTGCCGGAGTAAACCACACTGCTGGGGAATGTGGTTTTCTCCCAGACAGTGGACATACTAAGAATGTCCATCAGTCACTTCGATAGATTCTTTGCAGCTGAGACACTTCTTGAAGAGTGATGAACCGGGCACACCCTGTCCAGGGGGATCCCCAGATAGGAAGGGGTCAAACAAAAACAAAATATTAAGATTTAAAAAAAAAAAAAAAGACCAAAGGAAGGACCAAACATAAAGGAAACTCTAAATAGTACCTGAAGTAGGGAAATGATTAGCAAGACTACAGAAGTTAACAATCTATTAACAGACACCTACAGTGCTGCCTCTAGCCAGGGGCGGTTGAGAAGGAACAGAGGAGGGTTCGCCCATGCAGCACTGGTTAGCCTTGTGGCAGGGCACAAGGGGGAAACAACACATGTGTGGGCCGAACGGACACTGCTACCAAAATTCTCCCATCAGCTGTGCAGGGACATAAGCACACCTACAGTGGAGCACCCACAGGGGCACTACTTGAAGAAGAATTGGAGTTTTATGGCTGCCTCCTTCTCACCTGTGTTCTCTGCATCTTTAGGGGCAAAACTGGAGAATGCCAGGTATTTCAGATTTCTCAGAGAGAGCATGGCAATCTCAGACAGATCCAGAATATTCCCCCTTCTGCTCTGTAATGCGTGTATGCCCACACTCAGGCCAAGTCTATATGCAGAAATTGTACAACTTTAACTAAAGGCATAACATTAAACCCATTTAGTAAAACTGGTTCAGCTGTGTGTGTGGACACTCTTACATTGGTTTAGCCAGAGCTTATACTGGTTCAGTCTGCACGTAGACTTGAAACAAAGGTAAAAGTGCCCATACACAAAGTGGCCTCAGTTTAACATCACATCTTTCATTTAACCTGTGCAATTCCTGTATGTATACAAGCCCTCTATATTCTCCAGTGTTGCTTAATATATTTATTATTTACAGTAGAACCCCAGAGTTACGAACACCAGAGTTATGAACTGACTGGTCAACCACGCAGCTCGTTTGGAACTGGAAGTAGGCAATCAGACAGCAGCAGAGACAAAGGGGGGAAAAAAACAAATACAGTACATTACTGTGTTAAAAATAAAGTACTAAAAAAATAAAGGGAATGTTTAAAAAAGGATTTGACAAGCTAAGGAAACTATTTCTGTGTTTGTTTCATTTAAATTAAGATGGTTAAAAGCAGTATTTTTTCATCAGCACAGTAAAGTTTCAAAGCTGTATTAAGTCAATGTTCAGTTGTAAACTTTTGAAAGAACCATAACGTTTTGTGCAGAGTTATGAACAACTGAACTCTGAGGTTCTGCAGATCTGGAAATGGGGTAGGCTCTCAGGTAGAAAAATCTGCAGATGGTTAACCTAGATAACTGTGTCAAGTCTAGAGAAGACTGTCAGAAACTTCAGAATCTAAACTAGCTGAATGGGCAACACTGATGGTAAATGAAGCCCAATGTTGATAAATGCGAACTAATTCACATTAAAGGGGAAAAAATTATCTACTTATACTCCTTATAGGGTTCTAAATTAACTGTATCAACTCAGGAAAGAGACTTGGATATCACTCTGGACAACTCAATGAAGACCTCAGCCTACGATGAAAAAAAGCGAACAAGATCAGGATGCACAACTAGTAGCATGGAGAATAAGGAAAATATTATAATACAATTATATAAATCAATTCCATCTCAAATTATATGGCCTTATCTAGATTATAGTGTGCAGTACTGGTCACCCCATCTCACAAAAGATATTGCAGAATTAGAGGGTTCACAGAAGCGGCCACGAGAATGATCAAGGACATGGATACACATTCTTATGAGGGAGATTGAAAAGATTAAAAAGAAAAAAGAAAAGGAGTACTTGTGGCACCTTAGAGACTAACCAGTTTATTTGAGCATGAGCTTTCGTGAGCTACAGCTCACTTCATCCGATGCATCGGATGAAGTGAGCTGTAGCTCACGAAAGCTCATGCTCAAATAAACTGGTTAGTCTCTAAGGTGCCACAAGTACTCCTTTTCTTTTTTCTTTTTACGAATACAGACTAACACGGCTGTTACTCTGAAACCTGTCATTGAAAAGATTGAGATTGTTTACCTTACAAAGGAGACAAATAAAAGGGGATGTGATAAAACAAGGAATGGTCTAGAAGACAGATCAGAAACTTCAGTTCTCACTGTTTCAGAACACAAAAGAACAACAAGAGTTAATGAAACTGAAAGATGACAAATTCCAAAATGATAAAAGGAAATACTTTTTCGCACCACATGTAATGACTGTGGAACTTGATGCCATTGAGGCGAAGAATTTAATAAGGTTCAAAGAGGGATTGGACATTTATGTGGATAACAAGAATTTCCAGAGTTGTTACAGTTAATGCTAAGAAAAAATTTGGAACAGATATAAACCACGTGCCTTCAGCGTTTCAGCCAGTCTCAAACTAAGGGATCAGGATGAGACCTTCATGGGGGGATATTAGCCTATATCTGCCGACTGTGGGGTTCTTCCACCTTTCTCTGAAAAATCTGGTGCTGGCAACTAACAGACACAGGATATTGGGCTAGACGGATCATGGGTCTGATCCAGTCTAGCAATTAATGTGTTCCTACTTAACAGGAGTTATTCGTACAAAAAGAGAATGCAGGCAAATTGATTTAAGTATAGGAACAAAGAGAAGACAAATCATCCTTGTCCCCGATGGAAATCTCATGATTATCTGTTCTCTCAGATTACATGACTTTCTCTTTACGATATGTGGTGCTGTTGACCCCACTTCAGCCAGCTGCCAAAACACTCATCAGCTCTTCATGTTTATGTTTGATATGGCTAGAAAAACCCCTTAGAAATGAAGGCACTACAAGCAGTAAATCACAAAAAATCCTCACTTCTACCTGGGAACAGATTAAGCAAATGAGGAACCACATGGATACACATTTCCCACCACAAACACATGTGCAATTAGAGTATTTAGTCTACGCACAAGGGAAGTCTAGCATCAAGGTCAGCAGCTCAAAAAATAATGTTACAAACTACTGAAAATCTTCATTAACACACTGATTTCCATGGAGGTTGTAGTGATGTGACTAGAATGAAGCTGGTGTACTAATGTGTCTCAGCATATCAACAGAATCATTTACAAACAGGACACTGCCAAGATAAATATACTAGGGGCCAAATGCTGATCTTAGTTACACCCCTAATTTGAGAGCTGGATACAGATCCATCTAACTGGGCAAGAAACACTTACTCATGTCACTAAAATCTAATGCACCTTTTCCATGATTTATATTGCTTACTTTTTTGCATTCCATTCAGCCAGGATAGTTAAACTAGTAACCCTTAGCACAGGTGATGCTCTCTAGACACTGGAGGACCAACTACTGTCAAAGTTTAACTTAACTTCACCGGAAGAAAAAGGTCATGTGGTTTAGGCATTCGACTGGGAATTGTGTTCTGTTTCCACTCATTTACAGACATCCTGTCTGATCACGAGTAAGACACACTCTCTCTCTGAGCCTAAGTACCTCATCTATAAAATGGGGATAATACTTCCTTGGCCTCACAGGTGGGTTGTGAGGATAAATTAATTTGAATGAGTGGCTCACATGCAACAGTGCTGAGTGCCAGAGAAAGGCTTGCAAATAAAACTAGTAATGACCATTTTTAGCCCTTTTCATCCATAGATCTCGATGTACTTTACTATGGTGGGTAAACAGTAATCCCCATTTTACAGATGGGAACATTGAGGAATGATTCCTTCAAGGCCATTCAGTGAGTCACTGGCAGAGCAGGAATAGAATCCAGGTCTCCTAACTCCCGGGCTGGTGCTCGTTCCTAGCTTGCTTAATTTCACTCTCTTTCCCATCAGTTCTCAGGCACTGCTGTTGCGTTTAGGTTCATGTGGGGATGTTTACATTAAAAATACCCTGTTCTCACAGCAATCTAAAAAACCTCAAACACACTTGCATTTCTCTTCTCTTTTGGTATGTTTTTGACTGCACTTCCTTGATCGAATTCCTTTTAGCTATTTATTTGATTTTAAACATTTTAACAGGCAATTGCACAGGCTAAAGGATAATATTAAGATCAATAATCTCTGCTGCATCATTCTACTCTGTTGCCATTTATTTTCATGCACCCTGAAGACCCTAGTGAGTGTGTGTTAAAGAAAACTCAGCAGACGAAGCCAGTCTCACTTTTCTCCTCCTCCTCTCCTTGGTGAGGAATTGTTGTTTGACTGCTCATCCTGCTAGCTAACAGCTGTTTCTCGTCTTTCCCAGGCTAATCTCTGAGCTGTTTCCTTATCCCCAGTAACATTCCTTCCCAGAGCACTTACGGAAGGAAGACATTTGAGGCAGAGATTTCTTTCAGCACCTCTCTTGATTTCTGAAATAGTGGATTGGTTGCCAACAGGCTGCTCTGTGCTTTTCCTGAGATCAGGACGCTCCTGCAAAAAGGAATAGGTACTACTCCTCATTGCCAGTTCTTTATCCATCTTCAGGAGAAAGACATTTTCTTCCCTGCTAAACCAAACTTTTGTCAGTAACTTGACTATGCAAGTGTTCTGGGGCCTGCCACATAATTATCTCAGATGACTTGTCACAAAGTTACTGACCCTTTAACCTCTATGTACCTAGTTCAAATCCAGCCAACCCTGGCAATGAGGCATGTGAAATGAGCTGTCGGTGCCAGTTTCTTGCATACAGGTGTTTGCTTTATATAAACTCCATTGTAACAGATCCCTTTGCTGGCACTCTGAGCAGTGTGGCCAAAAAGTAAGCCATGGAGACTTAATTACCCTCTGGACCCTAGAACAGAGTTGAAATACTCTAGTGGGGCAATGTGGCACAGCCTGCATGGTCACTGCACATACTGTGCTTGTTCTGTGTATCAGGATATGACTTCAGTGTAGCACGTAGCACCTTTCACCATGCTAAATTACCTAACAAAAGGTAATGACATTAATGGATTAAGGAAGAAAAACATGGAAAGCTCAGATTGAGTATCTGAATTATCTTATACATAACAAACAACACTTGGCAAGTACAGTGCATAGTGATGTTTATCTTTGAAGTGCTTTACACATATTAAAGAATTAAACCTTATGGGATGCTAAATTAACAGATGTGGAAACACAAATTGCCCTCTTTTCACAGGTGGACTTAAATGACTTGCTGTAAAGCACTGGTAAGAATCAGTATTAGGAGTATGCCTCCAGCACTCCAGACTCCCAGTCCTGTGCTCAGATCTCGTGAGCACCCTGCTTCTTTCCCCCAGCCCTATGCAGTACCTGGCAGTGGCATCGTGAATATTGGAGTTCTTGTTGTCCAACATGCTATCCTCTCTCGTGATCTAAAAGGAAATGAACACGAAAATAAGTTTCCAAAATTTAATTCCATCTTTGTGTCATGTTAGCGATTCATGGGAAAATCTGGAGTATCCCTTCTCAAAGGGAGAGTGCGCCATGTGTCTGCTATTCAAACAAAGCAGAGTCAATTATTTTTTTCTCATGAAAACCTCAATGCTAATGCAAAACAATCCAGCCAGGTCCTCCAAGAAACAATTATCATTACTTAATACATCTGCTAGCACTACAAGCACCAAGCTTGTTCAGATCCTTATCTCTGTTGAAAGGAAAAGCTGGAATATGCTGAGAGGGACCCCATTAAGGCCCAAGACCAGCAGAGTAGTCAGTGTATCTCCCTCTGAAGGACGGAGGGCAGTTCTACTCTGCCACTGTTTGACCCCCTAGTTACACAGAGCCTTCATACCTAAAGACTAGTCCCGTACAGCAGCCTCTCCAGGACAGCGGAGTATCAAGAGAGTCAAACTCAATGCAGAGGGTTATGCTTTGAGGCTTGTTGATGGTGTCCCCTCTCGCCAGTCCTAAGGGGAACACCTGAGGATGGCATAATCCTTCTGAGCAAAGTATGTACCTTGGGCACTGCCTCTGCCTGGGCCTTCAGGATGTTGCTCTTTATGTCTGCAGGAAGACGCTGTGATGTTGTTACTGGGCTCTCAATTGCGTTATTAAGACACTTATCTGTCAACTTCACCACCTCATCCTAGAAATGGAAAATGTTCATTAGGAGCATCCCCTCCATGACAAAACCTGGGCTGGGCTGAGTCCATAAACATCAACACAAAATGCTAAACAGCAAGGCTTCAGTGGGGGAAAAATATCAGAAAAGGCGAATATTCAAAGAACAGAGAAACAATTTCTGACTTTGTTTTTAAACTTGATTGAATAATAGTAGTTAAAGGGTTAACTAGCAAGGGTCTGATCCTACACAGCACAGGAGCTGAGTGTTGCATTTAACGCAAGGCAAGATGAAGTATGCAAGAAGTGGACAGCATGGGACTCTGATCCCGCAATAATGAGCGAACTGCTGCAAGGCCACATAGTTACACCTCCTGACTAATAACAGCAGTGAGACTTCAGGGGAGCACTGAGTGAAGTTCTTCATTACCATGTCTCATCAGTCACATTCGTTAGCCCCACCCAGCTCTTCTCCACCTTGCCCAGGTGAATAAGGGAGTAGGTGCATAATGGGGGTGTTAGACTTACCCACTGCTCAGTGCAGATGATTGTGCCTGGTGCTTAGACTTACTTGTGTTATGTGCAGTGTCCATTTGCCTTGTGGAGCAGAGCCCTTGTGCACAATACTGGACAGTACACAAGGACATGAAGGATCAAGGCCTTGGTGCTTACAAAACGCTCTCAAGACTAAATGTGCTAACTATTCTAAATCCTATCATTAGAGAAATGATGCGTTTTACTAATAGCATCTTGGCACAGATCTGTTTCTACAACCCTGTGCGCATAATGCTTTGTACGAATATAAAGGCTTTTGAAAACCAGGAGCTAAGAATTTACATGAGCAATGCACAACTTTCCACACCATGTCACTCTGGTGAGTGTAACCATATGGAATTACTCACCTAGCAACCGGATGGGGTTTTTAATACAGTTTTAAATCCTATTAATGTAAACAATGAGGTACCTACCATCTTAAATTAATTTATCCCAAGTAGGCAGCTGAATATTTGCTCTCAAATGCAGCTTCAAGAGATTTTTTTTTCCTTAGACCCCAGTAGTATATTAGACTAAACAGCCAGACATATAATGCTCTCACAATACTTTTCCCACTAAATTACTTCAGAAGTAAAGTACTAGTCAGACGCACACTGAGATCAGTCAAAATCTGCAATATCTATTCTACAATGGTTTGGAGTTTTCTGGTTATATGTACTATTTTTCTTAACTGCAAAGTATTAATCAAGTTTTCAGTCTGCTAACTGCTATGTTATTAGTGACAGATGCTAATCAGCTGAGTGGAAACTAAACCTTTTGACCCTTCTCTTCAGGGTGCGACTCAGCAGGGGAAGTTCCAGAGCCCTACATTCCTCACTTAAGTCACTTGATAAGCAAGACTGATTCTTCTTCTGCAAATCTTCTCCCCCTACAGTACTTAATGTATTGCCAAAATACTGCAGCCCTTAAACACAGGAGAAATCCCACTGAAGCCAGAGGAGCTGTTGGTGTGCATAGAAAGGGCAGTATTTAGCGGAAAGCATTTTTTTTTTTAAACTATCCATGCTCATCACCAAAGCCAACAAGAGAAGGGTAACCCCTTCACTGCTGACTGACATCCCCCCTTCACTCTTAACCCTTTCCATTAACTGGAATGACAAGTGAGGAAGATTTTCAGTGAGAGCTGCTGGACGTTCAGCTCTTTTGAGAATCAGGCCACTTATTTAAGTGTCTAAGTATGGATTTATAAGTCTAACTTTAGGCACACAGATTTAAAAATATTGGCCTAAGTCAGTAATACCCAAAGGCAAAAGTTGGTCCAATCTTGAAGGGCCACTGTCAATGTAAAATAGGCTGTTTTTAATTGTTGCCAATCTTTTTTTTTTTTTTTTTTTGGGGGGGGGGGGGGGAGAAGAGGGAAGACACATTCACTCTAAATATATGAAATGCTAATAAAAATATTTAGTGGATGGTTTGTAACTTTATGGAATAGTTTAACAAAAACAAGATTTTTATTGTACCAAATCATTAACCCTCCCAATATCCTTGAGATCTATCCTTCCCTTCTCAGTGTTTCCATCTCTCTAAATCTTCCTTACTGTCCACTCTTGCTGAGTGCTACATGGAGGGCCAAAGGGAAAAAAGTTAGAATATTCAGATATTTGCAGCATCTTTACGTAATTTTCCAGCTCTAGTTAGAGTGTTTTGTGGATACAACAGTCAATATTTGACAGGAGAAGCGAGTAAAAGAATCACACATATGGTCATTGTACTGACTACTCCACTGCTTTGATTTCAACAGAATAAAGTCTCTAATAAATGTCATTCCAACCTTATTGCTGTGAAATATCCTTACAAATTAATCCAACCACACCGGGTTTCACAGTTAACATCCCACTCAAAAGAACAGGAGACATTTCTGATCTCTGAACTAACGATTAAGGGCCAAATTTTCAAAAGTGCATATCGTCTACAAATGGGGCCAGATGTTCTGACATGCCCAGCATCCAGCAGCTCCTATTGTTTTTAGAAGGATCTGCTTCATGTTGAGCACTCATAATGCTTAAATCAGAGCTGAGCTCTTTTCAAAATCTGGCCCCGAGTATGTCTGCAGACTCACTACATCTTCTCTGCACTGGTTCACATTTAGAAGGTTATTGCTGCAATCAGATTGTTCTATAAATGAAAGCTTTACATTCTGCAAAAAACATTGGAATTACAAAAAATCTAGAGACTCTCAATAGGTATTACAGTATGGAATTTCTACAATTCATTGTTCCAGTAGTGCTACCAGGAACTTTGATTATTAAAACTAAAAATATATATACATATTATTTACTTTTCACTATTCTGTGGTTTATTTTTGTTGCAGTTTCCTCAGTATGGACAGTGAATCTAGCCCAATCACTTTCAATCTTCTTTACCACCAGTTTCACTTTCTGGTTCTCATGCAGTAGCATGTGTTTAGGTTCCCAACATTGTAGGGGAAATATTTAAATAAAAACTTATTTTTTTTCTTTTAATGCTAAGAAAACATTTCTATTCAGATTAACATGCATCTCCCTGTGCCAGTTTTATTTTGTGTTAAAGGAAAGGGAAGAGTAGAGAAATCAGAAATGGTGGGGGGATAAAATATTTGGCACATGACACCAACTCACAATATCTAAATTACATGATATTTAATTTGGGTAGTTGGCAAAGATATCTAACTCTGCAGGTTTCTAGATATCCCAGGTCCATGGCAGTTCTCATTGTTCCTGCCTAGTGGAATAAGCCTAGACTGTTCATTAGTAGGTATCTGATCTATACAGCATATCTATAGTACATCAAATTACATCTGAAAACTATACAAACACGGCAATGTAATGACAGAGGGAGAGATCTTCAAAGGCACAAATGAGAATTAGGAAACTAAATCCCATTGACTCTGAATGAGAGTTTGGCATTTACTTGTCTTTGGTACCTTTGAAAATCTCCCAGAGTCTGGTACATCCACACTGTCAAGTCACTTTTCTTCATGATAATTTAAAGCACAAGACTAAGAAAACCAAAAAAACACCCTTAGGAGTAAAAACATTAATCAGGAACTAGGGCTAGGTTTCATTGTTCATTTCATTCTAGAAGCTGATGAAAGTGAATTTAAGAACTAATTGCTCTCCTTTGTTAGGCTCCTGAGACTTGGCCAATGTGCTAGTCAAAAGCTTAGGAATGACAAAGTTACATGCTTCCATTCAAACAAAGTTTGGAAGCGAGCAGCTAGGAAACTCCAGCAACCGACTTGGAAGAATAAAGCCATTCATTCCACATTTGCAAATTCTCATTCAAGAGATTCTGCCCTTTCTAAGGGGATGGATAGATCGGTAGATATTTCCCTACCAAAGAACCAATCAAAAGTGGATGTAAATCTAGAATTCTCTAGAGATGATTCTGAGATACAAGCTCTGATCTTTACAGAAGAACGTTCAAGTTTTTCAGCTAACAGAGTTGATGAACCACTGGCATTTGGAAAAGTTATTTTGCTCACTGGTGCAAGACACAGCTTTGCTTTCACAATCAGAGAACTAATGACCCATTCTGCTGGCAGTGCAATTTGTTATGCTTCTTACAAACTCTTGCCTTGTACATTCCAGCATGCTACAACAAAACTGGAGATATTTTATATATTATTACAAAGAGAAAAAGACATAGCATGCTGAAATTAAGAAGCAAAAAAAACACAGAAAGAGAAATAGCTGGGATAATAAAATAATCAAAAATACAGTTAACTTCAAAATTTTACTTTAATTATTTCTCTTTATAGTGTGGCAGTTTATAACTAGTCTGATGGCAACAGGTACCACAAGCCTGTCTCACATGAGCAGACTAGATAACAATGGGACTGCCTGCAGGATCAGGTCCATAATTTCTACATATGCATTGTGTAATAGATTTTAAATCAAAAAGGGGGCAACTCCCAAACTAGTTTTAACTACTGTTCTTTGGTCACTGTTTTGGGGATCATTTCATGAGAAACATTTGATCTACAAACTGACACCCTCTAAATGACCTTGAAATTTCTGTCCAGCTCAAAATTGACCTCCTCAAACAATCTCTAGCTCTTTTTATTTTTAACAATCAATCATTCTCAAATTACCACTTGCTTAGGCTGGGTCTACACTGCCACTTTTAGCGCTAAAACTTTTTTCGTTCAGGGGAGTGAAAAAACACCACCGAGTGACAAAAGTTTTAGCTCTGAAAAGCGCCATTATAGACAGCACTTTATCACTGGGAGCCGCGCTCCTGGCGATAAAGCTACCACCGCTCGTTAGGGGGTTGTTTGTTTTTATCGCTAGGAGAGCTCTCCCCCACAGGGAGCGCTGCCACGGTTGCGCTGTAACGTGGGTAGTGTAGGCATACCCTTAGAGTCAGCATAGCTTGAAAACCTTTAGTCAAACAACTTTCTCCTTTTCTACCAGAGGAAAAATACTAATTCAAATAGAGTTTACACCCTACATTTTCACAATAATCAGTTTTAGAATGTCATCCGCAGGTCCTTACTGATAGGTGTCTTTGCCTACAAAACTAAGTAGTCGTAGTATAATTCATCCTTAATTATCTAAGCCTCAACTGTGCAAAACGCCGTTATCTAAACTGCAACATGTTGCCCAGTACCTAGTAAACTGAAAATTCTTTTGATTATCCAGAACTTCCATTATCGAAAGTTATTCAGTGTCCTGTGTGATATCTGCATAATCAGGGCTGTACAGTACAGGCATCTGTTTGTTAGATTAGCTCATTATATGAGTCTCAGTGTGTTTAGTTTACCTTAGCCACAATTTAACACTATGAACAGAGGATTTCATTCTATTCTCTCTTGATTTAATCTTCAGAATTGTTTCCCTCTTTATTTAAAGCCAACAGGGAGATGAACAAGTCAAGAGAGTCTGAAATAAATTGTGTTCATTTGCTTTTGTTTACATTCGGCATAACAAGACCCACAGGCTACCCACTAATCTTCTTAGAGGCTTGGTAATCTTTGTAATGCAGTCACCAAACAGAAAGGTACACAAGGCATCCCAGTTGTCAGCCCTTAAAGGAGACATGAACACAATACCCAGTAGCTATGAGCATGAAGAAGCCACGGCCTTTTCTCAAAATAAGGAGGAAACGTAGGAATGGGCTCAGCAGTCATGCAAGTCAACCTACACATGTACTTCTCCAAACCTTTAATAGATCCTGATCCACCTTAACTGAAAGAGAAAACCCCATTGACTTCATTGGGACGTATATCCAACCTTTAGCCCTCCTGGGCTAATGCTGTGATGCAGTCTGTGTTGTTTTGCCTTCTCTTCCTATTCAAAATACAAGTATCCTGGGTTTGTAACATGGAGGGAGAGGACTAAGCTGCTTTTAACCAGATTGCGTTGTAGCAGCATCTGGAGGGAAAACTAACCCAAATTCTTGGGAAATAACAACGGACTCATAGGGCTGTTATGGGAAAAGGCATATCACCCTTTATTCTACGTGATGTTTGTTTATAAATAGTTTTTATTAGGCTAATACTTTATAGACCAGGGCCCCATGCCCTGCACCCCATAGCACCTTTTCTCGTATTTGCTCGAAGGGAATTACTGACATTAATGAATTAAGATGCACAACTCCCCTGTAAGGAAAATAAGCACGGTGAAACCTGCACTAAATATCCAAAGGACTCATAAATATAGGTTATTTAACAGAAGTGGTCTCCCAACAAAGAAACAGTTATTATCCCCATGTAATAATAATAATTATGTTTTGCAGAGGGTGAACATGAGGTGCATGGGGTAAAATCCTGACCCTACTAAAATCAGGGAGAGTTTTGCCAGGGAATTTAAGTAACTTTTGTTATAGTGCATGCTTTATTGTGTATTGGATTGACAAATATACTGGAAACAATAAAATAGACTAAAAGGTTAAAAAAACAAACAAAAAAAAAAAACCTCTCCCCCTCCTCTGTTCTTGTATGAAATTGAGTAGTGCACCAAATTGTGCACCATTTGCATACATGGGAGTTAGGTGTCCAGGCACTCTTGAAAATCCCACTAAGCTCCTACCTACATATTTAGGCATTTACAAAACCTTTGTAAATCTGGTCCTTAGCTAATTTCCAGCAGAAATTATTCACTTATCATGCAAAAGATTCTATAGAACAAAGTATATGCATTTGATTTGCTTGTGTCTCTAACATCATTTATAGACATTTTCAAACAGCCTGCAAGTGGGACATGGTAACCAGAAAGCAAAAGGGTTCTCAAAATCATCACAACACACTCAGTAACTTTCAGGAATGCAACCAGAGTACCTGTTTATTAATATTGACGTTTATGTTAGAACGGGGCGCTGACATCGGGCTGGGTTCTGTCTCCAGATGTTTCAGTTTCAATGTGTCTTCAAATGCTGAAAAAGATGGCAGAGACAACCTAAGGCCCTGTTAGTGCAGCTATGGGGTTATTTGGCATTTCAAATTTACCCTTCCTGACCACGAATTATCAGAAGATCAAGCTATCTGGGCCAGTATGAAATAAAGCTGCTTGTTCACACTTGAGCAATTTAACTTCCATGGATTGGTCTGTATGCGCTGAATCCAAAAGAGAGGGAGTCTTGTACTAGTACAAAGTTCAATACAAGTGTGGGAAGGTAAGTGAATCTGTGTCTCAGGAATTATTTGCAAGTACGAAAGTAGCTCCTCAGAAGAGAGTGCATTTATACCATTTATGGGTTATCTCACATGTTCTGTAAAGAACCATTATACTTTCTCTTGGTTCTGCACTCACACATACTTGATTTGAGAAATAAATTGCTCCCAGCCAAAACCACTAACTGTCAAGCCGTGCCTGGCTCTGTTGTCCTAAACAGTCACAGTAACGTTTATATGCTGCCACAGAGTTATTCATGGCAAAAGACAACAACACAGTTTTAAAAAAATCAGAGTTACTCTCTTTAAAGTGGTAGTCTACTACCCAGCTTGCCGATTGTGCTATCATGCATGCTGCAGCAGGCTGGATTACTGGAGGAGCAGAAATGAAGCATGCAGGTCAGCTAGATTTTAGGCAGCTGTGGTGGTGCTATATCTTTAGCCTGGCATTCTTTCTGCTCTGCAATGGGGAATTCAAACCCTACTTGGGGAAAATTATTTTGTTTGCAAAAGTCTGTTAGCAGCTGGTTTGTGGGTTCCCCTATTACCACCACAGAGAGTGGTTGAGACATCAATGAGTGGAGTGTGAAGGTTGCTCCCAACAAGTAAAAAGAAACACACCAGGGGGCAGTAATGATGGATGCCCACAACTGCAACAGGAATAGAACAGGAAAGGAGTGTGTGATGTGGTCATGTGGAAAGTTTCCTTTTCAGCGGAAGGGAGCTGGAGCACCCATGTCTCCACAACACCATGTCTTGTAAACAGTGGGTGAGGCTAGAGAAGAAAGATGGGCAGCAGTTAGGGTGCTAGCCTGAGACTCAGCAGATCCAGGTTCAAACTCCCTGCTCAGCCACAGACTTCCTGTGAAACCTTGGACAAGTCATTTAATCTGTTTGTGCCTCAGTTCCCTATCTGTAAAACAGGGATAACAGCGCTTCTCTACCTCACAGAGGTTTTGTGAGGATAAATACATTGAAAATGTGGGGTACTGAGACACTAAGGTAATGGGAGCTATTTAAGTATCTAAGAAAGATAGATAGTCTATAGATACACCAGTAGGAATACCACGATGCTAGCAGTGACAGCTTGGATCACGTACTAGCAGGCTTATAAGCCTTGATGCAATCAGCACACAATATGGTTGGAAATGCAGGCTATGGAAAACATACCAGTACTATTTGTGCTGTTTCTGAATCCTGAAACGTATTTTTACTGGAATCATCAATACAGTTATACAGCATGTTCTATCTACCAAGACCTTTTGCCAGTATTGTCAGTGATACTTAATTTTCTTTTCTGAACTATAGTACAGTATTGCTGTGTGCTATTAAAACAGCTCCTATATTATATTCAGGAGGTGGCTGTATTTCAGTGCTGAGCACTGAGAGCCGTATACATGTAGTTTGTCATATCTGTAGAGTCTTTTGAGATTTTGGAGGAAAAATACTCAGTCATCACAATAATTCCATTATTATGTACCACTGTTTCTATATGGAATGATAACGGCAATGATTCAGGAAATTTCCTTACCAGCAAGATCTGTTTTTTCAGCAGCTGTCTCCTTTGTGCCAGGAGGAACAAAGCTAAGATCTGCCTCTTCTGGAACTCCTGCTGTCAAACTAGCAACAGGCAGGCCTGTTGCTTCATCAATGCAAGTCTCCAGCAACTCCTTGCTGTCTAGTAAATCAACAATCAGAGGCATGCTGCAAAAGTAGGAAGATGGACAGAGATAGGTAGAATCATTTCAGAAAAGTGACAACACAAGGCAAGGATTTAAAAAATGCAACCTCAGGTAAAAAAGCAGGTCACTTTCCTTTTCCTGTTGTTTTCAAGCACCCATGCACATTCTTTAAAAACTGTTTCAGATAACAAGTTTACACTAGTTTCCAAAGGAATTTAAAAATCTGCAAGCTAGATACCTTGAAGAACGAGCTTCAAAACTCAGGACAGGTCCATATATTATCTCCACTTCTTCCGCTGTATGAAAAATCAGTTCATAGTAGAGGAAAAATTCTCTGTGGAGTGTGATCATCAGCACAGCATGACCAGACTGGAAGCAAAAAGTGTCTTCAAACAACCTCACTGGAGTCTTTGCATACAAACATAGCAAATGGGAACGGCTGCACTGTGTGACACCTTTACTTCTTAAAATACTCAAACAGCTAATCCAAATCCTTCCCAGCTAAGGGGAAGTTGGAACCCGAATCAAGATCTGGATCCAAGCTTTGTAAAGCAGATCTATCCATTGTTGTAAAGGTGGACAAGCAACTATGTAAATTTAAGGAGTACTTGTGGCACCTTAGAGACTAACCAATTTATTTGAGCATGAGCTTTCGTAAGCTCCATACACACACAAACTCACTCTCCTGCTGGTAATAGCTCATCCAAAGTGACCACTCTCCCTACAATGTGCATGATAATCAAGGTGGGCCATTTCCAGCACAAATGGACTACAGATGGACTACAAGCCGTCAAGAACACTATCCCCGATAATGTCATGGCTAACCTGGTGGCTGAACTTTGTGACTTTGTCCTTACCCATAACTATTTTACATTTGGGGACAATGTATACCTTCAGATCAGCGGCACTGCTATGGGTACCCGCATGGCCCCACAGTATGCCAACATTTTTATGGCTGATTTAGAACAACGCTTCCTCAGCTCTCGTCCCCTAACGCCCCTACTCTACTTGCGCTATATTGATGACATCTTCATCATCTGGACTCATGGAAAAGAAGCCCTTGAGGAATTCCACCATGATTTCAACAATTTCCATCCCACCATCAACCTCAGCCTGGTCCAGTCCACACAAGAGATCCACTTCCTGGACACTACAGTGCTAATAAACAATGGTCACACAAACACCGCCCTATACCGGAAACCTACTGACCGCTATTCCTACCTACATGCCTCCAGCTTTCACCCTGACCACACCACACGATCCATCGTCTACAGCCAAGCTCTGCGATACAACCGCATTTGCTCCAACCCCTCAGACAGAGACAAACACCTACAAGATCTCTATCAAGCATTCTTACAACTACAATACCCACCTGCGGAAGTGAAGAAACAGATTGATAGAGCCAGAAGAGTTCCCAGAAGTCACCTACTACAGGACAGGCCCAACAAAGAAAATAACAGAACGCCACTAGCCGTCACCTTCAGCCCCCAACTAAAACCCCTCTAACGCATTATTAAGGATCTACAACCTATCCTGAAGGATGACCCAACACTCTCACAAATCTTGGGAGACAGGCCAGTCCTTGCCTACAGACAGCCCCCCAACCTGAAGCAAATACTCACCAACAACCACATACCACACAACAGAACCACTAACCCAGGAACCTATCCTTGCAACAAAGCCCGTTGCCAACTGTGCCCACATATCTATTCAGGGGACACCATCACAGGGCCTAATAATATCAGCCACACTATCAGAGGCTCGTTCACCTGCACATCCACCAATGTGATATATGCCATCATGTGCCAGCAATGCCCCTCTGCCATGTACATTGGTCAAACTGGACAGTCTCTACGTAAAAGAATAAATGGACACAAATCAGATGTCAAGAATTATAACATTCATAAACCAGTCAGAGAACACTTCAGTCTCTCTGGTCACGCGATTACAGACATGAAAGTTGCGATATTACAACAAAAAAACTTCAAAACCAGACTCCAGCGAGAGACTGTTGAATTGGAATTCATTTGCAAATTGGATACAATTAACTTAGGCTTGAATAGAGACTGGGAGTGGCTAAGTCATTATGCAAGGTAACCTATTTCCCCTTGTTTTTTCCTACCCCCCCCCTTCCCCCAGACGTTCTTGTTAAACCCTGGATTTGTGCTGGAAATGGCCCACCTTGATTATCATACACATTGTAAGGAGAGTGGTCACTCTGGATGAGCTATTACCAGCAGGAGAGTGAGTTTGTGTGTGTATGGGGTTGGGGGGGTGAGAAAACCTGGATTTGTGCTGGAAATGGCCCACCTTGATTTTCATACACATTGTAAGGAGAGTGGTCACTTTGGATAAGCTATTACCAGCAGGAGAGTGAGTTTGTGTGTGGGGTTTTTGGAGGGGGGTGGGGGGGTGAGAAAACCTGGATTTGTGCTGGAAATGGCCCAACTTCATGATCACTTTAGATAAGCTATTACCAGCAGGAGAGTGGGGTGGGAGGAGGTATTGTTTCATGGTCTCTGTGTATATAATGTCTTCTGCAGTTTCCACAGTATGCATCCGATGAAGTGAGCTGTAGCTCATGAAAGCTCATGCTCAAATAAATTGGTCAGTCTCTAAGGTGCCACAAGTACTCCTTTTCTTTTTGCAAATACAGACTAACACGGCTGTTACTCTGAAACCTATGTAAATTTAGCTTTGGTCAAATCCTTCAGTACTTTTTAATACAAATTTAAAACAAAGATAGAATGTATCCCTTTGCAGAAAAAAGCTTTCCCCCATTTTTTTATTATTTACATGGCACTTTACAGAACAAAGATGGGTTCCCCTCCCCAGAAGAGCTCAGAATCTAAATTAAGGGCAGAACACCACAGGGAGAGGATGAGGAAAGGGAAAGACAAGGGCAAAGGCAGTAAGACTACTCTCTGTGTCCAAGGATCTAAAGGCATTTTGATAGACTCACAGCACCTCTGCGAGGTAGATATTATTTATTCTCATTTTGCAGATGGGTATAGAGATTAGAGCCTGATTTTCAAAGACGGGCATGTACAATTGTATGTTCCTAATCTGTGTGTGGAAGCACCACATCTGCTCATGGAAACCAAATCTGCACTCATGTGGCCAGTCAGAAGTACAGTGGTTGCCATAAAAGAGTAAATATTTTCCAACAGATACCACACCTTGGGATCTGAGATACCACAGATTGCCCTATGCTTTGAATTGGAAATTATGGTGGCATCTCAGATGCCAGATGTAACATCTGGTCATTGTCTTCATCTTTGATTCCCACCCATCAGCACAAAAGCGATGATGGGGCCAAATGAAGTCTGTCCGTCACTTTCTATCTTTAAACCTTTTTGTTCTATGCCATTCTTCAATGACATTCAAAGCATCCTCAGTCTTCCTCTATTTCTAGTTCCCTGCACTCTGGTATGTATCACCATGGATGATATTATTTCTGTGTCCATTCTTGACACACATCCAAACAATTGCAGTAATCTTTCTTGAATCTTCGGTAAGTGTTATTTCTTGTCCTGGCCATTTCCTATCTCATTTTTTATTTTCTGCAGTCTTGAAACTCTCAGTATCCCCTGAGCCAGTTCATTTCTCCAGTCAAAATCTTCCATTCATTGCCTTTCCTCATACTCCAGCATTCCAACTCATACAGCAGTATTGGCATGACAGTTGTCTCATATACACTAATTTTTGTTTTTCTCAAAATGTCTTTATTCTTCCAGAACTTGCTGAATTTTCCAAATGGAATAGCAGCTAGTCTGACTCCTCTTATGTCACTTTCACCATTTTCATCCTTCAATACTAGTCCTCCAGAGTACACACATTTTTCCACTTGTTCTAGTCTTTGTCTCAGAGTTTGATCTTTACCTCTTTCTCTTTTCTTCCAAATGCCATGTTTTTTGTCTTCTCCACGCTGATCTTCAATCTAAATTTTCTACTTTCCTGGTCTACCTCATCATTATTCTCTGTAAATCCTCCTTGTTCAATGCTGAGAGGTCAATATCATCTGTGAATTTCAGATTATGCACTGTCCTACCCCATAACGTGACTCCTCCCATTTCACCTCTCAGTGCTACAGCCATTATTGGGTCTAGTACCAAGCTGAACAAATCTGGTAATAGCGTGTATCCTTGTTTCACTCCTACAGTTGTCCTGAACCATTCCATCAGTTTGTCTACTCCCACCACACTCACTGACTTGCCGTAATGAATTTTTCAGGAACACCATACATTATCATAGCATTTGGCAGAAAGGATTATAGCAAGTTATCAAAAACCTGATGTATTAGTTCTCGTATCTTGCAATAAAACCCATGTCAAATTTCTCTTCACATATTCTTCAGCTTATTTACACTGCTTGCTTATCCAGTTGTTTTTGGGTCTCTTTGCTTTCTATTTTATCTCTATTGAACTCAGATCTTTCATCCTCCTTTTTATTATCCTTCAGCTTCCTACGCTTGTCACTTGACTGGCACACTTCATCTGTTACCCACCTTGATTTGCGTGGTTTGGCTTTGTAGCCCAACACAATTTCAGTCTGAGCATTGGTCTGCTAAACCCAGGGTTGTGAGTTCAATCCTTGAGGGGGCCATTTAGGGATCTGGGGCAAAAATTGGGGATTGGTCTTGCTTTGAGAAGTGGGTTGGACTAGATGATCTCCTGAGGTCCCCTCCAAACCTGATATTCTATGATTCTATGCATGGGGAGATGTCAGTCACAACCAGGGGACCGAGGCTCGGCAGACATGCAAGCAAGCAAATGAGAGAGACTGTCCCTCTGTCTTGCTATTGCTGCACGCCCAGTGTGGAGGGTCAGGGGCTTCAGGGTATTTGGAGGTAGGCATAAGGCAGGCTCTGTTCCCGCAGGCAAAGCATAATGTAGCAGCCTGCCTAGTGAATTGTTCCCATTCTGAGTGAATTCCCCCAAGATCACGGAACAGGTGTAAAAGTTTTAAGGCTCCCTTTACATTGCCAGAGTGGTGTAAAGGAGCCTTATTGTAAATGACAGTATGGCCTTATAAATACTTACAGTGCTTCAGTGATTAGAACTGGTCTAAATTTTTGGACTGAAAAATTTTCCTTTCAAAACATGCTCCATGCACTGTTTATTACTGACCTTTCTGTGAGTTTGATTCCCCAGCCCTTATTTGCTCTTCAGTTGCCCAGGATTAACACTGAGCATATAGTGGCATATATTTGTTGACTCATAACTAGAAATAAAGGGTCAAACCTAGCTACTATTACTATTAGACAAGGGGATCTTGGGATTTCCTCCAATGCTCTCCACTCCCATTCTCCAGCCATTGTATTGTAGTTTAAATAAATTATCAAAATAATTGAAAATGGCATGATTATTTTGACATATAAAATATGCAGAATTTTAAAATATTGTGCACAGAATTTTAAATTTTTTGGCACAGAATTCCCCCAGGAGTATCGGTTGTAGCATTTCATATTCCTCTTTGCCTGTTAAATGTATTGATAGCAATGTATGCCACAAAATATACAAAGTTTGTAATGTAACTAAAATAAAGTTACAGAGAGAACCTTGGCTTTTGAAATTTCCTAATTCTGAATGTTTCATTTCTCAACAGCCACACCAACAGGGTGGCCATCCCCTTTAAAGGGCCAGCCAATCTGGTTCAATTATCAGACCCAACTGGGAAGGGTTCAGATCCTATAAAGGGCTGAGAGCTCAAATGAGAGGAGGTGCAGGAGGGAGACAGGTTCCAGCAGTAGTCTCAGAAGCAGGGGGATTGAAGGAAGGTCCTCCTTTTAGCGCTGAAGGGGAAAAGCCCATGGGAGCTGTAGCCTACAGTGGGCAAAGGAACGGCTTTTCATTTTGGAGTTTTTAGTTTTAGGAGTAGAACTATGCTCAGAAAGAGACTTGAGCATGGCAGTGAATCCTTCCTGGGATGCTCAGAAGATACAACCTGACTGAATAAACCGAGACCACAGCTAGCCTAAAGCCAGACCAGGTAGGTAGCACTGTTGCACACTGCAAAACACTAGCATTAATGCGACCTACCAAAACAATTAACTAAACTCAAACATTCTGAGGCCAGGCTTATGTCAAAGCAGTGGTTGCTGCTGCTCGGGAGTGACTGGGAACTGAGAGAGCACTTGTAGCAGGCGTGGAGAAAGAGAGATGGGAGTGGGTTCCCTACCTCCTCTGGACCCAACATGTAACCCAGTGACCCATGTCCACGCTGGGGGCACATGGGCCAGGCTGGGGTGCTGGGCCCAGCAGCCCATTTCTCTCTTCTTGCTCCAGTGGCACCAGATGAGGATGGAGTTTCCTTAATTAAAATAAAAAAAAAAAAGGGGGGGGGGAGGTTTGAGAGTACACCAGGCAAGGCTTCCCCTAATAACTGCACCCCCACCGCAAGCAATCCATTCATAGGCTCCTTCCCATTAACAACTCCCAAGACGGAGCTCTTCATTCCCCCGCTGGGAAAACAGCCTTATCTTGATGCCAGCTGATGTAGTTAGCTCTGTAGTGCAAGAGGAAGTTGTCTGTGCTGTGGTACTCAAGGGTCACACCGTGATGATGTGAGAGGGGTGGGTTGTTACAGTTGCACACAATAGAATGGGTTGTTTTGTTTTTTTTTAAACCTTTTTCCTTTAAGAAATCATGGGAAATAACATGCAAAAATGTTAAAAGAACATTATTTAGATTTCAAGTCAAGTACTTGAAAGTTAGGAATTGCCAGATTTACAGTGGCTTAATTCAGCCCTCTTGTGTGTCCTGCCTATGCACTGAAAGAGCTGCTGTGGAAAAACTATTATATCAATGCGCAATTACTAACTGGGTCATAATGCATATGCACAAGTGAGCCAAATTAAGGTTGCACAGACCACCTTAATTCTGACATTTCTTAGCTTCTGTGTGCTTGACTTTGCAACTTAAATAATATTCGTTTGATGTAGTTTTTGTATATCATGCATTAAGAAGTTGAGTATCTTTTTTACTTCTTTCATTTTTGGTTATTAGAAGGTGACCTGCAAAAGGAAGGTGGAAGAAATAGGTTTGTGACCTTTTTAAAGATTTTACAAAGAAATGGAAGGTGTTTAGAAAAACTAAGGAAGGCCATTCTTAGCATTCCTAGATTTCTAAAGTGAAAGCAGAAAAAGGGCTTGGGAACATGTTTCAAACGTGGATTGCAAGCTCTCTGTTATTTAACAAGTAGGGTGTCAGAATGTTTTCACCCATGTGTTTGTAGAGGGACTGACAAAATCTGGACTTTTCTGAAGGCAACTCCCAAGCTGTTTTAACGTTACAAGCCATTCATTATTATTTCCAACACTGACTGTGTATTACAGGATGGCATCTGTTACGAGGGGAGAGAAGCTTCTTAGGAACAGGTGCGGGTTGCAATGGAGAGATGAATGTTGTGTGGTCAGTCACCATTAAACCATGTGGTAATACTTCTGGGTGTTTCCACAAGGCAGGGGTAGTGTAGAGGAGGACAGTTGCTAATAAAGATTTAATTGCAAATGCATATCCCAGAATCGTTCAGCCACTTGAATAGATTGGTACTGACTAATGGAGGAGTCGGCTATCGTGTTGTATACGTTCCAGGCTAAAAGATATTTTCCTGGAAGGGAAATATGAGCCAGGGGACTGGAAATAGGATACAGAACCTTTTACTTTTAACTCACCAGTTCAAATTCATCCATGCCGATAGTCACCAATGGCACAATTTTTAAGATTGCTGAACATTTGCGCCTCCCATTGCAGTTAATGACAAACATTGCACTTGCCAGACTGAATCAGACCTGCGGGACTGTCTAAAGCCATTTCTCCAGTCTGACAATGGACAGCACTAGATGAGTCAGAAGAAGGTGCAAGAAATTCTGCAGTAGGTTGTAAACGTCTGATAATTTGTCCCCCATGAGATTCTCCTCCTACACCCTTTAGTGAGGTTGGCTTAAACTGATGTCTGAGGTTTATTCTCTCTTCCAAACTATCTTGTGGTTTAGCATTTAATGTAACAATTCTGGATATTCTTGTAGCGGGTACTCAGCTCCTTCGAAAAACATCAGGCAACGTGTTACCACCAACTAACGTGGCTAAGGTGACCATTAACGGTCTTCAGTTCTCAGCCAGCTAGCTTGGGTCCTCAGTCTTCTGTCGTTTACCCTTACGGAAATCAGGAGTAACGCCACTGAATTACACCAGTGTAAATACAGTGACAGAGGAGCATTAGATCCTTAGGAAGCAAGCAAGAGATTCAAACCCAGCTGGCAATAATATGTAACATATACAGTGCTAAAAAAAAATAATTCATTTCCAGGCTAGTCCATTCCAGTATAATCACTAGCCTGAGTTGACTTTTCACATTTGAATGAGCTGAGCTGTCCTTCCACACCAAGGTTTATCTAATGAATATGCCAACCAAGCTTTATCGATAGCGCTGCGGTAACACAATAGCCACCCAACGTGCCTTATACCACAGCCCACTAGAAGAGGTAGCCAATTTCTTCATTCATAGAATCATAGAATATCAGGGTTGGAAGGGATCTCAGGAGGCCCGACTGCTCTCTGCCATCTGGATTTCAGTCAGTATCTGCAGTAACCACAACCACCTCCATGTTTACCTTGGAGCTAAACACAGGCTCTTGGATAACATATGGAATAAGTATAAAGCCATTATGAACTTTTTAATAAAATAAGTATTTATCATTATGACAAAGATCCAAAAATATTTTCAAAAAGTCGGATGTTTTGCCATGCCATGCAATTACACACACACACAAACACACTCTCCTGTTCTCTCTAGTGAGTTCTTTCTCTCTCTTTCTGTCACTCCTGGAATATTTAGCTGGTAGGTAGAGTACTGTACCTGCTCGGTATAATAGATTTCATTTTTAAGTTCTTCTAGTACTTCTGAAATACAGAAACTAACACAGAAAAGTACTTTTGCTTTAGTAAGAAAATTTTGTCTGAACCTACCACCACCAAACGCACAAATAAACCTACCTAAAAGGAGAATGAAGCTACTCTAGTCACCTCTGCTCACCTTATGGATCATTTATACACAGCGATCCTATCCTTTTTTTAATACAATGGTAAATGGAAACTTAAATTTCATCAGTAATCTGATTTTATCTCCCCTTCTACACTACTGCCAAAATATCTATGGAGAAATTGCAATTATGTCCTGACTATACCTACCTTGTTAGCACCTTCCACGTGCTAAACATTTGAAAGATAAAATTTGCTTTTAAAACATTAAATTTGCAATTAGCAATTTGAAAATTATTCAGAGAACTGTCTCAATCAAACACGTTCAGCAACACAGACACTTTCTAGTCTTAAAGCTGAATGGTGGAGAATTTTTAAAAGACCTTTGTACCCATTTTTCCATTTGGTTTTGGACAAGAGGTAGAGAGCATTACTGTTCTTAAACTAACTTGAGAGAGTTCCCCTTCAAGAATTGTAGCCTTGACCTTTGAACCAACAGTCATCTCCATGAATCATTTGGTAGAATCGGTGGTCTTCAAGCAGCCTGCACCATCTCATCTGGAGCACAGCGGCAGGGACCGGACAAAAGCACAGAGGAAACAGCGTCACAGCTTTGCATTTTGATATATGTTTTAGAGAAATTGTATCTTTTTCCAGGCTAAGCTATAGGTTTGATGGTAAGACTTGTTCGAAGCCTGGGACCAGTCTGTCAGTTTTTAAAAACCTGAGTGGTCTCTGACTCTGGATAGAGTCAATGAGACCACGTACATGAGGAAAGGGTGCAGTATCAGGTCCTCACTGCTGCATGTCACACACAATTCTATTATTGTTTTCAGGTAAGGGGCGGGGGGGGGGGGGGCCCATTTAATAATGCATATGGTTTCTGTAAACCCAGATGAGTTTGGGATACGCTCTGCAGATTTCTGGAAATATTGACACCCCCTTAAAGCTAAAATCATTATCTGGAAGGGTCTAGTGTGACTTCTGAGACTCCAAACTGGAGTAGCATCTGGCTATAAAACCAATGAAGTTAGAGCAGGCCCAAGATTCTCAATAAGCCAGTGAACTGGGTTATTGGTTCAGATGTCAGTAAGTGACTTTTTTAAGAAGAAGTGTATTTCCTAATTGCAAGACCACAAACAATGGACGGCCCATTGCAATTTTTAGGGGGAAAATGTCCTCTTTTGGCAGGATGGAAACAGAGAGACATCTATAGACCTTGTAGCTTGGCAAACTCCCTTTAGACCAAAGATGTTTGTATGGCATGACCTTCAGAGCCCATATATCCTATTCCTAAATCAGGTGAGAGGGGTGTAGCAGAGCTGTGGGTAGAGACAATGGCCAAACAGGAAAGAAAATCTGTGATCCAACGTGATAGCATATTGTATTGACAACTATGAACGTGGAGCAAGTTTACACATACAGCGCTGCAGTGCGTAGCGAAGACACAACCTACACCAACAGGAGAGCTTCTCCCGTCGGCATAGGTATCCCACTTCCCCAAGAGGCGGTAGCTCTGTTGACAAGAGAAGCCCTCCTGTTGACACACTGCTGTCTACATCAGGATTTCAGGCGGTACAACTGCATCGCTCAGGGCTGTAGATTTTTCACACCTCTGAGTGACTCAGTTATATCGACATAAGTCTATGTGTAAACCAACCTAAGATCTCTCTCTCATTCTCTCTCCCACACACGTGAGCGTCTCTTACTTCAGACTATTCAAAATGTTTCTGTTTATGAGGTAAACTCACTCTGACAATTTCAGACACTAAAAAGATATTTTCCCATAGTTAGACTATTTCCCAAACTATTGCTTCAAACCAGTTATTTTAGTAACAACAACAAAAATACTAGGGAGCTAAAACACACATTGCAAACTGTTTTCTGGAATAGCAGTAATAGTGTTTATCCAAACTGGGGCGGAATGTTGCTGGGAGGACACTGACAACAAGCATAGGATCATGCCTTTGGTTCAGTGTATTAAGAACTGAGTTGTTCTTAAGTGTACATATAGATATGGACCGAGCTGTTCCACTAATAGCAAAAGTCTTAAAACCTTCCCTACAGTGAAAACTGGGGAAGAAACATGGTTTTCCTATACAAGCAATCAAGACATCCTTCAAAAATATATTCTCCCTGCCCCCTCCCCGCAATTCTACTCTGTACCTTTTCAGGGGCTCTGGTTTGTTTTGGTTTTTTTTTAAATAAAATAATTTCATTTAATTTCCAAGAAACATTTTCAAGTAAAATAACTACAGAACTTGTTACCAACAGACTTAGAGTGGTTGAACTGTAAGTCACCCATTTCTCCCATGCTTTTTTAAACAAACTATTATGGTGCAAGAGGAAGGGCAGTTATACACCAATGATGGTCCTCTGATTTAGTTCAATTCCTGAAATCTCACTTAATACCACAGGTGCAATACCCAGTTTTGTTATAGATGCAAACTCCTGCAGGGGTCCTCAGAGTTACAACCAGCTAAAATCCTTTAATCGTTAAGAAAAATCTTAACACATTTAAAAAGATACACATACTCTTTTCAGTACAAGAATACCTGGGGTAACAGACCAGTAGTGTATATGCTAATTTTTCTTTAAAAGATTCAATACAACAGCACCATATGCAGGGGCCTTCGCACAAGGTCTGGGTATTCCTAATCAGCTCTGGGTCCATTGTCCTTATCTTAGAGACAACTCAGAAAATGTAACGTTCCAGACTGTGTTACAGAACAGCCTCAAGCTCCAAAAAGGCCCACTTCTCATAGATCGGTCATGGTAGTTTGGACAGCATAACCAATGGCATCACTATGAATTCCTGCATTCTTCACATTGCGCTCATGGACAAAATCAGTGTAGTGTCTATCCGCAGACTGGGTCGAGGGCGGGGCCCATGCGTTCCATACACTTCCACCACGTTGACGGCAGTCATCAGCATCAAAGGGCCTGGATCATTGGGGATTGGGAGGGGGCACAGTTAGTAATTAGCAATGGAAGGGGAAGGGGTGGAAGACAGTAGGAGGTGAGAGGAAGGGAGGGAACAATGATGTGAAAAAGAGTAATAAGGAAGAACTAAATTGCCAAATGTCAAACACCTAATAAAGGAAGTGTGCAAGGATATACACAGAATAAAATAGCTGAAATGTCAAATTAACCCCTTAATTGCTGCTGCCAGATTGTATACGTACTTCTGAAAAAGCTTCAAAATGGAAAGTCAAGGCATCCCATGTATGTAATGCTTGTAACTTACAATGTGCTTTTCATCTATATATTCCAAAGCATTTTACAAAGCTCAGTGTTATCCCCATTTTACAGAGGAGAAAACAGGCAAAGACATGAAGGAATACACCTCCTTGACAGAGTGCTTTACATGTTTAGCGGCATTAAAGGGTTTGAATGACATGTCTGAATGCACAGTGGAAACAAGCTACTGCATGCAACAGCAAGGTTTAAAGCTACCAAAGAAGGCAGGTTCTCAAGGCAAATGAAAAGAGGGGGAAAGGAGGAAAGAGGACATCATAAAAACAAGCTTTATAGTCAAAGAAGGGATCACTACAGCACATCTTTC
The DNA here is from genome assembly GCF_965152275.1 of Natator depressus. Taxonomy (NCBI): domain Eukaryota; kingdom Metazoa; phylum Chordata; order Testudines; family Cheloniidae; genus Natator; species Natator depressus. The sequence goes on along the minus strand of NC_134244.1, from coordinate 8,394,375 downwards.
ACATTTCATTAGCAGAATTCACTAAAGAACTAGACATTACTGAAGAACCTGATCATAGCTGTACTTGATTATCTTGAATATGATATGATTATATGATTGGAGGTGGATTATTTTAGGAAAAGGCCAAGACTTTGTCTTCCAATTTGTTTGAAAAATGTAGCAATACAAAAGTGACTATACATAGCCAGTGCTAATGCATTCCACACTGGGAATAAAGTCCTCAAGGGCTTAGGAAGACTAACAGGATACAGCACGATTCATGTATAAAGCACTGTCCTGACATTAATATATTTATGCAAGTGCCAAGTAATTCTTATGCGGGAAGCAATACGGCCTTGGGATAATTAACTTGGTCCACTGAAACAGACACCTGCATGACTGGATTTTAGAACTTTTAAGCCTTTTCTTATAAGAAGCCTCAAGATGGAAAAAAATGAACCAACATGTAGAGACTGTTCCAGCATTGTTTTCTCTATCCGATTCAGAATCCCGCATTATAATGGTTTACGTGAGGCTGGCGTACACTCTGTAAGACACGCTCACAAAAAAACAAGCTCTCTCTCTTTCTCTAAGCTATTCAAGGGAGCAAATTCCTAAAATAGCCCCCTTTAAATAGGGTAATTTTAGAGTCAGTCATTTAGTTTAACCATAAACAAGTAAGTGGATCATCAGATACAGCTACAAAGTGTTCATATTTCATCAGGTCTCATGTCCCAGTAAGTTCAGTTTAATACTTTTAACCACACCAAAACAATTGAGCAGGCAGGACATTAGCTAAAAGATCGCATTAGGCAGGGAAGCAGAAAAGACATGCAGGATTCACAACAGGGGTAAATGATTAGACAGTCCTCCTTTAGAAAGGAGAGAAGATTTGCATGACTTTCACCCACAGGAGCGCAGAATTTTGTTCTTTGCAATTCATATTGTGAAGAAATGGCATATGAGGTCCAAAAGTTAAAACAGCCATCAAATGGTTTGTTTTTAAGTTATTCCCTACTTTTTATAATTTAAGAAACCAAATGAAAAGCTGCTCACAACAGGAGGTAGTAAGACCTGTGCATGCTCCCTGACACGGAAATAGACTTGCTAACCTGCTATTGCTTCTTCCCCATTTTATCCCAGAAGCAACTCTTTTAGTCCAGCACAAAGCCAGAAAGATGCTGCTTGTGTTTGGGGACCTCCAGTTTTGCAGTTAATACCTCACATTGTTTGATGGTTACATTTGGATTTGTATGGCCAAAACGGTGCAGAAACCTCTTCTGTACTGAGGAATTTAAACAATTGAGCAGAGGATTTCAAAATCAGAAAACAAAAAGACTGAAAATCCTTCTTATGATCTGGCTCATCATTTTTGATGACACCTGCAGTATTCCAGTTTTAAATTAAAGGAAGGGCTGTAATGTAGCCAGTAGAGGTATCTGCAAGGAACAACACCCAGAAATTGACAGGTTAGATCCTTAACCCTAATCCATTCACCCCAATCACCACTATAAGAAAATAACCTGAAATATTTCAGTGTTTTCAGCTATCCATGGACATTATTTTTCAAAAAGGAGGACTGTTTTTCTGTGACAGAAGCCAAAGCCAATACATGCAGAAATAGGCCAATTAAAAGCAGAGAGCAGTTTAGAAAAAAACCCATTAGCTGCAACAAGACACTAAGATATCAAGTCATGTAAGTCACAGCTCTCCAACTAGACACACATGTTTCAGCAATGTGTCCACCAAACCCCATTTCCAGCCTGTGAAACTTGAATGCAGCACACATAGTTGACTACACAGCTCCAAACTGTTCTTTATTTCGCCATTTTAAGGCTAGATGCATCCCTTACCACAGCAGACAGAACAGCTGCTAGCAAACCATGTTAAACCCACATTACCAGAAAGAAAGCTGCTCCGTAAGTTACTACAATATTTTTTATAAACACAGAGAAAGTTTTATTTTCTTCTGAGTGAATATATTAAAACTGTGTCAAGTAGGAATGGATGTTTTCTTGGGGTATGTTACATTAGGTAACACACAGATAAATTTTACATTCACCCACCCTCTTCTACAGACGAACTTCCTTCTGCAGCTGAATCTAGCAAAGAAGCCTAGATTTCCGGACAAGGTCTGTCAGCAACACAGGTTCAGGCTCTTAATCCTAACACAGGCACACTGGGATCAAAACTACCACAGATGGGCCTGTAAATTCTCTCAGATTCTGAACAGAAGTAATGGAACTTAAATATAGAACAGAAACCTTATTACTGCTACATAACAGTATTGCTACCACCATAAAAGACCTATGTAGAGCCGTTTGGAGCTGGAGTCAAATGTTCCGAACGAAGAAGTTACCAGATTCTAGCAAGCACCTTGCAGTTAGACTGAGTAAATACAAAACGAAATCATACTGAGAAGGCTGAAAGAATAAAGATACAACCATCTTTCACCCACCACCACCACCAGGGAAGAAATCGACCGATCAACGAGATCACCACAGACAACCCAGAGATTTCAGATACTAGGCAAATCAAGGGCAAAAGAAAAAGAGAAAGCACCATTTCATCAAATGTTTTGCACCAGAAGCAGAGCAGAATTACTCTCCCTCTTTAAATCCAAGATCCAGTATATTTAAAAAAACCCCACTTAATATGTAATTAGTTAGATTTGTACAATGCATTTCTTTACACTATTACTGTCAGGTATTAACCATATTTACATAGTTTTGTCTTTAAGAGACATAAAAGCAAAACAGAATCAGATCCTAGCCAAATGGAGGACCTTTTCTTTTGAGGACTGAAACTGCTTAGGATAAGAGCTTTAAATCCATTGCATCCCATCACCGCTGCTTCTCAAAGCCTAACAAATCAGAGCTCCATTTCCATTACTGCATCCCCATTTGAAGTCACAACCCATGCTATAGGAGACAACGAGTGAAAAGACCAAGAGCTGCTCTCTCAATCTCACCCAAATTCTGGTATATAAAGAGCAGACATTTTAATTAAATGAAATCAAGCTCTTATCCTTCAACCATTTCAGTTTCCCCAAACAATCTCCTCCTCTCTTTGCACTGTAGAGTTAGTTTACCCATTGCATAAGATTTCTGGGAGACATCCAGAAAGAACTTGATTTATGATTGGCACGTTTTTCCCAGGATCTAACAGGATAAGTCTCTGTTCCTGGGCTGCATGCCTCCAGGCACTGGGTCACAGAGACTATGTTGGCCGTAGAGGGTGGAACAACTCCCACCAGAGCTAGAAAATGCTGCAGTAGATTCCTCCATAGGAATAGCAGCAAAGATTCCCTCAGAAGCTGAGCAGGTTGCCTCTGCAGCACTCTCCACCTGGTCTCAAAGCACTGATCTAGCTTTATCACCACTGACTTGACCCACAATTTATTCTTCTCAAAAAGACAATACAGGTAGTTTAACAGCAGATTAACTATAAAAAGAAAGGCATTTGGACTGTACATAAGCGAATGACCTTTCCCTTTCAATCAAAGAAACTAGCAAGGGTCTGCAGAACACACCATTTCATGTCTTGCTGGCTGGCTCCAGGGCTCCTAGGAAAGTTTTCTATTTCCACTAAGACTGGGCCAGACGGAATGACGACAGGCAGGGTCGGCTTTGCATTCCAGCTCTTGGGAAATAAAACAAAAACAAGCAAGTCATCTTAAACACTTTACCGCATGACAGTGACACACAGAAAAAAACAACTCCTCCTCGTGCCCAAACATGAGGCTTGACAAGACTTCTCCCATAGATACTTCCCCCCATTGGAGATACATGTCCCACTTTTCAAGTGCCAGTAACAGTACCAGGGTCATACTGGATACAGCACTCCTCTTGGATTTGCAGGTAACAGCTGCAGCGCCCTCTTTCATTCATGGTTTGTCCCGGATGCAGCAACTGTTCCCCTCTGTGACTAGCTCTGCCACAGTGATCTGCAACTTTGTAACCCAAAAGCAGGATTACTGCAATTCATCTACCCCTGAATAGCACCCAGAAGCATCAACTGGTGCTGAATAAAGCAGCTAACCTTGCAAGTAGAGTAAGCGGTTATGAACACAGAGCACCAGCACATCTGTTTGCTTCCTGATGTGGCTGAAGGGATTATACTTTTAATGGCCTAGAAGATCACCCCCTGGTGGTGTCCGATTTGCTCTGTTGCACTTACTGTCCGCCCCTTCAGCTGACATACTCCAGAATGGGTGGCAGGGCATTCCTATTGAAGAGTCCATGCCTCTGAAACCTAACCCCTCTGGTGTATCATTCTAGTAACTGGGGAGGGAGGTGGTTATGTTTTGGTAATGGCTGTTTTTAGTGACACAAAGCACCTACCAAGCACAGATGCTGAGGGGATGAGTACATCAAAACTTTTATGAAAAACAAAAAAAAATTTAGATGTTGCCAGTAATTTATCCTTGACGTAGCGGAAGTACGTGTCCCTTTAAAAATACCAGAGCAGTAGCCCAGAACGCTAGTAAGAGATGGAAGCAAAACTGCCAGCAAGCTCTGTCCCTCTCCTTTGTGTGCAGTTTAACTTGCAGAGCATTAGTACAGTTTTGCAGGTTACTATAGTTCTCAAAGATCATACACAGCTGAACAACTTATGCATAATTTAATATGTTTACATGTTGGAGAGGGTGGGGGAATCTCCCTCTCCAGCTAGTAAGCTAAAATCCTCCATGCCGAGTTAACCAATGATCCCACTTGTCACTTAGTAGCTGAAATAAGAGTCTAGTTTAATGTGTAACTTTAGAATCAATAGTCAGTCAAAGGAAGCCACTGCATTTAAAAAGGTTAGCATAAGGCCCCAACTCTTGAAACTTGTGAAGACCAATGAAGCTTCTATGTTTAGGGAAACAGTCTCAGAAATGAATGCCATAGAGATTGCCTTACTTGTTGCGATCCATTATTTTGATGTAAGACATTGTTCGGAATGCTGAAAAGCAAGAAAAATTTAAATCAGAATCTTTCAGGGATCAAGATATATGTTTATAAATTGTGTGGGGGACCAAAATCAGATAGATTTCAAGTAGAACAACAATTTACTAGAGGTCCTTCTACACCATTTAATCTAAAAATCACTTTCCAAATGAAGTTAAAAACCTTATGCCTGTGGTCAGCAACCTCATTCCAATGACAGCAGGGCTACCAGACTCCCAATTTGTTCAGGCTGGAGTTTCACTATATCCTGTCTCACCTCTTCCCTTGCCATTCCATGATGTCTAGTTGGATTATATGAAATTTCCTTGGGGGCAAGGACAACACAAAGCAGGCATGCCTTTAACACTTAATGCAATTTTTGCATATACAGAGCCAGATTTTAAACATTCAACGTAAGACAGATGGCAAAAGTACCTTCCCTATTCATTACTGTTATATGCTCATTGTATAATGAACTTTGGACAGAAAATGGCTGAGATTACATAACTGCTATTATCTGAAGTCTCATGAAGTTGCACAGAAGGAAGGTTCTAAAGCAACAGTTTACATTGTATATTACAAGGCTACTCTCCCTACAAGCCCCAGAAGCCCAGAGTATTGCTAGCCCTAGTCAGATACTCAAAAATACTGAGTCAGGCCACCAAAAAATTCATGAGTTAAAAAACAGATTTTGGATTCTTTTTATTTGTCTTCTAATATCTGAGTCTGTAAACTGCACACATTTCACATTTTTAAGATCTTCTCCACAATTACAAGGGATAGAAACTTTTTATATTTAAATGAAAGCTGAGATTTTCTCATGTATTCACATGACTCCATGAGCTGGGGCTATAAGAAAAAAACCCCAAATATCCTGGGAGATGGTAACACTGAGTCCAATCCATTTAGAAGTGGAAATCCAAATGTGTTCCCCTTCTGCCTTCTTCACTAGATGGATGGCAGCTGTAATAAAGGGTCTAGGGGAGGGGATGCTGAAGGAATTCAGGATTCAGTCTCAGATAGGGTTTCCTCACATGCTGGGCATGGGCAGAAAGACATGGAAGAGAAAAACACCACAGCCAACACACACACATGCCAGATATACAGATCTTAACCAAAAATGTTAAGACTTAGTCTAAAAAAAGCTTCTTTTCCAATCTCTCATTTTAAAAAAGAGTTTAATCCAGATTCTATTAATGCCCCGGTTGCTTCTGGCTGGGACAATTGGTATCATTTGCACAGAGTAACCATCCTGTCAGTCAACCTGCCGAGTAAACTGGTTTCAATATTTTTGAAGTCCTTTTACTTAAATAGCCCTATAGGTATAACACCAACCAAGACCATACAAGCTGCACTCTGGCTGTTCTCTTACCGTGCTCTCTGCACTGAGGGGGAAGTGCAGAGCGGCATTACAAGTACAGAGTACTGCACCTTTAAAAAAAATACTGAGGAATGCTTGTACAATCAACACATTCCTCACCGATGAGTTAATACAAAAGAAACAACACGCATCTTTCATGATGCATTTTAATTAGCGATGCTTGAGTGTGCAGTTTCAGAAACAGCACTGATTGCTCTGGGGGTGAATGTGCCATGACACAACACCAAGGTGAGTATCAGGGAAACTAAAGCCTTCAGCACTGGCAGGCGGGGAAATTGTACCGAGCTCTTATTCCTGCAGCAAGGCTGGTTTGAACATGAGATTCAAGTAAAATGGCATACCAACAAAATATGAAGAGCAATTATTAGCACTAATAAACAAACTACACATCTACCGCCCCTATCCGAGGATTTCAATGCACTTTACAGACTTTAATTAAGCTTTCGAACACCCAGCATCACTGGGAGGTAGGTCAGTATTAACCTCATTTTACAGATGGGGAAAAATGATGCAGAGAATAGTGAAGAGACTTGCCCAGAACCATACTAAGGAAGAGAACCCAGAGGCTCAGCCCCTTAACCAAATATTACTACAACCCCCAGTCTATGAGGATGGAGCAAAAGCAACCTTGCTTTGTAGAATCTATCAGCTTCCTTGTCACTTCAGTTTCGAAGTATGGCTACACTTCACTCACTCTCTGTGACTTATATCTACCCACTCACGCCCTCCAATCTGCTATTACTCTGCATATCTTGAACAGAGAAGGGGATCTCACTCTCTCACTAGCAATGGCCTATCTGTGTAGGGCAATGGTTCTCAACCTTTCCTGATTACTATACCCCTTTCAGGAGTCTGAAGCCTGAGCCCCAGTGCTCAGGGCTCAAGCATGTAACTTAGCTTCGTGGGGCCCGGGGCAACTGCCCTACGTGCCACCCCCGAACGCCAGCCCTGTACTTGCGACCTCCCTCCCCCCTCCAAGCCCATCCAGCAACTCCCACGTTGAGAAACACTGATCTAGATGAGTTGACATACCCCCTGGAAGACCTCTGCATAATCCCCGGGGTACATGTACCGCTGCTTGAGAACCACTGGTGTAGGGCTCTTCCTTCATACCATTCAAGTCTCACCTCAAAAAAACTTCCTCCTTGCTGTAACCTATAGTTTACTCAAAACACTGCCTATCCTTTCTCCAATACAAATTCATCTTACAAACTCTTCCTACTCTCCCAATCTTAACTCCAACCTGTTTTCTTTTAGCTTTCCCGCCACAGCACGCATTTGCACTTTTACTGCTTTTAAATTTCATCTGCCTCTACCCACAGAAATTGCCAGATCAAATATCCCTTTGCATCAGTGATTACTGAATGGTGGAGAATAAAAAACAGCCCACAACAAAACAACCTACTGAGAGTTTTATTATGTTTTTAAATCTTATGTATTACTTCAACCAGGAGATTTTCAATCTGGTTTCTTTGGCGCCAGTTAATGGGTGGCAATCAGACAGGCCAGGGAAGTGACACCATTCACCTTGGTTTCTCTTCTCCGCTCTCCCACCCAGCCCCCACTGCTAGCTCCACCTAATGAGCTGGATTCGCATGGAGTTACTAAATGAAAACCCAACTATAAAGGAGGGGAGAACGTCCAGGAACAGGAAGAAACACATCAAAGAAAAACGAGGCCAGTCCAGTTACTCTGAAACATTAAATTCAATGAGCTAAACAAACCTAATTCCCCCTTGGGTCATGGAGGAAGAGCCAATAGCTTGTTGTTATAATCTAGTCAGCCTCGAAAGGAATATGATTTTGGCTCTGGAAATAGATGAAGCCCCTATGGAATGTCATTATAGAGGAGGCATTGTGGGAGAAGAATGATCTGCCAGCCTCACACTGGAAAACATCCAGGCCTATGTACCATGGGCAGTGGAGTGCAAGTACACTGGGGTGTTTGAGTGGGTTAGCTTGTCTTTATAAGCATGTGTGACCTTAAGAACCCCAATATTCACACCCTACACACTAGTGTATTGATCTTTGTACAAAATATGCCTTGTGAGGTATCATCTGAAAACAAACAACTCACTGATCATTTATATGCTTGCATAATGTATGTACATGATTTGTATTAAGAGTTATGGCTGCATGTTGGAATTATGACTAAAGTGTGTTTAAATTAGGCATATCAGAGGGAGCTGGTAAACAGGTCTCGCTTAAACAAAGGAATGTGTATTTGATTCTCAGACCAGCCCGATCTTCAGGCAAAGACAATTGAAGTCTTTTTTTTTTTTTTTTTTACATATTAGGTAAACAAAGCTATTAAGCTAACAGAGTGGGGTAAGAAAGAGCATGGAGCTTCCTTCACCACCAGACTCCATGTCAGCATCCTCACAACTTGAATAAACTATACGTTGAGCGTAACCCTCAGAAAAATCAATTTCAAAGACTTATTGGTGTACAAAGATGGGAGGTGGGGGGCAGGGAGCTGAACCTCAACTGATAAGCAATTGAATCAATTGATTGTATACAATATTATGGTGTTATAAAAAAGTGTATAGAGTGATGACTTTTCTGGAATGCAATTACACACTGGTAATTAATATCATTGTGAAATGTGTGCATTAACATTATATAAGGAAATATGGATACGTAATGATATTGTGCTTTACTGTCTGTGGCCAAACAGGTTCCCTCCCGGACAGGAGAGAAGGCAGCTATTCACCTGTCTCCTATGTAAATTCAGCATGGTGGAATCAAAACAGTGGAAGCCCTACTTACATACAGAGAGGTGGAAAGGCCACGGGAAGGGAAAAACAGCATAAAGTCACCCTGCCTCTTGTAACAAAGTAGATATAAGCAGACAGACGCCATTTTTGGCATCCATCACTAGTTAGACAAAATGGAACAGAGCTCTTACAAACTGAGAAAGACGGGTCCTTCAATCAAGGGGCGAGATAGTGACTGAAGTCTCTGGAAACTGAAAACAGGTGAGAAACCATCGCAAACAACGCCTACACTTTGCTAGATTAAGTTTTAGACTTTTAGATGTGTGTTTTCACTTTTATTTGCTTGTAACCCTTTCTAACATTATTCCTTTTAACTGTCAACACTTAACCTATGTCCTACTGTATATAAACTTGATTTATTTTTACTATAAAGCAACTCAGTGCTGTGTTTAATTGGAATGGTGTATTTACCTCAGTTAAGTTAATACTCTGATGTGCTTTTGTGTCCTTAGAGGAACAAACAAACCTTATTTTTCTTCTGAACTATCCAGGAGAGGGCTGGACATTTCAGAGCACAGTGTTGGGAAAATTTGGGACAGAGTGTGCTGGAATCATCTTGCTGGTTCTAACAAATGCTGGTAGAGACCAGGAAGTGTGAATGATGTGTTGCTGGCCAGCTGCTGGGGTCAGAGTTGTTGGACCAGGGCTATAGTTATATACAGACACTCAGGGGTGTGACCTGCATGCTTGCTGCTGACAGTGAACGTCCAGGCAAGGAGTTACAGTAGCAAAGCATGTGAGGCACCCACAGTTAGAACCCCTCACTGCTCTGGATTGCACCCTGAACCCTTCAACAGCATGAAATGGCTTCCACTCAGGACTCTTCAGGATGTACAACTCTATAGCACAACAAAAGCATAAGCTGGACAAGGTGCTATGGGAATCTTACTTATTTCCAAGCCCACTATGGAATTTTCTGCTGCTGCAACCCACAGCATTTCCCTAGGTGAGTTATACTCTCGGCCAGATGGATAACTGCTGTAGAAGGTGGCACAGTAGCAGCACTACATACAAATAGACGTGAAGGATAAGACATGGGAGGCACAGCCTCTTGTTTCCAACCCATGCTCCCTGAGCACAGCACTTCTGGGGAGCTTCTAGCCCTTGCTGGATCAAGTACATACATTAATCTGGCACAGAATTTGGTCCCTTGATCCAGCAAGGGCTACAAGCTCCCCAGAAGTGCTGTGCTTGGGGAGTGGGGGTGGAAAAACCAAGGGTTGTGCCTCACAGGGCTTTCCTTGTGACCCTTTCTGGCTGACAGAGAGCAACATGCAGGTCCTCAACAGGAGGGCCTTCTATGCTAGGACTTGGAGACGCAAGGGAGAGAGGTGAGAACCAGCCGAGTACAACTCCTTTGGGTAGGCATTGAGGGGGTTGCCCCAACTGCATTTGGAATATGACTCTACAAGTTACCAGGATCTGAGGGCTGAAAAGGAGAGCTGTTCCTTGTGGATGTGAACATTTATGTGAAAAGAGCACAGATACTACAGTGGTACAAGCTTGAGAGAAGCACATTGCTACAACGATGATAATATAACCCTGGAAGACCTCTTTCAAGAAGGAAGAGGAGGAATGTGAAGTAATTAAACGGGTTGATTTCTAAGGTTTAGAAAGAGAATTAGTAACTGGAGAATATTACTTATTATTTGTATTGCAGTAGTACTTAGGAGGCTCAGACATTGACCAGGATTCCACTGGGCTAGGTGCTGCACAAATGCAGAAGAAAATTACAGACTCACTCCTAAAATGTTGGGCACTCTCCCTACTGATTATTATTATAGGTCAAGGCATAAGTGTAAAAATGAAGAGAATAATTTTGGTGGAAGTGTCTAGTTCTACAGTATTCCTCCCCACTCGTAAATTCCACAAGCTTTGTATTTCAATTGCATCATTGTAGTAGAGAGACATCAGCAAGAAGAAATCCTCTTATTCCTGTCTGCTTGACTCTCTCACGGCACAACAGAAAAATCCTGCTATCCTCCTCACCAACACTTGAAAGCAAGTGAGGACTGGAGTTAGTCATAAACCCACTTCCCCAGAATTCAAAAGTATTTTTGCTTGCTAGGATGCATTCTTGGCAATATCCTCCAATGAGACAGCATCACCTAAAACCAGCAGCTCTCCACTGAAAAATAGGAAGGACCTGCCCAAACTGAAAAAGCAACTTTCACTGTGGCCTGTGTTATTCAGGAGGTCAGGCTAGATGATCAAATGGTTCCTCCTGGTCTTAAAAGCTAAATTAATAGTGCTCCTTTAGATCTGAACTAACCTTATAACCTGCCTCCATACACACACGTAACTAAATACAGACTGAACCGAAAGGAAATTAAGTAGCAGAATGTCTCCTACCTTGTTTCTTCAAGTTTAGCAACGTTTGCTGCAAAAAATTCCAGACAAGATCGATTACAAATTTAAATTTGCATTCATTCTGTTAGTATTTATATAGCACCATAAATAAATACCCATGACACTTAAAAATAAGATATCTTCCCCCAAAGAGCTTACAACCTAAATTAAACAAACACAGGAAAAGACTAGAGTAACGGCAAATAAGGAGTTGCAAAGCAAATACGTATGAAGCACGAAGAACACATTTTTAAACTGGAGACTAGGATTTATGAAGGGATCTGAAAGCAGACATGAAGGTCATTCCAGGCATAAGCAAGAGTGAGAGAAGGAGACAAAGGGAATATCAAGGCAAGAAAAACTGGCAGCATGTCGGTCACAAGGTGGGACAATGGCTGAGATGCAAGCAAGGGAGGAGTTGTTCAGGGTCTTGCAAAGATGGGGAGTTTTAAGCTGATATAGAAAGTACAGACAGACAGCAAAGGGATTCAATGAAGGATCATGCTCATATATTGGTTAATTCTTTACTTATTAGACCAATTATTTTTCTCTATAAACATCTTACAGTATTCATAGGTGACTTAGCTGTTAGGCAACCTCACAAAATGTCAAAGACAACCTGAAGTCACCCAGTTTGTTAAGCACACTGTGTTGCAAATATGTCCCAAGACCAATGACTCAAAGGAAAGATGGATCATTATAAAAATCATCATCCGAGATGAGGAGAAACATCCACACACGAACTCCTGTCTAGAATCAGCACAAGATGTTACTCTATCCGAGTCTCATTGTGGCCTGTGTTGCCTACAATGTGTGGTCACAGTTTACCTTTCATTTGTAGTGTTCTCCTTGAATATCGCTTGCTGGGCCTCCTTTCAAAGGACGCTGATCTTCTAGCTTTGTTCGTCTTGGTTGTCTGGTATTCTGTTTTCCCACTAAAAGTGAAAGTTAAGGTACGCAACGACGGGACAAAGCACTTGTTTACAAAGGCAGAATATAGGCATAACTGGGACAAAATACCTTGTCTGGCTTACTTGTAGGTGTTTGCTTTATGGCTCAGCAATCCTATCTTGCAGAGACATAAACAACTTTACGCTTCTATGGTGCCTTTCATCAGAAGGTCTCAGGAACTTTGCAAATATTTTAGTCTCTGCTGAGGGAAATATTATCCCCATTTGCAGAAGCAGAAACTGAAGCAATAATTCCTTAAGGGTTAAATTCCTCAAAATACACACTTTGTCATTTTAAACACGCAATCATGGTAACTGTGTGCACATTTTGGAAAAATCAGAGCCCAAGAGACTCAGCCAGTGTCATAAAGGAACACTAGAACAGACCTACAAATTAGAACTTTGATGCTCTGACTCCCAATCCTATGCTGTTTTCTCAAGACGGGTCTTCTTACCTAAAGAGGAACCTGAGGGCTCATGGGCTTCGGATACAGAGCCTCCATCTCCAGCTCCTTTGCTTAGCAGACAGGCCAAGGATTGGTAAGCAGCTGAACCACCTGCATGCTCCAGCAAGGTAGCATGTGGTGAGTTTGCATTGTCACTGCTTGTACTTCACCTGTTCTGTAGATGTAAGTCACTTCATTCTTCGGAGCTGACAAGCCAATGTTTTCAACATGCCCTACATTCACTTCCTTAATAGCCCTATTACATTTTCTAGGGGTTCTGCCCGAACTGCAGATTATGCTTTCCAGAGATGTGCAAGTAAATTACCTACTTCTATTTGACAATGTCCTTAAAGTGACCCTCATACCCTTTACAAATGATGATAATGTCTATGTTTATTATATTTTTCTATTTATAAAATGCACTTTTCACAATGTGTATGCAGATGGACTTCATGTGATCAATAAAGCAAAATGATAACAGCTTAATTGACCCAGGGCCCAATAAAGAGAACTTAAAAAAAAAAATCCCAAACATAGTAAACTAAATCTGCCTACCCTAGCAAATCAACCCCATAGGTAAAAGACCGAGTGTCTTACAGTGTGTCTTTGGGACAAAGATGAGACCTCGTTATATGCTTATGAAGTGTCTGAAACAGCGGGGTCCTGATTCCAATTGGGCTTTCTGGGCACTGCCGCAACACAAATAATATGAATTGCAGAGTCAAAAGTCTTGCTCTGCCATCAAATGTGTAAGTCTAGAGTGTGTCAGTTAAATGCACCTTATGGAACATGAAGTGGACTCTCAACCAGAACCAAAACTGCAGGGCTTCATGAATCAAAATCAACCACTTGAACTGTACCTGGAAGTAAATGGGAAGCCAGGGTAGTCGACAGAGCACAGGTATAATGTACTGTATGTAAGAAACAGGACAACTGTTGACTTTGGGAAACTGCCCCTAGTACATTTTAGTGCACAGATCAGAAAAAGCTTAAGTTCAGTTCGCAAATCTAGAAAGGGTTGTTTATTAAAGATTGTGCATTATTTTGGCCAGTTTAACAGCCCAATTTAAATAATTTATCTAAATGCAGTTTGTGACATTCAATCTTCTGGACACTATAGAAACTGGATACCACTTTCCTCGCTTGTGCATTACCCAAGGGACTGGAAATGGGGAGAGAAGAGACAGCGAATGAGAAATGACTCTGACCTGTATCTGAACCGTGATCCCAGCCGAATGAAGCTTGATCGGCTTGAGCCTTTTTGGACGGGTCCCCTGAGGCGGAAGAAAGCATGATGTTCCACTGCACACTTCCACAAGTGTTTGCAGGCTTTGGGGTGATCCAGCCTAAACACAAAAGTGTGCTCCTGCTCCTTCCCCTTAAAGCACATAAAACACACCATGAATTCAAACAGCCTCGAACGAGTCAGAGTTCCCCACAATTTAATGAATGTTCAATAAAATTTATATTCATCTGTGGTGAAAAATCTTCCCCACTTCATCTCTGCCTGAGAACAGATGGATGAAATACGCTAAATACAAGTGGAATTGCTAGAGAGAATATTCAGTATTTTAACTCCAGGAACAACTGGATTTGGCCATTTATTTTTTGTGGAATAAATTAATGATTAAATACACTTGTTAGTGCCAGGATGGCTCTGTGTTAGGAGCAACACATCAGGGCATCACCAACATCAGCTAAGATTTGCTTTTGACAAGTTAGCAAATAGCACTGTAACTACAATGCATTCACTATACGTGAGGCATCTTAAAAGAGTCACTGTACAACCTGGCCTGCCCAAACGTATACACATTAGAGTATGTGGTTGTGGGGCAGCGGCATTGAAACTGTTTATTAAAATGTATGTTAGCAACTTTGCACTCAAAAAAGATCCTACAATAAACTGATATGTAGATAAGCTGGATGAAAAATGTCACACAGGGATAAGAGATCCACAATATGGCGGCAACTAGCCTAGGTCATGACTCGGGCTCATGGGGCTTGAGCTGCAGGGCTAAAAATCACTATACAGACATTTGGGCTCAGGCTGGAGCCCATCCTCACAGGATCCCAGAGCTCAGGTCTAAGCCTGAACTCGTACACAGCAATTTTTAGCCCTGCAAGCTCAAGTCAGCTGACCCAGGCCAGCCGTGGGTTTTTTATCCTTGTGTGGCCACACCCTAGGAGGCCAAGCTCAGAACAACTGTGGACTGATGGGAATATTACAACATAAAGGTACTTGTCTCTGTGGCAGACTTCCTAGTTCTTGTTCCAAATCAGATCCACCTCCCTGTGTTACCAATCCTCGCTTTTTTATAATCTGCTCAACTCAGAGCAATTTCTCCTCCTGGGGGCATTTCTGTCATCTGTTTAAGGAATGAGTTCCAACTGTGTGGCATTTACACTACCTACCTTTATTAGCTTTCTTACATAACACACCAAAGTACACTCGCTCTTTCCAAATTCTCTGGCCCATACTAGTTAAACAAGACATTGCCCTTTTAAAAGCTGAGAATACAAAGCAAATCAGACACAGCTAAATTTCTTTTACATGTAAATTCACTGCCCCCAAGAAGTTACAACTAAAAACACTCCAATGCTGCCATGTTACTCCTGCAAACTTAAGTGTGAAATGAGAGCAGGAGTAACTAACTAGCGCCCGTGAATTTTAGTTACACAGCAGCTAAAAGAGCTAACAGCACATTTTAACTACCTGCTCATCATCTTCAACAACAACTAGTGTTAATTTGTTCTTCTTGAAGTCCAGTCTGGTTATCTTTGGCCTGTCAGACAAAGAAGAAAAGAAATGTGTAAATACATCTTTGTTGGTCCATAGAGAAGACTTATATTCACTGTTCTGCTCTAGAACTCACCCATTTTAAAAACTGATATAAACAGACTGAGGTCCTACAACAAACGTCCCAATGAGGTATGTATTAGCCGGTGTATTAAGAAATTGTCATTAAGAAGTTATGACTTGAAGAGATTTCAAAAACTATAGCAACTTTTAAAAAGATGAAGCTTCTATTGGGGGTCTTAAAATGGATTTTTAGCTGACATCAGTACAGTCTATTGTTTCTGGGCAGGGAGATGATAATTAAGGCAAACTGTGTTTTATACAATTAGATTGGATCCAGTCAAACAAACTTGCCTGACCATCCCCCTACCCATACCTTGCCAGCATGGGAATAAGCATGAGAAACAGGGACCAGGAACCAGGGAAAATAACTCTGGACCCTTAAACCTTGCTTAAGCCTAGACCCAAATCTCAAAGTGCGTTCCCCATCTTTCTGCCTGCTTTTTAACCATATGCAACTGTACAAGTCCTATGGAACTGCTACAAATACCTCCAACAAACTGGTGTTACCCCCTCAAAAGCCTGCAGAACGGAACTGCAGGTGTTGGTAAGCATTTTCACACTCTTTACTACTTTATATGGTTATGTGCTTTTATCTAGGCCTGAACCCGTTTCTGTGGTAAGTGTGGGGCAGAAAGGGGTCATTTCCAAAAAAAGGCAGAAACCACCTGGATGGTGTTTTGCACTCAAAGGATTCCAATACCCACACCTCCTCACAAAAAAAGAAAACATTTGGCCAAGATACCAACTTGACTGGTTGAATGCTTTCCCCTCTCCCCCACATATCCAGTACTACACACATACACAACGAATCCAATAAAGCAGCATGACAACTTGGGAAAGCATACTTGATATTATTAGTGATGCTGTACGGGCTTTATTGTGTATGTAAAAAGAAAAGGAGTACTTGTGGCACCTTAGAGACTAACCAATTTATTTGAGCATAAGCTTTCGTGAGCTACAGCTCACTTCATCGGATGCACACTGTGGAAAGTGTAGAAGATCTTTTTATATACACACAAAGCATGAAAAAATACCTCCTCCCACCCCACTCTCCTGCTGCCAATAGCTTATCTAAAGCGATAAAGCTATTAGCAGCAGGAGAGTGGGGTGGGAGGAGGTATTTTTTCATGCTTTGTGTGTATATAAAAAGATCTTCTAAACTTTCCACAGTGTGCATCCGATGAAGTGAGCTGTAGCTCACGAAAGCTTATGCTCAAATAAATTGGTTAGTCTCTAAGGTGCCACAAGTACTCCTTTTCTTTTTGCGAATACAGCCTAGCACGGCTGTTACTCTGAAACCTGTCATTGTGTATGTATTTAGCACTGCTGTATGGAAGAGAGATGAAAGCACACAAAAACCACTCACGTATTTGTCAAGGACACTAATCAAGGAAGATAACGTTTTGGACACTGAAAAAAACCCCTAATTTTCAGCTATGGAGTATTTTGCAGATTACTAATATTGACTAATGGTCTCAGACACTGTGATGTTCAAGAATTCTTGGCTAGTGTAAAAGAGTTAGGTATTTTACAATGCACAGTCTTAAGTCTTTCAATCTCACCAGAAAAACAAACCAATCTTGGTGTCGCCTTCAAAGACCAGAACTCCCGTCGGGGTCAGTCCAAGGCTGTAATCATTGCCGTCCCTTGCCTAAGTATCACAGACCAAAAACAGGTTGTGTTGAGTTCCATGTGTAGGATCCCATGTATGTATAAATCATTCCAATGTATCCCATCCTTCATTGTTAAGGTTAAATACTATTTGTTATTTTATTACAATAACAAAACTCTCTAAAAAGCCTCCTAAATAGCTTATTCTACTCCACAACTCTTTGGAGAGATCAGGATAAAGAAGGTAGGAGAAGAAAGGGTTTCTTTATATGCTTATGGGCTAAAGACCCTTCTTGTGTTATTCTCTACCCTTCTTCCTTTACAATCTATTTAGTCTCTCTATAGACAATTGTGAATTGATACCAGATTAAATCCCGGTCCAATTTTGATTTCATTTACTATGATTTTCACGTAGGCTTCAGGCTGACTGAAATCTGCAGCGCCTATCACATATTTAAAACACAATATAAATATAGATAGATTAAAATTACAGCCTCCAGAAGCATACACAAATTAGTTCGTACCAAGTGATTACGCATAACCAGCCTAAGTACTAAACATTTTAGAAAAGCACCATATTATTACCTTAATCTCATTTGTTTTCCTTTCCTATACAGCACTTTTAGCTTTGCACAATACTTGGAACATTTGGTCTGTAAGAATAACCGTTTCCAAAGAGGTCATCACTTTGTGGGCAAACTTACCTTGACTATGTGCATGTCCACCCCATACATTTCCAGCCACTTAGCTTTGTTCAAATAGTTCGTTTCAGCTTGGGCTGGTGTTTGCCCCCTGAAATAAATTTTTTTAAAGTTAAACAGAATCCTGTAAAACTACGAGCAATGAAAAGAAAAACTAGCATATGGAGAAAGAGAGGAAAAACTGATATCTGTGGGACTGCAAAAAGCAAACATTGCTGGCTCTCTCAAAGTTTACATGAGCACCAAGGCCACCTTTGCAAATTTAAATCTGAAACGCTGATTGTTGCAAAAAGCATTGCATTGCAAGATTAGACAAATTAATGATTTCACTGAAACTGTGGAATTTTACCATTCATTGACAGGACTAGAATTTCACCCTGCATTGAAGAGGCAGACATGTAAAAATATCAGTTTTCATGTTACATTCTCAACCAAGAACTGTTAGATTTGGTTTCTCATGTTCTATGATGGAATCACATTAAGATTATATCTGGGTGAAAGCTCACATAGAAATGTCAGCATCATCCCCGCTGCATCATTTGCATATGCTTTACCAATGGAAGAGTCAGAAAGTTGATTTGGCAAGCATGGATCAGGAGGCTAAAGTACCTGTATTCCTTCCACTTCTCAAAAATGGCCAGTTCCATCTCTTCAGTTTGAGTGGGCATAAACCTGAACTCAGACACCAGGTCAGGAATATGTTCAGCAGGATCAAAGTCTCCAAGTTCAGCTACAAAGAAAGAACTCTGTCAAGTGACATTCCATTCAAGATAAATCCTAGCTTAAAGGCAATAGCTGTAACAAGAACTGGCTTGAGCTGAAATGTCTACCATGATTTGTTTACTTTGTTAAGTGTTTGAGACTCAAAACCTCTCCCACTCCCTACCCCCCATATTTATTGTTTCTACCTGTTTTGATGTGGAAACTGCAGACATTGACAAACGGCCCTACAGCCTAAGCTCTGTACAGAACTTCTGCATCTGCTGATGAAATACTGTTAGTACAGCTGCTCAAAATTTTTCCCGCAAGAAGTTTTCCAGCAAAATTTTCTTTTCTTTTCTTTTTTTTTTTTTTAATAAAATGGAACTTTTCATGAAAAATTGTCAACATCTTTGAATTGTCAAGATCTTGGAATCTCTTGAAACATTTTCATCAAAATAGTTTTTAAATAGTTACCGAGCAGTATTTCAGTAAAAACTGTTGACTTAAAAAAAAAAAAAAAAGAAATAGATAAAAAATGTAAAACTTTCAAGAAAAATGTACCCATTTTGAATCCTGTAGAAAGGAAAGTTTCAAAATTTCCCCCAAAACAGTTTTAATATTTTTCAACCAGCTACGACTACAGATCTCGCTGCAAAAAAATAACTTAGGGGTGCAAAGGCAAGAGTAGGGAAGAGAAACTATTTTTCCTCTTTCCATCAGTGCAAGCACACTAGTGTCACAGTGGCTGCGCAACATCAGAGAACTGGCTCCTTTTTCCACGGCTGCTAACATTTAAAGGCCAACCTTTTTCAAACACAGTTGCCTAAAGAAGAGTGCTTATATCTGTAATTAGAAACCTAAATTAACATGGTCTCATTTTTCAGTCACCACCTCCAGTGACTTCAAGGGAGTAGTTGGTGCTTCACTCACCTTTGAGAATCAGGAACCTAATTTTGGGCTCCCAAGTTCTGGTCAAAAGTGCAAGCAAGAAACTGACCTTCTTGAAAAGTGCAAGTTTTTTGTACAAAAATAAAGGGAAAAGCTTTTTGGAAAAAAAATGGAAAAGCCAATTAAATATATAAAATATTTAAAAGGTGCAAAAATTGAGTTCATTAAATATTTTGTTGTATTTACTATACACAAATTTATTTCTTGGAGTTCTGAACACAATACCTTTAAATAGCCTTTTTATACACTTAAAAAAAATACTTTGACACAGAGGAAGTCTGTAGATCTACAGTAATTTACTCCCACTATGCCACCTGCCTCTGTTGAAAGGAATGTTGTCAAAGCCTGCTTAGGTTCCAGCTGATTTAAATAAAATCTGCTCAGCTGCCAACCAGACAGTAAGATTAAAGCACTGCTAGAGAACTCACTGTGGAATTAAGAACAGATCTGAAAGTAGAAAGGAAATGCCAATATTTAAGAATAGGGTATATGACCTATTAAGTTCACCCTGCATTTCTAAACACTTTATCTACTGCACTATTAGATCAAACGCATTTATCAATGCTAGTATCTCTCAGAACGGGATGCATTCAAACTGTTTAATATAAAGGGAAAAGCAACAGATTTCTCTACAACAAGTTTCCCTAGCTTAACTACTGGCTCTGAAAGTCAAGGAAAGCGTGGGCCCCTTAATGAATGAGGGAGACAACCTAGTGACAGAGGATGTGGAAAAGCTAATGTACTCAATGCTTTTATTTGCCTCCGTCTTCACGAACAAGGTCAGCTCCCAGACTACTGCACTGGACAGCACAGCATGGGGAGGAGGTGACCAGCCCTCTGTGAAGAAAGAAGTGGTTCAGGACTATTTAGAAAAGCTGGACGAGCACAAGTATATGCGCTGCATCCGAGAATGCTAAAGGAGTTGGCGGATGTGATTGCAGAGCCATTGGCGAAATAACTGGCTCTGTGGACGAGAGGAAAGCAGTGGATGTGTTATTCCTTGACTTTAGCAAAGCTTTTGACACCGTCTCCCACAGTATTCTTACCAGCAAGTTAAAGAAGTATGGGCTGGGTGAATGGACTATAAGGTGGACAGAAAGCGGGCTAGATCGTCAGACTCAACGGGTAGTGATCAATGGCTCCATGTCGAGTTGGCAGCCGGTATCAAGCGGCATGCCCCAAGGGTCAGTCCTGGGGACGGTTTTGTTCAATATCTTCATAAATGATCTGGAGCATGGTGTGGACTGCACCCTCAGCAAGTTTGCAGATGACACTAAACTGGGAGGAGCGGAAGATATGCTGGGAGGTAGGGATAGGATACAGAGGGCCCTAGACAAATTAGAGGATTGGGCCAAAAGAAATCTGATGAGGTTCAACAAGGACAAGTGCAGACTCCTGCACTTAGGACGGAAGAATCCCATGCACCGCTACAGACTAGGGACCGAATGGCTAGGCAACAGTTCTGCAGAAAAGGACCTAGAGGTTACAGTGGACGAGAAGCTGGATATGAGTCAACAGTGTGCCCTTGTTGCCAAGAAGGCCAATGGCATTTTGGGATGTATAAGTAGGGGCACTGCCTGCAGATCGAAGGACGTGATCGTTCCCCTCTATTCGACATTGGTGAGGCCTTATCTGGAGTACTGTGTCCAGTTTTGGGCCCCACACTACAAGAAGGATGCGAAATAATTGGAAAACGTCCAGCGGAGGGCAACAAAAATGATTAGGGGATTGGAACACATGACTTATGAGGAGAGGCTGAGGGAATTGGGATTGTTTAGTTTGCGGAAGAGAAGAATGAGGGGGGATTTGATAGCTACTTCCAAATACCTGAAAGGGGGTTCCAAAGAGGATGGATCTAGACTGTTCTCAGTGGTAGCAGATAACAGAATGAGGAGTAATGGTCTCAAGTTGCAGTGGGGGAGGTTTAGGTTGGATATTAGGAAAAACTTTTTCGCTAGGAGGATGATGAAGCACTGGAATGCGTTACCTAGGGAGCTGGTGGGATCTCCTTCCTTAGAAGTTTTTAAGGTCAGGCTTGACAAAGCCCTGGCTGGGATGATTTATTTGGGGATTGGTCCTGCTTTGAGCAGGGGGTTGGACTAGATGACCTCCTGAGGTCCCTTCCAACCCTGATATTCTATGATTCTATGATTATCTATACCGGAGTTCTCAAACTTCATTGCACCGCGATCCCCTTCCGACAACAAAAGTTACTACACGACCCCAGGAGGGGAGACCGAAGCCTGAGCCCTCCCGAGCCCCACTGCCCTGGGCGGGAAGCCAAAGCCAAAGCCCAGGGGCTTCATCTCTGGGCAGGGGGCCTGCAACCGCTGCCCAGGGCTGAAGCTGAAGCCTGAGCCCTCGGTGGTGGGGCTCATGCTTTGGCCCTGGGCGGTGGGGCTAGGGCTTCAGCTTTGGCTCCGGGCTCCAGCCAGTCTAATGCCAGCCCTGGCGACCCCATTAAAACAGGGTCACAACCTACTTTGGGGTCCCAACCTGCATGTTGAGAACCACTGATCTACAGCACTATTCATATTTAAGCTGAGCAGATCTTTTATAAAATACCTAGGAGAATAAAAAATTTCAGGGATTGACTTAGTCTTCTTTACAAATCACAGCAAGAATAAGCATGATACCAAATAGGTTTTATAAGGTATATGGAGTATACAGAGAGGGACATTTTTCCAGAGCGGTCTATGGTACATTAAACACAGATTATATAACCGAAAAGAATTTCACTGCACAATTCCCTTTGCACCAATAAAACAAACAAAAACTATAGCCTTCCATTTCTGTGTGGATCCCATCATCCCCAGAACTGTCAACTCAACTGAAAGTGGAAGGAAGCAGACAGCGGCCTGGTCCACATAGAGGTTGTACTGGTGTGAGCTAAACCCACATGATCCAAGTATAAACCAATGTGGAGCGTCCATACACAAAACTGCATTGGTTTAACGAGACTGGTGCAACATCACACCTTTAGTTAAACCAGTGCAATGTGTGTGTAAACAAACCCCCTGTTTGGAACCACTGTAGTTTGGTGCATGATTCCATTAGACCAAGGATGGAACCTGAGGAATTGACTGCACTGAGACACCAGAGGGATAGCCCTGTTCCCGTACAAGGGCAGTTCAAGCTGAGTGCACAGTGAACTGTTAGTCTGAAAGTGGACACTCTTACAAGTCTGAGGAAAAAACGTTTTAGTGGAAAATGAAAACTAACACGTACAGTTCATATTGTACTCTGCAAAGTGCCTGGTGCCAATTCATTTCCTTGGCTAAAATGTGTTTCTTCAGAAGCTCCCTTCACCCTTCCCTGATGTGGTAAAGCACTTTGTAATATATGCTGACAAATTAACAGGCAAGGAAAGTAGGTTTTTCAGCTTTAGGATTACCGAGCCCTGGCCAAGATACTTATCCTTGCACCACAGTGGCAGAGAGAGCAGGGTGCAAGACTACAAGGAAGAGTCTACACAGTCATTTCCCCCACCCCACTCACCTTGTAAGGTATAAGCTGCCAACTGGACCGCTGTGTCAAACGGGCATTCCAACCTGCCACAGGAAAAATGGCTCATTAGATAAACCTTTGCGTGACTGTGTTCGCAAAGAGGAGACAACTCTCAAGCATTTGAGAGCTGAGATGCGGTTCGTTCCAGTGAATGTCAGATCTTTGATAAACTGATGCTTGAGATAAGTACTATAATATCCAGGCTACACTAATTTGACTCTTTGAGCCAGCACACCAAGAATACACATTTGCATACACACAGAAGGTATCAAGAGAAAAATATATTCTTGTCAAACTGAATGCTGGGGTTCCTAGTTTTCCTAAGAAACTGTGTTGTTAAATCTCATGTTAAACACACTGTAATTGCCTGAGAGACTCAATGTAGCACACATACTATACTCCTGGGGGAATTGTGCATCTCTGCGCATGCGCAGAATTCGTAGCCCCCTGCCGATTTCTTTGCTTCCCCACAGAAAAATGACTTCTGATGGGAAAGCAAAGGGAAGCTGCAAGAGCGGTCATGCACCCCCTCCCTGGCACCATAGGCAGGTTGGCTCGGGGGCCCGGAGCAGCTGGTAGAGATGTAAATCGCCGCCGGGGAGGGGGGCTGGGCAGTTGTGCAAGTGAGAGAAAGAGAGAGAGACACACAGTGTCCCTCTTGCTCACTACTTCAGCACACTCGGTGTGGAGGGGCAGGGCTTCAGGGTGTTTCTGAGGAGGTAGGCATGGGGCAGGCTCTGTTCCCTCAGGCAGAGCAGAATGTAGTAGCATGCCTGCGTAGTGAATTGTTTTCCATTGTCTTTGTCAATTCCCCCATGAGTGTAAAACAGGTGTAAACATTTTAAGGCTCCTTCACATTGCCAGAAGGGTGTGAAGGACGGTATGGCCTTATAAATGCTTAGGGTGCTTTTGTGATTAGAACTGGTCTAAATTTTTGGACTGAAAAAATTTCCTATCAAAATGTGCTCCATGAACTGTTTGCTACTGACCTTTCTGGAGATGGTCAGCTAGCCAATATAAATTGTGAGTTTGATTTCCCAGTCCTCACTTGCTCTTCAGTTGCCTATGATGGAACACTGAGCATATGACTGCATATTTGTTGACTAATAACTAGAAATAAAGGGTCAAATCTAGCTACATTACTATTTGGCAAGGGGGGTTGGGGATTTCCTCCATTGCTCCCTACTCCCATTCTCCATTCATAGTATTGTAGTTTAAATAAAGTACCGAAATAATTGAAATCAGAGTGATTATATTGCGTTATTTTGACAAATAAAATACGCAGAATTTTAAAATATTGTGCGCAGAATTATTATTTTTTTGGCACAGAATTCCCCCAGGAGGAATACTAACAGTACTTACTTTCCACTGAGAATATCCTGTTTTAGCTGAAGAACAAATAAATACCTATGAAGGTAAAAGAAAGGACAAAATAATCAATTAGAGCTAGCAGTTCTAATGCCAGTCAGTCAGCAGCTGGACAGAAAGAGCTATAACCTGACATTTAAGAACTCAATAAGGTGCAACTGAGATTTAAGATGCTGCACGCTGATCTTTCAAGGCCTCTCAGTATGGGCTTGCATAGACTGAGCACAGTGCAAACGAAGAAAAACCCAAATGATGACTTATATGAATTCGGATCAAGGACCTAAAGGAGGAAGAGGAAGATGCTGCAGGATTAGTCCTGCTCGTTTCTTGCTCTTGCCCCATCAGGACTCAGTAATGCACCATGTGACGGTCAGCACCACCATTCATTCAAAAGCATGAATGTCTACAATTTTTCTCAAAAGTGCCTTTGCCTAGATCCCATCCTGAAAACTGGCCACAGGAGAGTGGAACTGGAAGAAAATAAAGTCTTGTGTTACCACCTTGCTCTCCATAGCAAGGCCCTGCAGAAAATCTTAGCTTACAGACTGCTCTTCCTTTGGATTGGGAAGGAAGGGGGGACTAGTACACCTGGCAGTGAAAAACAGCATTACCCTTTTATTCTTGTTCTGGTTGGGATGCCCAAAGAAGAAGCTCCATGAAAGAAATGTCACTTACCCTACAATAACTGGTTTCAGAGTAGCAGCCGTGTTAGTCTGTATCCGCAAAAAGAAAAGGAGGACTTGTGGCACCTTAGAGACTAACAAATTTATTTGAGCATAAGCTTTCGTGAGCTACAGCTCACTTCATTGGATGCATTCAGTGGAAAATACAGTGGGGAGATTTATATACACAGAGAACATGAAACAATGGGTGTTACCATACACACTGTAACGAGAGCTATGACCAGTAGGAGAGCGGGGGGGACGGGGACCTTTTGTAGTGATAATCAAGGTGGGCCATTTCCAGCAGTTGACAAGAACAGTAGGGGGAGAAATAAACAAGGGGAAATAGTTTTACTTTGTGTAATGACCTATCCCCTTTGCCATGTACATTGGCCAAACTGGACAGTCTCTACGTAAAAGAATAAATGGACACAAATCAGACGTCAAGAATTATAACATTCAAAAACCAGTCGGAGAACACTTCAATCTATTTGATCACTCGATTACAGACCTAAAAGTGGCAATTCTTCAACAAAAAAACTTCAAAAACAGAATCCAATGAGAGACTGCTGAATTGGAATTAATTTGCAAACTGGATACAATTAACTTAGGCTTGAATAGAGACTGGGAGCGGATAGGTCATTACACAAAGTAAAACTATTTCCCCTTGTTTATTTCTCCCCCTACTGTTCTTGTCAACTGCTGGAAATGGCCCACCTTGATTATCACTACAAAAGGTTTCCCTCCCGCCCCCCCCCCCCCCCGCTCTCCTGCTGGTAATAGCTTACCTTACCTGATCACTCTCATTACAGTGTGTATGGTAACACCCATTGTTTCGTGTTCTCTGTGTATATAAATCTCTCCATTGTATTTTCCACTGAATGCATCCGATGAAGTGAGCTGTAGCTCACGAAAGCTTATGCTCAAATAAATTTGTTAGGTCTCTAAGGTGCCACAAGTACTCCTTTTCTTCCTACAATAACTGTGGTTCTTCTAGATACTGTAGTTAGTGTGGATCCCACTGTAGGTGTGCATAAGCCTCACGTGTGAAAGACTGGAGAGGTATTGTTAAAATAGCAGCATCTGTTTGGGCTGTGCATGGTTTCAACACCACGACGTCCCTATGGAAGGATGTGTAAGGTACTTCAGCCATAAGGGCTTGGAGCTCACTGACTCAGAGCTGAAGTGATGTCCATAAAAAAAAGACCATTTTGATGGTCAGGTGGTGTAGTGAACACTCCAACAACGTTTCAAAGGGAGGGTCTGTGAGTTGAGGTCCCATATGGGAGTTAGGTCTCTAACCAGAGGATAAGCATGAAGGAGGTCACTCAGGAATTTTGATACTGTCAGATTTGAGAAGATTGAGTATGACTGTACTGAACTGTGATACTCTGATATTCCTGCCAGGTGAACTTAGAAAGTGTTAAATGCTAGTCCAACCTGCTTCTGGTGCAGCATGTAGTCAATGATCATCAGTCTTGGGGCCTCCACTTGGGCTATCTGGTTTTGGGCAGCCCATATGGAAAAAATTTCCATTTGGAGGAGTAAGTCTTCCTAGTGGGAAGCTTCCTGCTTCGTACAAGAACCTCCTGAGCCTGTAGGGAGCACTCTGTCAGGAGTGCTCAACCAGCCAACATCCAAAACATCAGTGCAATGACTGCAGATCTAGGTGCAGAATTTCACCATTGTTCTGAGATATTATGTGCAAGCAGGTCAGAAGGTGTATGGGGCGGGGAAGGGCGGACACGAGGACATCTGCAGTATGCCCAACAGCCAAACTGTCTTGGCCAGCATGAGGCTACCAACACGATCATAGCCTTGTCCTGTCTGATCTGGACCATTGGATCCCATTGCCAAGAGAGTGAGAGAGACCATGACGTGTGCACAAGAGGCCAGGGATTGTGGCTGGTATCTGTCCAGACTCATGGTGGTTTAGAAGCACACAGATCCAGTACATGGGTCCAACTGCAGAAGCCTGGTGTGTGTCCACCAGTGGGTCCACCGGTCTGTGATACCCTTCCTTGCTATCACCCTGTCCCATGTTAGAAAGCCATAATTGGCCAGTAAGGATTAGCAATTAGCCACCAACAGCTGTGTGCAGCAAAGTACAACTTTCTCCCAAATAAGTTGAGCCTTTTGGGGTCCTCTGGGGTACCTCTTACTGGACTTCATCTTTTCTTGTACCGCAACTAAGGCGAGTGGGTGAGGAGAGCCTAGGAGCACTCAAACCCCACAGGAGGTACTCAATATCTCTTCGTGACTCATTTCAGAATGGGCATTATTGTGGCCAGTATCTGCCAGAGTGACTTTGGCAGGGCCAAGCAGTGCCTCATTTATAGGGAAGACAATAATGGCTGAACTGCTGCACAAGGTATCTTGTGGATTTTCTCCGATATGACTGAAGTCTTGAACTTCGAAGTCTTGATCTCCAAAGTTTGTACAATCATCAAAAGGAACTTCTGGAATACTTTTTTAGTCATCTGGTGCTGGTCCTGCTGCTGAAAATACTGCTTCATGAGGTGACAAGTTTGACTAGTCCTTTGATGACAGTACACGGCATTGGTACTGCGGTGTCCCTGGATACGGCTCTTTCTGGTACTCTGGCCAAGGATGCTGATGAGGAACGCCCTCTTCCTCTTTTTCAAGAGGAGTGGAGATGAGCTTCTCAATGCCTGAGATGGCAGGCCCTGGTACCCCAATAGGGCAATGGTGGTATGCCATAGAAGTACGGCTCGCTTGTTGGACAATGGCCAATCCAGAGCTATTCCTGATGAGCTGGTGGAAGCTGAGCCCTGTAGGGTAAGCTGGCAGAACTATCTGAAGTGTTAACCACTGACCTCAGAGAAGAAGTCTCTCTACTGGAAGATGGAGGGTATGTGTGCCCCAGTGATGGTGAAGAGCCGACCTCCTCCAGGGACAGCACTGAAGAGTATGGGCTCTCAATACTGGAGTCCGTACTGGTGCAAGTCAGCGTCTTGGTACTGACAGCATCTTTGTACTGACAATTATCTTGCTTCTCCTCCCAGCTCATCCTCCTTAGTCTGTTGATGCTGATGGATGCATCACCGGAATCGGGGTCACTGCTGGAGGA
The DNA here is from genome assembly GCF_965152275.1 of Natator depressus. Lineage (NCBI taxonomy): Eukaryota > Metazoa > Chordata > Testudines > Cheloniidae > Natator > Natator depressus. Next base: position 8,366,113 of record NC_134244.1, on the reverse strand, counting down.
ATTGGCCAAATCATATGGTGCTCCTTCTCCTCAACCCTAGATGTCATGTAGGGCACGGTGGATTTATCTCCAGAGGCTTTATGGCATCTGCCCTTCTTGGAAAACACTGAGCTCTGTCTGGAGTCTCTGCCTCAGTATTTGGAGTGGCACTTCTGTGTACAAGACTGACACCAGAGGTGTTGGTGCTGGGTCATTCCTTGGTGCTGTCTTCTCTGCACCAATCTCAGGCACTGCTCGTATGCTAGATGGGGCAGCAGATGAAACTGGTTTGTCTGTCAGCAGAATTCTTAGAACTTGTCTCCTCTTAGTCTGATGACCTTAATGGAACGTTAGCTTCACATCTTATGACTTATATGTTCTAATGGAGAACAAGAAGCAGACCGAGCATGTGCTCAGTATATGAAATTCTTCCAAACAGAAGAGTCACCAGCTGTGCTTATCTTTCTGGGTACTTAGTTCATCGCAGGGCTTAAAGCCCACAGGTTTTGAGTTCACTATGCTAAGGATCCCTGTTCAGGAGGCTCTGGTTGGCCAAGTTCAGTTCAGACAGATGGAGACAGCTCATGGTGGCAGATACAGAAGATCAGAAGTAATTACGAAGATTTTTTTCAAAGATTTGTAGACATTTAGCCTGAGCTGAGAACTAGCAGATAGGACAGTTTTCAGGTTCAGTGTTGCTGCCATAGGAAGTAAGGGGGAACTGAGGGAGCCTTGTGGCCACCCTGTCCTTTATGCCCTGGTATAGGAGCGCAAAGCAGCACAAGGTGCATGAGCTGCCCCAGACGCTGCTATTACAAAAAAAAGCTCTAATCTCACGTGCAAGAGGCAAACATGCATTTAAACTGAGATCCACACTGACACTTACTTGAGCTAACAATGCACCATTGCCTTGCTTATGAGTAACAGAGGATCTGCAATGTTTACAATTAATGGGAATAGGAGAACACAAGAAAGAACTGACCACTCTTGCCAAGACAGTTTCTCCACTAATAGGACTGATCCACTCTGCAGAAGCAGAATTGCCTTCTACAAATAATCTCTGTTGTCCAAACCTGGTAAGTTTTGCCCTTTTTCTGAACTCAGCTGGGAACATCAATGACCCTTCTGGTGTATATATAACTGTAAGGCTATGATGCTAAATATATCATTTCATATTTAATGATCCTCCAGCATTAAGGAAAATATATTGAATTAAGTAACAGGAACCATGGGGTGTTAAGTCACAAAGCATATATACACAAAGCAATCTTGTGATGTCTAGATATATACGTAGGTTAGTACCAGATGAAAAGCAGGACTACCCAGGGATTCCAACAAGCTCTTTTCTGATTGAAACCCAGGTTTAGCCATGACTTAAATCCTGCATGCGTACTACTGTGGACTCACATCTCAATACGATGGTGAAATAATCTTCTTCAATTTGCTTATGCGTTGCATGGATCCAGCATATGATGGGGCCTAACTGAGTTCACTTATACCAGAGAGAAATCCACAGTTACAAATGCATTTTAATGTTTTTCTGTCCAAAAACATAGCTAGATATCACATGGCTTTAAATTAACCACAACTGATAAGAGACTGAAGACAGGAGTGGGACAAAACGTAAGCTGCCCGCTATCCCACTGGCTCAGAACCTATGGCCATCCTATTAGCAGAGCTTATTAAATAAGGCAACCCCCCCACGTGTCAAATAATGTATTCAATGAATATTGGGGAAAAAAGACAATGGACACAGTATCCAAAAAATCCCAACAGCAGCCAAACAGCTCTATTCATAGAGCTGCAGGCTTCGAAGGGATCCCAAGGGGTCATCTAGTTTAGAGGTTCCCAAACTAAGGAGAGTGCTCCCTTGGATTATCAGGGGGACGTGAAGACCTGATGGGCCGTGCTGATGGGTCAGGTCAGAGGGGGCTCTGTCAGGCAGGAGAAGTGAATGGGGCACTGTGTGGGCGGTTCCGGCTGTGAGGACCAGTGTCCCCTTCCCTGTCTCACTCCCCCACTGCTGCAGCAGCCACCAATCAGCAGTTACCATTCTCCGCTGGGGAGGCCAGTGGGGACTCTGCAAGCAGGGAGTTGAAGGATGCACCTCAAAAGTACTGACCCCTCAGCCACACAGTGCCTCCTCCTGATTCGGCTGTTCAGAGTGGCCCCGGGCACACAGCCCAATCTGCTTCCTCTACTGAACAAAGCCTGGACAGGGAAGTGGAGGGGGCTCTATCCGGCAGGGGGGCCAATACTCCAGGGTTGCAGTCTTCCATTCCCCTCCTGACCCTTCAGCATGGCCCTATTCATTTCTCCCTCCACAGTTCCCTTTCTCCTGCTAATATATCCCAGATCATAAACATAAGCTGTAGCTCACAAAAGCTTATGCTCAAATAAATTGGTTAGTCTCTAAGGTGCCACAAGTACTCCTTTTCTTTATACAATTCTGTAGATCACACTCAAGTTACCTTGTTAACTCTTCACGGAGATTGTTAGGCTCAGAGGAGTAAAATTTTACACGAAGATGCAGACAGTATGGAGGGCCAACTGCAAAGTAAATGAATTGAAGAAATTGATAACAACAAGCTATTACCTGGGAAAGGTCCGAATTTGTTATAGAACAGAAGCATATATAACAGAAGTCTGCCTATCAATGGTTTTGACCCAGCACAAGGTGTCTGAGAAAAGAATTCCCTTGTGACATGAGATTTTCTTTTTTTTAAATCACACACTAACAGACACACAAAATAGTTTGTTTTACATATTACAAGTCAACCCAGCCGTCTTAAACCATTAAGTTGATTGGTCTTGCCAAGAACAGACAAATCTAGGTTAATCCCAATATTTAAGCACTCTATTCATCATTTAGAAAGTCATGGATTTTGGCTCTGCACTCAGTCAAATTCTTAGAAACTCTGCTGTCCTATGTCAAACACTTGTAGAGATCTGGGGAGTACCTGCTGTTGACAGGTTATGCCACCATATTCCACAGAGTTTTAGACCCAATTTGGTGGGGGTGAACAGTCCCTCTTTGGGAGCATCATCTTTCTTGAAGGCAGAGAGTTAATCCAGACAAAGAATGGATTAACGGTTCTTTGAAACTGCAGAGCTCTAGATGGATTTGTGCGTTGAAACTAGGATCCTTTTCTCTGACATCCCTTCCAAGATTTACATTTTATTAAAGTAGCATCGCAAGACCCTAAAGACAGTACAGTTGCAGTGAAGAAGCTGCTGAACATAGTATGTCAATCTTGGCTGACTAACATATCCAAAATTATCCAGTGATAGATTATCACTGAATCTATCCAATAAGCTGTTACCAAACTTTATGCCATCTGTGGTGACTTGATAGGCAGACCACACACGGATTACGGCATTCTACAACCCACCAAGCAGAGGGGGCTCTGAGACAGTTTTTCATTTAGTGAGAACAAGGCTCTACATCTGCTGAAGAAACTGTAAGGCTATAATGCTAAATAAATCATTTCATATTTAATGATCCTCCAGCATTAAGGAAAATATATTGAATTTAGTAACAGGAACCATGGAGTGTTAAGTCACCCGTAGGCACGTATCAAGATTTTGTCACCACATCGCTCCTTTCAGAACACTGCCTATTCCTGGCAGGATGACTTCTAGTGTTGCAAATACACTAGACTACATGTCCCCACAATCTGTATTGTTACTTGATTGGATGAAAAAAGAAATTTAAAAGGACACTTACTTTTAACTTGTTTTTTAATGCTCTTTGTGTTGTCCAACCAATGCTGAAAGACACAGAATCCTTGAGTTGAAATTGTTTTATCATAAGGTAAGGAGAAATCTTTATAAAAAGAAACACAGATGTAAACCAAGTCACAAAGGTTAGCCATACATTAGGAAGGACTGTCTTAAAATGGCGAGCAGTCCCACTAAAACAAAGCCTAATCTGAATCCTTTATGGCTAACGCCCCAGGCTGCTTATCAAAGCATTTTATTCTAAATGACATGGGTTAACCCATACAAAAAGTGTGTCACAGAGCTGACTCCTTAAGGGGATATGTGAACACAGAAGCACCACATCATAGTGCATTAGAATAGATCATTTTCAATTGAAATAAACTCAAGAGACAGAATTAGTTTCAAGTGATTACAGCAGACAGCATCCATGCAGCAATACAACATGTAGAAGTCAGTGCTCAACAGAGCATTTATCTGTCTGGAGTACTGATACACAAACAATCCGTGTTAATGACACCACATTCTTCCAGGAGAACAAATCAGTTCCTGCAGTAGCACAGACAGCGTGAGATAAATCCACATCGCATTAAATGAGGATTTCAATGTCTGATACCTGCCTCAGTTTGTGTTCTACACTTTTGGGAAGGGAAAAATAATGAAGGAATTATTTTTCTCCCTCACAAACATTTCCTCTAAGCATATGTGGTTAGATGAAGCCTTGGTGTTATTTATTAATGAATGTACATGGGGCCTTTACCTTAAGAGGAAATCCTGGTTTTACTGAAAAATACTTATAACTAACTTTTTAAAATGCTGAAAATGAGATCGTAAAGTTTTAGTGGTGCAAAAAAAATGGGAGTAGAAAATACCACATCATTTCAATTATCTTGGTTATAAGATAATGACGCTAATGAAGAGTACCTTCGTGAGCAGGCTGACTAACCTAGTGAGGAGGGCTGTAAACTAGGTTCACCAGGGGAAGGAGACCAAAGCCTTGAAGTAAGTGGGGAAGTGGGATACCGGGAGAAAGCATGAGCAGGAAAGCGCGAGAGGGGAGGACTCCTGCCTCATACTGAGAAAGAGGGACGATCAGAGAGTTATCTTAAGTGCCTATACACAAATGCAAGAAGCCTGGGAAACAAGCAGGGAGAACTGGAAGTCCTGGCACAGTCAAGGAATTATGATGTGATTGGAATAACAGAGACTTGGTGGGATACCTCACATGACTGGAGTACTGGCATGGATGGATATAAACTGTTCAGGAAGGACAGGCAGGGCAGAAAAGGTGGGGGAGTTGCATTGTATGTAAGAGAGCAGTATGACTGCTCAGAGCTCCGGTATGAAACTGCAGAAAAACCCGAGAGTCTCTGGATTGAGTTCAGAAGTGTGAGCAACAAGGGTGATGTCGTGGTGGGAGTCTGCTATTGACTACCGGACCAGGGGGATGAGGTGGATGAGGCTTTCTTTTGGCAACTAACGGAAGTTACTAGATTGCAGGCCCTGGTTCTCATGGGAGACTTCAATCACCCTGATATCTGCTGGGAGAGCAATATAGCGGTGCACAGACAATCCAGGAAGTTTTTGGAAAGTGTAGGGGACAATTTCCTGGTGCAAGTGCTGGAGGAACCAACAAGGGGCAGAGCTCTTCTTGACCTGCTGCTCATAAACTGGGAAGAATTAATAGGGGAAGCTAAAGTGGACGGGAACCTGGGAGGAAGTGACCATGAGATGGTCGAGTTCAGGATCCTGACACAAGGAAGAAAAGAGGACAACAGAATACGGACCCTGGACTTCAGAAAAGCAGACTTTGACTCCCTCAGGAAACTGACGGGCAGGATCCCCTGGGAGAATAACATGAGGGGGAAAGGAGGCCAGGAGAGCTGGCTGTATTTTAAAGAATCCTTATTGAGGTTACAGGAACAAACCATCCCAATATGTAGAAAGAATAGTAAATATGGCAGGTGACCAGCTTGGCTTCACAGTGAAATCCTTGCTGATCTTAAACACAAAAAAGAAGCTTACAAGAAGTGGAAGATTGGACAAATGACCAAGGAGGAGTATAAAAATATTGCTTGGGAATGCAGGAGTGAAATCAGGAAGGCCAAATCACACTTGGAGTTGCAGCTAGCAAGAGATGTTAAGAGTAACAAGAAGGATTTCTTCAGGTACATTAGCAACAAGAAGAAAGTCAAGGAAAGTGTGGGCCCCTTACTGAATGGGGGAGGCAACCTAGTGACAGAGGATGTGGAAAAAGCTAACGTACTCAATGCTTTTTTTGCATCTGTCTTCACGAACAAGGTCAGCTCCCAGACTACTGCACTGGGCAGCACAGCATGGGGAGGAGGTGACCAGCCCTCTGTGAAGAAAGAAGTGGTTCGGGACTATTTAGAAAAGCTGGACGAGCACAAGTCCATGGGGCCGGATGCGCTGCATCCGAGAGTGCTAAAGGAGTTGGCGGATGTGATTGCAGAGCCATTGGCCATTATCTTTGAAAACTCATGGCGATTGGGGGAGGTCCCAGATGACTGGAAAAAGGCTAATGTAGTGCCCATCTTTAAAAAAGGAAAGGAGGAGGATCCTGGGAACTACAGGCCAGTCAGCCTCACCTCAGTCCCTGGAAAAATCATGGAACAGGTCCTCAAGGAATCAATTCTGAAGCACTTAGAGGAGAGGAAAGTGATCAGGAACAGTAAGCATGGACTCACCAAGGGCAAGTCATCCCTGACTAACCTAATTGCCTTCTATGACGAAATAACTGGCTCTGTGGATGAGGGGAAAGCAGTGGATGTGTTATTCCTTGACTTTAGCAAAGCTTTTGACACCGTCTCCCACAGTATTCTTACCAGCAAGTTAAAGAAGTATGGGCTGGGTGAATGGACTATAAGGTGGACAGAAAGCTGGCTAGATCGTCAGACTCAACGGGTAGTGATCAATGGCTCCATGTCGAGTTGGCAGCCGGTATCAAGCGGAGTGCCCCAAGGGTCAGTCCTGGGGACAGTTTTGTTCAATATCTTCATAAATGATCTGGAGCATGGTGTGGACTGCACCCGCAGCAAGTTTGCAGATGACACTAAACTGGGAGGAGCGGAAGATACGCTGGAAGGTAGGGATAGGATACAGAGGGCCCTAGACAAATTAGAGGATTGGGCCAAAAGAAATCTGATGAGGTTCAACAAGGACAAGTGCAGAGTCCTGCACTTTGGATGGAAGAATCCCATGCACCGCTACAGACTAGGGACCGAACGGCTCGGCAGCAGTTCTGCAGAAAAAGACTTAGGGGTTACGAGAAGCTGGATATGAGTCAACAGTGTGCCCTTGTTGCCAAGAAGGCCAATGGCATTTTGGGCTGTATAAGTAGGGGCTTTGCAGATCAAGGGACGTGATTGTTACCCTCTATTCGACATTGGTGAGGCCTTATCTGGAGTACTGTGTCCAGTTTTAGGCCCCACACTACAAAAAATGATGTGGAAAAATTGGAAAGCATCCAGCGGAGGGCAACAAAAATGATTAGGGGACTGGAACACATGACTTATGAGGAGAGGCTAAGGGAACTGGGATTGTTTAGCCTGCAGAAGAGAAGAATCAGGGGGGATTTGATAGCTGCTTTCAACTACCTGAAAGGGGGTTCCAAAGAGGGTGGATCTAGACTGTTCTCAGTCGTAGCAGATGACAGAACAAGGAGTAATGGTCTCAAGTTGCAGTGGGGGAGGTTTAGGTTGGATATTAGGATAAACTTTTTCACTAGGAGGATGGTGAAGCACTGGAATGGGTTACCTAGGGAGGTGGTGGAATCTCCTTCCTTTGAGGTTTTTAAGGTCAGGCTTGACAAAGCTCTGGCTGGGATGATTTAGTTGGGGATTAGTCCTGCTTTGAGCAGGGGGTTGGACTAGATGATCTCCTGAGGTCCCTTCCAACCCTGATATTCTATGATAAGCTAGATACCAGTTAATTCTCAGAGGGAAAAATCATGACTTATTTTATGTTAGCACATTAGACCATATAGGAGAAAAACCTGCACATCCACAGGTAAGAAAGAAGCCTGGGCACAGGCACACATGCAGTGTGCCCAGAAGGAATCGTGCAGCCGTACACCTGGTACTGCAGAGGTTGTACCATGGGCCAATGACAGAGCTGGGCCCAACACACGATGGACAACACAGACCCATATCAGAGGGGCATGATCTGTCCAAAATGTGTGACATGGGCAGGTAACAGATGTTGCATTATCCTAGAAGAGAACTACACTGGCTGAACGGCTGGAACAAGGTACCATGCACACCATGTTTTGGCTGGAATGTGATGCTTAAAGAGGCATCTCAGTCAGCTGATCTCAGATGTCTCCTTGCTGCCAATACAGTTGAGTGTCATAAATCAGCAGTGCTCCTCTGGTAGAACTATGGGTCACACTGCTCCCACAGGGGCCTGGTGATTCAGATACTTCACAGAAGGTAAGATGGGGATGGGAGGGGAGGAAGGCCATTTTCAGATCGCAGGACTGCGTGCACATCTGTTTAATCTCCAGTCTGTTTTCTTTCATCTCCTCCACATTCCAGTGGTAGGCAGTTAAACGGCTGGAGACAGGCACTGATAGCACTTTACTTGACTCAGCTCCTAACACCAATGCCTCCAGGAGTTCAGCTTGAATGGGTAACGGGGGAGGGGACCATGGGAGAAGGGGAAACAGAACAGCTTTTACCATTGGAAGCCTTGGAGGGACTTTTTAAAAGAGAGAAGGCTACATTTATTCCAAGTGATTCAGATGGAATGCAAATGGGGCTGCCAAAAAAGTTTACATTTTGATGAGAGTTTATTCTACACGCTCTAGTACCTTTATCCAAATCTAACAGTCACAATGAAGAATGAATCACTAATGAACAATGAAAACTGCATACTGAACAAACAAAAAGAGCTAAAAGTTATTCTTAAAACAATTTGGAGTTGATCACTTCAGAAAGGGAAACTAAATAAATAGGTTTCAGAGTAGCAGCCGTGTTAGTCTGTATCCGCAAAAAAGAAAAGAAGGACTTGTGGCACCTTAGAGACTAACAAATTTATTTGAGCGTAAGCTTTCGTGAGCTACAGCTCACTTCATCCGTAGCTCATGAAAGCTTATGCTCAAATAAATTTGTTAGTCTCTAAGGTGCCACAAGTCCTCCTTTTCTTTTTGTAAATAAATAGGAACAGCAGCTTTTTAAACAAAGTGGTAAGAATAAATCTTGTTTGACAAAAAGTAATAGCTTTTCTCTTGCTATGTGGAATAGCTCTGTAATTTAGACAATGCTATGCAAGTCATGTTCAGTATTAAGAACTACCATAGCTAAAGTATTTGCTTGAGTATAACAAAAACAGTATATTCTACAATGCATTAAACTTATGTAGCATTTGACTCCATAATGCTCTCTGTACATTAAAGTGAGGTTATAAGTTTGCCACAGTTTAAAGTTCAGTACTTCCTTCTTGTTACAGACTATGTTTTCTACATTATTGAAGGATAAGCTAATTAGCCTATTAAGTCTCATGTCACCTTTATTTTCCACACCTCTAGGGTGGGTTATACTGTTTGACGCTGAATTGATCTAAAGCTACTTGAATTCAACAGTAGCCTTCCTACTGACCACAATGAGCTTTGGCTCAATCCCTGTATGCTCTAGAAACTGGCACAAATGCTCCTTTTTGACAGCTTCTGTCTTTATAGCCCAAAAAATATTCCTAACCACCAGACTAAAAATGAATACAGAGGCCAGGTGAGCAAGATAAGATATTCTTTCACTTCACATGGGATTGCAAAATTTTATTAGAAGAAAATAGGTCAGTGGTTGGATCTCAGATTGCAAAATCTTAGCAAGAGTGGTTTAGGGGCCCCTGCTGCTCCCCCCACCCCAGAGGCTGTGGCCGCACGAAAAGCCCCTGATGGCTGCATTTGAGAAACGCCGCACTAGACTGTGACTCAGGAGGCCTGAATTCAATTCCTGACTCTGCCACAGACTTCCTACAGGACCTTGGGCAAGTCACTTCATCTCTCTGTACTTCAGTTCCCCACCTCTAGAACGGGGATAGTGTTATCACTAATTTACTTGCTCCATTTTGAATGAAAAGCTGCCATCATAATAGGCAGACAGTTCTTTAGAAAGATTAAACTGTTTGCTTCTCGCCATTTGGCTTTAGTCTTTTCAAAATAAGAAGCTTACTACAGTATTTAAAAGCCTTACAATAAATGAGGGTCTCAATGAAACACGTTAAACAGTGAATGTAAATGTGCATGACAGTTATAAAAAGGAAACAAACCAATCTGAATTGCCTGCAGATAGCATGTTACACAGTCTAGATGAATACTCACCAGGAATCACCTAGACTGGAAATACCCGCCCAGGGAACCTAACTCATCCAGGGAAACTAATCCATGAGCCATTTTTGGGGTAGGAAAGATTCTTCCTCACAACCCCATCACCTGAGGAGGAGTCACTGTTACCAGACATTGGGGTGGCAAGTAGGAAAAACAGTCAGACAGCATGGCTTAACAAGTGGAGTTGAATAAACTGTGAGCTCTAATAAAAGCTACTGGCACATGGAAACTCTTCATAGGGAACATGACAGCATGGAAATCAGTTAGACTGTCTCTATGCCCTCATGCACAAAGGACGCTGTTTTGGTGAAAAGAACACAGAAGTGTGATGGAGCAGTTTATGAGCAAACTGAAGTGCAACAATCTCAAGGGGCTAGATTTGTATTGCAGGTGTAGTAATACAGCACACAACGTCATGTACACATCTCGTAAATTCTTAAAGCAGTTTCAATAGTCTGTCATATCAGGACAGTAACCATCTAAATGCTCCATGGCATATGGATAAATAGCAGCAACAGGTGCAGATAAGGAAAGGGAAGTAAGAGAACATTTTTTTTACAGTGCACAAATAGTGAAGGGGATCTTAGTATTTTTCTGGACTGTATTTTATCTAGTAAAATTGCCAGAGGGCCTACGTCTCTCCTTGGTAGTCCATGTACGTACCTACCCTCTTCTTTAACTACTTTTCCAAGGTGACCTCAGGTGCTGAAAATTAATTCCCATCACTAGCCCTCCAGCAATCTTCCAAACTAGTGTTTTTGCTGACAAGTCAGCAGCAGGCAGGCAGATAGATAGATGCTGCTCCAACCATCTCTGCTGGAGTCTCCAGGGTGGAAGGAGACACCCTTGACTTTTCTCCCACAGTGCCAGGTGTCCTCTGTAATCCAAGAGAGCAAGTGCCATACTCACTGCTGGTGTAAATGGATGCCACTCAGAGAACTGGAGTGGAATTGTGCCTACTCATGTCAGCAGTGAAATTTGCCTTAAGTATCAAATGTTCAAGGTCAGATTATTTTCCTAAAGGAAACCCCTCTCTGCAATACAAGTTAAGTGTGAAGAGAGATCCATGGAGACTGCTTTATGTAGGATACCACCAAGGTATGCAGGGATTTGGGAACAGCTCATCCAGATTCTAGAGAGGCCAGCCAGCCTGTTTGGTTGCCTTGTCTACCAGGGGAGGAAACAAGGAGAACTTCATGTTTTAGCAGCAAGCCAACTAACATGCTATTTTAAGGTAAATAGTTCACGTCTGACCCTAAAAATTTCAACTTTTGACAAATATTTCAGAAGTCAGTGGACTAGTGTCAGTACCTTTATCTTGCAGACTGAACCAGAGCAGTTCAGCTACTTATATCACCAGTAGCTGCCATTCCTACCCTGCTGACTTTGGTGTGTTACTCTTGAAATAAATCTGAAGTGATTTTGAAATGCATGGACAACCTGGTCATCTGTACCAACGAGACATGTGTGACAGACCCAGACCAGTGGGATACAGGAGTCCGGTAGAAGGCAAATATATTGGCCACTGAATGAACAGTTTTCTGTTCCCTCAGTGACCAGAGCAGGGGCTGCCCTAGAGCAATCAGGAACCTGCCAGAACCAATTAAGACAGGCAAGCTAATCAAGACACCTGGAGCCAATTAAGAACTTTCTAGATTCAATTATGGCAGGCAGGCTAATCAGGACACCTGGTTGAAAAAGGACCTCCCATCAGTTAGTAGGGGGGCACGCCAGGAGCAGGGAGTGAGAAGGCGTGCTGCTGGAGGAGTGAAGTATTCAAGTGTGATCAGGCTTCAGGAGGAAGATCCTGCAGTGATGATAAAGAAGGTGCTGGGGGGAAGGCAATGGGGAAGTAGCCCAGGGAATTGTAGCTGTCACGCAGCTGATACAGGGAACATTGTGGACAGCTGCTATCCACAAGGCCCTGGGCTGGAACCCGGCGTAGAGGGTGGGCCCAGGTTCCCCCCCATCCCCCAACTCCTGATCGGACACAGGAGGAGTTGACCTGGTCTGTGAGAAACACGAGAAGGGAAGCTCTAAATTGGAAAGGGATCTGCCCTGTCCCCGACCCACCAGGTGGGACACAGAGACTGCAGGGATTGTTCTCCATTTCCCCCATGCTGGCCAGTGATGAGGTTAGCTGAGTGGACGGCAGGTTTGAGCCACTAGCAAGAGTGGCCAAACTGAGGGCTGCCGTGAATCTCTGAGGCGAGCAAATCTGCCAATAAGCGCAGGACCCACCGAGGCAGAGGAGGAACTTTGTCACACATGTGATGGACACCCAAGCAATTCGAAAATCTAGATACAGAGCCCCTTATCTTAGAAGGGCACTTTTTCCCTCCTGTTACAAGAAGAGTCAGTCCTGGGTCAGGTTAAAATGTTACATTACTGAGATCCGGCTCTATTCCCTACCTAGCTCCGTGGCACCACGCAACGGGCAGAAAAGGCCTCTCCCTGCATCACTGCCTATAGAACGAAAGACTGGGCAAACCCAATCCCAGCTAGTTCCACTCTGCAATCATTAGTTAACGAACATTACTGGACAAAAGTGCTGTGGTATCAAAGTCCTTCTGCAACAACTGTCCTGACTTTAAAACCAGAAAGGAGAGAGAGGAATGGGACAGAAAAGTGAAGGACAAGAATATGTAAGGGACTGTGGTGGCCAACATGGGGTTGATTAATCCTTGGTATGCTCTGCAGTTTTTGCATCCAAGATAATTTAAACTACAAACATTTGCTTTTTGGTAGTCTGTTGGTCTGTTATGTTAAGGTTTAAACTTAATGACCGTTGCTAGAAAAAACAAGCCTCTGTTACTCACTGCCACTTGTGCAGAATCCATGAACCTCAGTCCAAAGTAGTCATTTTCAACGAGGTCCAGATGATACATGATCTGTTCAAACAGATGTTGGCCCTTGGCTTTTTTCTGAAATTGCAAAATGAATTAGCATATAACAGGTATATTTGTTACTGCATTTACCTTTTCAAGGCTACGCAAACACAAATTGAGTATGCCAAAAAAATGTTTCTAAACACAAAATTGGCAACAGCCTCACCTACAACTGTAGAGTTGCTGGCATTTACGGTGCACCAAGTACATGAAAATATTTAATGATCTGTAATTTATCAAATGTAGATTTTAAACCTGTCTTTATAAGGAGCTAGTGCCAAAATGCCAATAATTTGCAAGTATTCAGCAAGGAACCCTATGATTCTGTGTCCCCCTGCATGCCCAATGAGGGCACTTTATGCCATGAAATTGGAAACAAGGTTGTCGTCTGGCACGGCCTAATGCACCAGGCAGTTTTCAAGGACAGGTATAGAAATAGCCACTATTTGAAATCCAGACATAATTCTTATAATTCTTCACCTTTGAAGCAGATGGGGGGGGGGGGGGGGACCAAAATCATACAAAGACTATACTCTAGGATAGCTCAGTCATCAAATCCTTTCAAATGACTAAAGCAAAGCGAATCAAGCAACATTTCTCGAACACAGTGCACTCTCACCAACAAGTGATTTCACAACCCTTACATACATAGTAGAGAGATTCATTGCTTGTTCACAGAAATGTGTACCATTCACTCCTTTAATTTATTGATCTGGTGAGCCACTCCATCCTATTTATTTTTTAAAAAACCTATTATCTTCGTTTACCTGCATACACGAAAACCAACAGCAAAAATACCAAAAGCCAGTCTTTATTTAAAGAAACAGCTAAGATCGCTAAGGGACACTACTGAAAAGTATTTACATAACACATCACTGATAAAACCCATACACTTAAAATGTCAGTATATATATATATATATATACATAATATCATAGAATAGCAACCTTATCTCTGATCCCAAATAAATACCATGTTTCTGTGATAAATACAAAGTATGAACATAAAACATTTGAAAATCAAACGTTAAAAATTCTGTGCATTGTGGCAGCTGATCAGCTTCAAACAAGTCAAATTTACATATACATAAAAATGCTACATACTTTTCCTATTAAATTTCTTTAACAACACTATTCTCAAGGAAGCACTTTATCAAAACTTTTATTATCTACTGCTTGATTTCAACAAGTATTTCTCACTTAGTCTCCTGTAAGAGAAAATATTTAGATACAACATCAAGATAATAAAAATCCACTAAGAAAACCCATGGGTCAGAGTTAAGATTCTTATGTTGTGATGAAAGATATATTATTTTTATCAAGTAGAAATAAATTTATTTATGTTTATTAGTCAGGCAGTGTACATGTTTAATGTCCTTACCTATTTATTTCCTTGCTTGTAAGTGGTTGGGTTTTGTAAACAACTGATGTGATTCTTAATACACTGTTGGCACTCAGCAACTTTAACAGGTTTACACAGTTATGAGTTGAGTAAAACCCAAACTTTTGTCCCATACTGTATGCCAACTCACTAGAAGCTCACTACCAGGGTGAAATAGTCTATCACAGAATTCTTGACTAGGTTTGTTTAAAAAAGTAGTCAAATGAGTTGAACACAGATACAAAAGCCACTGAGTACAGTCTAATGATTTCTACAAAATTTGCTTTGTTTATAAAGTAATATCGAGAGCTAACTATAATTCTTATTCTCAGAAGTTCCTCCATCTCTGCTTCAACCACTAAATCCCATACTAAAAGAGCAAGCAAACTTTTTACCACCCTATGGTACTCTGATCTTTAAATACTTTGCATTTAGTTAAAACTGTAACCGTGGTCCTGGGTTAAACCTCTCTTTCAATATGATTCAAACCTACATTTTATACTGAAAGCTCTAAATCAAATATGACAAAAGCCTAGACCAGTGGTCCCCAAACTTTTCAGGATCATGCCCCCCCTTGTCCCTGTCCATGCCCTCCCCTGGGGCCAGGAGTGGGGGGACACAGAGAAGGCCTGAGACTGGGGCCGCATCTGGGGGCAGGGTTGGGAGCGGAGCCATGGCCAGAAGCTGAGGCTGGGGGCGAGGCCAGGCATGGGCCCAGGAGCTGGGGCCACAGTAGAGCTGGGAGCAAAGCAGGGCTGAGTGGTGCTCCCTCCCCACCGCCCCCCCCAAATGTTGCTCAGGCCCCCCAAGGGCATGGTGCACCCCTCAGTTTGTGGAACCTCTGGCCTAGACACTGATTTCAGGCTGTCATACTCTTCTGTCACTCCCTTATTACTAAGTACCAGGAGGACTTGGAACAGCAAGTGACCTCACATATATGCACAGCAATCATCAAGTATAAGAGGAGGCACTGGGGACAGACCATCAGCCTCTTCTGTTAGTTTCAGTTAATAGTCATTATTATTAAAAAAAAATGTATTAAAAACTCTCCAAACAACTTTGTTACAACTCTTGAACCAACAGGAGCTCATCTGTTTATTTAAAATAATAATTTCTTCCACTTTTAAGACATTTGAGCCAAGGTCCTCTTTCTTCCAAAACAACACATTGAGCTATTAATATTTTATCTTAACAAGTGGATGTTTCCTGCAGCATAAACAATAGGAAAGACAGGCTGATCAAAGTGAAATAAATTCAGGTTTGGGAAAGGTGAAGTTACAAAAGGCATCAGCTCACACCAAGGACCTGATGCCTGGTCTAAAGCCAAGGAAAAGGCTCCACAACAACTGCATTTTAGATTTTACTTTTATTAAAATATCTATATATTATAAACGGCTATTCAAGCTACGTTTCAAGCTTTATAATGCTAATAGCTGAACGAACAGGTAAATGAGAGCCCCTTACCTCCATCTAGGACAGAGGTGGGCAAACTATGGCCCATGGGCCACATCCTGCCCAGTGCTTGAGTTCCCGGCCGGGGAGGCTAGCCCCTGGCCCCTCCCCTGCTGTTCCCCCTCCCCCTCAGCCTCAGCTCACCATGCCACCAGCACTCTGGGCAGCGGTGCGAGCTCCTGCCAGATAGCGCAGCAACGTGGCTGGCTCCAGCCAGGCAGCGCGGCTGCCAGGCCTGCTGCTCTGAGCAGCATGGTAAGGGAGCAGGGGGCAGTCGGTCCTGGTGGGCAGAGGTTCGGGGGGTGCAGTCAGGGGACACGGGGGTTGGATAGGTGTGGGAGTCCTGGAGGGCCTGTCGGGCGGGGGGGGTGGATAGGGGTCAGGGCAGTCAGGGTACGGGGGGGGTTGGATGGGGTGGGGTCCCGAGGGGGGGCGGTCAGGGGACAAAGAGCAGGGGGCGTTGGATGGGTCGAGGGTTCTGAGGGGGGCAGTCAGGGGGCAGGGGCCAGGCTGTTTGGGGATGCACAGCCTTCCCTACCCGGCCCTCCATACAGTTTCAGAACCCCGATGTGGCCCTCAGGCCAAAAAGTTTGCCCACCCCTGATCTACAACGTCAGTTTGACCCTGGCTCAGGTTGTAAAAGCTGTTATTGTCTAAAAGCTACTCAGTGACACCTGAAATTCATGGATGTTTATTTCCCAGTGGATAGATGTCCACATCACAAGTGGCACCTATCTTGGCAGTCTAAGCAGAGGGACAAAGGACCAAATGGACAGAGACTGAATTCCGCGGGAGGCAGTCCCTCAAGAATGGGATTTAAGGTATTGGTGGGAAAGCCTATATTCCTGCCTGTACTGTGCTTCTGACTTAGCTACTGGCCCTGTCAATCCAGCATCCCTCACGCACAGTTTTATGGACACAATTTATATCAAACAATAAATGTAAAATACCCATTTGGTGTAAGTTAAACAAATTTTAAAGTTTTAGTTGAAAACTCCACTGCTGGGAGCTACACATACATTCCCAAAGGTTTGTTAAACAGGTCTCCTACTGTCTATGTTTAACTAATGGAAGCCAAGGGATGAACTCTACAATAAGTTACTTTTTATGGGTTCACATAAACTTACTTGTGTTCAATAAAACTGCCATTCCCAGCACGTTCCAAAGGAATAGCAAAGATACATTTCTATTGCATTTCCATTCAAGAGACTATAAAGTAACAACTCAGTTGCAGAAACACTCAGTTTTTTTTAGACTGGTATTTTGATCTCACTCTTACCTTGTGTGTTTTGGCAGAGCTGGGGTTACCTCAAAGGACAAGCAGTTAAGCGCTTCCAAGTTGCTTAATGATTTCCAATAAAGTATTAACTACTTCACCCACAAACAGACCTAAATTTGAGACTGGTTCTCCCTTCAGGGAGACAAATTAACCTCCTCATGCATATGTAATTTCTTGAAATCCCAACGCTTGATTAATGTAGATTATTAAACTAGGCAGGAGGTAACAGGGGGAAAAAACCCTCTAACAGCAAGAGGGCTGGGTTGTTTAAATAAAATAAGTCTTTGAATAGTACAGGGCAGCGAAGGGCTTGTCTATATTTGAAATGTACCAAAATAGCTATTTTTGAATAATGCCTTGTGTGGACAAACTTGTTCCGGAATAAGAGCGCCTTTTACTGGTTTAGGTTAATCCACACAGGGGCTTATGCCAACATAATTATTCCAGAATAATTATTTTGGAATAGCTATTTTGGGTAAGTTTACAAGTGTAGACAAGCCCTGGACCTAAATCAACTGTCAGCTTCCTGCTTAAGAGTGAGACACCACTCTTTAGGAGGAAACAGTCAGGGAATACCATGTACTAGATCCCCAAACCCTTCTACGAGGGGATATTTATGACTTTCTGTGTCAGACACACATGAAGTGTCCTCATAGTGGGAAATAATCCCCACCCCTCCAAAATTAACCATGGGGAGGAGCCGTCTTAGTGTGACTCTCACCTCTCCTCCATGGAGGATGCCATACTGCACGCTCCCATGCATCACCCCTTACTAGTCCAGTACCATGGTTTTCTTCATCAAAGGTCAACAATTGTACTAACATGCAGTTGTTTGGTAACACAGAGACTGGAGTTAAATCAAACAACCCATCGTCAATGGTAAGTGAAGCCAAGGTTCATATCTAGGTTGCCAGTGGTGAAGGGTATCCTTATGGACAATCAGCCATGTTCACGTGTCTCAGATTTGTACTAACAGTATAAGCCAGCACCTGCTCAGTTTTAGAAAATGGAAGTGGCTTCACGACCTGCTTCCTTCCAAAAAAAAGTTGTTCCCAGTAACTGGGTCAGATCATCAGTTGGTGTAACACAGCTTTAATGGATCTATACTAACTTACATCAGTTGAGGATATGACCCATACACTGTACAGACAAGTGCATTTTCACAGGTTGGGCAGCTCACACTTTTACTATTCTATACTGCCTGACCCCCCCCACCCCCGCATGTGAATAACTCAAAATAAAGATTTTTTTTTTAAACCCCACATCCATTTTACTACCCAAGAAATTATCAAGAGGTAATTTCTTTCCTGCACTCCCATCCATTTTGGGGAGAAGGGATTATCTATGCCTGAAAAACACAAGATCTCTAACCCATCTCCATTATGTCACTACTAAACTCACTATCCCCCAAACCAGCTCCCTGTTGCAGTCATAATACTTCTAGGAGAAATGAACTGTAGAAGATTCCTTTCAGAGCATCAGAGGTCAGTTAAGAAAAACCCCCTCCCTTCTGCATTTACCAAACACTCTGCCCTGGCCTGCCTATCTCATCCACCTGCTAAGTCTTGTTCTTTAGATTGTAAATTCTTTGGGACAGGGATCATCATATATTTCTACCACATTTGTCCTCTAGGCCAGGGGTTCTCAACCTTTTTCTTTCCGAGCCCCCCCGACATGGTATAAAAACTCCACAGCACACCTGTGCCACAACAACTCTTTTTCTGCCTATCCAATAGATTAAAAGCCAGGGCCAGCATTAAGGGGTAGCAAGCAGGGCAACTGCCTGGGGACCCACGCCACAGTGGGCCCACAAAGCTAGGTTGTTCACGCTTTGGCTTCAGCAGACGGAAGAATTAATTCTAGTTTTTGTCCCATTTGTGGATCTTTCAGGAGTTTGTTTGGATAGAAGCATACAAGAGTCACATGTTTGCAGTAATGAAAACCTTTGTTCAATTCAACTGGAAAGTTGAGTCACTGACAATATTCGCTGTTATCCCTTTATGTCATGTGATTTAGGACTGCCTATTCAGTTTCAGTGCTCTACGGGTAAAGAACGTACTTTGAGGCTTTGAGAATTAAGGACCACATCCTTGAACTAAGAGAGCCAAATTTTCAGGACTGCCACTTGTGGTCATGGAATGTGTTTCTGCAAATGCGTATTCATTTGCTCAAAATACCCTTTTTGTAGGCTGACGGTATGTGATGAAAATTTAAAATCTGGCTTTTAATATTTATGGAAACATTCAAACAGGAAAGGAAGGAGACTGATCACTTTATTTACAGCAATGAGTCTTCAATATTACAAGTGCAATTAAGGGATCAAAACTATTTAATGGATGGCAATCCTTTATATCGTATTGTGTATTTTATATTACGGCACAAGTGGCTAAACGTTTTTTTCATAAATGTGAAAAAATATACATGACACAACACTTTTCAGTATAGAGTAAAATATATGATCACAATAACCCTGTTTCAAGACCAGACAGTTAACCCACACACGAAGTTTCAGAAAATAACGTTTCCACTCTTCCCCACCCCGTCAGAAATACAAAACAGTCTAACAGCAATAATTTTCTAGAACAGGTTTTGTCTCCTTCTCCACAGCCATAGGACATGTAGGAAGTCCCATGTTGGAATTTTAATTTGGCTAGAAGCAATCAGCACTTATATAGCACTTTTCATCTTCAATGTGTTTTATAAAACATTACTTCTAAATTTTAAATTGACTTTTTAGCTAATTCACACTAATCCAGGGAGCAGTCCGAATTTAGTTTACATAATTCCTAGTTTTAATGACAATGAATTATGACCGACAGAAAAAGCTTCATTTTACAATTTCCATGCTAAACAAGACATACATTCATAAGTGAGAAAATGGATTGTAGCCTTACAACTGGAATTAACATAGCAAGTTTGAGAAGTATTTTAAGCAAAAGAGAAAATGATTCTTGCAAATCAGCCGAGCTCTTTATTTAATCCAGTTTCATCCCATTGCTTCCCAATATAGATCTCATACCACTCCAAAAATTCCTCTCCCTCCTTGCCACACTACAGATTGGAGAAACCTATATGTAGGAGATAGATGCTGAAATCCTGGACTCAGCTGGTGGAGATGAGTGGAGCATTCATAAGCATTGGTGGGTCTGCTACATGCATTTCTCTGAAAACAGAAAATTGCATGGACAATTAAAGAAGTCAAACAGTGAAACCGAGGCACACTTGGGAAAAACTTTTAAACTAAAATCCTATTCAAGAGTAGCACTATTTAACCTATAATACAGGGGTGGCCAACCTGAGCCTGAGAAGGAGCCAGAATTTACCAATATACATTGCCAAAGAGCCACAGTAATAAGTCAGCAGCCCCCACATCAGTCCCGCTCTCAGTGCCTCCCACCCACCAGCAGCCCCGCCGATGAGCGCCTCCCTCTCCCTCTCCCTCCCCCACCTCCTGATCAGCTGTTTCGTGGCGTGCAGGAAGCTCGGGGGGGGGGGGGTGCGGGAAGAGGAGCGAGGGCACGGCAAACTCAGGGGAGGGGATGGGAAGGGGTGGAGAGAGGGCAGGGCCTGTGGCAGAGCCACGGTTTGAGCAGTGAGCACCCCCCAGCACACTGGAAAGTTGGTGCCTGTAGCTGCAGCCCCGGAGTCGGTGCCTATACAAGGAGCCGCATATTAACTTCTGAAGAGCCGCATGTGGTTCCGGAGCCACAGGTTGGCCACCCCTGTGATAATACATTATTCTTCTAGTCTATATAGTTTTTTATACCACACATCACAGTATCTGATTGTTTTTCAGTAGTGCATTAAGCCATGTGACTACACAAGTCACATGTTGTTTGTTCTCTCATCTGAGGGAGAAGCATGTGCAGTGGAGTGTCTTGTTTTGATAGCAACAGATATATATATATATATATTAAAAAAAAAAAGCTACGTGTTTATCAGAAAGTAGTGAGGTCTGCGATCGTCCTTAGTTCCTGGGGGGAGTTCATTCCATAGTCTCAGACCACACCTAGAGAAAGTTCTGTCTCCTGCTTGGATGAGTTTTACTGTTGTGGTAGAGGGTTTCACTGTGCCAGAGGAGCAACGTTATTGACCACAGTGTTTGTCCCAGAGCTTCAGATGATCGTTTAGATAGCCTGGGCCCAGGCTATGGAGCATTTTGAAAATAATGACTGAGATTTTGAATTTGATTCAATCGTCTACGAGAAGCCAGTGTAGACAGCAGAGGACAGGTCTGATACGTCCCTGGTGACCTGTGTTGCCAAGAAGACACACCAAGGAATTCTGCAGTAGTTGGAGTTTTCTAAGTGCTGAAGGCTTCATACCCATATATATTGCATTGCTGTAATCCAGCCAAGTCGTGATGGAGGCTGAGTAACTGAGGCCAGATCTTCATCTGCCAGGATGGGACTGAGTTTCCTGGCCAAGGAAAGATGGTAAAAACTGTTACTCACAGATGCGGTTATGTGAGAGCTCTACATCAATGAGGAATCCATGAGTACTCCTAAACTATGGACTGAATTGATTGATTGTGCAAGTGTATCTTCAACCAAAGGATACTGCACCATGGCTGCACACATTTCAAAATACTTCACCTCCATCTGGTTTGGGTTCGCCTTCAGCCAGCTGTTCTTCATTCAAGAGTTGATCTTATCTAAACATTGAGCCATATTGGTGGTAGCAGTTTGGTTGCATGTGGTGAAGAATAGGCTGTGTCTCTTCTGCGTATTGCTGGCATTTAAGTCAGTGTCATCTGACAAATTCACCTATGTAGGCACAGAAAAGGACCAGAGAGATAACTGATCCTTGCGGACCTCCACAGGTAAGGGGTCTGGTGATGGAGATGCAGTTTCCCCATCACTACTTATTTGGGAGCATCCTTCCAGAAAAGGACTCAAAACACTTTAGCACATGAACCCCTGCCACACCTCTCAAGCGCGAGAGCACCATTTTACGGTGAACAGTGACAAATGTTGTAAAGAGGTCCAGCAGGATGAAAATGGATGTCTGTCCTCCACCCATTGACTGGAAGGGATCATCCAACAGTGCACTAAAGTGGTGTTGGTTCCATGTCCTGGCCTGAAGCATATTGTGCAGGATCCAGAATGTCAGATGAGCTCATTATGGCTGACCTTTTGCTAGCTTCTCTGTGAGCTTCCTGAGGAACGGCAGGTTTGACACTGGGCTGTAGCTGCCTATGACTGAAGTATTCAGGATGGGTTTCTTCAGTGCTGGATGGACTAATAAGTGTTTGAAGGAGGAAGGGGAGATTCCTTCTCTGAAAGAGGCACTCACTATTTTGGCCAGGCGTGGCACCAGTTTTTCATGATTTTCTTTCCTTAAAGAAAAGTTTCTCTCACACACACACACAGTAGGAACAACATAATGTTGTAGTCAAGGAAACTCTTCTTGCCTCCTGCAGTGCCATGGCATAAGACTTCAAAAAATATTTACAACTAGCACAAGACTTCCGCCTTCAACACTCTAGCTGCCTTCCCTCTCATTTTAGCTGTTGCAGGACATCAGCAATGACAGCAACATGTGAGGATGCAGAGAGGGGACAGAATGCTTAGTGACTTCTGTGCTGACACTTGAGGACAAAAGCCCATTACCAGTCCAATTACCCCATGAGTTAAGTGTCTGTTGTAGGAAGCTGTTCTCTCTCAAAGCACTCCAGAAACATTTGGGTTCCATACACTCCAAAGACAAGAATCAAAACAGGCCCTTGAATGGAAAGATTACCTTAAATCACAGCAGACTGTGTAAAAAGAAAAGGAGTACTTGTGGCACCTTAGAGACTAACCAATTTATTTGAGCATAAGCTTTCGTGAGCTACAGCTCACTTCATCGGATGTGTGAGAGAAAGAGGAGGAAACAGTAGCAATCAATAAGAAAAGGAGTTGGCAGGGAAATTTCTTGCTAGTTTCAAAGTGGATTGTTTGTTTGAAGCTATCCTCTTGCCCCACCCATACATTCCCTAACTAGTGTTCTAACCAGTGTTCAAGTTCTTTGTTTCATCCTGCATTTCCACTACTTTTTCCTTCTTCCCCAACACACAAAGGCAGAGTGTGAGGCCAGTAAGTCATCTTAAATTAATGGAAAGTCTCTGAAGAAGCCAATGAGCAGTGCTGCTGTGGAAAGCAAGCACTTGTGCTAACCACCACCAACGCACTATAAATACGACAAGTAGCTGCACAAGTACAGCATGCTCATTTGCAGTTACTGTTCTCCCAGACAGCCACAAACGAGGCCTAGTGTGTGTGATGGTGACACTGACTCCTGGAGCACAAGTACTGGATGGTTGACCAAGTCATTTCACAGAAGGCAAGGAAGTAACTCTCCTGGATAATAATGATTAGCCTGCAAAAGTCTCTAAGGGAGCAAGAAAGAGGAATGATAGATTTCTTCTAGAAAGAAAAAAGGTAACTTATGCCTTCATCTTTACATTTAGTCACCTGGATAAGTCATGACACCTCTCAAAGATCAATTTATCTTCCTCATAGAATCAAAAATGTTATTACAGACACCAGGAATTTGCCTGTAGAGCCAGCGCCAGCTGCAGAAAGATTATTGTTCTAGTTGTGTATAGTCACTATACTTTAGTACTTACTATTGCAGCTATGATTATAAAGTGTTTGTGGACATTTCTGGTTCCAGGTCAAGCATTTTACATATAAAACAGCCCTGGACATGCTACTTATATTGTTTCAACAAAATTTACAGGGGCGTATTATTTTACTACTCACTCTAAAGGCCTTATTTGTTAGTCAGTTTAGACAACATCTCTATAAATGCAATGTTTCTAATATTTTTTAAAAAATTCAGGAACTCTGTTTCAAGTATTGGAGAAGGGATTATTTTCCAGCCACTGTACCTCACTGCCACCACAGTACTACTCGATAGTCAAGCAATCCCTAGAACGCCCAATGCTATTTTAACTAGGGCTGTCGAGCAATTAAAAAAAATTAATTGCGATTAATCGTGCTGTTAAACAATAATAGAATACCATTTCTTGAATATATTTGAAAATGTAGAAAACATCCACAAATATTTAATTTCAATTACAACACAGAATACCAAGTGTACAGTTCTCACTATTTTTTATTACAAATATTTGCACTGTAAAAAAAAAACAAAAAAATAGTATTTTTCAATTCACCTCATACAAGTACCATAGTGAAATCTCTTTATCGTGAAAGTGCAACTTACAAATGTGGATTTTTTTTTTTGGTTACATAACTGCTTTCAAAAACAAAACAACGTAAAACTTTAGAGCCTAGAAGTCCACTCAGTCCTACTTCTTCTTCAGCCAATCGCTAAGAGAAACAAGTTTGTTTACATTTATGGGAGATAATGCTGCCCGCTTCTTATTTAAAATGTCACCTGAAAGTGAGAACAGGTGTTCGCATGGCACTTTTGTAGCCAGCACTGCAAGGTATTTACGTGCCAAATATGCTAAACATTCATGATAGAGAGATTGTACTACAGTACTTTTATGAGGAGAATTGAAAAATCCTATTTCTTTTGTTTATCATTTTACAGCGCAAATATTTGTAATCAAAATAATAATATAAAGTAAGCACTGTACACTTTGTATTATGTGTTGTAACTGAAATCAATATATTTGAGAGTATAGAAAAACATCCAAAAATACTTAATACATTTCAACTGGTATTTTATTGTTTAACAGTGCAATTAAAACCACGATTAATCGTGATTCATTTTTTAATTGCGATTAATTTTTTGAGTTAACCATGTGAGTTAACTGCGATTAATCGACAGCCCTAATTTTAACACATTCTTGAACAGTTAATTATGAGAGAAAGTCCATTTGCTTTAAGACAGGACTTGCAGAGCAACCATTCTGAGCAGTGGCTCCGACAATCTCATTGGTACTGAGCAACTCACACCGAAGTCAACATCTTTCATGATCTAGTCATACGTTAAGAGAGCCGCAGTGAGCCACAGCTTCTCAACACTGGGCTGTTCAAACTCAAACAAGACATCACTGACATAGCTATAAACTAAAGAGAGGTGAGTGGCAGCAGTCACCATTGTCAGTCCTGTTGGCCAATACGTCATCATGCAAAGCAAACGAACACTCACAAATGATCTTCAGCTCTTTAGGCTGCCCTGTATTTTTAAACAGACACATCACACACAATCAAACATATTATTTAAGGTTCTTTACGCAGGTTTATCAGAGAAGTCAGCATTCAGATTTGAAGGATGTGAACTTTCAATAATCTGGTACATGCCAACAGTGATCTGTCTACATAGATATCAGGTAGAAAGCTGCTGAATGAAAAGGTAGCAGAACTTCAGAAACAATTTTTATTTCCCTGCACATCACTCCCATTAACTGAGTTACACCAAGGGGCTTAACTTCTCCTTCAATGTGCATGCACAGGACTGAAAAGGAAATATGAACCACCCCCAAATGCTGCTAAGCATCTCTCCATCTAAGTTAGACCTACCTCAGTATGCCACAACTCACTAGCACAGTGAAAAACATTCAATATTTACAGCACAATGAACGTGTTAACTGACAGCGCTGACTAACCACTGCATTATCCTTTCAGCACCTATTTATAATCAGATGCTAATAGATCTGGGTTGGTTGCTATGACAAACAGGCATATATAGCTTTATCCATTTCATAGAAAATAAAGAACTGAACCTGACTGATGCAAGTCAATAGTATTTAAAAAGCAGCTGTCTCTCTTTCATACCGGTAAGTCCACACTGACATCAGTTCCATCCAGCAACGATACTCGACAAGTGATGATGGATTTTGCATCTCCCGCCGCAGGGATGTGGGTTGCAGCTCTTTGGGCCTCTCTTAGCCGCTCCTTCTCCACATGCTTGCGCATAGACCGACGCCCCAGAGTTCGTCGAAAGAAACGTAACATCTTTGCTATGGAGCCCCAAGACAAAGAAAGAACAGATGTTAACATTTCAAGAAAGCAAAAGAATCTAAGACAGCACTTAATGAAGCCTGTGATTTTCCAGGGGGTCTAATGGAATTAGGGACTCAAATTCAATTGAATTGTTTAGGGATCTGGGTGCTTAACTCCTTTCAGCTCCTTAGAAAATCCCAAATAAAAGCCTTAGTGAAATACTGAATGGGATTCAGGGATTGGTTCCCAGCACCATATTAAGACAACTCCGGTGCTTAAAGTAAAGTATTTAGGAAAATCCAGTGACTCCTTATTCAGATCTCACACGGTTAACAGTGAGCTTATACCCATGGCAGTCAAATTTCTTCATGTCCCTAAATTAGTTAGTTATGCTTTCTCCCAGGCTACTTTCCTGATTGAAATGCTCCCCTTTTCATATGGAACAAGTTACAAACAGTTCTTAATACTCTTTGGATTGTGCACAAAATCCAATTTATAAACAAATCAGACAATTTGTACACATTTATTCCTTTTCAGTCACAGAAACGCTGATTTAGGTGGATGAGTGCCTGAGCTGGCAAACGTACCCAGGCTGCAAGTTCCTATCTAAACTACAAATACAATCCCATCAGGGACTTGAGTCACAACAGAAAAGTCCCCTAAGTTAGTTCCAAGCTTGGGCCTCCATCCTGTAAGCTGATCTGCACAGGTGGAAGCCTGTACTTTAGCACAGCCCCGCTGACTTCAATTATGCTCTATGCAGGGATTCAGTTGTTTGCAACCAGGGAATCTAAAAGCTGATCCAGTTTGTAGTATGATCTGGACCTTAATCACACAAAAGGTAATAACCAGCCTACACTACAAAGTGAAAACATGTTTGTAACCAGTTCATGTGATGCCTCCTCTGTGGCCAGGTTCCATAGCATTTGTAATACACACAAGGCCTAAGACTGTTTTGGGAAGGTCAGTCACCCCTGATCCCGTGGTTTAAACTGTGCTATGACAAGCACCTGGAGATTTGCACCTTGCATGAATCACACTTGAGTCAAAACAAGCTGGTTCTCTGTAAAGTTTCAACCTTAATCACAACCCAAAAGGAAAAAACACCAAATGTATCTTCAGTCTTCTGTCTGGACTTGCCTGCCACATGCTATCACGGTGCAAATCAGAAATTCCTCTAAGGTTAACTAAGACCAATAGCAAGAGAGACTTAAAAAAAAAAATTACAAATATGACTTGCGTCATAAACCCACAATAATATCCACTCCCATTCATAATATAATCCAATAACATCTGCTACCATTCATAACGTCAGTTTTACTGAAACTAGTAGACTAGAAGGATGAGGCCTATGTCTCATATTTAATTAAAATGAAAAATATATGGTTTAAAGGGACAGTCAGAAAATCTAACTAAGAAGCCATACAGAAAATGGCAAGCTGAACATCATTTCATTTCTGTCTCCTGCCCCAGCCCTGTCTCCTCTTTGTCTTCACCTCCCAAAAAAACAGTAGCAGAGTTTACAAAGCTACCCACTGCAGTTTAGTCTTTAAACAGGACAGTGGGAAGCCACATGCTTCTGCTATAACTGTTCACAGAGACATCCAACAGGTTGCTTGCAAGGAGCTGCTGAACAGCTCAGGCTTCCTCTTGCCCTTCCTCACAATGCTTCATGCTTGGCAAATCTACCCAGAAAAGAGCAACTGAAGAGGAAGACACACACAAAACAAAAAAACAGTGTACAAAACTATTTTGCCTCACAATTTGGACTGTTCCAGTAATTTGTAGATGTAACAGATTCCTGTGTACAGCAGCTGCCTATAAAAGATAGCTTTGTTGCTTAGAAAACAAATAACTATAACTTCTTACCTTATCTGGTGCCCAGGAAAATACCATTCAAGCACCTTTAAATAACACTTGAAAGGCTTAAAATTAGAGAATGAATCATCACTAAGTAACACATGCAATAAAACGACAAAAAGCATATGTGGCCTGCCTGGATTTCCAGAGGAGAAAGTTGATGCACTTATGCCCCTTACACAGCAGACAGTCACAGATTTCTTTCTAGGTCCACCCAAGAGTTTCAATACGCATAACAACAACAACAACAGGGCAGCGACTCTGAGGCTGGGTCAACCGACCCCAGCTTAGGCTGCGGGGCGAGAAATCGCCATGTAGACGTTTGGACTTGGGCTGGACCCAGCTCTCAGAGCCGGGGCACCAGCCTGAGCCCAAACATCTGCACTGCTAGTTCTAGCCCTGCAGCATGACCCACGGGCTCTGAGACCCACTGTCACAAGGAGGGGGGCTGTGTGTGCGCGCGCTGTGTAGACACCTAGTCTCACACCTCGGTGGAGGTGAGATTGTTCCCGACCTCCCTGGGCTATAAAATCAGAGAGAGTCCCAGAGGGGGATGGGGGAAGAGGTCTTGAATGCCCAGACCGCGGCGAACAGCTCAGCAGCTCTGAACCGTCTTCATGCTGCGCCCCCTCCATTGAAGCCCGGGACGCTGCCAGTGCCTCCGGCGCAATCACGCGGGGCGGCCCAGGCGGGGCGGCCGCGACCCGACCGGCCGAGACGGGGGCAGACCCGTGTCTCTCTCGGCGTGCAACACCCCACCCCGGTTCCCAGGACGGGCCGAGCCTGGCGAGGATCCTCTGCCCGGCTCCCTCTGCCCGCCCGGCACGCGCCTGGGGGGTCCTTCGGGCAGCAACCAGGGGCAAATCCCCGGCCAGGGCACAGCCCGGGAGGTGGGGGGGGGCCGCCCACGAGGCTGGAGCCCCCGTACACCAGTGGGGGGGGGGGCTGGAGCGGAACCGGGGGGTGGGGGGAGGGGGAATAGAGGGGGGCGACTCGGGGGGGGCTGGAGCGGAACCGGGGGGTAGGGGGCTGCAGGGAAAGGGGGGGCTCGCCCCCACACTACACCACGCGGGGGTTGCCCTGACAGACGCCCCCCCCCCAGCCTGCCGACGCCCGTGGGGACCCCCGGCAGCGCCCCGCCCCTCTCACCTGCTGCCCCGCTCGGGAGCGGAGCCGGCCCCGGCAGCTGCAGTAGGAGCGAGCCCCGGCGGCGGCTCGGGATCGGAGGGCGGAGACTGGGGCGGTTTCGGGGGCGGGCACAGAACCAGCCGGCGGGCCAAAAATGGCCGCTCGGCTCCGCGAGGTCCCTCCCCCGCCTCCCCTTCAAGGTACTGTGCCGCCCGCCCGAGGGCGTCAGCTCCCCTTAAAGGGGCAATGCCACGTTCCACAGGACCCACGGAGAGCCCTCTCCCCTTACGGGGCCGTGCCACCCGCCAGAGGGCCCACAGAGAACAACTCCCCTTAAAGGGGCAGTGCCACACTTCAGGGGGCCTACGCGGGGCCACCGCTCCTTAAAGGGGCTATGCCACCCGCCCCGACCCCCCCCCCGGGCCTCCACAGGACCACCTCCCCTTAAAGGCGCTGTGACACTTGCCAGAGGGCCGACGCAGGACCATCTCCCCTTAAAGGGGCTGCGCCACCCGCCAGAGGGCCTTCGCAGGACCACCTCTCCTTGGAGGGGCAGTCACCCACCACAGGACCCACAGAGAACAGCTCTCCTTAAAGGGGCAGTGCTGCTGGTGATAGGAGGGCGGGCATAGGTAACAAGTACCTGCTCCTCTTAAAAGGGGCCTGGTTCCAGTGCGGTCAGAGCAGGACAGTGCCACCAGCCTGAGGCACCAGGGAGAGAGGCAGGAGCAGTTCCATTGGGGCTGGGGAGGGGGGCTAGAGGAGCACAGGAAGCTCCCCTTTAAGTGAAGGGCCCCTCCCTTTAGCCACACCCCACGCTTGAAACCAAAGGCTGAGTGCCGGAGGTGCTCCCTGTCCTTTAGGTGCCTGTTAACTCTGGAGCCTAGTGAGGACACTTTTACAGCGGACATGTCATAGAACCTCCCCAGCGCACCTCCCACTTCTCCCCCCGCCCTGGTGGCAATGATAGCGAAGCTCACCACTGTTCCTACCCTTCTGACCAGCAAAGGCACAGGAGCAGCCTGAACAAAGTTTTCCAGGCTTGGTTAAACACTGATTACAGGAGAGATGGTATGCAGCACTGCCAACCTATACCTGTGAGTCTGGCATATGTTACCAAGGGAGGCTGTGGAATACCCATCATTGGAGGTTTTTAGGGTTCTCAACCTTCATTGCATCATGACCCCCTCTGACAACAAAAATTACTGTGTGACCCCAGGAGGGGGGGGACAGAAGCCTGAGCCCGCCTAAGCCCTGCTGCCCCAGGTGGGGGGCCAAAGCCCAAGCCCCACCGCCCTGAACTGGGGGACAAAGCCGAAGCCCAAGGGCTTCAGCCCCAGGCAGGGGGCCTGTAACCTGAGCACCGCCACCCAGGGCTGAAGCCCTCAGGCTTTGGCTTCGACCCCAGGCGGTGGGGCTCGGGCTTCGGTTTCAGGCCCCAGCAAGGATAAACCAGCCCTGCTGACTCCATTAAAATGGGGTCACGACTCACTTTGGGGTCCCGACCCACAGTTTGAGAACCATTGGTAAACAGGGATGGTCTAGGACTAGGTTTACTTGATCCTGCCTCAGCACAATGGGGTGGACTAGGTGACCTCTTGAGGTCCCTTCCAGCCCTATGTCTCTATGAGTCTATAAATGCTAACTTTAAAAGAGTAATGCCACCAGGGAAGGGTATTTAGGAGAGAGTAGCTTTGACCCAACTCCTGGCAGCTGCAGAACCCTGGCCCCTGTTTCAGAAACTATCATAAGATAATGATGGTTCTCATTAGAGGCGTAGACAAATCAACCCACATTGCACTAGATGGAGATGTTAATTAAAAAACCTAAGAAAATGAGCCAGAACATTGTGTCCGATGCTATTGTGAATTCATGCCTCCAAATAGACAGTCACTGTAACTCATGCGCTTCCCTGCAGAGTTTGGAGTAGCAGGAACAGGATTCGTGTACATGCTACTCCAGACACTCAGCCCTCTAACCAGATGAGCCAAATGCAAACTGTAAAAAGTCCCATCTTTTCCACAGACCAGCTTCTTTCGTGGGTAACATCACACCTACACAGACTGTACAATACCCCCATGGCTTTGTAGGTTGACTAGTACTCAATTCTTTCCATGCACAAGTTTTCTATTAGCTGCCTTTTGGTTTGGTTTCAGTGTTTTCTCAGATGCTATGTTTTGCTTCAAAATCCCCTGGGAAAACTCAAGTGAACTACCCATGTGCCTGATTTCTATCCCCCAAACATAACATGGCCTATCTTTCCCATAAGGCTCACAGACCTACCATGGAAGTGCAGTTTTTCCTTACTCTGCTTGCATTTAATTTTCCTGAAATATTCTGAGATCCCCAGGATGACCCTTGCTATAGAAAGGCAAGATATTTTGGCAAAAGGGTGCCCCCTTCGTCTCCCATGGCCAACACAGGCACCTACCCAAGGGAGAAACCATCCCCATTTCCTTTTTCCTATGTCTAGGTGGAAACAGAGGATATTACCAGCATTCAAAAGTCATGAGGCAGTGCCCTCGCCCCCCACCACAAAAATCAGGAAATGGACTTACCACCCGAAACTTTTCTTCTTAACCAGTCTTCTGATTTTTCAACCTCTAAGGCAGTGGTTCTCAACCAGGGTTACACATACCCCTGGGGGTATGCAGAGGTCTTCCAGCAGGTACATCAACTCATCTAGATATTTTCCTGGTTTTACAATAGGCTACATAAAAAGCACTAGCAAAGTCAGTACGAACTAAAATTTCATACAATTACTTGTTTATACTGCTCTATATACTATACACTAAAATGTAAGTACAATATTTACATTCCACTTGGTTTATTTTATAATTATATGGTAAAAATGAGAAAGGAAGCAATTTTTCAGTAATAGTGTGCTGTGACATGTTTGTATTTCTGTGTCTGATTTTGTAAGCAAGTCATTTTTAAGTGAGGTGAAACTTGGGGTACGGAACACAAACCAGACTCCTGGAAGGGGTACAGTAGTCTGGAAAGGCTGAGAGCCACTGCTCTAAGGAGGAGCCACCCGCCTCCAATGCATATGTAACCATGTCAGGTTCAAAATGACCTTAAGGGTAAGCACACAAATACAGGCTACTCGCTGGCTGCTGTGAGGGTGGACTCCACTTGCACACTCCCATATCCTTGGAGGGGAGTGTCATTCTATTTCCCCCATTCCCAATCTCTTATCACTATCCTGCCTTCCACTCGCCACACTGAGAAACATTGAGGAGACAGCAGGGTACCCTGTGTTGGCAGAAAGGGACACAAGGGGGAGGAGAATACAGGCGCCCTCCCCTACTCACTTTCTCCCTCCATGGTCTTTCCAGTGTCCTATCTCCCACCTGCCTCCTCATTCCTCTCAATCTGCTCACATTCTTCCTCTCTGCCACCTACTTTCTTGGTCCACTTCAACCTCCCTCTTGCTTTCCCCTCACAGGCTGCTTTCTGCCACTACCTCTGGCACTTCCCTTCAACCTCTCCGTTCCACCAGTCCCTGCAGCCTCCCTCCCACTAGACAGCTAGGTACTTATATGGCCCTCAGAACTGTAGTGTCTGAGCCCCAACAGCATTTCCTGCAGCACGGGGTCCCTTAGAGGTGTCTTGTCCAAGTACTGATTTTTGCTTAATACATCAGTGTGATCACAGAACAAGCTGATGTGAGATAGATGAATGGGGGAAAGAGGGCTGTAGGTTAACAACTTCCTTAGAGGCATGAGATTTGACTACAGTTATGTAAAATTAAATGCCATGGTGAGCTGGTTGTTTGTCTCCCATGCAAAAATCAGCTCAGCCACAGCCGCCACCTTCATAGGACACATGTGCGCACACAAATTTTTGATAGTTCAGCACTTTTTATCCTTACAACAAATGGGGTTTGGTTTTTTTTTTACACCAAAAGACTAACAAGTGAATACTCCTAGGAAACAAATGAACATCCCATGAAATAAGACTGCATTCACATCTACAGAGCAGTAGGGATAGGTGGCATTTAATGGAGCTGGTAATTGCTCAGAGAGAGGCTTTCAGGCTAAGAGGTCTTGAAGTTGACTCATCATTTGCAATGTGAAAGAAAAGCAGTCTGAAACAGGAGAGCTCTAAGGGTATGACTATACTGCAGTTAAAAACCTATGGCTGGCCTGTGCCAGCTGACTCAGGTTCACGGGACTTGGGCTCAGGGGCTGTTTAATTGAGGTGTAGACATTTGGGCTCTGGCTGGAGCTCAGGCTCTAGGACCCTGTGAAGTACTGTGGGAGGGTCCCAGAGTTCGGGCTGCACATCTAGCCTAAGCCCGAACCCTGTGAGCCTGAGTCAGCTGGCGCGGGCCAGCCATGGGTGTCCGAGATGTAGACATATCCTGTGGGGTCTTGCTTTGCAAGATAAATACAAAGGTGTATTCTCCATTTATGCTCTACATAAGGACACAAACATTCTAATTGTTAGCCAAAATATTATGCGTATGCATCACTATGTATTAAACACACATTATGTAACATCTGAATGTTGGGTAATCCTGCTAATTGTATACTGTGAATTGTATTATGCTTTCCCCAGAATACTATTCACTCCAGTTTACTCATATTAAGGTATATCCCAAAACACTTTGCAACAGTCTGTTGCAGAAAAATACAAAACCTGTCAGAAGCAAGATGTAAGAATGTATGCTCTGGTACGGTTACGGAGTGCTTTCCACTGATAACCTGGAATGTGGTATCCAAAACAATGAGGAAGCTACAGGATAGGTTGGAACAGAAAAACAAGTACCAACCAGTGGGTGACATATAGAGTGCTCTCTAACTTGCAAACAGGGGTACAATAAATATAACTAGTCTTAGGTGCATATTTTCGAAGCAGTCCTTCTGTGTAAGATGAACTGAACATTGATTGATTGATTGCTTCCTGGAAGGAGTGATGGATATGCTTCCTTTTCATGTTGTACTGCTTTGTCTTTAACTAATAAATTGACTAAACTTGGCTCTTTGGTCTCATAAAATCATTTTAATATTGAACTAAGGGTATAGTCAAGCAAATGGCTATACCTTAGTCAAAATAGCGATCATTAGAGAGACAGGGAAACTCAAAAAACAGTAGCCACAAAAACCAAATAGAGTTTTTAAACTTATTTTTACAGGTAGTTGATGGATTGCCTTTAGGAAGATTGTTTATCTTCTGCCTCCTTTTCGGGCGGGTAGGTGATGGAGCACAGCACTCGTGATCTGTGTGGCAGAAGAGTGCGGATGGAGAGTCAGGAATAACTTTTTCAGCTGCTGTGCTGGGACACTAGCACCAGGTAACTGCATTAAGGGTCCCATCTAGGATGTTTTACCTGAGATTTGGGAGGATGGGAAAGCACTGAGACTGCATAAGATCCATGCAGGAGGAGGAAGAGCGACAGTGAGGCTGGCCATATGGGATGAAAGGAAAGCCTGTAAAATATACTGGTTCCTACTCTCCAATACCAGGGAGCCTTGCGGCTGCAAACAGGAACATGCAAAACGCCACAGGTGTTGTGGGAAATAGCCTGGAAATCACCAGTCTGCTAGTAATTAAGAATTTGTTTTAAGTAGACCAGAATAAAGAAGTACACCTCTGAAAGTTCATATGACCATTACTAAGATCTAGCAGACAATTCCTAATGCTGAGGCTGCACTGTTAGAAGGGCTGTCTTTCCAAAAAGCTGTTATAGCAAGATCCCCGCCCAAGGTCTGTGGCAATTGTTTAAATGCTGTTCCCATTGATTCATGATTGATAGATTTGTAAGGCTAGAAGGGACTGTTATATTCTCTAGTCTGATCTCCGGCGGAACACAGGCCATAAAATTTCATCCAATTATTCTTGCATTTAGCCCAGTAAACATGTAGTGGAACTGGAGCAGCTCTCCCAGAAAGACATCCAACTTTGATTTCAACACTCCAAGTGAAAGAATTTCCCACAGCCCTTTGTAACATGTCCCAATGGTTGATGAACCTCACAGTTAAAAACATGCATCTTATTTTCAGTTTGAATTCTTGTTGACTTCAGCGTCTATCAACCAAATAGTCATGCCTTCTTCTGCTAGAGTAAGGATCCTACTAGCATTAGAAATAGTCTCCCTGTGTAGGTAATTATGGACTAAGATCAAGGCACTTCTTAAGATCCTTTATGATAAGCTAAATGGATTGTGCTTCTTTAGCTGCCCATAGTAAGGCATGTTTCCAGACCATGAATAATTCTTGTCGCTATTCTCTGAAACCTCTCCAATTTTTCCAACTTTCTTTATATGGAGTGTTAACCACAGAACAGGAGTTCTAAAGATCTCACTGTGCTTTATTACAAGATAGTTTGGGTAGCCCTAGTATTCTGGTTAACAGTCTTTCTCTCAGTGAAGCAGGCACTAATGTCTAAAGTTGTGCATAAGCTGGCACCAAGAGCATGCTAGGTGTTTAACCACTGCCCTACTCGTACCTCAATCCTTGTAGAGAACTTAGAATACCTTTAGTATGGAAGGGACTAAACAAATTCTGACCTATGTATAGATTAGGCAGAGTCACTATATAGCAGAAGAGATTCCAAAATGCTCGATCTTGTCTGACGACTGAGTCTCAGGTCATCGTACTTTTTCTATTAAATAAACTTCTATATGTCTATTGCAGGAGAAACGGAAAACTTTCAACAAAGAGCCTTAGTAATGCACAGTACCACACTCCAGGAGAACACAGGAGAACATGTATTATTTGTCACCCATTCAAGTTCTCAGCTCTGCTTTATTCCTAGAGGATGTCTTCACCAAGTCACGCTCTTGAGGAAGTCACTTCAATGACCTGACCTCTCAGTGACTTGTGTTTCAGAACCATTCTGTTTATTAGTACTTAACTCCACTCCAGTTATTCATCCTTATCCCACCACAAGGTTTATAGGAAATCTAAGAAACAGTTTATGCTCTCAAGCCCATACAAAGAAAGACATTTCCCTCTATCACGTTAAGACCATGTCCACACTACAGTTTTGTCGACAAAACAGAGGAGGTGTACACACGGCAATGCTCCTCCTGCCAACTGAACTCTGCTGCTACGCCGGCATAATAAAACCACCTTGACGAGAGGCATAGAGCTGTTTGAGACAAAGTTACAGTGATACAGTGTCAGCGTAGACACTGCATTGCTTATGTCGCTCTACGTGGCCTCCAGGTGGTGTTCCACAATGCCCATTGTGACCGCTCTGGTCACCAGTTTGAACTCAGCTTCCCTGCAGCTAAGTACAGGCATGCACCCCTCCCCTTTAAAACCCCGGGAATTTTTGAAATTCTTCCTGTTTGCTCAGGATGGACAGCTCACATCGCATCTTCCCAGCTGACCATGCTGGCTCCCTGCAGCAAACCTGCTTCTGCCTGGAGTACACTTGAGTTGTTGGATCTGCTGGGTCTGTTGGGAGAGGAGGCTGTGCAGTCATAGCTTCCTCCAACGATGGGAGCTTTGATACCTACAGGCAGATTGCTCCTGGCATGGAGGAGAAGGGACATGAAAGGGACACGCAGCAGTGCCAGGCTAAGATCAAGGAGCTGAGGCATGCATACCAGAAGGCATGGGAGGCCAATCATTGATCTGATGAGTCGCCAAAGACATGCTGCTTCTATAAGGGGCTGCACACCATCTTAGGTAGTGACCCCATCTCCACTGCCAAGAGCCCTGTGGATACTTCAGAGGGAGGAGGGACTATGGCCAGTGGAGTAAACCCTGACAATGAAGTGGTGGACAAGGAAGTGGAGTTGGAGGAGGATAGGGGACAGGGTTGTCTGGTGGCGTGGCAAGCCAGGACCTCTTTTTAACTCTGGAGGGATCTAGCCAGATGCAGGAGAGGGGAACTTCAGTAAGTATTCATTGTGTTTTTATACTGTAGGGAGACAGGAGGTAGAGCTCTGCCTGTTTTTTGGGTTTTTTTTTAAACAGGGTAGGAAAGGGATAAGGGATAGAAATAACCAACACTAGCTCTGTTTGCATCTGCTTCTCATTCCCCTGTGCAGCTAGGCAGAGGGGGCCCTGTGGAAAAGTTCGTTAATGCACACTGGGATGTCCCGGGAATCCTCCATATAGAGCTCTAGGAAACTTTCCTGTAGGTATTCTGCAATCCTGGGAGGGCTGACAAAGGTTCCTTGGGAAGGCTGCCTTCCCCCCCACCCCCAACAGTAGGAAACTTTGCCATGGCAATAACTTCTGCAGGCACCAAACATGCATAGGTGAGCAGCATATGGGCCTGGTCTGAAGCCGCACACGTGCAGGAGCTGCTTCCTTGCATCCTCAGTTACCCTCAGGAGTGAGACAGCAGCTTCCATTACCCGCACCTGTGGAAAACAGTGCCAGTATTCAGAATAAGGTCCCTAGGCGCTTGTAATGCCCTTTCAGCAAAGGATACAAAGAGTCTGGGAGAGGTCCTAAAAGCCTTGGTCCTGTCTAAGCAGAAGGCGAGAGCCCATCTGACATCTAAGCAGGCTAGATTCCTCTCTGTGGAAGCCAGTGAATTGTGAGTCTGTCACAAGTGCACAGAGTTCTTCCATTCATCTAAGCCAAAGTGATAGCTATAAGGAATGAGGCCTTGAGAGAGAGGTGGAGGAGAGAACAGGATCAAAGGGAGATTTCCTTAAGGCATTGAGAACAAAATTATGGCCCCATGAGGGACCACACAGGGGAAAACAAGTTGTGTAAGCCTTTAAGAAATCTAGCCACGGTAGGATGAAACTGAGCAGCCCTCAATGGGCAAGGAAAAGGCCGTGATAGCTGCCAGGCGAAGTTGGACTGAGCTCATTGACTTTGTGTCTAAGTCCAACGGGTAGTCTAGAATTTTGAAGGTCAGCTCCATGCCCCAGAAACACCTAGGAACCACATTTTCAGATTCAAAGATGAAGGGTTCGGATAGTTCAGGGTGCCTGAGCTCTGTGACAGGAGATCCTTCTTGAGGGGAAAACCACTGAAAGGCGAAAGAGGTTCAAAAACCACACCTGCCTCGACCGTGACAGTGCTATGAGAATAAATGTCACTCTTTCCTGTCTCAATTTGATCAAGGTCTTGATAATTAGAGGTAGAAGCCAATAAGCATACAGCCGGACATGGGGCTATGGTGGTATCAGGGCATCTCCCAATGAATTGTGGCCACGCCCTCATTCAGAGCAGAGAAGCAGACATTTCCTTTTGGTTGGGGTAGCAAAGATGTCTACTCCTGGGAGACCCTAGCTTAGCCGATGCTGTGGAAGACAGAATCATTGAGCTCCCACTGTGGTCCTGATATAAAATTCGCACGCAGGGAGTCTGCAGATGTATTCTGGAAGCCTACTAGATAAACTGCCAAGATTTCTATCTGATGGGAAGGGCAATAGTTCCACAGTTTTCGTGTACTACATGTAAGGACTGGGGATCTTGCTCTGCCTTGCCCATTTACACAGTTTGTGCCACAGTCAGGAGAGGCCGAGCTGAGGCCATCGGTGGTTGCGGCTCTCAGTAGTTGCATTTTGTCAGTGCCATTGGTTCCTGGATTACTCTTAGTTGGTACTGGAGGCACCATTTCCACCCGAGCGTGATCTGGTACTGATGGAGCCCTTATTTATTTGTGGACTTCTGTGTCATGACCTTGAGACTTAGAACATCCTAAGTCCTCATAGGCTGAGCAAGACGACTTACCCAACTTAGGTATGATTGTGTCCAACTTCTCTGAACTGGATTTAGAGGAGGATTTGCTCTCATGTTTATGAGAATGCTCCCTGCTCTCCTGACAAGACTCTGATGGGGGATTTGTGGGAGTAGATTCTCCTCACTCCTAAATTGGACCTCATGGCAGGAGATGCACTCCTTGCCAAGTTAGGCCGATGTATGAGAGTGGTTCCCTGGACTGGGTCCGACTGCGGCCTCATGGCCTTCTCCATTATGTACTTCTTAAGGTGAAGTTCCCACGCCTCACAGTACAACTGAGGAACGAGCAGCAGATACTGCACCTTGCCACAAATGTGCACTTCCCTGAGACAGTACAGGCAGCGTTCATGGTTGTTGCTGAGGAGCGTGGACAAGAAGCACAGAGTTTGAAGACTAGAGTCCAGGGCATAGTACAGTACCTGTAACAGGGTATGGAGGGATGTGAGGAATTCCCCAGGATGGGGAAAATCAATCAAACTATAAAACTTAGTTTTAGAGTTGTACTTTTCATAGCTCTTAGCTATTTATAAAATATATACATATATATTTACAGATCAAAGAATAAAGGAAGACGAAGCTCTGGACATTGGAGTTTCTGACCAAGGGTATGTGACAGTAAGGAGGAACTGGAGAGGTAGATGGTCTGTTCCACCCTTTATCTCCTCGTTTGGAGACATGAGGAAAGAAGGGCACATGCACAGACCAAAAGAGACTGATTTCAAGAATTCTTCAACTCCGGGCACATGGAGCACACGCGTACCCATAATGGAATACACACAGGGACCAGCACGCAAAGAAGAAATGGGATATTCAGTCTCCCAAACGGGGATGGATGGTAAAAATTGTACAGCAGAGGATCCAGGGGGAAAAAAAAGATTGATCGATGCTCTTGACCAAGCTGTCAAAACTGTCTCTTAGAAGGAGGTGCAAATAGGGTGATTGCAGAAGGGGGTGGTCCCATTTTGTGAGGTTTAGATCTCCATATCAAAGGCTCCAAATGTCCAGGAAAGGCCTGATGTGGCTGGCACTAGAATGGTCTGGAATGCTGTGTACTTAAAGACCTGCTAAAATGTCTTTTTGCTGCAGACAAATTCCCAGTGACGGTAGCATGGCCCTTGAATCCTTAAGGATGTGGAGCTAAGAGTCTGCATCTGTGCTGAAGAGCTTGGTTCTTTCAAAGGGGAGGTTCTTCAACAGTATTCTTGCACCTCTCTCAAGAGGCCAGAAGACTGGAGCTATGATGCTCGCCACATGATTACTGCAGTGGCTAGGGATCAAGAAGCCGTGTCGGCAGCATAAAGAGCAACCTGCAGGGAGGCTTTCATGATCAACTGACCCTCAGAGATGAGGGATTGAAATTGGTCCTTTTGGTCTTGTGACAGGTGTTCAAAAAAGTGTGTCAACTTAGAATAATTGTTAACATCATATTTCTCAATTAAGGCCTGGTAGTTTGCAGCTTGACATTGAAGAGCTGCCAATAAGAAGCTTTTCCTGCTCAGGGGGGTCTAATCGTTTGGACTCCTTGTCTGGAGCGAGGTTGACTGTTCCTTTTAATAACCGCATCTACCACCAGCGAATTAGGGGCAGAATGGGAGATATAGTACTCCATTTCCTTGGGTGGACTACAATATTTTTTATCTGCCCACTTGCAGGTGGGTAGAATAGTGGTGGGTGTTTGCCACAAAGTACATGCAGGCGATAATAGTACCTCATTAATTGGTGGGGTTATTTTTCCATCGGGGTGATATTTAAAATGTCCACCAGGGAACACTGGGACTCCTGGACCTCTTCTAGAGGCATCTGGAGGAATTCCATCAGACATTTTATTAGGTCCTGGAGGGCCCTAAAGTCATCCGCATGTAACCTGCCAGGTGGAGTCGGCAGCAACAAGGGCCAAGTTCAATAGCTAGGGGTTCCTCTTAACAATACAAAACAAAACTGGCTCAAGTCCCAACCCAGTAATCTGGGAAAACTTACCACCGTGGGAACTTCTAAGAGGCAACACTTCCCCTCTCACAAGCACTGAGTCTGTGCATAATGAAAGAGAATTTTTAATAAAAGGGAAAATGAACCAAGCAGTAGTCTGGGAAAAGACCAAAACCATGTTCAAAAGCATGTAACCATAAGCAA
Source organism: Natator depressus (assembly GCF_965152275.1). NCBI lineage: Eukaryota > Metazoa > Chordata > Testudines > Cheloniidae > Natator > Natator depressus. The sequence goes on along the minus strand of NC_134244.1, from coordinate 8,325,386 downwards.
AATCCGGACCCCACAGTGCCCTTTGCCTCAGTTTCTCATCTTGTGTTGGGAAGGTTTAATGAACATATGTCCCTTTAACACATCACTCCCCTCTCCCGCTGCTGCACCCCACACACAGTTGGCTGTCCTTGTTTAGCGAAGACCCACAGTTCAGATGTGTGTTCGCAGGGGTTCACCTCCAACTCCAGTAAAGGGGACCAGGGGCATCGAGCACTCTCTCCGTGGCCACTGTGATGTCTGCAACTGGCTGTTTGACGCTGCCTCTGATGCTTTTCTCTTCTGCCGCTAATCGATTGCTGCTGCTGGTCACGTCCTACTGCTGTGGGATGCTCACTGCCACTTCCACGATGCCCTGTTCTGAGGTTCCTCTGCTTAACCCAGGTCTTTAGTGATTTCAGCTCTTAGTGACTTCACTGGGTAGCAGAATAGCAGTAGAGCCTCTGCATTGTCTTTGCTTTCACCACTGACCCAACACCAGGTCAAAGGCATAGCCTCTACACTATGGTAATCACTGAATAGAAACAATGACTCTCAATTGAGTCAAGCTCTGTCTTTAAACACTGGCGACGGGAAGGTCAAATGGGACTCTTTGGGCAGATACCACTCCACCAGGTACAAGCACCTGTCCCCACTCCCTCTCTCTTTCACTGCGATTTGGCATCTCTACCCCCAATCAGGGCATGCTTAGTACAGTTCTGCTACCCTTTACTCATACAATAAGCATAACATTTAATTACCCTTGCACTCAGTAATAAAGTGATTTGTAACCCAACACCAGCCAGAAGTGCTCATTTTGGCAAAGCAGCTCTATCATGCTGCATACCTAGGCAGAGTAGACATGTCTCTGCAAACACTGTCATCTCTAGATGTCAGGGGAGAGCTCATTCAGACCCTGCTTACATGGATAAGAGGGTGATGGTGGGATTACTTCCTCACCTGGGGAGAACGAATTCTTCACAGATGGGGGTGAGGTTCCCTTCAATCTGAAGCTCTTGCTTTTCTTGTGCTTCTCCTGGTACCATGGGGGTATATGACACTGGAGGATGGTCTGTTGATGCCTGTGACTGATGAGGTTCCAGTGTGTGATTCTTTCTAGCTGGTACCCTGTAAAACTGATCATCATAGACCCCCCCCAGGAATTCCAGTAGGCCCACTGAGAAGGAGGTGAGTAGGGGAAGGGTCACTAAAGGTATTCATATCCCTGAGGTCTACAGTGCCTGGTGGGCTTTGGAATGTCCTCTTCAGTAAACTGACCTCAGAAGGGTGTGATCATACGGTACTGAGGTAGAGCCCTGTGCAGAGACCTGAGTCAGAAGTATCATCCCCTGGACTAAAAGGGGGGCATTGGCCATTGGTGTTGGTACCGAGGGTTGGAAGTCCAACCTACATGCAGGTTGAAGCTGTCAGAGCAGTACCGAAGAGGGGGCTTTGGTGGAGCTCCTTACTAGGCGAGACTCCGGTTCATCCAAAATAAGAAGGTCCTCCAAGGAACAGAATCTGTAGGGTGGCGGAGGGCTATGATAGCCTACGGCCGTAGCCTGAGTTGGTGCAGGAACTGGGAATGTGGATTGATGCTGAGGAAGAGCTGGTGCATGTGATACCAGACAGGCCGACTGGGCAGCAATCTCTGACATCAGAGCTCCAGGGAGACAACAGTACTGGGGTGCCCGGAGAAGACCTGTGTACGTCACGGTGCCAAGAGGTGTTAGACAGTACCGAAGTAGAAACCACCCTGTGGGTGGAGAACTTCTCCTCACGCAACTTCTTATGCAGTACCAGCGCCTTGGTACAGATTTCAGTTGGATCCTTAGCTGTACCCCTCAAGGGACATGAGGTCTCCTGGAAGTGAGTTTTAATAGGTGACCTATCCCTGTTCTGTTTCCCTGGTAGGGGACAGAAGCTTCTTTTTCTCAGAAGTCTTCACTTCTGGAGTGGCTGCTGGAACTCCAGCTGACATCAGGGCGGCCTGAGATGTAGAGGCCAATGTATAGGGGAAGAAATGGATCCTGATGGAGTTCGGGACCATTCCTTTAAGAGGAGCTTCAACCAAGCCTCTCTGTTCTTTCTAGACCTGCCTTTGAACCCTGAGCAGACCTTACACTTTGACGGTATATGGGTGTTTCTGAGACACCAGAGACAGCTAGAATGCAAATTGCTACAGAGAAAAGACCTGTGGGGCAGGTCTGGGACAGTTTAAATCCTGGGGTGTTTGGCATAACCTGGAACCTCAAGCACTAAACCAGAAGTCCTGGAAAAAGGAGAGGGGACTCCCCCCTTTAAAGCACTACTGTGCTGAAATTAAATAAAATATGAAAATAACTCAATGAGAAAAAAAATTCACAGTAAGCATGAAAAGGCAGGAAACTGTAGAACAGCAGACACCAAATGCTCCATCTCAACCATCAGGTAGTTTAGAAGGAACTGAGTGGCAGCATGCCCAGGCCTGCCTATATGCCCTCATATGGGAGTACAAGTTGCTGCTCTGCGCAGGCATGGGCTGATGGACGCTGCTTTACAGTCTCCATCGAGAGTTTACAGGCACTGCACATCCTTCAGTGGAGCAGTCATAGGGACAGATACTCTAAGAAGAACAGGAGAATTCTAACCTGAGAGCCATTTAGGTACCAGGCCTTGAGCCAGAGAGTGTTCAGGCTGAGGTGACAAATGTTTCCCGAGTCCTGAAGGAGGAGGCTGGGAGCCAGCAGGAGATTTTTGGCCTGCCAGGAGGAGAGGCAAGGCAGATGTGGAAACCACACTTGTCTTGGCGAGGTTGATGCAATCAAGATAATTGTAGTGTTGTCCCATATGGTTTTGTTGAGGATTAGCAGCATTAGAGAGAAGGCAGACAGGAGACACTTTATCCAGGAAAGGAAAAAAGGCATCCCCAAGGGAGTGGCGCCTGAGGCATCTCTTAAGCGGAATTTGCACATTTCTGTTGGCAGTGGTGGCCAAAAGGTTTTTGTACAAAAAACCCAGAGCAAGGAATATCTATCTGTGTGTGGATGTGCTGAGATCCCAATTCACGATCCTGAGTGAAATGTCTGCGGAGGGCATCAGCTATACTGTTTTGAAGACCAGGCAAATAAACTGTTCAGATTCAGAGTTCAAAGCAGAAGGGACCACCAGATCGAGTCTAACCTCCTGTAGATCACAGTCCTCGATCACCACACAGCACTCTCACACTAAACCCAACTGAAAATGAACCAAAGTATTTCAGCCCCCAAGAAAACTAGATTATTATGTGCCATGGAGAATAAGAGGGACCAAGGTGCACATGTACCTGAGGCCCCTGCAATGGTAGGGAAGTGATTAAATGATATATATCCAGATATACCTTGGCAAGTGACCAATACCCACACACTGCTGAGGAAGGCCCCCAAAAAATCGAAGTTCACTGCCAATCTGATCCCACATTATGACGATCAACTAGATCCTGAGCAAGTAAAGAAGAACCAGCCAGCCAAGCACCCGAGAGAGAGAATACTTGGTGCCATGTCAGAGCCCTGGCACACCCCATCTAATGTCCTGTTGGGGGCTTATTCCTTCACCCACTTACTTCCCTGGTCCTTCTCGCATGAACAGAGAGCAACAATACCCAAAGTCCAAAGGGGCAAACAATTCGATGTTTATTGGGGTGAACTTCCAGCAAGCATGATTCCAATTTCCTTCCTTAGTGTCCCCCTTCCCAGCTCTGACACCACAGAGCCTTACACCTGTGTCCCTGTTCCCATTCCCCGCCTGAGCAAAACATGATTCCAATTTCCCCATCCCCATTCCGTTCCCATTCCCTCCCTTAGCAAAACATGATTCCAATTCCCCACCCCCATTCCCTGTTCCCATTCCCCCCACACCCACTCACTTCCTGATTGACTGCAAACTATATAGTAAAACTTGAGTTCTGCTTAGGTATACCTTAACCAACCATTTTCCTGAAATTTAACCAATCCTAACATATTGTAACATGATTATGTAACCAATTATATCCCACCACCTTAATTAGTTTACACCCAGCAAAATTAATTATACAGCAGACAGAAACAATCACAGAACCAGAGACCATGCAAATAAACAATAGCAAAGTGGGAACTATAATGACAAAACAATACAGAAGTGAGGATTTTACATCCCAGCTATTGATGTGAGTTCTTGCCAGACAGGATGCTATCAAACTAAGTTTCCTTTTACATTTTCTAGGCACTTCCCTTTCTCTGGAGGCGATAGGCATTATCAGGACAGGACTGTATTCCTAACAGCCCAATAGCACCTTCTTTCAATGTGACTAGTTTGGAATGTGAGGATGTGACCGTTCGCTTCCCAGCTTATGGCTGCCTCTGCTGCTTAGCCAAAGGCCTTAGCCTAAGAACAGGGCCTCAGACTGTCACAGTAAGAGAAGGACCTTACATCGGCAGACAGTGATTTTGATTCTTTCTTTTATACCTCTATAACTAGCTAAGTGATAAGAATACACCTAAATTCTTAGCGTATAGGCTTTACAGACAGGTCTGAATATTTATATCCTAACATGTCCCATTTCCTGTTGTGACCATCCCCCATGCTTCAGAGGAAGGACATTAAAAACAAAAACAAAATACATTGGCAGAAGGGAAAATCGTTTCCTGACTCCTGCTAGTGGCCAACTGAAATTCCGAAGCATAAGTTTTTACAACTGTAAGACAGAAACCAGAAGTGGGCCCCAGGGCGGCTGAGCCCTGCCCGCTACCACCACAAACAACCCAGTTATAGAACCTTCTTCTAATTTCCAACCTGAATTTGTTCATGGCCAGTTTATATCCATTTGTTCTTGTGCCAACATTGTCCTTCAGCTGAAATAGCTCATCATCCCTTCGTGCTATTTACCTTTCTGATGTATTTATCGACAGCAATCATACCCCTTCTCACCCCCCCTTTTTTTTCTGCTATTAAGTAAACCTAGTTCTTCCAGTCTCCTAAGACAGGTCCTCCATTCCCCAATCATCCTAGTAGCTCTTCTTTGCACCTTTTCCAGTTTAAATTAATCTTTTTTTAAACATGGGTGACCTGAATTGAACACAGTATTCCAAATGAGGTTTTACCAGTGCTTTATATAGTGGCATTAATACTTCTTTATCCCTACTGGAAATGCATCATCTGATACATCCTAGAATCACATTTGTTTTTTACTCAGCCGAATCACATTGGTGGCTCATAGCCATCTTTTGATCAACCCACACATCCAAGTCTCTCTCCTCTGTCATTTCCATTGATGAGTCCCCAGTTTGTAGCAGAAATTCTTATGATTAGACCCTGGGAAATTATCCAGTTCCCCTGATTAAGCTCTAAGTTTTTCTTGCACTTCAGATGTGGCAATTTCCATGTCTAGGCATCTATTTCCATCAGCCCTTTTGCTTTCATGCATATGTTCCATATGATCATCCTTAGTGAACACCGAGGCAAAGTATTCATTTAGTTTTTGGGCCATACCTAGATTATCTTTCATTTCCTTCCCATCCACACTGCATAGTGGCCCAGCCTCATCCTTCCTTATTTTTTTCTCTCTCTCTCTCTCTAAAAAAAAACCAACCCTCTAATTCATTTTAATTTCCTTGGCAAGAGTTAATTCAGCTTCACTTTTAGCAATTCTCACTTTATTCCTATATTTTCTAACCTCTACACGGTAGCTCTCTTTGCTGATCAATCCCTTTTTCCATTTCCTATAGCCTCTTTGCTTACTCCTAATAACCTTTTTGTGATAAGTTATTCCCTCAGCTGGACCTGGAACCTTTCCCTACAAGTTTTTCCCTCTTGCTTGGGATGCAAACTTCAGATAGTTTTTGTATAGTCAATTGAAAGAAATTCCAAGCATCTTCCACATTTAAGTCCTTGAGCTCTTCAGCACAGCTGACTTCATCTAATTCCCTTAATTTCCCCAAACCTGCCCTTTTGAAATACAAAACCATATTTGATGACCTGCCTTTAATTATCCTTCCACTCAATTTAAATTGAATCAACTTGTGATCACTCAATCCAAGGTAATTTCCTACAACTATCTATTCTGTGATGTCCTTACTACTTACCAAAACCGAGTCTAAAATTGCATCACTTCTTGTTGATTTGGTGATAATCTGCTGGGGTGGGCTTCTCACCGGTTCCATACATCACCTGTCTTTGAGCTGAGGAAATGGGATCTCATTCCCCCTTGTCGATTTATGTAGTGCGTAGCAGGCACTATTGTCATTCATTTTGCAGACGGACTGACCTATCATGGGAAGGAAGTGCTGGCAAACTTATCTTAAGGCTCTGCACTCCAGAATGTTGATATGAAGGGTAGAATCCTGGGTGGACTATTTGCCCTGGATAAGTGTAGTACTGTAAATGGACTCCTCACCTTAGGAGGGATGCATCCAAAACTATTGTGACTGTGGGAGGGAGGGGTTGATGGGAACTCCTAAGCACATCTTGTCTAGATTCTTTCACCAGTCGAGGGAGACAGGTACATGGCTGGGGATAGAGAGCAACTTGTTCAGAGTGTCTCTGTTGGGGGTAAAACTGAGCCAGTTTTGGAAACAAAGCAGTGGTAAGTGGGTGTATAGTGTGACAAAGGTACATGTTGCCACATGCTTGAGAAGTAAATACTCTGAGGGCAGTAGAGAGTCCAAAAGGGACGATTTGATATTGATAAGTGTCCTGACTTACAACAAAGCATAGGAATCTCTTGTGATAGGGATATATTGTGACATCAAAGCACGTGTCCTGAAGGTCAAGTAGTCTTCCAGATCCAGGCATGGAATGATAGCTACAATGTTACCATCTTGAACCTCTGTATCCTGACAAAGGTATTCAGCATCCTGAAATCTAGTATTGGCCTCCATCCACCTGTCTTTTTGGGAACCAGGAAGTACTTGGAATAAAATCCCTTTCCCCTGTACTCACTGGGGACTAATTCCACAGCTCCTATGTGGATGAGGGAGAAAACCTCTCATCTCTGGAGAGGTTTCTGAGATGGATCCCTGAAAAGGGATGGGGGAGTATGGAGTGAAAATGGATGGAACAGCCCAATGTTATAACCTCAAAGACCATCTGCTCCTATATGTTGCAGAAATGGGAGAGATGATCCCCAAAGGGTGGGAGGATGGGGAAGGATGGTGTAGCAACAAATCCAGGTCATGGGGGTGCTTGAGGCCCTCAACTAAGGCATCAACATGAATGCTTTGTAGATGATGTCTGCTGGGTTGAATCCAGGTGCAATGGTTGCAGTAGTTTGCCCTCTGCATTATAAATTTCTTTTTAAGTGACTCCAACACCTCTGGTAGCTGGGAAACTGAGCTGATCAGGATTTATGAAATGGCTGAAACTGACTTGTTTGCAGGCCTATCTATGCCTAGTGAATGGTCACCCTGGAATCCTTCAGAGAATGCAGGGACTCATCCGTGGACTTGGTGAATAATTTAAGCCCACCAAAGGCAAGATTCTCTGTGGTGTTTTGGATTTCACCAGAGTCCTGCAACCAAGAGACTTAATGCATGACCACAGCTGTGGAGATGGAGTGTCAGCTGCATTGGCAGAAGCTTGTAAAGCTGTCCTCACTAGAAGCTGTCCCTCTGCAATGAGGGCCTAAAATTGCTCCCTATGCTTTACATTTTGAATAGTTAATGCAGTTATCCTTTTGCAAGAATCACCTGGTGATCAGTAATTCTGAACTGCAGGGTGGCAGGTGAGTAACTTTTATGACCAAAGTGATCAAGGGACCAAAAGTCCTTATCAAACTGTGTAACCTTGCAATGGTATTGCCTGTTGCATTCATTTACTGGATCCATGACCAAGGAGTTAGGGGCTGGATGGAAAATAAAAATTCTGAGTCCTTAGCCAGAACATACTTTTTCTCTGCTCTCTTAGCTGTTGGGGGAGGGGGATCAGTGGCAGGAGTCAGCCAAATTGTCTTTGCGGATTCTAACACCACCTCATTTACAGAAAGCGCCACCTGTGCGGAAGATGGTACATGAAGAACATTCAACAACTTACGCCGTCTCTTGGACGTCTTCAGACAGTATTTGAAGAGTATCTGCTGCCCTTTTCATCAACTTCTGAAATTGTTTGACATAATCTAACAGTAGAAGGAAGGGACATAATTACTTCATTCAGAGAGGATGATGAAATATTCATCTGAGGAGAAGCCTCCTCATCAGTCCTTGCTTCTTGCTCCTCTTGCAATGGAAATTGCTGTGGGGGAACAGAGGGAATCTGGGAGTGCTGTCCATGGCATTCCCTGAGAGCACTAGGCACCGTGGAAAACTGTTGGCAGTATACAGCCCAAGGGTACCAATATGGCCAGTGGGAGGATGTTCATAAGGAAGCGGGGGAGGAATTAAGGATTGGTCATACCAAGGAGGTTGCTGAGGACAGGACCGCACAAGCCTTGAAGTATCCATTGACGGAGCAGGTTCAGGAGATTCCAATCTAGAGAAGGATCTCAAGTGCCACACTTCAGTGGGATGTGAGTAGAGGTGGTTGTCGCTGACCAGGAAGGCCAGAGAGCAGGAGATGCAGTTCTTGAATCCTGGGATCTTGGACATACTAATCACCTCATATGGAGGTACAGGAAGGCTCCCCACCCCTGACTCCTAAAAACTACACTGAACTATAAAAACTGATCTAAAAACTGTTTATAATTAGACACAGAGGAAGCTATGCCAGCGCTGCGGACACTGAAAAAATTCCATCTCAGACCATAGGTGGTAGAACAGAAATAGAGAGATGGTTGGTCCACGCTGCCCAGTATGCTTTTGATCTGGAGCATGAGGAGAGGGGTACAGGCACAGGCCAACGGACACTGCTAGCAAGAATCTTCTGGTCTTAGGTGCATGGAACACATGTGCACCCACAATGGAATATACATAGGAACCACCACCCAAAACAAAGCTCTTCTGTTGACTTGTCTTCATGTCACGGTTGTTAGAAAAGTGTATAAAGTTACAAAGTAATTTCTGATGAGACACAGTGTCTTGTAAGGACACTGGGATAGGTTTTTGGGCATGTCTCTCTGGAGACAGGGAGCTAGAGGCTAGGACAGAAGCGTCCTTCAGGTGGAAACGCTAGGAACAAAGCAAGCACAGGAGGAAGCTTAGATTGAAGTTTATATCTTATTTAAGTAATGAAGGCAAATCCCAGAAAGGGGATGCGTTCTGGATGCTAATTCAGTTTATGCATTCTGAACTGAGTGAAAGGGATGCCTGCTTGCTGACAGTACACTATCAGGAAATACATGCACATTTTGAAAACTTTTACTGGAGGAAAAGGGGAAACCCAATACATTTAGAAACTAATCAGCTTCACTTTTCTTTGCAGTTCCGAGATCATAAGTGCAGAGCAGCTGATGCATCATCTTTGCAAAAACACAATGCTTTCAGCTCACTTTCTAGTGGACAGGTGTCCACACCACACAACTGCCACTGTATTTGCACTCATTGGTATGCCAGACCTCACAGAAGACAAAGATTGAAGCATTATGGACAATGACCTCCTACCACAAGGCCCCATTCAGTTGCTCCCAAGACTGAACGCTTTTCCACCTAATCCCTCTCACAATGTCCATTCTCCATCACCAGTGACAAATGCTACTGTTCTCATCTTCCAGCCTTGTAATATCAGTGACATTTAAATTCTCTCCTCTCCCATATCCAGCCTCTTGCTAACTCATGACTTATTAATCTCACATATAATTAAAATCTGCTTTCCTCACTATATTCAATGCTCAAATCCTTTGTCCATGAGTTCAAATGCGATTACTCTTCCTCCTATCCAGCCTTCTCATTCATCTCTCCCTATTCCAGTTTAAACAAAATATTGCTATTTAAAATTATCTCTTGCCACTCCCCCTTTCATTGAATGCCTCCAGCAGTGTTTCTTTACTACATCAGATCCAACTTCAACTTCCCTAATCAATATCCCTGTGCTACGGTGCTGTTCTCATTTTTCCCTAGTCCGTCCTCCTGCTCAGAAGACTCCTCCCAGTCCTTTCCTGTTATAGATCCTTTCATCTTTTTCACTTGCTCTTGGCTTTGCACCTTCATTCATATCGACCAATTTGCCTGGAACAGTCTCCCACTTTTTGTCCACTTCATCACAAACTTCTACCAGGAACTGTCATTCTTCCCATCAATAATCTCTACACCAACCCAAATTTTGTCTATCAGGCTGTAAGCTTGATGGAGCACCGACTGTTTTATTCTGAAAAACACAAAAATATCACTGTATATAAAGGATTAATAATGGCAGAGGTGTGGTTCTCTCTAGTGTAAAGCTGAGGTTCACTGTCAGGAAAGCATGGAAGAAACTTGTGCTTCCACAGCTCATATCCTACTTGTTCTAGAGATAGAAAATGTCACTTGTTAATTTAGCATCTTTTAACTAGCATTCAGTTCACACACACAAAAACCCTCACCTACAGCAAAGCAGAGCTGTATTTATGGTAATACTATATCATGTTAAAAATACAGAGTTTATGCAGGAATGGCATGACAAAACCAAGTATACAGCAGGTAGAAAATCTCCCAGAAATTAAACTTTAAATTACTAAAGCACATCTTTATTTTGCAATTAAACAATTAAGATTCACAAGTAAACTATATATTTTTTTCAAGTTTGCACCTAGACAACCATTTGCCAATTGAAATTAAATATATCCACAAAATATGTATAACAGCATTTATTTCACATAATAGAATGAAATTGTTCTTAAGACTAAAACAAGACTTCTTAAATGTTAACTAGCATATTTATCTTGGGAGCTGCTGGTATTCTGTAGAATGTTAGTGTATCATATTAATCGCAAGAACTTTCATTTTACCAGAATGAGGACACATAAGGCTCTTTGAAGTATACAGTAGCTGCAGTGACAAAAGCTGAATTTCTTTTCACATTGTCCAGTGTTGACCAAATTCAAGTTTATTTTTCAACTGAGCAACCTAGACGATGTGTTTTCTGAATAGGTTTATCTGATGAGCAATTGTACAAATTCATAGGCAAAAATCTACTTCAGGGAAGAGCATATTTTAACATTAACAGAAAGATTTTAATAGAATTGGGCTAAATAACAAAGGAGCTATTTAACCTTAGGGGATGATCTACTTACACATTCATAGACACTCACTGAGCAGTATGAAACCCAACTGAAATCAGACATATGCAAAGCTGCAGCAGAAACTGCAAACTTATTACCCATAAGTGACTTGCAAATAAATACTGCCACCGATGATTGTGAATATGATCCAGACAAGATTTTCCCCCCTTTGTATTTTCACATATAGTATAGCACCTGTTACAGAAAAACACACAAGAATAGCTTTGCCAAATTCACTAGTTAAAACTAGATCACTGATAAGTGAGCTACCTGAAATAAAGTTACATCTACATAATAGGAAATTAAAGTCTAGTTTTTCTTATTTGTTAAGATGATGTTATGGATTGTTACTGTGGAGCCGTAATATACTGAGATAATTGCACTGGGCTAGTTGTGGATATATTCTAATTAATAAAGAGAGAACAAAACAGCTTAATGTAAACTGTGTTAATCCCTTCACTCGTGTTTCAAGACTCTGCCTCGGAGTAAAAGGGTTACAACTTTTTAAAAACTTACTATTGTGCATTATCTACTTATCTTTAGTTATCAAAACTCAAAATAAGTTATAACACAAGTACAAAAAAGAATTACCTGATTTTCAGGTTATTTACCTAATGTTAAAATAATGCTAAGCGACATACTTACAGTAAACATAGCTTATTTGTAGCTAGCTGAGAGAGAACACAGAGATGAATTCAAGAGTACCCTGTAGTTTATGTTTGCACCTTGTTTTTAGTACCAGACTTTAAAATTATTATAACACAGTAAAATGGAGATTAAAAATTGTCAAGACTTCTTATTTGATGGTGTCAGGGACATATGAAGTAAGCCAAAAACGGTTAGAAAACTGTAAAGCATTTGTACCAGGGTGCGATCCAAATCAACTCTGTACAGAAATCAGTTAAGCATCTCTCTCCAAGCCCATAACAATTTATTTTGTCCAATAGTTAAGTCAGTAGTAAAAGCATGAGATAAAGTGCTATTTGAAATTCAAGAAACTTAGAAAAAATGAACCTTAAAATATTAAAACTTGCTAAATATGAAATAATGCAACGAACAAAATTGTCAACCAAGGTCTGTGAAGCAAGAACTAATGCTGAGGAATACCACAGAATGATGTATTTTGGTTATTTTGTGTTCTTTCAACATCTAGCCCAAAAAAAGCAAATAACCAGAACATTTGACTTTAAGGTGATGAAGTGTCAACTTATCCAAGAGTAATGTTTTTAAAAGAACGCAATGATTCACTCCTCCCCAATTTCTCTCAACTCAGATCACAATGAGTGAAATTCACCAACCTGCAAAGGGTCAGCTTACGGCCTATGCACCCATTAAACCCTTATGTTGGAAAAGTCCTCTGAAGGGATGCATAGGTCTGTGCCAGCTCTGCATAGGGGTGAATTTGACATGTTTCATCTAACTAGCCACCTCTCCTCTGCAGACTGATAACCCAACAATTTCAGCTTTGGTTTCTAATTATAGTGCGACAATATAGATAGGATAAAATAGGTTTATTAAAGCAAATAAATCACTTTCCTCTCCTAGCACCTTCCCTATCACCATTAATATACTTATCTTTGCAACTTTAACAAATGAAATGAGACGCTCCTTTACAGAGTGGATACGTTTATTGAATTTTGGCATTGGACCCCAGCAATGATCTATGGCATGTGCAATGGAAAAAAAAATAAAAGAACACTCTTATACTGTTTAAAAAGGTTTTCTATTTTAAAATAACGGTTTTACATGTTTTAAAGGAAAGCTGGGTACTGGAATTAGCAAGCCACAGATAAGCTGACATCGCTGTTCTGATGCAGTATAATGCATAGCAAACCAGAGACCTGGAATTTGTGATGCATGTGAGATTATAAACGTTTGGTCACAGGTGACTGTAGGCGATAAAATTCTGGTCACTTATACAAAGTTTTGAGTAAGCCAAATTTGAATGTGAGACCAGAATCCTCCCCAGAAACAAGGCATGGGGCACCTGCAGAGCAGGTCTGCCGGCTCTCCTACAGCTCATGGGCTTGATTTCCTACTCCCTACCTGAAGGTTTGTGGATGTTGGATCTATACAGTTTGCTGAAATACAGGCCACACCCTTGCAATTTCCTTTCACCATTGAACACCTCCCACACCTCATACATACGGTAATACCTGGAATACCATGCAATTCTGCTCCACCACATGTAGGGGGCTGCAGAATCTTCATGCATGACCTTCTCTGCTTTCTGTCTCCCTGCATGTTGGAACTGCAGCAGTTCTGCCTTCCTTTGGGTTCTGCAAAGTTATCTGCTTACTTTCCATGGGAAGGTGCCAGTTACATGGTTCCACAGCAGACCTTCTCTTGGTCTCTTCAACTGCTTTTTGAATGTTTTTATGATAGAAGATGGCAGAATGACTAAGAGGCTATCCTAAAGAAATGTTGTTGCTGAAGGAGACATGGAAAATACAATAATTTCAAATTGTAATTTGTGGAAACCGGGAAGAAACATGAGCTAGTGCTAACTGTAGTTGCCTGAATACTAGACTTTTGTTACTAGTGACTGGGGTAGAATATTTTGGAATAAAGAGTATAAAAGTAGTAAGTTTTATTGCTTAAGAATATTGTACTATTTGAGAACCAAATACCTCCAAATGCAATATAACTGAGTGCTGATAAAACACATTTAGCTGGCTTACCGAAAGTTACTTCTCAGAGTGATTGGCTGACATCAGTGTATGCTTCATAATAAGTTACCTGTACATTACTTCATATTTAGCAAAAACAAAAAATCATGCTCCTTCCCTCCAAACACTCAAAAAAGTCAAGAGCTCCAAATTTCTGCATTTAAAAGAAAACCCTTCAGCAAAGATACTTGAAATAATAAATGGCAGTTGCAGTTTTCAATCAGGAAGCCAAAACGAAACAAAAAGAATCTGAAACATCATACATTGGCACAAACTGTCATAATATTGCTGTTATTTACAACAAAAACCACGTGATTTAAAGAAAAACTGCATTAGTATCATGGAAGCGTTACAAATTTTTTTTACATTTTTTTCCTTTTCTTCCCCTTCCACCCCAACTTTTATTTTAAACAAATGGTATGAAAATAATTATCCATAAAATCCAACAGTCATAACACTAAACACGTATAGGTCATTAGGTCTGAAAGATACATTCATGTTTTGTACACCACGAAACACTGTTTTTTTTTTCTTTTGCGGCTAATGATACAGATCTTCATAACCCAAAGTAAAATATTTAGCAGTTTTGACTTTTTTCAGCCACAGAAAAATATTTTTAAGGCCATTTATACCACAACTGGTAGAAACATTTTTTTGAACTAATGCTTTATGGTGCAAATAAGGCTTTGATGCTTTTCAATGCTGCTCAAAAAAGTCTTAATTATCACCATATATGTGCCTTTAGGGAAGCTAAAAAAAACCCATAACATTTGTCTATAAACTTGTTACCCTAATTTCAGCTAATATACTGATACTTGGGATTTTTTTTTTTCACTGCAGCTGGTTAGTACAAGAAATCAGTTTAAGTCAATGGAGATGAAGATTTCTAAGAAGTCTTATGTTCCTGTCTCTATCTGAAATCAATACAAAAAAACAGTGAATAATATACTCCACTCAATTGTGGTATAAATGGATCTTGCAAACTCAAACTGCTTTGGTGACCTTACATAAGAATATTTAAATATGTAAAATACCAGTAGTATACAATGTTGCTATAAATTCTCTATTCCTCCTTTCCCTCAGTAAGAGTATGAAAAAGGGCAATGCCATTATTTTCACTTACAACTTGGCTATGAACATAAAATATCTTAATATAATAGATGTATATTTTAAAATTTAATTTTTTAGACATTAAGTGCTTAGTTAAATTAGTAGGGCTGTCAATCGCAGTTAACTCATGCGATTAACTAAAAAAATTTACTACGATTAAAAAATTTGAACACAATGAATTGCACTGTTAAACAATAGAATACCAACTGAAATTTATTAAATATTTTTGGATTTTTTCTACATTTTCAAATATATTGATTTCTATTACAACACAGAATACAAAGTGTACAGTGCTCAGTTTATATTATTTTTATTATAAATATTTGCACTGTAAAAATAATAAAAAATACCATTTTTAAATTCCCCTCATACAAATACTGTAGTGCAATTTCTTTGTCGTGAAAGTGTAACTTTTAAATGTAGATTTTTTTTTTTACGTAAGTGCACTCAAAACCAAAACAATGTAAAACTTTAGCGCCTAGAAGTCCACTCAGTCCTACTTCTTGTTCAGCCAATTGCTAAGACAAACAAGTTTGTTTACATTTACAGGAGATACTGCTGACTGCTTCTTATTTACAATGTCACCCGAAAGTGAGAACAGATCGCATGGCACTTTTGCGGACGGAGTTGCAAGGTATTTACATGCCACATATGCTAAACATTCATGCCCCTTCAGATATGCCCCTTCATGCTTCTGCCACCATTCCAGAGGACATGCTTCCATGCCGATGATGCTCGTTAAAAAAAAAAAAAGCGTTAAATTTGTGACTGAACTGCTCGGGAGAGATTTGTATGTTTCTTGTTCTGTTTTACCCACATTCTGCCATATATTTCATGTCATAGCAGTCTCAGATGATGACCCAGCACATGTTCATTTTAAAAACACTTTCACTGCATTTTTGACAAAACACAAAAAAGGTACCAATGTGAGATTTCTAAGGATAGATACAGCACTCGACCCAAAGTTTAAGAATCTGAAGTGCCTTCCAAAATCTGAGAGGGACGACGTATGGAGAATGCTTTCAGCTGTCTTAAAAGAGCAACACTCAGATGCAGAAACTATAGAACCCGAATCACTAAAAAAGAAAATCAACCTACTGTGTTGGCATCTGACTCAGATGATGAAAATGAACATGCATCAGTCTGCTCTGCTTTGGACTGTTATCGAGCAGAACCCATCAGCATGGACATGTCTTCTGGCTGAAGCATGAAGCGACATATGAAACTTTAGCACATCTGGCACGTAACTATCTTGCAATGCCAGCTACAACAGTGCCATGCGGAAGCCTGTTCTCACTTTCAAGTGATACTGTAAACAAGATGTGGGGAGCATTATCTCCTGCAAATTGTAACCAACCTTGTTTGTCTGAGTGATTGGCTGAAGTAGGACTGAGTGGACTTGCAGGTTCTAAAGTTTTACACTGTTTTGTTTTTGAATGCAGTTATATATTTTGTACAATTATATTTTGTATAATTCTACATTTGTAAGTTCAACATTCATTATAAAGAGATTGCACTACAGTACTTATATTAGGTTGTAATAAAAATAAATATAAAATGAGCACTGTACACTTTGTATTCTGTGTTGTAATTGAAATCAATATATTTGAAAATGTAGAAAACATCAAATAATATTTAAATAAATGGTATTCTATTAGTTTTTAAGAGTGCAATTAATTTTTTTAATCATGCAATTGATTGCGATTAATTTTTTTAATAGTTTGACAGTCCTATAAATTAGCCTTCGAGCTAGCCAATATTATGGCTCAAAGTGCTGTCACATGGAAGTCAAAGCTTGAAAACTTTCCAAAGTACAGGGTAACAATTTTGTTGCAGGTAGTTTAAAACAAAACTAAGATTAAAGCCAGTTTATTATTTTTTTTATGTCTCTCTAATCCAGAGGAAAAAGTATTTCTTTTGGATGGCCATCAAAATAGGAACAGCTACTTTTGGCTTAATATCCAAAGATGTTTTACTATTTATGCTCAGTAGGTGTGAGATAACATCCTGTGATATTTCATGTTCTGTTGACTAGAAATGGACTACTAAGGAGATATGGATTTTTTCAACACTTCCATGTAAAATGTCTTTATATCATCACCCCAGGTGTCAAAATAAAAACACATACCCCTAATCTCTTTTCGTTACCTGAGTGATGTAAAGGTAAAGTCTCTGAAAATGCACCAAAATGCTCCAATCCTACAAGGTCCTGAGTGCCTCCCTCTGAGGTACTGAGCACCTAGCAGGATTACACCAAGTATGACTGGTACAGATGTCGATCCTACAGACTGGAGAATATCTAAATCCTCAGTTTAGATTTGGGTAAAATTACTACCTTTCCCTGTCAATTTCTCTAGGAAGCAAGCCACGTTGTCAGTTACCTGGCAGTAGAGTCAGCTTACGCTGTACTTCTAAATAAGATTAACTTGTTCACGGAGGGATAATATTGAATTGAATGTCAGCTCTAGAAATATACATAGCAGAATTTCTTTGTAAATAAGGGCTACAGCCCATCTAATATTAATTATGTTCTTTTTATTTCTAAAAAATATTTAAAACTCTATATCTCTTCTATTTGGCATCATGGTTCTTGATGTTTACAGATTCATAAACTAGGACTTCAACTGACCTGAATTCACTTTCACTGTTTTCTTAAGTATTTTATAACTGTCGTCTCTTCTAAATGCCCATTGAAGAGAGTATATTACATAGAAGAATTTTACAATATTTAAACTCTCTCAGTTTAGAACTTTATATCTTTTAATTCTACACTTTATATAGCTTATTAACAAAACCGAACGGATAATAATTTTCAGGAAATCAATAAAATAACAAACCTTTTAAATATTGGCATGTAAAGTTAGGTTTCTGAAGGGTAGTCAAAAAAGTGACTGAACCCCTACTTACTGTATTTCAAGCTCAATACCTTGCTTATCAGTTGGCTTCTCCCAAACTGGAAAAAATATTGAAAACGGACAAAATATACATATGCTTACAATGAGCTCAGATACTGTATCAAACAGACAAACTGCTCATTACAAATATGCTAATGACTTAAATAAGAAACAACGCACACAAAATGGAACAATTTAATTTTATACAAGGATAACAGAAAAAATGACTGGGGTCATTAAGAGAGTAAAATAAAGTTTTGGGACAATTTGACAGTGTTTTATTCCTTACTTTAATAATAATAATAATTAAAAAGTCCAGTACGAACATGGCTTGAAATCAACGGATGAAGACTTAGAAAAATAATTGGTTAGCAGATAATGGAAAGGAATTAATCACACTTGATGGTAAGTTTAACCTTAAATATCAGTGGTATTAAAAAGTTATAATCTAATTAAATGAGACAGATTTTCTCAATGGTAGGGTAAAATGAGTTCTAACAACCTACTGGCTTTTCATTATCAGCTGCTAATAAGTTACCAATTGGAAGGAATGTGTCAGGTTTTCCATTTAATTTCACAGCAGCAAACAATGCTCACACATTAAGTAGGTGTGATTTGCTACCCACAGTAGCATGCGGGTATTTGTATAAGGAAAAAGGGAATGGTATTCTGTGACCCCCTTGCAGTACCATAATCAAAGCACCAAGGGCCATGTATTAAAATATGAACCCATTAAAATAAATATGACAGGATAATACCTTCCCCATAGGGTCATATGAGTGCCTTTTCATTAGACATACGCTGTAAGTCTCAAGGCACTTAAGGGGTTAAGACGCAATGCATGCACTAGTTCCCGTTATGTAATGTTAAGTCACATGATTTGGAATACACCAGTGTTATGACACAGAAATAAGTTGTGCCATCAGTTCAGAGAAATGCTGTTTATATTTTACAAGATGCTGGTAAGTGGACATTATGCAGCTACTGCTGGGTTAACACAGATTCCAGCTTTCCTCTCATAACCAGCTGGTCTCTAATAGGGGTGAAGAGCAAAGTGTGCTGCATCAGTAGGCAGTGTCTCTATCTAATATTGGCAATATTGCTGATGTTTTTAAAAACAAAAGTGAGGATCCGTACACCGTAAATAAATCTAGCACTGGAAGAGACCATGGCTTAGTGTAGATTTCTGTTTTGTTTTTAAAAGATGCAGTTGTATACCAGAGTGAAATAATTCCAAGCCTTGTTTGTAGCAATTCAACCAGAAGGGGAGTGAGTATATGGCACTACAATGAGATATCATAAGTTACCCTGAACACACTCAGTTCTTTCAATTTATGGTTTGTTCGGAGCAAAGCATGAAAATAATGAAGTCTTCAAACACATGTAAGTAATAGAGTTTTAGAGATTGATTTTTGTTTCAACATAAAGTGCAACAGTGCTGAAGTTTTCAAAGTCCTTTGTCAATTCTTCATTGTTCTCCGACACCATTTCCTGCAAGCAGAGTTATGGCACAATGAATACTGCCAGTTTATTACAAAGGACAGGATACTTCAATATGGATCCTAGCCCTTTTGCTCTTATTTATGCAGCGATGTCTTTAAAGGTTTAACAAATCCTTCTTCATACACCTTCAAAATAGCTTCACAAACAAATCTGTATTGACTCTGAAAAGAAAGTTGATGAAGTTAATTGAAAAAGAAACATAATTTAATCATATAAGTTAGAGATAGAAAAGGTCTCTTAGGTCACCCATCCTATCTTGAAAGGGCAGAATTGTGCCTCATCAAAAGCAGCCGTTTGGTAATTGTACCTTTATTGAGGAGTAGGGACTCACTCCAACCCCGTGGATTAACTAGTCTTAGGTTTTCCTACCTCTAAACCTTAAGAAATATTGTACCAAAACTACCTTGCCTTTTCCCCTTTACATTAATTTTGACATAGTTGCTCATATCTCACAAACTTTTAGAATGAGAAACCAGTGCTTTATGTCATCAAAAACTTGAATCCTGGCTTCTTAATAAAGCATTTTATTTTCAATTCTAGCAGTTCTTGAGATATAAGTTACTAAAACCATGTCTCAACTAAACAAAAAAAAGCAAAATACCTTAGAGCGGATCATAAAATACAGCCACTATCTTGCAAAGTGCCACAGATATAAATGATCGCTGTATAACAATATACAGGAACTCCTCACTCAAAGTCGTCCTGGTTAACATTGTTTCATTGCTGATCAATTAGGGAACATGCTCAATTAAAGTTGTGCAATGCTCCCTTCTAATGTCGTTTGGCAGCCACCTGCTTTGTCCACTGCTTGCAGGAACAGCAGCCCCTTGCAGCTAGCTAGGGTGGTTGGAACCAGGGTGGACCTGTAGCCCCCCTATCAGCTCTCCTAAGTTCCCTGTGCAGCAGCTGCTCAGCAGGCTATCAATTGCCAGCAGTTCAGCTGTCCCTCCCCCCACCGCCATGTGCTGCTCCTGCCCTCTGCCTTGGAGCTGCTCCCCGAGACTCCTGTTTGCTGTGGGGGGAGGGGAAAAAGAGGAGGGCTAATATCAGGGTGTCCCACTCCCCCCTGCTCCTGCACCCCGCTTACCCCATCTTCCATAGAGCAGGGGGGACACAGGGACAGAGAGAGCTGCAGTCCAGTCTCAGCTTGCTGATCTAATTAACAAGGCAGTGTACTTCTGACCCCACTCTTCATACTTAAAGGGGAAATGCGCATCTCTCTCTCTCAAACACACACACAAGGGGTGTGTCTCTGTCTGCCCTCCTTCCTTTCCTGCTGCCTGGTAGGCTGAGAGAGTTAACCCTTGAGGGCTCAGCCAATTGCTAGTTCATCATTTTGCAGTAAAGCATTCCCTGGGAAATATCCCACCCTCTGACCCCTCCACCTCAACCAAGCTTCACAATCATCATCACCACTGTGTACCAATATTAAATTGTTTGTTTAAAACTATATAATATAGTCTTTTGTCTGGTGAAAAAAATTTCCCTGGAACCTAAGCCCCTCATTTACATTAAGTCTTATGGAGAAATTGGATTTGCTTAACATCGTTTCGCTTAAAGTCGCATTTTTCAGGAACATAACTACAATGTTAAGTGAGGAGTTACTATATACCACTGGAAAGGTAATATTTGTACCTCTCCAATGGCTTAAATCAGCTTTATCTAGCCCTGGTTATTGAACAGATGATAGATCTTAAACAAACACCAGTCACATGGGTTTAGAATTTTAATTATTTATTGTATCATTACATGTGTATCAGTATAGTTAGATTTACATATATTAGAATAAATATTTTTCTGTTTGAAGATTTCGCTAGAAAATTGACACTTCTCAATTCTTTTCACTTATGACATGGAAAGCATGAACGTGGCATAGTGCCACCTTGTGGAAAGTGCATGTATCAATCTAGAAGTGCAAAGGCAGGAGGAAGAATACAAATCAGTAATTTAGGCTAAAGTACATTACAGGGATGTTCCAATTATCCCCAAACCAAGCATTATAAACCTACGAAAACTCCAAACATGCTAAAAAAAACCCATGTGGAAACACACAGTTAAGACACCCAAAAAACCTGATAACAGGTGTCCTCTCGTGATCCTTTGAAGTATTTTACAATCCCAGATTAGATTAAACTGGTTTTTAAAGACACATTAGATTTCTTCTACTTGTTCCTTTCTATTGTTTCACTACAGGGCAGAGTTAAAGTTGCTTTTTGTATTGCCAGAGCAGAATTACACAGCTGGATTGTATCACCCAGCTTCCCCCTAATTCATCTCCTCCAATTTCCTTCTGCTTCTTGAAATTCTTTCTATTTCCCTTCACACATACTCCAGTACCTTGTTCCTTCCTGTCACCCTCCCTTCCCACATCTCTAGTTTCACCTTCCTATTCTCTCCATTCATTGAGCAGGTCTGGTGCAAAGGATAGCTTTTGAAAAGAAATATTGAGAATTAACAGTGATTTTTGCCATTTATTTTCATTATTAATAAAGTATGTCTGTCAGCAGAAGCTGCTGCAAAGAAACTCATGAAGAATCACTCTCTTTCAAAATCCCCGAGATATCTTATTGTTCTCAGTGGACCAAGGCCACAGCCACTCTCAGTTAAACTGCCCTCTTTCAAAATATCCAGCACCTCTTACTGTCTTCAGCGAGAATGAAACCGCTGTGTAATATTAGATTACTTTTCTACAACGTAGCCAGAATGATACTTACAGGTGTTTGGATCATCATGGCCCTTTGATCTCTCATTGTTCTCACAATATCTAATGGATAAACAGGCTGATTGCACTCAATGAGACACATTGCTGTTTCCATAGTGATAAGAACCCCTGTACGTCCAATTCCGGCACTGGAAAAGAAAAATATGTCATTTCATTAACCCTCTTCAAACTCTCTCTTTTTAAAAAATGATATACTCCTAAAATGTAAAAAAAAATTTAACACTGAAATCTTCACTATCTAAATATACCCAAGAGAGATCTACAATTATTACAATGAGGGTTACTGATGACATTCTACTATAAGAGCAGTGTTTGTGCTCTGTCCTTCCTGGATATAAAAATGCAGTGGAATATTTTCAAAGCATTGGATTGATCTCTTACCCTTCTGAATAAGTTTGCATTTTGCAATCTCCACACATTTCTTTATCCTCCTAGAATATGAAACCTGAAGAATTTCAAGATATTTTTCTGCAGTATAACCAAGCAATCTATTTTTAGGGGTTCCCAAATTCCCAATTGCTGGAGAGCTATTCAGCTCACCATGGGAGCTGAAGTGCCCTGCACTGCATAGCATTCATCATCATCTTGCTGGGAACAAAAAAAGACAAGTTACCTGTTCCGTGACTGGTGCTCTCTGAGATACGTTGCTCATCTCCATTCCAAATTAGGTGTGTATCCTTGCCACATGCACCGGTGCCGGAAGTTTTTCCCACAGCAGTATCCATAGGGTAGTGGTGTTTGCATGGTGCGGTATAAGGGGAGCTGCCGGCTCCCCCTACCCTCAGTTCCTTCTTGCCGGAAACTCCGACAGTGGGAAAGGAGGGCGTGTTGTGGAATGGACATGATCAACATCT
The DNA here is from genome assembly GCF_965152275.1 of Natator depressus. Lineage (NCBI taxonomy): Eukaryota > Metazoa > Chordata > Testudines > Cheloniidae > Natator > Natator depressus. The sequence continues at coordinate 8,302,539 of NC_134244.1, read as the reverse complement.
CGAAGAACACTAGTTACAGAACAGGAAACTGTCTTTTCTTCTTTGAGTGCTTGCCCATGTCCATTCCACATTAAATGACTCCAAGCAGTTCACAACTGCGCAGATTGTAATACAGCTCTGCCGAACCCAGCATCATCTCTGGCCTGCTGAGTGATGGCATAATGAGATGTGAATGTGTGGACTGAGGACCACATCACAGCTCTACAGATGTCCTGGATCGGGATGTGCTCCAGGAAGGCCGCCGTAGATGCCTGCGCTCTAGTTGAATGGGCCCTGACGATCGGCAATGGCAGGACCTTTGCTAGCTCATAACAGGTCTTTATGCAAGAGGTGAGCCAGTTGGAAATCCTCTGTGAAGAAACTGGAAGGCCCTTCATCCTATCCGCTGTAGCGATGAAGAGCTGGGTTGATTTATGGAAAGGCTTGGTACGCTCCAAGTAAAAAGCCAAGACCCTTTGGACGTCTGGCACATGCAGAGTCCTCTCCTCAGCAGTCTTGTGTGGCTTGGGACAGAACACTGCCAGGAATATGTCCTGGCTCATGCGGAAGGAAGATACTACCTTCAGCAGGCAGGCTGGGGGGGCAGGGCTGCAGCTGGACTTTGTCCTTATAACACACTGTGTAAAGCGGTTCCAAGGTCAAGGCCTTAATCTCTGAGACTTGTCTCGCTGACGTCACTGCCACCAGGAAAGCGACCTTCCAGGAGGAAGTAGGAAAGGGAGCAGGAGCCCAGCAGCTGGAAAAGCGGGCCGGTGAGCCTAGAGAGGACCATGTTAAGGTCCCACTGGGGGACAGGAGCCCATACCTGCAGATAAAACCTCTCGAGGCCCCTCAGGAACCTGACAGTCATATCATGAGACAAGACCGTCTGACCTTGGATCGGCTGGTGGAATGCGGAGATGGCTGCAAGGTGCACTCTGATGGAAAAATGCGCCAGACCCTGGTTTCTGAGCTGCAGTAAGTAGTCCAAGGTGGACTGCACTGAAGAACGCGAGGGAGAAATGCCACACTCTGATGTCCAGCAGGAAAACCTCGTCCACTTGGCCAGATAAGTTAGTCTCGTGGATGGCTTCCTACTTCCCAGGAGGACCTGCTGGACCTCCTCCAAGCAGGTACGCGCCTCCGAATTCAACCACAGAGCATCCACGCCGAGAGGTGTAGAGTCTCGAGGTCGGGGTGTAGGAGCCGACGGTGATCCTGTGACAGTAGGTCTGGATGGTAGGGAAGGGACCAGGGAGGGTCCACCGCCATGTTCATGAGCGTGCCGAACCAGTGTTGGCGAGGCCACGCAGGGGCGATCACGATAACCTGTGCTTTGTCCCTCTTGATCTTTACTAGGACCCAGCTGACCAGAGGGAATGCATACATCAGATCCTCAGCCCACGACCAGAGGAAGGCATCGGAGAGGGAGCTCTTGCTCAGGCCCTGCCGGGAGCAAAACAGATGGCACTTTCTGTTTTGCTTGGTGGCAAACAGATCTACTTGGGGAGTTCCCCACCTCTGGAGGATCATGCAGGCCACTTCCGGGTGGAGCGACCACTCGTGGTAAGAGGAGAAGTCCCTGCTGAGGTGATCTGCTCGGGCATTCCTGATGCATCGGAGGTGACCAGCTTCCAGATGGATGCCATGGCTGATGCAGAAGTCCCACAGACGGAGAGCCTCTTGGCAGAGAGCCAACGAGCGTGCTCCTCCTTGCTTGTTGATGTAGAACATCGAGGCTGTATTGTCTGTCAGGACTCTCACCACTTTGCCCAAGAGGTACGGCAGGAAGATACCGCAGGCCAGCCATACATTTCTGAGCTCCTTGATGTTTATGTGTAACGCTGCCTCTTCCGGGGTCCACATCCCCCAGGTCTGGAGATGTCCAAGGTGCACCCCCCAACCGAGGTCTGAAGCGTCTGGCACTAGCTCGACAGATGGTGGGATGTTGAACAGGACTCCTTCCAGGACCTTCTCGCGATCAGTCTATCACTGCAGAGAGGTGACAACTGCCAGGGGAATGGTGACAATTTTCTCCAGGTGGTCCCTGGATTGGAAATAGGTCGATACCAGCCATTGTGGAGCCTAGCATGGCGGACCACGTATGTGCAAGCTGCCATGTGGCCTAACAGGCACAGGCACACCCTGGCCAATGTCAGTGGAAATGCGGACACCTCCGCGATGAGGTCCGTTCTAACGGCAGGAAGGCTCTTGCCCTGGTCGAGCCGAGCACGGCCCCGATGAATTCTATCCTTTGAAGTGGAACTAATGTGGACTTTTTGTGGTTGACCAGTAGTCCAAATGAGCAGCATGTGGCTTGTAATACAGCAACGTTGCGTTGGACCTGAGCCTTGTAACTGCCTTTGACCAGCCAGTCGTCGAGGTACGGGTAAATCTGGATACTCCAACGCCTGAGGTAGGCTGCGACTACCGCCATGCACTTGATGAACACCCTTGGTGCTGTAGCCAGGCCAAACAGAAGAACTGCAAACTGGTAGTGGGCCAAACCCACCATAAAACAGAGAAAGTGTCTGTGTCCTGGGAAGATCGTTAAGTGAAAGTATGCATCTTTCAGGTTGAGGGCAGCATTCCAGTCTCCTGGATCCAAGGAGGGGATAATGGAGGCCAGGAAGACCATGTGAAACTTTAGTTCTTTAGGTATCTGTTGAGGTCTCACAGGTCCAGGATAGGATGCAGACCACCCTTGGCCTTTGGGATCAGAAAATACCAGGAATAGAAACCCTTGTTCTGATAAGGAAATGGGACCTCCTCCACCGCCCCCAGCTGTAAGAACCCCTGAACCTCCTGCTCGAGAAGACTCTTGTAAGAATGGTCCCTAAAAAGGGACAGGGATGGGGGTGGTGGAAATAAATTGGACGGTGTAACCGTGTGCCACCATACTGAGGACCCAGAAGCCCGAAGTTATTGCTGACCATGCTGGGAGGAAAAAGGAAAGGTGGTTGCAAAAAATTGGGAAAATTGGATCCAGGGAATAGACTGGTAGGTTGCCTTTGCGCGTACCCTCAAAACGACCTTTTAGCGCCTCGCTTGGAGTGGTTTGAGCCCGACTGGGCAGAGGGTGGGGGCAGGTGGCTCGTGCTCTGTCTATAGCCCTTGGGCTTTTTGTGCAGCGGGTCCCGCTGGAGCTGGCTTCCTTTCCCCTGGCATAGTTGCGGTTTGAAATCCTTACATGCTGGGCCCAGAAGTTAGAGCCCCAGTGTTTTTAGGGTGGTTCGGGAGTCTTTCAGTCCATGTAATTTGTTGTCTGTCTGCTTCGCAAATAGGGCCTGGCCATTGAAGGGGAGGTCCTGAATCGACTGCTGAGCCTCAGAGGATAACCCAGAGAGGAGCAGCCAGGATACTCGCCACATGGAGATGGCGGACACCAGGGTGCAGGCGGCGGAGTCTGCCACCACTTGAAGGGCCGCCCCAGCAACGGCCGTGCCCTTGTTAAGGATCGCCCGGAATTCTTTACGGGAACCTTCCAGGAGGGCATTTTTGAAATTGGCTGTGGTTTCCCACATATTAAAGTCGTAGGGGCCAAGGAGGGCCTGGTGGTTGGCCACCCTCAACTGTAAGCTAGACGAGGAATACATTTTCCTTCTGAACAAGTCCAGTCTCCTGAAGTCTTTATTTTTGGGGGTAGCTCTAGGTTGCCCCTGGATTTGCCTGTGGTTAACTACTTCAACCACCAGGGAATTTGGGGCTGGATGGGAGTAAAGGTATTCATGCCCCTTAGTCGGGACAAAGTACTTACGCTCTGCCCATTTGGAAATGGGGGGCAGAGAGGAGGGGGTTTGCCACAAGGCGCTGGATATCTTCAATACCCCTTCATGAAGGGGAAGAGGCCACCCTAGCAGGGGCTGTGGAGAAGGGGACATCGAACAGGGAGTCCGCTTGCTCCTCCAACTCGTTCACCTGCAGGCCAAGGTTGGATGTGACCCTCTTCAGTAGCTCCTGGTGTGCCATAGTGTCATCCTGAGGAACTGGGTGACGGGCCTCCGTGATGGCCTCCTCCGGTGCTGAGGAGGAGAAGGCCAGTACCGCAGGTTCCACAGCACCCACTGGTGGGCCAGCAGGCTGTTCCCCTTGGTCCACATGGATTTGCGGGGTCTTATCCCCCGGGGCCTCAAGAACGGGAAGGAGTTGGGTCATTGAGGCCACCGGCCTGTCCGAGGCTCCCAACACTGAATGGGCAGGCTGGGAGGGCTGGGTGAACCCCCATGGGTTCCAGGGGTACCACAGGGCCAGCCACTGGGCCTGGGGCCACAGGGCAGGTTTTGGTAATGACGGAGCACACAGCATCGAGGGTCTGGGAGGCTGCCCCGCCGATGTGGATCCTTGCTCCATACCAGAGCCATATCTGGACCGATTGCTACCTGGTGACCAGGATCCACTGGAGCGGTGACTCCGTGCCTGGCGATAATCGCGGTCAAGCCTAGAGGAGGACTGGTCTGAGCGGGATGTGCGCCTCCATGGAGACCTGGGGGACCAGCAGATCCGTGACGGACGACCGGAGATCCATGCCTAGCGCTTCGAGACCAGTACTGGGGCGAGGAGCGGGACCTGGAGGTATCACGGGCTGGGTGCCGAGGGGATCTCCCCAAATACGGAGACACTCATCTCGGGGATTGTTGGCGGGGCCCGTGGCTCCGGTCTTCTGATTGTTCCCGGGATCTGTAACAGTGTTCCGCAGTGTGAAGGGCTGGTCCCAACGTTCCTGCCGGGGAGCGCAGGCCTCCATGGGTCTGTGCCAGGTAACTGGTTAGGTCTACCTCGAATCCCACTGCCGGTGCCGAAGGTCCAGTAGCCGTAGAGGGCTCCGATGCATCTGCCTCCCTAACTCCGAGGCATGACGGCATTAAGCAGGTGAACCGTGGCAGGACGTCCCCTGCGATGGGGAGCGGTGCCATTGGGGTGAGGGCAGATAGAAAGTCCCAAGGCAGGTTTACCGTGAGGTCTGGGCACCAATGGGGCCAGTGTGGGCAGCAACACAAGCATCAGGATCTCCTGTGCAGCCTGAAGTGCTTCAGACGTCAATGTCACCTGAAGCTGACGAAGGCCCGCCTCTGTGTCCAGGCTTCCAGGCAAGGAACAGGGTGGGCTGCATCGCTCAACATGAGCTGAGGCCCGACATCCTGACGGGGAAATGAGCCGCTTGGCATGGGTCTTAGCTCACCCCCACCCCTGTCCTTCCCCTTGCGCGGAGTAGGAGACCGTCCCCTACCAGCCTTCTTCGACTTCTTGGCTGGGGATCGGTGCCGACTCGTCGACGGTGCTGGCGGGGCACTATGCACCGATACCACGGTGCTGGGTGCCGAGTCAGACCTTTGCTCCAGGGCCGGAGTGAGCGCTGACTCCATCAGGAACGCTTTGAGTCTGATTTCGCAGTCTTTCTTCGCCCTAGGTTTAAAGGACTTGAAGATACGACACTTATCACTTATGTGCCTTTCACCGAGGCACCTGAGACAGCTGCTATGCAGATCACTCACAGGCATGGGCCATTTGCAATGACTGCAGGGCTTAAAGCCTGGGGACCAGCGCATTCCCCGTCCAAGTCTCCAACAGGGCTAACAAAACTAACTACTGCTGAGGGCTAACTAACTCAACAACTATGTACGCTAACTTTACAAGAACTCTATTTCATACGAACGAAACCTAAGAAATGCTAGGAAGAGCGGCTAGCGTTCTGTGCACCGTCACTGGTGGTAAGAAGGAACTGAAGGTGGGGGGAACATGCAGCGCCCCTTATACCGCATTATGCAGGCGCCACTCCAGAGGGTGCCAGAGCCGCTCCCCTACGGATACTGCTGAGGGAAAAACTTCCAGCACTGGTGCATGTGGCAAGCACACATACCTAATGTGGAATGGGCATGAGCAAGCACTTGAAGAACTTCAGGTTCTAACATGGAAATTCCCTTCGAATTATTTCTTTTGAAAGGACCTTCAGCCTAATGAGCCCTCTCTTTCTTCACCCCAGCAAATGGTCCGTTTCAGAATCATCAGGCAGAGAGGGGGTGCTTCAGTCCACAATACCCCATTAGAAGCTTTTTACTGAATGACTCCTGTCCTATTTTCCACATTAGGGCAACACCAACCCAAATTAGCTTGACTGCTGTAAGTGGTAATTGAACAGGTGCATTCTATGACTAACCCTGTGAAGTCAGCAAGCTAGGGTAACTGCATGATGCTGAAATTAATACCATGATGCTGCTTCTATGGACAAATAACTTGGAATAAAGAGAAGCTGTCACTGCTGGATAGACAGCAGTCTCTTTGGAGGCCAGCAGCTGCGGAGGACAAATTTTGGCTGGTTAGAGCAGATGTCTAAAAATCCACAACTACGTTGTGTAGTATTATTTTATTTAAACAACCACTAAGGACTTATTTAATGACATGGTCACATAGCAGGGCATCAGAAGTGAATTCCCAGCTGAGATTACAATGCATAGTGCTGAAAAACTAGGCATTGAAGATGAAGAACCAGATTCTGTATTCCACTTTATGCTGCTCAGATGTCATAAAACGCCCCTATAGTTGTTAGAACTGGCCCCCAGGGCAGTGTCAGGGGATGGCATGCCACCCTTGGTCCCTCAACTCCATTCCTGCACTGAACTCTGCTCTTAAAGGAGTGGAGAAGCTGGCCTAAAGCCTTGGCTTGTAAAAAATAAATAAATCGGAAATGTGCTAACCAAAAGCTGGTGACAAAATGTTTAAACTTTAAATAAAGTAGTCTCCAATTAGGAATCTCTGCTTCAGTAGATAAGCATTAGCAATATTCTGCTTCTGTACACCAAAAAGGCTCTAAGGATTTGTCTACATAATAAAAATAAAACAACCACTAGTATCAACACATTTTAATAAAAGGAAAACTACAACATGAAGGTTCCCAAGTGGCAAAATAGCGAGAAGTCTTACAGAAAGGATATTTATTCAAAATTAAAAACAAAAAAGGCTTACTTTTAATTTCTTTATGTGTATGTATACACTCTTCCAGAGTTAGGAAACCTCAGAGAACACCTAAAACTGAGGCAATTTACTCTTGAGCATCGTAAACATGTTGTTTTAAATTAAAATGTTTCATATTAAGACAAATTACAAGAACACACACACTTGGTACTGTATTTTCCATTTGTCAATATGATCGGGAACCTGTATTTGTGTCATTATATGTATCTTAACTGATACAATTTGAACGCGCTTCAGGCTAAAGTGGAAGTGTTTGCTTTTAAACAAACTGAATCTTATAAGTACACATTAATAAAGAAACTGTAACTTACCTTGATCAGTTTTATTTTTAAATACAATTTAGAATTAAAATATTCCACAAAACTTTAATATGTTTCTTTATAATTCTGTCCAGAAGGTGGCATCAAAGGTTATCGTATAATGTAGTGGTTTGAATAGAACTTTATCATTAGGGGCAAATACAATATTGTATGAAAAACTGCTCAACAAAAAGAAGCTAGGGATATACTCAGGATTTCTATGCATAATGCTCCAAATATCAAGACAGAAATTCACTGTACCAAGATTTAGTGTATCCTTCATTATAAAGAATAAAATTATTTTAGAAAATTAGAAAAAATGTATCCAACCCTAAAACAGAATAATTAGTCCTTATAATTCAGGTTAGCACTCACTTTCAATTCCCCATATGTTAATGCTGTTTGATAACAAAGCAGAGAAAGAGGAAGTTACTCACCTTGTGCAGTTACGATGGTTTTTCGAGATGTGTGTCCCTATGAATGCTCCACTGTAGGTGTGTTTGTGTCCCTGCGCTCCTGATCAGAGAACTTTGGTAGCAGTGTCTGTTCGGCCTGCACATGCGCTGTCCCCTCTTCATGTTCTGCCACGAGGCTAACCACCATTGCACGGGCAAACCTCGATCAGTTCCTTCTCTACCGCAGAGTACCTGACAAGAACTCCGAAGTAGAGGAAAGGAGGGTGGGTCGTGGAGCACCCATAGTGACACACATCTCAAAGAGCCAGTTACTGCACAAGGTGACCAACTTCCTCTTCTTCTTCAAGTAGTGTCCCTATGGATGCTCCACTGTAAGTGACTCCCAAGCAGTATCCCTAATGGGGGGCTGGGGCTCCAGAGTCAAGTCTGCTGTGGATGACAATACTGTGGAGCCAAAGATAGCACCAGAAGCAGAGTCCCCCAGAAACAGCATAGTGTTCTGCAAAGGTATGCGCAGATGCCCAGGTTGCTTCCCTGCAGATTTCCGAGATAGGGACATTCTTGAGGAATGTGACAGAGGAGGAAACCAACCTTGTGGAGTGCCTGTGGTTCCAGATGGAGGTACTAGGTTGCAAACCTGATAGCAGTGTTTGATACAGTTAGAGACCCATCTGGAGAGTCTCTGGACCAATACTGCTGCACCTTTAGACCTTTCTGCAATGGAAAGGAAGTGCTTAGGAGATTTCCTAAAGGCCTTCATCCTGTCAGGTAAAAGGCCAGGACTCTTCTAATGTCTAGTGTGTGCAGCATAACCTCCATGTTATCACAGTAAGGCTTAGGGTAAAAGGTCAGGAGGTGAATCAGTTGGTTTATGTGAAAAGATGAGGTCACCTTGGGGATAAACTTCAGGTGTGGTCTGCTAGTAACCTTGTCCCGAAAGAATACTGTATTAGGGCGGTGTGCCATCAGTGCTGCTATCTCCCCCATTCTCCTCGCCAAGGTGATTGCCACTAGGAATGCTGTCTTCATAGACAGGTATGTGAGCAAACAAGTGGCAATGGGTTCAAAGGGCAGCCTAGTCAGGTGAAGATTCCTGTCTTCTGGGTGAATCTTGATGCGGGTCTGAAGGTGGTTGGACAGCTGCCTCCGTTAGAAGGAGTTTTAGTCGCAGTTCTCTGTCCTTTCGAGATCGCAGCTTCAGCTGTTGACAAAAAACACACTTCTGGGGAATATGGCTTTCCCTGAGGCAACGGACACAATAGGAATGTCCGTCCATTACAGGGATGGCTGTTTATAGGAGAAGCACCTCTTAAATCCTGGTGAACCAGGCATACTCCACACAGGGGTAGTTCCCAGAAAAAGGGGAAGTAGTAAATAAAGTTGGGTTTTTGTTTGTTTTTTTAAAGAAAAAAACAAATGAAACTCTAAACTCACAAAAGAAAGATTAGTAAATAACTAGGTTTGAACAATAGGGTTCATGATCCGATGAACAGACAGCTAATATCTCCGTCTCTAGCCGGGGCGGTTGAGAAGGAATTGAGAAGGGTTTGCCCGTGCAAGGCTGGTTAGCCTTGTGGCAGAGCATGAGGAGGGGACAACACATGTGCAGGCTGAATGGATACTGATACCAAAATTCTCCGATCAGCAGTGCAGGATGAATGAGTACCTACACTGGAGCACCCACAGGGACACTACTCGAGGAAGCAGCAGTTATTTACTGGGAAGTCACTGATTTGTAAAGAACATAAATGTTGACAATTTCTCTCTCTATAGTTCTCCCTTAGCAGCAATTAATGTTCAGATATACAGATTTTTAAATGGCTGATATTAACTCTTTTTGGTCTGTCTAGGCCACACATTAATAGTTCTGTGGCATAAGTACTGTATTCAAAGAGTTGGACAAAAGTTTAAAAAAATGTAGTTTAATATACCAATAGCTTTACAAAGTCTTCCTGCCAATTTTTGTGGCTTTACAATCACTTTTGTCTATTATTGCAAGGAAGGGAAGATCCACTCTAATGGTTCTGCAGTTTTTTCTATTTTCTTGGGATCAAACTGGAGAAAAAAAAAGGTGGTGGTATTCTTCCACGCTCTTCCGAGAAAGTAAGTTCCAGTCACGTGAGTCGCCAAAACGAGAAACCACCACAGTAGATTTGGCAGATATTCAAAATATGTGCATCACATGACATCCCTGGAATCCTTGAGCTTGAGTCGCCTGAGTGGGGCTTGAATATGCCCATGGGCACTCACAGGCTCCTTGGGTATGGGTCCTTCTTGACTGAGGAAGAAATGTGATAGTATCTCTAAAATGCCACCCACCTGAGTTACCCTCATGAGACACCACACAGAGTAAACTGTACAAGGTCTGTGATCCTCCCACTCTTTTCTTCCATGAAGCATGAAATAGATATCAGTGCTTCCATTAAAGTTATCGCCACTGGGCAGCTGAATTAACACCTCCCTGAGATGAATGAGGCACTTCACACCTCCCAGAGCTATTATTCTGGGCTCTCTACAAACTAAGGCCATGTCTACACTAGCATTTATGTTGGCAAAACTTTTGTTGCTCAGAGGTGTGGAAAACCCGCCCCGAGTGACATATGTTTTGCCTGCACAAGTGCTCGTGTGCACAGTGCTATGTCACGGGAGAGCTACCACCGCTCATCGAGCTGATTTTATTACGTCGATGGGAGAGCTCTCTCCCATTGGCATAATGCAGCTACACAAGCACTCTTGCAGCAGCTCAGCTGTATGGCTGTAAGCTTGTAAGTGTAGACATGGCCTCAGGCTCTGCATCAGTAATTCCTGGTTCACATTTTTGAGGTTTTCTTTGCAAGCACAACAGCTAGTGAAGGAGAAACAGAGCTCAAGAACAGCTTTACAGAGTTGGAAAATGAAGAAGGGATACAGCAGGTGGACACTGCTGGTGGAAGGGCAAGGAAGAGAAGAGCGGCGAGTCCTATAGGAAAAGGGGACGAGTCAATGGAGACAACACCAAATATGAGCCCCAGGAGGATACAGGACGGGTTGAAGAGGATTACAAGGGAGAATAGGAATGGAAAGGACTTGCAGCCAGAGGGAACAGGGGATAGACCGGAGAATTGCACCGTCACCAGGAAAAGGCAGGTCTACATGATTGGGGACTCTTTACTGAGAAGGATGGACAGGCCTGTAACCAGAGCTGATCCAGAGAACAGAACGGTGTGCTGTCTACCGGGTGCTAAGATACGGGATGTGGACCTGAGGTTGAAGAGGATCCTAAAGGGAGCGGGAAAGAATCCACTGATCGTCCTTCACGTGGGAACAAATGATACCGATAGATTCTCGCTGGAACGTATTAAGGGAGACTATGCCAGGCTGGAGAAGACGCTTAAGGAAATCGAGGCTCAGGTGCTCTTCAGTGGGATTCTGCCTGTTCCCAGAGAAGGGCAACAAAGGTGTGACAAGATCATGACTATCAAGAGATGGCTCAGGCAGTGGTGCTATAAGGAGGGCTTTGGGATGTATGGCCACTGAGAGGCATTCATGGACAGAGGACCGTTCTCTCAGGATGGGCTCCATCTGAGTAGGGAGGGAAATAGACTTCTAAGATGGAGGCTTGCACAACTGATAAAGAGAGCTTTAAACTAGGAATCTGGGGGAGATGGTTGGGAGATGTCCAGGTAATCTCCATGCCAGATTTTAACATTGAGAGGGAAGAAAATGAAAAAAGAAAGAATACAGCCGTGGGTTGGAGAATGGACATAAGGAGGAAGGGCAGCGTGGATACCAGTCTAATAGGTCATACTGGCGGTAGAATGTCCGTGCCTAATCGGGTGAAGAAAGTGAGTGAGGCCAAACAGCAAAAATTAAGATGTTTGTACACCAATGCAAGGAGCCTAGGTAACAAAATGGAGGAACTAGAGCTACTGGTGCAGGAAGTGAAACCAGATATTATAGGGATAACAGAAATAATGGTGGAATTGTCATCACGACTGGAGTACAGGTATTGAAGGGTATGTGCTGTTTAGGAAAGACAGAAATAAAGGTAAAGGTGGTGGAGTAGCACTGTATATCAATGATGAGGTAGACCGTAAAGTAATAAGAAGCGATGGAATGGATAAGACAGAGTCCATCTGGGCAAAAATCACATTGGGGAAGAAAGCTACTAGAGCCTCCCCGGGATAGTGCTTGGGGTGTGCTGTAGACTGCTGGGATCTAATTTGGATATGGACAGAGACCTCTTTAATGTTTTTAATGAAGTAAATACTAATGGGAACTGAGTGATCATGGGAGACTTTAACTTCCCAGATATGGACTGGAGGACAAGTGCTCGTAATAATAATAGGGCTCAGATTTTCCTAGATGCGATAGCTGATGGATTCCTTCATCAAGTAGATGCTGAACCAACAAGAGGAGATGCCATATTAGATTTGGTTTTAGTGAGTAGTGAGGACCTCATAGAAGAAATAGTTGTAGGGGACAACCTTGACTCAAGTGATCATGAGCTAATTCAGTTCAAACTGAATGGAAGGATAAACAAAAATAAATCTGCGACGAGGGTTTTTGATTTCAAAAGGGCTAACCTTAAAAAATTAAGGAAATTGGTTAGGGAAGTGGATTGGACTGAAGCACTTACGGATCTAAAGACAGAGGAGGGCTGGGATTACTTCAAGTCAAAGTTGCAGAAGCTATCAGAAGCCTGAATCCCAAGAAAGGGGAAAAAATTCATAGGCAGGAGTTGTAGACCAAGCTGGATGAGCAGGCATCTCAGAGAGGTGATTAAGAAAAAGCAGAAAGCATACAGGGAGTGGAAGATGGGAGGGATCAGCAAGGAAAGCTACCTTATTGAGGTCAGAACATGTAGAGATAAAGTGAGAAAGGCTAAAAGTCATGTAGAGTTGAACCTTGCAAAGGGAATGAAAACCAATAGTAAAAGGTTCTATAGCCATATAAGTAAGAAGGAAAAAAAAAGGAAAGAAGAGGTGGGACCGCTAAACACTGAGGATGGAGTGCAGGTTAAGGATAATCTAGGCATGGCCCAATAGCTAAACAAATACTTTGCCTCAGTCTTTACTGAGGCTAATGAGGAGCTTAGGGATAATGGTAGGATGACAAATGAGAATGAGGATATGGAGGTAGATATTACCACATCCGAGGTAGAAGCCAAACTTGAACAGCTTAATAGGACTAAATCGGGGGACCCAGATAATCTTCATCCAAGAATATTAAAGGAACTGGCACATGAAATTGCAAGCCCATTAGCAAGAATTTTTAATGAATCTGTAAACTCAGGGGTTGTACCATATGACTGGAGAATTGGTAACATAGTTCCTATTTTTAAGAAAGGAAAACAAAGTGAGCCGGGTAACGACAGGCCTGTTAGTTTGACAGCTGTAGTATGCAAGGTCTTGGAAAAAATTTTGAAGGAGAAAGTAGTTAAGGACATTGAGGTCAATGGTAATTGGGACAAAATACAACATGGTTTTACAAAAGGTAGATTGTGCCAAACCAACCTGATCTCTTTCTTTGAGAAAGTGACAGATTTTTTAGACAAAGGAAACGCAGTGGATCTAGTTTACCTAGATTTCAGTAAGGTGTTTGATACGGTGCCACATGGGAAATTATTAGTTAAATTGGAAAAGATGGGGATCAATATGAAAATTGAAAGGTGGATAAGGAACTGGTTAAAGGGGAGACTACAACGCGTCACACTGAAAGGTGAACTGTCAGGCTGGAAGGAGGTTACCAGGGATCAGTTTTGAGACCAATCTTATTTAATCTTTTTATTACTGACCTTGGCAAAAAAGTGGGAGTGTGCTAATAAAGTTTGCGGATGACACAAAGCTGGGAGGTATTGCCAATTCAGAGAAGGACCGGGATATCATACAGGAAGATCTGGATGACCTTGTAAACTGGAGTAATAGTAATAGGATGAAATTTAATAGTGAAAAGTGCAAGATCATGCATTTAGGGATTAACAACAAGAATTTTAGTTATAAGCCGGGGATGCATCAATTGGAAGTAACAGAGGAGAAGGACCTTGGAGTATTGGTTGACCACAGGATGACTATGAGCCGCCAATGTGATTTGGCCATGAAAAAAGCTAATGCGGTCTTGGGATGCATCAGGCGAGGTATTTCCAGTAGAGATAAGGAGGTGTTAGTACCGTTATACAAGGCACTGGTGAGACCTCATCTGGATTACTGGTTGCAGTTCTGGTCTCCCATGTTTAAGAAGGATGAATTCAAACTGGAACAGGTACAGAGAAGGGCTACTAGGATGATCTGAGGAATGGAAAACCTGTCTTATGAAAGGAGACTCAAGGAACTTGCCTTGTTTAGCCTAACCAAAAGAAGGCTGAGGGGAGATATGATTGCTCTCTATAAATATATCAGAGGGATAAATACCCGGAAGGGAGAGGAATTATTTAAGCTCAGTACCAATGTGGACATAAGAACAAATGGATATAAACTGGCCATCAAGAAGTTTAGGCTTGAAACTAGATGAAGGTTTCTAACCATCAGAGGAGTGAAGTTCTGGAACAGCCTTCCAAGGGAAGCAGTGGGGGCAAAAGACCTATTTGGCTTCAAGATTAAGCTCGATAAATTTATGGAGGAGATGGTATGATGGGATAACATGATTTTGGCAATTAATTGATCTTTGACTATTAGTGGTAAATAGGCGCAATGGGATGTTAGATGGGGTGGGATCTGAGCTACTACAGAGAATTCTTTCCTGGGTATCTGGCTGGTGAGTCTTGCCCACATGCTCAGGGTTTAGCTGATCGCCATATTTGGGGTCGGGAAGGAATCTTCCTCCAGGGCAGATTGGCAGAGGCCCTGGGGTTTTTTTTGCCTTCCCCTGCAGCATGGGGCATGGGTCACTTGCTGGAGGATTCTCTTGAAGTCTTTAAACCATGATTTGAGGACTTCAATAGCTCAGACATAGGTGAGAGGTTTATTGCAGGAGTGGGTGGGAGAGATTCTGTGGCCTGCATTGTGCAGGAGGTCAGACTAGATGATCATAAAGGTCCCTTCTGACCTTAAAGTCTATGAGCTAGAAACATACTTCGGAGAAATTGACAATACACAAGAGGCTATCAAATGCACAAAGTAAACATACTGGAAAAAACAACAACAATTTTTGCTCTAATCTCTTCCAGTTATAATAATCTTAGCTCTGACTTGTAAAAACAGTAGATAAAAAAATTAAGTTCACGGTGTCCCTTTAGTGTCTGTAAAATGGGTATACTACTTGACAGGTTAGATCGTAAGGGTTACTGTTTGTACAGCATTTTGAAGATGAAAGGGCCAAAGCCTATTCACGTATGCATGCCTGCAACTCTCAAAGAAGTCAGTGGGTGATGTGCATGTTGATTTGAAGACAAAAATTGGCATTAAGCATTATTCCGGTCTTGTACTTACATTAAGTGCTGTGGAGATTCTGTGTTAAATGGATTCTAAATGTGAAGGATGAAATGTTAACTGTCACTAAAAACTATTGAATAAGAGCAGCACATTAAGGTGTATTTCAGATTTACACAGAATATTAAAGAAAACATGAATACAGTTGTTTCCATTCATGCCAAAGTACTCAAATGTTAAGAAATATTTGAATCTGATAAAAATGGACACACAAATATTCAGTACTGGAGAGAAGACAGACTTCAGTGAAAAACTGATTTATGTCACTACTGTATATGCTAGAGAGAGAGATATCTTGCCCTTATGGATATAAGATTTATCTAGTTCTTTTTGAATTTTGCAGTTCACAGTCACTGTATGTATAGCAGTTTCCTAAATGGGAAGTGGTTTCTTCTCCCTCTAGGATTATCATGATCATTACTATCCACAGGCATTTTACCTATATGTAACATGACAGTGCATTTGATTCTGAAAACTGCTCACTCAAGTGTGAAGCTAATATCAAAATCTATGGAGAATTATGGGTAACTGTTCGATTCAAATTTTAAATCCCCTTGTCTCTTTCCTCTAACAGGAACACAATGAAATTTATAACTGAATTTAATCAGAAATGGTGAACAATAAAAGACTAAATAAAATAGAGAAGAAAGCGCTCAAGAAGAGGCATTCAGTTAGACTATTTAGGAAAGTTAGAAAAAACAAATACCTGCAATGAACAACAACAGGTTCTTCTCTGCCAGCCCTCTTTTTTCGTACAAGACACACAAAATCCAGGAAGTCACTGGAATCATCAGGAACCCCATGATCAGGCCATGCTACATACTGGATCTGGGTGAGCTGACGGGTTTCATTTTTCTTATCAGGAATACAAAATTTGTTCAAATGTAATTCAGACTTCATCATAAAAAACAGTGATAATCAACTACACTCCGATAATTACCTCTCATTTGAGCATCTCAAAGCACTTTATGAATATTAATTATTGGCCAACAAATATTTTAGAATCCTATTTTTCCTTATAAAAAATAATAAAAGGCACTAAAATGAAAAGATTTGCATTCTTTGCATTTTAAAAGATTTTTTTCTAGCTATGCTTTTTCTGCCTCACATATCATTAGCAATACATAAGACCATAAAAGTGGCCATATTGGGTCAGACCAAAGGTCCATCTAGCCCAGTATCCTGTCTTTCGACAGTGGCCAATGCCAGGTGCCCCAGAGGGAATGAACAGAACAGGTAATCACCAAGTGATCCATCCCCTATTGCCTATTTCCAGCAAACAGAGGCTAGGGACACCATCTCTGCCTATCCTGGCTAATAGCCATTGATGGCCCTATCCTCCATGAATTTATCTAGTTCTACCTGCAAATCCTTTTTTCTCAAGTTAATACATGAAGGATACTTACCTGTAACCAGAGTTCTTTGAGATGGAGCCTGCATATTCCCATAGTTTAGAACTGACCCCATAAATTTTGCCACCATATATCAGAAACCCAGGCTTTCATTTAAAAATATGAAGTTAAAGACATTGTTTTTGGAATACTATCCTCCCCAATGTTGTTTGTTACCCTATTAAGAAATGTTTACCGAAAACTGTCTTCAGAGACACAAAATGTGTTTCTAGGCAGCACCAATGAAAAATTTCTAATGTCTATCCTAATCTAATGTTTAACGATGTTTTGAAAAGATCGAGGGAATATATCAGAATAAATCTCTAATACTTTCTTATTTATTGTCATGGCTTAGCTTTAGGATTATCTTGGACCAAATTAGATAATTAACACTCATCCCAAATGACTGACGTATTGCACTGTACCCATAATGGGAACAAGATTAAATCTCTGTTCAATTCCCTGAAAAGGTACCACTAAAACTTTTTTGTGAACAAAAGGTATGTACTCATAACAAAGAAAATAATTCACACAAAATAAAATCTTTCAAATTGAGACTCATTTTCTATGGGATTTTAAAATGATCAATTAACTGGATATATTCAATAGTCTACATGTGGATGTGCTATAAAACTGGAAAGAATGTCTGAAGTTAGGTAATTCTACTTTGAGGATTCCAAAGAATTTGACGAATGACTGTATTATAGTTTTACCTCAAGGTTAGTCAGTGTCATCTCTCTGAAGACATAAGCAGGATTTCCTTCCTCTGAATGGCAGGTAATCTGGAAATTTCCATATGATGAGCTTCCTGTAGGTTCTGGCCAGTACTGATGGCACTTAACCTAAGGTTTTCAAAGACGACAGTCTTTAGAGTCATAGAACGTTATTTTTCCTCCTTTTTAGATTCAGCAAAAAGTTCCCTTCTGAGCATTTTGTAATTACTGTTGACTTACTTACCGAACATACTGTAGGGGTTTATAATTGAAAATGAGCTATTAACTGCATAACTGGGAAAAAAAATTCAAACTAGTGTAATTGATATTAGTCCTGAGCAAATTAATACAATTAATCATTTTTAACTGTTTTTTTGCTCATATGACATAATCAAAGGATCAAATTTTGATCTGCAAATGCATGTAACTCCATGAAAGTTCTATATGAATACCTGAGGGCAAAATATGGTTTAACATTGCAGGATGTGCAGTTGCCATTAACCTTGAAGGTACCAAACTTTTCCTCTGATCTAGCTGTGTGATTATTACATAACTACACTGCCTGCAGGATCTTAACTACTTGATTTTCATACATAAAGTAAGGTAAAATCACGTAGAAGTCCTGCTTCTCTTCTCAACTTCGTTTCCTTCACACAGGCCCCAACTCTTGAGTTTAGTGTAATTGAATAGTGATGACTTTAACTTTTGATATTACTTCTTTTTAAATATCCACTAAATATTCCCTTTTGACACCACAGTGATAGGTCCCTCCTTAGAGCCACTCCTAACTTCTAAAATCCTAAAATAATCCTTCCTTATGGCAGATTTACATGAAAAAGAAAACATGTTGTTATAACGTGAATAGGAGGAGGTGGCCAGTAAGCAATGACTAAGATTGCTTCATGGTGGGACAAAAATAAGGTGCATTAGGTGTTGGGTTTACCCAAATCTTTACGGTTAAATGAGAACTTTAAAGAAGACCAACTTTATGACAAACTGCTTAAATGCCCAAATATAAAAAGAGGTCATTTCAGTTCATGCATATTTTTTATCTTTCTAACCCACCTGGCAGGGTCTGTAAGAGCAGCCATATCTGCAGACTTCCTGCTCCCCTGAGACACTCTGGCATGCAGTGTGATAGTGACCTCAGTAGCCCCATCATCAGCATTAGAGCAGGGAGTCTGCCGATGGGTAAGACAAATAAAGTCCTTTTATTTCAATATTTAGCAGCTCTCAAAGAATTCTATAAATATCAATATTAAAAAACCTCAGAGAACTGCTATTGTGTGTCTGTTCTTAGATCTGCAAAGAAAACTAAGTAAATTAAAAGGACACTTGAACTGAAATTCGCTCTAATTGTGTTCATTTGGGAGCACACCGCATCATATAGTAAAACTGAGTCACTGAAAAATAGTTTTAAAAAGTTTAAAAAAAACACACCTAAAATTATTTTTATGGTATTTAACAGGTCTGACAGCACAGAAAATACATGGTTATTTTAACAAGAAGAATGCACACACACAACTGAACTGAAGTCTGAATTAATGTGACTATCCTCAGCACAGACCAGTTTTGCTGGCCAGGATGATAGACACCTACTATAAAACCCACCAAATAAAACTCAGAATTATCATGAAATTTCAGGATATTGCAATCAGCCAGTTATGCTTATGTGTTTCAAGTTCTCCAACTGTTACTGAATGTTACAAATAATATACCAGCTGTTTTATGAAATACACCAGATATGTGCTAAAATTTGAATGGTACTTCAGTGGACAGAGGCAACACAATGGACAAAATTATTAAGGAGACAATATCAACCAGAGTTTCAGGTGTAGCTGACTTTCCTTTGTGAAATTAGGTGATGCCATTATGGTAACATATACATAATTACTTATAATTACTTTCTTATTTATAATTTGTACATATGCAGCTAATAACATGTAACGACATCATTTTGTATTAAAAGAAGCATACATAAAAATGGGAGTGAGCACTAACAAGACTGACTAGTCAAAAACAAATCTTTTTAAATAAAAGATTGCACGTATAGTAGTCAATTTGGTAACACTAATAATCTTTCATTTGATTAAGCAAATACCCAGAGGTAGTACTCCATTGCGTGGAGGTACAGCTTGAAAGTAATAGAATCAAAGAATTATAGAACTGGAAGGGACCTTGAGAGGTCATCTAGTACAGTCCCCTGCACTCATGGCAGGTCTAAGTATTATATAGATCATCCTTGACAGATGTTTGTCTAACCTATTCTTAAAAATCTCCAATGATGGAGATTCCACAGTCTCCCCAGGCAATTTATTCCAGTGCTTAACCACCTTGACAGCTAGGAAGTTTTTCCTAATGTCCAACCTAAACCTCCCTTGCTGCAATTTAAACGCATTACTTCTTATCCTGTCCTCAGAGATTAAGAAGAACAATTCTTCTTCCTCCTCCTTGTAACAACCTTTTATGTACTTGAAAAACTTATGTCCCCTCTCAGTCTTCTCTTTTCCTAACTGAACAAACCCAATTTTTTCAATCTTCCCTCATAGGTCATTTTTTTCTAGACCTTTAATTGTTTTATTGATCTTCTCTGGACTGTCTCCAGTTTGTCCACATCTTTCCTGAAATGGGGTGCCCAGAACTGGACACAGTACTCCAGCTGAGGCCTAATCAGTGCAGAGTAGAGCGGAAGATTTAATTCTTGTGTCTTGCTTCCGACACCCCTGCTAATACATCCCAGAACGATGTCCGCTTTTTTTGCAACAGTGTTACACTGTTGACTCATATTTAGCTTGCAGTTCACTATGACACCCAGAACTCTTTCCGCAGTCCTCCTTCTGAGACAGTAATTTCCCATTTTGTAAGTGTGCAACTGATTGTTCCTTCCTAAATGGAGGACTTTGCATTTGTCTTTATTGAATTTCATCCTATTTACTTCAGACCATTTCTCTAGTTTGTCCAGATCATTTTGAATTCTAGCCTATCCTCCAAAGCACTTGCTACCCTTCACAGCTCGGTATCATCCGCAAATTTTATAATTATACTCTCTATGCCATTACCTAAACCACTGATGAAGATACTGAACAGAACCGGACCCAGAACTGATCCCTGCAGGACCCCATTCATTATGCCCTTCCAGCTTGATTGTGAACCACTGATAACTCCTCTCTGGGAATGGTTTTCCAACCAGTTATGCACACACCTTATAGTAGCACCATCTAGGTTGCATTTCCCAAGTTTGTTTATGAGAAGGTCATGTGAGACATATCAAAAGCTTTACTAAAGTCAAGATATACCACATCTGCTGCTTCCCCCCCAGCCACAAGGCTTGTTACCCTGTCAAAGAAAGCTATCAGGTTGGTTTCACATGATTTGTTTTTGACAAATCCATTCTGACTGTTACTTATCACCTTATCATCTTCTAGATGTTTGCAAATTGATTGCTTAATTATTTGCTCCATTATCTTTTCGGGTGCAGAAGTTAAGCAGACTGGTCTGTAATTCCTCGGGTTGTCCTTATTTCCCTTTTTATAGATTTGCACTATATTTGGCCTTTTCGAGTCTTCTGGAATCTCTCCCATCTTCCACGACTTTTCAAAGATAAATGGATAATGGTGGATTTAAGGCTGATCCATGGATCTGGATCCAATTCTCCAAAGAGCTCCATAGTATAATTAGCGATTGTTGTGACATCGCAAAGCAAAATTTATGACATAGCAAAGCAAACAATACAACACCGGTCTAGGCCTCCTTACAGGATTAAATCATCCCTGCCCAGAAACTTTAATCCAGAAAAAATGATGACTTTGAGTTGACAGAGCTCAGAAAAAAAGAACACACTCCAAGCAGGTAAACTTTGTTTACTACTTCACTGTAAAAACAGTCAGATTAAGTCTTTAAAAATTCATTTATGAAATATGAGAATCAAGACTTATATATGTTTCAATACTACACTATATGTTAAGACTAGTTGCATAATCTTGAAATAAACGGTTTAAAACTGAAACACAGGAGACCCTTAACTGTAGCAATGCCTGTGAGCACTGCCATAAAAAAGAAATTCAAGATAGCCCTGTTCTACCCTAGTTGTTTATGGCAGATTCAAAAAGGGATTTTAAAAATAATATGTGATTAGATTTCAAGTTAGAACTTTGACTTACTCTGCCCCTTTCAACTTGAGTGGTCAACATTACAACCATAGATGAACCTTGTTCCCATGTCATCTGCCAAAAATCAGGACAAGTGTTTGGTAATGGACCCTGACAAGCAATGTACTGGTTTATTATGCTGGAAGAAGAGATTTCCATCTAAAAGAAAACAAATTAATCATTATTTTAGTTAAACAACATTACTCTCTTGGCAACTTTAATTTATGCACCACAAATTTAGACTTTGCTAGATAATTTAAATTAGATTTACAAAAAATACAAGAAGAATGAATCAATAATATCAATACTATTCAACTGTTTACCGCTAGACCACAGATAAAAGAGCACACAAAACAAGAGAGACCTGTCAAGACTGAGAAAAAAATCACCTTATTTAAAACCGTTAAGAAACCCAAATATTTTTCATTTAATTAACTGACAGACTTTAGTTTCCAAATACCTGAGCTGTCAAGACCACAGGTCACAATGAAGGCATATGAAAAAACGTGACAGTTCAGTGTCAAAATAATTTGGGTAGACTTATGCACATTACATCTACTGTTTACAATATTTGATCATTTAAATACTAATCCTGGAATCAAATATCTTTCCTTTGTATTCCTGAAGTGAAAAGTTAGCTGTACTTTGTTATTACTGGCTAGAAGACACAGACCTACCAGGCTGAATTCTGCTAATATTAGTCTTGAACACTGCTACAACAATGTGCATTGGCTTACTTTGTGCTAGTTTTAACTCTAGATGGCTACTTTCTTCCAACAATGACCCATCTGAAATAAAATTCAGGCTCTTGTTGCGGCACATAAAATCTCTCAATTTGACTGAGAGTTAGTAGAAAATTATCAACTACTGTCTTTTAGATAAACAAACCTACTAACATTTAAGCCAACTGATGAAAATACTTCCCATCTACTCCAGTCCATGTTAGATTTGAGAAACATCTCCAAAAAGAGTGAATTATCTTATTTTTACATTTTCTGCTGAAAAGCTGCAGTGGCAATTTATAAATCAACTGTTCTTCAGAATGCTGCCACAATGTACTTACAGTATGAATGACACAGAATTCAACTCACATTTATATAATTTGCATTGATGTAGTCATCATTACTCTTCAAAATGACCCGTGTAGCATCATCTGAAAAAATATTTCAAGAACATGTGTTATTTCTCTACCAAGTACAATTAAATACAGTATTTTAACTTAAAAACATACATACACATACACACACACTTACAAGGCGAAATGTCTCTGTATCTATTTTTGGAAATGTTTTGAGGTAATTTGGCACAAGACATTGTCATTCCAGGCTTCTTCCTATACAGTTGCTAAAAGAGAATAAAGCTGGTCAGATACTAACAGGCACAACATAGGACTTGTTAGCTTTACATTTACTACAGACCTTTTAAAAGCATATAAAACGAACATGAAAACATTTTCTATTCACAAGCACAATTCAACATTCATTTTGTTTTTTTAACAAGATCATTGGAGCAGCTGGACTACGTGCTCACTAAATTCGCTCAAAAGGCACAGGCTGGGAAACTGATTCGTAAGCTATTGTAGCAGGCATGCATCTGGACAATGGCCAGTACTACTGGGTACTGTGGGAATAGCAGAGACAGTCCACTGCATCTTAACACAGTGTTTTGGGCTAGCAGATACGTACTGTGAGTAGACCTTACTGGCTGTGCTACTGCTACACCCCGAGTCTGCCACCATCATCCTCCTACACAGTGCTTCAATGAATCTTAGTCTCCCAGTAAATGGGGTGTGTGTGTGCAAACATTCCCTCTGCAGGAGTTCTGCTGCATTCTGGTACGTAGGCAGTTATGTGGAGAGGCCAGGAGTTGCTGCCCCTAACTGAACCAGCACACTTCTCAGTTAAAAGAAATATAGCAAAGAGTCCCACACTGCACGGGATATTACACAGATAACAACATATACCTCCTGAAGACTCAGGGTAAAATGAAAAACACGTTAATACAAATTCCATTTGGATTATTAAGAACAAGTGTATATCTCATCCTAAGTTTGGATGGCACATTATAGGGAGAATAAACAGTCCCTGCCCTGATGATTTTACAATTTAAGCTAGGCAATGTGACATAACTGCTTGTATTCATGACGTATACAATAATGCTACTTCTATTCTTTTTTCTTAATTTTTCTTTTTATGTATTTATGTTTATTAATTTCTATTTTATTTAGTTTGTATCAAAGTACAAATCATTGTAAGAGAAACTTTGGAAGATATATGTTCTGTATTTCTCTTTAGCTAATGTATTTCAATCAAAACATAAACATGGAAACAGGATTTTTCTTTTAACAGTTCATTTTGGCTCCTGCTTTTTAATCCTTACTTGGCCATATTCCTCATTTCCTATGTCACATCTCGGATATAACTAAAACAAAAATGGATTGCAAGGCCATCTATTTTTATGACTGCTTACACTATAATGATCATTACTTTAAAATATTAAGGAGTTTTTTCCTCCACATCACTTTAATGCTTCACATATACAGACGCTTCCCGGGTTACGCAAGACCCGACTTACACAAATCCGCACTTATGGAAAAAGCTCCATAAGCAAGAAATAGGAGTTTTGTGGGGTTTTTTTTTGCGTAATGGTCGGGTATACGTTTGACTTACGCAAAACTCGAGTTACACAAGGCCTTCCGGAACGGAATGATTGTGTAAGTCGGGGAGCATCTGTAGTCTATTTACTCCTGTAGAGTTATTTTTGAACAATAGTTTATTTATATCTAATACTCTGCTAACACTCAATTCCATGAAACACATTCATCCATCCATTAGTATAATTAAATATAATTTATTATTTCACTGTACCATGCCCTCATTCACTGTTGAGGTTAGGCAGGTACAATTCCTCCAAAGTCAATGGAGTGACACTCATTTACTCCAGCGGTAAGTTTAGCCTCAGTAGAACAAGAGTAGAAGTTCTAATCATGCCTCAATTTATGACTTAACAAGAAGAAAAAGAGCTGAAAAGTGAGCTTGGATATGATCGCAATGGCATCAAAAGCTATTTTATTTAAGTTCCTGCATGAAATTAAAAGAAAAGATCAAATCATTACTATACATCATGCAAAACATAAATATGATCTGAAATGGAAAATTATTTCCTCAAAGCATTAGTTTTAATAGTTCTACATAAAATGAGTGACCCAAATCAACCAATTTTCAGCAATCTTTGTTTTAATTCAATAAGCTTAAAAAGGCATTGCTTTAGTCTTAATTTTCAGTTTAAAGGAACGCAAGATTGGTAAACCAAAAATTCGATTTTCCTTTTTAGAACTGTTTGCCAAATGCATGCATTTTTTGTATCATTTAGTACAAAATGAATGATTTTTTTAAAAAAAAAACAAGTAATCTATATGATAGCCAAATGAGCAACCCCATGAAAACTAATCACTATATAAACATATGACGGAGGAAAGAGTTTGGCAAGGAAACAGATTTCAAGCTTCCAGGGAATTACTATATATACCAAGTAGTAAAAAAATGTCAACAGCTATGAAAATTGCTCTATATAATTTATTGAGCATAAACCTGTCCTAAAGAGATTCCAATCCAATTTAAACACAGTCCATAAATCAAACCCACATACTTTAGGGTCTGATCCTGTTTTCATTAAAAGAAATGGGAATTTTGCCATAGAATTAAGAGAGAACAGGATCAGGTCTATAAAATATATACCATATTGACATTAAAAGGGGTATCTCCATTTGTCTAGTTACTTTAGTAATGTAATATATTATCTTGTCCTCCAGCCACATGACCTAATTTCAGAAACTAAGCTGGGGTGAGCTGTGTCTGTATTTTGATAGGATACCACCAAAGAACACGTAGGGGTTGAAGAAGTGGTTGTGTTGATTCAGAAGATGGTATTCTTCTCTGTCAGTCAGCAATGAGCCAATGTACAAGCATGGTATTAAGGGGAACTGCACTACTCTCTTCAAAATAAATAATGAAAATCAACTACGTATAAAAAAATTCTATTGCATTTTCCTAAAATTCGGGTTGTACTTCCCAGTACTCTGTCCTAATACTTAAATTTCATTTAAAATCTTCCCTGCAGTTTAAATCATTTATGGTATTCTTCACTTCTTGTTTTAATTTAGGTTTTCATCCAGATGTGGGTAAAATGAACACTGGGACTTGGGTAAAGCTTCCTACACCCTTTAGGTATTCTTGGATATGAAAGATGTTATATAAGCATAAGATCATTATAATTACAAAAACTTGGGAGTTCCAGTTATAAACAGCTTTACAGTGTATTAAAAACATTTAGATTGTACTAGATAGGTAACGTTTATTCTATGGTGACTATTTTGCACCTGTAGCATTTCAACACAGAAGTTTTTTGATGTTTGGCTGTTCTTTCTTTACGACAGATGAGTCAATTGCCTCGCTGACAGATTCTAAGCTCACTCTAATATCATTCAAATTTGTTCTGTTGAAGCTAATTATTACCCAGAAAGAGACTGGTATGTGCATACAATTATAGGTTGTACATTACTTACATCAAACTGAGCCAGAATAGTTCCAGTGATAAGCCCCTCTGCTAGTTGAATCATAGATTCCCGCAGAGCATCATCATCCTGATGGACACCATCCAGGGGGGATTTCTCAGGGATGTACTGGAAGTCAGGCTCACTCTCCAGCTTCTCTTCCACCACATCATAGACAGCTACAATAAATAAAGGTAGGAAGGTTGAGGGAGGTGCTAACCTAGCATGTTCTTTGGCTGTAACAGTGAATGCTCATCTTTTAAATAAAAAAAAAAGGCAATTCAGTATTGCTTCTACAGGAAAATCTGTGGTAGAGTACCATTAAGAGTCGGACTTTAATCCATATCAACAACAAATTCAGTGTTGAAACCATTATGCTCCATCCTAAAACTACATTGTTATTTAGTTTATTGTTGAGTAAGAAAAGGATTTTCACATAATCAATACTGCTAAAACCCTACTCCCTAATCCTAGTCATATCTTGCCTTGTTTACTGTAACTTTCTCCTCTTTGGCCTCCCCAATTCCCACATCACATCCCTCAAGTCACTCTAGTGCCTATGTTTATCTTTTTTGTTTTGCGTTTCACTTTGCAGGGAATTAATTAGGCTACAACTGGCAGACCACTGGCTAGAATGACACTCGTAGGCCCCACTATAATTCTGTGAACTTATTGTGTAAAAGTACTGCCTGTAAACAAATATGTATTCAAATATACACAGTAAAGTATATACTACAACTAGCACACAAGTATATGCTCTTTTGAAAAGTTTGCCCATAAAGCAGAACACTGTAAAAATGTGAATGAGGAAATTATGGCTACTTTTAAATTCTGCATTTTAAGGCTTTTTATTCAAGCCACAACTATAATCAACACACAAAGGAGTATTAACTTGGTAAATCTGTAAACCAATTTAGCAGAATTTATTTTATATGACTATGACAGAGGAAGAAAATATACAAAAACAATGAAATGGCTTAAATACATAGAATGGGAAGTAACACAATTAAATAAAAGAAGCCAGAATCATTTGTCAGTTGGTTGAGGTGCTCTAGTGGAGTGATTTCAACTATTCCAATTATTTCTCAGTATACTTTTCTGCTACATGGCTCTTTATTGTGATTGGGTAGTGGAGCAGAATTAAACACCCAGCAGCTGACTGTTGACAACATTCCAACAATATATATGCCATGAACATACTGTATAAGCTTGGTTTTTTTAAGCATTTTCTTTTATTAAGCTGCCTCCAGTAAAAATGTTGCCAATAATTCTCAATTGCTTTGAAGATATATTTTAAGTCCTTGAATACTATCAGATCTATGAGACAAAGACACGCAAAATTGCTATTTTGGGATGGACTATCCTGCACACTGAAATCAATTTGTGCAATCATCTGGCCAATTTGTACCTAATGTGATTTAGGAATAAAACGTATGTGGAGCCTTCTTGCTAAGAATACCCAATTATTTTTCATATCCCGATTTTGGGGATTTAAAATTTGTTTTGAACACTTACAATTACAGGTATAAATGCTTGCAGTACAAGGTATTTCTCTGTATTTGTATCTGATTGAAATGCTGCCTTCTTGTTGTAATCTTATGTACTTTTTCTAAGGGGGAGCACCTTTCTGTAAAGAGTATTAGCATCCTTACCCCAGGACACAATGTGAAGGCTAGGGAGAAGGAGAGCGAAGATTTGTTGTGTTACATATAAATCACTCACCATTGGGTCGTACTAGGAGCACAAGTTCCCCTGAGTGCCTCTCACAGCTCTCTTTAATAAACATGACAACTTGATCATGGGTATGTTCCGCTATATCCCTGCCATTTATCAATACAACCTGGTCCCCTTCATTCAAACGAGGGACACAGAGGTCAGCCTGCAACATGAAACAAATTTAGTTTTACAAACACAGAGCACTCTAAAAACAAAGCTTTTGTATTTTGTTACTTTAAAATAGGAACATAAGAAACAGCATAACTGTGTTCAGGAATGTGGATTCTGCCAGACTCATTTATATGGTTGCCACATTGGATCAAATGATATATAAAGCATTACATAACACAGCAGACAGTGCCATTCATATGAATACTTCAATTCACAATCAGGAGGAGTCTGTCATACCAACATGCCTTTCTGCTGCTGTTACTCCCTGCTCCTTATATGTATGCTGAAGTTGAATGCTTGGATAAGCTCTCCAGTGTTTGAATTATATTCTGCATTAATACTGGGGATGCAGGACAAGCTCAGAAATCTCAGAAAGGAGGGCAGCAGCATGGCAAAACCTTGACCAATTCAATTTCAAAATCTAAGAGCAGTAAGCTTCTAATACCACATTCAAGGCAACAAAAAGATGGGGGCGGGAGGCGCAAAGCAAATGCACCAAAGTAATCTGGGCAAAAAGGTAATCCAGCAAGTGAAAATACTATCTATGTTACAATTTAACCATAATTGCAGAGAGGAAAGGGCAGTGCATTCCCCATTTATCACCACCACAGCATTGCTAGATGTTTAATCCATTCATACAAAATTAACTGCAATAGAAACAAACCAATTTGTGATACAGAAAATAAATTAGGAAAAAAATAATTAACTGGGATAAGAACAATCTAATATAAGGATGTCAACATATAAATTTTAATGATTTTATTTAGATCAAAGCTACTTTGTTTTTTTAATGTAAGCAAATGTGTGTCTTATTCTATTAATTTCTGACAGGTGCACAACACAGAGCTGGCATCACAAAGGCTGAATACCAGGTCATTATTTCTGGCAATCAGCTGCCACAATATTGTGCCTAGTTTGAAGACATTAATGGTGCTCACTGAACACCAGAAACACCACCACAGAATCAGACCTGATGAATGATTCATTATGTCTAGTTTAATCTAAATCTTGACATTACTCACATCTGCATGTGTCAGTAAAAACAAAAGGGATTTGCAATTTTTAACAGCATAAAAGTTTGTCTCAACACAATTTATGTGACAAAATCCCATGAATGTTTAAATTAAAAATTTATGCTAAATAACAATGTTTTTAGGGTGAGTGGGGCATTATATATCAAGAGTCAAGAAACAGCTGTTATAACTTATTGTAACCACTTGCAGTGATGAAACTTTGCCGTATTGAGAAAACATTTATTTTTATTATTAAAGCATGCACCACACTAAACTATGAACTTTAACTTTCCTTAAATAAAATTAAATAAATAAATAAGACAACTCACTTACAGATAGCAATGTAAGCAGTTTACTTTTATTTAATATTGGAATTTGTAGAAGAGCATGTAAGTGATATTGGGGAGACTATATTCTGTCTGTAGTTTATTTTCATTCCACTGTCCTCCTTTAATTAGCAAAAAAGTATTTTTAACATGTTTTAAATGTACTTAATTCCAACATTTAATTGACCATTACTTTCATTTACTATGTGAGGCAGTTAAAGAACAAGCTGCCAACAAGGTACGGGGACTACTACCTTAAAGGTAATATGTTAGAGCAATTTTATTCCTAGCAAGGTGTGGCCAGAACGTTTTTCCTCAAGGAAAAAGAAAACA
Organism: Natator depressus; assembly: GCF_965152275.1. Classification (NCBI taxonomy): domain Eukaryota; kingdom Metazoa; phylum Chordata; order Testudines; family Cheloniidae; genus Natator; species Natator depressus. The sequence continues at coordinate 8,273,107 of NC_134244.1, read as the reverse complement.
CAAAGGAAAAGACTTACAATAATTATGATAACACATATAATTAGAGAAACAAGGTGGGTGAGGTAATATCTTTTATTGGACCAATTTTTGTTGGTGAAAGAGAGAACAGCTTCTCTCTCTCAACAACAGAAGTTGGTCCAATAAAAGATATTACCTCACCCATCTTGTCTCTCTAATATCCTGGGACCTACATAGCTAGAACAACACTGCACACATTTAATTAAACACGACTACTTCCAAGTTTTTCTGACAACTTACTGGTGTTCCTGGAGCTACCCTGGACACTATTACAGGCATCTTCTGGTCATATCCTCCCTTAAAAAAAAATTCAGCAAGTCACAAATCATGAGTGTCACTGAACAATCTTTAAAAATATGAACAGACATCTAATTTTCATTACCTTTACATTGAAGCCAAATCTTCCATTTTCATCTGGTTTCATTCTGATCAAAACAAGATTGTCATGGGGAACACCACCATTGGGCTAAACAAAAAGGAAGTATATAACATTACATGTAATTTATTTTCAGCTAATGCAGGCTTTAAAGAAAGATTACTCTAATACCACAGCTGTTCCAAATGTCCTCATCAAATGTCCAGTAATTGCTATTGGGCCCTGAGAAAGCAGCAGTAACCATGCAAATTGTTTCTCTCACCCTAGTGTGATATGGGGAATAATGCACTCAGAGTTGCTGTGCACAGTTAATCTGTAAATGTGTTCTCCTGGAAGCAAGCTGGCGAAATAGGGAACTACCCAAATCATAAATTGACTAATAAAATTACAAGTCATTTAAATATAACAGTTACTGCAGTATCAAGTGGATATGTTACAAATTTCGTGTGACTGCAGTAAAAATGTATTGTTATGTAGCTTGGCCAGGTCACATAACCTGTGTGTCTTAGTTTGCACTGGCTACAACTTCGGTTTAATAATGGGGGCAAGTTTTGTAGGACCAGGAGCTCCCTGCTACTCACCTCTCCAGGAAGAGTTTGAAATACTAATGTGAGGTTTACTACTCATGCTCCAGGGCTATGTGGAGAGGAATATGAAGTGCCCTATGCTGACAGAGCTTGGTGACTATAATCCCCCCTCCACCCTCCCATGTCTTTTATTTGATTGAGGCAACATCACAACCCCTCTCCCTCCACCCCACAAACTCTTATCAGGAAATTCCCATCCACTGTTCCCCATACCTCCTCCCACATACAAATGCAATTATACATATTTCCTATGCCTCATTCAGCTCTTTCAGAACAGCACTGACCCTGGTGGCATGGCACAGCCATCTGTGGAAGCTATAGACCAGAATCTTGTGCCTTTCAACAAGGTGCTATTTCAATGGCTTTGAATTTGCTTGAACTAGCCCTTCATACTTATCCAGGGATGTGAGGTGGGTTAATCATTGTTTTGTACAGTACTTAGAGGAGGATGTAAGGTGTTAAACATTTAACAGTGATACTTCAAGTTAAAGGAACCGGAATTCAACTTTTTAAAAACCCACCCGTCTGTTGCCACATTGGATTATTTGAACCCTAAAAAGTTCAACTTGCAAAAGAACTCTGCAGTGTATGGTTGCAGGGGCTGGAAAGGAAGTGTAAGTTCACCTGGAGGATCCAGTTTGATGAACCTGAACCTTCAAAAGAAACCTCCTCCTCACAAACCAGCTACCCTATAACTGACACGACTACATAGCAGGAAGCCCTTGATTCCAGAAGATATTTACGGTGTTGGAGAGAGGAAGGCTGGGGATAAGAAACAGTGTAAGTCAGGCTATCTATGCTTTGTGTAACTGCAAGCCCTGCAAACTTAACTTGTGCTTTGAGAGTGAAACTGAGTTTTTTTCCCTCTCCCATGACATTCTGATTTAAGGGCTCAGCACACCCAATTAGACCTTCAATATTACACCTGTGCAGTCCCAGTACCTTTACTGGGTTTGCACAGGTTTAACTCGGAGCTTAATAAACATTATGTTCACAGAATACAATGCAGCTTATTCTCTCACAACTGCATTTTCTTTGCCAGGCTAATGGGAGTAAAAAACAGTTGAAAGGTATTTTTGTCACTTGACTCAACTAAACATGACTGAATGCAGGAAGAGATTTGGTAAGGTGTTATTTTTACAAAGACAAGGCAGATGAGGTAATATCTTTTATGGTCCAACTTCTGTTGGTGAGAGAGACAAGCTTTTGAGCTTACACACAGCTCCTCTTCAGGTCAGCTCTAGCCTGAGCCTAAAAGTCTAAGGAGCAATGAAACAGCCCCAGAGCCAGAGCCCACGTCGGCTGACAAGGGCCAGCTGTGGGTTTTTCGTTGTTGTTTAGACATACCCCAATATCCTGGGACCAAGATGGCTACAAGAACACTGCATACAACAGTGGAAGATGATATTTTTACATAGTCATTTTTCAGAGCAGAACTACATTTTAACATGACTTGGGTTAGCATAAATATAGAAACAAATGGCTAGAAGTTTTATTTCATAGTTTAATTTAAATGAAATGTATGCAGTGTTGCCAACTATCACAAATTTATTGTAAGTACACAATATCTGGTGTGACTGCAGTAAAAATGTATTGTTATACAGCTCCAGCTCAAGAATCATGCTTCCATTTATAAAAATGTTTTTAGCCCTCAAGATTGCAGATACAATCTTGAAAATGTGACCTAAATGAACCCCCCAAAATCCAGAAAGAAAATAATAACCCAAATTTATTTTTTTTTAAAATCTTAATGTTGGGGGGGTCTGACTCATGATTTTTGGAAGTGTGATATTGGCAATACTTTTTATGTAGTATTTACACATCTGCCTTCTTTTAAACCTATGGACAAATTCACTGCCAAAATGGGAGGTTGATTAGAAACATCTGCAAGTACAGGAAACCTAAGTAAGTGTTACAGGGATAAAGGATGTCCCTACAATGTCTTTGTATGCCATTCCAATAATGTAGGTTAGTGAAACTGACACGGGAACACCGAAAAAATGGAAAGACTAGTGGGGGCGGGCCAGTGAGCAGATCTGACTGGTGAGATTATATCTATATATATGTATATGACATAAATGACTGCAATGTAATGCATGCATATGAGGCCCACTGAAATGTATCAGTACTGTAGTTATTTCTACAAAAGCAGGACCATCATCCAGAGGAAAAACAAGATGATCAAACTTGACCCATCAGCTTACTGTGGATTTTTCAGGCGATGCGGGAACATCAAACGTTTCATTAATATGGTTATCCAGTTCTTGCTGGGAGTGTGAATAATGAATTTGGTTCCAACTGTTCTTTTTAGATTGTTTGGGTGGTAGTGCAGGAGGCTGCCCATCTATAGGGGTCTCTTGGGATCTAGATACAAAAATAAAATGGTGGAGGGAGAAAATTTTATCTGAAAATTCTCAGGACTCCAAGTAAACTGAACAAGTGGCTAAAAGAACGCCAGAGTTTGAGAGTTACAAAAAAATCTGACATTTTTGTTATCTGAAGGGTTCAATTTTGTGGATATGATTGTTATGGCATATATGCAAATACATCTGTTGTGTAGAGTATATTTAAAAAAGAATCGTGAACATTCAAAGCTTGATTAAGCCAGAGTATTCTTGTTCAGTGTATTGTTTCTTTTAAACAGTTTACCTACTCTTTTAATCCACTTGATCAATATGTTGGAGATTGCTTTATAAATCTCATACATACCTAGTAATCTATTTCTAGAACAAATATACATCATTTTATATTTTTTCCCAAGGAGAAAAGCAATTAATTCACATCTTAGACTGCCTGTAAATTAAACCTTAAAAATAAAGCTAAATCTAGTTTTGAACAAATTAGCACAATTAAGCATCGAACAATACGCATTTTTTGTACTTTTAACAGCAAGATGATTTAAAATCCAAGCCAACATGAAAAAACTTCACACACTTTGTGCATTAGCGTCTTAAAACCACATTTTATTTGCAAGTACTAAACATATGATTGTGGATGCAATTCACAATTTTCCACTGTCTAATTTGCAATTGAGTGCATATTATTCAGCAGCACATTTTTAAATAGTACCTTGCATACAAAATTTAGCCCAAGAGAAAATATGTAGAGTCAATTTTTTTTAAATGGCATTTTTACCATGGATTTACCAGATTGATCTTTAACAATACCGCCAAAAATTAGAGTAGCTCCACCAAAAGTTCACATTTCTAGACTAACATGCACACTTGTTAGGTCTGAGACTGTGGTGCTGTAGCTTTAACAGCAGCATACTACTTTATGCTGTGTATTTATCTATTATAGTGGGTACTCCCCTGACCACTTTTTATGGCATAAGAATTTAAGTGCACAATTTTCTCATGACAAATGCAGGACTCATCTTTCATTTTAAGGCTTTATACTTATAAATGAAGTGGAAGATTTTCAGAGGCACAAAGGTGCTTAACTCCCTTTGACTTTGAAAATCAGCCCCTAAATGCTAACAATGGTACAGACCTTCCTATCCACCAACTGCGTTAAACCCCGTTTTTATTAAGCACCTACCTACTTATTACTACTCAGATGGAGCACTACAATAAAACTAGCGCCTAATCCTGAAAATACTTACGCACATAAATAACTTTACCCCTGTGAGTATTCCCACTCAATTGGTCTGATCACATATGAGCCTTATTTTGCTAACAGTTAATTATGAGACATTATAACACTTCAACTCAATTTGCTGCAAGATCTAAAGTATCTTGGACAGCCATATGTGAAACTTAATACTGTATAGTTTATTTCATTGTAATTAAAGCAAAACACAGTTCACAAGGCTATGGCCATTTGGTAAAAAGGAAAAATATGGTGGTTGTTATCCCAATAACATTAAATAAAGAAACATATTATGTATTTTCTGATAAACAAATAATTTAAGCCACAAGAAAAGATCTTTGCATATGACCGTGGAATGAGAAAAGGAATATTTCACTTAGAAAATTATATAGCTTTCCCCCTGAAGTTCTGATGAAATATAATTAAGGCCTTTTTTTTTTTTTTATTAGGTATTGACTGATTTCCCCCCCAAATTCCCAGGTTTTTGAATAAGCCAGTTTTGGGGTTTTACCGATTTTTCACACAAATTTTGGCTTTTTCAGGACCCAGGAATTTTTCAAAGGCAAGCAGATGGGCTGTGTTGAAAGGCTGGTGGGGGTGGGGGAGTTGGTACTCAGGGGTTGCAGCCTTCCTTTCCTCTTCTGACCCTGACCCTTCAGCATGGCCCGGTTCGCTCCCTCTGTGAAGGTGAGATAGCATAACTGCTGCAGGGACAGGGCTGCAGGAAGTAAAAGTCTGCACCCTTTAAATACTGGCCCATTCACGGACAGAGCCCCCTTCTGACCCTGGTCCTTCAGCATAGGATTGGATGTGGCTGCGCTGGAGGGCTGAGGTCCGGAGGGGGTTGTGTCCATTAGCGGAAGCAGATGGGGGTCTTGGCTGCCTGGACCAGGCTCCTTGACCATCTAGCTCCCTGTGACACAGAGACCTCAAGGCAAAGGGTCCCGTTCTTTTTTGCAAACATGCCCTTAGTCACCAGTGGATAATGTATCTCGGTGATAGCCCATTCAAACAGAAGGGAGTTGTCACCCTGTCCTGTTTAGCCAGTGGTGTAATACCAGGTTCAATGGTCTAGACTCACTCTATCCCAGCCCCGGTACCGAGTCAGGGAGTCTCCAGTATGTCAAATACTGAGAGTTCTCTCGAGTGTGTGAATTCCTGTGGTACTGACTGAACCGGTGCCTACGATTGTCAGTGGGTCAGCATGGAGGCGATCAGGGATCTTGGCCATACTGAGTGCTCAGAGGCTGGATGGTTGCTAATGATGGTGCTGATGCTACTACTAATACTGGCAGTATCATCTTAGCAGTGGTGCGGCCTCGTCCTTACCTTTTTCTGTCCGTACCATTGAGGGTGACCAGACAGTAAGTGTGAAAAATTGGGACGGGAGTGGGAGGTAATTGGCAGCTATATAAGAAAAAGCCTCAAATATCAGGACTGTCCCTATAAAATCGGGACATCTGGTCACCCTGGTACCATTGCTTTGGTGCCTATGCACATCTGGTCTTTAGGCCCATCAGTGGTACCGGCTGCTTCAGTACCATAGCTCACGGTACCCTCGTGAGCTATGGGTACTGTGTTTGGACTGTCCCAGTACCGAATGCGCCGGTGATCTTTTTTGGCTAGTTCGGGGCTCACTCTGGGGACTCTCAGTTCTGTTCTTTTAAGCCTTATGCAAGGGGGTCTTCAGCTGTTTTCTTTGAACCGTAGACCCTAGATGTCGAGGGCTATTGGGAAGATTCACACTGTCTGGGTGACTCCTGGCACAGATCCGGGGAGGGCTGAAGAGCTGCCTCCATAAGGAGGAGCTTTTGTCTCAGTTCTCTATCCTTCCGAGATCTGGGCTTGAGTTGTTGGCAGAGACCATAGTTTTGAGGAATATGGCTTTCCCCAGGGCAACGGTTACAGAGGGAATGTTTATCCACTACGGGGATGGCCTTCTTGCACAAGAGGAACTTCTTAAAGCCCGGTAAACCAGGCTTACTCTGTGCTGGGGCAACCCCACACAAAAGGGAAAATAAAGTAGGGGTTTTTTTGGTAGGAAAAAAAATAAAGAAAGCTCTACAACTTTAAAAGAAAAAGGATTAACTAACCACTGAAATGCTGAAAGTGAAATAACGATCCGATGAATGGACAGCTAATAGCCCCGTCTCTAGCCAGAGGCAGTTATGAACGAACTGAGAGGGGCTTGCCCGTGCAATGTTGAGGGGCGTAGGGGAAACAGCGCATGTGTGGGCCGAACAGACAGTGCTGTCAAAGTTCTCCAATCTGCACTGCAGGGATGCAAGTGCACCTACAGTGGAGCACTCATAGGGACACTACTTAAAGAACCATTTCTTTCCATCACACTCTCGTTTCTAGTTAAATCTCTATTCTTTCTTAAATAAACCTTCTTTGTCATTTAAAATAAGATTTCACAAGTGCTGTATGGTTTACAGGAGTAGTGGTTTAAGGTAAAACTAGTAAACTGAGGCACACTGCTCCTTTCGGGGCAGATGATCTGGGACTTCTCTGAGTAGCCTCTTTCAGGGACTGGGTATCGCAGGGGAATGGTGCAAATGGAACAGGGATAGGGTGCACCTGTTAAACTGCAAGGTGAAGACAGGGTTTGCATAGCCCAGAGGCAGTGGCGCCGGAAATGGGGAGGCCGCACCAGCTCACCACAGCTACCCGGCTCTCCCCAACCTGGCTCCAGCTTGGCCTTTGAGGGAAGAGGGGGCAGAGGTGGGCCCTTTGGGGAGGGGCCTCGGGGGACCGGGCCTCAGGGAAAGAGGGGGCGGGGAAGGGTTTGGGAAGGTTCCCACACCCTTGCTCAGAGAAGAGTGGCTGAAAGGCTGGTGGTGTTAGGGAACTCTCTCACACCGGATGAAGGGAGCAACAAGGTGACTCATAGTCCTGCGTAAGCCAAGAACTGTAACTGCAGCAGCCGGGGTGAAAGTGAGCCGGTACGGTGTACCGGTAAGAACCCGCACCAGCCTATACCCAGCCCACATTAAAGTGCTCCCTGCCCCTTTTGCCTCCCCTGTCGGCACGGACCCTACCAGCAGGGCCGCCGATGGGGTGGGCACAGCAACATAAAGCGCTGCCGCGGCAAAGGACTGTCCTTAAAGCGCTGCCGCGGCTTTAACATCGTTGCCCCTTCCCCCCGTTGGCTGCCCTGCCGGTAGGGTCCATACCGGCAGGGCTGCCAACAGGGGAGGCAAAAGGGGCAGGGACATTAAAGTGCTGCTGCGGCAAAGGACCCTGTAGCGCTTCAACGTCCCTGCCCCTTTTGCCCCCCCCCCCCCCCCGCCACCAGGCCTGGGGCGGGGGCAAAGGGAGCAGCTGTCCTGGGGCTGGCGATTTAAAAGGGCCTGGGGCTCCGGATGCTGCTGCCCTTTAAATCAACGGGAGCCCTGGGCAGCAAGGACCACGCAGCATGGAAGGGCTGGCTGGAGGATGCTGACCCCCCAGCCCCGCCCCTTCCGCCAGAGGCCCCGCCCCTTCTGGGAGCCAGAGCCCCCCTGCCGGAGCCCAACCCCCGCCACCCGGTAAGTGTCCTCAGTTACTTTCACCCCTGGCAGCTGCTGTCCCTAGGGCACAGAGCCCCATCTATTTCTTCTGCCAGACAGAGCCTGTGCGGGGGAAGCAAATGGGGCTGCACTGAATAGCTGAGGTTGGGAGGGGGCACTGCCTTGCAGGGGAACCAACAGTCACAGGGTGCAGTCTTTTGCTGCCCTTCTGACCCCAGCCCTTCAGCATTGTTCACTACCTTTGCATTGGGGGGAGGGGAGAAAGAATGAGAAGGACAGGGAGCTGGGTCCCAGCAGACCAGGCTGCTTAACCACAGCAGGGAGGGGAAGTCTTCCTCACCTGCCACATGGTGAATATCCCTTCATGCCCCACGAGTTCTTGGTTTTTACTGATTTTCTCCCATTTTTAAATATTTTTAAATAAAACCCAATAAATTGCTGGGAAATTAAATAACCTAACAAAAACAAACCAACAAAACAGAAAATGAAAGGCCTTAAATATAATAAACAAGACTATCTTTAAAAGTATAAACAAAATATTAGAAACCTTAAACCTAAGTCATGTCGACACCCATCTTGGCAGACTTATTAATTACTTCTACATTTAAATGGATCTTATATCTACCAATTTGACAGATATTTATGCGTAACTTCCAAATTTTATCAAAATTAAAATTGTTGTGCTAGCAAGATGGTTGAAAAAACCTGCATACTATTTCTTCAAACTGTAATGACTGTAGAAGCTGAGATTCATAACAGCAGGAAATAAAAACATACTGAATAAGCATATTTCCTAATAGTAATTTCCACAAAGAACTTGATAACTTGTTCTGTCTTTTATCAGAAGGGGCAATATGTGTTTTATTTTTCCCTCTCTGCAAAGTTCCAACAGCAGCAATGGAAACAGTCTTTCACCAGTTTTTGTAGAGAGAGAAAAACTGATTACTAACATTTACTAATTAACTTTTAAAGCAGTTATAAATTATTTAGGCACTGGCCCGTTATTAGTACTTAGAGCTTTTTGTCTGAATATTTATTCAGTGAAGAGTCTGGCTGGCATAGTTTACTCATCTTTTTAAAGTGATGGACAAGAAGATATGTTTTCCTGTAAATGTTAACTTCTGAAAGTTAACAGTTTTAAGAAGTTTAAAAAAAACCAAATAATTCCAAGAACAAAGCAAAAAGGTGATCTTTTTGGCTACCAGTCTGCATATATGAGTTAATGAAAACTGAGAATTTCCTATAGAAGATATAAGCTAACAGCAAACGTTTGAAAAAAGATACTTAAATGAGCACTTTAGTAGCAACAGTGCAAAGAGCTGTAATATATTAACATCATGAATTGTGAGAACGAACAATCAAGCCTGGGGCAAAAACTTCATTGCTTTATATTTGCTCAGTCAGCTCTGAATTTCCTTATGAATGCTTAGACAATGACAGCAAAAGCAGCCTATTTTGCAGTCAAAGCAGCTCTCTGTGTTACCACGTTGAGCAATTTGCATAATAATAAAACAAAACAAAACAAAAAACCCCACACTGACAAACTGCATGTATTTGATATAAATATCCGGTCTGCATTTTAATATACCAACAGAAATAGTTTCATATTTGTAGTACGGATTTATTAAAATACACACTGGTCATGTATTAGTGAACAGTATAATAAGTCACCAGGACCAGATGGTATTCACCCAAGAGTTCTCAATTAACTCAAATGTGAAATTGCAGGACTACTAACTGTAGTCTGTAACCTATCGTTTAAATCAGCTGTTGTACCAAGTGACTGGAGGATAGTTAATATGACACCAATTTTTAAAAAGGGCTCCAGAGGCGACCCCGGCAATTACAGGCTGGTAAGCCTGACTTCAGTACCGGGCAAACTGGCTGAAATGAAAGCAAAGAACAAAATTGTCAGACACATAGATGAACATAATTTGCTGGGGAATAGTCAACATGGTTTTTGTAAAGGGAAATCATGCCTCACCAATCTACTAGAATTCTTTGAAGGGGTCAACAAGCATGTATGTTGACAAGGGGGATCCAGTGGATATAGTGTATGTAGATTTTCAGAAAGCCTTTGACAAGGTTGTAGACTCTTAAGCAACGTAAGCAGTCATGGGATAAAAGGGAAGGTACTGTCATGGATTGGTAACTGGTTAAAAGACAGGAAACAAAGGAAAGGAATAAATGGTCAGTTTTCAGAATGAAGAGAGGTAAATAGTGGTGTCCCCCGGGGTCTGTGCTGGGATCAGTTCTATTTAACATATTCATAAATGATCTAGAAAAAGGGGTAAAGAGTGAGGTGGCAAAATGTGCAGATGATACAAAACTACTCAAGACAGTTAAGTCCCAGGCAGCCTGCGAAGGGCTACAAAAGGATCTCTCAAAACTGGGGTGACTGGGCAACAAAATGGCAGATGAAATTCAATGGTGATAAATGCAAAGTAATGTACATTGGGAAACAATCCCAATTATACATATAAAATGATGGGGTATAAATTAGCTGTTACCACTCAAGAAAGAGATCTTGGAGTCATTGTGGATAGTTCTCTGAAAACATCAACTCAACGTGCAGTGACAGTCAAAAAAGCAAACTGAAAGTTGGGAATCATTAAGAAAGGGACAGATAATAAGATAGAAAATATCATATTGCCTCTATATAAATCCATGGTAAGCCCACATCTTGATTACTTTGTGCAGATGTGGTCGCCCTATCTCAAAAAAGATATATTTGAATTGGAAAAGGGAAACAAAAATGATTAGGAGTATAGAATGGATGCCATATAAGGAGAGATTAATAAGACTGGGACTTTTCAGCTTGGAAAAGAAATGACTAAGGGGGGAATATGATTGAGATCTATAAAATCATGACTGGTGTGGAGAAAGTAAATACAGAAGCGTTATTTACTAGCTCTCATAACATAAGAACTAGGGGTCACCAAATTAAATTAATAGGCAGCATGTTTAAAAAAAACAAAAGGAAGTATTTTTTCACACAACGCAGTGTCAACCTGTGGAACTCCTTGCCAGAGGATGTTGTGAAGGCCAAGACTATAACAGGGTTCAAAAAAGAACTAGATAAATTCATGGAGGATATGTCCATCAATGGCTATTAGCCAGGATGGGCAGGGATGATGTCCCTAGCCTCTGTTTGCCAGAAACTGGGAATGGGACACAGGGGATGGATCACTTTACGATTACCTGTTCTGTTCATTCCCTCTGGGGCACCTGGCATTGGCCACTGTCAGAAGATAGGATCCTGGGCTACATGGACCTTTAGTGTGACCCAGTATGGCCGTTCTTATGTTCTTTTAAAAATTAATTTAGTTTTAATTTAAAAATTATTTTAATTATCTTAGGAAATTACAAATCAGAAACATCACAACGTACTGTGAAATAGCAAGAGGAATTTGAGAACAAACAGCAATATTTAATATTTGCTATGGTCTCAATAAATGTCAGTTATTCAGAGTGCTTCAGTATGAACACCTTTCTACACCTTTCTACAACAGATACTTTCCTTTATTTGCTGTTGAGGATCACATGTCAAAAGGAAAAGTTGCCAGAATGTTAAATGTAGGATTTGAAAGTTTATTATCCAGATTATAGGAAACACCTGTAATTCGTGCTGATAGCCCAGTTGTGTCTGCAATAAAGTAAGCTACATCAAAGCTTCATTGACCCTAAATACAACAGGAATCAGGGTATACTTTTGTCTCTAGCTTTGGAACTAGATTTAATTTTATTTAAAAACTTTTCAGCACTTACATGCACTGAGATGCATCTTTACAGACTTTTCACTCCTGGTAAAAGAGTCAACCTAAACGAGTTCAGTGATCTCAATATCTGTTACTGGAAATATTCCATCATAAAAGTGATCAGAACAATTCAGCAAACCCACTAGTTTTATTTGCTTAAAACAGCAAATCTAAAGAATAAACTTTTCTGGCAGTGAAAAGTGTACTCTGCAAATTAAAATGAACTGAATCCATAAGTAATGCAAGGCATCTCCTCTAGAATACTGCAGATATAAACAGGCTTAATGCTACAAGGGTCCTGAGAGGTATAGCTCTCTTAGTTCCCCAACTTTAAGCTCTCACAGTTTACAGTCCAAAGAACTTTTTATTTTAAACATAAAAAGCTCATTTGTATTATATATACACCCTGTATTTAATGCATAAAAGTGCTCTGCCACATGTTACCCGGACTTTAATTTGGTGCTAAGTAGTTTAAAGTTAACTTTCTGTCCACAGATTTTTTTTAATGATGATCTCTATCCTTTTATCATTATCAAATCCTGAATCAGTAACATTTTGACACTTCAAAGAAACAAGGAGGTAAAATTTTCAAAAGCGCATAAATGACTCAGGAGCCTAGGTTCTATTTTTAAAAGTGACGTATGTCACTCAGGTGACAAACTACATGTTTTAAAATGGGACTTATGCCATGTCTTCACTACAATTTGTGTGGGCAAAACTTATGTCGCTCAGGGATGTGAAAAAACCACCTCCTGAGCAACGTAAGTTTCGCCGGCATAAGTTGTAGTGTACACATTGCTATGTCAGCAGGAGAGCTCATGGAAGTGGTTTTATGTTGATGGAAGAGCTCTCTCCCATCGGCATAAAGCGGCTACACGAGTGATTTTACAGTGGCGCAACTGCAATGGTACAGCTGTGCCGCTGTAAGCTTGCTAAGGTGTCTAAGGCCATGTCTACATAAGTCACTGCGTCGTAGGTATATTATATATTTGACTATGTCCCAGTTTTGCACATCCCATTCAGACAAAATTCAGTCTTTGTCTAGTAGTAGCTTTTCTGCTTCTCTCAAACACACCTTTCCACTTTCTTCCATGCCACATTTTATACAAGGAACATCCATGCCTGAACTGATCTGCAAAGCCACGACCCTTTCCTAGAAGGCTTTTCAAGACTCACTTCTGTGGTGACCCTTGCAAGAAATCAGCTATTTAACAAATAGAGTAAGGGGTAGTTTGAGAAAACTAGTAATCACATTACTACCAAGACAAAAATATAAAGCAAATATGTATATTTATATAAAAAGTTGTTAATATTACATTGTGGCACTCTTGACCACTTTTCGTACGCTGCTCTTCATCTTACATTACAAACTCTTTGGGGCAGGAACCACATCTCCCTCTGTACAGCACCTACCACAATGGAACCCTCATAAGCCACTACCATAATATGAATATCACACAGCAACAACAGAAATTAAAATGTCACTGTCTGAAGTCGGATACCTTTGAAGTCAGGTTCTGGCAGGATTAAAAATGGGAGTTTTAAATTAGGAAGAAGAGATTGCCAATACTTATTCTAACACTGTAAAGGCAAGATATATCAGCTATTAAAGTTGTGAGAATTTTGTGTCTTATAAATGCTTTATTAGGTCACTATAAGAGGTGTTTTACATTTATTACTTTTAATTTCTCTCTCCAAAACAGCCCTGAACAGTTGGGCTGCTAGTAAGTAAGGTTCCAGGCAAAGAGATACAACAGAAAGTCCACATACAACTTCTTCAGCACTGTCTAAAAACAAAAAAAATCCTAAAGCAGATTTTCTGAGACACCTAAGGCATATATAAAATACATGACGGTGTGTTATAAATGTTTTACAGGTTTTTCTTGGAGATAATCTGCACAATTTGCTTGTTTACTGACTCATCCCAAAATTATTATGACAGTTATTTTATACCACATCAAGTGTTCAATTTATCTACATAGAAATAGATTTGGTGGTGATACGAGAGAGAGAAATAGCATTTATTACGCACCTTCATTTATTACGCACTGCAATGCGTTACCTAGGGAGGTGGTAGAATCTCCTTCCTTAGAAGTTTTTAAGGTCAGGCTTGACAAAGCCCTGGCTGAGATGATTTGACTGGGGATTGGTCCTGCTTTGAGCAGGGGGTTGGACTAGATGACCTCCTGAGGTGCCTTCCAACCCTGATATTCTATGATTCTACCATTTTATTTGCACTCTGCCCATTAATCCAGTTCCATCAAAATTTCTAACATTTGAAACCTATGAACAACTTCAAACAACCACTTCTTTGTTTTAAAATAAACATGTAAATTTTTCCTATTTTCCCAAAATACTGAATTCCCCACCAAAAATAGCCTTTGGGCCCCAGCATGAATGATAACTAGTTCTGCTCAGTGACAGGTAATTTGTGACCATGAAAAACTAGAAAATGTGCCTTATACCAGTGAAAATGGAAGGTTCCTGTGACACTTATCTATAGGTAAATTACTGTGTGTCATTTTTCTGGTGTGTAATATATTAGTTTCCTTCTTCATCTGAGCTCTGTATAATTGGACTCATAGTAAAGTTGAGATTTAGGCACAGATAGCGAAAATTGCACCAATATTTTTTTTTTAAAAAATCTTTTAAATATGAGAGAGAGAATACAGTTTTTGGCCCCTGAAAATAATGCAACATTTCCAAATCCATGCCACTAAAACCTTTACATCAGACCACAGAATCATGCATTCTTTCCTTCTTGCAAAAAATATCTTATATACACATACAGAATGATACTTGCATAACTCCACCAAGCCTATCTATAGGCACTGAATAAAATTAAGAAATGAGTAAAATCCTACTCCATTTTAATGGCTGAATTATGGGCACTTACTCTGGCAACTATCTTTTTACCAGATCTATATTAATGCCCCCTAAAAATAGTTATTTATAAATTAACGTTTTCTGGACCTGGGCTTTATTGATAAAGATTAAAGGGAACTAAATAAACTCTCAAAGGTAGGGACTATCTCTATCAGGGCCTCAATGTGCTATAGTAATAATATATTAATAATGGCTGAACTCACGGTGATGATTCCAGAATGATGCTATTAGCTTGGGTGGAGGATGGAGATCTGTGATTTGCAAAAACTTCACTTGGTGAGGTGTGAACTACATGGTCCACTAAATGTCCAACTGAAGATGGTCGTAAACGGGCTCCCTCTTGAGTAAATGCAGAATTGCGACTAAATAGGAAAAAAATAATTAAGCAGTTAGAAAATTCTCCAAGATTGATGCTTTTAATCTGCATTGTCCTATAACTATAAATGTACAATTTTAAAAAAATTATTTACTTTCCTTCTAAATGTAAGCATATATTCATATAGATAATTTTACTGAAGAATTTTAAACAGTGAATTGTAATTCCATTAATTCATTTTCTCTCATTCAATTCATTTTTTTTTCATTTCCATTATTTCAAATTCTCAAAATCTTTTTATTATTTCAACAAATACTTAAATAATAACCAAATCAGAGATATTATGAAGAATGGCTTATTTATCAGTTCATAAAATGGGTAAAAAACCCTCTCTTGCCATAAATACTGAAGGTCATAAAACATGCCGGGAATACTTTAAAGAAAGGAGTTCTGCTTATAATAGCATGATCCAGTGGACAGACTGGCAGTCAAGAGGACCTGAGGTGAAATCCTGGCTCTATTGAAGTCAATGGAAGAACTCTAATTAACTTAAACAGGGCCAGGATTTCAGCCCTGGATTCTATTCCTAACACAGTCACCAACCTTATTGTGTGACCCCATGACAGTCACACTTCAACTTCCTGCCTCAGTTGTCCCATCTGAAAAATGGGTCTTTTGATACTTACCTTCATTTTTGAATGCCTTAAGATCTATGCCTTAAGATCTATGGGCGAAAAGTGCTTTATAGAATCTAAGCATTATTAATAAACCAATATTTTAAATGTAAAATGTAAAATGTTTCAGATATTTGCATAACACTCTTTGAAATAACTGTTCTGAAGACGAGAGACTCTCAATGAGAAATCACCGTTTATGCAATACAGAACTGGATAGCTCTCATTCAGCATCACTTTCAGCACACTTAAAGAACTGCTTTCCTATTTTGTAAAAAAAAATCAAGAATGCTTTTCATTCATTGTAAACAGAAAACAAGAAAGCTTCATGATGTTTGAAAAATAAATTTTGCAGGGAACAAAAGAAATGCAGAAAAATAGGGAAATTAACCCACTGGCATTTTTTATAGCCTAGACCTGGAACACGTTTACAAGAGGTACTGTATTACTGAACCAAAAAGTTAAATTCTAAAATGATTCCTGAATAAAATAATTATACAGCTGAAGGTTTTATTAATGTCATCTCTTCAAGCCATAATTATTATCTCACATGCTCTGTTCGCACTCTCAGATATATTCAGTATACCGCAATTATAATCCAGCTGTTAGCTGTCATGCAAGAAAAAGTCTGGGGAAACTCCTCAAACTATTATGGTATTGAGTGCCAAATGTTACACTTTTTAAAGGTTGGATGCTTTTGAGATGCATCTGGAATTATTATATACCAAAGAATGTCAGCAAAAATAAAATTTAGAACATTGAATTCCACATCAAGGGATGTTAAGAGCTAGTTTGTAAAAACTCCCTTGTGAAACAAACAACTTTATTTTGGTAATGAACAGGGATAACTGACAAATAAGAGGTGAACAGGCAATGATGACTGCAGAAAGGATACTCCACTCTACTTACTGATTTGGGGTTCCAGGTGGAGATCGTGATGGTAGGCTCTGTGTTTCTAACCTGTCATCAGACAATGAATTCCTACTCACTACCTCCCAGTCCATCCCACTCATCAATTTCCGTGCCAAGGGTTTACTTGGGGATCTAGAAGAATGAAGTAAATAATTGATCTGAAATTGTATCAGATAATTGCAAAATTACACAAATTACACAACATTTTGGAAGTTCTCTCATAAAAATCCAAAGACCATGGGAGGTAGAAAGATAAAGTAAGACAGTGGCAGACTTAGAGTTAGTGGGGCCCTGTGTGCAGCTTCATTTCCGGGGCCCCTGTCAGGTACCCAGCCAATAAAAAGGAAGCCAGACCCATGTCCACCCCAGGCGTGGGTCCAGAGCTGGGTGTGGGCCACGGGGCGTCAGTCGGGACCATAGGTGCGGGAACTAGGGGTGCGGGCAGGAATCCGACAGAATTGCTGGACCCCTGGGCAAGGTGGGGGAGCTGGCTCCGGGCCCCTGGAAGGGGCTGGACTAGGGGCTAGCCTCCCCGAGCCAGATCTTCACTGCTGCTCGGGCTGCGCCATCCGGAGCTCTGGCAGCAATTTAAAGGGCCTGGGGCTCCAGCTACTGCAACTGCAGCAGCCAGGAGCCCTGGACCCTTTTAAATAGCCGGGCCCTGGGGCAACTCCCCCTTCGCCCCATCGGCGGCCCTGGGTGCCGGGACGGGGGAGGGGAGGGAAGAGTGCTGCAGCACCCCCATGTTTTATGCAGGGCTCCGCTGTGCTCCTAACAATATGTTTTAACGTAAGTGGCGTGGGGCAGCAGCCAGGACCCCAGGCGTGGGGCAGCAGCGGAGCCTGCAGAGCCCTGGATGCGGGGCGGCTGCCGGGACCCCGAGCGGCAGCAGAGCCCGCAGAGCCCTGGGCGCGAGGTGGCAGCAGCGGAGCCCGCAGAGCCCTGCGCGCGGGGTGGCAGCCAGGACCCTGGGCGGGGGGAGGCAGCGGAGCCTGCAGAGCCCTGGGTGTGGGGCGGCAGCAGCGAAACCTGCAGAGCCCGGGGTGGCAGTCAGGACCCTGGGTGCGGGGCGGCAGCAGAGCCTGCAGAGCCCGGGGCACGGGGTGGCAGCCAGGACCCTGGGCGGGGGGCGGCAGTCAGGACCCTGGGCGGGGGGAGGCAGCAGAGCCTGCAGAGCCTGGGGTGGCAGCCGGGACCCTGGGCGGGGGGAGGCAGCAGAGCCGGCAGAGCCCTGGGCGGGGGGTGGCAGTCGGGACCCTGGGCCGGGGGAGGCAGCAGAGCCTGCAGAGCCTTGGGCGCGGGGCGGCAGCCGGGACCCTGGGCGGGGGGAGGCAGCAGAGCCCGCAGAGCCCTGGACGCGGGGTGGCAGTCGGGACCCTGGGCCGGGGGAGGCAGCAGAGCCTTGGGGACGGGGTGGCAGCCGGGACCCTGGGCGGGGGGAGGCAGCAGAGCCTGCAGAGCCCTGGGCGGGGGGAGGCAGCAGCAGAGCCTGCAGAGCCCTGGGCGGGGGGAGGAAGCAGCAGAGCCTGCAGAGCCCGGGGCAGCAGCCTGGAACCTGGGCAGCAGCGGAGCCCCGCATAAAACGTGGGGATGCTGCAGCCCCACTGCACTGCTAGTTCCCACGCCTATGTTTTGGGGCCCCCTGTGGTTGGGGCCCTGTGCTATGGCATGGCATGTTTCGGGGTAAATCCACTCCTGAAGATAAGATAAGATTTCATGAGGAAAATATAAGCACTTTCAATATGGATTTATCATGCCTTATTTCCTGTTTTTACCACAGCAGGGAAAGGTAGATTCCCTTATGATAATTATGACATTATTTAACATTTCTGTTATTTACGTTAATAAAACAATTTGGATGACATACTAACTGGTATTAATAGGATTTGCTGAGATGCTTTATATAGAACTAAGTAAGGTATTAAAATTCAGTCTACATGTAATTAACACCAACACACCTTGCTTTCAAGCTAGTACAGTAAAAGGTCTTCAAAAATGAGCTTGGCATAAAAGTTAACATTAAGAAAAAAATACTATTTTTGTCCAAAATAAAAATGAACTTAATTATGATGCTCTGAAAAAAGCTATAGAAAACTAATAGATGGAAATTACAAAAACAGAGTGAGATTTTACAAACTAAAAACAAAAAAGTTATATGAAATTTTGGATTAGAAGAATTTGATGCTTCATTGCAGCTAAGAATTTGAACATTTACCACACAGAGTTACAGGGACTGTTTCACATTCATTAGTGTGCTTAAACCATTCATTTTAAAAAGGAGACAGTGCATTCTAGTACTTAATGATATCAATAATTCTTTTATCTTTTCAAAACAATATTGCTCTAAACCACCTAATTTGTAGATACTAAACTTTGAAAACCTTCCTTAACACTTTATAGGCTGCAACAGATTAATACAACTTTCTCTAAAAGAAGAAAGCTCAGGGTTTTTTTAATCTAAAAACAGTATCACTCAAGAAAAAAAACTCACCTTATTTACTGTACTCAGGTTCGGATCTCTTGGAATACTACTCTCTGCTACCATCATAGACAACTGAAGTGTTTATCAGCAAAGTTTAGTTTCAAATATTTTATTTTAATAACAGCTCTAACCTCAGAGTCCCACCCACTTATGCTTGCTGCCTCCGTTTCCTGTTCTTTGGAGAAATTTCGAAGAAAAAGTTACCACACTGCAGCATGAGCTTTTCGATGCTGTGGCTTTTTGGTTTCTGACCTGAGTGCTAATTTTCAATACCTCTATGTCTAACTCTACACAATCTCTCCTAGATAACTTTTAGCTATATTCTGAAATATTTTAGCTATTGATTTAATTTTTCTTCTGCATCACTTTAATTAATGACATTATTCAAAATAACTTCTAATGACGGAAGGAGGTAAACCACCAAACCATTCTAAATGCTTGTATGGCCTTTGAAAGTTCAGTAGCATCCTGAATCTGGATGCCTCAGTGGATGAGTTTTCATCTCCATTAAAAGGAATAGCCATTTGTAGGGAGGCGGAGTGGCCTCCCTTTGGACTTGAGAGAGAGGGACCACTACCCTCCCACTGGTGGGCGGAGCCAGACCCAATCCCTCCCACCTCCCGCCCCCTCGCTGGAAGTACCAGGGCTGGACAGGAAGTATAAAGAAACGGGCCTGTATCTCAGTTGGGCAGGAGCTACGGAAGGAGACAGACCTCTCCAGTCTGCTGGGGAGGAGTTGCCGGGACTGCCATCTAAAGACTGCTCTGCCCCACCCAAGGGGGCGAGAGCACCCGACTGTTACTGCTTGTTTGCCTCTGCTAGGCGGTTACAGAGCTATAGACTTCTTACAGCTCAGCCCCACCAGCGAGACATGAGCCTGAGTGCTGTTGCCTGATACAGCAAGGTGGAGTGGCCTCCCTCCCCGCTTGAGAGCGAGGGACCACCACACCATTTAACACAGTTCACTAACTTTAAGATTTAATCCCACTGTCACTAAACAGATCCATGGAGCTGGGAGGAGGACAGTGTAGCCAACAGCCACATCTGCCGTTGCAGGGGCTAGGACACAATGATCGGTAAAGGTGTCAATGGAGGACCAAGTGGCCACTCTACAAATATCCTGCCACGGGATGCTCGCAAGGAAAGCGGATGTGGTTGCATGAGCCTGTGTGGAGTGGGCTGTGACCCATGGAGGGGACAGGAGAACATCAGAGAGTGCATAGCAGTCAGTAATGCAGCGGGAGACCCAGTGGGAAAGATGTTGTGAGGAAAGAGCGTGGCCACGATGGCGATGAAGAGGCAAGGGGTGGCGCGGAAGGCTCGGGCGTATTGGAGGTAAAAGACCAGTCCTTGGCGTACATCAAGAAAGTGTAGCATGCACTCCTTGTTGGAGGCATGTAGCTTAAGGTAGAAGATGGGTAAGTGTACACTCTGGTTGAGGTGAAATGAGGAGGCTACTTTGGGAAGGAATTTGGGGTGAAGGCATAGGGAGACCTTGTCATGGTGAAAGGTGGGTCTGCCATCACAGCTGCCAGTTTGCTGACGCATTGTGTGGAGGAGTTGGCGACCAAGGTCACCACCTTCAGAGAGGTGAGAAATGGAGCAAATCAACAGGGGTTCAAAGGGCGGCTTAGTGAGGGTGGAGAGAACAAGGTTGACATTCCAGGAGGGGGTCGGTTTTTCCCACCGAGGGGAAAATGTTGAGGAGACCATGGAGGAAGCGGGCAGTAGGTGGATGCATGAAAATGGAGAACCCATCCACAGGTGGGAGGAAGGCACTGAGTGCCGCTAGGTATATTTGAACAGAGGGTTGAGCGAGGTCTGAGAGACAAAGATGGAGAAGGTAAACCAGGACCACCAAAATAAAAACAGAGGTTGTGGTGCTGTGCTCAGGCACTGAAGCAGGGCCACTTTGCGAGGTAGCAAGCCCTGGTAAATGGGTGCCTACTGTGCATGAAGATGTCATGCACGGGGGCAGAACATGTGCAAGTTCCATCCAAATACCACGCCATGAGGTGAAGAGGGCTGGGATTGGGGTACCAGAGGCGGCTGTGGGCTTGAGTGAGGAAATCAGGGAGCAAGGATAGTGGAACTGGAGAATTAGTGGAGAGATGAAGGTGGTCTGGAAACCAATACTAGCAGGGCCAAGCATGGGCCACAAGGTGAACAGTCCCTCAATCCTGGTGGATTTTATGTAGGATCTGGGGAAGCAGGAGAATGGGCAGGAAGGCATAATAGAGCTCACTGGTCAAGAGAATGAGAAAGGCATCTCCCCGCGAACCGGTACCAAGGGCTCCCCTGGAGCAGAAGAGGAGTTTGTGGTTGGTCAGTGTGGCGAACAGGTCCCATCGAGGAGTGCCCCTCATGGAAGATGGAGCAGAGAACGAGATTGTGGAGTTCTCATTTCTGTTTTGCATGGAAGGAGTGACTGAGTGGGTCCGCAAGGGAGTTGTTCATCCCCAGGTGGTGTACCACATGGAGGGTGATGTTGTGCCGGAGGCACCAGTTCTAAAGGAGAATGGCCTCCGCACAGAGGAACCGGGATCGGGCTCCACCCTGCTTGTTGACATGTCCGACAATGTGGCAGCACTCATATAACGCTTGGACATGGCGGTGGCGGAGAAGTGGCAGAAGGCCCGGCAAGCTAAGCAAATAGCACATGGCTCGAGAATGTTGATATGCATCCTCACCTCACGGTGCGACCAGAGGCCCTGGGCCATGGCACCATAGGCTCCCCAGTACACTAGTGAATACCCGCTGTTTATCAGGGGGCAGGAAGGCTTGAAAGTCCGCAACTTTTGGGTAGAACAGGAAGTCCTATTTTGCCAGAATGCTCTGGTAACTGGCAATGCGGAATTGAAGGCCACGGAGGAATAGACCTTACGGCCAATAAGGTTGAGTTTTTTTGCTGCCCAGTCTGGGTGCGTATGGAGAATGGAGATGTTGCTGGTGAGCACATCTGTGGCCACCTAGACTACCAAGGAGTTTGGAGGAGGGTGGGAGAATAAGAAGTCTGTACCCTTAGCTGGAATGAAGTACCTACGCTCACCCGTTTTCTAGTGGGGGCACAGGATGCTGCGGTGTGCCAAACTGCTTGTGCCAGTTGGAGAATGGCATAGTGTTGGGGCAAGGCACTTCGGGAGGGCCCAGCAGGCAACAGAATGTCTAGGAACGGATCGTGGTGGTCCTGGACATCTTCCATGGGGAGACTGAGGGCCATCGCCATACGGCAGAGAAGGTCCTGTTATTGGGCATGGTCATCCAGAGGTGAGAGTGCAGGTGAGATGATGGCATCATCAGGAGACGAAGAAGCCCCAGTTGGGACAGAGGGAGCTACTGGAACCAATGGTACAGAGGGTGCTGGAAGACCGGAGGCTTCATGGGGATCCTCAGACAGAAGGAGGATCAGCAGAAGGTGAAGATGGTTGGTACTGTGGGCGTGAGGAGAGGCCACAGTGGCAGCACATGTCCCAGGCAGACCAGTATGGCCAGCATAGGGGTTGCCCAGCATGGGCGGTACCCAAGGGTAGGCGAGCCATGAGATGGCTGCTGAGATACAGTGAGGCAGATAGGGTTGACAGCAGGGATCCGGGCTGTAGGAGTGAGCTGGCGAGAAGGCTGTGTCCTGTTCAGAGGACCAGTCTGACTATAAAGATGAATCTGGTAGAGGAGGGGCCGTCGGTGGAGATGTCAGCGTGGGGTGGAGCGATGGAGGGCGATCCATAAGAAGGAGAAGTTCCGTGGTCGGAGATGGAGAGCCAAGGACGACTGGCTGTGTGGAATGCTGAGGAGAGCCAGAGAAGCGCAGCAGCAGTTCAGCTGTCAGTGTCAGGGGGGAACAAGCGTCCTGGAGTGCGCAGGACCGGGTGGGATAGACCAGATGGTTCCGATGGTGTGGATGGCACTGGAGGTGATGGTGGCGGGACCGTCACCATGGCTGAAGGGCGGTGCTGGCATTCGACTTATACTCCGAACCAGGCTTCTGCAGAGTGGGAACCTCAGAGTTGACCTGCGACTTTTCACCCAACCTCATGAAGCTCAGGGAGGTAACACTGCATTTGGCGGCTGTCCTCATCGGGGATCTACCCTTGTGCCCATGAGTGTGCATCCAACACAGTGGGATTTAGGTGGTGGTGCCGGTGCTGCTGATTCTGAGTGGGTAGGGCAGGGAAAAGCGCCCGCTGCTGGTGCTGGCTGTAGTTCTGACAGATCTACCGGTCCCGGATCTGAAGGGGCATGTGGCTGCATTGCTTCTTCCATGAGGAACATTCAGAGATGAAGCTCCAGAGCTTCTTGAGTCCAGGACGGAAAGTAGTGGCAGCTGGAGCAGCGAGCGGCAATGTGGGCTTTGTCCAAATAATAAAGGCAGTGTTGGTGCTCGATGCTTACAGAGAAGGAGTGAGGGCACAAACCACAGTACTTAAAGCCAGCTTGCCTGTGCATAGTACCCAGGCCGGAAGAGAGGGTCTGTAATAGAGCCGGACTCACCCGGCGGCGCCTCCTGCTGGCTGTCCTTGGGAATTAGGTCGTCAGCCTCTGGAGCGCCCTCTGCCGTCTGGTGATCCACCTTACCGCCGGCCCCAGTCCCTCCCAGGACCCGGTGCCTCCTCCCACTGGGGTGCTGCCCCCTGGCAGTAAACTCCAACAATCCCTGAGGGTCTCCCCTCCCCGGGGAACCCCCACCCACTATCCCCACCTCGCTTCAGTCTTGGCTACTGCCAGTCATCGCTTAGCCCGCTCCCCGGGGCAGACTGCAGTGTATCAGCCACTCATCACGGGCAAGGGGGTTCGGACCTGCTGCCTCTGTCTACCCATGGGCTGCCCCCTGGCAATCTCCGTATCTAATAGGCCCTAACCTAGGCTTCACAGCCTGGGGGTTTCCAGGCCGGAGAGCCCCTGCTCCGAAGGCCTTTTCCCCTCAGCCCTGCCCCAATCTAGGTATTCCCTCAGGTCCCTGCAGCCAGGCCCTTCCCTCTCTGAACGCAGAGACACACTCTGGCTAAGCTTCAGCCAAGCAGCCCCTTTACAGGCCCAGCTGCGGCCTGACTGGGGCGTGGCCCAGCTGCAGCCATTCCCCCAATCATAGAATATCAGGGTTGGAAGGGACCCCAGAAGGTCATCTAGTCCAACCCCCTGCTCGAAGCAGGACCAATTCCCAGTTAAATCATCCCAGCCAGGGCTTTGTCAAGCCTGACCTTAAAAACCTCTAAGGAAGGAGATTCTACCACCTCCCTAGGTAACGCATTCCAGTGTTTCACCACCCTCTTAGTGAAAAAGTTTTTCCTAATATCCAATCTAAACCTCCCCCATTGCAACTTGAGACCATTACTCCTCGTTCTGTCATCTGCTACCATTGAGAACAGTCTAGAGCCATCCTCTTTGGAACCCCCTTTCAGGTAGTTGAAAGCAGCTATCAAATCCCCCCTCATTCTTCTCTTCTGCAGACTAAACAATCCCAGCTCCCTCAGCCTCTCTTCATAAGTCATGTGCTCTAGACCCCTAATCATTTTTGTTGCCCTTCGCTGGACTCTCTCCAATTTATCCACATCCTTCTTGTAGTGTGGGGCCCAAAACTGGACACAGTACTCCAGATGAGGCCTCACCAGTGTCGAATAGAGGGGAACGATCACATCCCTCGATCTGCTCGCTATGCCCCTACTTATACATCCCAAAATGCCATTGGCCTTCTTGGCAACAAGGGCACACTGTTGACTCATATCCAGCTTCTCGTCCACTGTCACCCCTAGGTCCTTTTCCGCAGAACTGCTGCCTAGCCATTCGGTCCCTAGTCTGTAGCGGTGCATTGGATTCTTCCATCCTAAGTGCAGGACCCTGCACTTATCCTTATTGAACCTCATCAGATTTCTTTTGGCCCAATCCTCCAATTTGTCTAGGTCCTTCTGTATCCTATCCCTCCCCTCCAGCGTATCTACCACTCCTCCCAGTTTAGTATCATCTGCAAATTTGCTGAGAGTGCAATCCACACCATCCTCCAGATCATTTATGAAGATATTGAACAAAACCGGCCCCAGGACCGACCCCTGGGGCACTCCACTTGACACCGGCTGCCAACTAGACATGGAGCCATTGATCACTACCCGTTGAGCCCGACAATCTAGCCAGCTTTCTACCCACCTTATAGTGCATTCATCTAGCCCATACTTCCTTAACTTGCTGACAAGAATACTGTGGGAGACCGTGTCAAAAGCTTTGCTAAAGTCAAGAAACAATACATCCACTGCTTTCCCTTCATCCACAGAACCAGTAATCTCATCATAAAAGGCGATTAGTCCAGGGCTGACTTTTAAGCCCTACAGGGCAGGAGCGGGTAACCACCCCACTACAGGGTCCCACAAAGGAGAAAATTCCAACAAGGAACACTTAACTATCTAAAATGGACAACTAACTACGACTACAAAATAAACTAACTATATACAAGGCAAAAAGAGGGAAAACGCAGTACGACTAATCAGGCTAGGAGCACAAGGAACAGGGGTTTCTACTCTGGCTATGCAATGGTAAGAGGGAACTAGAGCTGAAGTCATGGAAACGCCACGTGGCCAATGCACGACGCATGTGCAGGTCAACACACACTATTATGAACGGTTCCAGCTCCTGGCGCACCGATGTTTGGACTCCACATAGGGACCAGCATGCAAACAACAACAATCATTAGTATAAGGGAACCTATATATGTCAGCAGAATTGGAGATACTTTCCCAGATACACAAATTATACAACAGTGTGCTCAGACACCATAGTGATAGGCACAGTGTAAAATCCTAGACAGATGATTTAATCATAAATCTCAATTAGATGGATGGATGAGGTGCTTGAATTGGATTTATGGAGATGGTACCCCTACAGACTGATGCCAGGGAATATGTCTGTGTGTGGGGCTCCTAGGTGCTGCCCACAATACAAATATTACCTTTCCTTTTGGGGCAAGCAACCTGTTTTGATGGTCTACCATCAAAGATTAATGAATCTGAATATTTCCCCAAGGGCTGTGCAGAAGAACAATGTTACACCAACAGATCACTCTATTCAGTTTGGGAGAACTTTCCAAATAATTTTGTTCTCATCTACTGATACTGTGACTACTAGGAACCCTATTCCCCAGCTTCGTTCTCACAGGTCACTCTAGTTTTTGGATGTCCAGTGACAGATGTATCTGAGGGGAAAGATGGTTCTAATGTTGGTGGAAAGAATCTTATGCCAAAGCTGAACAACTGCATCAAAGATGTTCTGAATAGTTATGCCATACCTGCGTGAAGGTAAAGAAACAATATCCACAACATATCTGTTACAGGTGGTAGATGGCCTGGTTAATTCAATTGTCGCCTCTAGGTAGCTTAATCAAGTTGCTGTTTAAAGGAAATTTCTCATGATTTTACCAATAATTTTTTTTTGGTTTCTGACTCAGATATAGTCATCCATGAGGAAAAAAGTATACCCTAGGAACAAATGGCTACATCTCCAATCTTAGTACTAGAGGTATTGGGAAAGCTTCATTCCATAATCTGTATTTTGGACCCATGTTCTGCTCGGCAGGTGAAGGACAGTGGGAAAGTCCATTGCTGATGATCAATTCCTCATTTAAGGAGGAGCAGAGGTTTGCTGGCTAGTATTGGTTCTGCTTAAGGAACATCTCAACACAGACAATCTGGCCAATTCCTTACTTGCGGCAAGTCTTCCTTTTACAAGTGAAACAACACTCCTTACTATGAAGCACAGGACAAAAAATTTCTAGTTAGGTGGGTAGGAGAAGAGATGAGTGAGTGAATTTGGGCATCATTAGCCATAAGCAAAAAATAAAAATAATAAATTACAATCTAATAAAATGTTTCCTTCTATTATCAAGCTAGCTAAATATGCAGATAAGTGCCTCTTGACATCTTCAACTATTTAACAAGCTATTTCAAAACTGCTAAAATTTAGGATGCTATACTGTATTTTTCAGTTTGTTCAACAAGGGTAAGAAAGATATGCACTAGTATTGCAGTTACAAATCTGAGGCCTGATCCCAAGCCCAGTGAAGACAATGAGAGTCTTCCCATGGACCTTAATGGATCTTGGATCAAGAAGCATAATCTTGAAGTATAAGAAAGTATAGAAAGAACAGCAATTACTATAGGTTTTTGTACTTGGTTATTATTTTATTTATTTATGTATGTTACAACTGTTATTTCTCAGGACAGTTGCTCACAAAGATAATAGAACTATCCTCCTTACACTAAGTCTGGTATTCTGTACCTGAATGTTAATTACCGAGTCCAGCCCCTTGCACTGAGGCAGGACCATCTACAGGCAGGTAATTTGTTTAACCTGTTCTTTAAAACCTCCACTTACGGGGGATTCCACCCTTGGACGCCTATTCCAGTGTTTAACTAACCTTATAGTTAGAAAGTTTTTCCTAATATCTAACCCAAACCTCCTTTCCTGCAGATTAAGCCCCTTACTTCTTGTCCTAACTTAAGTGGACATGGAGAATGATCACCACACCATCCTTTTTATAACAGCCCTTAACATATTCATTATTAGGCGTACCTACAGTCTTTTTTTTTTTGCAATACTTCACACCCAGTTTTTTCAACCTTTCCTCATAGCTCAGATTTTCTCAACCTTTTATCATTGTTGCTCTCCTCTGTGTCCATATCTTTCTTAAAGTGTGGCACTCTGAACTGGGCACAGTACTCCAGCTGAGGCTCACCAGTGCTGAGTACAGCAGGACAACTACCTCTCAAGTTTTACATATGACACTCCTGTAATTCACCACAGAATACTATCCTTTTTCACAACTGTATCACATTGTTCACTCATCTTCAATATTTGATCCACTATAACCCTGAGATCCTTTTCTGCAGTACTGACACCTAGGCAGTTATTCCCCATTTTGTAGTTGTGCATTTGATTGTTCCTTCCTAAGTGTAGTACTTTGCACTTTTCATTACTAAATTTCATTTTGTTGATTTCAGACCTATTCTCTGATTTGAGAGTCTTTTTGAATTCTAATCCAGTTCTTTGAGGTGACAGTAACCACTCCTCCAGCATGGTGTCATCTGCAATTTTATAAGTTGATTCTACACTCCATTACCCAAGTCATTAGTGAAAATACTGAATAGTACTAGACCCAGGACTGACCCCTGTGGGACTACACTAGACACATCCTCACAGTTTGACAGCAATCCATTGATAGCTACTCTGAGTACAGTTTTTCAACCAGTTATGCACCTACCTTATAGTAATTTCATCAAAACCACATTTCCCTGGTTTGCTTATGAGAATGTCATAAGGTACTGTGTCAAAAGCCTTACTAAAATCAAGATACATCACGTTTACTGCTTCCCCCCATCCACTAGACCAGCAATCCTGTTAAATAAGGAAATTGGGTTGCTTGGCATGATTTGTTCTTGATAAATCCATGTTTCCTATAACTTATTACCCTTATCCTCTATGTGCTTATAAATTAATACTTTAGATATTAAATATTACATCTTCCATTGCAAATAGACTATTACATCATCCTATAGCAATCCTTCCTAATGTTCTTGGTTTCATAACACACAGCAACATGAATATCTACAACACAAACCTGCTTAACGAGAACCAACTGTAATATCTACAGAAATGCTAAACGCCACCATTTTAAAAAACAGATCTATACAAAAGATCTATACAAAAGAAAATAATAACTACATCTAGTGAAAAAAAAAATTCAGGAAGGCAGGTTCCAGGAACAAAATCCGCATAATACCAGGGGAAGTCAGAGAGCAAGAATTAGCCTCTATATTAATGTGAAGGGACTAATGTGAACTCAGTATTATGGTTTGGAATTTAAATGCACAATAGATAAGAGGAATTGTACTTCAGTCCCTTGTACATATGAAGTATATTTTATAAACATCTTACATTTCATATTGCTTTTCATTCTGAGGAATCCCAATGCACCTTACAAATTAATATGCAAACAATACACAGAATGCTTCATTCACCATACACAGTCAGTCAACTCTGGGATCAGGCACCAGATGTTTATCAGTTAAGAGCAACACTATTGAACAGCTTAGAATAGATGTGAAGAAGAATGTTGCATTGAACTGAAACTGCAGGAGGAATTTTAGGTTAACCAAACAACGCCTTAAGTTGCAATTTCGCCAGGACACCTGAAATAAACACATCTACTCTTATGAATAGATCCTAAGTAGAATGTTGGAGTAATCATAATATTGGCTTTACATCTCATCAAGAAGATAGGTTCCCAAGCCGCAGTGCCCACTGCGCCATGAGGCATTAGTTCAGCACTGACAAAGAGAAGAGTGCCACCTACTGAATAACTAACAATTTCCTGACACATCTATGTATTCCTGGAGCCAAGTACTGGCTCTGCCCAACCATGCTTAGCTTCTGAGATCTGACAAGATGACAGCAAAACATGAATGGTGTGTAGCTTTTAATTAAGTCAGAACTTTCTGAAAAGCAATAACTGCAGACAAGCTCTTATTCACAGCTTTGTCCAATCACTACTATAGTATTCTTCAAAATAAAAACAAAATGTTAATAGTAGGGCTGTCAAGCGATTAAAAAAAAACTAATTGAGCGATTAAAATTAATTGCGTGATTAATCGCACTCTTAACACTAATAGAATAATATTTAAATATTTTTGGATGTTTTCTACATTTTCAAATACATTGATTTCAATTACAAAACAGAATACAAAGTGTACAGTGCTCATTTTATATTTATTTTTGATTACAACCTAATATAAGTACTGTAGTGCAATCTCTTTATAATGAAAGTTGAACTTACAAATGTAGAATTATCTACAAAATATAACTGTATTCAAAAACAAAACAATGTAAAACTTTCGAACCTACAAGTCCACTCAGTCCTACTTCAGCCAAACAAGTCTGGTTACAATTTGCATGAGATAATGCTGCCCACATCTTGTTTACGTCACCTGAATTTGAGAACCTGTAATTGCACTGTTGTAGCCGGCATTGCAAGATATTTACGTTCCAGATGTGCTAAAGATGCATATGTCCCTTCATGCTTCAGCCACCATTCCAGAAGACGTGTCCATGCTGTGACAGGTTCTGCTCGATAACGATCAAAAGCAGAGCAGACCGATGCATGTTCATTTTCATCATCCCCGAGTCAGATGCCACCAGCAGGTTGATTTTCTTTTTTGGTGGTTCGGATTCTGTAGTTTCAGCATCTGAGTGTTGCTCTTTTAAGACAGCTGAAAGCATTCTCCACACCTCGTCCCTCTCAGATTTTGGAAGGCACTTCACATTCTTAAACCTTGGGTAGAATGCTGTATCTATTCTTAGAAATCTCACATTAGTTCCTTCTTTGTGTTTTGTCAAATTCGCAGTGAAAATATTCTTAAAACAAACATGTGCCGGGTGATCATCCAAGACTGCTATGACATGAAATACATGGCAGAATGTGGGTAAAACAGAAAAAGAGACATACAAATCTCCCCCAAGCAGTTCAGTCACAAATTTAATTAACACTTTTTTTTTTTTTAAACGAGCATCATCAGCATGGAAGCATGTCCCCTGGAATGGTGGCCGAAGTATGAAGGGAGATATGTTTAGCATATCTGGCACGTAAATATCTTGCAACTCCGGCTACAAAAGTGGCATGTGAATGCCTGTTCTCACCTTCGGGTGTCATTGTAAATAAGAAGCAGTCAGCAGTATCGCCCATAAATGTAAACAAACTTGTTTCTCTTTGCAGTTGACTGAACAAGAAGTAGGACTAAGTGGACTTCTAGGCTCTAAAGTTTTACATTGTTTTGTTTTTGAGTGCAGTAATGTAACAAAAAAAATCTACATTTGTAAGTTGCACTTTCACGACAAAGAGATTGCACTACAGTACTTGTATGAGGTGAACTGAAAAATAGTATCTTTTGTTTATAATTTTAAAGTGCAAATATTTGTAATAAAAATAATAATATAAAGTAAGCACTGTAGACTTTGTATTCTGTGTTGTAATAGAAATCAATATATTTGAAAAGGTAGAAAAATATCCAAAAATATTTAATAAATTTCAATTGGTATTCTATTGTTTAACAGTGCAATTAATCACAATTAATGTTTTTTAATCGTAGTTAATTTGAGTTAATCACGCGAGTTAACTGCGATTAATCAACAGCCCGAGTTAACAGACCAATTAAAAAGCCTCTAAAACACAAGGCAAATCACTCCTATAAAGTTAAGCAGTTGAGCACACAGACTGCAGTACTAGTTTACCCCCCAAAAAACAACCCATTATAGAGATGTGCATTTATAAGGAGCCCAGCAAAAAGCACAACAAAAGCAACACACGAAGAGAAATGGAAAAAACTAAAGAAAAATATATTTAAGCCACACCACTGTTTAAAAAAACAACAGGGAAAGAATGTAGCCGGGGGGAAATATCAGCATGATACAATGGTGTATACAATGAAGATTATAATAAAATGAGTGAGAAATCAAATTATTCACTTAGTCAATCAAAACTTACAGCAGTGAAGTTAATACAAAACAATTTCTTTTTTGGACAAATTTATTAGCCTCATTACTAAACTAACATATCTAAGTATTTTTATAAAACAAATTAAGTAGACTAATCTAAAGATCTAAATATTATTAGAATGACTGATCCGCGAAAATCCAATCAGATTTGGCAGAGTTATAGGTTTCTGAAAATTGTAGTCTGCACATAATCAGTAGAGCTTATCAGAGGCTGGCTGCTAAAATCTTTGAGCAGTAACTGCTCTGAATCTCATGGAGCTACCTATGTACTGAGGAAGCTCCCAGCCCAATAAAATTCCGTACATGCCAACTGCACTGGATTCTCGTAACTCACAATGATCCCCTTATGTTCTAGGCATAGATCTAGAGGTCCTGGCAGAAGGATGCAGCAGTAGTAGCCATCTCTTTGGTCTGACTTAAGTTATACTGTGCTGTGCATTCAGAATAAAAATGCCAAATTTCTGCCCTTGACTGTACTCTCTAACCACTAAAACCACAATCCCCCCACCCATCCAGGAGTAGAATCCAGGATTCTTGATTCCCAACATTACTCTGCTGTCTTGCGAACAGTTACCGTAAAATTCAAGCGAAGTGTGCCATCCTCCCCTTCTAGGGGCTTGAGTACACAGAGGATAACAGACTACTTTTACTATCATCTTATTCTTTGGGCACAAGAGGTAGAGGTCTGTGCTTTGGATCTAAAGGCTCTGGGTTCCAAGCTTGCTATGACTCACTAGATGCAAATTCAAGCACTTAAAATGTAAACAGTGTCAGAACGAAGGTTGCCTGAGAAACCCCCTAATGTATATGCATTATGATAGTATGACTACATAATCTCATATTACTTATTCTACAGAACCCATTTTATCTGATGTACAAGACAGACAGTGAATCAGGCAGCGTACTACAAGAAGAGATAGCATTGTTTCTTGTGAATAGGGCACTGGACTGGGACCCAGGAGAGCTAGATTCTATTCTTGTTTTATCACAGATTTTCTATGTGACATAAACAGGATTACCAAAATTCACATATGCAAGGGGACTGAATTTAGGTTTCTAACTTTTGACTGCTTGACTCTGAAACAAACATTCTTTTAATGTAGTTTTTTTAGTGTAATAATACTATACAATGCGCAGCCACAGGCCCACACTTGTTAAACACCTACGAGTTTATGGCAAAGTTGTAGGTACTTGAGAACAGTCTGTTTCACACACAAACACACACACCACAATATTCATATTGTTCCATTAAAACATTTTATTTCCAAGACATGGACAATTACCAGTTTAGCCACTTTACACATACGTTGTTTTCCATTTCCCTACCCTTTGTCTCAGACCGTAAACTCTTCAGGGCAAGAGTAATGCTTCCTTTTGTTTGTAAAGTGCCTAGCATATTGTGGACACCGACAATAGCACAAAGTAGTATAAATTACCATATAATTAAATTCCATACAAACAAATGTAAATGGCTTACCTGGCAAATACCCTGTCTTTGTTTGCTTTTTCTTTACCATACTGCACAGACTGGACCTCTGTCCTCCCACTGAAAGAAAATTACAACATTGGAAATGTAAAAGAAACTTCTCTACTTAATAAATATAGGCAAGCTGTACCGCCTAATGCTAAATGCTAAATTACGCTCTCAGTTATGTCCAAATCATCCCACTGACTTCAGTGGCTTTTAATTGAGGGCGGAATTTGGATTTATGTATTCAAACCAAAGTCTCTTCTTTCACCTTAGAATTGGTTTTGTAACGCAGAGAGATTTAGTAATATTTATTCCATCTAGAGAATAAAGCTCTATCTCCTTTTCCATTTTAATGCAGCCAGAGCAAGCAATCTAAGTCACATACTTCTACCCTTTGGAAGCATTTACCACTGTAAATCCTCCCTGCCACAAACACTACTAAAACAAAGAGCATGCTCTCTGTATTGCTCCCTACTTCCTTTAATGAGCCAGTTTTGAGTTTGCTCTTGAACTTCAGATGCACACACGGCAAGACCCTGGGACAGGTAATTCTGTAATTAGCAGAATAGATATGGCCCTACTCACCACCCT
Organism: Natator depressus; assembly: GCF_965152275.1. NCBI lineage: Eukaryota > Metazoa > Chordata > Testudines > Cheloniidae > Natator > Natator depressus. The sequence goes on along the minus strand of NC_134244.1, from coordinate 8,239,408 downwards.
AGAACAGTAAGAACTGCAACTAACTCCTAATAAATAGAGAAATTCAGGTAGTAAAATCATTTCTATTAATGACCAAAACAGGACATCTTGCTAGTTTAATAAAAATACCAAAAACAAAACAGAAAAACATTGCTTCATGAGTCAGATAAGCTTTGACACTTTTACTTTTACAAAGCTTTTACTTTGACACTTGTAAATGCTACTAAAAGGGCCTTTTATAACCCTATGCCTATAAAAGAACAGGAAGTCAGTTACTTGCCATTGTTAGCATTTTTGTAAAAGGTATCTAGTGATAACAGATCACCAACTTGTGGATCATATTCCTATTATGAATATGGGTCAAATTTTTGCACAGCTTGAAGGTCTTAACTGTTGCACTGCCTCATCATTAGAGGAGTACATCTGCCTCGGTTACCCAATGGACAGTAACTTCCCTGCCTCTATTCCTTAAAAACAATTAAACAAAATAATTACACGGAACTCTGAGGGCAAAGTGGTTGAGGGAATAGGTATCTATGTTAACCTATTTTCCCAGAATAACAATTATCATTCCTTATTTCTAAAACATACAAACAACAATAAGAGAGAGAGCGTGGTCCCAGGAGCTGTGAGCTGCCGAGGAGGGGGAGAGAGAGAGACACCCCAGAGCTGTCAGCTGCCACAGGTGGCAGGGACCCCTGAGCTCTGAGTCACTGGGGCTGCGGGAGGGGCCCCAGAACTGTCACCGACCACAGTGGTGGGTGCTGGACTCCCGCCCAGCCCCCCAACACTCCCTGGTAGCGGGACTCAGGCTCTTTTTCCCTCTGCTTGGACTTCAGTCTTTCCCCTGTCAAACCTCCTGTCCTTATTTTTAGTAAAAAAGTCACAAAAATGTCACAGGGTTCCATGATTTTTTGTTTATTGCCCTTTTACTAAAAATAACAGTGAAAAAATCTTAAACCTTAATCATGATGGTCTCTTCCAGCCTTAAAGTCTATGAGTCTCAGGGCCTCCCCTTGGTCTGTATCATTTTGAGAAGTTAGTCTTGAGGGAACACTCTGTCAGTAGTGCTCAGCAGTCAAATATCCAAGGTGTCAGGTGCAACATCTGACCTTTACTCTGAGATATTATGTCAGGGCAGGTTGGGAGGTGCACAAGGGGCCATTTGGCTACCTGCAACAAGTCTGACAGCCAAAACTGCCTCAGCTTGAAGAGAAAGGAGAAGCTCTGGACACTGGAGGTGTCCATGCATGGTGCCAACTCAGGCTATGCAGCTGTAAGAAGGAGCTAGAGAGGCAGTCAGTCCACCCTTCCCCTTATATTCCCCATGCGGAGCACGAGGAGAGCAGGGGTGCAGGTGTGGACCAACGAACAGTGCTTGCAAGAATTCTCTGTTCTCAAGTGCACGGAGTGTTTGTGTACCCACAGTGGAATATACATAGGGGCCAGCACTCGAAGAACTCAGCAATCCTAAAGATATTCTGGAATGCTTTTAAGTCATCTGGTACCAGTACTGCTTCATCAGGCAATGAAGATAATGTAGAGGTGATGCAGGTTGCTATTGTTCCTGTCCCCTTCTTCTTGATCTTCTGGTGCATCACTGGCCAGGGGAGTGGAAGAGGGAAGTGACCTCTTCATTGAGTGTGGTGTACTGCAGTATCTCCAACAGAGCTGTGGTGCCATAATGTAATATGGCTGACTTGTATATTTTTGGCCAGGCCAGTGCCTTTCCTGATGAGCTCACAGTGTCTGAGCCCTGCAGGGAAAACCAGTATATCTTTCTGTGGTGTTCATCACTGACCCAGAGAAGAGGGTTCTCTGCTGAAGAACGAGAGAACATATGCTCCAAGGACAGAAAGGAGGAATAGATCTTCTCTAGGGGAAGCTCAGCTGCATACTGCGTTCTCTGTAATGGGATCTGTACAAGTAGGTGCTTTGACTACCCAGTTGACGATCCCAGGGCACATCAAAACCAAGAGTGTGTCACTTGAGCTGGGGTCAGTGTTGGAGAAGTTTGTATCTGTCTCATAAGCTGCTCCTTATCCTTACCAGTCCATGACACCATGCAGAGTGTGGTGTTTATTTCCAGACACTTTATATTATCTGTCCCTTTAGGTGGATGCTGAGCTCTGTCTGGAATCTGTCCTTGTGCTCAAAGAACCCCCACCTTGTGCAGACTTCAATGCCCCTCCCTGCATAGCCCCTCCCATGGCTATATAAGGGCTGCACCATCCCAACCTCCTTCTCACCACCTGCGGCTAGAGCTGGAGCTCTTAGTATGATCTTTCCTCACACTTATCTTCACAGCTCTTTGTGACTTTCTTTCTTTATAGTTATAGTTAGTACCATTAGTTAGCAGTTAGGTAGTTTCTTCCAGTGGGATGCCCTTGTGACAGGTTCGGCCACAGATACCCCCTTGGGACTGTCACCTGACGTGCTGGAATTACTTCTGAGCCCATTTTCCCTGCCAGCTTGGGACTCCAGAACCCTGCCTTTATGATCCAGACATGCTAGCCTGCTGCAACACAGACCCAGGTCTGGTCCACGCCCCCAGAGCTGCAGACTTTAACCAAAAACTGCTCAGCAGGTCACCTATCTCCAGCATCCAGACACCCAGTTCCCAATGGGTTCCAAACCCCAAATTACCCTGTATAAGCTTTATACAGAGTAAAACAGATTTAACTCATAAATTGTCTTCCCTCTATAACACGGATAGAAAGTTATGCACAGCTGTTTGCTCTCCCAGGTATTAATCACTTACTTTGGGTTTACTAATGAACAAAAGTGATTTTATTAAGTATAAAAAGTGGGATTTGAGTGGTTTCAAGTAATAACAGACAGAACAAAGTAAGTCACCAAGCAAAATAAAGCAAAAACATGCAAGTCTAAGCCTAATATACTAAGAAACTGAATACAGGTAAATCTCACCCTCAGAGATGTTCCAATAAGCTTCTTTCACAAACTAGACTCCTTCCTAGTCTGGGCCCAATCTTTTCCCCTACTACAATCCTTGTTAGTGCCAGCAGACATCTTAGGGCTTGTCTACACTATTGCATGGGATCGATCTAAGATACGCAACTTCAGCTACGTGAATAGCATAGCTGAAGTCGATGTACTTAGATCTACCTACCACGCTGTCTTCATTGCTGACGCTCTCCCGTTGACTCCGCTTGCGCTACTCGTTCTGGTAGAGGAGTCAATGGGAGCGCACTCAGCAGTCGTGATTTAGCCACGATAAATCAACCCCCACTGGATTGATCGCTGCCCACCGATTCGGTGGGTGGTATAGACAAGCCCTTCGGTGGAAAGCAGGAGTGTTCTCATGACTGCGGTCCCCTTTGTTCTGTTCAACCCCTTTCATAGTTTTTGCACAAAGTGGGAATCTTTTGTCTCTCTGGGTCCCCACCCCTCCTTCTAAATGGAAAGGTACCAGTTTTAAGATGGGATTTCACTACCAGGTCACATGATCACATGTCCTGTGAGACCCCGAGTCTTCATTCTTCCCGGCCTGACTCACAAGTAAACAGAGCCATTTACAACCAATTGTCCTAGTCAATGGGAGCCATCAAGATTCTAAACCACCATTAATGGCCCACACTTTGCATAATTACATAGGACCTCAGAGTAATACTTCATATACCTAGTTTCAGATACAAGAATGATACATTCATACAAATAGGATGAACACACACAGTAGATTATAAGCTTTGTAATACCTTACAAGAGACCTTTTGCATAAAGCATATTCCAGTTACATTATATTCACACTCATAAGCATACTTCCATAAAACATTATGGAATGCAACGTCACAGCCCTCATCAGAGTTTCATTGCCCTTCTTCTAGGGCAGCTCTTCCCCATAACAATTCCCACACTATATGCTTACTGTGTCTCAGGGAAGGGTACATAAAAAAAGGTGCTCTAGTTGTAAATCCTTTAAAAAGAGGACACAGGTGGCTAGAGACTTAAGACTAAAGCAGCACCTTCTCGAGCAGGCAATGAGACCTGCCTCGGCACTGCAGACTGCTGTGGACTGTCAGGCCCCTCAAAGTGTGCCTGAGCCGGTACAGACAGGTACTTCTTGAATGAGCTCAGATTACTAGCCCAGAAGGAAGACAGATCGCTTCCCTTCATCAGGCTCCCTGAGAAAAAGAACCTACAAAACAGACTGAAGCCATTCCAGAAGTCAGAGAGGTGCGTCTTCTCTAAGAGAAGTGCCGACTAGCACCAGTAGTCTCCTCATACATGGGATATAATGGTGTCACAATAAAATGCCCCCCCCCACCCATGGGGTCCCTGGGTAAGCATCAGCGTTGAATATTGCTAACGCCTTTATATGCATTGGAAAGTATCTTGGGAAGGGTTGAAGGTGTGAGTGTGGAGTGAAAGATTCCTTTCTAGGCTATGAGAGGCCAAAGGAGGAGGAAGGAAGAAAGGAACGGGTTAACTCGATGACCCAGCTTGGCCCGAAGATAAGGAACGAAACTGCAGCCCAAGGCCAGCGCACACAAACAAGTTCTCTGCTGCCAAACAGCCAGATACCTGTGTTTCAACCCCAGCCAGCCATGAGAAAGGAGACCTGAGCCAGACAGAACTGAAGGGGTTGCAAAACCAGTAAGATTGCGAAGGCCAGTGAGTTGAAAAACAATAGTCTCGCAACCCTGAAACCGGTGTGCTTTGGGGAAACTAAGGGAGCCACAGAAGACCGGTTCGGACTGGTACCGAGAGCGGGGGGGGGGCAAAGGTCCCTGAACAAAAATGCCCCCAGAAGAACCCAGGGCTTAAAACCCTCCCGAGAGCTGAAGCAAGTCGGAAATTTACAGCGGACCCTAGACGACCTGTGCACAGGGCGGAACTCTCATCTACCCTTCCCCGCTCTTCTTCTTACATTACACCCAGGCTTGATCAGCCTTGGGTTGTGCGTGTGTAAGTACAAGAGTGGGTTAGGGCTCGGGTACTAACACTTTCTTCCTCTCTTTGAGTGACGTGGGGCGCGCTGAGCACTCACCACTATTATTTGGTTAATAAAGCTTTAAACTTAGTCACTTGGTGTTCTCCTTCATCTCCTCCCCTAAAGATCCTGCGGCCTCAGCCTGATCACCTGAAGCCCCAGGCAGATTGGTAACACAAATCTGTCACAATGGGGCCATCAGCACGCTCTCTGGTACCGAGGCAGGATCAGGAGGAATCCGTACCATTGACTCCAGTACCTTTGACAGTGGCACTGTCAGTTTCCATTCTGACTGCATATCAGGAAGCAGCAGATTTGCTGTGCCTGCCTGTTCCTGACTCAGTGCTTATTCTGGACCAACTGACTACAGTGACACCATCCTCAGCAAACTCCAGATTGGTGGTACACTTGTCATCATTGCCAATACTATGATCTGCACTGCAGTTTATCTACCGTAAAGGGTTGTTGTAGACTTATCGCTCAGTATCGAGGGCATCAACATGGATGGAATCTTAAGTACTGGTGCTGACTATGATAAAGTCTGTATCTGCTGGCCCATGAGCACCTTCATTTTTAGCAACGATGCCTCTTCTTTTGGGGCCCAGTATGAGTTTGAGGCTGGTACCAATATTCAAGGAACCATCGATTGTTCCTTAGCTACTGACTGCACCGTGGGGTTGGGCCATGGATGACACTGGATGCTTGGTGGCCCCATTAGGAGTGGCCCCACTGCCACCATTAACCTATTTGGAGAGATCCTCACAGTCAAGCTCAGAGGCATCTCCCTCCCCTTCCCCGTCTCACAGATTGAGACAGAGCAGGAATCATAGTGGGTATTGGCATTGGTAACTTTCCAACAGTAGAGACAAGGGACCCTGGACTACTACTTACTGGCTGCCAATTCCTCATCCTTATCCACAATGGATTCAGTGGAATCCCTGGGAAGTCCCTCATTTGGCAAAGTCCCAGTTCTCTGCTCACTCTAGGACGAGATCACCTATACCTCCAGTAGACTACCTGCATGAACCACCAGTCCTGCAGCCACTAGCAGAGGGGGCTCCCTCTGTGTTAGAGCAGCTTGAACCTTTAGGGCAGTCAGATGTCATTCCTCAAGGGATTCCATCTGTCCCAACTGCATCTTCCTTCTCGTCACCGGATGACACAGCAGTACTTGAGTACTCATCTCTAGTACCAGAGGATTTCAGATTATATCAGGAGCTGCTCAGATGCATAGTGTCAGTCTTAAGTATTCAGGCCAAGTTTGTGCAGGAAACATCCATAAATTGGTGGAGATCCTCCAACATTCTGTTCCTGGGAGAGTTGCTCTCACTATAAATGAAGCAATACTAGAGCATCTAAATCCCTAGGAAATAAACCTTCTTTAACACCCATTGTAAAACGCCCTGACAAAAGACACTATGTGCCACTGAAGGGCTTCAAATCTGTTTTCTGTTATTTAGCTCCAAATTTCCTTGTTGTGACAGCAGCAAATGAGTGACAGACAGGGAAGATATAAATCTATGCCTAAGGAAAGAGTCCAAGAGGCTAGATTTAATGGGGAGAAAGATCTACTCGACTTCCTCCTTACAGTGTGTATTGCAAACTAGCAAGTTCTATTATCGAAATACGATTTTATAAACTGGGACGTTATGTTTATATCTGTGGAAAAGTTACCAGAATTCTTCGGGGAGGAATTCAAAGTCTTTGTTATGAAAGGCAGTTTAGTGTCCTTGCAGTCAGCCCTGGATATAGCAGATGCTTTGTCCAGACTCATGGGCTCGGTTGTAAGGATGAGAAGAATGTCATGGTTTTGTAACCATGCATAGCTCCTGAGATCCAATAAAGCACAGAGGACATGCTGTTTGATGGTAGTCTCCTATTCTCAGGGACAACTGATGAGACATTACATTATTTCAAGAACTCCTGGGCTCCACTACTCTCACTGACGATTTAGACCCAGGCCGCAAAGAGACACCATTTTGGGAATCAGCAGCAGCAGCAGTATTCTCAGTGACATTCTGTCAGTCCTTCTACCTTGTGTGGCACAAAATTTCCCCAGAAAGAGGAACAAATCACAGAGGAAGAAACCTTTTAGGTCTAGTTTTAGTCAAATGGCTCTCCTCTTCCTTCTTTGGCTAGACAGTCTGCTTGACTGGTGTTTCAAGAGCAGCACCTTAATTGTCACGCCCATAGAATATCAGGGTTGGAAGGGACCTCAGGAGGTCATCTAGTCCAACCCCCTGCTCAAAGCAGGACCAATCCCTGATTTTTTTCACCAGATCCCTAAATGGCCCCCTCAAGGATGGAACTCAGAACATTGGGTTTAGCAGGCCAATGCTCAAACCACTGAGCTATCCTTCCCCCATAATAGCTCAGCTATTTGGGACAGCTATCTTTCTTCTACAGTGCTTGTGAGAGACTAACTACAGACAGCACTTTGGGACTGAGTTACACATGAAATTCCTATTCTTTCCCCACTCACATCCTGCTACCCCAGAACTCTGCAGGGACCCCTCCCACGAGTCACTGCTGTTACAGCAAGCACAAACCCTCTGTATTCTGGGGGCTACAGAGGAGGTTCCTCCACTTCTTTGCGGAAAGGAGTTTTACTCCCAGTACTTCCTGATCCACAAATACAAGAAGAATGAGACCTATCCTTGGTCTCTGTGCTCAACAAATACATCAAGTACATAAGATACCACATGGTTACACTGGCTACTATACTTTCCGCTCTGAATCACGACTGGTTTGTTGTTCTCAATCTCTAAGATGCTTATTTTCATGTGGCAATCTTCCCAAGCCACAGGAAATTCCTTGTTGCTGGCCATTACTAACAGCACACAGTTCTTCCCTTTTAGCCTGTCATCAACTCCACACATCTTTACCAAATGCGTAACACTGGCGGCAGCCTCTCTCACAAGGAGGGTAGTTCATATCTTCCTATACCTGGATGATTGGCTACTGAGGGTATGTATACACTGCAATTTTATAGCCCCGCAGTCCTACCCCGGAAGCCCAAGTCAGCTGATACGGAGCAGCCATGGTGTTTTACTGAAGTGGAGACATACCCTGAGAGGCTCATCCAGGCAACAGGTTTTCAGTCATCTCAGGCTCACAATAAACCTTTTTGATGGACTGGGTCTGATCTTAAAAAGGGGCAAATCAACTTTGAAGTCAATTAAAAAAATCAAGTTCATTGGGACCATGACAGACTACGAATTTGAGGGCCTCTCCCCCATCTACACAGTTCCAGACAATTCAGCAATTTTGTCAGGATCTCCATTTGCACTCTTCGACCATGATCCGGGCATGCCTGAAGTTACTGGGCCATCCGGCCGCATGCATGTATATAGTGCAACATGTGAGATTGTGCCTGCGTCTTTCTTCAGTGGTGGCTGAAATTAGGCTATCACCCGATTTTCCAGCCACTGGACACTCCTGTCTGGGTGCCCCTGGAGACACTGCACTCTTTACAGTGGTGGATAGAATACAATGTGTCAGAGTGTCCCCTCTGCCCGCCCTTCACCGACAAACACAGTAGTTACCAATGCCTATAAAATAGATTGGGGAGCACATCTGGGAATGTTAAAAATTCAGGGTTTGTGGTCAGAAGAGGAAGCTTCCTGTCACACCAACCTGCTGGAACTTTTGAGCAATACACAATGCCTTTCAGGATCACATCTGTGGGACAATGACTCATTTTCAAAGACAATACCACTACAATATATTGTATGAAACAGCAAGGGAGTGGCTGCTCCAATAAAGTTCTGGCACCTCTGCATTGAGGAATATATTGTACAGTGGCTCACTTACCAGGCTCTCAGAACACCTAGCTGATCACTTCAACAGGTCTTTTTTTAACTACATTAACCCCATAAGTGCTCCCTAAAGAATGGTGTGCTGAAGTCCAGTTTCTGGCAGTGGGGCATCCATTCCATAGATTTGTTTGCAACAAAGGATCATCAATTCTGTTCTGAAGCAGGACTCAGCCCAGGGTCTCTGTAAAAGGAACCTCTACGTGAAGAGGCGCCTCCTCCTGGCCACTCTTGGAATTAGTCTTTCAACCTGACAACCTCTTCTCACGGTTCCTTGGCCTGTTGTCCCGCTCTTTGGCCCCTCTCTTGCTCCTCAGGAGCTACCATGCCTTGCCTTAGTCCTCTGGCCAAGTCGCAAGAATCCTCCCCTTCCGGGGTACTATCACAGTCTTCCACGCTATCTCAGGCAGTCCTTAACTCTACTGTAGCTCAGTGGCTACAACAAATAGACCCAGACAGGTTTCAAGTTCACTACCCAGATAGTGCCACTCATTCAGTGGCTGGTAGGGGAACCCAGGCTCACCCTCTGCTCTGGGTTCCAGTCCAGGGGCCCAATCTCCAGCAGCCAAGGTCTGTACTAGCTCAAACTTTCCTGCCACACCCTGGACTACTACTTATCTTGCCTACCCCACGCTCTCATTATTCACCCTTCAAGCTAAATCCCTATCTCCCGGTTTTGCTAGACAAACCCTTCCTCTTGGGTCCAAACCCCTTTCTCTTCCTTGTCCCATGACGAGTGACTGCATGCCTCCTCCTCTCAGCCCCCTTTCTGCTACCAGCCCCCTGGTTTTATTGAAGCCCCTCCTGTTACTGCACAGGTGAGCTTTCCTTAATTAGGGCTCTCCTCTCACCTAAATATCCACCAGCTTGCAGCCTAATAGGTTATTTGGCCCATCTGGCCTACATTAAGCCTTTCAAGGCAAGCATGGGGAGAACATCCCATTACAGTCTTTTACCCACGCCACTCATCTAAACTGGGAAGGTAACCGGACGTATACCTTCCCCCAATCCCTTTGATTCCTGAGGTTAGCCTTAAGCTCAAACTGGATCACGACAAACTCATTCTGATTGCACCAGCATGGGCGAGGCAATGTTGGTTTTCTGACTACCTCTCTCTTTTGGCTTTACCTACTAAGCCTTACTCTTTTCTTCCTAACCTACTCACTCAACATCAGCCTACTCACTCAACCTTTAAAAAGTGGAAGTTAAATCCCAGGGAGGAAAATAGAAAGGAGCATAAACTCTGGCAAATGAAATGTAAAAATATAATTAGGAAAGCCAAAAAAGAATTTGAAGAACAGCTAGCCAAAGACAAAAAATTTGTTGCTATTACTTTTGAAAAGTACATCAGAAGCAGAAAGCCTACTAAACAACCAGTGGGGCCACTGGACGATCAAGATGCTAAAGAAGCACTCAAGGACGATAAGGCCATTACGGAGAAACTAAATTACTTCTTTGCATCAGTCTTCATGGGAGATTCCCAAAATTGAGCCATTCTTTTTAGGTGACAAATCTGAGGAACTGTCCCAGAGAAAGGTATCATTAGAGGAGGTTTTGGAGCAAATTGATAAACTAACCAGTAATAAATCACCAGGACCAGATGTTATTCACCCAAGAGTTCTGCAGGAAATCAGATGTGAAATTGCAGAACCACTAACTAGTTTGTAACCTATCATTTAAATCAGCTTCTGTACCAAATGACTGGAGGACAGCTAATGTGATGTCAATTTTTAAAAAGGGCTCCAGAGTGATCCTGGCAATTACAGGTCAGTAAGTCTGACTTCAGCACTGGGCAAACTGGTTGAAACTATAGTAAAAACACAAAATTGTCAGACGCGTAATGCACATAATTTGTTGGGGAAGAGTAAACATAGTTTTTGTAAAGGGAAATCATGCCTCACCGATCTATTAGAATTCTTTGAGGGAGTCAACAAGCATGTGGACAAGGGGGAGCCAGCTGCTATAGAGTACTTAGATTTTCAGAAAGCCTTTGACAAGGTCCCTTACCAAAAGTTCTTAAGCAAAGTAAGCAGTCATGGGATAAGAGGGAAGGTCCTCTCATGGATTGGTAACTGGTAAAAAGATAGGAAACAAAGGGTAGGAATAAATGGTCAGTTTTCAGAATGGAGAGAGGTAAATAGTGGTGTCCCCGAGGGGTCTGTACTGGGACCAGTCCTATTCAACATATTCATAAATGATCTGGAAAAAGGTGTAAACAGTGAGGTGGCAAAATTTGCAGATGATACAAAACTACTCAAGATAGTTAAGTTCCAAGCAGATTCCAAAGAGTTACAAAAGGATCTCACAAAACTGGGTGACTGGGCAACAAAATGGCAGATGAAATTCAATGTTGATAAATGCAAAGTAATGCACATTGGAAAGCACATATACAATGATGGGGTCTGAATTAGCTGTTACCACTCAAGAAAGAGATCTTGGAGTCATTGTGGATAGTTCTCTGAAAACATCCACTCAATGTGCAGTGGCAGCCAAAAAAGCAAAAAGAATGTTGGGAATCATTAGGAAAGGGATAGATAAGAAGACAGCAAATATCATATTGCCTCTATATAAATCCATGGTATGCCCACATCTTGAATACTGCTTTCAGATGTGGTTGTCCCATCTCAAAAAAGATGTATTGGAATTGGAAAAGGTTCAGAAAAGGGCAACAAAAATGATAAGGGGGTATGGAATGGCTGCCTTATGAGGAGAGATTAATAAGACTGGTACTTTTCATCTTAGAAAAGAGAAGACGAAGGGGGGATATGATAGAGGTCGATAAAATTTGACTGGGGTGGAGAAAGTAAATAAGGAAGTGTTATTTACTCCTTCTCATAACTAAGGGTATTTTTAGTAAAAGTCATGGACAGGTCACGGGCAATAAACAAAAATTCATGGCCCGGTGACCTGTCCATGACTTGTACTATATACACCTGACTAAATCTTGGGTGCTCTGGTGGGCTCTGGGGCACCCACTGGTACTGGGGGGGGATCTCTAGGGCGCCCGCTAGTGCTGGGGGGGATCTCTGGGGCGCCCGCTGGTGTGCATGCTGGGGTGGGGGCCTCCAGGGCACCCACTGGCGCTTGGGGTGGAGGGGGAGCAGCCTGGGACCACTGCCACTGCTGCTGGCAGGGGGTGTCCCGGGACCTCTGTTGCTAGCAAGGGGCGACCCAGGACTGCCGCCATTACTGATGGTGGGGGCGGGAGGGGCAGCCCGGGATCACCACCACTGCTGTGAGGAGTGGGGGGTGGTGCAGCTGGCTGCTGCAGAAGTCATGGAGGTCCTGGAAAGTCACGGAATCCGCAACTTCCGTGACCTCCATGACAGACTAGCAGTCTTACTCATAACACAGGAACTAGGGGTCACCAAATGAAATTAATAGGCAGCAGGTTTAAAACAAACAAAGGAAGTACTGTTTCCACACAAAGCAGAGTCAACCTGTGGAACTCCTTACCAGAAGATGTTGTGAAGGCCAAGACTATAACAGGGTTCAAAAAAGTAGATAAATTCATGGAGGATAGGTCCACCAGTGGCTACTAGCCAGGCTGGGCAGAGACTGTGTCCCTAGCCTCTGTTTGCCAGCAGCTGGGAACGGGCGACACTTGTTGATGAACAGAACAGATAATTCCCTCTGGGGCACCTGGCATAGGCCACTGTTGGAAGACAGGATCCTGGGCTAGATGGACCTTTGGTCTGACCCAGTATGGCCATTCTTACGGCCAGGCTGTTCATCCAGCATTGGGCAGCCTGCACCTCATTGCATAGATGCTGCATGCCTAGATGAAGATAAGGGGCTATGCTTGGAAGCAGTTTGAGATATTCTGCTTAGTAGTAGAAAACTAGCCACAAGGTCCACCTATAACTTTAATGGAAATGGTTTTCAATTTGGGCAATGTACAAGCAAACTCATCCCATGTTAGCACAGATTCAAGATATTTTGGATTATCTGCTGCATTTGAAATCTTTAGGCCTCACTCTGAGCTCCCTTAATATTCACTTGGTGGCGATCTCAGTTTTTCATCCTTCCATTCAAGGTAAGTCGGTATTGTCAAACCCTTTAATGGTGAGATTTTTTTTAAAGGTATTATCCATCTTTTTCCATTAGTAAAGGAAGCAGTACCATTGTGGGACCTTAAGGAGCTGGAGGCACCATTCAAGCTGACAGCAACATGTTCATGGGCTCTCCTCTCAGTGAAGATAGTTTTCCTTGTGGCCATAACATCTGCAAGAAAAGTCAGCAAGTTGCAGGCCTTAATGGCAGGTCCTCCATACACTCAATTCTTCAAGGAAAAGGTGGCATTAAGACCACACCCCAAATTTCTGTCCAAAGTGGAATCTCAGTTTCACCTTACTCAGGTTATTTACTTACCTATATTTTTTCCTAAACCACATTTAAGTGCACAGGAGCAGCATCTACACAGCTTAGACATCAGGTGGCTTTTAGCATTTTATTTAGGAAGGACTGAGCCAATTATAGTTTATCTCCTTGATTCTGTGTGTCCTATGCTGAGTGGATGAAGGGACAACCAGTCTCGACTGAAACTATTTCCAAATGGATATGGAGTGGTTCAGATGATGCTCAAGATAGTTAAGACCAAAGCAGACTGTGAAGAACTTCAAAAAGATCTCACAAAACTAAGTGATTGGGCAACAAAATTGCAAATGAAATGTAATGTGGATAAATGTAAAGTAATGCACATTGGAAAAAATAACCCCAACTATACATACAATATGATGGAGGCTAATTTAGCTACAACTAATCAGGAGAAAGATCTTGGAGTCATTGTGGATAGTCCTCTGAAGACGTCCACGCAGTGTGCAGCAGCAGTCAAAAAAGCAAATGGGATGTTAGGAATCATTAAAAAAGGGATAGAAAATAAGACGGAGAATATCTTATTGCCCTTATATAAATCCATGGTATACTACAGATGTGGTCCCCTCATTTCAAAAAAGACATACTGACATTAGAAAAGGTTCAGAAAAGGGCAACTAAAATGATTAGGGGTTTGGAACAGGTCCCATGAGAGGAGAGATTAAAGAGGCTAGGACTTTTCAGCTTGGAAAAGAGGAGACTAAGGGAGGATATGATAGAGGTATATAAAATCATGAGTGGTGTGGAGAAAGTGAATAAGGAAAACTTATTTACTTGCTCCAATATAAGAACTAGTGGCCACCAAATGAAGTTAAATGGGTAGCAGGTTTAAAATAAAAGAAGTTCTTCACTCAGCACACAGTCAACCTGTGGAACTCCTTGCCTAAGGAGGTTCTGAAGGCTAGGACTACAACAGGGTTTAAAAGAGAACTGGATAAATTCATGGAGGTTAAGTCCATTAATGGCTATTAGCCAGGGTGGGTAAGGAATGGTGTCCCTAGCCTCTGTTTGTCAGAGGGTGGAGATGGATGGCAGGAGAGAGATCACTTGATCATTACCTGTTAGGTTCACTCCCTCTGCGGCACCTGGCATTGGTCACGGTCGGTAGACAGGATACTGGGTTGGATGGACCTTTGGTCTGACCAGGTATGGCCATTCTTATGCCTCCACAATCATTATGGGCTCATTCAACTAGAGCTCACGCAACATTGGCTGTGTCTCTTAGCAATGTCCCAGTAGTGGATATCTTTTGGGCTGTGACATGGTCTTCTGTCAGACTTTTGCTAGAGACAAGATGGGTGAGGTGATATCTTCTATTGGACCAACTTCTGTTGGTGAGAGAGATGACAACAACAACAACACCGCATACATACTTTAGCTAGACATTATGCTATCACCATGGCATGGATATCATACACAAACTTTGGGAAGACAGTTGTGCACTCACTATTTATATAGATTCTGACCCATCTCCTGCTGGAACTCTTGTAAGTCACCTGAGTGGAACATCTGTCTGCAGCCACTTGAAGTAGAAAAGATTGTTACTTACCTGTACTGTAACTGTTGTTCTTCGAGATGTGGGTGCAGATGTACTCCACGATCCATTCCCTGCCCCTCTGAATCGGAGTTTCCAGCTGGGGATTTCGTTGCAAAGAAACTGATGGGGGTTGGGGCGGGCCATCCATACATAGCAATAGGAGGGTCTATGAGACGAGGGGCATGAGAGCAGCCCCTACAGGTACTACTAGTCAAAATTCTGACTTTGATGCATTGGGCATGTGCAGACCTGAGTGGAATACCTCTGCACCCACATTTCAAACAAAAACAGTTACAATACTGGTAAGTAACTGTCTTTTCAGACACTCATCAGATTCTGTCTTGCTGCCATAGGAGGTAGGGAGGAACTGAGGGAGGTCATAGCTGACCCAGCCTTTATGCTTTTGTAGGAGAGCCCAAGGAGGCACAAAGTTCACAAGCAGCCTTGGACACCACTATTTAAAAAAACCTCCAGTCTTACACACAAGGCACATGAGCACCTACAATGGGATCCGCACTGACGTATATTCAAAGAAGAATGACCTTTTAGATACCATTTTCCACCTTATTTGTGCTGTATAAACTACTAATTAAACATGACACCACAATGAAGTTAGATGATAAGCACATCAGGATAGGGACCTTATCTTCTATATGCTCTATAAAACCTCTAGTACATTTCTGACTGCTATCAAAGTATTACTGCTCCCATGCTAAATATGGAGTCAGAGGTTAAGTGAGACTTATCTAAGGTCGCACACGGAATGTCAGTGCCAGGATCAAAATACGTGACCTTATTTGCCTCTCCAACTAACTCAATTTTCCTTCTCCCTTTCACCTCAAAGCTCATTGAATTCACTACCTGCAGTAGATGTCTGAAGTTCTTCTGCTCCAATTCTATCCTAGGCCCTCTATAGTATGGCTTCCGCACTGCCTCACACTCCACTGAAAATGATCTTTCCAAAGTCTCTAATGATCTCTTCCGAGCTAAAACTCAGTTTCCAATTAATACCAGGTTCTCAGTGTGGAAACTGTGGAAGATGCACTCAAGATACAGCTTGTCCAAGGCAATGAAGAAATATATGAGACACACCTCTGGATGGCTTCTTGGCCCAACCTTCCCCCAAAAAAGTTCTCGAATGAAAACAGACTATCCTTGCTAGGGATTCAATACTTAGAAGAATAAAAAGAATATTCTGCAAGAAATGTGCTACTTTCCCGGAGCCAAGACACAAGACTACTGTTCCCTCTCAGCTGTGTGTGTATGCGCACGCGTACACAGATTCTAAACCCCGCGCACACGGGGAAACACCGCGCACACATTTGTCTCATGTCCTGACTGCACATCGGTCGGGACGCCCGCTCACCATCGCCACCAAAGTCCCAGGGCTGGCATGGCGGCGCTTCCTGGGGCAGCTCCCAGTGGCGCGCTCGCCCACCGGCAGGAGCCTGCGGTGCAGGCGGCTCCCTCCTGCCCAATCAGAGGTGAGGGGGCAGGGCTTGCAGGTGCCCCCCCCCGCCGACCTGACCAGATCCAATCCTAAGAGGCAAAGGGACCTGCTGGCTCTTAGGGTTTCTGCATGCTGCTGGCACCTGCAAGCTCCGCTCCGCGGCTCCCACTGGAACTTTTCCCGGCCAATGGGAGCCACGGAGCTCGCGCTTGTGGCGGGCACAGCACATGGTGAGTGGAGAGCCCCCTGCTCTGACCCTAGGAGCCAGAGACCTCCCAGCAGGGCTGGTGAGTGCAGCCTGGGAAGGGGGCAGGGTGTAGTGGAGTGAGTGACTGGGAGGTGTGTGGGGGGTGCTGGGCTGTAAGGGTGTGGAGGGCACCGGGTAGTGGGGGAGGTTTGTGTGTTTTGGGGTGCTAGGCAGTGGGGGCCTGTTGGGGGGGGTTCTGGGCAGTGCGGAAGATCTGTGTGTGTTAGGGCAATGGGGGTCTGTGTGGGGCATTGTTTAGTTGTGGTGGTGGGGCTGTGGGGAAGGGCACTGGGAGGGAGGGAGGGAGGGATGGAGTAGATGTCTCCAGTAGACAGACAGACATGGGGTTCTCGGGCCCTTGACCAATGCTTCAAATTTGTAGCCTAGATGTTGATGGCTGTGAAGCAGCTATAGCAGGAGTAGGCTGTTGTCTCCTCAATGGCCTCTGTTTGCGACCCTGGGACTCATACTGCCAATGTTGTGAATACGGAATATGGTGGTAACACTGAGAAGCATAATAACTCCTCTGTCTTTTCTTGGGTCTAGGGGTATAGATCCCCAGAGATCGCAGTGTCGCTCGTGAATCTTTGTGTGTGTGAAGAGTTGTCGGTCTTTTCTGTGAAGAGTTTGGGCCCTTCGAATGGCAAGTCTTCGACTGTCGATTGTACTTCCCTAGGAAACCCAGAGAGATGGAGCCATGAAGTCCTTCATATCACCACTGCAGTCGTCACTGACCTTGCAGCTGTGTCTGCAGAGTCCAGTGCAGCTTGGAGGGCTGTTCTGGAGATGAGTTGTCCCTCTGATACAAGTGCAGTGAATTGTTCTTTTGTGTCTTCAGAAATATAATCAATAAATTCAGAAAACTTTGTGTAGTTGTTGTAATCATATTTTGCCAGCAAGGCCTTATAATTGGCTATGCAAAAGGTGTAGTGTAGCCGAAGAGTAACCTTGCGGCTGAAAAGGTCGAGCCTTTTCCAGTCCTTATCATAAGGTATGATCTTAGGCTGCTGTCTCCCACATTCATGGACTACGTCAAACACCAGTGAATTGAGTATCGGATGGGAGAAGTGGACCTCTGTGCCCTTCGCAGGCACAGAATATTTTTTGTCCTCTTGCAGGTTGGAGGAGCAGTTGCAGGGGTCTGCCAAATGGTCTTGACAGGTTCCATTATCGTGTCATTCATAGGCAAAGTGATTTTGGACGAAGAGGTGGTGTTCAAGATGTCCACTAGTTTGTGTTGTGCGACCTGGACCTCTTCCAGAGAGATGTCCAAAGAGCTAGCCACAATTTTAAATAGGTCCTGGAATTGTTAGAAATCATCTCCCATATTTGGGGGAGGAAGCATGATGGTGTCATGTGGGGAGGATGATGACAGGTAGGTAGGTGGTGCCCCATCCTGGTATGGAGTTTCTTCCTCCTCTTCTTCTCCAGCTGGTTCTGAAGGTCCGATACCGAAGGTGCAGTAGATTGCTGCATGCTAATCTAGATGTGGTGGGCAGTCCCTGTTGTGCGGGATACATTGCCCACGAGTTTCAGTATGCCCACTGGAGTTGGAGAGGCATAGGTGAACCATAGGGTTGGCTGCACCACTATAGATGTTTGGGATCAGTGTGATATGCCCCCTGAAAGGGTCCTGATTTGCGCGGCTCATGGTGGCCAGGAGATTGCGGAGGAGAATCTATTTGTCCCTCCTCACTGTCCTCATCCTTGCTTGAAAAAGGTGGAGCAGAGCGTGGTGGAGTAGCAACAAGACTCGGTGCCGAATGCACCAGGGTCACGTTGGTGCTGAAGATGGGAGAGTCAGGCATAGATCTGATTAAGAGATCTTTGTGCCATAGGAACTTCTGTGGTGTCTGCATGATCTACATTAGGGGCTGTGTGAGTGGTGGTGCTGGGAGCCGTGGCACATACGTCAGCACCGTAGGCTGTGCTGGTGTGCATCGGTGTTCTAGGATTGAGCCATGGTCTGCACCGGTGCTGCGCCGCTGTGTGTTGATCGCGGCTTTGGCTGAGTCCATGCCGAGGCATAGCGTTTTGATTTCCACTTCGCGCCTGCGTCCAAGCTGGCTCTTTTAGAGTCCTTAGCTCTCACGTTACCAGCAATGCTGGATGGTCCCACCCTCTCGGCTCCAGGCACTGAACGTGCAGTCAGTGCCAGTGCAGTTTGCCTGATCGCGGAACAGTACTTCTTGGCCAATTCCTGCATTTGGGATGTAGTTGGGGGCGTAGTTACTCACTTTTTAGACACATTTTTAGCAGGCAGATCAGAAGTCTGAGCGGAGGAGAGACCTTGGTCAGAAGCATGGTTGGTGAGGCTTGTCCGGGGGGTGGTCTGGGCTTCAGACTCAGACACTGGTCTGAGAGACTTCTCCATGAGAAGGAGTTTGAGTTTCAAGTCTCTCACCTTTCTTGTTCAGGTAGTTAATTTGAGGCAATGAGGACACCTCCTGTACTGAGCATGTCCATCCAAAACGGGTTTTGAGAGTCTGCAAGTGAGGCAACGTTTAAAGCCCAGGGAACCAGACATTCCTGTCAGGGAAGGCATTGTCCTCAGGAAGGCTGACTATCCTAAAGGGCTAACTGAAAACTAACTTGAATGGTAAGAAAAATATATTTTGTTTTTAAAAGGAGGCGATGGAGTAGAATCAACTATCTATCTAAACTAATAACAGTACTAAATGGGCTAAAGAACTAAGTAGCGAGGCACTTCTAAGTGCTCCGACTCATAGCAAGGGTGGGAGAGAAGGAACTGGGAGGGGGTTGGTCGCACAGTGCCAGTTAACCGCCTGAGGCGGTGTGAGACGGAGACTGCACCTGTATCACATAATTGGGCACTGGTACCAAAACTCTCGAATTATGAGCACAGGGGCACACAAAGACCTAATGTGGAGCACCCATGGGGACAGCACTCGAAGAACAACATAAAAATATAAACACTTAGGGGAATTAATTTCAGAAACAAGCCTGTTTGTTAAAAGGTAATTTATCATCATTTCTTAGGAAACATTTTCTTGCCAACATTATAACAAGTAACAAAGTAGATGCAAGTCTGACAGATACACAACTGAAACAGTTATACTCAGAGCTCCAGTGGACTAGCAACTAAGCTATTTTCAACTGCAAGTTCAAAATGACCCAATGCTAACAGTAGATACCAGTAATTTATCAGTTATCTAGTGCAGGGGTTCTCAACCTTTTTCTCTCTGAGGCCCGCCTCGACATGCTATAAAAAATCCAGGGCCCAGCAGGGGCAGGGCCGTGGGCATAGGCGTAGTTTGACTTCTGTTGTGGGGGGCCAGTGGGGCTCAATCCACCTCCGCATGGCACTCCCTCCCTGGACCCCGCCACCTCCACCCTGACTCACTTCAGCAGGCTATCAAGCCTATCTGGGTTGGGGAGGGGCATGCAACCAAAAATTATAACTCAAAGGTGGGGTGCTTTGCTCAAAAAGTTTGAAAACAGCTTAGGGTTCAGGGAGGAGGTTGCTAGGGGCTGTGTGAGGACAGGAGGTACCTCAGGGTGGAGGCAGGGAGTCGCTAGGGGCTGTGTACAGACAGGGGTAGCTGAACTTGCAGGGAGGGGTAGCTGGGGCTGTGTGCGGGCAGAGGGGTAACTCAGGATGCAGGGAGAGGATACTAGGGGCTGTGGGTGGGCGAGAGTAGCTCAGGGTGCAGGGAGGAAGTAGCTCAGGGTGTAGGGAGAGTGGTGTTAGGGGGCTGTGTGCTGGGAGGACTCCCCTGCGGTCCCTGTTCCCGAAGGGGTCTGCCAGCCTCAGAGCCAGGTCTCCCCACCCAGGGGTCTGTTATCGGCTGCCTCTGCAGGAGCAAAGGGGGCTGGGAGCTGAGGAACAGCTTCAACCTGGGGCACCAGCAGAAGAGAAGGAATGCTGCTGCTGCCCGCTCCATGGCAACAGCCAGAGCAGCAGCTGCCCCGCACTGCCTGGCTCCGGCTTCCCGCCTCTTGAAAACTTATGTCCCCGCTCAGAGGGCAGGTGTGGGGAGGAGAGGAAGGTATGGAGCTGCCCCTGGGACTGCCGTGTTCTTGCGCTACAGCCGGGGGGAGGGCAATACCCTCCATGTCCCCAACTCTACCCATCTGCTCAGGGCTTCTGCCCCACAGGGAGCACCAGGGCTTGGGGCTCTGGGCTTCAGCCGCGGCCCCCTTGAAAGGGCTTGCGGACCCTCTGGGGGCTGCGGACACCTGGTAGAGAACCACTGATCTAGTGTAGACAGGACATCAGGATATACACTTGCCAGGGTACCGAAGAGCAGTTCTGTCAGCTTTCAGAGGGACCAGGCCAATGATTTTGAAGATGTGACAGAAGATATTCTGAGAACATCTCAACAGATAAGAGTTTTCCCTTTTTGTAGCCAATAAAGATGTACAGCTTGCAATGTTCAATCTAATTTAAATGTCAGTCTCATCCTAGTTGTTGATATTGCAATTATAAAATTTCCAAAACATTCTCAATAAATAGCTAAGAAAAATAACCACAGATGAAGAGAATATCAATTTCATGTCACTGCCACAAAAACTTACATTATCTAATAAGCAATGTCAATTGTTCATAAGTTATCTTCTAGGATGCTAGAATATGATATATAACAGCATCCAAGCTCAACAATCATAACTATTTCCCATTTTCATTTCCTTTTGATGGTGAAAATACTAAATATAGATGTAATCTAAAAAGTCTCAAACTATCTACCAGAATTATGCATATGTGCAAAGTGAATCTGAGAAAAATATCAATTGTGGGTGCCAAAAGTTACTTCAATTATGACAAATTTAATAGCGCCTACCAATAATAGCCTATTTTTATTAATTGTGTTGTATTCCCTCCCTCTCCTGCCATCTCCTCCTATACAGAATCACAGAATTATAGAACTGGAAGGACCTTGAGAGATCATCTAGTCCAGTCCCCTGCACTCATGGCAGGACTAAATATTATCTAGACCATTCCTGACAGGCGTTTGTCTAACCTGCTCTTAAAAGTCTCCAGTTATGGGAATTCCACAACCTCCTTAGGCAATTTATTCCAGTGCTTAACCACCCTGACAGTTCGGAAGTTTTTCCTAATGTCCAACCTAAACCACCCCTGTTGCAGTTTAAGTCCATTGCTTCTTGTCCTATCCTCAGAAGCAAATGCGAAATGTTTTTCTCCCTCCTCCTTGTAACAACCTTTTATGTACTTGAAAACTGTTATGTCCCCTCTCAGTCTTCTCTTCTCCAGACTAAATGAACCCAATTTTTTCAATCTTCCCTCATAGATCATGTTTTCTAGACCTTTCATTATTTTTGTTGCTCTTCTCTGGACCTTCTCCAATTTGTCCATATCTTTCCTGAAATGTGGTGCTCAGAACTGGACACAATACTCCAGCTGAGGCCTAATCAGCACGGAGTAGAGTGGAAGAATAACTTATCGTGTCTTATTACAAAATTCCTGCTTATACATCCCAGATTTTTTTTTTTCTTGCAACAGTGTTACACTGTTGACTTGTATTTAGCTTGTAATCCACTCTGATCCCTAGATCCCTTTCTGAAATACTCCCTCCCAGGCAGTCATTTCCCATTTTGTATGTATGCAACTGACTCTGCATTTGTCCTTATTTAATTTCATCCTATTTACTTCAGACCATTTCTCTAGTTTGTCCAGATCATTTTGAATTTTAATGCTATCCTCCAAAGCACTTGCAACCCCTCCCATCTTGGTATCATCTGCAAACTCTATAAGTGTACTCTCTATGCCATTATTTAAATCACTGAAGATATTGAACAGACCCCGACCCAGAACTGATCCCTGTGGGACCCCACTTGATATGCCCTTCCTGTTTGACTGTGAACCATTGATAATTACTCTCTGGGAATGGTTTTCCAACCAGGTATGCACCCACCTTATAGTAGCTCCATCTAGGTTGTATTTTCCTAGTTTGTTTATGAGAAGGTCATGCCTTCATGAAGTATCAAAGCCTTATTAAAGTCAAGATATACCACATCTACCACTTCCCCACTATTCACAAGGCTTGTTTCCCTGTCAAAGAAAGCTATTAGGTTGGTTTGACAGAATTTGTTCTTGACAAATCCATGCTGACCGTTAATTATCACCTTATTATCTTCTAGGTGTTTGAAACTGATTGCTTAATTACTTGCTCCATTATCTTTCCAGGTACTGAAGTTAAGCTGACTCGTCTAATTCCCCAGATTGTCCTTATTTCCTTTTTTATAGATGGGCATTATATTTGCCCTTTTCCAGTCCTCAGGAATCTCTCCAGTCTTTCATTACTTTTCAAAGATGATTGCTAATGGCTCAGATATTTCTTCTGTCAGCTTCTTGAGTATTCTAGGATTATTCATCAGGCCCTGGTGACTTGAAGACATCTAACTTATCTAAGTAATTTTAAACTTGTTCTTTCCCTGTTTTAGCCTGTGATCCTACCTTATTTTCACTGGCATTCACTATGGTTGACATTGAATCGCTACTAATCTTTTTGATGAAAAGTGAAACAAAAAAGTCATTAAACACTTCTGTCATTTCCACATTTTCAGTTATTGTTTTACCCCCTCATTGAGTAACAGGCCTAGCCAGAAATGTAGAAATGAGGGCTCAAAGGGACCTTGAGAAATCACCCAGTTCAGCCCCCTGTGCTGTGGCACAACCAAGTAAACCTAGATCATCCCTGACAGGTGTTTGTCTAACCTGTTTTTAAAAACTTCCAATGATGGGGATTCCATAACCTCCTTTGGAAACCTACTCCAGAGCTTAACTACCCTTATAATTAGAAAGTTTTTCCTAATATGTAACCTAAATCTCCTTTTCTGCAGATAAAGCCCATTACTTCTTGTCCTAACTTCACACCCCAGAATGATATCACCCTTTATTGCAGCCAACAATTACTTACCAGTACCGGAACTTTGAACCCAAAGTAAAATAATGTGCAAAAAAGTTCTTCTGAGGTGGCAGTGGTCTGTCCAATCGGAAGAATGTATGATGCTCAACACAAGCTTTCCACAAATTCTTACATGCTCGGTAATTCACCATATTGAATCCCAGTAACATTTCTCTAGATTCATGCTAAAAAAGAAAAGCATAATTTGAATTCAGAAAAATTATGCTGCTTCCTTACCATGTTTAGGAAATGTATTTAAGATTATTATTGTTCATTGATAACACTTACATTTTCCAAACCAGTACAACGCATTCTATTTCAAAGTATGTTTGAAGTGCCACTCTAACCACCCCAAGTTTACACATTTTAAAGCCTTCTATGAATAAGTCCAACAGTGTGTTTTAAGTTTTTTTCTCTTTAATGATCCTGCTCTCAGTTCAGCAACAGGGTCTCCCCAGGTGTCCAGTGAGCCTGAAGGAATTCTCAGCTGGGGAGAAGATGTTGCTACCGATAGACCAGCTCCCAGCTATTATGCTCGGGTGCTGTGACGGAGGAAAGAAATCCCAAAAACCTTGCCTCCCTGTTCCAAGACTCCAACAAGAGTGAGGAAGAGAAAATAGTCTGCAGAAGAGAAACGTGAGGGGGGATTTGATAGCAGCCTTCAACTACCTGAAGGGGGGTTCCAAAGAGGATGGAGCTAGGCTGTTCTCAGTGGCGGCAGATGACAGAACAAGGAGCAAAGGTCTCAAGTTGCAGTGGGGGAAGTCTAGTTTGGATATTAGGAAACACTATTTCACTAGGAGGGTGGTGAAGCACTGGAATGGGTTACTTAGGGAGGTGGGGGAATCTCCATCCTTAGAGGTTTTTAAGGCCCGGCTTGACAAAGCCCTGGCTGGGATGATTTAGTTGGTTTTGGTCCTGTTTTGAGCAGGGGATTGGACTAGATGACCTCCTGGGTCTCTTCCAACCCTAATCTTCTATGAGTCTATGATAGGAGAGTAAGCCTTAGCCCTAATGGTTTAGAGGTGGAGAGGAAGCAAGCTGGCAAGCATGCACACATGAGAGTTAAATGATGGGAAGACGGTACAGCCATTGTTGATAAACTCAAGGACAGCTGAGATATTATTGTATCAACCAGGCAAGGTACTAACAAGCTTCAACAGGACTTTATTTTCAAACATCTAAACACCACAGATATTCAACTCTGTGTAATTAATACCTTTATCGTGCTTACTAGTAGGAAGAGCAGAGCAAGGGTAGCAGATGCTGGAAAAGCTGGCAATTGAGGGCGTTTGTTACTAGCCATGGTAGTTAACAAGATACAACCAATGTTAACTTGGCTCTCAAGCAGAAGGCTGCGTTTAGTACATTTCACCTGCTTTTGTTTACTAGCTGCAGCATCCTCCTTCGAAGACGCTTGCTGGCTAGTTCCCCCTCCAAGCAACTGAGACTCATCCCTCCTTTACCCTTCTTGGAATACTGGAACAGTTTCATCATGAGAGGGAAATTAGTGTATGGGACAGAACAATCAAGGGGCCCAACAGTATGTAGTACTCACTGAAGTCCCACATGTGGAGAGCTTACACAATTGGGCCCAAGAGCTGCAAGTGTAAACATTTTCAAAAGAAGCTAGAGGAAAGAAACCGTTCCATAGTATGAACTAACTGCATAAGTGGACAGACTTTGTAGGGTTCATGACAACCAATTTCATCCATGAACATGCTATGCACAAGTCAAAGTATACTTTGACACGATCTTGAAAAATCTGAAGTCGAATTTGTAACGATTGGAGTTTTAACAGAGAAAACGCATTCCCTGCTCAGTCATCACAACTTCATTTCAATTAATTATTTAAATACAGATAAAGGGCTTGTCTACATAGCATGGCAAAGCGCTCCAGAGGGGAGTGATTTATACAGCACACTAACATGCTGTGCTCTAACTGCCCTGTGTAAATCCTGCTGGGGCATTCTAAAAGGTACCATAGGATTATAGTCAGGTCTACACTACTGCTTTCAGAGTAACAGCTGTGTTAGTCTGTATTCGCAAAAAGAAAAGGAGTACTTGTGGCACCTCAGAGACTAACCAATTTATCTGAGCATAAGCTTTCGTGAGCTACAGCTCACTTCATCGGATGCATACTGTGGAAAATACAGAAGATGTTTGTTTTTATACACACAAATCATGAAAAAATGGGCGTTTATCACTCCAAAAGGTTTTCTCTCCCCCCACCCCACTCTCCTGCTGGTAATAGCTTATGTAAAGTGATCGCTCTCCTTACAATGTGTATGATAATCAAGGTGGGCAATTTCTAGCACAAATCCAGGTTTTCTCTCCCCCTAAACAAACCCACTCTCCTGTTGGTAATAGCTTATCTAAAGTGATCACTCTCCTTACAATGTGTATGATAATCAAGGTGGGCCATTTCCAGCACAAATCCAGGTTTTCTTAAGTTGATCTAATTTGCATCGCTCACTGGTGTGAAAAAGACACTCCGCGAGCGACACAAGTTATAGCGACTTAAGCGCTTTCTACACCAGCGCTATGTCGGCGGGAGACACTCTGCCAACAACATAGCTTCCACCTCTCTCAGAGGTGCAGTAATTATACCGATGGGAGACTGCTCTCCTGACATCACAGAGTGACTTCACCAGATACGCTACAGCAGCACAGCTGCATCGTTGCAGCTGTGCCCATGTAGCACTTCCAGTGTAGACCGGCGCCGTGTAAAAGAGAACTAGATAACTTTTAGAGTGCATCAGCAGGATCTACATGGGGCAGTTAGAGTACGGCAAATTAGAACATTTTACGAACACTCCTTTAGTGGGCTTTGCCAGCACCATGTAGACTTAAAACCCATAATCTGTTAAAAGCAGGTGAACTATTCTTTACTTATGCTGACACTTCACGACACTGCCAAATTAGAGAATAAATCTCTCTCTTAAATAATTAACGGATGATGTACTTGTCTTTTTGAGGACTGCTGTCATTAAAACCTTTAATATTTAAAAGTATTTTTAAAATATGTATATAACTTTTTTTCACTTTTAAGACTAATTTAATATCATACAGCACCACGTATTTAGCCTCAATTACAGCTGCTCAACTCCTGTGTTATTTGTACCTTTAAACATAACTGAGAAATATGCCAAACAGTATTATTTGCATTTTTGTTGTTTTTTCAGGCACCCAGAGTACTGGTTGACAAATTTTTATAAATCCAAATAAATAAGTGTCCACTCAGAGACTAAGTCCTGATTTATTGTAGGAATAATAGTTTGAATAAGATTTTTGGTAGTTTGGGTAGTCAACACCATTTCTAGGTTTGACTAAACATTAGTTTTA
Organism: Natator depressus; assembly: GCF_965152275.1. NCBI lineage: Eukaryota > Metazoa > Chordata > Testudines > Cheloniidae > Natator > Natator depressus. Next base: position 8,212,823 of record NC_134244.1, on the reverse strand, counting down.
ATTAGATGACATTTAAAAGAGTTAAATATGAGTTTGCCATTTATTTGGCTATTCATGTCTGAGATCTCCAAGGAATGAAAATGAAGTCCTTGCTGTTTGTGTGCAACTGCTAAGCAGAGCATAAAAGGATGAGGATAATTTGTTGATATAGATAAGGTGACTTGTGTGAGAAATTGAAGAAATTCTTTAGCATTTAGTACATTCTGCTATAAGTAGCAAGATACCTTCCTTGTATATGGAAGTTTGGAAAATATAAAAAAGATAAGGAAGTTATATTTGTGCCAATCTCATTATCCTGCTGGGATCCAGTAAATACTAATCAAAAACATTCACTCAAAAAAAAAAATCACAATAAGAGAAATTTAAGGGTTTGCAAGATCTTTTTCCTGAAGCCTTGGCATAACAGTATTTCTCTCAACTATTTTCTAGAGAAGTAATAATTCACTGTGTCCCAAATTTAGAACATTTTCTACGTTTAATTGTTTGGGCCCAGACCTTTAGTTTGTTAAGTGGTAGGGCAAATACGGGATGTATGTATTGCTGCTACACACTGTGACAAAGTTCCTGCTCTACCTTGGTGGGTCTTGCGCTTATTGGAGGATTTGCTTGCCTTGGAGCTTCACCGCAGCCCTCAGCTTGACTGTTTTTCTGAATTCACAGTCCAGGTTGACTCCTCCTGTGTCTGACGAGGATTTGAGAGGAACCCAGGCCCGCCCTCTACTCCAGGTTCCAGCCCAGGGCCATGTGGAATGCAGCTGTCTAGAGTGCCTCCTGGAACAGCTATGCGACAGCTACAACTCCCTGGGCTACTTCCCCATGGCCTCCTCCCAACACCTTTATCCTCACCATAGGACCTTCCTCCTGGTGGTCTGACAATGCTTGTACACCTCAGTCCTCCAACAGTCCGCGTTCTCACTCTCAGCTCCTAGTGCCTCTTGCTCCCAGCTCCTCACACGCACACCACAAACTGAAGTGAGCTCCTTTTTAAAACCCAGGTGCCCTGATTAGCCTGCCTTAATTGATTCTAGCAGCTTCTTGATTGGCTGCAGGTGTTCTAATCAGCCTGTCTTAATTGTCTCCAGAAGGTTCCTGATTGTTCTGAAACCCTCCATTACCTTACCCAGGGAAAAGGGACCTACTTAGCCTGGGGCTAATATATCTGCCTTCTATTACTCTCCTATAGCCATCTGGCCCGACCCTGTCACAACATGCAGTTTCTTTTCTGTGAACAAGAAGGGTCTCCCCCTGCAGTGCTTTCAAACTAACCACCCTTTACAATCACATGATGTAATTATTTAAAGAAAAACGTACACAGTAATGTAGATCGGGTGAGCAGGAGGCATTTCAAATACATAATAATAATTAGTATCTAAATAATAGAGTTTTTCAATACTGTTTACCAAAAGTCAAAACCTCAATTGTGTGTGAAAAATGCAAATAAAATAAAATGGACTACAAAGTGGTTCTTTAAATTCTTACCCTCCAAAGCTGAAATGTTTAAATTTCTTTTCTTAAAATATTTCATGAAAACAAATTACACAGTCTAAAAGGCTGGCATAATCATATGGGGTAACATTTTCAAAAGCATCAAAGTGACTAACAAACCTAATTCTCATTTAAGAGAGACTTAAAATTTACCAATCAATCGGACTTGGGCTTTCAAGTACTTAAGGCACTTTCAGAAATTTTACCTGTGATCACTAACTCACTTCACAGGTAGATGAAAAACCTTAGTCTTCAACTTAATTCCTCAGAGCTCATTTAAAGGGTATGGGTTCTCTGGTGAAAATGGTAAGAGTCTATTCTGTTGCTATTACATACATTTCAAATAACTTTGAGGTCACAACAGGTACAGTAAGACAGAGGCTTGTGTGACTGATAATTACATCAAAACCTCAAACTGTTCAGCACTGCAGGTAAACCTGGATTATCTGAACAGCTCAAGGGACTTCCAAAACATTTGGATAATAAAGTGTTTCAGATAAACAGAATTTGCTTTTATGAGAGTTTTCAATATAGGACTATATATATATATTTTTTCTTGGTTTATGCAAAATTTTGAAACCAGAAAAACACTTATTATTCATACACAAAAGTGACTCTTTACACCTTTTGGCAGATTTATTTTAAAACTATTTTCAGATGTATTTACATGTAAAAATTTTTAAAGCATTGCATGGGGTTTTAGCCATATGATTTCTTGCAAAGTCACATGAAGGTCAATATGTGCTGTATGAGGTAAGACTCCATAAAATTCTGTGAAAAATGCATCCCCATGGAATCTGATCTCATTTCACTTGTGAATGGTAGAATTCAGACATTAGAGATAATCAGACCAATTACAAACCTCCAAGTTGTTAGCTTAAATTAATTGAGATATGGCTATCCTAGTCATTAAGAAGGTTTAAAGCCAAATTCTAATCTCAGATTCAGCTATTTCACTCCTGCAAACTTCAGTGGAAGTTACCTACACACACACCTGGAGCCAAAATCTGACCTTTGGGGTATTACAGGTCAGCGTACTGTTTAAAAACTGCCTTCTTTTCCATAAATATTATTTAACATACGTGATAAATCACACTGCTGAGTGTTATCATCCTTAATTGCGCTTTTATGCCTATTCCTGCTATTTCCACACAACATCCAAAATCCATCCCTTCTTGTCAATGCCTACCACCAAAACATCTGCCTTTGCCTTAATAGTCTCCTTCCTGGACTACTTCTTGGCCTTAGTGATACACACCATGCTCCAAAATGCAGCTGTCAAACCTTTCTTGCCAGTCTGACCACATCACCCTCTTTATAAGTCTCTTCTTCTAGCCTGACTGCTCCTTCTGCACCAATTTCAAATTCTTCAGCCTCACTTCTAAAATTCTGCACAGCTCTGTTCCTGGCTACAGCTATATCACTGGTCACCAACAACTCTCATGTCAATATCGTACAATACACCTATTCCCTCTCTATCCCGACAGCCCTATTTTCCTTCTCTAACAAGCACCTCCCATGTTGTATCCTATACTTGGAATATCTTCCTTAGTAATGTACATTACATACACCTCCCCAAAATCCACCTTCTCAATCTACTTAGTTATTCTGTATTCAGTGGCCCACTGATTTCCTTTAAAGAATAAGCAAGAACCATATAAAGACAGAGCTAACCTGATGTGTTAATTGTATTATTTTATTCTTGGTATTAATACAAGGTTACATACCGGGATCTAACTGGAGGTTCTTCAAGATGTGTGGTCCCTATCTGTATTCCACAAAGGGTTATGTGCATGTGCCATGCACCTGGAGACAGAGCTTTTCAAAGCAGTATTGCTCGGCGGTCCATACACGAGCCCTTGTATTGCCTTGGAGTTTCACCCGAGGTGATAAAGGGCGGGGCGGGGCGGCCCGGCCATGTCTCCATTTCCTTCTCCACTGCAGACCTACATAGCCACAGCAGAGGGAAAGGAGGGTGGGACTGAAATACAGATCGGGACCACACATCTCGAAGAACCTCATGACAAGTAACCAACCTCCTCCTCCTCTTCAAGTGACGGTCTCTATTGTATTCCAAAGAGGGTGACTGACAAGCAGTACCATGAAAGGCAGAGGGTGCAAGGAAGATGACTGAACCGTAGAATGGAGGACTGCTGTGCCAAATGAGGTATACGTCGCAGAATCATGTACCAGAGCACAGAGAGGGGAAAAGGTGCGTTCTGAACTCCATGTGGCCGCCTTACGTATGTCCACAAGGGGCACGTTGTGTAACGCAGCTGTTGTTGATGCTTGCACTCTTGTGGAATGGGCTCATATCCCATCTGGTGAGGAGAGCCCCGACAAGTGATAGCAGCGCATAATGCACCCTGAGACCCACTTACAGATTCTCTGGGTGGAAATGGCCTGTCCTTTAATTCTCTCCAGCATGGTAACAAATTGTTTGGGAGAGTTCCAGATCGGCTTTGTCCTTTGTAGATAAAAGGCCAGGACCCTATGCACACTGAGGGAATGAAGCCGCCATTCCTCGTTCGAGGTGTGTAGCTTTGGAAAGAAGGTAGGTGGGTGTATGGGTTAGTTGAGGTGGAATTGTGAAACGACCTTTGGCTGAAACTTGGGATGCAGTTGTAGTGAGATCCTGTCCTTATGGAACATGGTGAAAGGGGTTTTTTGCCATCATGGCTCCCAGCTCACCAACCATCCTTGATGAGGTAATGGCAACAAGGAAAGTGATCTTTCCAGAGAGGACAGAGAGTGCAGGAGGCCAAGAACGGGTAAAAATCAACTGACCTTCCATAGAAGGATGGAAGGCACTAATGGTGGCTGCATCCACTCTGATAGAGCTGGGAGCAAGTCCTAAGACGTTCACGTGGAGGAGATATGAGATGCCCACAGATTCAGGGGTAAGACCTTGCTGTTCGACCCAGCAGTGAGCTGTAGCTCACGAAAGCTTATGCTCAAATAAATTGGTTAGTCTCTAAGGTGCCACAAGTACTCCTTTTCTTTTTGCGAATACAGACTAACACGGCTGTTACTCTGAAACCAGGTGAAGCGTATCCATTTGGCCTGATAGGATCGCCTCGTGCTGTCCTTTTGGCTACTGGAGAGGATGTCTTGCACTGCCAGTCAGCATTCTCATGCTAACAGTGGTGTCCATCCAAACACCGTGCTGTCAGGTGTAGCATCCATGGATCTGGATGCCTGAGTCTGCTGTTGTGTTGTGTCAGCAGTTCTGGTAATGTCTGGAGTGGGAGTGGAGGTTATTTTGACATGCGGAGAAGAGGAGGGAACCAGAATTAGTGAGGCCAGAATGGAGTGATCAGAATGGCTGTCGCTCTCTCCCACCAGAGTTTGTGGAGGACACAGGATAGGAGTGGTGGTGGGGGAAGGTGTAGTTTGTCCAGTGTGACCAATCGACAACCAGAGTGTCGCCCAGTGAGCGGGCACTGAGTCCTCTCCTGGAGTAATATTGGGTGCATTTGCTCTTGGTGTGAGATGCAAAGAGGTCTCTAATTCACATTCTGCATGCCAAGCAGGTAGGCTGCTGACAAAAGGATATGATGTTCGATGCACCATTCCCAGAGGCGAATCACTTCCATAAACAGCGCTGGCGACCTCACATCCCGTTGTGTATGTAGTATACTGTGGTGGTGCTGTCTGATATGATGAGGACGTGACAATAGCAGGTAGCTGTAAGAACATATGGCATGCTTTGCGTACTACTTGAAGTTTGAGAATCTTGATGTGCATCCTGTCCTCTTGCGTGGCCCAGGTGATTTGTCATGTGATCTTCAATATGAGCGCCCCAGCCTGAAAGTGATGCGTCCATTATGACTGTCTCAGTCAACAAGGACAGAAGGAAGGGCATCTAGGAGCAGACTTATTTCAGGTCTGTCCAACACACTGAAGAGAAAAGATGACCTCCGGTGGAATGTTGAGTATGGTGTCCATGGATTGGTGCATAGGAGAAGAGACTCTTTGCAGCCATACCTGTAGACAGTGAAAGGTGCAGGCGGGCAAAGGGTGTAACGTATAAGCACGCCACCATGTGCCCTAGGATGGAGAGGCAGGTCCTGGCTGAGACCGAAGGGCTGGAGGTTATCAGGGCTATTTGGTCCATTAGGCTCTGGAATCTGCCGTGGCAGATATGCTCGTGCGGAGATCGCATTGATGCACACTCCTATAAATTCCAGGGACCAAGCAGAGTGCAAAGTTGATTTTTCCATGTTGCTGTTAACTCCTAGTGAGGAGCAGAGAAGAAGCTGGGATGTCAATGCTTGCGCTTCCTCTTTGGACTGTGCTGCCAGCAGTCAGTCGTCCAGGTATGGAAAAGAAAGGATTCCCTGATGTTGTAGATGAGCCGCTACCCCCAGAGAAAACCTTTGTAAAAATTTGTTGGGCAGTGGTGTGTCCAAATGGGAGAATCCTGTATTGGAAGTATTGATGCCCTGCTTTGAACCTCAGGAGCCTTCTGTGGGCCTGATGTATGTTGATACGGACGTAGGTGTCTTGCATGTTGAGAGCCGTAAACCACATGCCTTTTTCTAGTGAGGGAATGACGGTTGCAAGCATGACCATACAGAATTTTCGCTTGCAAACTGTGCGGGTGAGGTGTTGGAGATACAAGATCGGTCCACATCCCCTTTCTTCTTGGGTACCAGGAAATAGTTGGAATAGAACCCTGCGCCCCGAAAGGCTGCAGGTATGGACTCCACTGCTCCTCTCTGTAGGAGGGAGTCCACCTCTAGGGTAAGAATACTGTCAATGAAAGGGATCTCTAGGGCAGGGGGTCAGGGTGGGAGACGAAGAGGCGCAGTCATAAACTCTATGGGGTAGTAGTGTTGAACGATGTCCAAGACCCACTTGTCCATTGTTCTAGCTCTCCAAGCTGGTAGAAAGAGTTTGAGACCACCCACAAAAGGCGTGGAGGGTAGGAGTGTTCGTGTATGGAGTGGCTGATGGCTCTCTAGGTGCACTCAGAAACATCATTTTCACGATGACTGAGTGTGTTGTGCAGAAGTCTGCATTGCTGGAACAGGTGGATGGGCTCTATGTGCCTTAGGGCGCTACAGAGGAGGTTTGTAGGCCTGTTAGTGGTAGAAGGGAGGAGTTTTATAGTATTGGGCTGGTGGTGGACAATAAAATTTTCTTTTTGGTGCTGGTGTATATAAGCCCAAGGATAATAAGATGGCTCTAGAGTCTTTTACGGCGTGTAAGGAATCATCAGTTTTCTGGTTGAAGAGGTGTGATTCGTCAAAGGGAAGGTCCTTGACTGTGTTTTGCACCTCTCTAGGGAAACCTGAGGAGTGTAACCAGGATTCCCTCCTCACGACAATTCCAGTCGCCAGTACATACAAGGATGTGTCTGCTGAATCAACTGCAGCCTGAAGTATGGACCTGTCAACCAACTTGCATCCCTGTAAAATCTCTTGGAATAGAGTACGATCTTGCTGAGATAGCTTATCTGCAAATTCCTCCATCCATGTCATGCTCGGCCATCAGTATCAAGTAATTAGAGATCCAGAATTGTAGTCCTGCCAAGGAGAAGACCGTTCAACCCATGAGGTTGAGTCTTTTACCCTCCCTGTCTGCTGGGGTGGAGCATGGGTGTTTGGTCTGCTCTGACACAGCTTCTATTACCAAAGAGTTAGGTGGAGGGCGCGACAATAAAAATTCTGACATTTGCAGGGGCGGCAGGGGCATAGTACCTTTTCTCAGCCTCCTTTGGGGTCGGTGCAGTCGTGGCCAGGGTATGCTACATGGTGCGTACCAGCTGAATAATGACATCACTGATTGGTGAGACCACCCTTATCAATGCCGATACGTGCAGAATGTCTAGTAACTGGCATGGACTATCCTGCACCTCTTCCAGTGGCATCTCAAGAGCATTGGCTATTCTACATAGGAGTTTTTGAAACTGACAACAGCTAGCTAGCAGGGAAGAAGGTGTCAATGAGACAGCTGTATCTGAAGACCACAAAGGGAATCTCTCTGGATCCACTGGAACCATCGGAGCTGGGCTGATTGGTGCACCGTCTAAACCCATTTCCGAATATCTGTTGGATGAAGGGTTGGATGGTGAAACAGGGAAGTTCTCCCAAGCTGAATGAGATTGTTCCTAAGGCCAATATTTGGGCCACGAGCTCCAATGTGGCCAACTCAGTTGATCCTGCTGTTGTTGTACTTGTGCCCAAAGAGCCAGATACCAGCTTCTTGGGTATGGCAAAGGGGGAAACTGTCATGGAGCCATCGGAACCCTCAGGTAGTTGAGTTTCCAGAATAGAAGCGGGAGACTGTGCCAAACATCCTGGTCCTCGGAGTCTTGCGTGAATGGCGGTGCTGACGGAGCCGTCAGAACAGGATGCATTAGAAAGGTATGGCCAGCAGGAGGTAAATGTAATGCAAGAGATGGAGCCCTCTGCAGAGGTGAGTGCACCAGAACATGTGGAGACCACACTCCTTTCAAGGCTAACAGTTTGTGAGGCTAGGAGTGCTTCCGATTTTTCCCTAGAATCTATGGTACCCTGTTTATTGACGGGACCGGAACTGGTAAAAGAGGTGTGGTCTCAGGACCAGCAATTCACGGGGCGCTGGCAGAGCTGAGGCAGGAGGGATACAGCATCAGGGGATCTGGTGAGCGGTGTGGCCTCTTATCACTCTTGTGCGCCTTGGAGCGTGTAGCTCCTCCGTGGATGATGGAGTGTCATGGATGACACAGTGTCCTTCTTGGATTTAGATGAAGACTTACTGCCATGCTTATACGCATGCTTCCATGACTCATGGCTAGGCCCCGACACAGGGTCTGTAGCTTTGGTAGCAGCAGGACAGAGGCTCCGTGGTACCACACCTGGATTGCTCAGGCCAATGTATGGGGGGGGGTTCTATGGCCAGGATCTGACTTCAGGACCACAGTTACGTCCATGAGGTGTTTCTTGAGGCAGAGAGATTGGCCTTCCCATGTACAGGGAAAGGAGGTGCAGATACTGCACCTGGAGGCAATGTGGACTTTCTCCAAACAGTACGAACAGCATTGATGTTTGTCACTGAAGGAAAATGAGCAAGGGCAGGAAGCACAGACTTTGAATCCCGGTGTCTGGCATAATCCAGTACCCAGACCCAGGATCTTGGCAGGAAGTGGGGGTGAAAGAGGGATTTGTTTGATGGGAAAAGCCACCAGAGCGGCATCCAAGGTCCTTATTTATAAAAACTGCTAGGAATTATCAAAGTACAACGAAAAACAATAAAATCCTAACTATGAACGAAAATAAGAACTGTTTTTGTAAAATATTTTGAAAATGCATCACTAAGAACAAGAGGTAAGCAGACGCTCTGACTCAGAACATCCAGCGGTGAGAAGGAACTGAAGAAACCACAAGGCAATACAAGGACGTATGTGCGGACCACCAAGCAATACTACTTTGAAAAGCTCTAGCTCTGGGTGCATGGCATATGTGCAGTGGAATACAATAGGGACCATCACTTAAAGAAGAACTATGTATTTCCATTTCCTATGCCTGTTCTCTTCCTCAGTGACCTGTCTTATCAGTTCAGACAGTAAACTCTTTGAGGCATGGCGAGGTCATTACTCACAGAGTTCAGTATCACGCAGTCCTATGGCATTGCATTACAGATGTCAAATAACCATAATCCGCAAAATACTTATTCTTTATAGAAAACTTGAATAACTTTTCGGACATATTTCAAAAAAGTTAGAAGTCTCTAAAAGTAGCACTATTTATATATTATGCTGCCTGGAATTATATAAGATATCGTCATCAATTTTCCATTTAAATGGGACAAAGCCAGTCTATGTCAATAAAGTCAGACAAATATAAATAAAAAACAGCATATTTAACTAAAAGTTTACTTTCAAACTCAAAAACCTTCAAATAAATATCAAGCATTATGTTTAACTTCAATTTAACTTGATTTCTGCTCAAACCAAAATTAAAACTAAGACCATGTTTTATTTTCTTACTGATTTAAGAGCAGCTGATTTTAGCCAGTCTACGTATATAGAATTAAAAATCTTCTAATATTTAAGACAACTCAATCAAAACAAATTACAACCAGAAATAGACTAATTGCTCTTCAGATAATTACTGAATTATGTAGAAAGCTGGTAGAACTGAATGTTTTATTACAGGTTAAGGATAATGCAGGCTTTTCTTTATGGGGAAATTTCATTGCTGTTATTTTTCAGACCACCAAATTTTAAGATGAGTACTCACCAAGTCTTTCCTAAGTTGAATAAAAAACTGTTTGCACTTAAAAGAAATTTTTACAATCTTCAACCTAAATGAAAAAGAAATAAAATCAGAATATTTATACACTTTTAGTACAATGAAATCATATTAAAATAATTATGGTACATTTATTGAAATGTATGTTTTCTACAGAGAACTAATTTATTTCATATGAAATTTCATTTGGCAGGAAATAGCTAAAAAGAATAATGGCTATATTAGTAGTTTGTATGATTTAAGTTTTGTAAACGAAGGCACTCTTCCTATGTACATTTCATTGGTATACTGGTAATTTTTTAAATAATTGTTTCACGTACATATCTTTCAGTATTACTGTAACTCCTTAATAAATTCTCTCTCTCTTTTTTTTTTTTTAAGAGCTTTGAGAAATCACCATCTTTGCAGGGGTCATATCCTATCTATTAGAAACATACTACAATGTTGATGCAATAACTAAATTTATGTGAAATTCCTGGGATTAATGTGTCACTTAAAAGAAAGTTAGAGGCTGGTCACAGCAGTGTAGGATGGGGAAAGACACCAGTGATCAAATCAGACTCAGGCAGTAGCAACAGAGAAAAGAAAATGCTATGGTCAGCTATAAGGAACTGAGGGTAAAGAGAATCTCTAACTGTCCGAGGTAGCAAAGCAGGTCCTTTATGTCAAATTCCAGGGCAGCAAGCCTGAAACACAGGCCTTAGACCTACCATCAAATTCTCTTAGTAAAGAATTTGTTAATGGGCTTGTATTAAAAAAGTAACTGGACTCATGGCAGATACATATGCTATAAATAGTTACAATGCACCTTTTCCACATTTTGGAAAACCTACTGAAGAAAAAAATACATGTTTGTTCAAATACAAAAATCAGAACAGAAATGTTACAAAATACCTGCTTTTCACTCAGAACTAAATCAATGGTTATTATAAGAATAAATACAAAAATAGTCAGTTTATGCAGACAGTCACATTAAGCGAAGTTTCTTCAATGTGCTCCCATAGTAACCCACTGATGTCCTGTCACCATTTCAATGAGAGTCCCCCTCCCACTAGGTCTACAAAAAGGCCATAATCACAGGTGTAAGTAAGACAAAGAGTAAGGGACTGGGAAATCTAAGTGTTTGTCTTCCTTTTGAACAAGAACTTTTCCCCAAAACCAAGAAAGGAAGCACTATCACTGGGTAAACAAACCTCTATGAAGTGCACTTATTAACCGGAATTTATACCGTATTTTGTTAAATCCAAATTATATGGGGTATAATGACAACTTTCAACCGCTGTAATTTGAAGATGGCAATGATCTAATGCAGGGGTGGGCAAACTACAGCCTAGGGGCTGGATCTGGCCCACCAGCTGTTTTAAGCCAGCCCTCGAGCTCCTACTGGGGAGCAGGGACTGGGGCTTGCCCCGCTCCAGCCAGAGAACAGGGTCGGGGGCCACTTCACACGGCTCCCAAAAGCAGCGGCATGGCCCCCCTGCAGCTCCTACGCACTCCAATGGCCACCTCCGGTACTCCAATGGGAGCTGCAGGGGCCGTGCCTGGGGACTGGGCAGCGTGCAGAGCCACCTGGCCATGCCTCCGCATAGGAGCTGGAGAAGGGACATGCCGCTGCTTCCGGGAGCCGCTTGAGGTAAGCGCCGCCCAGAGCCTGCACCCCGGAGCCTCTCCCCATTCCCCAACCTCCTGCCCCAGCCCTGTTCCCCCTCCCACGCTCCAAACCCCTCGATCCCAGCCTGGAGCACCCTCCTGCACCCCAAACCCCTGCCTCAGCCCTAATCATCCACCCGCCCTCCGAACTCCTCGGTCCCAGCCCAAAGCACCCTCCTCATCCCCAGCCCCACCCATAAGCCTGCACCCCCAGCAGAAGCTCTTCACCCCTCCCCCACGACACCCCACTCCCCTTCCCTAGCCCGGAGATTTCTCCCAAACCCTGAACTAATTTCTGGCTCCAACCCAGAGCCTGCACCCCCAACCAGAGCCCTCACCCCCGCCTGCACCCCAACCCCAATTTTGTGAGCATTCATGACCCACCATACAATTTCTATTCCCAGCTGTGGCCCTCGGGCCAAAAACTTTGCCCACCCGTGTTCTAATGGGTGCCAGGCTGTACTCCTCTGGGTGTTTCTGAAAATACTTGCCATCCAGCACAATTAGCTCCATTCAAAAGGCAATAAAATTTACTCCTGAAGATTTGTTTTTTTAAATGAGGTCGAAAGATAAGCAAGGTCTGTTAGGGATGATGGCGCAATATTCAAAAATGAAGTGAAAAGTACCAGGGTCAGGAAATCATCCCAATCCTCCCTTTAATTTGGTGACAGAATCTTGACAAGTGGCTCAAAGTCACCTTGAACCTTCACCAGCATGCCAGCTCTGGCACTGTTTCCCTGGTTACACTTGACAAGTTCTGCTTCACCTCTTTCTCCAGCTTTGTGATATAACTGAGGTCAAAGGAAAATGACCATCACCCATTTACTCTTAAGTAATAAAATAAATTGCTAATAAAGTTATTGAAGTGCGAAACTGCTTTATAAACCTAGGATAAAGTCCATGCCAAGTAACTGGTTAGCAAGTTCACAAAGGATTACAACATAATCAAGGTGTATTCAGACTTTGCCATACATGCATTTTTTGATCTCTAAGCACATTCAACATAAAAAAAATTAAGCCTGTCACAACCTTCCCTACTCCTTCGTCCCAGGAAAAATCTGAGAAAACAAGATCAGCAAATCCAGACACTGGTGAACAAAGGTGAGGGAAAATGTTAGCTTAAGTGCCTTAGACAAGTACAACCACCATGGTACCACGAGGGATAAAGTGAATCTTTCAGATGTGCAAACTGATTAGGATTTTATAGGTCACATCCACCTTAGAACTTCATCTTGAAACCAACTGGCAGACAGCACACCACAAAACACATGTGTGATGCACTCCTTGAATATAATATTGCCTAATAAGCTGACTGCCTCATTCATCCGATGAAGTGAGCTGTAGCTCACAAAAGCTTATGCCCAAATAAATTTGTTAGTCTCTAAGGTGCCACAAGTACTCCTTTTCTTTCAGCTATAGGTGTAGTTTCTGGATAGTTTGAATGTGTAGCTTTCATGTAGGACACATTATATTGTGATTCAGCCTACACATGACAACACCACGGGTAACTAAAGTGAAGTCTTGCCAAACTCAAATGTTTAACAAGCTACCTTGACAACTGATGCTAACCAACTACCCAGAAGCATCCAATAAACACCCTCACGTTGTTAACCTCTGAGACATATTGAAGACAAAGCGCAGAGGTCTTGATATAATTTCCAGCATTTCTTTGGACTGTTTCCCATCATCTCAATGTTATCTTGATTGAGTTTTAGCTATACAGTTCTCTTGCACACCCTAATTTCTATTCAACTTAAGTGATTTTTCATTAAAAACAAACAGTGTTCATAGAGATAAATGTAGAGGTGGGTGCCACCTAGCATACTGAATACACTGCAAATGAAACTTTTCACTAGCAATGAACAAGAGGGGTGACAGAACAGAGCCCCATTGGTCTCTTAAGAGCAACGACCCAAAAGCTATCTTCTCTCTCCCGTCGCTCAAAAGAGCCAATTCCATCACCAGGGAGGATAGAAGTTCACTTCAAATCTAATCTGAGCATTTATCTGCCAGAGAGCTGTGAAGAAATATCACTCGATCACTGACTGCAGCCTGGATTAATCAGGTTATTAACCACACAAAACAGTTTCACTGACTGTGACTTTGCTGATCCTAGATGTGAAGAAACTTCTCTGCATTCTTCCGCCACAGGCCTGGTGTAAGATTTCAAAATCTCATTATGCAGCAATTGATAGAATTCAGACCAAGAGACTGCCTGATATCTAGCCTTTTTCTTCATCAGTTGCAAGTCAACTAAATACAATGGGAACTCGTGAGTAGGGAGCCAAGGAAGAGAGTTTTTAAGATGATACAGGAAAACTACATCTTACTAGATCATTGACAAAGTGGTCCATTAGCCAGACAATCATTCCTTTAGCCTGCAACGCACACTCAGACTCAAACATTAAGGTCAGAAGGGACCCTTATGATCTTCAAGTCTGACCTCCTGCACAATGCAGGCCACAGAATCTCATCCACCCACTCCTGCAACAGACCTCTCACCTATGTCTGAGCTTACTGAAGTCCTCAAATCATGGTTTAAAGACTTCAAGGTGCAGAGAATCCTCCAGCAAGTGACCCATGCCCCATGCTGCAGAGGAAAGTGAAAAACCCCCAGGGCCTCTTCCTATCTGCCATGGAGGAAAATTCCTTCCCGATCCCAAATATGGCGATCAGCTGAACCCTGAGCATGTGGGCAAGATTCACCACACAGATACCCAGGAAAGAATTCTCTGTAGTAACTCAGATCCCACCACATCTAACATCCCATCACAGGCCATTGGGCCTATTTACCATGAATAGTTAAAGATCAATTAATTGCCATAATCATGTTATCCCATCATAGCATCTCCTCCATAAACTTATTGAGTTTAATCTTAAAGCCAGATAGATCTTTTGCCCCCACTGCTTCCCTTGGAAGGCTGTTCCAGAACTTCAGTCCTCTGATGGTTAGAAACCTTTGTCTAATTTCAAGTCTAAACTTCCTGATGGCCAGTTTATATCCATTTGTTCTTGTGTCCACATTGGTACTGAGCTTAAATAATTCCTCTCCCTCCCTGGTATTTATCCCTCTAATATATTTATAGAGAGCAATCATATCTCCCCTCAGCCTTCTTTTGGTTAGGCTAAACAAGGCAAGCTCCTTGAGTCTCCTTTCATAAAACAGGCTTTCCATTCCTCAGATCATCCTAGTAGCCCTTCTCTGTACCTGTTCCAGTTTGAATTCATCCTTCTTAAACATGGGAGACCAGAACCGCACACAGTATTCTAGATGAGGTCTCACCAGTGCCTTGTATAACAGTACTAACACCTCCTTATCTCTACTGGAAATATCTCGCCTGATGGATCCCAAGATCGCATTAGCTTTTTTCATGGCCATATCACATTGGGGGCTCATAGTCATCCTGGGGTCAACCAATACTCCAAGGTCCTTCTCCTCCTCTGTTACTTCCAATTGATGCATCCCTGGCTTATAACTAAAATTCTTGTTATTAATCCCTAAATGCAAGACCTTGCACTTTTCACTATTAAATTTCATCCTATTACTATTACTCCAGTTTACAAGGTCATCCAGATCTTCCTGTATGATATCCCGGTCCTTCTCTGAATTGGCAATACCTCCCAGCTTCGTGTCATCTGCAAACTTTATTAGCACACTCCCACTTTTTTGCCGAGGTCAGTAATAAAAAGATTAAATAAGATTGGTCCCAAAACCGATCCTTGAGGAACTCCACTGGTAACCTCCCTCCAGCCTGACAGTTCGCCTTTCAGTATGACCCACTGTAGTCTCCCCTTTAACCAATTCCTTATCCACCTTTCAATTTTCATATTGATCCCCACCTTTTCCAATTTAACTAATAATTTCCCATGTGGCACCATATCAAACACCTTACTGAAATCTAGGTAAATTAGATCCACTGTGTTTCCTTTGTCTAAAAAATCTGTCACTTTCTCAAAGAAGGAGATCAGGTTGGTTTGGCACGATCTACCTTTTGTAAAACCATGTTGTATTTTGCCCCATTTACCATTGACCTCAATGTCCTTAACTACTTTCTCCTTCAAAATTTTTTCCAAGACCTTGCATACTACAGCTATCAAACTAACAGGCCTGTAGTTACCTGGATCACTTTTTTCCCCCCCCTTTCTTAAAAATAGGAACTATGTTAGCAAGTCTCCAGTCATACGGTACAACCCCTGAGATGACAGATTCATTAAAAATTCTTGCAAATGGGCTTGCAATTTCAAGTGCCAATTCCTTTAATATTCTTGGATGAAGATTATCTGAAATTTAGGCCCACTAAGCTGTTGGAGTTTTGCTTCTACCTCGGATATGGTAATATCTAGCTCCATATCCTCATTCCCATTTGTCATACTACCATTATCCCTAAGCTCCTCATTAAAGACTGAGGCAAAGTATTTGTTTAGATATTGGGCCATGCCTAGATTATCCTTAACACATCTCCCAACCATCTCCCCCAAATTCCTAGTTTAAAGCTCTCTTAATCAGTTGTGCCAGCCTCCATCCTAGAAGGCTATTTCCTTCCCTACTCAGATGAAGTCCATCCCGAGAGAACTGTCCTCTGTCCATGAACACCTCCCAGTGGCCATACATTCCAAAGCCCTCCTTATAGCACCACTGCCTGAGCCATCTGTTGATAGTCATAATCTGGTCACACCTTTGCTGCCCTTCTCTCGGAACAGGCAGAATCCCACTGAAGGTCACCTGAGCCTCGATTTCCTTAAGCGTCTTCTCCAGCCTGGCATGGTCTCCCTTAATACGTTCCAGCGAGAATCTAGCCGTATCATTTGTTCCCACACGAAGGATGATCAGTGGATTCTTTCCCGCTCCCTTTAGGATCCTTTTCAACCTCGGGTCCACATCCCGTACCTTAGCACCTGGTAGGCAACACCCTTCCATTCTCTGGATCAGCGCTGGTTACAGGTCTGTCCATTCTTCTCAGCAACGAGTCACCGATCACGGAGACCTGCCTTTTCCTGGTGATGGTGCGATTCTCCGGTCTATCCCCTGTTCCCTCTGGCTGCAAGTTCTTTCCATTCCTATTCTCCTTTGTAATCCTCTTCAACCCATCCTGTATCCTCCTGGGGCTCATATTTGGTGTTGTCTCCATTGACTCTTCCCTGTTTTCTATAGGACTAGCCGCTCTTCTCTTCTTCCTTGCCCTTCCACTGTCAGTGACACACCCCTTCCTTATCTCTAATCCTAGCCTCAAAATCAAGATACAGAGTGTGACCAACTACATAAACTGCATCAGAAAGCAGGGACAGACCCAAGTTGGTGTCATGGTAGCCAGTAAATCCTGACCTAACCTACAGAATTCATCCTCCAAGTGCATATTCAAATTACTCAGAATATAGAACTAATTAAGAGACTTCAAATGATACTGCAGAAAACAATCCACAGGCACTCAGATAATACTATTACTTGGGGGGGGGGCACATAAATAGATATAGTTTGCATCAACTCAAGAAGGGACTTTTTGGTATAGCAAGATCATCTGTACACATATGCAGATCTCCTCACACTATTGATGAATCCTAAAATTCGCAAATGAAGTGGATATGCTGTATCAGATCTAATTTTAGGAGACCCCCCTGAACTGTAAATCATATACGCTTGGTAGTGCCACACCAATTTGATAGCCTTATGATACATTCTGTACAGTATCTAGTTGGAATAATCTGGGCCAGCAATTCTCAAACTGTGGATTGTAACCTGAAAGAGGGTCATAATCCCATTTTAATGGGGTCACCAGGGCTGGCATTAGACTTGCTCAGGCCCAGGGCTTAAGTCAAAGTCCAAGCTCCACTGCCTGGGACTGAAGCCAAAGTCTGAAGGCTTCAGCCCTGGGTGGCGGGGCTCAGGCTTCAGCTTCAGCCCTGAGTGGCAGGGCTCAGGCTTCAGCTTCAGCCCTGAGTGGCAGGGCTCAGGTTACCATCCCCCAATTCAGGGATGAAGCCCTCAGACTTTGGTTTAGGCCTCCAACCCCCCCATCCAGCCCCGCTGGGGTGGCAGGGCTTGGGCTCAGGCTTTGATCCCCCTTCTTGGGGTCGTGCAATAATTTTTGTTGTCAGAAGGGGGTCGCAGTGCAATGAAGTTTGAGAACTGCTGATCTGAGCTAACCAAGGACCCACTGCCTCAAACAGTGAAGTCTCTGCAAAAGCCATATGATTCTTTCCTAATTAAATCACATTTAATAACTACTATATTAGTCAATGACCTTGCATTCAACAGCATAACTGAAAAGCAGTCCCTACACCAGTAACAATTGGCAATAACTCCAATTCCTGAGACTTTGGGCATTGCCAATGGCATCATATTTAATGGCCTTTTCTCTGCACATCATCTATCTAGTCTTGTTCTGCCCACCAGGACAGGGAAGGAGGAACTAAAAGCTTTCACAGTCTATCTCGACCCCAGATTCTCATATGGTATTCCCCGCAAAGTGTTTTCTATCCAAAGGACAAATGGTTAAAAACACTATGAACCCCTCCCATTTCTACCTTCTTCAATGCTCTCCCCTGTCACAGAGGATTAAATGGCAACATACCCACCCAAATCCTCAATCCCTCTGTGAAGCAATCACATCCCAGGGAAGACGGGATAATACCCCACACACCCAACCAATCCACCTATGGAAATGTTACCTCCCAGGAAGAGCAAAGTTATTGACACAGGCGTCTTGTGCATTATATTTTTAAAACGTTTCATACAATTTCCCACAAGTAAGGATTAAAACTTTATGAACTTTAAGAAGAACTATAAACACCATTAAAAGATAAAATTTTATTTATCTAGTAAGTTACTGAACTTTAAAAGCAAGCAATATATGTAAAAATAAAGACAAAGCACTGTCAGCAGCATATTAAGCTTCAAAAAAAATAAAGCAAAAATTTTTATCATTATGTAAATGATACAGCTCCTGTAAAATATTTACATGCCAATTTATTGTGTAACTATTTTCGGATTTTTAAAGTAATTAGGAATAGCTGACTTCTTACTTTAAATAGGCAATTACACTACTGTGGGATTCTTAGAGTGAGAAAATTAGTTCAAAGCAGAATATTCAGCGCAAGCGTCAAAAACATTTTCAGCGTTTTTTTGCTCACTAAAGAGGCCCAATTATGTACCTCAGCCACTCAAAATACCTGCATTAGTTACAAAATGATTCCACAAAAACAACAAGGAGTCCAGTGGCACCTTAAAGACTAACAGATTTATTTGGTCATAAGCTTCTGTGGGTAAAAAACTACTTCTTCAGATGCATGGAGTGAAAATTACAGATGCAGGCATTATATACTGACACATGAAGAGAAGGGAGTTACCTCACAAGTGGAGAACCAGTGTTGACAGGGCCAATTCAATAAGGGTGGATGTAGTCCACTCCCAATAATTGATGAGGAAGTATCATTAGGTCCATCAATGGCTATTAGCTAGGATGGTCAGGGATGGTGTTTATCAATGGGTATTAGCTAGGATGGTCAGGGATGGTGTCTCCAAGCCTCTGTTTGCCAAAAGCTGGGAATGGGCGACAGGGGAACGATCACTTGATTACCTGTACTGTTGACACCCTCTGAAGTATCAGGCATTGGCCACTGTCGGAAGACAGGATACTGGGCTATACAGACCTTTGGTCTGACTCAGTATGGCCACTCTTATGTTCTTATGAAAGCTATCAAGGCAGAGAGTGCTCTGGTGGAGTGTGTGCGAGTCCCCAGTAGGGGTTGTAACGGTTGATGCTGATAGCAAAAGTCAACGAAGCCGGAGAGCCATGTAGACAGCCTCTGTTTATATATGGCATTTCCCTTAGATCGTTCCATGATGAAGAGAAATAACATTGGTGATTTTCTGAAAGTCTTTGTCCTCTCAATGTAGAATGCTAGAACTCTTCGGATGTCTAGGGTGTGGAGCCTTGAGGTGGAGTCTTGCCAGGTTCGAGTGTTAGACCTGGCCTGCATTCTGAGACAGGAGATGAGGTAGAAGTGAAAGACTACATGGCGGATATATAGCCATCTTCAGGAGGTAAGGAAACCACGTTTTTCTGGGCCAGGTGGCAGCTATCAAGATGACTCTGCTTCTTGTTTATTCCTGTGAGATTTTGGGAAGAACGATGGGAGACAAATGGGCTGCTTCAGATGTAATGAGGAGACAACTTTAGGTAAGAACCTGGGGTGTGGTCTTAGGGTAACTGTTTTTGAAAAATATTGTGTACGGGGCGTGTGCCATGAGGGCCTGCAGTTCCCTATTCACTGGGCAGACGTCATAGCAACAAGAAAGGCCACCTTCATTGAGAGGTGAAGTAGTGAACACATCACTAATAGTTCAAAAGGGGGCCAGTAAGACATCACAGCACCAGATTGAGGTCCTATAATGGAGTAGGGGCTCATATTTCAGGGTAAAGTTTATGAAGACCCTTGAGAAAACATTTAGTGGTCAGGTGGGCGAAGACTGAGAACTTGTCTACTTTGTGGGGGAACACCACGATTGCTGTGAGGTGTACTCTGAGCTCCTGGAGAGACCTGATTTCTTAAGTTTCAGTATGTAGTCCAGTACCATTGGTAGAGAAGAGAAAGTCACCATAGTTTGGCGAAACATCACGTCAGACAAAGGGGTACTAGATATCATTGAGATGGTTTATTCCATCCAAATTACCTCCATCCCTCTTACCCATCTTCTTTCTTCGTTCCTCTTCAGAGAAACTGTTGCGGTACCGAGAGCAGCAGTACCAAAGAAGGTGTTGTCAGCGGTACCGATGACGTTGCTGCGGTTGTTGGTTCCAAGGGTCGTGCAGAAGGTGGCACCACAGCCTATACCATTGCTGAGCTGCTCGGTGCCACATGTTTGAGCGGCTCCAGGGGTACCGAGGCAGGGATTGCAGATCTCCCTTTACTGCCTTTTTCCAAGCCAGCCTGCCTAGGGTCTTTTGCTTGTGTGGTACTCACGGTACTGGACAGTCCTGCTACCTCAGAGTCTTGGTGTAGCTGGTACCAATGGAGTCTACTGAGTTGGGGAACGCTGCTTTTTGGAGGATTCCCGAGGAGGGGAGTTCAGAACCCGCTTCTTTGCTGCCTCCTTGGCAGAGGATGTGGAAAAAGCTAATGTACTCAATACTTTTTTTGCCTCTGTTTTCACTAACAAGGTCAGCTCCCAGACTGCTGCGCTGGGCATCACAGAATGGGGAAGAGATGGCCAGCCCTCTGTGGAGATAGAGGTGGTTAGGGACTATTTAGAAAAGCTGGACGTGCACAAGTCCATGGGGCCGGACGAGTTACATCCGAGAGTGCTGAAGGAATTGGCGGCTGTGATTGCAGAGCCCTTGGCCATTATCTTTGAAAACTCGTGGCGAACGGGGGAAGTCCCGGATGACTGGAAAAAGGCTAATGTAGTGCCAATCTTTAAAAAAGGGAAGGAGGATCCTGGGAACTACAGGCCAGTCAGCCTCACCTCAGTCCCTGGAAAAATCATGGAGCAGGTCCTCAAAGAATCAATCCTGAAGCACTTACATGAGAGGAAAGTGATCAGGAACAGTCAGCATGGATTCACCAAGGGAAGGTCATGCCTGACTAATCTAATCGCCTTTTATGATGAGATTACTGGTTCTGTGGATGAAGGGAAAGCAGTGGATGTATTGTTTCTTGACTTTAGCAAAGCTTTTGACACGGTCTCCCACAGTATTCTTGTCAGCAAGTTAAGGAAGTATGGGCTAGATGAATGCACTATAAGGTGGGTAGAAAGCTGGCTAGATTGTCGGGCTCAACGGGTAGTGATCAATGGCTCCATGTCTAGTTGGCAGCCGGTGTCAAGTGGAGTGCCCCAGGGGTCGGTCCTGGGGCCGGTTTTGTTCAATATCTTCATAAATGATCTGGAGGATGGTGTGGATTGCACTCTCAGCAAATTTGCAGATGATACTAAACTGGGAGGAGTGGTAGATACGCTGGAGGGGAGGGATAGGATACAGAAGGACCTAGACAAATTGGAGGATTGGGCCAAAAGAAATCTGATGAGGTTCAATAAGGATAAGTGCAGGGTCCTGCACTTAGGATGGAAGAATCCAATGCACCGCTACAGACTAGGGACCGAATGGCTAGGCAGCAGTTCTGCGGAAAAGGACCTAGGGGTGACAGTGGACGAGAAGCTGGATATGAGTCAACAGTGTGCCCTTGTTGCCAAGAAGGCCAATGGCATTTTGGGATGTATAAGTAGGGGCATAGCGAGCAGATCGAGGGACGTGATCGTTCCCCTCTATTCGACACTGGTGAGGCCTCATCTGGAGTACTGTGTCCAGTTTTGGGCCCCACACTACAAGAAGGATGTGGATAAATTGGAGAGAGTCCAGCGAAGGGCAACAAAAATGATTAGGGGTCTAGAGCACATGACTTATGAGGAGAGGCTGAGGGAGCTGGGATTGTTTAGTCTGCAGAAGAGAAGAATGAGGGGGGATTTGATAGCTACTTTCAACTACCTGAAAGGGGGTTCCAAAGAGGATGGCTCTAGACTGTTCTCAATGGTAGCAGATGACAGAACGAGGAGTAATGGTCTCAAGTTGCAATGGGGGAGGTTTAGATTGGATATTAGGAAAAACTTTTTCACTAAGAGGGTGGTGAAACACTGGAATGCGTTACCTAGGGAGGTGGTAGAATCTCCTTCCTTAGAGGTTTTTAAGGTCAGGCTTGACAAAGCCCTGGCTGGGATGATTTAACTGGGAATTGGTCCTGCTTCGAGCAGGGGGTTGGACTAGATGACCTTCTGGGGTCCCTTCCAACCCTGATATTCTATGATTCTATGAGAGTGCTCCTTCCCCTGAGCATGTGGAAGAGAACCTGTCAAATGCCGCTGTAGGAAACTGTTGCCCCGGAGGGGTCCATGATCCTGGACTGGACGTGGGCCATAAAAGACTTCTCCATCATGAGAAGTTTTAGCTTTACGTCTCTCACCTTTCTGGCACAGACTTTCAAGTTGTGGCAGTGGGAGCACTTTCGAGGTATGTGTGTCTCACCGAGGCAGCGGACACACTGTGAGTGCCCGTCACAGACTCGGATTGAGGAGCAGCAAGTGAGGCAACATTTAAAACGGGGGAGGTGGCATGCCCCTCATAGTAGGGTTCCTCCCATGAGCGAGGGTAACTATGCTACATTAAGGGGTGTTCTAACAACTAAATGTAAATTCCTAAGAAAAAAAGTGGTTTTGTTTTAAGAAAATAAACAGGGATGGGTAAGTAATTACTGACTAACTATTAACTAACTACTAACCAACTAGTATTCTAAAGCTAAAACTAGAGAAAGCTGAAGTACAGAGGCACTGCTAAGTGCTCTGTCTCAAGCTAAGGGCGGTAGAAAAGGAATCGAGGTAAGGTTGGTCGCACAGCACTATGTAACTGCCAGAGGTGGCGTGAGACAGAGACAATGCATGTGCGACCCAACTAGGCACTGCTACTAAAAATCTCCAATTACAAGCGTGGGGGAGTAGATTCATCTAAAGGGACCAGAGGGACACTCATTGAAGAAGAAACAAATACAAAATATATCGGAAGGACAGAACAGGTCGTGGGAGGTAGGCGGGGGGTGGGGAGGGTGAGTGCACTATATGTGAAAGAAAACTTAGAATCAAATGAAATAAAAATCTTAAATGAATCCACATGTTCCATAGAATCTCTATGGATAGTAATTCCATGCTCTAATAAGAATATAACAGTAGGGATCTATTATCGACTACCTGACCAGGACAATGATAGTGAAGATGAAATGCTAAGGGAGATTAGAGAGGATATCAAAATACAAAGTTCAATAACAGTGGGGCATTTCAATTATCCCCATATTGACTGGGTACATGTCATACAATTTCAGTTACCAATTATGTGACCTAGCTTCTATGCTAATGTCACATGCTGAGATTACCATTCTGTTGTGTTGTGCCTTTAAACACAAATCTATACTTTGTATCCTTGGTTACTTGACTAGAGAGAACACTTCCGTGAGGATGCTTGATGTCACAATCAGACTTAAGTGAAAAAGGACTTAGTCCAGCCTTGCAAAATTTTATTAACTTAACATGGACAAACAAATCAATGGGCAAGCAAAATTTGAGTTCACTTTTCATTATCTTGGGGTAAATAGATTTGGTGTCTGATAAATGTAGGGCTGGTACATTTTCATGACACTTGTGTGAGGCTGATTTATTCCAGTCACAGTTCTAAGGCAGATACAGTTCACTCAGTTCTATAATGATATGTTCAATGAGATGTGTGATATGGGATAAAACCAAAATGGATTCTACACAAGCAAACAGAACCAATGGAGCAAGGGCTATTTATAAGAAAAATGGAAACAGCCTTGAAAAAGTTATGAAAGTTTGACAGCAGTTACTTCACTCAGTAGGTCTTATTTTATTAGAAATTACTGAAAGTAACCGAGTTACACTCACAGGCACTATCCAAGCGATCTCAGTAGCCAAGGAGAAAGAGAGAAGTACAGACACAGCTGGTGTTGAGCTAAAAGCTTTAGGAAAAAAGCTAGTAAGATAACACTGTCATGTGTTTTTCCATTCGGTTCATGTCTAGTCTTCACTTCCAGTAGGTCTCTACATACAACCTTGCTTCTTCGATGAAGCTATAAAGATTTTTTTTCTCTTCCTCTGAAGCGTAAGCTATGTAGCACAGAGTCAAGATGCCAGGCGTGGTGGGGCAAAGGTCTGGATCCAATAGGGCATGAGTTCTCAACTTGGGGTTCATTACTTTGCCATATTGCTATGTGTGACAGGGCATCCCAGTAGGGACAACGTTGAGCACCACTGAAATATGGCAATTCCTATGTAAAATTTGGAGTTCAAGGTAAGAGGACAGAAAATCTAAAAATCCAATATATTTAAGGGAAATGATTATTGCATTTTCCTCAACAAATGCTCGTACATTATCTTCTACCTAAAGTGAACATGGCTGTATCTATGGATGGAGAGAAACATACTAATAAACACTGCTCCTTGACTATTCTCAAGTGCTGCAACAAGCCAATAAATTACATTTTTAATACTCAGTATAGCTTAACCACAAAAGAAGAAACAAAAAAACAGTCATGATCATTTATTATTGATCAAGATTGTAGTTCTAAGTTCTAGTACAAATATTTACACTAAGCCCTGGTCTACACTGGGGGGGGGGGGGGGGAGGGTGTTGTGGTCAATCTAAGATATGCAACCTAAGTCAGCGTATCTTAGGTCGACTTACCTGGCCATGAGGACGGCAGCAAGTCGACTGCTGCCACTCCCTCATTGATGCCGCTTCCGCCTCTTGCAAGCTGGAGTTCCAGAGTCGATGGGGAGTGCGTTCGGGGATCGATTTATCGCGTCTAGACGAGATGCGATAAATCGATCCCCGTTAGATCAATCACTACCAGCCGGTCCAGCAGGTAGTGAAGACCTGCCCTAAGAATCCAACATAGTCATAAAATTTCTCAGTGAGAACAGAAATTTTTTAATTCCCACAACACTGACCCTGGCTACACAGTCTCATTGAACACTACATAAGTTTCCAAATTCCTGCAGGAAAACTGTGGCAAAACTATGTTATGCACTACAAACATTTAACAGTGTTGCCTAAAAAGTTTTCAGAAGGAAAATCATAATTCATAAAAACATCCACATTCAGTATTCAGTGCACAGTATATGAAGTGACTCACTCATACCTGAGGTACAAATATTAAAATAGTTTTAGATCACTTTACCATCATGAAGCTGCTGGTATTAATTTGAAGAACATATTTTGAAATAATAAACACAAAAGCATTTGTTGAAAACAGTTTTCCTTACCACAGAAAGGTGTTCATTCGTACCCTGTTCTTATAAATTAGTATTCCTCCTGACATCACTCCAATCATAATTTCATTGTTACTTTGATCCTTTAAAAGAGAACAAAACAATAGATTCAACACAAAACAATTAAAATATATACCCATACAGAAACCCATATATATTTTATATGATCATCCACATACCCTCTCACACGCACACAGCAAAATCATATGTTAATTAACCTAATGGGGCAAGTTTTTAATGCAATGAATATTTAATGGTACAGTTCCTATTAATCTGAGCAGAAACTGAGGTAAAAAATGGAACCGAGGTAGAATCTTTTTACCTAGGTTCCATTTTTTCCCTTCACAATTAGAAAGTACTTCCCTCACAAATGCAATTTATATCTTTCCTTTTCCACCTAACCCTCTGTTCTCACTGCTAAATCTCTGTTCCGTGTCCTTTTCACTTACCTGGACTACAGTAACTGTCTCCCTCACTCTAATACATATGCACTCTAGTACACACAACTGAAGTTATCTTCTTTGCATGTCACTCTGATCCTATGAACCACTACCTTAACTTCCTTCCCCATTCAACATGGGGTTCCAACTTACCACTTGCAAGACTTTACACAGCATCATCCCTTTTTATATCATAGCATTTGTCTCTTCCTCCTCCCATAATTCCAATTTTTTTTATTGTAATAATGACAAACTAAAGAGTGCTAAAGTGATAAGTAATAATTAGTGGAAATAACATCTAAACAAAAATCCAAGTTTCTTAGCCGCTATGGCAGGCTCTAAAGGGAAAGTGCATATTCCTGCAGTTTGTCTCATAGGTACACTATCCTTTTTAGATTATGACACTTTTAATACTGATTTAGTAATTTAAACGGAGGTAATCGATACTCTGGAAGAATGCATCTTTTTTCAGTTTTATACAGATACTCCTCCTGTTCTTGTCTTCTAATGGAATTATCTACTTAAACAGCCTTGAAACAGAAGGTAACTTATTGGAAGTAGTTGTAGTAGTGAAAATTACCTAAAAGAAATATATTACACAGTGTATCCAAACCCAGATGACTATGAATCACAGGCTCAGTAAACTGACTTGGTAGCAATCCAACAATAAACTCAACTAAAAACTTATACTCCTATGTGAAAGCAAGTTGCAATTTCAGTACTTAAGGCATTGTCTACACTACAATCGCTACAGTGGCACGGGTGTAGTGCTGCAGCTATGTGGATATAGCATAGATACTTACTACAGAGAGTAAAAGGGTTTTTTCTGTTGCTATAGTAAATCCACCCAGTTGAAAAGCAGCAGCTAGGTCTAACAAAGAATTCTTCCATCAACCTAGCTGCATCTACTGTGAGAGTTAGGTCGACCTAACTATGTCACACAGCATAAAACTGTTTACATCCCTGAGTGACGTAGCTAGGTCAACCTAAGTTTTAGGTTTGGAGTGGGAGAGCCTATCACAAATAAACCTTTTTCTATTTCAAACCATACTTTTCTAAAAATGTTTCTGTACTCTAGTCATAGCAGGTCCTTCAATTTGACTCTATCAAATGCCTGCTATATCCCAACATGCGTATAAGCAAGGATTGGGTGCATCCATGTCATGTAAAAGTTGTAAATACTTGAAATCCTATTTAGCAAGTTTCTTTATGGAGAATTAAGATCAGAAGTCAGAACACATGACTTGTTTTTAATAGAAGAATCCATGCTGTTTGAAGATTATAGGTTTAAGTAAAATGCAAATCTGTGTTGGTAGGGCTTCAAGAAACAGATGGGAAATTATTCCTATGCATGACCTACTTACAAATGATGCATTTTAATATACTGACAAGAACTTAGATAATGAACTCTTAGATACACACTTCGATATTAGCCATAATCTGCACTGTCCATTTAAAAAGTGTATTATTGCCCTGGTTGCAATGATGTAACCTTCACCATATTAAATTATACAAAGATTTATGGAACTTGCAACTTAAGTGAGATAGTAAACGTGAGAACTTCCCATTCAGTTTAATAGGATATTAACTGAAGCCAAATTAAAAATTCAGAAGCCAAAAGTTCCCTAAATGCCAAAGAGACATTCAACAAGCACATTTATCCAATACAGTTGCAAATAACTGGCACAGCCTGATGTTCACTTTATTTGGCCTCAGACTGAGCAAGGTACTTAATCATTTGCGTAACTGTAAGCATGGGTAGTCTCAATGAAGTCAAATAAGGGCTACTCAAATTGCTGAAAGTTAGGCCCATGACTGAGTAGCCTGCTGAATTAGGGCCTTGAACATTATATTCAAATTATACTAAACTGTTCCTGAAAATATCATGAATCTACTTTTATATTACAGTGTGAATCATTCAAACTTACTCTTGCATAGTGCAATTCAACTCCATAGAGTTCTAAGGTACGTGCTGTATTGAGATAATTGAACTCAGCTTCTGCAGGAGACAAGCCTCTATAACGACAAAGATGAGTTAAATACGAAGCAGCCCAAAAGTACATAAAATATCCAAAACCCTTAGTCAGCTCAAGCAGATTTTAATAATTCATTACTTTAACTCCATTTTTCCCTGATAAACCAACTCCCCCTTGACTCCACCATATACACTGATTGTCATGCAGTAATTCTGGTAGCTAGAGATCCAAGCACTTTCCTCACAGATACTTGTTAATTAGTTGATTGGTCTCCACATGCGTACACTCACAATTCTGCCAGTTCTGCCTCCACACAACAAAAATGTCATTAAAGGAAGACTGCAATACATACTCGGCACATATATATGTTGTATTTCAAATGGCACAGTGATAGGTGCCTTAAAGGGCCTGAAAACCTTTGAGTTGGCAGTGAAGCCTCTAAAAACTGCTCCTTCAATTTGTATTATATTTTGAATTGAAATAATATCTTCTCTGCAGGGTCCACCTTAGATTTTAATATTTGTACAATCACCAAGTTCAAATTGTTTGTTTTTCCTTACCCTCCCCGCCACAACCTTTTTAATTTGCAATATGTTTGATTGATTCCACATTGCTCAGTTTCAGTCACTAATTGGCAATTTTGTTAGCTGCTAAAATCACCAGTATCCCCTATCTGTAATAAATAAATGTGTTAGCGGAGTACAACCCCTATTAAACATTTCCTAACAGACTCATGGACTCTCTTTAACTGAAAGTTTATCAGCAGTATATTATTACACAAATTAGGGCATTTACTTTCAATGTTTTTTTTGTTTCATATCCTTCTGGCTCTGTAGCAGAAATTCATACAACTGCATATAACTGATAAAATCTGATGAATTGCAAAACTGCTTTATCTACTTCTGAGAGAGAGACAAGGTAGTGAGGTAACATCTCTTGTTGGACCAACTTCTGTTGGTAGAAGGTAAATGTTTCAAGCTTTGCAGAGCTTTTTTTCTGGTCTGGGGAAGGTAACTAGAGTGTCTGAGCTAACTACAAGTTGGGACAAACTATTAAGCATAAGGGGTTAACACATGCTATAAGATACCACTTAAAATGAAGGGGTCAATTAAGGGTTAGCAGGCAGTGAGATGTATTAAACATTGTTGTAATGAGCCATAAAACTAGTTTCTCTGTTGAGTACATGGATTTTAGTGTCTAGCAGAATTATGAATTTAATTTCCCAAGCTTGCCTTTTGAATGTTTCCATTGAGGACGAGTACTGAGAGGACCAATATGGAGTGGTCATTTTGTGAAAAATGTTCACCCATGAGTGATAAGGTGTTTTTGTTTTTTTATCATTTTACTGTGAGAGTTCATTCAAGAGCATAGGGGTTGTCTGCTTTCACCAACATTGTTGTTGTTGGGATATTTGACACACTGGATGAGACACATCACACACTGTGATAGGCATGTGCAAGACCCATGAATCTTGAAAGGTGTGTTGTGCGGGATAATGATCATCACAGCTGTGGAGATATGTCTGCAGCTTTTGCATCTGTTGTTCTGTTGGGGGGTGCTGTGGGGAGCTTGCTTCTGATAAGCTTAACTAGGTTTGGGGGTTCTTTGAAGACCAGAATAGGGGGTTCGGGAAAGATTTCTTTCAGGATGCAGATAAATATGAGTTGTAATTGTTTAATGATACCCTATACGGGTTCCAATGTGGGATCGTAAATGACAACTAGGGGTGTGTGGTCAGTGTGGTATTTATTTCTGTATTGAAGCAGATCCTCCCGGAGTATTTGGGTGGCCCATTCCATGATGTGATCTACTTCTCTGGTGGAGAGTCCTTGTTCAGTGAAGGCGGTTTTAAGTGTGTTTAGCTGTGTATCCTAGACTTTGTCTTCAGAGCAAATTCTGTAGTATCTGAGTGCCTGGTCACAGATAACAGATTCCTTTGCATGTCTGGGATGACTGCTGGATCTGTGGTGTGTGTAAGAGTGGTGATCTGTAGGTTTCTTGTATATAGCTGTTTGGAGGGTTCCACTGTTGAAGTGGATTGCAGTATCCAGGAAGTTGATGTTGGTGTGGGAGTGTTCTAGAGAGAGTTTGATGGGTGGTGGTGGTTGCTCAAGTTGTGGGGGAAATTTATCAAGGAATTTAGGTCATCTGTCCAGAGGATTGATGTATCTCAGGCGTATCACTGGTTTTGTGCTGCATTTTCCCTGAAATTCTTCCTTGACTTGGCCCATGAAGAGGCTGGCATACTGGGGAGCCATCTTATACCCATGGTTTGGACAAAGTGTTCGTTAAATGTGATGGCAGTGATGCCGTCATGGTGAGGGATGTCGGTGTGTAGGAAGGCGACATCTGTGGTGGCAAGGATGGCATTCTGAGGGAGGCTGTTAATATTGTCGAGTTTTTGGAGGAAGTTGGCAGTGTCTTGGAGGAAGCTGACCTTTTGCGTGGCGAATAGTTTGAGGATGGTTTCTACGAGTCCTGATATTACTTCCGTGAAAGTGCCATGGCCAGATATGATGGGTCTGTCTGGGTTCCCTTTTTTGTGCATTTTTGGAAGCATGTAGATGGTTACTGGGGTGGGAGGCCGGGGGTTGATGAGGTTGTAGAGTTTTTCTTGGAGTTGTCTGGGGAAGGATTTGATGGTATCTTTAAATTACTGTGTGAATTGCGGTGTGGGGCCTTCATTGAGTTTTTTATGCTAGGTGGTGTCAGAGTCGTCTGTTGGCCTCATTGACGTAGACGTCATGATTAAGGACTATGATGGCACCTCCTTTGGCTATTGGTTTGTTCACGATTTGATGACTGGATTTCAGAGACTGTATAGCAATCCTCTGGATGGCAGAGAGATTGTGTGGATATAATATTTGTTGAGGAGTTCATTCATTTTTTCTCCGAAAGTAATCAATGTAATGATCAAGTGTGTGGTTTCGTCTGCTGCGTGCCTGTGTGCAGTCAAATGATTACTTTTTCTTATGACTATCAACAGAAGCGTGGTAGTTGTGAGTATCATCATCTTTGTTGTGAAAGAACTCCTTGAGGAAGAGTCATTAAAAGAATTCTTCTCATTTTCCACATGTTAGTACACTATCAGGTTCTGTGGTGGGCAAGAAATTCAGTCCCTTGGAGAGTACAGTTACTACTGTATAGATTAGAAGTAGTCTTGATAAGTTGATAATGTTGGGGTGTTATTTAGTGTCCATGTGATGGGTTATGGTATCTTGGTTTTTCCCAGGGGTGCTGCCGTCGGTTCTGAAGTTGTTATAGTTGGTTCCACTTTTTGTGTTGTTGGCTGTCATCAGATTTTTGTTTGTTTGTTGTTTGGGGTTTCCTGATTTTTTTTCTTCCAGTGTGTGGGAGCATGTGATGATTTCTTGTTTGAAGTGGTCCTTTCTGGACTATGTAAAGTTCAGGAGATGGTTCCTCAGTTTTTCTGACGTTTTTCTGGTGACTCCTCTGGGAATTATGTTTTGTTTGTTGAATCTGATCAGGAAGTGGATGTCTGGCTTCCTCCTTCTTTATGTTGTGAAGGTTCCATTTTAAATGGCAAAATTTGATATCTTCCATAGTTATTTGCAGTGTTATTGTAGCCATCTCGGTCCCAGAATATGAGCGAGACAAGATAGTTGAGATAATATCTGTTATTGGACCAACTTCAGTTGGTGAAGGTATGAGCTTTTGAAGTTCACAGAGCTCCTCTTTAACATACTTCTAACCACATACACTCTTCTACAGTAATTCCCTGCTGCTGGTAAAGGCAACGTACACAGAAACCTTACGCAGGCAGATCATTATGAATGACTGAAGACTTTTCTTAAAGAAACCAAAATTTCCTATAAAAATTCACACACTACTACAGAAATAAAGTCTCATATATAGCCTTTCTTCAAAGTAATTTAAAGATTAGTATACTCATTCTGAATCTTCCCTCTCCTCCAAACTGTGGAATACTTCATATAAAGACATGCAAAAATACTGCATTGTAAAAATTCACCTGTTAAGTTTATTCAGGCAATATTTCTACAAAGGCACAGCACCTGTAGACAGTGATATGACAAAATAAGAATAATTTTTTCTGTAGATTCTTACATATGCTGATGATGTAATTTTGCTATTTCTTTTTCAAAGTCTTGAGGCTGGCTAGGGATGAAAGAGTAGTCTGAGAGGTAGCCTGGCAAGTTTTCTGAATGGTTGTAGTCTCCCAATTCGGCTAAGAGATTGAAGGGAAAGATTATTACTTGTTTAGTGCAAACAATATATTCAGCATTGTACAACACCCAAAGTTTAACACAGTCCTGGCCCCAAACACCTTATGATCTAGAACAGACAAAGACAACAGACGTTTGAATTCACCTTGTTTCTTTAACATGAGTTATAAGCTCAGTCGGTATCACAGAAGAAGTTTTAAAAAAGGACTTGAACAACAAAAAGGTGCTGGCTTGGCAAAATGGTTTATGAAATGTTCGTGTTATAATTTACTTAACTTACTTTCCACCTATATAATGATTAACCCTAAACAAACAGAATTTTGTTGCTCCAGGGTATTTCTGGAATCAAACACTGTTTGTGTGTGTCCATGTTTTCATTTCATTATGAGGACTCACATTTTCAGTCTTTCTAAAACCTGTTATAATTTTATCCTCTAGAAAACTTGAAAAATTAACCTAATGCATTCTTGCCAAGGTATTTCCAAAACCAAAAAAATTGCTTATTTTTGTGTCAGCTCATTTCTCAGTTTATTCAAACAACTGAAGATTAGAATTATAGAAATCTATCATAATTTTTCAAACCATGTTTTATAATTTTGCCACATTAATTAAGATCACAGCTCCTGCACTGTTAAATCTAAAATGTATGACCAATTTTAACAAACAAAATGGGTAGGATTGCTAAAAAGTTAGGCTTTGAGCGCATGACTATAATTGGACAGTACTGAAAACCAGTTTAAAAATCAACTTCAGATCTTGCAACTGATTTATTGTTTTGGTGAAGCAGCACATTTAGTTAAAGACTGTCCCAGTTCTATTTCCTTATAGCTAGGGCCCTACCAATTTCACAGCCGTGAAAAAAGAAAAATGCGTCACAGACCGTGACATAAACCCTTCCCCGCGAAATCTGATGTCCCCTTGTTCCTAGGAGTGCCCCAGATGACCCCACTTTAAGTATGCTGCCCTTTTAAGTAGACCACCAAGTTCAGATACAGCAACAGCTGTCAGCAAGCTCCCTCATCCCCCCTGTCCTGAGCCCTGTTGTGTCCCTCCACCCCCAACTCTGTGGAGATGGTGTACTGGGTGGGAGGGCAGGGGGAAGGCGACACCCTGACATCAGCACCCGTCTCCCCTGCCCCACCCCCGCACTACACAGCAAGCAGGAAGCTCCCTGGAGCAGCTCCAAGGCAGAGGGCAGGAGCAGCACACAGGAGCGGGGGAAGGGACACCTGAATGGCTCAGCACTTGATAGCCTGCTGGGCGGCCGCCCAACCGCACAGCTTATAGGGAATTTAGCCCTTACATGATAATTTCTGAAGCTCAGTAAACAATGTTTTTACACCCCTGAATATACATACACATTTTCTATTTTAAAAAAAATTCTTTTCACTTGACTTATTTCATTATCATGATTTATATGGTAAGATCTTTTCTAAGGTATGTATTTTAATAATTTTGCAGCATTCTTGTACTATATATTTTATTTCAACCAGAAGCCCAGACTTTTTTTTTTTTTTTAAGAGCAACTCATATGAGAAGGCATTTAAATACAAAGCTAACTTGGCTGGAAACATAATTGGGCCAAATATTCCTGCAAGTTTCATTACTAATCTAAGCTATATACTTTATATATAGTATATGTCATAAAATAGACTTAGCTATGTACTTTTCACAAACACTTTAATGGAACGTTTTTCTGGCAAGGAGTATAGTAAAAAATACCACGTAAGTATCTAAAATAGCAGAAACGCACAAGGGTCAGAATTAAGGTAATTTTAACATCTTGATTTTTGTCATTTCCTGATTTTAAAATGTGTAACTACGCATCATGTTAGTTTTCCATGTAATTGCCCAGGTTTTATAAAAGGAAGAGAAAAAAAGAAAGGACAAAAAACTTCACTATCCACACACTTTTGGATGTTAACAGTAAGAAATATCTAAATCTACAAACAGCTTCAGTCTCATTACTGAGGAAGTAACATATTACATTTTAGAGCATGCAGAGATTTACAAAAAGCATTACTTTATCTTTAGACATTAGTATAAAGAGGAAATGGAAAGTTGGGAGCTTACTAGTAATACACTTTCATGACCACTTCAAATGAAAATACCATGAAATCCATGAAAAAAAGGTGTACCTTTCCTCACTGACGGAAAAAAATACCACTATTTTTGTACAGATTTAGGTATAGCTCATCACACAAATCCATTTGTGTATGCTGATTACTATTCATTAACTTATGGTAACTTAGCTGATCACTGAAAAGCCAGAAAAATAGAAGGCATAATTGAAATAACCTATGTATTCATACCTAGTTAGTAATTATACTTACACTGAACAGCGTAGGAAGCCAAAAGAGCAGCAGTATTATAAGGACAGGGCAATCTATAATTAAAAAACAAAACAAAACTGTACACCTGATGTAAATTATGAACATTTAATTAATTTATTTACCACACACAGATATGAACAGTAAAGCATAAGTTTTTCAGAGACATTTTTATTATAAGTATTTCCATTTGCCAGTACTCTAAAAGAAACTCTATTTCATCATTCTTCAGCAAACATTATATAGCTCATAACCTTTATGTAAAATTATTAATTGCTAAAAATTAAATAATGTATCAATCTCAGCAAATTGGTCATAATATTGTACATATTGGTCAGCATAATAGAAGAGGCTTACCTTCCAGTAAGAATGTCTTGTTTGATTTGCAGAAAATACTGGTACCTTAAAAAACAAAAATACTACAATGGGTTGATGAAATTTGTTTGTATTTTTAGACAGAAATGTCTTCCTAAATTTAACAGAAAGCTGAAATATTTGATATCACTTTTGAGTCTATTGTGTTAGAATCATTTCACCAGATATCATTATTTCTTAAGCTCTGAGAGGTAGCTATTAATATGAGATCGCAATTAAAGTCATGTATATATCCATAAATTTAAAATTATCTACTTCTGTAGAACATCCAATTTTACGATACAGTTCATGAAGACATCACAATTAATATTCAAATTTCACCTAAAGATAGAAACAATGGAGAAAAGAGGAAATGGCTACCTTGTGAAAAACAAAATAGAGAAAACAAAACTATCAAACTTTGGTGCCATAAATGAAGCCACACAAAACTGTGTTCATGCACCTCACTAAAAGTTGCCTGCTGTTCAGAAGTACTAAAGCATTTATAAGATTGGACGCATTTAGGAGTTTACTTTTAGGCACCCAATTCTGAAGATTTTTTCCTGACTCAGCCCATATTACAAATATATAAACACTGTTTTATTTTTGTTCCAGGTATACAGAAGCAGAAATTAATTTAGCACCTGAGGATATCTGACACCAATTTATTGTTTCAATTTAATATCAGGGTTGAGTGGTTTGTCTTCCTCCCTCAATCTAGAAAAACTGTGAGTGCAAAATCTTATTCCATTATGTTAAAGGTTTTCTGAAATTGTTCCTACCTTCCATAATTTTTTATTCTATAAACTGCATATTTCAGTATTTTCTTCTTTTATTTTAAATGACTTTTAAATGAGAACAGCCTGTTTAAAATAGCTGATCTGCTCCTCCCACTGTTTTAAGGTGGGAAATAAGCAGCACAATGAACACATGAAAAATTCATAACAAGGGGACTGTTTTCAATCAAGTACATTTAGTGACAGAAAACAGATGACAGCAAATTACTCACTTCTTGCAGCTATTTTATGACAAAAATTAAGGCAACCTTTATTATATTTAAATGTATTTCTTTGAGTCCGTATTATATACTACGAGTATAAGCTACAGTTCACATTTTCAAATGCAACTACTGATTTTTGGGTACCTCCATTTTTGGGTGCCCAAACTGGGATAACTTAAAGGGCCCTGGTTTCCAGAAAGTGCTGAAAAACTCAGCTACTGAAAACCAGGACCCTCTAAGTTGTCTTAAGTTGGGCACTCAAAAATGAAGACACCCAAAATGAAGTCACATTTGAAAATGTAGCCTCGTTGAAAAAGGAAAGAGACTTTGTGCAGGATGAAATAAATCTGAACATGTCCCCATAATATATCACCCGAAGGTTTTATATACACTAAGTTTCCTCCAACCCTTCATTAAGGTTTAGAGGATTTTAAGGAAGTGAACATTAATATCTAAATTAGAAAGGTGACAAAGCGCACAATACAAATGAGAACGACCCCCATAATAAGGGGTATAGTGGCAACAGGTGAATCTCGCACTTCTTGCAAATTCCCTTATGATTTCTAATGAGACTGCATTCTTCTGTTTTATCACAAGCCATTATTTCTACTGGAAACAATAACTCACATTGAGTCACAATATTGGCATTTGTATTTTTTGTTTTGATGCCTCTATTAACAAATGCCCCACTATGACATTATTGACAGGAACTGTGACCGTATAGATCATTGTTGCAACCAAGGTCCTATAGTTGCACCAAATCTTGTACAAAGGAGGTCAAGTAAGGTGTCTATCAAAAGGTACTTGCATCTCAGTGTGAATCATAGAATCATAGAATATCAAGGTTGGAAGGGACCTCAGGAGGTCATCTAGTCCAACCCCCTGCTCAAAGCAGGACCGATCCCCAATTAAATCATCCCAGCCAGGGCTTTGTCAAGCCTGACCTTAAAAACTTCTGAGGAAGGAGATTCCACCACCTCCCTAGGTAACGCATTCCAGTGTTTCACCACCCTCCTAGTGAAAAACTTTTTCCTAATATCCAACCTAAATCTCCCCCACTGCAACTTGAGACCATTACTCCTTGTTCTGTCATCTGCTACCACTGAGAACAGTCTAGAGCCATCCTCTTTGGAACCCCCTTTCAGGTAGTTGAAAGCAGCTATCAAATCCCCCTTCATTCTTCTCTTCTGAAGACTAAACATCCCCAGTTCCCTCAACCTCTCCTCATAAGTCATGTGTTCCAGTCCCCTCATCATTTTTGTTGCCCTCCACTGGACCCTTTCCGCTGCCCTCCGCTGGACTCTTTCTCAGAGCTCTGATTCTAAGTAGCACCAGTGATGTATTTGATCATCTTAGAATCATAGAATATCAGGGCTGGAAGGGACCTCAAGAGGTCATCTAGTCCACCCCCCCCACTCAAAGCAGGACCAATCCCCAATTTTTGCCCTAGATCCCTAAATGGCCCCCCTCAAGGACTGAACTCACAACCCTGGGTTTAGCAGGCCAATGCTCAAACCACTGAGCTATCCCTCTCCACCATATTTTTTTAGAATCTTATTGAGAAGGGACTCTTCAGATTAAGTGTCCAATCAAGAAACACTTAATTGACAATGGAACTTGGAGACTCCAATCCACATATGAGGAGTTTTCCTGGGAACGTTCAAGGCAGCATGTGAGCAATGGCTGCTCTACCTGTAAAGAACTGAGTCATGCATGGACATGTGACTTGGCCATGTGACTCCAAACTCTACCTTGCTGCTGTGACTTTCCACAGTAAGAACAAAGGGGTCCTTCCAAATGGCAGAGGATATAAAAGGCCCTGAAAACTCCTCCATTTTGTCTTCAGTCCTGCTTCTTATCCCTGGAGGAACTTTGCTACAAACTGAAACTCTGAACAAAGGACTAAATGACCCATCCAAGCTGTGGATGTACTCCAGAGACTTGATTTGAACCTGCAGTTTATTCCATCACTGCTACAAGCCTGAACCAAGAACTTTGCCATTACTATATGTAATTGATTCCATTTAACTAATTTTAGCTCATCTATTTCTTTCTTTTTATGAATAAACCTTTAGATTCTAATGGATTGGCAACAGCGTGATTTGTGGGTAAGATCGGACTTGTATAGTGACCTGAGTCTGGGGCTTGGTCCTTTGGGATCAGGAGAACCTTTTTTCTTTTACTGGGGTATTGGTTTTCATAACCATTAATCCCCATAAGGAGTGGTGCCGGTGGTGATACGAGGGAACTGGAGTATCTGAGGGAATTGCTTATATAAAACTTCTGGTTAGCCAGTGTGGTAAAACCGAAGTCCTCTCTGTTTGGCTGGTTTGGTTTGCCTTAATAATAAAGGACACCCAGCCTTGGGCTGTGACTGCCCTGCTCTAAGCAATCTGTCCTGCATTGATACTCTCAGTTGTGTCCCGCCAGAGGCCGCTTCGTTACACCCACACAAGCATAAAACTTAAATATCACTCTTGCTTTCTTGTACATAACACTGCTTTGGGACATCCCAGGCCCCGGTAATGATCCCATCATGTATTTTTCTTCTTGCACTTCTGCTTTGACAGTTGCAACACAAGCATTCATACAACTCAGGCCTTGGGACAGTAAATTACTAGTAAATAATTGTTTATGTAGCTGTTTATATTATCAGAAGCACTGTATGTACTAAATATTTAACAGATTGAATTCTATCATGACAGTAAATATTAAACATTTAGAATTAATTTATTGCATTAAAAATTAAGAGGATTTTTACCTATTCTTTCATTTTATTACAAATTGGTATGTGAACAACAACTGCCTCAAAATAGTTATGTAAGGGTTCCTGACATGGACTTTTAAAGTAGATTAACAATAGTGAAGAACCCCACAAGCATTTTTACAGATGTGATGCACAGACCGAGGAACCAACCCATCCATAAGTGAAATGCAGTTACCTCTGGGGTGCAATGTGGCAGCTATTTAGGGGAAGAAACACCACATTTTGTACCCAGGAGTAGAAAGAGGGTGCATGTAAAGTGACCAGAATGGAATTTTGCAAATTGGCACTTATCAAGGACATTGGGCCTAACACACCCCTAATGCCCACAAAAAGTACTATAGGATCTTCAGCTGATCACACTTAATAGTAAGTACAGTTTTACATGTCATCCTGAAGGTATTAAAACTGATAGAAGACTACAGACTGAAGGCCATACCACCTGTAATTCTTTAGCCACTCTTAATATGATAGACAAAAAATTGTTTTTAATATAAAGCCTCATCTCCATCTTAAAACACCAAGGCGTAGAGAAAAGAGGGGACTATATGGAAAACAAGCTTATTTTTTAATTTAATTTAATTTTATTAATAAGTTTATTTTGCTTTTTAACAAGTAAATTTAACTTCCTGTTTCCTATGTTTTGTGCTTCAATTTATATAAATGTTAAAATGATGCAAAACAAAATTTTGGGGGAATATTTCACAGGTGTGAATTTAAGGCCTTGTCTACACTACCGCGGTAAGTTGAACTAAATTACGTTACTCCAGCTACGTGAATATGTAGCCGGAGTCGACATAGCTTAGGTTCACTTACTGTGGCGATGTTCTGTTGTACTTACAGGACATCATGAGGAAGCTTTCTTAAACAGAGTTCATTCTGTGTTCAGTGTGTTGTAAGTACAGTGAAGTTAATTAGTTGTTAGCTAACTAGGTATCACTTATGCCACGTAAATCTCTTCTACGTTGTTGAACAAAATGGGAAATCAGTAGAAATTAAAGCAACTTTAGCAATGTAGGTCTAAAATAGCTTGCACAATGCATTCACTTCTTAAATAGTGAGAACAATGAAGATGGAGTTATGTTAAATTAAAAACCTTTTAGCTAGCAATTTTAATAAATGTTAAAAATAGACTGTTTGCTAGCAAGAGTTTATTTAAATGGACAGGGGATCAACAGGTAGCCAAAAATATGCCCCTTTGCTGCTCATGTCTGTTGGTCCCATGAATATTAACAGCAATTTTAGGACATTTTCATCTGCCTTATGTGCCAAGTTACACACAGCCAGAAAGATTCGAAAGATAGCATCTACAGAATTATTGATTAGCAACAGTCAATGCTGGTAAGAAAATGGCCATCAATTTCTGCAAATATGTCATAAAATATCTCATCATATATTTCATCTAAGTTTTGAAAATTTAAAAAATTGCCTGTTCTAACAACAGAGATGGGAAAATTTAGGCTCTTTGGGAACCTAAATAAAAAATGGCCTTCCTGGTTTTTTAGAGGGACCAAGCATCTACAAATCCCACTGAAGTCACCTTCTGTCGTAGATGCTCAGCAATTTGAAAAAAATCAGACTGCTTATACTTAGGTGCCTAAAAATGGAGGAGGCATCTACATTTACACACCTTGGTTTGAAAATTTTGCACACACCTCTTGAGAATACAGGATGTTCACCACTTTTTAATCTGGTACCAATTGAGCATTCACTTTAAACAATTTAGGCCCAGATTAGTAGAAATATTCAGGCATTGCTGTACTCAGCACTGCAAAACCTGACTGATTTAATAGCTTAATCCTCATTTTCAAAAAGTTTTTTACAGTTGCCTAAATCCCTTTTGAAAATGAGATTTAAGCTCCTAAATCAGTTAGATACTGCAACACTGCTTGCAAAAATGCCTAAATACCTGTAAAAATCTGAGTGTTAGGCACATTATTACACAATAGGCACACAGCAATTACTGTATTTGCACTAGCTAAGTTTGCCGCTATATCACCAT
This sequence comes from Natator depressus, assembly GCF_965152275.1. NCBI lineage: Eukaryota > Metazoa > Chordata > Testudines > Cheloniidae > Natator > Natator depressus. Next base: position 8,172,552 of record NC_134244.1, on the reverse strand, counting down.
AAGTTTCTATATTATACTAATAAAAGTGAAGTTGAAGACTGATTGATATACATGGGTGAAAAAAATTAGCAAGGAATTAATACACAAAATGAATGATGAGTTAGCATAATTTCAGAGAAATTATGATGTTTTCAAACAGGAGACAAATATGGGTTAAAATTAAATTTGTACCCACTGATGAGTAGGAGAAAGAAAGTTTCCTTTTTTCTTCTCTTCCCTTCCTTACTTTTCTTTTCCTATTTCTATTTGAACAATGTTTTCTGTGAGATTATTTCATATGTACACTATATTTCTGCACTATGTATTCAAAGGCTTCATTTTAAAGGTTTTTGTGCAGTTTTTGTGCTTACAGCATGTTAATTTTAGTTATCAGCTATGGAAAATCCTAAACACATTACAAAAAAACATGAATAAAGCAGGTTTTTAAGAGAGACAATTCCAATAAGTAACACTTTCAGAACACTAATTATGCTTTTTGTCAATACTTAGTTCAACTTCTAAATTTCCTAGAAGAATTCTGCAATGGTAAACTACCTAAACCTACCTTGTATATTCTTCCTGGAGCTTGTTAGGGTCACTTACAAAAAATTTGACTCTAAAGTTCAAACTGTAAGGAGATCCTCCTAGAATTAACAAAAGCATTTCTAATTAATCAGGTTACTTTAAAATCCTTATTCAATAAAAATTATATTTGAAACAGACCAAATAAATATATTTGCTCACTTTTTAATTGTTTCCTGATTGGTTTGTTTGGATCCAGCCACCTCTGAAGAAAAAAAGAGATAAACTATATATATATATATATATATATATATTTTTTTTTTTTAAAAGAAAACAACACTTATTTCATAAGTTAGTCTGACATGATCACGTTAAACATTTATTTTCTTCTTACTTAATATCTGAGCTTCTTTTGCAGAACTGGCCTTTTGGCATGCAAAGCCCAGTGAGTAATTTTCTGAAAGATCACAGGTTAAAACAAACATACCCAATTACTCCCTCTGGCATCTGTTTCTATATACCTTATGGAGCTAAGGCTACTCCCAGCTACCTTCACAGGCGGTTGCCTGCAGCTGGGCTAGCTACTTAGCTGAGCACCTGGTTATAAGGATTAGAATGTAATAGTGTGAGAACACTACTGGACTGACAACAAGAGACCACAACATTCTAATTCTGACTCTGAATTACTCAACCTTTCTGGCTTCTTTCCACCATCTGGAAAATACCTACTTCGCAGGGGTGCTGTGACAATTAGTTAACATTTGTAAAATACTACATGTAAAATGATCTAAAATACATAAAAATCCTTCCAATGGCTGTGAACTAATAGTTTCAGAACCCAAGTTTAATGGGAAGATTGCTTGATGAAATACTTTGAGACACTGGCAACTGAACACAAACAGCTAGGCTCCATTTCTCTTGCTGCAAGGAACTAGGGTACCCTAAAAAACTTTACTTCATTCAAAAGTAAGCTGTGCAATAGTACCCTACTAAGATCTAAATGAGAAAACAAGTACTTGCCCTACTATAAATTAATATTGGTTTTTCCAGGTGTGTGTCCATATGTATTTCATTTCTGGAGTGCATGCATACCATGCACATGAGATCAGATTCTTTTTATCAGCAAAATCCATTGAGGTTGCATCTGCACCCTACGTGCAGGGAGCATAAACAGCAGAGTGGGCCCAACTGTCTCTCAGTTTCTTTCTCAAGACAGAATCCAGGTGTTACAGGACTCCATGGTAGCAGGGAGGAACGGCAGATCATAGAATATACATGGACAACACAACTCAAATAATCCCATTTACTGGAGGGTAAAGTACCTGTTCTTTCTTCAAGTGATTGTTCAAATGTATTCCACTTCTGGTGACTCACAAGCAGTGACCTTGTAGGAAGGAGGATTGGTGCTTGCAGTCTATTTCAATAACGACTGGAGTACTGCTCTGCCAAAGTGCGTGTCTGATACTGATGCCTCTACCAGTGAATTATATTGTCTAAAATGTGAACTGATCCCCTCATAGCTTCTCAGAGAATCAACAGGTTGTCTCTGCTGATGGAGTGGGATCCAAACTGCATGAGTAAATCTAATCTGGCTAACTCAGAGTATGATTTAATACAATTAGAGACCCATTTAAATTATCTTTGGCTAGATACTGCCTGATCCTTCATTCTATCTGCAAATGCTATAATTAGCCTAGGGGAGCTTTTGAAAGGTTTTGTTATGTCCAGCAAAATGACAGAGCCTTAACTACATCAAAGGTATGCAGTTTGGCTTCCCCATGGTTCAGTTTGGGAAAGGAAACGGCAGATGAATCACCTGAGTTAAATGGAAGCGTGAAACAATCTTTGGTAAAAATGCAGGGTTAGTCCGAAGGGTCACCTTATCCTTATGGAAAGCAATGTAAGGTAGAGCAGCCATAAGTGCCTGAACATCCCTATCCCTTCCAGTTGATGGATTGTGCTCCTCCCTGTCTGCTGACACCGTTGTGTTGTCTGTCATCACCTGATCTGTCAGTCCACTCAGCACAGAGAGAAATACTGTGCAAGCTAGTCAAATAGTTCAGAGCTGTAGTATATTATATGAAAGTGATTCTCTTCAGGAGCCCATAGGACTTGGGTTTGAAGGTAGTGGAGGTAAGCTCTTCAGCGGAGCACACAAGCATCTATTAGCAGTGCCCTGGTGACAAGTGGAGAAAACAATATCCACGTTTGCAAACCTGCAGAGTCCTTCTACCAGTTTAACTATTAGAGGACTTCTCAGGGGATCAGTACCCCCATGTTCATGTGATCTCTGTTTGGTAGATACGCCATTTTCAACTACTTTTGTAAGGTGGATATAGTCTGGCATGCCATGTGATGTAAATACAGGAAACAATGTGATCAAGAAAACAGAGGCAAACTCTTACTGACATTTAAGGGTGACCCTGCGGCTGGTTGATGAGGTCTACAATGTTACTGAATCTGTTTTATGGCAGATAAGCTCTTGCTGTTGTGGAATCTAACACTACCCCTACGAACTCTATCCTTTGGGTTAGCACTAAAGTTGACTTTTCTCTGTTGCTTCTGAGACCCAGCATAGTGTAAAGTTGTAGGATCATATGAAATGGAGTCACTCATTTGTTGCATTGACTCCCTCAAATGAGGAAATCATTGTGGTGCGGGTCTACCAGTACCCTTTGCTTTCTCAGGTGAGCCATCATGAATGCCAAGCACTTGGTAATTACTTCTGGTGCTGCTGAAAGACCAAAGGGCAGGACTCTGCACTAATTATGGTAATTTCCCACTTTGAATTGCAGGTATTTTCTGTGTGCAGTGTAGACTGGTGTGTGAAAGCATGTGTCCTGTAGGCTAACAGCATGAACCAGTTTTGGGGATCTAAAGATGGGATTAGAGAGGTTAGGGATTTGAATCTGAAGTGGCAGTTTAAGGTGTTGAGACAGCTCAAATCCAGAACTGTGCGGCATACCCCTTCTTTAGGATTAGAAAATGTGAGTAAAACCCCTTCTCTCTGAACTCTAGAGGCACTTCTATTGCTCCAAGATTTAGATGTAAGCTCATTTTTAATAATCTCTCATGAGTGGTCCCTGAAGAGGGTTGGGTGTTAGGAAGGTTCTGAAATTGAATGCAACACCCACATTCTGATGATTTCTAAGATCCTGAGGTGATGTGATTCCAAGTTTCTGGAAAATAAAAAAAGGCAACTGCCAAAAGGGAAGGGAAGGGAAAGGGAAAGAAAGTAAATAGATCCTCTAAATGCTCCAAGTGGCTCTTGACCAATATGTCAGATTTGCTACTTGAAGATGGACACAGCATGACTATGCAGAGGCTTTCCTCCATTGAAATCTCTACTTTTTCTAGGTGGTTCAGAAGATCGTTGTTGGCTATAGTAGTAAGCAGAGGGCCCCTCTCTAGAATAACTCAGCAGTCTGGGTTGTTTCCTTCCAGGGACTGATGTATTAAACCCCAAAGACTAAATACCACCATATGAATCTTTCAGGAAGAGCACAGCTTCCTTTGTCTTGATGTTAAAGGAATCCTCAAGAGCTGTCTGGACCTCTTTGGTAGTTTTCTCCGCTGTCTGGGGGAAATTTTTCAATAAAAAGATATTTTGTCCCAATTTAAGATGTCATATTTCACTAAGCCCTGGTCTACACTACAAGTTTAGGTTGAATTTAGCAGCGTTAGATCGATTTAACCCTGCACCTGTCCACACTACGAAGCCATTTTTGTTGACTTAAAGGGCTCTTAAAATCGATTGCTGTACTCCTCCCCGACGAGGGGATTAGCGCTGAAATCAACATCGCTACTGGAAAAGTCTGTTAACATGTCTGGGGATGGAGTGGAAATCCTCCAGGAACATCTCAGTGAAGCTCTCTTGGAGGTACTCCCAAAGCCTCTGCAAAAGGTTTCTGGAGAGGGCAGCCTTATTCCGTCCTCCATGGACGGACACTTTACCATGCCAGGCCAATAGCACGTAGTCTGGAATCATTGCATAACAAAGCATGGCAGTGTATGGTCCCGGTGTTTGCTGGCATTCAAGCAACATCCGTTCTTTATCTCTCTGCGTTATCCTCAGGAGAGTGATATCATTCATGGTCACCTGGTTGAAATAGGGGAATTTTATTACGGGGACATTCAGAGGCGGCCGTTCCTGCTGGGCTGTTTGCCTGTGGCTGAAAAGAAATCATCTCCACTATTAGCCACATGGGGGCAGGAGGGGTAAAGTGATCATCCCAGAGAATTGGAGGGGCACGACCTTGTACCGAAAGCACATGTGCTATGTAACGTTAACAGGTTGGTTCACTGTGAAAGAGTCTACCCATTGTTCTCTAAAATGTGTCTTTTTAAATACTACTCTCTCTTTTTTTCCTCCCACAGCTGCAAATGTTTTAACACTCCCCATATCACCTCGTCCCAGAGGCTAGCGCAGATAAGGCGGCGAAAAAAACGCACTCGCGATGAAATGTTCTCTGAGCTCATACAGTCCTCCAGCACTGAAAGAGTTCAGCAGAATGTGTGGAGCAAGCAATGTCAGAGTCCAGGAAAGCACGATGACAAGAACACGAGGACAGGAGGGACGTGCAAGAGGAGAGGTAGCAGGAGCAAGAGGAGACAAGGCAGGACGCAATGCTGAGGCTACTGGAGGATCAAACTGATATGCTCCGGTGTATGACTGAGCTGCAGGAAAGGCAGCAGGAGCACAGACGGCCGCTGCAGCCCGTGTAACCAACTGCCCTCCTCCCCAAGTTCCATAGCCTCCTCACCCAGATGCCCAAGAACACAGGGCACCCAACCACTCCCCCCAAGAGGACTGCCCAAGCAACAGAAGGCTGGCATTCAATATATTTTGAAGTGCAGTGTGGCCTTGTCCTTCCCTCTTCCACCACCCCCACCCAGTGCTTCCCTCCTCCCCCACCCCTTCTGGGCTACCTTGGCAGTTATCCCCCTATTTGTGTGACGAATTAATAAAGAATGCATGAATTTGAAACAATTACTTTATTGCCTCTGCAAGCAGTGATCAAAGGGGGGAGGTTGGTTGGCTTACAGGGAAGTAGAGTGAACCAAGGGGGCGGGTCTTCATCAAGGAGAAACAAACAGAACTGTCACACCGTAGCCTGGCCAGTCACGAAACTGGTTTTCAAAGCTTCTCCGATGCGCAGTGCGCCCTGCTGTGCTCTTCTAACCGCCCTAGTGTCTGGCTACGCGTAATCAGCGGCCAGGCGATTTGCCTCAACCTCCCACCCCGCCATAAACATCTCCCCCTTACTCTCACAGATATTGTGGAGCACACAGGAAGCAGTAACAACAATGGGAATATTGGTTTCGCTGATGTCTAACCAAGTCAGTAAACTGCGCCAGTGCGCTTTTAAATGTCCAAATGCACATTCTACCACCATTCTGCCCTTGCTCAGCTTATAGTTGAACAGCTCCTAACGACTGTCCAGGCTGCCTGTGTATGGCTTCGTGAGCCATGGCATTAAGGGGTAGACTGGGTCCCCAAGGATAACTCTAGGCATTTCAACATCCCCAACGGTTATTTTCTGGTCTGGAAAGTAAGTCCCTTCTTGCAGCTGTTCAAACAGACCAGAGTTCCTGAAGATGTGAGTGTCATGTACCTTTCCCGGCCATTCCACGTTGATGTCAGTGAAACATCCCCTGTGATCCACTAGTGCTTGCAGCATCATTGAAAAGTACCCCTTTCGGTTTATGTACTGGCTGCCAAGGTGGTCCGGTCCCAAGATAGGGATATGCATTCTGTCTATCGCCCCACCATGTTTAGGGAATCCCATTGCAGCAAAGCCACCCACTATTACCTACACATTTCCCAGAGTCACTACCCTTGATAGCAGCAACTCAATGACTGTGTCGGCTATTTGGATCACAGCAGCCCCCACAGCAGATTTCCCACTCCAAATTGATTCCCGACTGACCAGTAGCTGTCTGGCGTTGCAAGCTTCCACAGGGTTATCGCCACTTGCTTGTGAACTGTGAGGGCTGCTCTCATCTTGGTATTCCTGTGCTTCAGGGCAGGGGAAAGCAAGTCACAAAGTTTCATGAAAGTACCCTTACGCAAGCGAAAGTTTCGCAGCCACTGGGAATCATCCCAGACCTGTAACAGTATGTGGTCCCACCAGTCTGTGCTTGTTTCCCGGGCCCAGAATCGGCGTTCCACGGCATGAGCCCGCCCCATTGCCACCAGGATGTCCAAATTGCTGGGGCCCGTACTTTGAGAGACGTCTGTTCCATATCCTCATCACTCTAGTCACCGCGCTGCCGTCACCTCCTTGCCTGATTTTGCAGGTTCTGGTTCCGAACATACTGCAGGATAACGCGCGAGGTGTTTACAATGCTCATAACTGCCGCGGAGATCTGAGTGGGCTCCATGCTTGCCGTGGTAAGGCGTCTGCAGGAGAGCAGAGTTGCAGCGGAAGCAGTGGCTGACAACGGATGCCATGAGAATAGATATTTAAAGAGAACGATGAGAGGACCTGCGAGGTGGATTCATGAGAGCAGGAGAGCAGAGTTGCAGCGGAAGCGGGAGCCCATGACAGCCAACATGAAGAAATTCGTTATCGAGACAAGAGCAGGGGAGCTGAGTTGCAGCGGAAACAGTGGTTCGATGACGATGGTTAGTAGTCCTACTGCACCATCTGCTGAAAGCAGTATGGCGTCTGCAGGTAAAAAAGGTGCGAAACGATTGTCTGCCATTGCTTTCGTGGAGGGAGAGGCGACTGACAAGATGTACCCAAAACCACCCGCGACAATGTTTTTGCCCCATTAGGCATTGGGAGCTTAGCCCAGAATTCCAATGGGCGGCAGAGACTGCGAAAACTGTGGGATAGCTACCCACAGTGCAACACTCTGAAAGTCAATGCTAGCCACGGTACTGTGGACGCACTCCACCGACTTAACGTGCTTAGTGGGGCCACACACAATCGACTGTATAAAATCGCTTCCTAAAAAATCGACTTCTATAAATTCGACCTAATTTCGCAGTGTAGACATACCCTTAGAGGGCCTAACTATTGGCACTACACATTTGTAAATCTGAGGAAGAGTAGTTCTTCCTACCAAATAAATCTAATGGCCAATCTTCCAGGCGTTACCGTATACAAAATGTCAAGTAGTCTGAGTGATTTTTCTTGCACAATTTCAACTGGAATCTCAAGGGTATCCACCATTCAGCTCAGCAGTTCTTGAAAAGTCTTATAATAGTCAGGTAGACGTAGTGGCCACTGATACCTCATCAAGCGAAAAGGTGGAAATGGCTGCTGGAATTAGCTGTTCCTCAATCTGAGTGCATTCTTCCTCATTTTTTTTTTTGCTCATCTTGCTGAGCAGTGTGCCTCCTCAGCCTGAATGATTTTGCAGATAAAGGAGATGTAGCTTTTCAGGGGGCAGGAGAGGTTGGTTTCCATGCTGGCAGCATGCCCCAGGACTCCCAGTCAGGTAAAGGGGGGGGAATGCAAAAAGTAAACTAACAACATAAATGCTAAAAGTAATTATAACTGAATACTCTACAAATGTATACAGTAAATCATAATGGTAAGATGTCTGTTTCATTCTAGTTCTGACATGCCCCTTTTATGGCATGTAATTATCTGCTCAAAGCCCAGAAGGTTTCAGAATTAAAGACACTAACCTTTTAATCACATGCTCACTAGATAACTCTGAGGCTCCCTCTAAGCTCTGCAGGGCTGCTTCTTAATCACATCTGCCCCCATTTCTACACCATTGTATTCAATTAGCATTACACACATAACAGCAGAACACTAGAGGGAGTTTGGATATAAGAGTCAGGAAGGAAGGAGAAAATGGGAAATAAGATGGCCACAGCTGTTGCAATTTTGTGAGTTTGTCTGAAGAAAGAATTGTGTTGAATGTTACTGTTCTTTTATTTAAGTCAAAAGACAATTCCTAGCTTTCCCAAACCCACATTTATTTATCCCTATTATATCAATGTTTTTCTCCCCATCAACCTCATTCCTTGAGGAAAGAGTCTGGAATGAAGAGGTTAAATATGATTACCACCTTGACAGTATCCCTATCAGAACAGCCTACAAGTGATATAATCATGGACGAAAACCCCAATTAAAAAACATCTAAAATGTGCTGAACAGCTTTATTTGGAAAAACACTGAGTTCTATTGGTTTAAGCCACAGACGGCTAGGAGAAAGAGGAAAAGAAAGTTTAGAAAAATCAGGAAACATCATTGAAAGTATTAGATTCCTTCTGTAGTCTCACATTCCAGGGAGAAAAGTACCATAGAGGTAGTCCTCTCTAATAAAACAAGTCAAGGAACATTATTGTAGTAATTGAGGGACCTCAATCTCTTACACACACAATAGATATTCAGTAGAACAGATGAAAGAAGGTGGGGGGGGGCACAAAAGCCATTATTCCTCCTATTTAAAGTGTTGTTTTTCTTTGTGAAACTATGGAAGTCCAATTCTTTCTATCCTAAGGAACAAAGAGCATTCAGTGTCCACTGAAAGCAAAGGGGGTAGATTACTGACTGTACGCGCAACATTCAAGAATTGCTTTCTAGGTCACGGATTTCTATTGTTCATCCTGTGCTCATGTTGAGAACAACAACGCTATCTTGTCACAAAAAAGGATGGACTCTAAGTCTGGACACAAACTTGACATGCTCATAACAGAAAATAAGCAGGGGATAGTAATATTACAAGCAGTAAAGTCTAGTCTTAAAACCAGTAAATACTTAATGGGATGAAATGAAAAACTTTTCAAGAAATACAGACCACACTCATCAAATATAAAAAACACTTCATAATTGTTTATATAAAATGTAGAACACACATTTTGTAAAATGTATTTTCTATAAAAGCTTGAATAAGATGGCTACTTTAATGTGCACTTGCTTACTTAATATATTTTTTAAAAATCCAAAAAATTACTTAAGTATATTTTAATAAAGAATGCAGGAACACAAACATATGTCACCAGGAGGTATTCACACATATCCTCTCTTTAAAGATTAAATCTGGGTGAATCTCCCATTTAATCTGTATCACTGTTTATTTGTTCCAGACTATTAAAAACAGTTTATAGTGAAAAATTATTATTTTTAACATTCTATACAGCAATGGCTATCTCAACCTTTCCAGACTACTGTACCCCTTTCGGGAGTCTGATTTGTCTTGCATCCCCCAAGTTTCACCTCACTTAAAAACTACTTGCTTACAAAATCAGACATAAAAATACAAAAGTGTCACAGCGTACTATTACTGAAAAATTGCTTACTTTCTCATTTTTACCACAGAATTATAAATCAATTTGAATATAAATATCGTACTTACATTTCAGTGTATAGTGTATATAGAGCAATATAAACAAGTCATTTTATGAAATTTTAGTTTGTATTGACTTCACTCGTGCTTTTTACGTAGTCTGTTAAACTAAGCTAATATCTAGATGTGTTGATGTTCCCTCTGGAAGACCTCTGCGTACCCCCAGGGGTATGTATACTCCTGGTTAAGAACCACGGCTATATGGCACCTTACCACTTTTAGAAGGAAGACTTACACTCTGTCAAGTTCAAATTAGCACCACAGGACAGTTAAGAACAAGGATCTGTCTTGTCCTTATAGGCTGCCTTGTTAATATTTAGAAAATGCTTCCAGAAAAGAAAAAAAATTAATGCAAGTGATCTTTAAACCAAGGGTGCCAAACACATTCTAGACTTTTTCATATTAGGATTATGATGTGCTGTTACCTAAAACATGCTAACTAACACATTTCTAAAATCCACTGTAAATAAGTCATAGACAACTGCCATCAACAGGTGCCAAAACTGGTCAAGTGCTTTGTCTATAATACATTTTAAATACTATTAGTTACCACAGGTGTTCTCAACCTTTCTCTTTCTGAGGCCCTGCCAACATGCTATAAAAAACTCCATGGCCCACCTGTGCCACAATAACTGGTTTTCTGCATATAAAAGCCAGGGCTGGCATTAGGGGGTAGAAAGCAGGGCAACTGCCCAGGGCCCCACGCCACAGGGGGCCTTGCGAAGCTACACTGCTCAGGCTTTGGCTTCAGCCCTAGGTGGCTGGGCTCGGGGCCCCAGACTTCAGCCCCATGTGATGGGGTTTTAGCTTTCTGCCCTGGGCCCCAGTGAGTCTGATGCTGGCCCTGCTTGGTGGACCCCCTGAAACCTGCTCGCAGCCCCCCAGGGTGGCCCAGACCCCTGGTTGAGAACCACTGAGTTAGCACACACTAACATGCTAACATCACGCCTCTAAATCCTTGATTAGATAAGGCCTCAGTGGCAAGGGCTGAACTACCTGTTCAGTTACAGTTCATGGGCTGGGAATAAAAAGTTCATTGACAAGAGGCAAATTTAGCAGTTTGTGCAATTTTAGTTTGTGCCTAGCTAAGTTAAATACTGCATTTAATTATTTATTAAATTGTTTTACAGAAGCATCTACAACAGAGGTGGGCAAACTACAGCCCGCGGGCCACATCCACTGTCCAGCCTGGCCCTTGAGCTCCCGACCCCTTCCCCGCTTTTCCCCCTCCCCCGTAGCCTCAGCGCACCACGACCCCAGCATGGGAGGGGGCTGCACTGCGGGGGCAGAGGAGAGTAGGAAGGGAGGCTCACCTGCAGCCTCAGGGGAGCAGGCAGGCAGTGCGGGTGCGCGGGCGGAGGACTCAGGAGGAGCACCGGGCAGCCACACAGCCGGGTGCAGAGAAGTGATGCTTTGAAGGGGAAACTGCCACTTCTCTCCGGCTGCGCGGCTGCCCCGCTCCTCCTGAGTCCTCCGCCTATGTTCGCAGGGCCGCATTCTGAAAGGGGCTTTAGAGGGGGGGTTGGATACGGGGTGGGGACGCAGGGGCCTGTCAGGGCGGGGGTGTGGATAGGGGTCGGGGCAGTCAGGGAACAGGGGGGTTGGATAGGCGGTGGGGTCCCAGGAGGGGGCGGTCAGAGGACGAGGAGTAGGGGGGGTTGGATAGGTCGGGAGTTCTGGGGGGCGGGGGACAGTCAGGGGAAGGGAAGTGGGAGAGGGCAGATAGGGTTAGGGTTTAGTGAGGCACAGCCTTCCCCACCCAGCCCTCCATACAGTTTTGGAGCCCTGATGTGGCCCTCAGGCCAAAAAGTTTGCCCAACCCTGATCAAGAAGCCCCAACCGAGATCTGTTAAAGACAATTATTTTCTCTCTTTTGAATAAAGGTGTGTATGAAACCTTTCTTCCTATCCTCATCAACTTACGCTTCTGTGCATTCCACCCTGATCATTCATCTCAATCTTCCACCTTTTTTGAGACTTTTCCCTATCTGCAGTTTCATTTTGTATATTAATGCCAGCTCTCCTTCCTACCCCCCACCATATTTAGGAATTCCATACCCCTGAGGGAGTCTCTCCTCTTCCCCTTCTCTTTGGGAGTTTCTCCCTCTGCTTCATGTTCCATCTGAGGAGGTCAGAGAAGCAGCTGATTCCATTAATCCTGTAAACTCAGCAGCAGTGGCAGTAGCAGCAGATGTGAAGGAAGGAGACTGAAAAGAAGCCTCATCTTTGCTCTGGTGCTGCATGGCTCAGTGACTGTATGTAGTGGAGTATGGAGGTTTAGAGAGAAGGACCCCGCTCTTGCATAGCTTTGGCAGTGCTGGCAGGGGCAAAGGGTGTGGGAGGCTGCCAAAGAGCCTCATCTGAGTCTCATCTGTGCAATATTACAGTGCTGCTGGCTGTACAGGGGGAGAAGAGGAAGGAGGAGGTGTTCAGTACCTGTGCCCTGTCAGGTATAATGTTCCTCCCAATCCCACCTTCCTCTCAGATGCTCTGAGCAGATGCTCTGATGTGGGCTGGATAACTTTTGTAAACAATAGAGGGAGTTGCTAGACAGAAGAAAAAGTTGGAACTGGCCATCCCTGCCTTAAACTGTCCCAAGTAACTCAAAATTACACTGTCAGAGTTTTAGCCATATTGTAGGTTACTTTGTGCTTATAGACAGGTTTCAGAGTAACAGCCGTGTTAGTCTGTATTCGCAAAAAGAAAAGGAGTACTTGTGGCACCTTAGAGACTAACCAATTTATTTGAGCATGAACTTTCGTGAGCTTCAAATCCAGAGTCCAGCGAGAAACTGCTGAATTGGAATTCATTTGCAAATTGGATACTATTAATTTAGGCTTAAATAGAGACTGGGAGTGGCTAAGTCATTATGCAAGGTAGCCTATTTCCCCTTGTTTTTTCCTACCCCCCCCCGAGACGTTCTGGTTAAACTTGGATTTATGCTGGAAGTGGCCCACCTTGATTGTCATGCACATTGTGGGGAGAGTGGTCAGTTTGGATGAGCTATTGCCAGCAGGAGAGTGAGTTTGTGTGTGTGTTGGGGGGGGGGGGGGTGAGAAAACCTGGATTTGTGCTGGAAATGGTCCACCTTGATTATCATGCACATTGTAGGGAGAGTGGTCACTTTGGATGAGCTATTACCAGCAGGAGAGTGAGTTTGTGTGTGTGTTGGGGGGGGGGGGGTGAGAAAACCTGGATTTGTGCTGGAAATGGTCCACCTTGATTATCATGCACATTGTAGGGAGAGTGGTCGCTTTGGATGAGCTATTACCAGCAGGAGAGTGAGTTTGTATGTGTATGGGGGTGGGGGGGGGTGAGAAAACCTGGATTTATGCTGGAAATGGTCCACCTTGATTATCATGCACATTGTAGGGAGAGTGGTCACTTTGGATGAGCTATTACCAGCAGGAGAGTGAGTTTGTGTGTGTATGGGGGTGGGGGGTGGGGTGAGAAAACCTGGATTTGTGCTGGAAATGGCCCACCTTGATTTTCATGCACGTTGTAAGGAGAGTGGTCACTTTGGATAGGCTATTACCAGCAGGAGAGTGAGTTTGTGTGTGTGGTTTTTGGAGGGGGGTGAGAGAACCTGGATTTCTGCAGGAAATGGCCCACCTTGATTATCATACACATTGTGAATAGAGTGGTCACTTTGGATGGGCTATTACCAGCAAGAGAGTGAGTTTGTGTGTGGGGGGGCGGAGGGTGAGAAAACCTGGATTTGTGCTGGAAATGGCCCAACTTGATGATCACTTTAGATAAGCTATTACCAGCAGGAGAGTGGGGTGGGAGGAGGTATTGTTTCATGGTGTCTGTGTATATAATGTCTTCTGCAATTTCCACAGTATGCATTCGATGAAGTGAGCTGTAGCTCACGAAAGCTCATGCTCAAATAAATTGGTTAGTCTCTAAAGTGCCACAAGTACTCTTTCTTTTTGTGCTTATAGTGCCTTCCACACTGTATCACGAAGTGTCTTCTAGATGATTACAAACCAGTAACTACAATGAAAATTCTTGCACAAACATTCTAACCATAACAGAACAGAACAGCAATAATAAAAGACATAATTGAAAGTTACCATTAGATCCAACAATTAGTATTTTTCTAACTTTGATTTTGATATTTCTAAGGTTGGAACTCACTGCCACTTAAGGCATGTAAACTATGATTATACACTGTCATGCTCAGAAAACTCTTTTATTCATTATTTTAGGGCAATAAACTGATTCTCCTTGCTAGATATTGAACTATACAACATATAATGGATTCAGAGATGTGTACAGTTTTGGACTGGAATAAAAAAAACGATCTTATATGTATACACAATCTGAAAATCAATTTTTTTAACTGGTAACCAAATAATATGGAAACTACCTTGTACCCCAGCTAAAGACAATCGTTCAATTCAGTATACAGTGATTTAACAAGAGTCACACACTCATTTCAGCTTTCACTTGATGACTATAAGCATTAACACTTTGTCGCCAAACCTGTACCTACTCTATCTCTCTGCAGGTTTTTGACAAAGTTAGCCACAAGGTTCTGCTGACCCATTTATATAATGATAGCAAATGGTCCTCTTCTTAAAAGTTTCTCACCTGTGGAGGCCCACAGGGATCTATTCTGTCCTTCCACCTCAAATATCTACATGAGACCACTTGGAGAATTTCAGAGGTGCCACAAACTCGGCTGTCATCGGTATGCTGATGATGCCCAGATGTACATTTTGTTGCCCAGGCACAACGATCAACATCATATACATGTCACAATGCCTACAGGTCATCACCTGAATGAACACCGAACTCAAACTGAACCCAAGTAAGACAGTGATCCCAGTTAGAGCAGGAGAATAATCTGAAGAACTAGCTGGAATATTACCATCCCATTCCATTCCATTGAAAGTGTTTCCACCCTTTTGGCGAAGTGGCTTGAAGCCTTAAGATCCTCTTTAAGTCTTCACTAAACTTTGACAACCAGTAACCTAAACTGTGCAATTCTTCTTCCACTGCCCGAGTAAACGCCATATTTAGGCTCAAGTATATAGTAAGGCAGGGTCAGATTACAGAATTTGGGCCTGTCCGCTGTAGAAATTGGGACCATCCCCACCTTCTTTAAACTAGACAGAGCATGTCATCATTGTAGTTAAAGGCCACAAATCCATTAAAACCTTCTGAGCAATGGAGAAAAAGGCTATTCTACACAGCAGAAACTTTCTTCCTTGGCAGCACTGCATAAGAAGATTATTAAAGCTTCATGGTTCAAGATAGAGTACAGTCAACTTTCTCAAAGCCCCACAGCAAGAGCGGACAGCAAATGAGTGCCATCAGTGTCTTCTGCATTTATGTTACGGCTGGAACTTTTAGTAATGACATTATCTACAAACCCTACTCAGTTTGCATTTCATCTGCCTTTTTTATTTTTTAAAACTTCTCCTGTCTTTAATGCCTGCAGACCACTCCATTTAATTACTGCATTTAACTAACTTGCATACATTTCACCACATAATGGCCATTTGATTAGTTCACTCCACACCCCATTGCGGCAGGCTGATTTAACTGTGCCTGCATGGCATCACCACACTACTTGCCTTTTCCTTTCCCACATCCTCATCTCACCTCCACTCTTCTCTATCACTGCATCTTTCTAACTCTATGAAGTCACTTATTCTATTATGCCTTCCTGTACAAAATTCTCTTACTATTGTGTCCATGTAGGCACCTTAAATCATTTATTAAAAAATCTAAAATGCGACTCTTAAATTTAACATTGATCAACTTTGTATTGAAAAATGGTAAATGAACAATATACACATATAGCAAATAAAGCAATCACATTATGTTTATTTAAACCCTCATCATAACCCTACCATTTATCGTCACTCAGAATGAACTCAGACTGTTAGTTGAACTCAGATTAAAAATATTCAGGGGCAAAGAAAAGAGACCCTATGCATGTTTACTGTGCTATACACATAAATTATAAGTTGAAATCTGAAAACTTTCTGATTTATTCAGCTTTCAGTGTTTTTGCGCACCCCGTCCTTATTTTATAAAAAAGGATCAGGGTCAGTTGTGGCTCCAAATGGGTCTATATTTAACAGAAAAAAAGTGAGAGGAGTTTTCATGAGCTCAGCTGCTCCCGTACGGGAGTTTCTTCTCAGATATAACAGAAGAGACAGGACTCCTAGGGAAGACAGGCTAACTGTAAAGAACAAATCTCTTCTGATATTAAGGACGCCAGTGAGCAACACCAGAGATCTTTAGGGCCAGCCCCTAATCTAGATCAATTTATGATGGTAGGGAGCCATGAGCTGAGTCTGTCCAGCCTGTACCTCTCTTCTAGGGGATAAGGAAACCCCCGCTCTTGAGAGGGAGGTGAAGGGAAAGGGAAGTATGCTTCAAAAAGGACTGCTCCAGCATGAAAGAAAATAGCATTGGGGCAGACCTACAAGAGCTGGACAGAACGGAAGAGATCAGAACCTGGGGCATCTGGTTACCAGACAGAGGGAAAATCAGTGAGGACTTCTCTCGAATCCACCTTCTCCTATATCCCCCAACTGACCTGCCTTCTTTACAAGATACTCAAGCCCTGAACTTTCTATGTTGTCTTAGGGTTTGTCTAGAATAAAGTTTGTGGTCCCATTTTAACCTGAGTTAGTCACAAAACTAGTTTAGGCATATCCTTAGAGGGAACTCCAAGTGTTCTCTCAGAACCTGAAGAGGCCTCTCAAACAATCTTTAAAAAAAAAAAAAAAAAAAAAAGGTTGACCCCAACTCTTACATTTTGAAATACCAAGATGGGAGGGGAAAATAAGTACAACCATAATTTAATTGTTTGGGGGGAAATAGTTTTCCAGTGTGAGAGATACCAGGTGAAGACTTGCACCCACAAGAATAACTCATGGGACAGCTTTATCTAAAGAACAGAATAGAGACAGTTCTTTCTGAAGCATATCAAAGAATACTTATGCCATATTTCAGATTTGTTAAAAAAAATTGAGTCTACTGAATATATCAGCTGTCATGGACATAAGAATTAGATAAGAACTCCAAAAATATTAATCAAATTCTCTGAATACTGAAACAAAATCCCTAAACTCTATTAACATGCAAAAAAAATTAGTTAAGAAAACAGATGCAACTTACTGGGTTATCAGTGGACTCGTCAGCCAGCTGTAAACCAAAGTAATCCCTCTCTGTCAAATCGAGATGTTTGAACACTATATCCAACAAAACTTGTCCCTGATCGTTTTTCTGGAGGAGGAAAAAGTCATATTGTTTAAAATCAAAGCCAACTTTAAACGGACAGACTGCTTCATGCATGCACAACACCTATAGCTTATTTCAGGTGTGTTCACAAAATTTACATCCAAAAATCCACAAAATTTCTCTCAGTACAATATAATTTTTAAATAAGATACTTCTCTCATTGCCACAAACAGAACTTATTTTTCCTCAATTAAAAATGGCTATATAGGAATTTCTTGTTGCCCTCAGAAACAAAGTACAGTAGCTATGCAATTGTTCCATAAAGCTATTCATTTAACAACAAATTTGATGAATAGCAAAACGATTCAAAAAAGTGACAAAATAAAGCAATAAACTAAATTGGTATTTTTAGGACATGACAGAATTTCAGGTAACACTTTTCAGAACATTCCAATGTCATTCTTCAGCCCAAATAAATTAATCTAATATTTCATTTGCAAATCATTCTCTACATCTAAATCAACACAATTACTGAAAAATATTTGCAGAGTTACACCGCATGGATATTTAAAGAGCTGTATGAATTTTTGATTGATGGTGAATATCCTTAAAGATGTCTTCAGAGACAAATTTCACTCTAAAAGAACCTACTGAAGAGAACACAGACTAAGTACTAAACTTTTTAATTAGGGGCAATGACTGGACATTATTTTCATTACAAGGCCTCACTTTTTCCGTAAGAAGATATATAAACCATTGATAGAGTCTTAAAACTGCACCATTCTACTGGTTACTAAATGAAATTATTCAAGCACCGTGATCCATTATGACAAGTCTCGGCAAACAGGTTATTATCCTGTACTGACTTACATTTAAATAAGCACTCTTCCAAGGAAAGTTGTGAACCCGTCCCGCAAATCCTTAGAGATAATTAACATTAATCAGGACAGAATGGTAGAAAAAATTCAAGGACAAATCCCATAGTAGTAGTAGGAGGCATTAGAGATGATTGATTAGATAACATAATAATGTTTTTCATTATTCTAGTACCAAGCAAGCTCCACACAGCCTTTTAAACGCTGAAACTTTATCAAATCAGGAAAAACCTACACTAAACTAAGAAACAAAATCATTTCCCTCTTTAATACAAGATGGCTGCTGCTCTACTCCCAAATGCCCAAATCCTAACAGTACA
This sequence comes from Natator depressus, assembly GCF_965152275.1. Taxonomy (NCBI): domain Eukaryota; kingdom Metazoa; phylum Chordata; order Testudines; family Cheloniidae; genus Natator; species Natator depressus. The sequence continues at coordinate 8,154,339 of NC_134244.1, read as the reverse complement.
CTATAATAATTCATTCAAATACTTGCAAATTTAAATGCTTGGCTTGCAATCAATAAATAAAAGGGAGAATAAGGGCTTGTCTACACTGGCACTTCACAGCACTGCAACGTTCTCGCCCAGGGGTGTGAAAAAACATCCCACTGAACACAACAAGTTTCAGCGCTGTAAAGCACCAGTGTAGACAGTGCACCAGCACTGGTAGCTACGCCCCTCATGGAGGTGGGTTTTTTTTTAGAGCGCAGGGAGAGCTCTGTGCCGCGACTATGCAAGCCACGTAAAAGCGCTGCCACGGTAGCGCTTTAAATGTTGCCAGTGCAGACTAGCCCTAATAGTCCAAAAACAGGAAATATCTTCAAAAAATGTTTTACCCCCCTTCTATGTCTATGCTAGCAGCACTTTATACAGTGGTACAGGGATGTGGTATACTATACCAGCAGAATGTTCCTAGCGTGGACGCAGCTACACCAGCAAAGCTGCACTTTTTATCAGAACATGAAAGCCATTCCCATTCCATGAGTGAAACAAGTTATGCCAGTAAAAGCGCAGTTTTGCAGATAGCTGCATCTACTCTACAGATTTCTGCCAACACAGCTATGTTCATCAGGGATCACACTTCTTTGCCCTCTTGACCGACAGAACTATGCCAGTAGACGTTTGTAATGTAGACACGGGGAGGAAGAGAAAAAATGAAAAAGAGCAACACATTATGAGTTTGTTCAGATTTGAAAAAGATTTCATCAGAACTCAACTTCTTGTTACTTAGTGGCAAAAAACATACATTTCTCAAGTGATTACGTACTGAAGTTAAATAGTTTCTTAACTATAGCATCCCCTTCACTACAGCAATTTTTTGAAATAAAAAAGAAAAACAAATATTCTCAAGACCTAAATGTGCTTCAGAACTAGATACTTTGGTTCTAAGTAAAAGGAAGCCAGATATCTAGAAAAAGGCATTAGCACAGCATAACCATTAAAAATCACCACAACAAGAACTGAAAAAAGTGCAAGGAAAGTACGATTCATAAAGCTGACCATCTGATAGGAATAGCCGAAAAATATAAAAGCCAGAAAACAAGTTACTAAAAGCACTTTCAATTTAGGCCCAAAATTGTATTTAATGTTAGAAATTAGAAAGTATTTTAAAAATCCAACATTGTAGTAAAGAAATTTTTAGAACAGCTTTTTACTTGGAGGTCTAGCATTCTAAGTTTCCCAAAGAACATAATATTAAGCAGCTGAAAAGTCAGTTAAATTTTGCTTCCTCAGCTACAAAACCTAAGCCCAAAAGTGCTCTGACTATGGCTCCATATATTAAGGTTCCTATTGCATAAGCCCTATTTTTTTGTAGCTCCCCTATAGCTTTGTTTAATTTCACTTCATAATTGCCAGGTTTACTTTGAAAACAAAGTCGTTTTTTTCTGAAAAAAGAAGAAGAAAAAACTGGTCTTTTGTTAAATATTAAGAAATCAGGAGGCACGTAGTTAAACAAGTCAATTTAAAATAATTCTTAACGCAAAGGATTAAAAATGTCACACACACAAGCAAAAGACAACCGATATTAACACAGTGTACATACATGGTAATTATGCCACACTCTCCTGACTCTGTATACTATTCCTATTTGATAGGACAGAGTGAAAGAGGGAGGGAAGGACTAGACAGACAGAAAACGCATAAATATAGCAATGTAAATACCGCTGTAGCTACAAATATACTAGAGTATATTTATGTACCAGAGAAGATCAGATCTTGTAAAAAAGTTTCCAGAAGAAAAAAATCATCCAAGTTACTGTTTCCTGAGAAGGCTTTGTAGCATTAAAAATTCAGGTACACAGATTTTTCCTGAAATCCAACACACTAAGATTGTATTTTGGAGTCAACAGCTAATGAAGATGTCAGTGACATTTTACCAAATCCTAACCTAATTTTCAAATTACATCTTAATTAAGGCCCTACTTGAATCATGGGATGATTGTCAAAAAATTGTAGCTCAGTTGCGGACAAGCCATGGAAAATCATGGAAAAGTAATAATGGACCTTATTATTTGCAGTAATAAGGTCCATTATTACTTTTCCATGCTTTTCCACTGTCCGCAGCCCAGGGCTGAGAGCGGCAGCTCACGCTCTCAGCAGCCCGAGGCTGAGAGCCGCTGCTCAGGGCTGAGAGTGGGGGCTCCCTCTATTGGCAACCTGGGGCTGAGAGCAGTGCTCACGCTGGGGCTCCCACTGTCAAAACTGCAGTGGAAGCCTAATATTGTGGAATCCACAATTTCCTATCACAAATTAAGTAAGGCCCTAATCTTAGTATTTTTAATGTTCTTCACATATTTCTCAAGACAACTGTAGATTAGAATTCATATTTTTAGAGCCAATGATAGCAACTGTCACAAAAAGTAGGTTTGGCCCATGAGTTAATAATTATGCTTCCTAAAGGTGCAAAGTTTACTTCCGCTGTTTGACTGAAGATATAGTCTGTAAATGGATTTGGTAATAGACAGAATGTAAACCTAAGAGTTGATATTGTTCTTTGACTTAGAGAAAGCTCAAAAATTAATTTTGTGAGCATATCACCTACACAATGTATATTAAAAGCTCAGAACTTGTTGGTTAGGTTCAAATTATTAGTACAGAGTGTTGTGTTTTTCCAATGTTAGGTGCTAAGTGATGAACAGAGGGAGGATTTTGACTCTGTATGCACTCTTGAAGGTAGAGCAGTAGGAGTAAAAAATAGGGTTTTTCTGTATTAGGGGCAGTAAATTAACATAATAAATCGCGGGAAAGTTGTAATATGAAGCAGTGGGAACTTTTGGGCAGCAATTACTGTAAACACAATGCCTTGAACTTAGAAGATAAATATGTGGCAGAACCAGATCTCCATTTAACCATGTCTTAAATATTTTGTATAGTAACCTTGAAGTTTGCCAGCCCAGATGAAGCTGAAGATCTTTTGGTAAAAGGTCTGAACTGGAATTTTCAATAGTATCACACTCAATGGTTACATTATACATGTAGCATTCATTTTTTAGGATTCTGATGTGACCCTAGCCACTCATAGCTAGAGATTCCCAAGATATGAGGTCTGTAGAATTAAAATAATAATAATAAAATAATAATAATAAATAATAATAATAATAAATAATAAACATACTGAGCTAACATTGATAGAAGGGAGTTTGTCAGAAACAAGTTGCATCCCTAGGCATGCAATCTGTATTGAATTTTAATATATTTGAAAATGGGGAATAGTACAATATTCTATTCTATTTTATACTCTGAACCCTCAGCAATGCTGACAGACCTTCAACACTTGAACCACAAGAGTAACTATATCAGCAGATAGCAGGAGAAGGCTGTTGTTCCAGAGAACAGATGTGCCGCAGGGTATATGTGGGAGAAGAGCCCTGCCTGGTCTGTCCCCAACCTCTCTCGCTCCCTTCTATCCTGGGAACTGGGAAAGCTCTTGACCCATGTGATGACCTTGGGGTGGAGACAGGCCACTGGGACAGTGTGTTGGTTTCAAAAGGGTACACGGTGGGAGTCTAGCCTGCTATGTCTGCTTCAGAACTTCTCATACAGTCTCAATACAGCATGCTGCTTCTGCTGTGGAGGCAGTGTCAGCTCTTCCTTAGAATGCTTGAGATTAATTATTCTTTTGGCATCCCACCAAAATTTTCCTGAGAAACACCAGGGAGATAGCAATTTTAATACTTTCTACCTCAGCAAAAGCTCAACAGAATTTCATGGGTCAAAGAAATACAATTCTGTAGCCTGAGGCTGTTACCGCTACAAAATCCCAGAAGCCTGCGGCAAATAATTTCACATTTTATTTTCCATTAAGCTTTTTGTTTGTTAGTTCATTTATTCTAAATGTACGTTGTAGGGGATGTATGGGGGATACTAGGGAGGGGTAGTACCTCTGTTGGAGGAACATGTCATGTTCCTCAGTGAATAAATCATCTGCTTTGGTCTTCACCTACACTCAGCTCTCACCTGTGGCTCCAAGTAGCTGTTTGCATATGACAGCAGCCACACCCCGGTAAACCAATTCAACAAGCAGGCTAAATCAGGTGAGGGTAGCCGATGGGTGCGAGATAGGGAAACTGCCTTTCTTTAGCATGCAAAGACTGTTCTGGTGGACTGGGCGGAGGAAATCAATTTGTGATTAAATGGCCATGAAAGCAGTTCAGCAACGTGCTGCGGGGTGTGGAGAGCATGACAAGGCACTGAAGATGTCCTGGTCACCCACTGCAGCTAAGGAAGTCCCCAGCCATAATGATTCTTCATGCTGCTGGAATCTGGCTTCTGCAGCGGAAAGAGTGGGACTGCCCCTGTGCAACAGCTTTCTCACTCAAAAATTTCCTGCACAGGTTTTCTTGCAACTCTCATTCCATTAACATCATATCATTAATCCAAGTCCTGCGGCGACTGGGCGTGGCAAAGTGACAAGTGGAGATGACCACTGGCAGTGGTAACCACAATCCTGCATGTAGGCGGCCTTGGGACTAGTGGCCGTTGGGGCAGCGGAGAAGTTCGGCAGCATCCTAGGCGACTGAGCAGCCCTTTTTAGGGTAGCACTGCTCACCCCTTTTAAGGGAAGGGGCTAGAAAAGGTGCCCAAAATATTGCCTGCCCCATAACATCTGGCCAGACTACCACAACTGGCAGATCATCCTACAGCGGTCAAAAAACAATAAAGAAGAAAAAACTCATTCTAGGAGCATGGAATGTCTGCACCCTTATTGTCGGAGGCGATGCACAAAGGCCTGAGAGAATAACAGCTCTTGTTTTCAGAGAACTTGCCCGCTATGATATTGATATTGCAGCACTGAGTGAGACTAGACTGGCCGGAGAAGCTTCCATCAGTGAGCTAGGAGGCGATTACACTCTTTTGGAAAGGAAAAGCAGAGGATGAAGACAGGATCCATGGAGTTAGATTTGCAATAAAAACATCTCTTCGGAAACAACTCCCTGACCTCCCTGTTGGCCTGAGTGGACGGCTCATGGAACTTCGATTTCCCCCGAATCCTTTACGGCACGTCACTATCATCAGTGCCTATGCACCTGTACTGACCACCACAGAAGAAAGCAAGAAGCAGTTCTACTCTGACCTGGACTCCATCATCAGGTCAACCCCTGCATATGACAAGCTCATCCTGCTGGGAGACTTTAACGATAGATTTGGTAGAGACAGCTGTGCCTGGAAAGAGATGATAGGATGACACAGAATGAGAAAGATGAACAGCAACAGACTGCTCCTCTTGGGTTAATATGCAGAACATAGTCTGCTCATTACTAACACCATCTTTAGGCAAAATTATAAATATAAAACGACATGGATGCACTCACGGTCCAAACAATGGTCCTGATGGACTATGTTATCACCCGCCAACGAGACATCCGCGATGTCAGAATTTCCAAAACCATGTGTGGTGCAGAATGCCGGACAGACCACAGATTGGTAAGAGCAGTGCTGAACCTGCATATAGTCCCTTCACAGTGCAAGCGCCCCCAACTTAATAGAATAGCCTTCAACATAGCAAAGCTCAAGCATAACTATCAGCTGCCGTTTCAGTAGTCACTTGATGATAAGCTTTTTTCATGCCCACCAATCACTGGCAACCCAACAGAAAAAGGGAACCAGTTCAAACGTGATTATTGACACAGGTAAATCAGTGCTGGGGCCAAAGGAAAGGGTACATCAGGACTGGTTCAATGATAACTCCTAAGTGACAAGTAAAAAGCATTTGTTGAATGGCGGAATGAACTCACTTCCATCTCAAAGAAAGATACGTTTCAGAGCAGCAGCCATGTTAGTCTGTATCCGCAAAAAGAAAAGGAGTACTTGTGGTACCTTAGAGACTAACAAATTTATCTGAGCATAAGCAAGGCCCAGTCTGAACTGAGGAGAATGCAGGAAGAGTGGTGCAGAAGTTCAGCATTATGCAGGTACAAACAACACAAAGATGTTCTTTGACTCTCTCAAAGCAGTCTATGGGCCATCTAAATCTGGCACAGCCCCCTTGAAGTCAGCAGATGGCACAATCCTCATCAAAAACAAGGAGGGAATCGTACAGAGATGGGCTGAACACTTCAATAGTAATAGACCATCCGCAGTTGATCGGCATGTCCTTGATCATTTACCTGAAAAAACAATCAAAGAGGATCTCGACCTCCCTCCATCAGTTGAGGAAGTTATGAAAGTCATCGAACAACTGAACTCTGGCAAAGCTTCTAGAAAGGATGGTATTCCAGCAGAACTGTATAAAGTAGCAGGCCCCAAGGCCATTAAGGCGTTTCATGACATCTTGAGTAGCATTTGGGTGGAAGAAGAAATGCCACAAGACTTCAAAGATGCTATTATTGTATCACTGTTCAAAAACAAAGGCAGCAAAGCTGACTGTGGAAACTACAGAGGCATTGCTCTCCTCTGCACAGCAGGGAAAATACTAGCTCGCATTCTATTGAACAGACTCATTGCAAACATATCTGAGGAGAATCTGACAGAAGCAAGGTGTGTTTCAGATCAGGTCGTAGTACTATGGACATGATCTTTGTTGTAAGGCAGGTCCAGGAAAAATTTTTAAGGCAGAACATGGACCTGTATGCAGTTTTCATTAATTTGACCAAAGCTTTTGATATGGTCAACAGAGAGGGTCTATGGGCTATTCTGCATAAACTGCGCTGTCTAAGAAAGTTCATACAAATCATCCATCTGTTCCATGACCACATGACAGTGCAAGTGCTCGCCAGTGGTGACTTTTCTGACGCAGTCAAAATCTCAAATGGAGTGAAGCAAGGCTACATACTTGCTCCAGTACTGTTCAGCTTGTTCTTTGCCTGTGTCCTCACCCATACCACAATGGACTTGCATCCACTACTCACTTGATGGCTCCCTCTTTGATCTTCAAAAACTCAACACTAAGAGCAAGATACTGGAGAGACTTCTCTTCGAGGAACTTTTTGTAAATGACTGTGCCTTGATGATCTTCAAGTCATCGATAGATTTTCTGAAGCATCAGTCTCAGGAAGACAGAGTTCTTGTTCCAACTAAGACCTCATTCCAATGCCCCAGTGCCAGCCATCTTCATCCAAGGCACACAGCTGAAAAATGTGGATCAGTTCAAGTATCTGGGCAGTACCATCTCAAATAATGGTTTCCTTGAGAAGGAAATTTCCTCCAGAATTAATAAAGCCAGCCAGGTCCCTTGGCCGACTGAAAAAAAAAAAAACAAAAAACCAACACAACATTAGTCTCTCCACCAAATTGAAGATCTATAGTGCAGTGGTTCTAACATCTCTCCTGTATGGATCTGAGACATGGATTCTTTATAGACGTCACATTAAACAGCTTGAGCAATTTCACATGTGTTCTCTCCACTCAATAATGAGCATTTGGGACAAAGTGTCCATTATTAAGGTCCTTGAAAGAGCAAACACAACCACTAATGAGGAAATGTTACTGAGAGCACAACTTAGGTGGTCCAGACATGTCATCAGAATGGAAGACCACAATCTCCCAAAACAGATCTTGTATGGGGAGCTGAGTGAGTCAGCGGAAAAGAAAGAAGTGTTGTCCATATAAGCGCATCAAAGATAATCTGAAGAGCAGTGTCCAGTGGGCTGGCATCAATCCCAAAGAACTTGAGCAAATGGCTCAGAATAGGACTCACTGGTGGTCTTTGATAAGATCAGCATGTAACAGGTTTGAGCAGGATCAACAAATTCATTGTCTCCAGGCTGCATGTGAAAGGGGCCACAGAACTGCATCATCAAATATCATAAATACAGACTTCCCATGCCCCCAGTGTGGCCAACTCTGTGCATCAGGGTTCGGACTTCGGGGTCATATGCATAGCCATAGATGAGAACTGCGACAATATCATCGTCATCGTCAGTGATGGACTACCAACAACAAATGTATATGTTAATACAGTGGAGCGTTATTGAAAGTAGTGTAAGTTGGAGGTTTCAAGTGGTAAAGTCTAAAAAATCATCTTAAAGAACATGGAAATCAAGCCAGGTGCCTCTTAAAACAGTTGTATATTTTGCATAACTAGGTTTCTCAGAAAAGTCACAAAATAAGTTGCATATTGGGTTGGAGTTAATATTGTCTTTACAGAGAAGTCCTGTGAACAGGATGTTTACAGATACGTGCAAGTGAAATGAATGTCAACTCTAAATACAATATGATGACTTAACAGCTTTGCACAGATTTCTGAATTGTATTGGCATGGCTCCCACAGATATTCTCACTAAGAGGAATTACTCTAGTAATTCGGAAGAAAAAACAAACTCAGTTTTTTGAAAATTACAAGCATCCATTCTCTGGATTATCTCCTCCTCCTAGATTTTGCCTTCATCCAGGGGTTAAATATCCCCTTTGTACATATCTCCTTTATTACCCATGCCATAGTGAGATCATGCTTTTTGAAGTGTTCCCCCATCTGAAAGATACTGGAGAGGTAGAGTGAGGGCATCTTTCCCTGGTCAAGAGAAAAACACATTCCCTTCTTCTGTTTGAAGGCTGAGCTTGCTTTTCTTTAAGCGTAAAACTGCTGAACCTAACATATATAGGGACTTGCGTGAATGCGGAAGTTGAACCAGTTTGATTTAAATCATTTTTAAACCAATATAAACAGGTGCAACCAATGTAGACACTTATTTTGGCACAAGGGTGGCTTACATTGGTTTAACTTACACAGATTCTTAACTGATTTAAGATAAACTGAAGTAAGTGTTCACACAGCCTTTTGTACCAGTTTAACTAGATAAGTTAAAATAAAATCACGCATTCAGTTACACTGTGCAACTTGTGTGTGTTTATTTATTTATACATAAGCCCACATACATCTGTAAATACATACACCTATTTAAAAAAAATATGTATGTGGAATGACATCAAAATACTCAATAGTTCTGATGACAACTGCTTCCTGGGCAGAGGTGTACCCACTGGATGGGTTATTTAATATTCTCATTTCAAAACCGCACACATGATACCACCAGGATTGGAGCCTTGCTGTTCTAGATGCTATACAAAAAATGCAAAAGATATCATAAAATCTTGTCCCAAAGAACAAGGTAAGAATGATCAAATCTATATTCTCCCCTAATTGATGCTCTAACTGTACCATAAACTCAACATTTCATTTGCCATTCCTCACACATTTCTTTGCCTCTCTCCCCCTCCTTCTCTCTTTGCAAATTTGTTCCTGATTTTCCCTTTCTCTAACTCATGCCTTCCTTCTGCACTGACTCTGCTGACAAATGGGTTACCATTATACTGAGCAACAGCAGCATTTAAAGTGCACAAACATATGAACTAAATTAGTTTAAAAGCCTCCTTGCTCAACTACTGACATACCATGGGTCCCTAAATAACTTTAACCTTCATCTCTACAATAAGTATACAATCATCTCACGTTTTTCACAGATTGATTCCAAGGCCAGAAGGGCCCTTTAGAATCATCTAGTCTGACCTCCTGTATAACACAGGCCACAGAACTTCCCCAAAATAATTCTACAGCATATCTTTTAGAAAAAATATCCAATCTTGATTTAAAAAATAGTCAGTGATGGAGAATCCATCATGAGCCTTAGTAAATTTTTCCAGTGGTTAATTTCTCTCACGATTAAAAATTTACACCTCATTTCCAGTATGAATTTGTCTATTTGTTTTTATTATAGAGTGATCTGAGGTGTCAGCTAAAAGCACTATAGAAGCGTAAAGTACTTTTAGGCAATAATTGTGGTTAAATCATGATTTTTACTTCTGCCTTCCTGGTAAATTCTGTTCCTGTTACTGTTGGTTACTCCACTAATGCTCCCAATGCCCCCATTGTTTATTTGTTTCATCCACTTGTTGCATCCTGTTTGATATGTAAACTGTGAGCTCTTTGGGGAGGAACAGTCTTCTTTATTGTCAGTGCAGCAAAATGGGGCCCTAATACTTGACGGGGGATCCTGAATGCTATCATAATAAAAGCCTTGTCCCTGATTATTCATATTATTGTATATACTTCCGTAATACGTCCCTTTTTGTGGACTGAAGGCTGTACATTAAACAGAAGAGTTATTGCTTCCTCTGATAAGCACACAAGAAACATGACATGCCAGATTTATTCCAGAATGACTCTTTATGTAAGTGATGGGCGTTTTATTATTCAGAACTAGAGAAAAATATTGCATTTTCTTATATCCTTGAATGTCTGCACTTGCTGCTTCTTTTCTTGCGCCACACTGCACTGAACCTTCTCTACTGCTAAATAAATTCTCCCCCACATCTATCAGTATCTCTTTCATCTTACTCCTCTCCCAAGTTTTTGTCTTAGGCCTGGTCTACACTTAAAATTTAGCTCGACATAGCTACATCACACACAGATGTGAAAAATTCACACTGGAGCACCAGAACTATGCTGACCTAACCCTCTCTGTAGACGCAGTTAGGTTGATGGAGGAATGCTTCTGTCAACCTAGCTACTGACAGTTGGGGAGGCAGATTACTTTAAACAATGGGAAAAAATATTTCCACTCTGTAGGAAGCATCTACACTACAGCTCTCCAGTGCCGTAATTGTGCCGCTGTAACACCTGTAGTGTAGACAAGCCCTGAGCCACTCCCTTGAACTCATTCCCACATTCTCAACTTTTTTCCTTTCACACCATCCTGTAGCATTTGCCTTCCACCTATTTTACGTAAAGCTCCCTCTCTACTTATCTTGTAAAATAAATTCTAAAGATCAACAAGTCCATGAAGCACTATAACTATAATGGCCACACAGTATATTTCTGCATTGGTTCTGTATTTTATGGTTTGTAAAGTACGTTCTGGAACAGTTAGAGCCTGTCCCCTGAGGAGTTCTTAGTTTGTTTTCCACAACTCCCCTGTGGTAACACAGTATTCACACTATATAGTTAACACTGCAATACATCTCTTGATAACTTATCCTTACAGCCTAATGATCACTACACTTAGATCCAAAAAGCGTTAACTGCCCAAATCAGGCATGTATTATGCAAACACAATCACCACCACATAAACACCGACTAAGTTCTTTTAGGCATATTACAACCAAGATAGGTAGGTAATGTTATAATTAGATCTAGTTGGCACGCCCAAAAACTTTTTGACATTCAATATACCTGCAGCCAAGTGGTGCTCAAAAAACTGTGAAATCTTATTTTTGAGGGGAAAACGAAAACAATCGTTTCCCATTTCATCCTTACAGAATATCTCACCAATAAATATAAAAAATAGGTCTATAGCAAATAGCTTGTGATCTATGTAACTGATTACCACAAGCAGCAATCACTAAAAGTCAAACTCCACAGCAATAAATTGCATTTATTTTCATAGATATGGTGTACATTGGCTCTACTGCACTCACCAGGACTTGTTGCTTTCATTGTCAGAAATTTTGCTGTAATAGATTTATTGTCAGAGCGCAAACAAATGCATTAAGCTCTGCAGGACACAAAAGGCCTGATTCCATATTCTCACTTCCAACATTTCATTTATAATGTTATAAAAATGGATAAAGTATTATTCCATAATTAACAAACTCACAACATACAATGCAATACATCCTCATTTATGTATTTCATTGCAAACGTCAATCCATATTTTAATATGGGACCATTTCCAGTTGGTAGCTTGAAAAAAATTATTTAGCTTTGTTACTAGACTCTTGACAGGTCTTCTATTGCACTGTTTTGCAACACTAGTGAAAATGGTGACGGATTTATCAATTCCTAGAATATTTTCTGTTTCGCATGCATCTCTATGATAGCTATATTATGCTCTCCTTGAAGAAATGTTTCAGAGTAGCAGCCGTGTTAGTCTGTAACCGCAAAAAGAAAAGGAGTACTTGTGGCACCTTAGAGACTAACATTTATTTGAGCATAAGCTTTCATGAGCTACAGCTCACTTCATCGGATGCATTCAGTGGAAAATACAGTGGGGAGATTTCTATACACAGAGAACATGAAACAATGGGTGTTACCATACACACTGTAACGAGAGTGATCAGGTAAGGTGAGCTATTACCAGCAGGAGAGCAGGGGGGGACGGGACGGACCTTTTGCAGTGATAATCAAGGTGGGCCATTTCCAGCAGTTGACAAGAACGTCTGAGGAACAGTGGGGGGGGGGGAATAAACATGGGGAAATAGTTTTACTTTGTGTAATGACACATTCACTTCCAATCTTTATTCAAGCCTAAGTTAATTGTATCCAGTTTGCAAATTAATTCCAATTCAGCAGTCTCTCGTTGGAGTCTGTTTTTGAAGTCTTTTTATTGAAGAATTGCCACTTTTAGGTCTGTAATCGAGTGACCAAAGAGATTGAAGTGTTCTCCAACTGGTTTTTGAATGTTATAATTCTTGACATCTGATTTGTGTCCATTTATTCTTTTACGTAGAGACTGTCCAGTTTGGCCAATGTACATGGCAGAGGGGCAGTGCTGTTGTTTCATGTTCTCTGTGTATTTAAATCTCCCCATTGTATTTTCCACAGCATGCATCCGATGAAGTGAGCTGTAGCTCACGAAAGCTTATGCTCAAATAAATTTGTTAGTCTCTAAGGTGCCACAAGTACTCCTTTTCTTCGTGAAGAAATGGTATCCGAAAGACTACAATAGATACCATGCATTCAGAGATATGACTAACTGCATTCTGTATTTTTATGTCATTGCTAAATTATCAGAAGTCTATAAGTTTATTTAATACATATTTACATTTACACTACCATTAACACAGCTTCCTTACTTCAGAACCATCATCAAGTCCTGACCAACTTCTCATCTCCACACCAGCAAGTGATCCAGTACAGACTACCACCTTCACTCTGACAGGTTTCAGAGTAACAGCTGTGTTAGTCTGTATTCGCAAAAAGAAAAGGAGTACTTGTGGCACCTTATCTAGATAAGCTATTACCAGCAGAGGAGGGAGGGAGGGGGAGAGAGAGAGAGAGAGAGTGTGTGTGTGTGGTGGTGGGGGGGGGGGGGGGGAAGAAAACCTGGATTTGTGCTGGAAATGGCCCAACTTGATTATCATACACATTGTAAGGAGAGTGATCACTTTAGATAAGCTATTACCAGCAGGAGAGTGGGGTGGGAGGAGGTATTTTTTCATGCTTTGTGTGTATATAAAAAGATCTTCTACACTTTCCACAGTATGCATCCGATGAAGTGAGCTGTAGCTCACGAAAGCTTATGCTCAAATAAATTGGTTAGTCTCTAAGGTGCCACAAGTACTCCTTTTCTTTTCACCTTCACTCTGTTTATTCCAATAAGTGGAGTCTCAGCTGTCCATCATGACCACATTCATTAGGTGACTGATGATTTTATATATCCTATCCCCACATCCTGGGTGTGACACTGCACCCCATATTCTTCACAGTGATATTATATGATATGATTATGTCATAATTATTATGCATTTTATGCAAGACTGGCCATGTGAGATGTCACTGAAAAGGTTATGATTTGCTGAATATGAGGATAGTATTTCTATGCATGTGTCATTTTTGTTTCTGAAGTTACGAATATTGACTATGTATTTATTTCAACTGTAGTTTCACCTGGTTAACACCCACTAGATAAGATGTTTTCAGTCTAGATAGTGGGTGGGGAATGGCCTATAAAGGGCAATGGGCCACTAGGAAAAAACAATAGGCCTGAGGAGAAGTTTATCTCCCACCCTGGGGAGCCTTCCTGAGAACTACAGACAACCTCTGAGTAATGGCTGTTATGACTGCAAGGACATGTGACGAGACCACATGCCTCTAGATTCCATCTTGGGATGTCAGCATTTTTCCCCACAGACTGGTCTGGGAACCAAGCTTTGGGAACGAAGGGTTCCCGCCATATGCAAAAGCTATAAATACAGGAGTGACTTCATCTGGGGTCTTCACTACCCACCCGAGAAGACTCCTAGAAACACAGGAGGAACAAAGACAGAAGTGGAGGATGTACTGGACCCAGGCTAAAGGGATTTTTAGCCTGTAAATGAAACACCTGGAGATTCCAAGCTGTAAAGCAAGTGCAGCTTGTTCCTTAAGAATCTGCAGCCTGCCTGTATCATCTCTTAGGATGAGAATCTGCTATTCATATCCAATCTATTTAGTATATTAAGTTTAATTTGTGTTTTTTGTTTATTTGCTAGGTAATCTGCTTAGATCTGTTTCCTATCACTTAAAATCTATCTTTTGTGGTTAATAAACTTGTTTTTGCTTTACCTAAACCAGTGTGTGGGAATCATAACTTGCATATTCCTCTCCACATTGAGGGGGAAGGCAAATTTTATGAGCTTATGCTATACAGTTCCCTGTGCAGCGCAAAACGGTATAATTTTGGGTTTATACTCCTGAGGCGGTGTGTGCCTGAGGAGCCAGGAGCAGCCTTCCAATGCAAGGGCTGGTCAGAGGGCCTGCTTGTTAACTGCAGCTGGGCGTACCCCTACCTGAATGTACGCTGGTGTAAGTGCAGGCTGGAGGGCTTTGCAGTTTGTCAAAGCAGTACTGTGTGAGAGGGAGCCCAGGCTGGCGGGTCGAGGGCTCAGTTGTACCCCAGTTCCAGATAGTACCCCGGAGGGAACCTGTCACACTGGGAAATACATGTCTTTCTTCTGTTGTGTTGCTCCTGTGGCTGTTTTATATTCCCTGACCAAAAAATACATTAAATGAAAATAAGTAGCTGATGTAATTTTAAACTTAAGGTTAAAACACATTACAGGGATATCAGCCCAAGCATTATACATCAAGGAAATTCAGAGTTGAAGTTACACTTAAAATAACAAACATGCTAAAAGAAGGAATACACAGTTAAGACATCCACACAACCTAAATTTTCCCATGCAGAATCATCATGCATTCCACCATACAATTATCATTAAGGCATTTAGTGTTTCTGGTCTCAGACCAGATTAAACTGATTTTAAACTTATTTTATATTTTTTCCCTTGCAGCATCACTACATGGCAAAGTTAAGGATGTTTTGATGCCTTACTTCTGAATTTCTTATCTTAACATGTTTGGATTTCTTTTAAGTGTAAACTTAACTCTGTATTTGCTGGATTTATAATAATGCTTAGTTTGGGGATGACTACAATATCCCTGTAACTTTTTTCACCCTGAATTCCTGATGCCTAGCCTCAACCGTATTTCCATTTTAACATTCCCCCCCCCCCCCCCCCCGGGAATTCTCTTCGTTAGTTAAAAATTATTCAAATGTCCTAAGCAAACCCTGAACAGGCAACCAAAGAGAATACTACCATGAGATATTATTAAATGATTTGGAGATATGTAGTATCAATTTTTCCACTGGAACTTTTAAAGACAGATTCACTAGTACACCAAAGCAGTGCACAGCAATCATGGCAAAATGGTGAATCCGGCCCTCAATTTGCAATTGACCTATTGGTTTAGAGGACTGCATTACTGAGACCAGCGATACGTGAAGGTGGTCAGGGAAACCTCAGGTCCCATATTATTGAGAACAGCAATATGGGAAGAGGGTCAGGGACAGTTAAGTCCCAAAAAAGTGATTTAAAGGATCTGCCTGCACTCCTGTGTCACCTGCCCTGGCACTACTGCCCCAGCACTGTAGCCTCAGTGCACTGCAGAGGCAAGGCAGCAATGCCATGGGAAGACTTTGGAAACAATGATGCCCAAACTAGCATGCAGCCATGGAATCTTTAAAGAGTAGTAACAGCCAGGCCAAGTAACCTACCAATGAGAACTCTTCATATCACTGAGACATTACAACCAATAAAATTACTGCATGTAAATTAGCTGTAGAGAGACAGTAGTGACTGGCTGAGTTTCCTCTGCTGTAACAGCATGCCTCATTTAAGACCTACCAGAGCTATTGATATGAGCCTGTCTGTAGCCTATACAATCATAACAATTAGATGCAACAATCACTAAAAATGTAATTACAACCTGATTTCTCCAAATACAGACAATACACAATATTTTAATTAATTTTAAACCACATGGAAAGTTTGAAGTCTTTGTATTATTCTGTTGCTAAGATCAGATGGGACAAAGAAAAGACAGAACAGATAAGATTCTAAATTTCTTAAATGATCCAATTTAATTTTAATGTTTTAAGTAACTATCAGATTTACTTGTAAATTCCCAGAAAATTAAATCTGTCCTCAGAGAGTAAGTGCTGTAAATTTGGGGACAATATGCTGTGAGGTAAAATCCCTGCTATAAGTACCAAGTGGTGTCAGCCTTAACTATGGTGTCACAACCAGCGACTTCATAATAAACACTACGCATATCCAGTGAAAACCTGCAAATAGCATTTCCACATAATGCCAGCAGCAGATTTAAACAGCCTGTGCTAGCATTCACAATAAGGGTTTGTTTCACATTATATCCTGCACCTTGGAGAGACCATTGCTACATACCAGCATTCTATAAGCAGACTTCAGTAGCTAGAAAGGATGCAATTCAGCACTCAATGAAAATTACGTCAGGTTTGTGCCACACTAACTTCTGCTTGCATTCCTAGTGATTCTCACTTATCTTATGTGAAATTTTATTTATTACATATATAACTCAGACTGACTATCTCCTATCTTCAGACATGTTTGCTTACAACTGAGCATGTTATCAATTGTATTATTCATTATGTTAATATAGTGAAGCTTTCATGTTACAAGTTTTTGAAAACCCTTTGAATACTGTATGGCTAAAAAAATTAATCTGAAAAGTCACTGATCATAGAAGGTAATAAACAACAAAACCACATCAAAATGTTTTGAATTGATTAGGCTTGGAGCCAGTTAAGTGGTTCATGGAATTCAGTATCACACAGTAATGTGAACAATAATGAGGCTGAAGACCTAACATAATCAAGAGGAAATATGGTGTACAGAGTAGCACAATATGAAAATCTATCTGTACTACCTGAAAGTTTCCTTTCTTCAATTAATAAGGTTCACGGTGCTATTACAATGGGTACTTCACTTCAGCCTGCTTAGAGCGTAGAAGCAGAACCAGACTTGTCAGTTACTGGCAAGCAGGGCATATCCCGCCTCCTGAAGTTCCCTCCATTAGAGATAATTTCGACAGTGAGAATAATTAAAATCCAATTTTCTAAATTACAAGCTGTGTAATACACTTTGAGAAAAAAGTATAACAATTTCTTCTACTGCAGAGCATAGTAAATTCCATGTAACACCAACAAATCCAAATCTATGGATGTCAATACTCATCTCTATTCTGGATGACCCATTTGTTCCAAGGTGAACCAGATCTGCAAATCTTATTACTTAAAAAAAAAGAAATTTTAGGTTGGCACAGAAATTTTCTTCTTCATGCTAAAAGTCTACAGATCTGTTGTGATGGGATTTTCACAGCAGCATGCCTCCAGAGTGGAAAGCAAGATGAACCTTAATTGTGGGCGCTCAAAACAAGGTACAGCGTTTGTACCCATCATCTTCGCCTGGGCACTAAGGCATGGAGAAGAAACGTTTGCATCGGCACAGTCTGTGCTGTATCCATTTCTTACAACCATGACCCTTGGGGAAGCGGAGAAGAAAGAAGTCACTGAACTCTGCAGTGAGAGATGGAGTTGCTGGTGTGGACTATAAGGATGTAAGCATGATTATGCATCTGTCGCACTGTCCTTCTGGCTTCACTTCCCCCATGGAGATGGAGGAAGGGGCAGAGCTGTTTGCGCCAGGGCCAGTTTTTTCCCCAATCCTACCTTTACACCTTCCAGGGAGCAAGACCGCTGCAACCACTTGTCCAGCACAACTGGTCTCTCCAATCCTGCTGGGCTACTTTCAAGCCCAAGGGAGGACAACAACTGAGGTGATCCCATCCAGACTTGGCAGTAAGAGATCTTGCACTTTGCCCACAAAGCCAGCTGAGTTCCCCAATCCCACATCAGGTAAGGGGCTGAAGTAGGACACAGAGACCCTTCCTTTTGCCTCTAGTTTTTCTCAGACTAGCATTCTTCCGAAAGCCTGCAGGAGCTCTAGCCCCTACAAACACTTCAGATGGGGAAGCGCACTATCTGCTCACACATAAAATGGAGACCTGGGAATGAGACAAAATTATTGAACCAAACTGTTAGTCTAAACAGTTGGAATGTTCCTCAGAAAGTTCTGCAGCAGGAAGTATTGTTTGAGCCTGTATGTCACTGTGGAGGCAGGAAAAAACAGAAGGAACTTTAGGGGTATTCCCCTGCTGCCAGTGATTGACAGGTGTAGTTCTGCCAAGCTGGGAACAGGATAAAGTATCCATGGATCTTACTACAAAGAAGAAATAAGTATTTCACATTATGAAGGAAATTTCTAAAATCACATTTGGAATATAAAGTGAATTACCAGATTTCAGGTGATGGAAGTTACAGAGCACACTAGTCTGATATTCTCTATTATAACCAATTCAGATACATTTTCTTCAGCAAAGGGTGGGTGAAATAATACTGCATGAATTTATAAGCTCTCCTCTGCCAAAGAATCTAGATAAGCTTTACAGTACTTTCTGCTCTTTTTCTAAAAATAGGAAAAAAACTCAGTGACTGCCAGACGCACCTAGCTATCTAACTTTGAAGAACAGGAACAAGGAAACCTAAACAAACACAAGGAGGTTCCAGAATCTGCAGTCAGAAAATCTGGCTAGAAGTTTCTCACATCGTACTCCAACAATGGGCCAGGCTTGGGCTTGGACACAACTGGTGAGAGTGTATTCTATAGGAAAAAATGTCCTACCCTTGGTGATTTGGAGCATCCAGTGGAAACGTTCCACACAGTTCAGGTGTCATGTTGAGGGCTTAAGAGGAAAAGTGGACTCAAATAACTGAGATTATGGCATAATGTGATAATAGTGTCAATGCTGAAGTGAGTAGAGACTGTCCAGAATCCCAATTTTCACTCTGCTGGTATGTCCTTCATCCAGAAAACTCTGTATGATGGAAACATCATTGGTTTCCAGGGTGGGAAGAAGTTCTGTTTGTCCTTCGCTCAAGAAGGAAAAGCTTCAACCAGAAATTTTTGGGCCAATCCAGTCGTTGGGGGCAAGGTATTATCTGATACCCCGACCCACAGCCAGCCACTGATGATCTTCTCTCAGGGGTGGCCTGCACCTTCCTTCCTGCTATAAATTGTAGGGGAACTTCCTTGGGTTCCCTCATGACAGCAGGCAGTTGTGGGATGTGAAGGGGGCAGGAGCGGTGCAAAAATCCCATTCAATTAAAAAAAAAAATGAATATGCCCCTCATGGATTATAGGAAATCCCAAACCTCACCATTTTAAAAAAACAATTGCCCAAAGCGAAGGCCGGGACAGAATAACACTATACAACAATGTGCGGGTTAAGTGCATTACCCTTTCACTGTAAGTGATTTAGGTTCAAACCAGGAATGTCTAAAATGACAAGTTTTATGGTCTCTTCTTAATCACTGGCTAGCACTGATCTTACTCACAAAGCGGAACAATTCTGCATGACTGAGGGCTTCCCTACAGGTCACTGTGAAGCGCACAAGACGGGTGTGATTTGCAAAGTGCACTAACATGCTGCACTCTAACGTCCCTGTGTACACCCTGCTGGAGCACTCTAAAAGGTATATTATTCAGGTTTATGTAGTCCTGACTGAAATCAGACTTCATCAATGCAAATTAGGTGTAGTGTGCGCCAGCAGGTCTATATGGGGCAATCAGAGTGATGCACGTTAGTGCATTTTACAAATCACACCCCTTTATTGTGTTTTGCTGGCATCGTGTAGACAAACCCTGACATTTTGTGGTTACTGGATGACCCAAATTGAGGGGACAAAGAGAGCCACAAATCAGGATTTCGGTTTATTGGCAAAGTTGCATAAAGAAACTTGCCAGCACTATGCATGGACTCTGACCCTAACAGTAATTACTAAAGATACGATTTGGTCATGGAGGTCACCGATTCCATCACTTTAACATATCTTTGTGACTTCTTCGGCTCCGGCTGTCAGCCCCACCATGACCATATCCTGATTTTGTCCTTTTTTCCCCATAACTGTTCCATGAATTTTATTTAATTTTACCATGACAAAATTGGAACCATAGTGATTACTAATAATTATTTCCAATTATTCAAAGAGGGAAACAACATCGTGTTATGTGAAAAATCAGTTTGTCCTGGGGAGCATATTTCCTCTGTCTTCTAATCTTGGCAGCTCTCATTTGTTTCTACATTACACTGAAGTTTTACAACCCTTTTTGCTATGGTTAACAGCAGGTGATCGTGATTTATTTTTCTTTCAGAAGTTTATAATTAGATTCATCTCGTTCAGAAATGCCGTCCCAATCATGTTAAACTGCAATACAAACATGTTTATTTTAATCTTTGAAAAAATCTCTATGCATAAAAGAGGCTGCGAAAAGACTGGAAATGATTTATTGCTACTTGGTTTCTGAAAGAAGAGATAAAAATTCAGTTTTTATTCTGTACTTTAAATGAAATAAGCACACTCAGTTACATGATTCTCTCTCTTATATCCCAAATAACTTCCCAACTGCTAAGTTGAACAGCTGTTCATATTTTTAAAATTAAAATTTCTCTCCTTACAACTTCCTAAAAATGTCACTCCAACAGAAAAAATATTCGAACACATCTGTGATTCACCAGAGTGAAGCTCCTTCTCAACTCCACTTCACCTTTATCCCCAACTTGAAGTCCTGCTCCCAATCAGCCATCATGCTGCTCATTTACCTAACCCTCTGAAATCTTCAGTCTTTTCTAGTCTTGATTAATCATAATAATCATGCCACCTGCAAATATTGCCACCATATTGTTCACTTTTCTTTTTCAGATCACTGATAAATATAAATTGAACATCTGTCCTTATAAGAATGAGACATCGCACTGTTAACCTTTTGCCATGTTGAGAATATTTTTTCTCTTTTAGCAAGTTTCTAACCCATGACAGTACTTTAGCTTTCATTCCACGACAACTTCCGTGTTCCTGAATAGCCTTTTGTAAGGGTCTTTGCCAAAATGTTTTTTGAATGTCCAAATACCATAAATAAATATATGTATGCGTACAAGAACGCATGCTTTCATTTTATCTATTCTATAAGTAATCGCAGCTTGGTAGGTCATTAGATTTTCTCAATCCAACCAGTTTTTAACAGAGAACTGCCTTCCAAATATTTACACACTGACTCCATTAGTATATTTGTAATTATTTTGCCGGTATCATTCATCAACTAATTGGCAACTGGTTTTCTGGTTCTTCTCTCCTACTCTTCTTTAAGGTATGTACTATGTATGTCTTTTTAAGAAAAGACAACAATACTGGGAACTAAACAGAATATAATTGAGAAAAGCAGAGGAGAAAGAGATATGGTGATATTCAGAAACATCTATAAATTCAATAGTAAATACGATTACATGAACTTATCTAAACATATTAAAATACAGTCAAGAGAGTAGACAGCATTACAAATTTACATTACGCGTTTAAAATGCAAACACTTGACAAACACTTAGAGCAAGGGTGGGCAAACTTTTTGGCCTGAGGACCACATCGGCGTATGAAACTATATGGAGGGCCGGGTAGGGAAGGCTGTGCCTCCCCAAACCAACAGCCTGGCCCCTGCCCCCTATCCACCCCCTCCCACTTCCTGCCCCCTGCCTGCCCCCCTCAAAACCCCCAACCCATCCAACCCCCCCCCCCGCTCCTTGTCCCCTGACTGCCCCCTCCCAGGACCCCCGCCTCTAACCATCCTCCAGGACCCCACCCCCTATCAACCCCCCACCCCCGCTCTCCGTCCCCTGACTGCCCGCCACCGAACCTCTGCCCTATCCAACCGCCCCCTGTTCCCCGACCACCCGACCTGAACCTCCACCCCATCCAACCGCCCCCTGTCCCCTGTCTGTCCCCCAGAAACCCCTGCCCCTTATCCCACCCCCCGACTCCCTTACCATGCCACTCAGAGCAGCATGTCTGGCCACCGCACTGCCCAGCCGGAGCCAGACACGCTGCCCTACATGAGCAGGCAGCTCTGCCACCCAGAGTGCTGCCTGCAGGGCAGGAGGGACAGCAGGGGAGGGGCTGAGGGCTAGCTTCCCAGGCCAGGAGCTCAGGGGCTGGAAAGGACAGTCCCACGGGCCAGATGTGGCCTGAGGGCCTTAGTTTGCCCACCTCTGAATTAGAGCCTGTTCCTGCTTCCATTCAACTCAATGTCAAAACTACCATTGACTTCATCATGCAGTATAGGGGCCCTAAAGAGAAACTGGATCAGATAGCAGAAGATTGTGCTCTTAACACTCAATTCTCAAAACACAAGTGTTTGTACTATCATCATCTGTAGATGATGCCAAAACTGATGAGGTACACAAGATGGCTAATTATACACACGTGCAAGCATGTTTGTTCAAATACAGTATCTAGCTTTATTAAGGTTTTGTGTTTTTTTTGATTTCACACTTTTCATGTCTTGTTTGGAGGTCTAACTTATGACACAGTTCAGTAAAGAAAAGCAAGTACTTGGTATATACAAATTAAGGCAGGCATACAGTGAAATTGTTACTAAATTAAATAATACATATAACTCTACTTACATTAACTCTGAAAGCTTGTACAGTGTTATCCAGGAGAAGAATATTGCAGACCACCTCTGTATGTTGTCTGTCTCGTGCCAGCTCAGACGCTCGTACATTGTAGGTTCTGCCAGCAGGCAATCGGAAACGTGCGGTCATTACTATCCACACAAGGTCTTTAGAAAAAACAAAAATGAAAGAAGAAATCCTGTAACTGATATAACTTTAAGAAAGCAAAAGCGCATGACTTAGCAGAAAGCCAACTTCATAAGGAAGACATTCTGCTGAAAAACAGACTTATCAAACACATTTCCTATTTCTTTATAAAATGAACATTAGTAATAAAACCCTGGTATCCAAAAATGAAGTATAATATTGCTGCAGTCTTTTTTCAAATCTGAAATGGAAGTTAAGTACCTGTACAGCAACTGGAGTTCTTTGAGATGTTTTGTCCATATGAGTATTCCAGTCTAGGTGCAAATGTGCCCCAAGTGCCAAGATTACAGATTTGTTGCTCACATTGTTTATCTGGTCTATACATGGTCACCCTTGTGCCTGTTATCGAAGGTATAAAGAGCGGAGCAGGATCAATCACCACTCAAGTTCCTTCTCTATCATGGTTTCCATAATATTACAGACAGACTCTGAAGTAGAGGGAAAAGGGGGCAAGTCATGGAATACACATTTGAATGGCATCTCAAAGAACTCCAGTTACTTTACAGCAGTGATCCCCAAACTTTCGAGGGTTACGCCCCCCTGCTTCCCCCACCAGAGCCAGGGCCAGGAGCAGTGCCGCGATTCTGGTAGGGGGGAGGAGGAGACGCAGGCAGGCGTAAGGGGCCAAGGCTGGGGCCACAGCTGGGTGTGGGTCTGGGGCCGGAGCCACAGCGAGGGGCTGAGGCCCCGTGGGCAGATGCAGCTCCACTCCAGTCCCCAGCCTCGACCTCAGGCTGGGATTGGAGCCAGGGCCAGGGGCCGAGTCTTGGGGCAGGGCAGGGATCGGAGCCACAGCTGGGACCCCGGCCAAGTGCAGAGCTGCACCGAGGCTGGGGACGGGGTCAGGCGCGGAGCTGGGAGCTGGGGCCATGGCCCCAGCTGGGGGTGGGGCTGGGTGGTGCTCCCTTTCCTCTGTGCCTTCCTAGGGGGGCGCACCCCACACTTTGGGGACCTCTGCTCTACAGGTAAGTAACCTTCCCTTCTTTCTTCTTCAAGTGTTTGTCCATAAGTATATTTCAGTCTAGGTGACTTCCAAGCAACGATCTAAATATCTACCACAGACTGAAAGACTGCCCTACCAAAAGAGGCATCAGCTGCAGAAGTTGCAACCAACTTAATGTCTGGAGAAGGTATTATGGAACCCCATGCGGAAGCTTTACAGATATCATTAATGCGGACATTCCTGAGGAAAACTACCAAGATCACCCAGGTCCTGGTTGAATTAACCCTATTATTAGTTGGTAAAACTAACTTTGTCAATCATAACATAGCTTAATGTAGCCCAGCACCCACTTTGATAA
This sequence comes from Natator depressus, assembly GCF_965152275.1. Lineage (NCBI taxonomy): Eukaryota > Metazoa > Chordata > Testudines > Cheloniidae > Natator > Natator depressus. The sequence continues at coordinate 8,130,282 of NC_134244.1, read as the reverse complement.
CCTTTGGGTGAAAATAGGAGTACTCCTCATCTTCTAAATGAGGAAGGAAATGAAGAGCCTCGGAGAAGACCAAAAGAGCTTCAGTCTTTGAAGATAAAAGTGAAGGACACTTTGAATATCCAGGTTATGTAATCTAGCTTCATCATGATTAGAATACGGTTTAGGAAAAAAAATTGGCAAATGAATACCCTAATGCAACTCAGACCAACCCTAGGTATAAACTTTGGGTGAGGTCTGAGGGATACCTTGTCGATGTAGAAGACTGTGTAAGAGAAAGTTCGCTGTGAGAGCCCTTCTCTCTCCCACCCTTCCAGCTGATGTGGTCACAATGAAGAAGGGTCTTGTGACAAGTGAAAGAAAGAACATGAAACCCATGCTTTAAATGGGGCCTCTATAAGAGCTGTCAAAACCAATCTCCCTCTTCCTCCTGGGTGAAAGGAAATACCTGAATAGAAACCTTTCCCTCTTTAAGGTGGAAGCCCCTCTTCTATTACTTAAGAGATGAGAAGCCTCTCATAAAAGGAGTCCCTGAAAAGGGACAGAGAAGGTGTTGGTATAAGTTGGTGTGTGGGGAGGAGGAAACAGGTGTAGTATGGAACGGAACTGCATAATCAGATGTTACGATCTCTAAGACCCATTTGTCCATTATGTTGTTCCATGACCCCTGAAATAGGGCAACGTGGTTTCCGAATGGGAGGGAAGAAAAAAAGGCAGACCAGAAGAAAGGTTGGTTTGCAGCTCTTGACCAGCATCTCAAAAGGAATGTTTACTAGTTGTGGCTGGCTGTGAAGAAAAAGCAGGAGCAGTAGACCACCTCTTCTGAAACCCTGGCTGCTTCCTGGGGGGTTCAGTAGGCCTCTAACAGTAGAAACCAGGTAGCATAGTCTATTGTCTAGGGAAAGGCTGAGGTTTACACTACTTTCTCTTTGTTGCAGGACTGTATGTGCCGAGGGACCAAAGAGCTGCACGCAATCCTTAAGATTAGTCTTCCAACTGAAATGATTTTGTCCTTCAAATGGAAAAACCACCACTGTGGCTTGGACCTCTCTTGGGATTCCAAGCAATTGAAGCCACAATGCTGCATCCCTACAGATGTTGGCATGGAGCACAATGGTTATTTTAAACTGCTGTCTTGCAAAAGAATATTTTTTTTCAGCCAGAAAGCCTAAATGTTTCATTTTCCTTTCTCATGGGACTACCTTGGAATGCTTAGTCCATTCATTTGCAGCCACCTCCATGACAGAGCCAGGCCCCAGCTGGGAGTATTACATCCATTTGGATGGCACATAATATTCCCTGTCCTTTGTCTTAGAATTTGGGCCAGACTGTTTTCACAGGCTCGAAATGAGCTCGTTAATGGGCAGAACAACTCACCCTGACAGAGTCTCGTGTAAAATGACTAAAAGTTTGTGAGGAGCCTTCTGAACTTCCTCCAGAGGAATTTAGAGTGCATCAGCTACCCCTTTCATGAGGTCCTGAAAACTCCTATAATCAGTGGGGCATGACGGTGTTGAAGGGATTACTGTCTCATCCAGAGAAAAGGAGATGACTAGTGGTGCCTGCATGTCCTCCTCTGTGGGATGTTCTTCCTCCTCTGAAAGAAGTTTGATGAGTTTGCACTGGAGGATCCTGAGGCTGGGTGAACTGTTGCCTGAGTCAGTCTCTCAGTTTGATGATGTATGAAGGTAGTGTGCCCAAATATGCTTATTGAGCACAGTACCTTCATACATAAAGGTATACTTCCTGACAATAAAGGGGACTCAGGTTCATTAGAGACCTGCAGGTCCTTCAGTACCATATTGCTAACCAGTACCAATGCTAATGAAGCTTGCTCAGTTCCAAATGCTTCCCCAGAACCAAAGGGCCACAGGGTATCTCTAGAAGCAAAGAGGAGATTTTGACCTCTTCCCCCTACCAACCTCCCCTAAGATTTCATGGGGATGTGTGCTCCTCATCTCTTTGGAGAGGTGTTTCTCACTACCTTCTTGTAACTCCCACTGAGACTTCCTACAGGTCTCCTTCAAGGAACTGTCCCTGGAACTAATGGATAAGAACTCTTCAATCCTGAAGTCTGTTGTACAGGGGGGTGAGGGATGTCCAGATGGGCCTGGGTCCAAGGCTACCCATATGGAGCAGACTAACAAATACACCTGTAGCCTGGCTTCCCTGGATTCTTTTTGTTCTTCCGCAGAACAACTTGCACACTGCATTTAACAGGGATATATGACTTCCCTAAACAAAAAAGGCAATGAGTGTGATCACTTTTGAAGGGAAAGGCTCCTTCACAAGACTCTCAAAATATAAATCCAGGGGATTTGGGGCATTACAAAAAACAGACACCTCCTTTACTAGAAAACAAAGTGGAGAAGAGAGTTATAACTCCCTCAAACTATGCAATATAACTATAATTTAAATGCCAACAGACAATTTTACACTACCCTATACTACAAAATAGACTAAAAAAAAGTATCTACAAAATGTTCTACGGTAAGCTAAAGGAGTGAGGCTCAGAAGTGCTTCATCTCAGGCCAAGGAACTGGAGTAGCATTTAGTCCAGCATCACCCTCTACGCCGTAAGTAGTCAGTGTGCATGTGTGGCCCAGATGGACACGGCTAGCAAAACATCTGCAATCTCTAGCACGGGCACACCTACAGTGGAATAAATATATGGTTACGCGCTTGAAGAAATTTAGGATCTGTATTCAAAACTCTCTGTAATCTCTCTCTAACATGCATGATCAAAGTCCTCCTTATATTTAATGCAAATAATATACTTACCAAAAGGTTAGATGAAATAAATATAGCGCCAGATCGAAAGCCCCACTGAAGTCAGACTTTTTATGAGTTACACCGAGTGTCACTGGAAAACTGCAATACCAAATCTTTCAGATAACTAGCTGTGATGTTGATGGTGGTTACAGAAGAACTTTTCAACTTCCACAATATGCTTTAAGACTATGTTAGGTGTTATTACTTTCTCAAGGAGGTTTAAACCATTTGCTGAACACCAACATATCAGAAATTTAGGATAATATTGGCACAACTTGGGCCAGTCCCCACCTCAGGATAGACAGCGGTGGTTTGAGCATTGGCCTGTTAAACCCAGCATTGTGAGTTCAATCCTTGAGGGGCCCATTTATGGATCTGGGGCAAAAACTGGGGATTGGTCCTGCTTTGAGCAGGGGGTTGGACTAGATGACCTCCTGAGGTCCTTTCCAACCCTGATATTCTATGATTCTATGACCCAACTGCTGGATCCTATGTGCTCCTGAACCAACTGGGACTGGGCAGAGCTAGGTCACTGTTGCTAGTTCAGGATCTTTGAGGCACACTCCTGGATGCAGATGTCATCTCTGCAACCCTTCCTTGGAACATGGGGCTCTTCATTCCAGATCCCTTATACCCTGGAACCAGCAACTGAGCCCCCCTGAGTCCCCAGTTGATTATAAACACTCCCTCAGTTTCGCACTGGGTGCTCTGAGCTTCTTAATTAACCAAGTCAGGAACAACGTGACAGGCAAGCAAAGAATACAAGGAATTTCTTAGCCATGAGAACTTTACCGAAGAGCCCTAGAAAATTACAGATCTTTGGAAGACTACAGAAGTCCTCAACAACCTCTTGGATGTGTGAGACACCCCTGTACCCCATGTTCACTTTTATATGGTTATGATATATTTTGTACAAAGTCTGCCTTGTGAGGTATCATTTGAAAACTCAGTCTACTCAGCATCACTGTCCTGTTAAAATGTGTGTATCAACACTGTATATGGTGCTATGAGATTTTACTATATGCTTAAAGAAAAGGAGTACTAGTGGCACCTTAGAGACTAACCCATTTATTTGAGCATAAGCTTTCGTGAGCTACAGCTCACTTCATCGGATGCACTGGTTAGTCTCTAAGGTGCCACTAGTACTCCTTTTCTTTTTGCGAATACAGACTAACACGGCTGCTACTCTGAAACCTACTATATGCTTGTTACTGAAATATGCTGTAGCTCTGGGTAATGCCCCCAGACCATTTTCTCAAAGACAAAGGCACACTGTCACGCCAGCTAGGTGCTAAAAGGCCATTACCTGGCTTAACTGAAGATTCACCAGCAAAGGAGTTGTAAACAAGAAATTTACAATTCACCTGAAAGACAGTTGGCAGCTCACCTATGCTATGGAACTACCTGATCCGATGACCCAACAAAGACTTTTCCAGTACTAAGGGTCAGAGTATAAGAAGGGGGGAAAAAATGACTCTAGACACCTCTCCTCCGATCTTTACTCATGGTAGCAAGAACGCTTGAAAGACAAAAGGAAGCATCATTGACCTGGGAGGAGTGGTCCTAGTCTGTAGGTTTTTCCAGCCAGTACAGTGTGCTGAAGCTTTTGAAAGCTTTTTGCTTTTAAATTTATTATCCTTAGTAAAGTTTAGGAATTAGCTTGCATCTTTTTATTTCTTTTGTAACCAAGTCTGACTTTTATGACTTAACATTTGTAAATCACTTAAAATCTCTCTCTAGTTAATGAACTTGTTTTGCTGTTTTATCTAAACCATCTCTATTCATGTCAACCGGGCTGGTGCATATTCATTACTGCTTGTTGGAATGACATACTATTTGTGAGCTTTCACTGTTTAGAAGAGCCCTGAAGAGTGCAAGATACACATTTCTGTGGTTCAGGCTGGGGATATGTGGGTGTCGCCATGTATCTATTCACAAACGGCTGGGAGAGCATTCATGTAAACATCTGGGAGTGATTTTATATGCTAGTGGCTGCACATGAGCAGGCCAAGAGTGGCTGTTCTGACAGTAAAGCAGTGTAAAGGCATCCCAGGCTAGAGGGTTAGGGGACACAGCAGTTCAACAGTCAAGGTTGTACCCTGGAGAATGTCACAATGTGATCTCACCCCTCTTGTGAATCTGAGGTCAGGTTTGCATTCAAGCACAGCAGACCCTTTCCTCCCTTCTCTTCCTCTCCAGCCTGGGTCTTCTGAGATGTGGCAGCGGTCAGCCCCCTGCTTTGCAGAGAGCATTCCCCCTTAAATATAGTCTCTGACCCCTTTCGGTTCTGTGCTGAGCTGGGGAGATTCTACGTTCCAACCCTCCCCCCACTCACCATACCATCTGCACTTCTGAGTAGAGTTCATTGTCCTTATTGATGGACCTGTAGTAGACACACTCAGAGTTGCGAACTCTAGATTGCTCTGTGCCAGCTTCTCAGACAGTCATTCAGATAGGTGTCAACACCGTACCAGAAAATGACTAATCCACGACTAATCCTCAAAAAAAAAAAAAAGATGTTACAATTCACAATTTGACACAGACATATCCCCACTCTGTCACAGATCCTACATACTTTTTCATTTTTCCATTTTACTTTCATTATCTGAAAAAAAATGATAAAAAACCTCGTTGGTCATGCTGTTTTCTGTTTTCTTGGATGGGATTTTGAGGAACTTAAACATAATATTGTGCAATTTTATTTTCATATATAGAATCAGTAGCACCATGTTGGAACTTTCAAATATGCTATATTCATATAAATGCTCCAGGGCACCAACCATTCAAAAAAATGAAAAAAAAAAGCCAATAAAAGCCACTGGATTGCTTTTCTTTCTAAAAACATCTACATTTTTCAAAAACCTGATTACTTGTGAGGTGTTAATATTGATTGTTAAAAAAATTTAGTAATGGGTGTTAGTTCTCAAACTCTGTAGTACAAAACAGAACCCCAGAAGAGAAAGCTAGAGAGTGTATATCAGAACATATATAGTACTGCTGTAATATTTACTTTATAGTTCCAACTTAACCCGTCTCTATCTTCAATTTTTGGCAAAGCAGTTCTAAAGCTACTTCATCACTGTCTTTTTTCCGCATGCAGAATTAGCATGCGGTACTAAGAGGAAACCCTAGCTACATCAGGAACATTTCTTTCTAATTACATGTCAAATACTCAGCAACTTGAACTGATGCATGATAACAGGTAAACACAAACTCAGAAAAAAGCCTGACAGAAATTCAACAGTAATATTTTCCTTACACAACTCTGCAACACTGTAGTTTTAAAATGCCTGAAGCTGATCTCCCCCCGTACCCAGATAACAACATCTGAGCAATCACAAAGACAGCTGGGGCAAAGATTACTAAACTGAAGATAGAATAGTTTATGTGGTAATTTTTCCTTGCTGGTGCCTTTTACAGGTAATACAAAAAGTAGCTGAGGAGTCACTTCATTAATATCAACTTTTTGCCACCAATTTTAAACATATTTCCCATTCTGTGTTTTATAATTATTCACTTACAGGATGTATCTGTTCAAACCTCCCACATCCAGGACACTAAAGTGAACATCCTTAGTACACTGAAAAAGTTTCACCTCTCACAAAAATAAATGCATCTAGCTATCTGAAATGACTCCAAATATTTTGATTCATTTTAAACACATTGTTTTAGTCTAGTTCTTAGTGAATGACTGTGAATGTCATACCACAACTGGAAACCTGATAAATACCCTGCACTTCTAGAGCACTTTCCATCTTTAAATAAATATAAACATGGGGCAAGAAAGTAGTAGTCAAAGATAATACCCCAAGTTTTAGGTATAGATGACCAAATACAGCAGTACTATCAAAATGTCAAAAAGGGATAGGTGAGGGAAAGGAAGGGAGGCCTTATTACATTTGTTACTATTTTTAAAGTATCACTTTGACACTACATAAAACCTTTTCTTAAATGAAGCAAATCTGATTATTATCTTGTAAACTTGAGATATAGAGCATAACCCATCTTGTTTACTAGACAGAGTTGCCAACTCATGGAGATTTTTTTAAATTTCTCATGATCTAGAGATTATTAGGAGCAAACTCCAAGTTTTGCCCTTTTTCAATATAGCTGACATCTCCAATTACTTTCAATTGGACTAAAGCGACAGGCTGCCTTTAGTTAAAATGGTTCTAGAGAAATGGCACCATTACTGACAGCCGTAATGTTCACCTTAGCAAAAATGATTGCTGCCTCCCATTCTTACCAATGGGACCACAGGCAGGCTGACCCCACTGAAGATGGCTGCCCCACATGGTGTCAGGAGGCATACCTGCAAAGTGTAACTCCTCTGGAGTAACCTGCACACATTTGCCTTTTCTGTGACTCTCATCCATCCCGGTCTCCCTTTATTCTTATCACACAGTGGACTGTCTATTCCACCCCCCCCGGCCCTCTTTCCATATCTTCCTTTTTCCTGGACACAGCCTTGGCATCAACAGGGGGAGCACTGAGAGTGTCCTGCTCTCAGTTCTGTTGTCCTATTGTATAGGCTCCCTTACCATCCAGTAGAAGCAATTGCAGGAAGAGTCCAGCAGTCCTGGGCTGGAGCACACTCAATGTACTCTGAATTTTTGGAAAATTTAGCTAACTCTACCAAGCATGTGCAAATAGCAATTACCAGAAGCTTATGAACTCTGCCAAATTTGGATAGATTTTTCACAGTGAAAGAATGAGGCATTTCTCTGACCCAAATGTGACCCCTCCTGTCAAATTTCAAGTCCAAGTACAGAGATGCTAGAACTTCTCAATGAAACAGATGTAAGAACTTATCAGCAAAGCAACTTTTTTCCTAACCTCGTTCTTGGAAATGGCTGGGCATTTTTGCTGAAACTTCCCATAAAAATTCAACATGAGGCAGACTTCCAACATGGAAAGTTTAGCATTAACAGTTACATTTGGCAAAGTTATAAGCAACAGGAAAAACAAAAACAAAACAAAAAACCTACAGTGAAAAGTATTAGTCAACCTTAACTACAGGCACTGCTGCCAGCTCTGCCTACAATGATTATCCTTTATTGCTCTATCCTCTATTTGGCTTCAGCTGAATATCATTCACTACTATTTCGCCAAATACTGTAGTTCTGTGTGTATTCTAGTAATGCCTAGAAGGCCAACTAAGAGTAGGGTTACATTGTTACAGGCCCTATACAAACACAGCAAGAGATACTCTTTATCCAAAAGAGCTTACAGACAGTTACAAATTCAGTAAATTACTAGAGTAGTATAAGGGCCCTACCATCAATCAAACCCTGACCCCGCCCCTTGACCCCTCAGCCCCGCCCCCCTTGACCCCTCAGCCCCACCCCTTGACCTCTTAGCCCCACCCACCGGAAGTCCCACCCCATGGGTTATTACTTCCGGGGTCAAGGCTGCCACATGACCGGAAGCAAGGTGTGTCATGTGACACCCACCCCACCCCTTGACCCCTTTAACCCCACCCCTTGACCTCTGCCCCCCCCCACCGGAAGTCCTGCCCCATGGGGTATTACTTCCAGGGTCAAGGCTGCCACGTGACCGGAAGCAAGGTATGTCATGTGAACCCTCTAACAACTCCTCCCCCCCCCCCACCAATCAGGATGGGTTTCGCCCCGTAGGACCTCCCAGAGAGGAGCTTTGACCAATCAGGGCGAGTTCCGGGGTGGGGGTGTCCTCTCTGGAAGTGGGTCTTGTGACCCCTCTAACAACTTCTCCTCCCACCCCGCTACCAATCAGGAGGGGTTTTGTTCCGATAGGACCAAGAGGAGATTTGACCAATTAGGATGAGTTCCGGGGGCGGGGTGACCCGTCCGGAAATGATTCGTGTGACCCCTCTAACAACTCCTCCCACCAACCTCTACCAATCAGGCCGGCCCGAGAGCAGATTTGACCAAAATAGGGCAGGTTCTGGGATGGGGTGAACCACCCAGAAGAGGGGCGTATGACCCCTCTGCCAATCAGAGCGCAGCACCATCACCCCATAAGGCCCAGCGTCGGGCAGAAGAGGCTGTCTTTTACCAAGAGCGCGTGTTTTAGAAATCGTGGAAACATGGACTCCTTCACCACCCCCGTGAGAACTTCGGACTTTGTTTTAGCCCCGAGGGCCTTCAACAAACCGCGGAGAAAGCGCTACATCAGCGACAGTTCCGAGGAGGAGGAGGGGGCAATTGAGGGGAGCCCTTTGGCCCAGCCATTGATGGATACCCCGGACCCTGAAACCCAGCCGCTTGTGGGGCCCCACGATGAGCGTGATGGCCTCTTGTTGGCCACCCCCCGGGAGGAGGAAGGTGATCGCAGCTCGGGGAAGTCACTAGTGGACAAGATGAACGCTCAGGTAAATGAATGCTTAAGAAGTGACGGTCCGGATGGGGTTGTAACGGGGCTAGGAACCAGGGATTGTGTAAATCAAAAACCGAGCAGTGGGGTGCTTACGCTGTTTCTTTTTTGAAAAAAATCTCTCAACAGCTCAATGATGCCTTTCTAGAGGACCCGGAGACTCTGGACAGCGTTGCACCAAGCAGCGAAGATGAACCGGGCCCATCTTGTTTTTGCTCAACGCCAATACAAAATGTTGAAGAGGACTCCGAGGATGACGGCTATGAGGAGTTTAGGAGGAGGCTTGGCATGGAACTGACTGAGCCAGTGCCACGTCGTGAGCGTAACAAAGTCATGCGGACTATTGTACGCGTTGCTGTTTATTCTGTTCTTAATCACTGTCTTAGGGAAAAGCTTTTTGAAGATTGTGAGGGCTGTGTCATAGATGCACCAGGCCAGCGGCACCATGACTGTGTGACTTGGACTTCAGTGGATATAAACTGCAAGCTCCGGGGCCTGTGTGCTGAGCTGTGTTTGGAAAGCTTATTAAACACTGTGATTGCCATAGGTTATGCTATGCAATGTCTATGCCTAACCCAAGAACATTTAGCACAAGGGGTGACCTTGATAAATGCTGTGCAATTCAGTGGAGACCCTGACCATGTTTTAAAGAAAATGACCAAACCGGAAGATGCCTGCTTAGAGCGTTATATTGACCGTCTGGTCCGCACAAAAAGTTACAGAACCCTGCTTAAGAAAAAGGCTATTTGTAAGAAATCTAAAAGGATTAAGTTAGAAAATGGTGAGGTGCCAAACATGCGATATAAAACTTGGTAGCTGTAAATTTAAAAAAAAAATCTATTGAAAGGGCTTTGTGACTATTTGTATTTCTGTTAAAAGGTCTCTGGCCCTTAAGGGAGCTTAAAGTCTTTTTTTCTTTCTTTCTTTTTTTAATGGAGCATCTTGGTTTGTTTTGAAGGAGCTGTATGTCTTTTAAATAAAAAAAAATTGTTTGTGAGAACCTAGCTCTTGTGTCTTTTGTGTAAGAGAGACCCATTTACAGCAAAAAAAAAAAAAAAAGCTGAAATGTATGTTGTGGGAGGGGGAAAAATACCCTAAAAATGTGTTTACAATAAAACAAAACGGGGATGGTTCAGACATGTGGTTGAGTACAATAGAGTTGACTTATTCTGTTGAACTGAACGGGTTTAACCACCCCCCCCCCTCACTGAATAGCCAGGGTGACTGTGATTACTCACCCTTGTTGCCATAGGGTTAATTTTGATGGGGGTGCACCCATAGTAAGGGAGGTGGGTGGGTGAGGATGGTGAGTTCTGATTAATATGAAATGAAATAAAACCTCAGGAGTTTGCAGATGCTATTGGGCAGTTTAAATATAACCCCTGGAGTTGGTGGAACGCTATAGGCCAGTCTAAATATGGCCCAGGAGTTGGTTGAAGGCCACGGGGCACTTTTTCTAGAAATCACCCCCCGTCCCACCAAACTTTAAGCATGAAAGAACATGTTTTTAAAAACAAAAACAAGCCCCAAGACATTCATTGATATCTGCAAAGGGCCCCTCACTTGAAATGGTTACTGTAAGAAGGCCCTACAGGGTGGGGGGAACAAAAAGTATTTGAACTTAAAAAAGAAAAGCAGCCCAATTGTGCAGAAAAACTTATTCCCCACCCCCGATCACAAAAGGGAATGCTAGGGAGGGGTGATCCAATCAACCTGCTAACTATTTTGAAACAAAAGAGTTAGGATGGTGTAAAAAAAAAACAACAAAACCTCAGGTAGCTTGGAGACTGTCTCTTTCAACAGAAACTCTCTTGAATTGCTGCTGGGCTGCAAGTGGAGGTATGTTCCCTGGGTTTTTTTTTAACTCTGAAAATATATATATATTATATAATGCCATTTTTTGGCCATGCTATCTTAGTAAATAATGGTGCATATCTGTATTGCAGTGTGATCTGTTTAGCATGGAGCCAGTAACTTTAAGTTGCAGTTCATCACCAGGCCAAGGTAAAAACCATTTTTAACTGTAGTTGTGCTTAATAACTTCAGGTATTACATAGGTTGAATAGGGATTTGGGAGCTAATACTAACTAACATTTTGGCTTGTTTTTCTTACCCCAAAGACCCCAAGCACACATGGCTGGGGCAGGGCGGGGGCCAGAACAACCAGGGATCTTTTTAAAAGCATGTGGGTTTATTGAAAAGTATTTTGTTGGAAAATGTGTGTGTGTGTGTGTGTGTGTGTGTGTGTGTGTGTGTGTGTGTGTGTGTGTAAAACATAGGCGGTTTTTAAAAAGTATATGTCTACAAACTGATGGTGATGGTGTGTTTCCAATTAGCAGGGTTTTTACTTTGCAAAATGAGATGTATTTAAAAAAAAAAAATATTTGTGGGGGCTGTTTTCAAAGTGGTAGAAATAAACTCAAAACCTGTGATTGTTGTACAGCCTGAAATGGATTATTTTGTTTTAAAGCTATGACTTTTTTAAATAGAAAAAACACTCTAATGGATATTATTTTATTTTATTTTAAAGTTTACTAGACAGTTTCATGTGTTTTATTAGAATGTTGTTTGCTTTACAGCACGGTCAAAACTTGAGCGGGTAAAAATGCTCAAAAGAAAAAGGAAAGAGACAATTGAAAAGAAAAATTCACAAGTATCAGTGACAGATGGATGGATGAAGCCGGGTAAATATATTTTGCTTATTAGTCTGGTTAATTTATGAGGTTTTGTATTTTAAGTACATACATAGGTGTGGGTGAGAAAGCTGGCAAAGTTACATTTTTGTAAAATGCTTTTTTTCCCCCCTCCTGCCCCAAGCAGGCATATGCAGCCCTTCTGACAAGGCTGTAGTGGGAGCTACAAGGACCCCTCCCCGAGAACCACCAAAGAACCAGGAATCTGCTTTGAGACCTTTATCAACGCAAAACAGCACAAGAGTGCAGATGAAGCATCAGCCCAGTCCAAACCTCATTTACGTCAAACCCAAGGACAAAACAAAACACTCTGGTAAAAAACATCCATGCAAAGACAACTCCAGTTCCTCAGCGGCCACCGCCACGCCAAGCCCTGAGAAAACTGTGAGCGAAAACGCCCACATTCACAAACCCGGAACAGGCGCTCTAGGGATTGTGAATAAAAAACCAAGGATTGAAAACACCTGCGATGCCAAGGTATTGCAACCATGCAAACACAACTCCAGTTCCTCAGTGGCCACTGCCGCACCAAGCCCTGAGAAAACTGTGAGCGAAAACGTCCACATTCACAAACCCGGAGTAGGCACTCTAGGGGCTCTGAATGTGTGCAGAAACACACACATTCACAAACCCAGAGCAGGCACTCTAGGGGTTGTGAATAAAAAACTAAGGACTGACAAAGATCCCCCATATTCTAGTATTTGGGAAGAGTTTGATGCTTCATTCAGAAAACTGATGGACGCTGTATCTTCGGGGAGTCTAAAACTACGGCATTCTAAAAAGATTTGGAAAAAATACGACGCTTTGTTCAGAAAACTGATGGACGCTGAATCCTCAGGGGGCCTAAAAGAAAGGGGGGCTGGAAAGGGTGGCTCTGATCAGGCATGACTAGGTGTGGAAAGGGGTACCCTCAAGGGTGCACATCAGCTCGTGTGTAAACAAAAGGGCGGACGGCGCTTGGGGGATAAACAGATGGCTGCCAAAAAATTCCAGGCCAGGGTCGCTGTAAAAATTTTAAAAAGGGCTAAAGAGGTAATGAGGGAAAAAAAACAAAAAGAGATGCCCCCTACCAGAGGCTCTCAAACTGGCATGTCTGAAAATGGGGAGGCGAAATCAGACTCTGGTTTAGAAAATTCCCCAGAGTGCTCTCTAGACGGAGGCCCATCGACTCCCAATGCCCCTCACGGAAGCGTCTCAGAGTCTGACTCTCAATTAGTATCGGATGTAGAAGATGCCACTGATGGTTCCGTAGAGGAACCCCCAAGTAACCCTGAAAATGCAGAGGTGTATATGGAGAGAGTGAGAAGTTGGCAACGTGAATTACCTAGATTTGGGGGGTCGGTGTATTGTGAGGAGTTTCGTTTTGTCCATCTTGAGCAAATAAATTCAGCTCAACAGGCTGTTGAAGCCATACACAGAGGGATACAGCTAGTTCTTGATGATGTTAATGGTAGGGTAGGCCCTGATGATTACGTACAGTTACGTTTAGAGAGCCGTCGTTTAACTAACCCTTTGTTTTCAGTCAGAAGAACTAGGGATGAGCTGTCCGCTGAGGATTTCTTGAACCAGACCTCAAAGCTGCTTCAGAGCAATAGAGAATTGCATTTCGATGGGACGTTGCGCCTTGTTGTGACAGTTGTAAAAAATAGGGGTGGGGGCGCTCGAAGAGTTTTAAATTCTATCCTTAGTAGTCAGATTATTCATAAAAAGAGACAATGTTTAGTAGACCTGACTTACACCGGTACCAATCTATGTTTTGCGGGAGGGCTCTTGGCTGTCATGGCCGGTCATAAACCTACAGATGCAGAATTGTTAGCAGAGGCGAGAAAGTTGCACGAGAAACTGGGGTGGTCAGATCAAAAAAAGGTTATGCTCACTGATGTAGCAAAGTTTGAACAGCATTTAGGAGTTAACATACAGGTGGTGCTGTATGCGGTGAAAGGTGGCTGGGGTTTTTTTAAAACGGGGGGCCCCGTGTACCCTAAGACTTATTTCATCCTGTTGCACAATGAACATTACTATGGGGTTCTGGATGTGAAAAAGTTGTTCGGAGCAAAAAATTACTGTGAGTTTTGCCACACGGTGTACAGTCACGACCATTCTTGCAGGTATCGTTGCCGTCTCTGCTTGAGCGCAACATGCTCTGACAACATGGGTGTGCAGCTGAGGTGTCCTAGCTGTAAACTGTATTGTCGGTCCAAAGAGTGTTTAGACAGACATGTCAACTGTGCGTCAAAAAACCAAGTTGAATGCCTGTCTAAAACTTTGTGCGGTAAGTGTCAGGCGTACGTGGACAAGCAGCACAGGTGTAAAGGGAGGCGCTGTAAGCAGTGTCAGGGTTTGATCGTTGGAGATGTAGACATTCACCTCTGTTTTATGGACAGCCTTAGAAAGCTCGAATCATCAGAAAAGTATATTTTTTATGATTTTGAATGCATGCAGGAGACTGGGTTGCACACTCCCAATTATATTTTTGCAATGTCCCTAAAGCCGGAAAAATCCTGGGAATTTAAGGGTGACGAATGTCTTTCTATGTTTGTTAAGACCTTTATTGGCAAAGAGTTCCGGGACTACACGTTCCTAGCACACAATTCCAAAGGTTATGATGCGTATTTCTGCGTTAGACAGTTACTGAAGGAAAAGATGTGCATAGAACTGATCACTCAGGGCAGTAAACTAATGTGTGTGGAAGTTAAGGCCCTTGGCATTCGTTTTATAGACTCTTTAAACTTCTTGCCCATGAAGCTTAGCAAGCTCCCACAGGCGATGGGATTTGAAGGTTGCAAAGGGTATTTTCCACATTTTTTTAACACTTTAGAAAATCAAAATTATGTGGGGCCTATGCCCGGTGTGGAGCACTACGGTGTAGAAAGCATGATGCCCAGGGAAAAAGCAGAGTTTCTCGACTGGTATCAAGACCACAGCTCTGAGACTTTTGACCTGCAGAAAGAGCTTGCGTATTACTGCCAGCAGGATGTAAAAATTTTGAGACAGGCTTGTATCCTATACAGGAAATAAATTATGAATATGACGGAGAAGGTCGATCTAGTAGAGAGAGAACCCGGTAAATTCACTGAGATAAAACTGTGTATAGATCCGTTCCGGTACATAACGCTGGCATCCGTCTGCATGGCTATGTACAGGTTTATGTTTTTGGAGCCTAACACGGTAGCTCTTCTCCCTCCAGACAACTATCACAGACAGAAAAAGAGATATTCGACCCCATCTATCCAGTGGCTGTTGTATATCTCTCAAAAAGAACATATACAAATACGGCACGCTTTACAGGGTGGGGAACTACAGGTAGGCCCCTACTTTTTAGACGGTTATGCCAATATTGACGGGGTACACACAGCCTTTGAGTTTAATGGGTGTTTTTTTCACGGCTGTGTCGCCTGTCATTGTGAAAAAGCACAAAATCCTATGACGGGGACAACTTTTGGGTTTCTTTATTACAAGACGCAGCTCAAGACCGACTATCTAAAACGGCTTGGTTTTGTAGTGAGGACTCTTTGGGAGCACGAGTGGGTGTTGATGAAAGAAACAGACAGGGAGCTTGCGAGCTTTTTAAACCGAGCCCAGTTACCCCAGCCTCTCATGCCTAGGGATGCTCTTTTTGGGGGGAGGACGAACGCCATCCGTCTATATTATAAACCTAAGCCCGGGGAAGAAATCCACTATTATGATTTTACCAGCTTGTACCCTTTTGTAAACAAAACGAAAGACTACCCTATCGGGCACCCCGATATAGTTTATGACAAATTTGGACCCCTTGCAAATTATTTTGGAATTGCAAAAGTTAAAGTGTACCCCCCACGAGGCCTCTTTTTCCCATTGTTACCTGTCAGAGTGGGCGGCAAGCTTATGTTCCCGCTATGCCGAACCTGCGCGGAAACCGTGCAGCGGGAGACGTGCACCCACACTGACGAGGAGAGGGCCATCCTGGGGACTTGGTGCACTGTGGAATTGAACGCAGCCATAGCGAAGGGGTACGTGGTGGCTAAAATCTATGAAATCTGGCATTTTAATGAAAAATCTGATAAACTCTTTTCGGAGTACATAAAATTACACCTCCGCCAGAAACAAGAGGCTTCAGGGTATCCCAGCTGGTGCACAGACGAAGACAAACAAAATAAGTATGTTAACGATTTCTACCAGAAAGAAGGCGTGCTTTTACGCCGACACGAGATCAGGCTAAACCCCGCTAAACGCCAAATTGCTAAACTGTTTTTAAATTCTCTGTGGGGTAAATTCGGCCAAAGAACCAACCTACCCAATACCAGCATCGTGAGAGACCCCGACGAACTCTTTCAGTACCTATTTTCCCCCAACTACGAGGTTTCATCCTGTGAGTTTATCGACGATGAAACAGCGTGCGTATCTTGGAAGCACGCAAAAGACCGTTATTCTGTCTCTGGCTATACCAATGTTTTCATAGCCTGTTTCACCACCGCTTATGCCCGCTTAGAACTATACAACCTCCTAGACGGATTGCAAGAGCGGTGCCTGTACCACGACACTGACTCTGTGATATTTGTGAAAAGGGAGGGGGCCTGGAATCCCCCTCTGGGGGATTATTTAGGGGACCTCACGAGCGAGATCCCACCAGATCAACACATCACCGAGTTTGTGTCGGCAGGCCCAAAAACATACGGGTACAAACTGTCGGGAGGAAAGGCTTGTATGAAGGTCAAAGGTATTACCCTGAACGTAGCAAACTGTGAAAAGATCAACTTTGACAGTTTGAAAGATCTAGTCCTGGACTATTGCACGGGTCTGCGAGAGAACCCCTCAAAAAAGATAGAGGTGCAGCAACCCTCTATTGTAAGAAACAAAAATCAGTGGCAAATAGAGACAAAAACCCTTAAAAAAACACAGAAAGTCGTTTACAACAAGAGGGTCCTAGGAGAAGGGTTTAAAACCCTGCCCTACGGTTTTTGAAAAATGGATACGAGGTGGAGACACCCCTTTTCTGCAATTCTCGCGGGGCCTAGCAACTGCGGGAAAAGTTACTTTATAAAAAATGTATTGGATAATGCCAAACAAACATTGTCTGTTACGCCTGAGAATATTGTGTGGTGTTACAGTTGTTGGCAACCCTTGTATAAAGAACTGCTCTGTAAATACCCCTTTATCAATTTTGTGGAGGGTCTGCCTGATGCTTTTGACGATGACCGTTTGTTTCCTACCAATAAAGTGAACATGATTATCATAGACGATCTGATGAACTCCGCTTGTGAAAGCGATGAAATCGAGAAAGCCTTTACCAAGTACGTGCATCACAGGAACCTGAGCATTATGTATATAGTTCAGAACGTATTTTGCCAGGGAAAAAAGAGTCGCACTATTAACCTAAACACAAAATACATGGTTCTGTTCAAAAACCCCAGGGACAGATTACAAATTGCTACACTCGCTCGGCAAATGTACCCCGGCAAAGCTCAGTTCTTTCTAGAAGCTTTTGAGGATGCTACCAAAAGGCTTTATGGCTACCTGGTGGTGGATTTAAATGCTTCCACACCAGAAGCTTATAGGCTAAGAACTGGTCTTTTCCCTCCAGACTGGCCGGCAGTTTATACTTTAAAAAGAACAACAGCCCTGTATAAAAAGAGATGAATTATTGGCAGGTCCCTTTTTAGCAGCCGGGGTTGCTGACTGAAAACATGTCTAGCTGCGTGAAAAGAAACCTGGGCCTTTTAAAATTACTTAGCAAATCGTCCCCACAGCAAAGGAGGGCTATACTGTGCTCGGCCTCTGACGATCTAGTAGCAGCCATCTCAGAAATAGCGCTCAACACCTTAAAAGGAAACGTACCTTTAACACCGAAGCAAGTGCGTGTGCTGAAAAAGAAACACACGCTTATAAAAACTTTGTGTAATAAAAGGGTTTCACTTAAAAGAAAGAAGCGTCTGGTCAAGCAGTCTGGGGGGTTTATAGGACCCCTGTTAAGTTTTGCTATCCCTCTGATAACGGGGCTTTTAACTAATCGATAATGGAGTATGCAGAAAAAATGTACCTGGTGCCCAGCCGGCAGTTGGAGCAATTAAGTGCTCCCCCTCCGGCAGAGGAAAATATCAGAACGACTGCAACTCGCTTACTGGATGCTGAAATGAAATCTGTTCTTCAAAGAACTGACTTAGGTGAATATGAAAAGGCTAAACTTTACAGCACCGTGCTTCAAAGGTACCTAACGTACGTGAAGCAGAGCGATGTGGACAAAGGAAAACTAAGTCTGTTTCTACCAGAACAGGAACAGAGTGTGACTGCCAAACCCTCCGAAACACCAAAGACCTCAGACTCTGTTGCTCAGGAGGTGTTGGATAACGTGAATAAGCGTTATAAGAAAAATGCATCAGTATTGCTAAATAAGCTGGGCCAAGATAAAAACATTTCTTCATGGACCGATAAAGGGTCTTTTGTGTACAAAGGCTCTGTGGTTAATGGTTCTAACATGCTCGACTTAGTCAGGGCCGTCACCCAGACGCGCTCTGTTCCTAGCAGACATGTACCTAAAGGATGGGATGTGTTTATGAATGCCATGGCGGAACTGAACATGCCATCTTCCATCATGGGCAACGCGACCAACAGAGATCTTTTGGAACGCCTCAAGGCCTCAATCGCCGACACCGGTGTGGACCAAGAAACAGTGACCCCTTTTTTGCCATCTAAAAAACGAAAATTGGCTAAAAGAGCCGAATGGCTCAGTTTGTGATCTTTTTCACGTTCTATTTTTTTTTTTAAAACTGGTAATGTTTTGCTTTAAATAAAACATTTCTGAATTGGGTCATTGTGTTTTGTTTTTTTTTTTAAAAAACCACGCCAAACATCGATTGTCTTTAAACTCCCCACCTGGGGTGCTTTATTGGGTAACATGACTATGAAAATCGTTGCAAGATACGCATGTCTGGGCTTGTTGAAACATGCTTTGAGCAAGGCTAGGCATGGCCAAGTATTTAAATTTATTTTTTACAAAATTCATCACCATCCGGTCGTTTTGCATTAAGTCATTAGAATACAATTTTAAAATCCGGTCAAAAGATAAACCCTTGCTACGATGGTGTAAAAAAACACGCAGTGATAGCCGCAGGCAACGGAGCTGGGGTCTTGTAATTGTCTGTTGTGAAACACAATGTCTGTGGCATTTTTGTTTAAAAATTTCATAATGCTTTTAGGAAAGAACACACTGTTCGGGGGATGCCCGTATGAGTCAAAAAACTCTCCAAGGTTACGCTCCACCAGATACACGGCAAGCCAGTGTTCACCCGGTCGGCTGTGTGGATGTGTGTTGACCACCAAACCTAGGGGTCTCTGAGACAGCTTGCCGCCAGGGAGCCAATCGCAGGGAAACACGTCTAAGAAATTCTTTTTCGTGTAAGGGTCTGTTGATAAGACACGTGAGAGCTGCACGGTGTCCATGTTCACATGTAGTCAAACAGAACATTTCTCCTCTGATTTATCTCTATTACGTTGTCAAAAACCCCATACACGATCATATTGACGGTAATGGTTAAAGCCTTCCCAAAACGAATTTCTGCTCTCAGGTTCCCGGTTTTAATCAGGGAATAGTGATCGGCGCATTCCTGGTCGGGGGACAGGTCAAAGGCAAACATGGTGTAACCCTGTGCAAACTCCTCACGGTCGATTAACAGAGAACGATCTTTCATGTGTTTACCGGCCGTCTGTACCAGATTCATGTATTCTCTCACGCAGCGTCCTGCCTCGAAGTCTGGTTGCAGAGGCTTGGTCGGTATCTGCTCACCATCCACATACAAGGCCACAAAATTAATATCGTAATGCTTAAAATGAAAGGGATTTTTAGCGTAACTTCCGCTAAAGGCATCGTTATCCACGAACCCCAGGACAAGCATTTTGGGCAACTGTCCCAAGAACAGGTTCTCCTGGTTACTGACCCTGCTGCCCGCAGGGATGCTAAACACTTTCATTCCCACACGGTCCACGGGGTATTTGGCATTAGCGGTAAGCAGGGCCTCGGCGTGCCCCAGACGAACGCTCGGGGCCACACGTACTTTCTTCACAAAAAGGGATGCTGATAGAATGCGCAGTTTAAAGCCTTCGGTTCCGCTGCCCATTAAACAGAAAGGATCTTTACTGCGCGTCAGTTTAATTTTCACATCCACTCCGTTCAACAATAGTTTTTCTTGAAAAAACAGGTCGCTGTGTAGATGACCCAGAAGCTCTACTGTTCTGCTTTGAGCGGTCAGCTTTGCACGCCTCACAAACCCTAGATTCTCGCCATCCAAGTCTGTGTCTTCCTGTTGTCCGGCAGTGTCTTTGTAAAAGAGGCCAGCGGAAAATTGCGTGGCGAGGGTGTCGTTGCTGTAATTGAGCACCGATTCTATAAAGGCCCTGTAAGGGTAACAGTTGTTGCTTTGGCTTACAAGACGGTCTCCGAGCGTGACATCCAGCTGACTAAAAATAGAGGCCACTGGGTAATTCACCAGGCCCACCTCGGCACCCGTGTTGAGTTCAGTTCCGTCTCCTTTTACAATCTTGCAACACAGGTACAGCAGTGTGTTGTTTAAATCCATATAATCTACGCCATTCCCTGCTATAAAGAAGTCAATGGGGGCAGACTCCGTAACGGCCGACAGAGGTGGCACCTCGATGTAGATGCTTTTCTCAATGCTGGTCTGCGTAGGGGCTACTTGGAACAAGTCTAGTTCGGATTTGATGCATTCTTCAGACCCGCAGTGAACGAAAGCCATGTTGATTAAAATATATCTCTCGTATCAGCCAGCGAGTGTTTCCTCTTTCGCCCAGGCTTCCTCTTGGACTTTCGCTTATGGCCAACCCTGCGGGTCAAAGCCCTTCTTTTAAAGGGTTTCGGGGGACCTGCGCGTCGCGGGTATGACTCATTTCTCTTTCTCTTCTTCCTCCTTTTAATGTACATCAGCCCCGATCATTCCTGTGAAGCTGTGTTCCCCACCTTCTCCAGAACAGCGCGGGAGACGTGACCTACCACGTCTTTAGCTATGTTTTGAGCGGCGGTTTTTACGTGGGGTTTAATAATCTCTAGCCCCCTCCTCAAAAGCGGTACGGCTTTTCGAAAGAGGCTACGGAATATTCCACCCACGCCTGCCCCATACATCACGGGGGCCCCATGATATCCAGGAAGGGCGTATCCCGCCTGGGCTTTGTAATAGTTTCTGTAGACGTTGGGGTCGCCGTAATTTTTTAGGATCGCCATAATACTGTTTTGCTTTTTTAGAAAACTCGCTCTCTCCGGGGGCGCAGGTGTAGCTTGATGATCACCTTGCCAAAGCGAAATGAGACGCTTTTGTTCTGATCTGTCTTTATTTCAGTGGTAATTGTGTCGATGTGGTGTTTACTGATAGGGACGTAATGAGGTTTATCGTAGGGGATGGTGACAAACTCGTTGTTCCTTCCTTGGACGGGGACACAACGTAACAGGGGAACAGAAAAGTCCCCCACAAACTGATGTTCTACGATATCCGTGTACAGATACAAGGAATTAAAACCCCCTGTAATGTCTGCCGAGAAAGGGAATTTTTGGACGCTGTGTTTGGGGCCCAAGCCCAGAATGTTAGCTAGCTCCCCGCTGGTAGAAAACATATAAGTAAAAGCGGCGGATTTAAGTCTAATTTTTCTACCCACAGGGTCATAGTTCATGACCATCTCAGGCGGTCCGGGGTGACGAGCTATGATACTGTTCATATGATCCAGTAATTCGGGTATGGACGCGTAATAACCTCGTCGTAGGATGAAACTCCATGCCATATCTCCAAAGGTGACTTCAAAAGGGGTGTCTTCGTTGATAGTGTTCCAGCTGTGCGGGTATTGTATTTCCACTAACCCCACCTCCCAGGCACCCCGGAGATCCAAGGGCTTAATTAGCCGTATTGTAAAGTTCGAGCTGGTGTTTTGGGGAAAAACTGCAGCGCTGGCGTTGCTGGGCAAAGTAATGTAAAACCCGCCGTCGCTCATCTTCTCTGACTTTGCGGGGAAGAATAACTTTTGTTTGTTTGTTGTTTGCGTCTAAATGTCACAGAGTTGAGAAGCTTTCACCCAGCTGTTAAACTTATCAGGCCACCCCAACCATTTTACCAGTAGTTGCTTTTTTCTCCCTTTTCCTTTCTCCGCTAGAACTTTTTCAACCCTGTAAATCCTGTCTCGTTTGGGGTTTACTTTTTGTAATTCTTCAGGGTAAAAAGATCCAGTAACTGTCTCACCCTCGTAGTCTTTTAATCGGTATACAGGTCTGTGACCCCTGGTTAAGCCTTCATCCACTATGAATATCTCATCGGTAAATGTCTGTTCATAACCTTTTTCGAAAGCTCCTTTGGTTTTAGATAGTCTCACGTGGTCGCCTTTTCGAAAAGGGGCAACAACCGGTTTTATTTTAAAATCATCTCCATAAACCATTTTCCATACCTTCAGAGAATTTGAAGGGTTAACATCAGCGGGTCTGGTATGTATAGTTCTGTGAAAGCTCTGGTTGTAACTCTTTATAAAGTCAGGTAACACATCGATGTAGCGAAAGGTGTTATGGGCTGTAAAATATCTCCACATCCTAGTTTTTAAAGTTCTGTTAAACCGCTCCACAACCCCTGCTTTGACTTCATTATTAGTAACAAAATGGTGAATGCCATGCCGTTTTAACAATCTGCTTAAGGGTTTGTTTAAAAATTCTTTCCCCCGATCGGTTTGTAATTTTTGAGGCACACGCCCTTCGCTAAAAATAGCTTTAAAGGCCTTGCATACCTCACCACTCGTCTTGTCCCTTAGGCCTAAGGCCCAGGCATATTTGGATAGAATGTCTACCACTGTTAAGATGTACTTAAAATTGCTGTTCTGTTTGGAGAACTGGTGCATATCCACCAAATCTGCCTGCCATTGCGCATCCACATCTGAAACAATGGTCTTGTTTCTTTTAAAACGTATTCGAGCCGGTTTGTGTAAAGTATAAGCATCCTGGTCTGAAAGCCAAGCTGTTACTTGTCTTCTATTTAAAGTTTTACTATGCTTTTTGGCCACTTGAAAAAGAGGGTTCACCCCGCCAAAGCTCCCAACTTCCCCGGGGGTGTAATATATTTTCTTTAACAGAGCCGCCTGTGGAGACATGACTGTTACTGGTACCATCTTTTACTAACACAAGTGTGGGTGGGGGACAACATTCATATTAACACGTTTAAATAAGTTTTATTAATCGCCTGGTTTAACACAACCTTTTACAACCGCCTGTAAAAATGGACGCCATGACTCCTAACATGAGGGTGTCTGTGCTGGTTCATTCTTCCATTTTGTCCTTTTCCTCTTGAGATCTGTGTCTCAGACATGAGCAAAAACAGCTGACGCATGATACATTTACTCCCACAGGGCTACCGATGTGTAAGTTCTCAAAGGCCTCCAGAAAGGCATCATCGAGCTGTTGAGAGATTTTTTTTTTCAAAAAAGAAACAGCGTAAGCACACCACTGCTTGGTTTTTGATTTACACAATCCCTGGTTCCTAGCCCCGTTACAACCCCATCCCAACCGTCACTTCTTAAGCATTCATTTACCTGAGCGTTCATCTTGTCCACTAGTGACTTCCCCGAGCTGCGATCATCTTCCTCCTCCCGGGGGGTGGCCAACAAGAGGCCATCACGCTCATCGTGGGGCCCCACAAGCGGCTGGGTTTCAGGGTCCGGGGTATCCATCAATGGCTGGGCCAAAGGGCTCCCCTCAATTGCCCCCTCCTCCTCCTCGGAACTGTCGCTGATGTAGCGCTTTCTCCGCGGTTTGTTGAAGGCCCTCGGGGCTAAAACAAAGTCCGAAGTTCTCACGGGGGTGGTGAAGGAGTCCATGTTTCCACGATTTCTAAAACACGCGCTCTTGGTAAAAGACAGCCTCTTCTGCCCGACGCTGGGCCTTATGGGGTGATGGTGCTGCGCTCTGATTGGCAGAGGGGTCATACGCCCCTCTTCTGGGTGGTTCACCCCATCCCAGAACCTGCCCTATTTTGGTCAAATCTGCTCTCGGGCCGGCCTGATTGGTAGAGGTTGGTGGGAGGAGTTGTTAGAGGGGTCACACGAATCATTTCCGGACGGGTCACCCCGCCCCCGGAACTCATCCTAATTGGTCAAATCTCCTCTTGGTCCTATCGGAACAAAACCCCTCCTGATTGGTAGCGGGGTGGGAGGAGAAGTTGTTAGAGGGGTCACAAGACCCACTTCCAGAGAGGACACCCCCACCCCGGAACTCGCCCTGATTGGTCAAAGCTCCTCTCTGGGAGGTCCTACGGGGCGAAACCCATCCTGATTGGTGGGGGGGGGGGAGGAGTTGTTAGAGGGTTCACATGACATACCTTGCTTCCGGTCACGTGGCAGCCTTGACCCTGGAAGTAATACCCCATGGGGCAGGACTTCCGGTGGGGGGGGGCAGAGGTCAAGGGGTGGGGTTAAAGGGGTCAAGGGGTGGGGTGGGTGTCACATGACACACCTTGCTTCCGGTCATGTGGCAGCCTTGACCCCGGAAGTAATAACCCATGGGGTGGGACTTCCGGTGGGTGGGGCTAAGAGGTCAAGGGGCGGGGCTGAGGGGTCAAGGGGGCGAGGCTGAGGGGTCAAGGGGCGGGGTCAGGGTTTGATTGATGGTAGGGCCCTTATACTACTTACTAGGACTAAATTCTATTGATACTATTCTAAATTCTTTTGATACTCCCAATGTATCAATGGGTGATGCATGTAAACATTTTGCTTTGTGCTGTGTCAGGGTCGGGTGCAACCTCTCCGCCAAGTCTGTGTCCCAGGGGAGAGGGGTGGACTGCAGGGTGACCCCCCACCTCTGTGCAGCTAGTGGCCTGTGCTCCCCACTGCCATGCTGGAGCCGTCACCACAATTGCCCTTCTAATCTATTGTCTGTAACAATTTTGACTCTAGACTAATAACTGTACAGTCACATGCTGAGTACTACTTAGCCATGGCACTCAGTAAGGCCCAAAACTGGCAAAGCAGTAGTTTCAATGGGGATACTAAGGTGCTAAACTTTATGCACATATTTAAGTGCCATGCCAGATTGTTGGTTCTTTTCTTTATCAAGATCATGGCCTAACTTCACTCCAAAAGATGTGCTGCCCTTTAGGGTAGGTCTACATAGCAATGAAAAAACTTATGACTGGCCATGCCAGCCAAATCCAGCTCGCGGGGCTTGGGCTGTGGGGCTGTTTCATTGCTGTGCAGACTTCTGGACTGGGACTGGAACGCAGGCTCTAGGACCCTGCTGGGTGGGAGAGTCCCAGGGCTCCAGCTCTAGTCTGAGCCCAGAAGTCTGCACAACAGTGAAACAGCCTGAGCCCAACAAGCCCAAATCAGCTGGCACGGGCCACCCGCGGGTTTTTCTTTACCATGCAGACATACCCTTAAAGCAGTGGTGGGCAACCTGCGGCCCGTCAGGGTAATCCGCTGGCAGGCCGCGAGACAATTTGTTTATATTGACCATCCACAGGCACGGCCGCCCGCAGCTTCCAGTGGCCATGGTTCGCCATTCCCAGCCAATGGGAGCTGCAGGAAGTGGTGGCCAGCACGTCCCTGCAGCCCATGCAGCTTCCTGCAGCTCCCATTGGCCGGGAACGGTGAACCGCAGGTTCCTGTGCCTGCAGACGGTCAATGTAAACAAACTGTCTCATGGCCTGCCAGCTGATTACCCTAATGGGCCGCAGGCGGCCCGTGGGCCGCAGGTTGCCCACCACTGCCTTAAAGTCTTCTGTACTTGGCATACATGGAAATATTAGCATTGCCACCTGCTCTGTGGAGCCACAGAGATGTGCTAATCAGTAAGGAATTTATTAGTCAAAAAACATTGCCTGAATCTTGTCGTCTGTATTGTTACAGACACTTGCTGACTGGTATTTTGAAATAAATTACCAAAATAACTGAAAATGACATGATTATATTGTGTTATTTTGACAAAAAATATGCAGAATTTTTAAATATTGTGCACAGAATTTTTATTTTTTTGGTGCAGAATTCCCTCAGAAGTAACCATTATACAACGCACTGGTGAGACCTCATCTGGAATACCGTATGTAATTCTGGTCTCCTATGGTTAAGAAAGATGAAGTCAAACTGGAAGAGGTGCAGAGAAGGACTACCAGGATGATCAGAGGAATGGAAAACCTACCTTACGAGAAGAGGCTCGAGCTTAACTTGTTTAGCCTAACCAACCAAATGAAGGCTGAGGG
This sequence comes from Natator depressus, assembly GCF_965152275.1. Taxonomy (NCBI): domain Eukaryota; kingdom Metazoa; phylum Chordata; order Testudines; family Cheloniidae; genus Natator; species Natator depressus. Next base: position 8,104,265 of record NC_134244.1, on the reverse strand, counting down.
GATATATGATTGCTGTCTATAAACACATCAGGGATTAACACCAGGGAGGGACAGGAGTTATTTAAGTTAAATGCCAATGTCGACACAAGAACAAATGGATATAAACTGGCTCTCACCAAGTGTAGGCTTGAAATTAGATAAAGGTTTCTAACCATCAGAGGAATGAAGTTCTGGAACAGGCTTCCAAGGGGGAAAGGGGGGAGAACTAACTGGTTTCAAGACTGAGCTTGATAAATTGATGGAGGGAATGGTATGATGAGATTGCCTACAATGGTGTGTAGCTAATCTGCCATTGGTGGTAGCAAATATACCCAATGGCCAGTGATGGGACACAAGAGGGGGAGGACTCGGAGACACTACAGACAATTATTTGCCAGGCATCTCACTGTTGGGGTCTTGCCAAAATGCTCAGGATCCAACTGACCACCATATTTGGGGTTGGAAAGGAATTTTCCTCCAGTTAGATTGGCAGAGACCCGAGGGGTTGGGGGAGGCCTTCCTCAGCAGCATGAGGCATAGGTCCCTTGCTGGTTTAAACTAGGGTAAATGGTGGATTCTCTGTAACTTAGTCTTTAAATCACGATTTGAGGACTTTAGTAACTCAGCCAGAGGTTATGCATCTATTACAAGAGAGGGCAGGCAAGGTTCTGTGGCTTGCAGTGTACAGGTGGTCAGACTAGATGACCATGGTGGTCCCTTCTAGTCTTGAAGTCTATGAGCCAGAATATCAGGTGATAAAACCAAAGTGAAATCCTTTATTTACCCTGCTTATCAAAGGAAAAACTAAAACAACCACTTCATTTCCATGCCCTCCCTTTCCACTGTGTCAAGGAATAACTACTTAAACCTTCCTTCATCCATCCTATCCCTAAAAAGGGGTTTCTTTATGCATTCCAGTACAAAAACAAACAAAAAATAAAAACCCCTTCTCACGGTCACAAGAGTTCAGACCCCAATACACAAAAGGAAAATGATTATGGTCTTCAACTAGTTAGGGTAAAACAGGAAACTGTTTAGTCCCTAAAACAAAGCAAGGTGACAATTATAGTCTTTCAAGGACAATGAGAAACTGGTTACAGTAACACTCACTCACAGTTTTTCCAGAAGTCTAATTATAAGAATGTTACACTCAAGAGTAGAAGCAGGCAAACTGCACCTGCTGGAACAGAGGAACAAGTTAATAAAGCACAGGAAGCTGCCTAGCATATGTATTTGACCTCTTATTCTCCATCTCTGACTAGAAGAGGTTGTAAAATACGATGCTGGCTGGGGTGGGGGTGGGGGGGGGGGAGGTATAAAGATCAGTTTGTTCCAAAACTATTTAAGATATTTAAATAGATATGACGAAGACAAAAAAGAGCTAGTTTATTACTACACCAGAAAAACCTATAATTTGTTATGTTTGGAGGGGAATTTAACGTATCTAACATACTATGCCACACATACCAATGCAAGCTTCATTTCTGATTAATTTGAAAAAGGAAACATTTTAGAAACTATGTTGCTAGGGGAGAACTAACCTGGGTTGGATATTAACACTATCAGCATCTTCATATCAATGCTGTTAGAAGCCGTAGGATCCAAAAGCCCAGGAGTATCTGCCAAAATTGGCAGCTTTAGCCCTAGCCACGGCATCTGTGGTGTGAAGCCTTTGAAGCTAACTAGTTTTAACTGAAAGCAGTCTGAATTGGAGAGAGAAACTGACAAAATTAAGAAAAAGCTTTTATTATACTCGTAGCCAAGTTCAGGTTTAAATTTGGCTGGTAGTAGAATGGAAGTATTAGGAGAAGGGAGAGAAGGATGGTTGTTTGTGTTCTGTTCAGAGTTGCTAAAACCCAAGCCACATTAACTTCAAAGGATTTACACAGAACAGTTGCCATTTCTAGGGCTGAAGATGAAGGTTTCAGTAAAGACACTAAAGCAGGGGTTCTCAAACTGGGGGTCGGGACCCCTCAGGGGGTTGCGAGGTTATTACATGGGGGGTCACGAGCTGCCAGCCTCCACCCCAAACCCCACTTCACCTCCAGCATTTATAATGGTGCTAAATAGATAAAAACTGTTTTTAATTTATAAAGGGGGTCGCACTCAGAGGCTTGTTATGTGAAAGGGGGGTCACCAGTACAAAAGTTTGAGAACCACTGTACTAAGGGGTAGATTCTCAAAGTGTACACAAGGATTTACCCATTAAAATTTCACTGGTTTCAGAGTAGCAGCCATGTTAGTCTGTATCCACAAAAAGAAAAGGAGGACTTGTGGCACCTTAGAGACTAACAAATTTATTTGAGCATAAGCTTTCGTGAGCTATAGCTCACTTCATCGGATTCATCATCCGATGAAGTGAGCTGTAGCTCACAAAAGCTTATGCTCAAATAAATTTGTTAGTCTCTAAGGTGCCACAAGTACTCCTTTTCTTTTTGTAAAATTTCACTGTCATTCAAGCAAGTTAAGTGGCTAAATCCTCGTGCATCACTTTGAAAATTTAACGTAATTCCTCAAAGGTCAGCCCTAAGGAAATAAAGCCCTCCAATGCTGGTAAAGTCCTTTTAAGCAAATTAAAATGAACACAAATTATATCCCCCCCCCCCCAACAACTTATTTTTTTAAAAACTCCAATTTAAAAAAAAATTAACACTTTTTAAAAATAAAACCAGACAGCTCCATCAGAAGAACTAACAAGTGACAGGGTACATAACCAGTGAAAGATACCACTATTACCCAGGGTGCAGTTCTTTGGCCAAAGGGAGAGTGTTTTCAATAGCTATGGGGTGCTGATCTCAACAGCTACACATGCTGTCATTGGTTATTCTCTTTATTATTAAACTACACTAGATCTATTTACATTGCTGGCTTTGTACACATCTAATTTAGAAGTATGCTCATGTTATGAATTGCTAAACTGCAAACATTTCTACTTGAACTGAATAAAAAATAATTAACTGTACACATATTTCACACATACCAAGATTTTAAACTTACTTCCTTTTTATATCTATTTGTTCTCTTTACACTGAACTGACATTGACAGAAGCATGCAAAAGATATTCATTTTGTGAACAAGTACTGAGAGAAAAAACTTTCTTCTTACATTGATTACTAGGGTTTTACATAGAAAATTAATTTTTAAAACCTACAGGCATTTTGTAATACTGAATGTAAATGCTTTCTTCTTATAGACTGAAATACAATCATAATATTTTAAAAGTCTCAGCAACATTAAATTAGCAGAAACAATGAGCAATGATTAATACAGTGAGAAAAGCCACAATGTTTTCTACCATGCCAACATAGACCCTCCAACAGAAATAACAAATGAAGATTTGGCAATGGTTTGAAAAATTCTCTTTAAAAATAAAATGTAAGATATCAAGAAAAGTCTCTTGCCCACAATGGCAATGGGCACTAATATACAAAAGTAGAAAAAAACTGAAATCTTTGACTTAAATTGGAAGAATGGGAAAACACATATTACCATCAACATAAAAAGAATAGTACCCCATACTATCTAAAGTGAACTAAATTCAAAACATGCAGAAAACCGCATTGCATATACTATGCATAGCTCTTCATTTCAGACTGTGCTGCTACTTATCAACAAATATGCAGTAGGTGATCAGGTTTTCTTGTCCTAATACAAACAGTAAACTGGATTTAAAGAAGATCAGGCAGGATTTTCAATTCTTTTAACTGTCAGAATATGAATTATTATCCCCTTCACTAAAACCGTCATATTGAGTGGAACCATCTGAGTCACATTTTTCTGTTTTGAAATTAAAGTTTCTGAATTTTCATAAGCAGACATGGATAACCAAGAATAATCCAGAGCTGAACACAAATGACGCACCATGCAAAAATTCAACTTGTATACTCGTTCTGTTTTTTTCTTAAACTTACTTTTGTTTAGTAGTTTTATTTTAGTGTGAAAGAACACTCTCTGAAAATACCTCTCAGGTGTTGATGTTCAGCAACAGAAAGACACAAATGGATGTGTCCCTTAATCACCTGGACTGAGTTACATTCATTAGCAAGTTCAGTATTCATTGAAGAATGAAAGAAACATCACAGTGTTGTTAAACTCCATAATTAAAAATAGAACAATAAAAATGAGGGTTAGAAGTGAAACCAGCTAAAATAAAAAGTATTGTAAAGAATGATCTAACACCACATGCAAGGTTAATAAGTGCTCAGAAAATAGCAAGCTACAGGCTACTGTACTATCATACCCATAAATTTCTTCATAGATTCATAGAGTCTGAGGCTAGACGAGACCATTAGATCATCTAGTCCGACCTCGTGTGTAACATGGGCACTTATATTTCACGTAGTTACCTCTGTACTGAGCCCAATAACTGTGTATGGCTAACACATATCTTCCAGGAAAGCATCCAAGTCTTGATTTGAAGACATCAAGAGATGGAGAATCCACCTCTTCCCAGGGTAGTTTGTTCCAATGGTTAATCACCCCCTCTGTTAAAAATCCATGCTTTATTTCCCATTTGAATTTGTTTCATTTCAGCTTCCAGCCAATGCTTCTTGTTAAGTCTCTCTCAGGTAAATCAAAGAGCCTTTTAGTATCTAACCCAGGAGCCTATCCTTGCAACAAAGCCCGATGCCAACTCTGTCCACGTATCTACTCAAGTGACACCATCATAGGACCTAATCACATCAGCCACGCCATCAGGGGCTCGTTCACCTCCACATCTACCAATGTAATATATGTCATCACGTGCCAGCAATGCCCCTCTGCCATGTACATTGGCCAAACCAGGCAGTCTCTACACAAAAGAATAAGCGGACACAAATCTGACATCAGGAATCATAACATTCAAAAACCAGTAGGAGAACACTTCAACCTCTCTGGTCACTCAGTAACAGACTTAAAGGTGGTAATTTTGCAACAGAAAAACGTCAAAAACAGACTCCAACGAGAAACTGCTGAACTTGAATTGATTTGCAAACTAGATACCATTAACTCAGGCTTGAATAGAGACTGGGAGTGGCTGGGTCATTGCACAAATTGAATCTATTTCCCCATGTTAAGCATCCTCACACCTCTTGTCAACTGTCTGAAATGGGCCATCTTGATTATCACTACAAAAGTTTTTTTTTCCTGCTGATAATAGCTCATCTTAATTAACTAGCCTCTTAGAGGTTTCAGAGTAGCAGCCGTGTTAGTCTGTATTCGCAAAAAGCTGTAGCTCACGAAAGCTTATGCTCAAATAAATTTGTTAGTCTCTAAGGTGCCACAAGTACTCCTGTTCTTTTTAAATAAACCTTGATTCTTGGCTCTACCCTATTGCTGACAGGGGGGAATCAATCACTCAGACTTCAGACACTGGGTCTGAACAAAGATCTAAGGGCTCAAGCCAGATGCTCCACACAGAGGCATGAAAAAACAGACCTGTTACCCAGCCTGTTCAGGGATCCAAAATCCCAGCCACAAAGTAACAAAATCAGACAGACTGACCAAACACACAACTCACCAAGTCCATTTACTTGCAAGCACACGATTCACATTTACAGTCCCCAAAACTCCCATTAGCCACACCTGCTCATCTAGCAACTGACTTATATACTATGTCTCGCTGCCTAGCTCCCTCTCCTCATTGACAGGGAGAAATTAATCATTCAGACTTCAAAACTGGGTCTTATCAAGGACCCAAGGGTTCTGCGCTGAGAGACACAAAAACAGACCTCTCAAAGATTACTGAGTAACACTAGGATTACTGTAACAAAACAAAAGTTCTTTAAGTTTATTTTGTACATCTGAAAGCAGCTTGTGTATATGAAGTTGCACTATTTGCCTTCCACAAGTCAGTCATTTCCCTATTTTTGTTTATATTGTATACAGAAACGTCAAAAAGAAAGAACTTTCTAAAAGCAGGAAAGTCACTGTAAACTCAACAATTGAAAGGGGAATTCAGGAGCAGTACCCAAAATTGCTTTTTAAATTTAATTTTTATTAAGCTGAATTGATTTCAAGTTGACTGTGTCCTTTTAAACCATTGGTGGTCCTTTTGACTCTTGAAATATATACAAATTTAGTTAGCACCGCACTTCACAAATAACAAGCTATTGTCCACAGAACTCAATACTGACAACCCAAAAAGGATTAATAAAAATAAATAATTCTTGATAAAAGCAACAAATCATTCCAAATTAAAGCTCATGTCAGAAATAGCAAATCAAACATCTGTCAAAAATTGTCAAAAATAGAAATGTATCTTACAGCCTTTTTTGAAATAGTGTATTGACTAATTAGAAGTTTAAACTTCCAGCCAATTACTGCAAACTTGTCTGAATATACTGAGTAAATATTCCATGGGCCAAAGTTTAGTGTTACTACAACCGCTACCACACTGATCAAATGGCCAGGAAGAGAGTCAGACCTCAAAACGTACCCTTAGGTCCAAATGCTACAACAGGGGTGGGCAAATTACGGCCCAGGGGCCGCATCTGGCCTTTCAGATGTTTTAATCCGGCCCTGGAGCTCCCACCAGGGAGCGGAAGCCAGGGGCTTGCCCCGCTCTGTGCGTGCCATGGATCTGCATGGCTCCTGGAAGCAGAGGTATGTCCCCCCTCCAGCTCCTATTCATAGGGAAAGCCAGGGGGGCTCCGCACACTGCCCCTGCAGCTCCCATTGGCCAGGAACCAGTCAAAGGGAGATGCAGGAGTGGTACCTGCAGATGGGGCAGTGCGCAGAGCCACCTAGCTGCGCCTCCACATAGGAGCCGGGGGAAGCTGGGGAGGACATGCTGCTGTTTCCGGGAGCTGGTTGAGGTAAGCGCCACCCGGAGCCTGCCCCCCTCCCATGCCCCAACCCCCTGCCCCAGCCCTCATCTCCAGCCCCATCCCAGAGCCCTCACCACCCCCGCCCCAGCCCGGAGACCCCTACCACATCCTGAACTCATTTCTGGCCCAACCCCAGAGCCCGCTCCCCCAGCCAGAGCCCTCACCCCAACCCCCAATTTCATGAGCATTTATGGCCCGCCATACAATTTCCATACCCAGATGTGGCCCTCGGGCCAAAAAACTTGCCCACCCCTGTGCTACAAGAATATAACTGTTTTCCTATTTAATTATATAGAGAAGTGCCAGTTCATTCTTAACAGTTAATTTTTAATAGTGTTTAATATTAAACATCTAACATTATTAATGACTTGACTAAAGACAGCAGTCAGACTGAATCAAAAGACTTTTATCCCAAATATTTTATCTCCCAATACACAGCAGCTTTGCAAAAATCTTATGAAAATTTGCCAGCCAGGCACAAAATCTACTTGCATGCTATTGCCCACTATCATAGTTACAATGAAATAATGTTATCGTATATACACAAAAGAAGCTACGTGCCCTAGGCTGGTGAGGAAACAGAACTTTACAAGGCTACTATTCAACCTTTCTACAATCAGTTCACTTTGCCCCTACATATAATACAGAATTTAAAAAAAAAAAATTATAAATCACTAAGGCCCAAATTGGACTAAACACTTTGCTGAATCAGGAGTAATGTAAATAAAATCTTTAAATTTTAGATTTTTGTTGTTTAAAATACTTTTGAGTAGAATTGTAGGGCATTTCCTGGACTGCATTTCTCATAACCTCCTCTGTTATGCGGTGCCAGAGCATGACATTAGGATCATGTGTTGGCAACTGAGCCTCATTTAACCTCTCAAAGTATTGTTTCCAGTTCTCCTTCACTTGTTCAGTTATTATCAGGAATCTCCCAGATCATTATTTACAAATGGTATTACAATACCATCCCCCTTCTCTTTGCCTCTTGTTTTGCAATGCTAGAGATTTTTGCCAGCCAGCTGTAGGTTGTTTACAAGCTTAGCATACAAATCATGTGGGACAGTGGCTCTCAACCTTTCCAGACTACTGTATCCCTTTCAGGAGTCTGATTTATCTTGCGTACCCCAAAGTTTCACCTCACTTAAAAACTACATGCTTACAAAATCAGACATAAAAATACAGAAGTGTCTCAGCACACTATTACTGAAAAATTGCTTACTTTCTCATTTTTACCATATAATTATAAAATAAATCAATTGGAATATAAATATCATACTTAATTTTCTGTGTATAGTATCTAGAACAGTATAAACAAGTCATTGTCTGTATGAAATTTTAGTTTGTACTGACCAGGAGAGCTGGCTGTATTTTAAAGAATCCTCATTCAGGTTACAGGAACAAACCATCCCGATGTGTAGAAAGAATAGTAAATATGGCAGGCGACCAGCTTGGCTTCACAGTGAAATCCTTGCTGATCTTAAACACAAAAAAGAAGCTTATAAGCAATGGAAGATTGGACAAATGACCAGGGAGAAGTATAAAAATATTGCTCGGGCATGCAGGAGTGAAATCAGGAAGGCCAAATCACACTTGGAGTTGCAGCTAGCAAGAGATATGAAGAGTAACAAGAAGGGTTTCTTCAGGTATGTTAGCAACAAGAAGAAAGTCGAGGAAAGCGTGGGCCCCTTACTGAATGAGGGAGGCAACCTAGTGACAGAGGATATGGAAAAAGCTAATGTACTCAATGCTTTTTTTGCCTCTGTCTTCACAAATAAGGTCAGCTCCCACACTGCTGCATTGGGCAGCACAGCATGGGGAGGAGGCGACCAGCCCTCTGTGGAGAAAGAAGTGGTTCGGGACTGTTTAGAAAAGCTGGACGAGCACAAGTCCATGGGGCCGGATGCGCTGCATCCGAGGGTGCTAAAGGAGTTGGTGGATGTGATTGCAGAGCCATTGGCCATTATCTTTGAAAACTCATGGCGATCGGGGGAGGTCCCGGACAACTGGAAAAAGGCTCATCTTTAAAATCCGGGGAACTACAGGCCAGTCAGCCTCACCTCAGTCCCTGGAAAAATCATGGAGCAGGTCCTCAAGGAATCAGTTCTGAAGCACTTAGAGGAGAGGAAAGTGATCAGGAACAGTCAGCATGGATTCACCAAAGGCAAGTCATGCCTGACTAATCTAAATTGCCTTTTATGACGAGATAACTGGCTCTGTGGATGAGGGGAAAGCAGTGGACGTGTTATTCCTTGACTTTAGCAAAGCTTTTGATACACTCTCCCACAGTATTCTTGACAGCAAGTTAAAGAAGTATGGGCTGGATGAATGGACTATAAGGTGGACAGAAAGCTGGCTAGGTCGTTGGGCTCAACGGGTAGTGATCAATGGCTCCATGTCGAGTTGGCAGCTGGTATCAAGCGGAGTGCCCCAAGGGTCGGTCCTGGGGCTGTTTTTGTTCAATATCTTCATTAATGATCTGGAGGATGGCGTGGACTGCATCCTGAGCAAGTTTGCAGATGACACGCAACTGGGAGGAGTGGTAGATATGCTGGAGGGTAGGGATAGGCCTGTACCAGCCGACTCGGACTTGTAGGGCTCGGACTGCAGAGCTGTTTCATTGCTGTGTAGACTTCCAAGCTCTGGAACACAGCAATGAAACAAGCCCACAGGCCAGCCGCGGGTTTTTCTTTGCTATGTAAGCATATCCTCAGAACAGGACTTCACTTTAGCAACTTATCTACCAACTCAATTTATACTTCTGGTATAATTTCTAAAACTTCATTGAGGAAGAGTTAAGGTTGAAAGGGTATGTTTCTGTACCAGCCAGCCAACACCAAAAAACAATACATTTATTTTACAAATGCACTGTAGTTTACACACAAATCAAAACAAGTTATTGGAGATTATAAAATTTATAATATACTGTAATGCTCCTTTAAATAAAAGAAGACACGTGGCAGTTACAACACAACACAGTTAAATAAAAACTTGCGAGACTGCCATACATTTACATAAAACTATACCACCATATTACCAAAACTTTGTAACAAACAGATCAAAAAATAAGGGGATTTTTACTCCAAAAACCCTTTACAGTACAATAATGCAAGGAATCTGACATTCCTTAGTGTACCCTAGAACTATACTCCTTTTGAAAAATTATTGCACATTGAACATAAAAAACAACAGTATTCATTCAACAGACTGCAAGAGCTGATGGGCTTAATTAAAAGTGGAAAGAATGGATCTGGGACATGCGGAAAGCTGTAGCAATTACTAAAGTAAATTATAAGGAATACAAACTAGCTGTTTAAGAATTGTAATTTAACATTTATATTGCAGTAGCGCTTGAATATGATCTAAGCCAATGGGAGGGAGCTTCTCCTGTCGGCTTAGTTAATTCACCTCCGCAAGAGGCGGTCGCTATGTCAGCGGGAGAAGCTCTTCTGTCTACATAGCACTGTCTATATTGGCACTTAGGTTGGTATAATTGCATCGCTCGGGGGTATGGATTATTCATACCCCTGAGCAACGTAGTAATACTGAAATAACTGTGTAGCGTAGACTAGGGTAAAACATCAAAATTGAGCCAATTGTGTTATTTTCATATTTAATACAATAATATCCAAGAACTTTCCGTAATACTCTAGCATATATAAAATTACAGAAAATTATAAAGTTGTTTTTAAAAAAGGTTGCATCTTGTATACAAAAAAGGCTATAGCCATAAGCCATTGTGAAAAAACCTGGTTTTTGCTTCCCCCCCCCCTTTTTTTTTTTTTTTTTTTAAACACAGATGGTGTGTTGTGCCATTTGTTTTGATGTATGATTTTCTGCCCATAGTGTGTAAACTGACCAATACAAAGAGGAAGGAAAGAGCGGAAATCATGGCACAAATGGTCCAGGAACAGCAGCTCATAAACAAAAGTTAACAGTTTTAGAAGATAAGAAGGTAGCTTATGCAACTCATTTGCAAATTAATGCAAATCTCATTTACTTAGCATCATTCATCCATAAGGATTCCAGAAGACTTTTCATATGTTTTGTGAACCACTACTGAAAGGCAAACATCTGGTATGAAATGCAACCACTGTTCAACACACAGCAATCACTAAAGCTATGGAGTTCAGGAAAGGAAGGTAAAATCCAATGGGAATGACCTTAGCAGAACCACTCTTTACACAAGAATGCACACTTTCATATCAACTTTTCCATTATAACTGGCACAAAGCATGCTTCTCCTACATGTAGCCTGTTTGGTATAGACTTTCGCTTCAGCTTCTTAGTTTTCTGTGTCTGTTTTCAAATTACCTAGAATATTGGTGAAGTCCAAAATTTTGATTCACAACTACATTTTCTTAAATTCCAAATGTCTATTTGTGAACTTCAGTGATCTCTCATGTACTGAAACTGATTTTTCTCATCTTTACATTTGAAAGATCAGACTCTCTTTCTTATACCCTCTGCTGAATGAAGGAGATTGGGGAACTGAAGGTTTTGGAGTGGAGCTCCTAGTGGAGGAGCTTCTTCCCCAATACCACATAGAACTCAGCTCTTGGACAGCATTGTGGAGCCAACTACAAAGCTCCTTGATGCACCACTTACCCCTGGCCCTGGAGCTAGAGGTGTTCAAGGAGGGGTTACGAAGAGCAGCTCTAGGACTGGATAGTAGATGCTGAGAATACTAGAATTGGCAGGGTTTTTTGCCATCGTTCCATCCAATCCAGCTCACTGGCCCTCCCATGCCAACAGAAAAGATATGTCTACACTGGGGGAAAAAAAAATAAAAAGAGATGTGTTCTTTACTCAGTTACCTAACTCAGGTTAGAACAGCAGTGAAGACATGCATAGCAACTTGGCTTTTAACTTGGGTTAGCATCTTGAATTCAACCCCAGGCTGCCCAATAGGCTTGAACTGGAGCCACTAACCAAGCTAAAAATCAGAGTTACCATATCTTGACTGCTATTTTAATCCATGTTAGCTAACTCAAGTTATAAACATACTTTTTTGCAATGTAGGGCACACCCAGAGAATTAAGTCTCCAGATTTGTACAGGACATTCAATTTTGGGTACTCCCTGCGGTAGCTGCTTCATTCTCCAGTTGGGAAGACCTGCAGATCTGGGGAAGTGGCATTCTAGTCAATGTATCTATAGTTAGCATCCATTAGCCTCCGAGCAGCATGATAGGGTCTTCTAGAACTCGAACCATAGAGACCCTACCATTCCTAACACGCTGCCTAGAGAAGAGCCTCAATCAGTCATATTCAGAAAGATGTGTAGAATAACATCGGGCAAAGAGATGTAGTATGTCACTCTAGCCAGGCCTTTATATTGGAGCATGCTGGAGACCAGAAAGGGAGAAACCAAGGGAAAACCTGACAGGGAGGATGTGGGAAACCAGAGGCAATGGAGGAGGATAATGTTGGGAGGAGCCAAGTGGATGAACAAGCACAGAGGCAAGATGCTTCATGCTCTACAGTTTTCACATTCAATGAGGCACAGGGAACAACAAAGCATTTAAGCAGTAACTGCAAGGAAAAGGCTTCCAGAAAGCTGGTAAAATTTTCAAGAGTACTTCAATAACTTAGAAGCTAAAGTTCCATTTTCAAAAATGGTATAGGCACTTAGAAGTTTAAATACCACCAACTTTCAATCAGACTTAAGCTTCCAAGCACTTGAGTCACTTTTGAAAATGAAGCTTAAGCTCCTAAATCATTTAGGTAACTCCTGAAAATTTTACATAATATTTTTCTTATCCTTCTTACCTGCTCAAATTTTTAATTATATATGTTGATACTTTGGTGTATTAAAGCTTCTAAATATTATATATGGCTCCTAAGTAGTACAAACCCAAGCTTTCCCAAGGTTCCAGAGAGTTCACACCAGATGTCTTGGTTCAGGCCAATCTTTAACATAATCCAATGTATAAGTAAATTAATATTGTTTTCATTTTATTTTTAAATACTGCATTGCTTGTTACCAAGTGATCTCATACCATACAAACCATCACAAGGAAGAGAGCTCATAAAAGAAACAGTGGCATAAATTAGTGTTTAGCTCTGAACACCACAAAATAAAACAAAAGCATTCCAAACCTTACTAAAGTCTTAAATTCTATACGATCACAACCTATTTACATTTTTGCTCTCAAAAATTTGATCCAGGATCAAGAATTTAAGCTAGAACTAGTATATAATTCTCCTACAAGAAAACTGAGGAAAAGTTTAGGAACCATCAAGTTGATCTATAGAGAAGAAATTTTAGAAATGTCTATGCTCCTGCTATTTTTTACAAAGGGCATTAAAATATTTTTTTCATTACAATGTATTACAAAAGGCGTTCCTATGGAAATCCAAAATTTCTTCTCAAATTGTTTCCTAAGATTTTAAAGAGGCATGATGTGCAGGAACCAATACTATTATTACTGTAAACAACATGCATACTATAAAGCAGAGCTGGAAAGTCCAGGTTGTGGCAATACTGGGGTTGGATAAATTACCATGCTTTGCCACCCTGACAGTCAGCTCCACACATTCCTGCTGGTCAGCCTATCGCTGTGTCTTAACACAATACTTACTAACAGTATTCTTGGAGTGAAACTGAAATATAATTAGAATAATTCACTTTGCTTATGATCTCAGCCTGATTTCAGTACAAACCCCCGTAAGTGAAAGGCCATTATACTAACCCACTGGGACAGGCCCCCGCAACTCATTGTGGCCATTCTCAATGAAAATTACAGAGTGAAGAGCCCTGATTTGAGTTACTAATATTTATACTTTGCATAATAAAGTAGTAAAACATTCTATTATAAATTGTGAAGCAGGGGAAACAGTTTCCTTTCAAAACTATGACATTTTCAAAACTCCTGAGGAATTATTTTCCTTTAAAAATTGTTAAAGTTGTATTTTTGAGGTTAAAAAAATCAGAATCCAATAAAAAGGCTGTTCAAAGGAAGTTTCTATGAGAACACAAGAAATATACAAATACATTTCCAAATCCAATTCTAGAATTTGAGACCAAATATGTTTTTAAAAATTGAAATCCTAATTTCATGTCCTACCAATACAAATGACTTTTCAAAAAGAATATATTCTCTCAATTTTTTGAAGAAAAACACCAAACAGAAACACGAAATATATTTTAAAATATTTAAATAATTGAATAATTACACAACCCTAGACAAATTCCAAAATCAGCCAAACCACCATCAAAACCAACTTCCCTCCCTTTAACAAAACACACACCTCCCAAGGAAAAGAGACAAGACAAACCACATAAATGGACAACCACTACTGGTATGTACAATTACACTTAAAACAGAATTTCTCTGTTGCACCGGGGGTGGGGTGGGGGGGGGGAGGAAGGAGGAGTGGGAGAGGAAGAGAGAGACAGAAAAAAAGATGGACAGAAGAGCCAGCAATGCTAAAATTAACATCGAACAATATGTATGCACTCCATAACAGCAAATTCCTAAAGGAGAATTTCATTCTAAAGATTAATTAAATAAAAGATTAGAAACTCTCAAGACAGTTGTAAGTTATTTAATGGAACTGAAGCAAGCAATTAAAATATCCACTGTTAGTTACCAGCATAAGCACGGCTTTTTCCCCCAACCTATAATTACATACAGTCTTTTTTATAATTGCAGGTAGAAAATAGATGTAGCTTATTAAAAACATGCAACTTCTCTGAGAGTCTTTTCACAAAATCCACGGATTTTGAAAATTACAAAGAAGATATAAATAATGCACTTCGGGGTGCTGGAAACCCAAGTACAATCTTCATATTATAGGAAGACTTACAGGTATGAAAGTGCTCCATAAAACTGACTGAAAATTGTACTTGCAAGAGATTACAGTGAAAAAGAAACTGTCTCCCCATTAAAACCTGCAACTTTGCTACCATTTAGACAAACAATAGACATTTACAGTGCTGACAGTTACAGTATTACTTCACAAAAGATGCAGTTATTCTACCACTACAATAGATTAAATTAAGAACTTTCACCAGACCCATTACGATATTTTTTCTTGCAATTTGCAGATCAGCTTATTCATTTTAATGGTTATTATGGAAAATGGTTGCAACTAGTACAGTATTTGCAAAGGCAATTTCCATTTCATAGACTTTAATATTCATTTCATTCAGAGCAGTTTAAGATTTCTACAGCACTGCAGTTCTGTGGAATACAACAGAAGGTGCCGTCTTGTTTCTTTAGTTTGTTGGCATGCATAAAATCAACAGCGTTCCATATCTATTTTGAGAGCAGTATATGACAGTGAATTGTCAGTATGTTAACCTGATTACTGCACATTCAGAAAAAAAAAGTATGATAGTGAGACTGTTGCTGTGTTCCACAAAATTAAAGCGGTATACTCTGTTCTGCAGAATTATAAAGAACGGCGATCTTAAAGTGAATATGTTGATGCATAATTTGCAGATAACAGTTTTAGGTCAAGTCATACATGGGAAGAGCACTACAGATTCTAGGGTGGGATTTTCAAACGCGCTCAGAACTGGGCTAATTCTGTTCCCACTTGATTCAACAGTAAAACTGCCTATGACTTCAATGACAGTTAGGCCAATGCTGAGTGCTTCTGAAAACTCATGCAGACTTCAAGGTAAAATTTAACAATAGAATTATCTTTACCTCCTGTACAGACTATGGAAACTACATTTCTCATCTAAGCTTTAAAGTTTATTTCCTAAACTCAAGCAATGAGAGAAAAATTGGTGACTAGTTTTCAGAAAAACAATGCAGGAACACTAATTTATTTGTAAGTAAGAATAGTTAATTGTTACTAGAAACAATTGATTTTCTTGCATTATGATTTTGCATACTGGTTTGAGTTACATCACTACCACAAAATGTTTGACAGTTCTATTTGAAAACTACCTGTTTATACTCTATATTCCGCAAAAAGTTACCTTTTTTCGTAACTGGTGTTCTTTGATATGTAATGCTCATGTCTATTCCATTGTAGGCATGCGTACTCGCCACATGCACCAGTGCTAGACATTTTTCCCTCAGTGGTATCCACAGAGGACCAGCTCTGTACACTCTGGAGTGGCGCACATATGCCACGGTATAAGGGATGCAGCCAGCTGCCCTCCACCCTCAGTTCCTTCTTGCCGGAAACTCCAACAGCGGGGAAGGAGGGCAGGTCATGGAATGGACATGATCAACACATCTCAAAGAACACAAGTTATGAAAAAGGTAGCTGTCTTTTCTTCGAGTGCTTGCTCATGTCCATTCCACAGTAGGTGACTCCCAAGCAGTGCCATCGGAGGCAGGTAGGAGTTCATGTATGTGTCGATTGCAATACAGCTCTGCCAAATCCAGTGTCATCTCTGGCTTGCTGGTTGATGGCTTCATGCGCCATGAACGTGTGTATTGAAAACCACATTACAGTCCTGCAGATGCCCTGGATAGGGACATGTGCCAGGAAGGCCACTGAGGAAACTTGAGCTTTGGTCAAGTGGGCCTTCACTATAGGCAGCAGATTGGCCTGTGCCATCTCATAACAGGTATGGATGCAGGAGGTGATCCAATTCGAGATCCTCTGAGAGGACACCAGAAGGCCCTTCATCCTGTCTGCTGTCACGATAAAGAGCTGAGTCGACCTGAGGAAGGGCTTGGTATGCTCCAGGCAGAATGCCAGGGTGCATCAAACATCCAAAGTGTGTAGCCGCCTCTCCTCATTGGTTGAGTGCACCTTCAAACAGAACACCGGGAGGAAGATGTCCTGGTTGACATGAAAAGGGGACACCACCTTGGGCAGGAAAGCTGGATGAGATCACAGCTGGACCTTGCCCTTCTAGAATACCATATACGGAGGCTCCCAAGTGAGGGCTTTAATCTCAGATACACGCCTAGCTGAGGCTACAAGAAAAGCAATGTTCCACGACAGATGGGAGAGGGAACAAGAAGCCACAGGCTCAAAGGGCGGGCCTGTGAGCCTCAAGAGGACCAGGCTGAGGTACCATTGGGGAACCGGATGCCAGACCGGCAGGAAGAGCCTCTCAAGGCCTTTTAGGAACCTGATTGACATCTCATGTGAGAACACCGATTTACCCTGGACGTGCGGGTGGAAAGCCGATATGGCTGCCAGGTGCACCTAGACTGAAGAAAGAGCAAGACCTTCATGCTCTAGGTGGAACAGGCAATCCAGGATGGACTTCAGAGATTACTTGCTCAGTGAGATGCTATGCTCTGATGCCCAGCAGGAAAAACATTTCCACTTAGCCCTCCACCAGAGCGACTTACCTGGCATTCTGCTTTCCAAGAGAACCTGCTGTACCTCACAAGAGCAAGCCTGTTCTTCCTGGTTCAGCCACATAGCAGTCAAACTCTGAGGTGAAGGGACAGAAGATTCGGGTGCAGGAGCCGACTGTGGTCCTGCAAGAGTAGGTCTGGGCATCTGGGTAGTGGCCATGGAGTAGCCCTGGCCAGATCCATGAACCAGTGTTGGCGAGGCTATGCCAGGGCAATCATGACGACTCGCACCTCGTCCCTCTTGATTTTTGACAGAACCCTGCTGATAAGCAGAATCAGCAGGAATACATATATCAGATCTCCCACCCATGACTGGAGAAAGGCATCTGAAAGGACACCCCTACCAAGGCCTTGGAGGGAGCAGAAGTGATGACACTTCCTGTTCTGCGTGGTGGTGAACAGGTCCACTCGGGGAACTCCCCACTTTTGGAAGAGTGTCCAGACAACCTCAAGAGTGGAGCGACCACTCGTGGTGAGAGATAAAGGACCTGCTGAGGTGATCCACTAGTGTGTTTCAGATGCTGGGGAGATCCGAAGCTTCCAGGTGGATCTTGTGCTGGATGCAAAAGTCCCACAGGCGGAGAGCTTCCCAAAAGAAAGCCGATGAGCGTGCTCCCCCTTGCCTGTTGACACAGAATATTGAGGCTGTACTGTCCGTCAACACCTGTACTACTCGACGGGAGAACTGTGGAAGGAAGACCACGCATGCCAGGTGGATAGCCCTGAGCTCTCTGACATTTTTATGCAGTGCAAGTTCCTCTGGAGACCATGTCCCGAGTCCACAGCATACCGAGATGTGCTCCCCAACCAAGGTCTGGGGCATCAGATATCAGGGAGACCTTGGGTCGTGGACTCTCCAACGGTACTCCTTCCAGCACCCACTTTGGGTCAGCACTGCAGAGAGATAAGCACTTTCAGCGGGATTGTGATGACCTTGTCCAGGTGATCCCTGAACGGGGAATAGACTGTCGCTAGCCACAGTTAAAGGGGCAGCAGTCTGAGCCTTGCATGGCGGACAACATAAGTGCACACTGCCCTGTGACCCAGTAGACTGAGGCAGACCTAGGCCATGGTGAATGGGTGCGTGGAGACGCTGGCAATGAGATCTGACATTGTCCGGAATGTGTCCTGCGGCAGAAATGCCCTGGCTCGGGTAGAGTCGAGTACCGCTTCGATAATCCTAGTCCAAAGGATAGGGTTAACACTGATTTCTATTCGTTTATCAACAGGCCCAGATCATGGCACATGGCTTGTAGCACGGTGACGCTGTGCTGGACCCGTGTTCTGGAGTAGCCCTTGATGAGCCAGTCGTCGAGGTACGGGTAAATCTGGATACCCCAACGTCCGAGGTAAGCCACCGCCACTGACAAGCACTTGGTGAACACCCTTGGCGCTGTTGCTAGGCCGAAAGGGAGCACTGCAAACTGGAAGTGGGCAGTCCCCACTGTGAAAGACAGAAAACATCCGTGTCCGTGAAATATTTATATACGAAAGTAGCGGTCTTCAAATCAAAGGCAGCGCATCAGTTTCCCAGATCAAGGGAAGGAATGATGGAAGCCAGGGAGACCACGCAAAACTTCAACTTCTTGAGATACTTGTTGAGGTCTTGCCGATCCAAAATAGGACATAGACTGCCCTTGGCCTTTGGTATGAGAAAATATCGGGAATAAAACCCTTTCTCTTTCTGATGTACAGAGACTTCCTCTATGGCCCCAACTCCCAAGAGAGCTTGCACCTCTTGGGCAAGAAGCTGCTCATGATAAGGATCCCTGAAGAGGGATGCGAAGAAGGGTAGAAATAAACTGTAGGGTGTACACAGTGCTGAAGACCCAGCCGTCCGTTGTTACTGCAGTCCAAGTAGGGCGGAAGGGAGAAAGGCGGTTGGAAAACAGAGGGAGGGTAGAATCCTGTCTGTAGACTGGGACGTTGCCCTTGGGTGCACCCTCAAAATGCCCGCTTGTTACCCTGAGGGTAATGGGAAGAGCCCGACAGAGAGAGAATCCGACTATTGGCCCTGATGGAGCTTACAGCCTTTGCCCTTTTTGTGTAGCCTGGAAGGCCTCCGGCATAGACTGGACTTCCAGGTGCTGGGGACCTCTGTCACTACCCGGGGTGGGCGGTGGGTCCCTAGGAAGGCTGGTTGGCCTAGCCGGTGATGCAGGTGCCTGGCTGGGCTCTGGAGACTGAGGCCTTGTCTACACTTGCAAGTTAGAGCGCATTAAATCAGCCCCAGGCGCCTTAACTTCTGAGGTGTCCACACTGGCAAGGCACTGAGCACCCGGACCTCGTGGCTGGAGCGCCCCTGGTAATCCACCTCCACAAGAAGCATAGAGCTTTCTGTGCCCCGGCTGGAGCACTGGGGTGTCGGGGTGGACGATGTGCTACATTACTGCGCTGTGACTGGCCTCCGGAAACATCCCATAATCACCTGAAGTCAAGTGGCCACTCTGGTCATTGTTTGGAACTCAGCTGCAGGCATGCAGATATCCCCTTTCAAAGCTCCGTTTCTGACAGTATGCGTGCTTATCTGCTCTGGGACACAAAGCAAACCATTTGTGTGGGGGGGGCGGGGGCTGATGTCGGGGTTCCTCTGAACTTACAAGATAGCATGCTGACACTCTGCCCCCCAAAACACACAGTCTCTTCCCCCACATACACCAAAACACTCCCTGTCACACTCCCCACCCCCTCAGTTGAAAAGCAGCTGGCAATCTCATAAAATGTCCATGGAACAATGGAATTGGGAAACTTGCATCATGTGATGCTGTGCCTGCCCCATTAGGCATTCCAAACCCTTTCCAAAGCATGCTGCAGCCACTTGCACACTTACACACAATGCACTACTCTCTGTGGTGTTGCAAGAGCTGCTAATGTGGACATGCTCCACAGTCACAAGGACTTTCTCTGCTGCTGTTTCCAAGGGCCAGTTTAACGCCCGGCACTCTACATCTGCAAGAGCAGACGTAGCCTTACCGTCCCGCAAGGGTCTATGCTCCTCCCCAGACTTTCCCTTTGCCTCACTGGAGTTTGGGGAACGCCCTCTTCCCGGGTGCTTCCTTGGCTTCTTCGCCAATGCCGGGAACTGGGATCAGCGCCAGGAGGCCAGTGCCGGAGGTGCACTTTGCACTGATGCTGCCATACTTGGTGCAGAGTCCAATCTCGGTGGTCTGTCCCTGGGCTAAATCCCAGAAGGGGACTATCTAATCTAATCTACAAAACTAACACACTAACTGTTAAGAAACAAAAGAACTATTTATTTAACTATTTACAAGACTAAGAGAAAACCACAGGGTAAGTATGCGCTTGCTGAAGCAAGGAGACATTCCAGCGCCATCACTGGCGGTAAGAAGGAACTGAGGGTGGGGGAAGCCGGCAGTGTCCTTTATACTGCAGCATAGGCATATCACTCCAGAGGGCACCACAGCCAGTCCCTTAGGGATACCACTGAAGGAAAAACTTCTAGCACCAGTGCATGTGGCAAGCAGACACACATTCAATGGAATGGACTTGAGCAAGTACTCGAAGAACATGTTTTATTCTCTCTGCAAGCCTACGGTAGTATTAAGTTGTACGCTAAATTCCATACAAAAACTTGTTAGTGTAGGACTGTTAAGTGACTAAAAAAATTAACTGTGATTAATAGCACAATAAAAAAATTACTCGTGCTATTAATCGCACTGTTAAACAATAGAATACCATTATTTAAATATTTGTGGATGTTTTCTACATTTTCAAATATATTGATTTCAATTACAACCCAGGACACGAAGTGTATAGTGCTCACTTTATATTTATTTTTGATTACAAATATTTGTGCTACAAAAAATAGTACTTTTCAATTCACCTCATACAAGTATTGTAATACAATCTCTTTATCATGAAAGCTGAACTTACAAAATGTAGAATTATGTACAAAAAAACTGCATTCAAAAATAAAACAATGCAAAACTTTAGAGACTAAAAGTCCACTCAGTCCTACTTCTTGTTCAGTTAGTCACTCAGACAAACATGTTTGTTTACATTTGCAGGAGATAATGCTGCCCGCTTCTTGATTACAATGTCATGTGAAAGTGAGACTAGGTGTTCACATGGCACTGTTGTAGCCGGCGTCGCAAGACTGAGTGAACTTGTAGGCTCTAAACTTTTACATTGTTTTGTTTTTGAGTGCAGTTATGTAACAAAAAAGCCTACATTTGTAAGTTGCACTTTCACGATAAAGAGACTGCACTACAGTACTTGTATGAGGTGAACTGAAAAATACTATTTCTTGTTCATCATTTTTACAGTGCAAATATTTCTAATAAAAACAAAGTGAGCACGGAACGCTATTCTGTGTTGTAATTGAAATCAATGTATTTGAAAATGTAGAAAAATATTCAAAAATATTTAATAAATTTCAATTGGCATTCTATTGTTTAACAGTACAATTAAACTGCGATTAATCGTGATTAATCTTGATTTAAAAAATTACTTTTTTTTTTGAGTTAATCACATGAGTTAACTGCAATTAATAAACAACCCTAATATTAAGACAAAACTGAAAATAAGCTAAATACAAATTCTTGCCTGCAGCCATTAACCATCTTCTCTTGCTCCTACATCTAAATAGAAATATACTATAAAATCAAAGGCTAATACGGTAGAGTTAATCAGCTATTTTTGCATTTACTTAAAAGTTTAGAACACATCCACAAACATTCTATTTAGGCTCCACAAACACAATTAAGAAAAACATGTCATCCAATAGGACTGCATTCATCACTTCATTAATTTCACTTTCTAAGATTTTTTTTTACCTTCAGTGGAAAATCACTAGCGATTCTGCTTTATTGCAAAAGTATAGGGTGCTACATAAAACTCAAATACAGAAAGGCTCATTTTGACCTTTGAAGATAGGGAGTGGGACAGTAGAGAGCTACGGCTATTTATTTCTATGGCCCCATCATCACAGACTATCTGGCTTGCCAACTCAGCGTACAGAGCTTTCACCTCAAGCTGGGCTACCTCAGCAACAGCAACTCTGCTGATCTCAGCTCTTTAGGCAGGTTACAAGAAATTGGATAGTTTTTGAGATAACTAAGTTTCAGCCCATTCAAGGCCTTGAAAAATCAGCACAAAATTTTTTTAAACCCATCTAGAAGTGGACGGGAAGACAGTGTACAATGTACCAGCATAAGGGGCACTCAGTAGCATGCATTACCAGACCAGTGGACTAGTACATGTTAAAGCTACACAGAAACCAGCTAATTTAACAAAGAGTTACAAGTAGAACATAGCCCAACTGGGATGAAGGACAAAGACACAGATCACCGTGTCTGAGTGTACATCAAGCAGAAAAGGGCACTATTCTAAATAGTAACTTTCTGATCATTGCTGCTATTCTGGTGTCTAGGGACAGTAATGCGTCCAGAAAATTTAGAAACTGCATATTTACTTAAAAATCAGAGAACAGCAGCTTTCAAAGGAAGATGAAGTCAGAGCTTCTGCCAGTTTCTCAAAGTGCTTCCTTCATCCCATCATGAATTCTGTCTTATACAGATTGAACTTGAGCCAGCTGCGTTTTATCCAGGTACTTAATTTATTCAGGCATCAGACAGCTAAATTATGGTACCATCTGCATTACAGTCAAACATTAACATACTGTTGCCACTGCAACTTGAGACATCCCAAAATTTCACCTCATGTTCAACATTGGTGGGAAAAAGGATAGAGCACTACAGGTGTAAATGAGAAGCCTAGCACCAGAAAGGGTGAGGCGATCTGAGATTTTCTTAGTGAAAGGTGCTTTGGCCTCCCACTATGCCATTAGCAGAGGCTGAATCTTCAATTCATGACTTCTTAGTAGTTGCCTTGGTGCCAAGTTTGTCACAGACAAAGAAACAATAAATGGCATCAGAACAGGATGAGATGCCTTCTACTTCAATGGCTTTGTTGAGGGAACTCAGTTCCATGGAAAAATGAAGTCATTAAATTAATCATCTCATTCCCATACTCTTGAGGTTCACGGAATTCATGCACATTTAGAGCCTAAATATGATGGTGATGGGTACAAGAGAAAAAGATTTATTTTTCTATTTTCTTATAACTTTGGTGTACTGTATGTTTGATTTTATGGTATATTTCTAATTATGATGACATGGAAGTAAGAACAGATGGTTAGTGGTTGAAGGAAAAGATTGTGTTGAACTGTAACTTCCTTATTTTCTGACTCTTGGCACAGTTAGTACTCTATTCAGTCTTCCTTGGTGCCAAAGAATAGGGAAAAAAATATCCACTATTCCAAAAACTGTCATTTGGGGAAAACGCTCACACATGAGTTCAGATTCTCCACAGCTTACTTTATTAAAAACAATTGTTTATAAAATGACAATCAAAATAAATCTTCAAACTTAAAGGGCCAACAACAGATCCTCTTACATATTAAGAATTACTCGAACACCTGCCCTATCTATTAATGTCGTCCATAACTCTATCAAAAGCATGGCCAAATTAATGTCTTATACCATGCCCTAAAACTAACCAACTTCTCTTTCTGGTGGACCACAGGAGGCAACATCCCCAAGATCACAAGCCACATACTGAAAAATCCCTTTTGTCGGCCCCAGGAAATCTAATTCAAGAACACAAGAGTAAGTGACCCAACAAGTACTCAGATACTATGGTGACGGTTGCCTATAACAGTTGTCATGTCCCATCATGCCAGAGTTTGTGCCACATAACTGTCTCAACTAGTCTCTCTCCTTATGGGGTCTAGTTTACTGGTATGATTAAACAAAAACAATTCCCCCTTCACCCTTGGATCTGGGCTTCCCAGGTCTTTTCTGGCCTTTTGACTGGAATTTATAATCATCCTTTTATCAGAGATTCTCACTAATCTTGCTTCTGGGCTCATGCTCCAGGCTACTTTGGCACAGGGAGCTCCACCAGTCTCCAACTTTGGATCCTTGGTTGCTACGCTGCTCCCCAGGCAACCATCCTTCTGCCAATTTCTGTGGAGAACCTCATTCCAGGTCTTTCCCAGTCCCATTTCTCCTAGACTGAACCAATAATTCTGTTTTAAATCCCCAACAACTAACAACATTTTCCTCAGTCACATACCCTTTTCCTTCTTGTGCTCCATCTGGAGACTATCCATGCAAAACTCAGCCTTCAGGGGTTATGCCCTTCTCAAAGCTGTGTTGAGACAGCATTTGAGCTTACAGGAGCAGTACCTTGTTAAAGTGCCAATACAAAACCCTAAAATTTTAACGTCCAAAACGGATGATTTGGGCAACAGTTGATCTCACACATAGCTAGGTCCCACACCAATTAGGACCTTATAGGCTCGTCAACACCCTGAATTGCTCTCTGAAGCATATAGGTAATCAGTACAGACCACTGGTGTCAATCACACGGCAGCTCACCGATTTGAGAGAAACCCCTGCATACTGCACTAATGGAAGGTGGGTGCTTTCCAAGAGAAGCCCCAAGTAGAGTGCAGTAGTCTAACAATCAGGTTACACTTTCCTGGTTCAGTGTGGCAAGTTCAAAAGGTGAATGATATCAGGTATTCTCAACCTTTTTCTTTCTGAGCCCTCGCGCCCCTAGCATGCTATAAAAACTCTACGGCCAACTGGTTTTCTGCATATAAAAGCCACGGCTGGCATTAAGGGGTAACAAGCAGGACGACTGCCTGGGGCCCCATGCCATAGGAGGCAGCACAAAGCTAAGCTGCTGAGGCTTCAGCCCCGGGTGGTAGGTCTCAGGGCCCTGCAATATTCCCTGCAGTCGTGCATGGCGGGACTTTCCCTAGGGTCCTGGGCTTCTGCCTGTCTAATGCTGGCCATGCTTGGCAGACACCCTGAAACCTGCCTATGACTCCCCAGGGGGCCCCGGACCCTTGGTTGAGAACCACTGAATTATATATCTTAATGCCTGTGTGAATGGAACAGTAAATGGATATACTACATGGAACAATGATTGTAGATATGCGTCTATTAGGGTGCCACACTGACTGATAGTACTGGTCTTCTGTAATATCTCTATTAATGATGTGAAAGAGGAAGTAAACAGCAGTTTCATAGGCAAATGCAACATGAAGCAGGTGCTGAGAACATCACTGAGGACAGAGAAATACAAAGTGACATTGAAAATATAGTCATGAAATAAAAGAAGATTCAATCTGGAAAATTACAAACATCATCTGAGGATTAATCCCAAATATAGACATTCAGTGGAAGGGACAGACTTGGGCACAACTGCAGTCTGTCCAACATTGGTGGAGCTGGTAATGTTTGCAATTAATGTTGGCTTCCACCTTCCATTATAAATTCATAGAAGATTAGGATTGGAAGAGACCTCAGGAGGTCATCTAGTCCAACCCCCTGTTCAAAGCAGGACCAACATCAACTAAATCATCCCAGCCAGGGGTTTGTCAAGCCGGGCCTTAAAAACCATTAAGGATGGAGATTCCACCACCTCCCTAGGTAACCCATTCCAGTGCTTCACCACCCTCCTAGTGAAATAGTGTTTCCTAGTATCCCACCTAGACCTCCCTCACTGCAACTTGAGACCATTGCTCCTTGTCCTGTCATCTGCCACCACTGAGAACAGCCGAGCTCCATCCTCATTGAAACCCGTCTTTCAGGTAGTTGAAGGCTGCTATCAAATCCCATCACTCTTCTCTTCTGCAGACTAAACAAGCCCAGTTCCCTCAGCCTCTCCTTGTAAGTCATGTGCCCCAGCCCCATGATTATTTTTGTTGCCCTCCACTGAACTCTCTCCAATTTGTCCACACCCTTTCTGTAGTGGGGGGGCTCAAAACTGGATGCAATACTCCAGGTGTGGCCTCACCAGGGCCAAATAGAGGGGAATAATCACTTCCCTCAATCTGCTGGCAGTGCTCCTACTAATGCAGCCCAATACCCCATTAGCCTTCTTGGCAACAAGGGCAAACTGCTGACGCATATAATCTCCAGGTCCTTTTCTGCAGAACTGCTGCTTAGCCAGTTGGTCCCCAGCCTGTAGTGGTGCATGGGATTTTTGTCTTAAGTGCAGGACTCTGCACTTGTTCTTGTTGAACCTCATCAGATTTCTTTTGGCCCAATCCTCCAATTTGTCTAGGTCACTCTAGACCCTACCTGCGAACTTGCTGAGGGTGCAATCCATCCCATTATCCAGATCGTTAATAAAGATGTGAACAAAACCAGCCCCAGGACTGAATCCTGGGGCACTCCACTTGATACCAGCTGCCAACTAGACACAGAGCCGTTGAGCACTACCCGTTGAGCCTGACGATCTAGCCAGCTTTCTATCCACAAAATAGTCCATTCACCCAATCCATACTTCTCTAACTTGCTGGCAAGAATACTGTGGGAGAGCGTAACAAAATCTTTGCTAAAGTCAAGATATATCACGTCCACTGCTTTCCCCATATCCACAGAGCCAGTTATCTCATCATAAAAGGCAATCAGGTTGGTCAGGCATGACTTGCCCTCGGTGAATCCATGTTGACTGTTCCTGATCACCTTCCTCTCCTTCAAGTGCTTCAAAATGGATTCCTTGAGGACCTGCTCCATGATTTTTCCAGGGACTGAGGTGAGGCTGACCGGTCTGTAGTTCCCCGGGTTCTCCTTCTTCCCTTTTTCAAAGATGGACACTATTTTTGCCTTTTCCAATCGCCAGGGACCTCCCTTGATCACCATGAGTTTTCAAAGACTATGGCCAATGGCTCTACAATCACATCAGCCAACTCCCTCAGCACCCGCGCATGCATTAGATCTGGACCCATGGACTTGTGCATGTCCAGCTTTCCTCAATAGCCCTTAACCTGTTTTCACCATGGAGGGCTGCTCACCTCCTTCCCATACTGTGTTGCCCAGGACAGCAGTGTGGAAGCTGACCTTGTCTGTGAAGACCAAGGCAAAAAAAGCATTGAGTACTTCAGCTTTTTCCACATCACCTGTCATTAGGTTGCCTCCCCCATTCATTAAGGGTCCCACACTTTCCCTGACCTTCTTCTTGTTGCTAACATACCTGTAAAAACCCTTCTTGTTACCCTTCATATCCCTTGCTAGCTACAACTCCAGTTGTGTTTTGGCCTTCGTGATTACACCCCTGCATGCTCGAGCAATATTTTTATACTCCTCCCTAGTCATCTGTCCAAGTTTCCACTTCTTGTAAGCTTCCTTTTTGTGCTTAAGCTCACCGAAGATTTC
The DNA here is from genome assembly GCF_965152275.1 of Natator depressus. Classification (NCBI taxonomy): domain Eukaryota; kingdom Metazoa; phylum Chordata; order Testudines; family Cheloniidae; genus Natator; species Natator depressus. The sequence goes on along the minus strand of NC_134244.1, from coordinate 8,076,996 downwards.
ACTGTTAAGCCAAGCTGGTCACCTGTCATATCTGCTACTCTTTCTGCACATCGGAACGGTTTGTTCCTGTGCCCTCCATAAGGCTTCTTTCAAATACAGCCAGCTTTCCTGGACTCCTTTCCCCCGCATATTAGCCTCCCAGGGGATCCTGCCTATCAGATCCTTATGGGAGTCAAAGTCTGCTTTTCTGAAGTCCAGGGTCCGTATTTTGCTACTCTCCTTTCTTCCTTTTGTGAGGATCCTAAATTCAACCATCTCATGGTCACTGCTGCCCACGTTGCCACCCACTTCTACTTCCCCTACCAATTCATCCTTGTTTGTAAGCAGCAGGTCACGTTCCTTTTCAGTTGCCTACAACTTTGCCAAACTTTAACCATTTGAACTTGAATTTTCCATGCTGGTTTTCTGTACAAAGCTGAATTTTCTTGGAAAGTTTCAGCAAAAATTGTTCAGGCATTTCTGAGAACCAGATTAGAGAAGAATAGATAGCTTTACCAATATTATTTCTTCCCCCACCCCCAGAATGTTTCTTTGAAAGGATTTGATGCCTCCGTGTTTTGGAGCAGGAAAACCACCCATATTTGGCCATACTGTAAGACACGGAAAAATGCCATTTGTACATCCTCAGTAGAGCCTGTGAGAGCTGCTGCTAAAAACACTAAACATTTCATTTACAACAAGGAAGCTCTCAGCCTCATGGAGCTTTGGCATGGTTCAGGAAAATAACAAGCATAGCAGCAGCAGAATAGCCTTTCATCCAGTGAAAAGAGCACTGGGTTGAGAATCAAAAGAACATTAGCTCTAGTCTCAGCTCTTTCACTAACTGGTGTTAAATCTGTGCACTATTATTGAAAAAAAAAAAGCCTCATTCCCACACCTTAAGAGACAGGTAAGCACCATCACCACCATTTTACAGATGTGGTAACAGACTAAACAAGGTCACTTCTTGGAGAGCTAAGGATAGAACACAGGTTTCTAACGTGGTGCACTCGAATCTCATCTAGTCAGCCACGCTGCCTTTTAGAGCAAATGAGTCAAATCTATGTGCTGTCTGCAACCATGAGACCACACTTGACTTCCAGTATTAAAACCCAGGAATCCTGATTCTTAACTTTCTTCTGCTGTCAAGCAAAAAGTTGTATAAATCACTGGCCACATGTATTGTCAAATCACTGTGGTGGCTAGTCCATGTAAAAAACAACAACTTACTATTGCTTCCAGCTACTTCTTTAGCTCAAGTGTAGAGTTCTCTGCTGTGGACCTGGTTTCAACTCCTGCTGAATCTTATTAAGTTTGCTTTTTAAAATCTTATGTGTGTGAAAATGACAGTTCCATGAATCCTTTACGATTACTACCACAGAAAAATTGTTTTTGTTCACTTTGTTCTTTGGATACACTTTGTGAAAAGTCAGTTTCAGTATTTCTTCTGTATATTTATTTTCCATTTCTGCAGACAGCAAGAGAGCAGAAACTTTCTGGAAGGTAGGGGGTGGGGGAAAGAGAATAGGAAAAAAGATTGTACAACCACAATAACTGGCAGGGGGACTCGTGTATGCATAAGTCCTTAAAACTGCCTTTCTGAAACTGAATACATTTAAAGTTGATGGTGTACTTTTAGAAATGGAATAACAGATTTAGCATGAAAGATTAAAAATAAATATGTATAGTTTGGCTAAAGTGGGACCAAAATGGGGAAATGTGACAACTTCCTACACATATATATTTGAAGTGTGTAAACACTAAGGAAAAAGGGCATCTTAGGTAGTACATTTATGTAACTATGAATTATGAAATTTAAAAACAGAAAATTTAGGAAGAAAAGACTATTTTAAGTCACAAGGACCAGATGGTATTCAGCCAAGAGTTCTGAAGGAACTCAAAAGTGAAATTGAGGAACTAACAATTGTGGTATGTAACCAACCATTTAAATCAGCTTCTGTACCAGATGACTGGAGGATAGCTAATGTGACGCCAATTTTTCAAAAAGGCTCCCGAGGTGATCCCAGTAATTACAGGCTGGTAAGCCTAACTTCAATACCAGGCAAATTATTTGAAATTACAGTAAAGAACAGAATTATCAGACACACAGATGAACACAATTTGTTGGGGGGGGGGGGGGGGGAAGAAGAGTCAACATGGTTTTTGTAAAGGGATATTATGCCTCCCAAATCTACTAGAATTCTTTGAGGGGGTCAAAAAGTATGTGGACAAGGGGGATTCGGGGATATAGTGTATTTAGATTTTCAGAAAGCCTTTGACAAGGTCCCTCACCAAAGGCTCTTAAGCAAAGTAAGTTATCATGGGATAAGTGGGAAAGTCCTCTCATTGATCAGTAACTGGTTAAAAGACAGGAAACAAAAGGTAGGAATAAATGGTCAGTTTTTAGAATGGAGAGAGGTAAATAGTGGTGTCCCCCAGGGGTCTGTACTGGGACCAGTACCTTTCAACATATTCATAAATGATCTGGAAAAGGGGGTAAACAGTGAGGTAGCAAAATGTGCAGATGATACAAAATTACTCAAGATAGTTAAAAGTCCTAAGCAGACTTCAAAGAGTTACAAAAGGATCTCACAAACTGGGTGATTGGGCAACAAAATGGCAGGTGCAATTCAATGTTAATAAATGCAAAGTAAAGCACGCTGGAAAACATAATCCCAACTATACATACAAAATGATGGGGTCTAAATTAGCTGTTACCACTCAAGAAAAATCTTGGAGTCGTTGTGGATAGTTCTCCGAAAACATCCACTCAATGTAGAGCAGCAGTCAAAAAAGTGAATAGAATGTTGGGAATCATTAGGAAAGGGATAAGAAAACAGAAAATATCATACTGCCGCCATATAAATCCATAGTACGCCCACATCTTGAACACTGCATGCAGATCTGGTCACCCCATCTCTAAAAAGATATATTGGAATTGGAAAAGGTATAGAAAAGGGCAACAAAAGTGATTAGGGGGTAAGGAACAGCTTCTATATGAGGAGAGATTAATAAGACTGGAACTTTTCAGCTTGGAAAAGAGACGACTAAAGGGGGATAAGATAGAGGTCTATAAAATCATGACTGGTGTGGAGAAAGTAAATAAGTGTTATTTACTCCTTCTCATAACACAAGAACTAGGGGCCACCAAATGAAATTAATAGGCAGCAGGTTTAAAACAAACAAAAGGAAGTATTTCTTCACACAACGCAGTGTCAACCTGTGGAACCCTCTGCCAGAGGATGTTGTGAAGGCCAAGACTATAACAGGGTTCAAAAAAGAGCTAGATAAATTCATGAAGGATAGGTTCCTCAATGGCTATTCACCTCCATGGGCTGGGATGCAAAACCATGCTCTGAAGCGTTTCTACTCTCCGTTTGCCAGAAGCTGTGAATGGGCAACAGGGGAAGGACCACTTGATGATTACGTGTTCTGTTCACTCCCTCTGAAGCACCTGGCATTGGCCACTGTCAGAAGACAGGACACTGAGCTACATGGACCATTGGTCTGACCCAGTATGTCCAGTCTTATGTTCTTATTAACGAACAGAATAGTAAATTAACAAGAATATCACCAAGCTGACCACAAGATCTTTTAAGACTGTGGAAAAATCTTCCAAATAAAGTACCGTACTAAAAGATCTACAACTTGAGGTACTTAAAATGAAAAAACCACAGACTAAAATACTTTTAGAAAAATCCTGCATTGGTAGGGGGATGGAATAGATCTTTTCTGTCTTTCTAGTCTAGGACAGATTCTAATTAAAAGACTCCAAGTGTTTAAAATGGCATCTCTATTCTTTAGCCATAATAAACTTGGTTTCATCTGAAAAACTTGGTATTTGGTCAAGCAGTATAATTCAATCAGTATGTTGCCAGGTAGCCTTCCTACAAAATAGTAAGGAGTGGCTAAAATGAGAGGGGGAGAACACAAAATTCACTCTGGGGAGTTCGCTATGATTTCCCTCCCCCAAACCTCAGGTGTAGTCTGATAACTCTCAAATGGCAGCTCCACTTCACTGTACTTTCCCCAAGCAGTGAAAATATTTCTGAGAGAACCTCCTCCATTACATATCACACACATTCATCATTGAAGGTTGTTAGTTTACTTTATTGTTGAATAGGTACACACCTTGCCATCTTTAAAGCCATATACCACACAGCCCATTTGTAGCCAAGTACACTTGTATTTCCCATTAAATACTGCTCTTAAAATTGATCAACAGAGTTACTGCCGCACAATACAAAGAGTTTACTTGGACAAGAATCCAAGTGTTCCACCTCTCTAGTTCTTCCACTAGAATGTAGAAGATGAGGGAAGAGGATCTAATTCAGGTTTCAACTGAAGTAAGAATCTTGTTTTATACAACTTTTCTTACCTGCTTTAGGTCAGGTCTTCACTATAAAATTATGTCAGTATAACTATATCACTATGGAGTGTGAAAAATCCACACCACTGAATGCAGTTATTCTGACCTGTGCCCTGCTATAGACTTTGCTCCCATTGACACAACTACTGCCTCTTGCGGAGGTAGATTAACTACCCTGATGGGAGAAGCTCTCCTGTCGGCATGGCACAGCATCTTCACAGAAGTGCTAGAGTGGCACAGCTGAGCCACTGCAGTGTTTTAAGTGTAGACCTGCCCTCAGCAGTGATTTGAAGGGCTTACAGTTTTTTGCAAAACGCCTTGAGGGGAGACTGAAAAATCATTACAGAAGATTTTATTGTACTATAGTACAGTCCCCTAAAAAAAAAAAAAAAAAGTCTCTTTTTTTTCTTAACTTAAATCTGTATGACTCATTCTCCTGACCGCGACAGAATTATAGAAATGTAGGGTTGGAAGGGACCTTGTGAGGTGATCTAGTCCAGCCCCCTGCACTGAGGCAGGACCAAGTCTACCTAGACCATTTTTCACAGATGTTTATCTAACCTGTTCTTAAAAAGCCTCTAATGACAAGGATTTCACAACCTCCCTTGGAAATCTATTCCAGTGCTTAACTATCCTTTTAGTTAGAAAGTTTTCCCCCTAATACCTTATCTAGATCTCCCATGCCACAGATTAATCCAATTCAGGGAGAACAATTTATAACATCCCTTAACATATGCCAACATATCATATGCCAAAAGACTCTGTCAGATTTTTAACTGTTATCTTTGCAATTCATGTAAAATTAAACTTACGCTAAACTCAAAAAAATGCTAAATAATTCCATTAATTAGGTTCTAAGGGGCACATAATACATACATTGCTGCTTTTTTTTTTTCTTCTAAAAGAAGAAGGGGAGGCAGGGGGAGAGACTAGGCTCTGAATTCTTACTGGCACTGTATGGTTTGCTGAAGATGTCCTCTCAATATGTCATCACAAAATGATACATGCTGGGATTTCAGCCAAGTGTCAAACTTTTTTTTTTTTTTTTAAAGCTGGGTTAAAACTATTACTGTGCTACTACTTTAGTCTGTGCAAGGTGGAGGTCACTAGATGGGGAGAAAAGACATAGCCCCCATTCCCAAAGGAGTATTCCATCCACAGCTGGCTCAGAGAGAAAAGAACCAGACATACTACTGCTAGACCAGCGATTGCCAAACTTTTTTATTAAGCTGACCCACCCACTCCATTTTGTCTTTTTTTTTTTTTAAATGACCCACCATTACATATATGTTCTCTCTGCCCCAGCCCTGCAACCCTAACAATGCAGAGAAAAGGTCTGAGAGGAAGGGGTTGGAAGATGAACCTGCCTCATTCACCTTGCTGTGGCAGTTCCTGTCTTGTGGGACTGGCTTCCCACTCCAGGTGTTATAGGAGGCTCCCCCTCCAACAGTTGAGCCAAATTAGAGTGGCACTGCAAACTGGAGCATGGGGTCACAGCATCAATCGGGGTGGCCAGGCCAAACTTAAGTGATGCTGTGCCCCTGGTCGCATCACCAGAGCAGGGAGCCAGGCTTAGTCCTGTAGCACAGGAGCTGCTGCTGCAGGGTGGGCTTGCTCTCCAGTCCTACCACTGCCCCCGACCTTCACCCACAGTGGGCCAGGAATAGCACATGTTTGCCCAGGCCAGGGCCCAGTGATGGGTTAATCCAGCCATGGATGTGGCAATCCATCTAGAATCTTCCTGTGACCCACCGGTAGGTCAAGACCCACCATTTGGGAAATACTGCACTAGACCACTGGTCATCCCCTTCTTTGGTTTTGTCTTCTCCCACCTGTTCACCCCAATAATCTTCACCACCTCTTCTCTCCACCTTCAGTTTCCCTCCACCACTGCAGACAATCGCATTTTACTATTCCTGTACATACCACTTTCACAACACTGCAAATAGAAGCAGAGTAAAAAAAACTCATGAGATCTCATGGCCTTTCACTGGTTTCTGAACAGTGACAGCATGAGAGTGAAAGTGGTATATGAAGAAAGGACAGTTATGAGCATATGGTGAAAGATTCTCTTGTTCAACAATTTTTATAATTGGTAAGGGTGGAAAAAAGATGGCACAGAAGCAGGATGTGAAGGCATGAGATACATGTGATCTTGCATCAAATTTAGACAGGGTGGGGTGGGGAGACAATAAAGATACAGTGCACCAGAGAAGCCAATTGATGGAAGCATTCTGAATCACAGACAAAATAAACCAAAATAATAGCTTATTTTACTTATCAGTATTAAGCAGTCTTTATAACCAAAGAAAAAGGATGCTTTTGACCACTGCTTATTTTTAATCAGGTTTTAACTCAAACTAAACAAAACAGTCACTTAATATTTTTACCCACACGAGCTATCAAAAGTAACTTAAGCTCTCCATTAGTCTTGGTCTACCACATCCATTGGTTTAAAATACCATCCGACTTTACTTCTCGCCTCCTCTGTTCATATGAGAGGACTTAAGCAAAAACCCTTCTAGAATAAAGTGCCATTACCATACTAAACACCACCTGCCTAAAGGGGTGGTGGTATGAACAGCTTCAAATGTACAAGCATAATTTTGATTTTTATTTTGAAAGTCCTCCACTCCAATATATTTAGCTTATTGTATTGACTTACTTTTTGAAAAAAAAATGTTCATATATACAAAAAAAATATTTTTAAATAGTTAAGCATATGAATGATATGCAGACCAGTGTTCCCTCTAATTTTTCCCACCCATGTGCAGAATGAATTTTGTTATGTGCACCAATATGGAGATGATGTACCTTCATATTGGTGCATATAACAAAATTCATGTGATGGGGGTAGGGGCAAGGGGTTTGGAGTGTGGGAGGGGGCTCAGGGCTGGGGCAGAGGGTTGGGGTGCAGGCTCTGGGGTGGGGCCAGGGATCAGGGGCTCAGGGCTGGGGTAGAGGGTTGGGGTGCAGAGGTGTGAGGGCACCAGCTGGAGGTGTGGGCTCTGGGTTAGGGCAGAGGGTTTGGATGGGGGGGTAAGGGCTCTGGCTGGGGGTGCAGGCTGTGGGGTGGGGCCAGGGATGAGGGGTTTGGGGTGTAGGAGGGGGCTCCAGGGCTACAGCAGAGAGAGAGGACTCCCCCCAGCTCTCTCTCTCTGCAGCAGCACCTGGGCTGGGGGGGGCGGGGGCACCTCTCCCCATTCAGGCAGCTCTGAGGCTGGGGCTGCAGGATAGGCACTCCTTCCCTAGCCCCAACAGGTCCGCCCCAGCCACGCCACCCCAGCTGCACCTGGGCCTGATCTGGCATGTATAGGTCTGGGCTGCTCCAGTCACGCCACCCGAGCCGGTCCAGGCGCCCCGGCCGCAGCAGAGTTGCGGCCGGGAGAGGGGCGCCCCAGCCATGGCAGGTGGGGGCCAGGCTAGGTGGGGGCTGGGTGCTCCTCCCCCAGCCATTCCCCGTGGGGTTGCCTGAGCACCTGCGCAGCAGCGCAGGGAACTTAGACACAGACCCTCCTAACTACAGAATTATTCAGTAAAACTGTGTTCATACTCTAAGTCAGGGGTCTCAAACACGTGGCCCGCAGGGTTATTTTCTGCGGCCCACGGGGTTATTTTCTGGGGCCCGCCAGCTCCCTGTGGCCCCCCCCGCACCCTCCCAGCATTTACCGAGAGCAGCTCTGGCGCGGCGTGCACCAGAGCAGCTCTGGCGCGGCGGCCAATGGGAGCTTCGGGGGAGATACCTGGAGGAGCGACCAGGGCAACACACAGACCCCTGTGCCCCCGCCCCCACCCTCCAGGTCCTAGCCGCTTCCTGGAGCGGCGCAGGGGCAGGGCGGGCAGGCAGGGAGGGAACCTGCCCTGCCCCCGGTGTGCGCCGGGCCGAACCCGCCCCCCGAACTCCTCCTGCAGCCGAACCCCTGCCCTGAGCCCCCTGCTGCACCCCACACCCCTCCTGCACCCCAACCCCTTGCCGCACCCTTCCTGCATCCCAACCCCGTCCTGAGCCCCCTGCCACATCCCACACCCTTCCTGCACCCCGACCCCCTTCCCTGAGCCCCCTGCCACACCCTGCACCCCCTGGGGGCAGGGATGAGGCAGAGTTGGGGTGGCGATTTCAAGGAAGGGGTGGGAACGGAGCAGCAGGGGGGAAGGGGTGGTCAGTGGTGCGGCCCTCGGGCCAATGTACTAGTCCTCATGTGGCCCTCATGGTCATTTGAGTTTGAGACTCCTGCTCTAAGTAGATATTGGTTCTCTCATATTTTAATTAACACATTTCCAAGACAATGCACCAACACTGTCAGAATCTAACAATAGGCTGTCCAAACCTTGATTAGGACTTTTGGGCACAACTGTAATTTAAGCCAGTGGCTCTCAAACTTTCCAGACTACTGTACTGCTTTCAGGAGTCTGATTTGCCTTGCACACCCTCAGGTTTCCCCTCACTTAAAAAAAACTTGCTTACAAAATCAGACATAAGAATACGAAAGAATCACAGCACACTATTACTGAAAAATTGCTTACTTTCTCATTTTTACCACATAAAGTAAAAGCTGTTTTACCTGGCACTTCACGAACCAGAAAGCTCTATAAACTGGCGTTTCTGATCTTCACTGGAAGTCCAGTTTATAGTCCGGTTGGTGTGGGGCCGGCAGGGGGTTGGAGCATTGGACAGGGTGTGGAGCGTGGGCTCTAGGAGGGAGTCTGGGTGTGGGAGGGGGCTCAGGGTAAGGGTATGGGTGGTGCGGGGTGCTGGATTCAGGGGGAGCTCACCTAGGGCAGCTCCACGCAATCGGCGACCTACCCTGGTTGCTCCTAGGCATAGGCGCGGCAGGCAGCTCTGCATGCTACCTCCGCTCGCAGACGCCATCCCCACAGCTCCCACTGGTCGCGGTTCCCGGCCAATGGGAGTTGCAGAGCCAGCGCTCGGGGTGGAGGCATGGCGCAGAGCCTCCTGCCACGCCTCCGCCTAGGAGCAGCCAGGACAGGTTGCCGCTTGTGGGAAGCCGCCTAAGGTGAATGCCCCCTGGATCCAGCACCCCGAGCCCACTCCTGTGCCCCAACCCTCTGCTCCGAGCCTGCTCCCGCACCCAAACTCCCTCCCAGAGCCCACGCCCTGCACCCCCTCTACACCCCAACCCCCAGCCCTGCACCTCCTCTCACACCCAAACTCCCTCCCTCTTAGTTAACTGCCATTTTTCTCTTACCGGCACCCCCTATTCTCCCAACATGCCAGATAAAACAGCTTTTACTGTAATTATAAAGGTTTCAGAGTAGCAGCCGTGTTAGTCTATATTCGCAAAAAGAAAAGGAGTACTTGTGGCACCTCAGAGGCTAACAGATTTATTTGAGCTTAAGCTTTCGTGAACTACAGCTCACTTCATTGGATACATTCAGAACTGAATGCATCCGATGAAGTGAGCTGTAGCGCGCGAAAGCTTATGCTCAAATAAATCTGTTAGCCTCTGAGGTGCCACAAGTACTCCTTTTCTTTTTGTAATTATAAAATAAATCAACTGGAATATAAATATTGTACTTACACATTTCAGTGTATAGTATATAGAGCAGTATAAAGTCATTGTCTGTATGAAATTTTAGTTTGTACTGACTGCTTAGTTTTAGAACAGGCTTAATAAAAGCACTAGCGAAAATATCTAGATGAGTTGGTATGCCCCCGGAACACCTCTGCGTACCCCTGGTTGAGAATCACTGATTTAAGCAACAAAAATAATCAGTGGCTAAAATAGAGTTTTTCAAAAAGTAAATAATCAGTGCACTTAATCTTTAACACACCTCAAGCTTTTGTTTTTAGCCCCAGCCCTACAACTCCAGACACAGGCATGGAAGTCAATGAGACTCTAAGCAGGCACAGGTGTTAACCATGATCATTCACTTGCAGCAAGTGCTCAAAATAAATAATGACCCAGTATTTCTAGAATGAACATTAAGGCCCTAAATGCTGCAATATTACTTATATGTAGGTGGAGCCCTCGCCTGCACAGAGGTCACTGCAGAATCAGAACAAAAATACAGTACTTGGGGAGGCGTACACTTGCCATATATTTAACACCACCATGATAATTAAAGTGACATTTTAACAGTTAATAAATAATGCCTCTAACCCATATTAGAGAGCTCATTCACTGAAAACAGCAATTAACATATTACAGTACTTTTAATGTGCTACGGTTTTGTTTTCATTTATTTTTGTTTTTACAAATACAGCCTCTAACAACTATAAACTTGCTACAGAAGGGCAGTTCATATTAACTTTAGTGTGGCAACATTTTAAGTACACCCAACCCTGAAAGTATTTTTAGCCAGGGCGTTCAATCAATACTGTCTTTACAGTCAGCTTAAATTAGGAATTAGAAGGTTAACACAACTTTAAAGCAATGAATATATTTTGTGGAGCTAGCTAACTGGTAAAAGAAATAAGATTTATTCTAGTGTCTAAATTCATTATGAACCTAAACCACAAACAAACCAGAATCTAAGCACATAGGGAATGAGACACAAGAAAGCAAAACACCAGCAGATTTATGCTTTTGAAGAAGCTTCATGGAGGTTTCAATTTCTGCAACAGCTTTAAGTAGGCTAAATAGATGACAGAAGACCAAAAAAAATCCTGAAAAAATGCAAGGAAACTGGAAATTCAAGATTGTAAAGAGATATTTTTACACATTCTATCCTATTTTGTTATGCCTTTTTAAAAGTTCAAGTTAAGTGTTTAAAATTGATCTTCAGTATCACATCTTCCTATGTAAACAAAGTTCAATTTCTGAGATTATAAACCACAAACATTCCCAAGATTGTGTGTGTATATTTATGTGTGTGTGCCCTCTCCAAGGATTGACCTATTAGTTTGATGGTAAAGCATAACAAATTTGAGATTTATGCTATGAAAAAAACAGGGAGTAGAAAAAATAACTTTTGAGGTCAATGAAGCAAGAAATATTGTCAAAAATAAGGTACTCACAAAATGTTTAGGCAGCAAACTGGAAAAGCTTTGGCACAATCCAAATATCTTACAAGAAAATTGTTTTACAAAATTTAATTTAAAATTACATTCATGTATTATTACAACACATTTAAGATGTAATGAGCTCACGAACATCTGGCTGTATGTGGGCACATCAGTAACTCCTTGTATTACAAAGCATTTCTTTACCAATATCAATACAGTAGTCAAAAAACACACATGCAATAAACCCTCACTACCATTCATACCAGAGTTTAGTTTAAGCACGAGAAATACCCGAAATAACAAAATGCAAATACTATTGTGGCTTAACCGTCAGTGTCTACCTTAAAATCATCCTCTACTGAATTTTAAAAAGCACTAAAAATCATTAGGGATACAAGCATTTTGAACTTGCTTTGTTATGTGCATTTTGTTTTAGGCTCTTTAAATCATCTATTACTCATAGTGTAAGAACAGTGGCACAAAATTTGGTCACATATATATATATATTTACTTTTGCTTAAGCAACTGGAACACTTTATGTAAACCGGCAGCTAGCTAGTTTTAACAAAAGCCTTGTTTTGAAAAAACAACAGCATTCTTCCTTTTCCAGATGGCAGTGCAATGAGTTCATGAGTTACCCATCACCAGGTACAGTAAAAGCCTCCCTTGTATATAAGATGTTCGCGATTATACAAGCTTTCTGGTTGAGGGAGACACTAAAAAAACGTACTGTAGGAATGAAAAGAAAACACTGCACTCCAGCCTATGTTTCCTGTCCAAAGAAACCCACGGGCACCCACCCATGCACCTAGGAATCATGACAATCTTATATTTCCATATTAAATCCATTCCCAATATAAGAACGCCTTGTTTCAGAAATTTGATGAGTTTCCTACACTGCTGGATCCCTGGAAAACATACGCCCCAACCATCCTCATCACCCCCCTTTCTTCTGAATGGTGCTTTTGAACCCATGGTGCGTTTGGTGGCTTTTTTTCAGCCTTCTTCCGAAATCTTTTGGGCAGGTGGGGGGTGGGGGGGGAGAGCGCGGAACCACCCACACTGGCGTGGGCTCTCAGGAGAGCTGCTTTCCATGTACAGCTCCGTATATGGGATGATACAGGGGGGCTGCAGAGGGTGGGCTAGAGAAGGAAAACGCCTGGCCCCCTCTGCACCCTCCACTAGCGCACGCCGCCGACCCGCCGCACACACGGCCGCAGCCTCTGGTTTCGCAGCCCGGCGCACCACGCACCGCAGGACGGTGGCTTCGCTCACCTTCACATAACAGCCGCGTCCTTCCAGATAAGGCGAGAGGGGCGCTGAGGCGAGACCCGCGGGCTGGGCTCGCCGCTGCCTCCCCACGAGCCCCCTCGCACGCACAGGCGCGCTCGCTGCCTTCAGTTCCCCCGCAGCAGCCGCCGCACGGGCAACAGCAGCAGCAGCAGCAGCCGGGCCGCTCGCAGCCGCACGGACCACATCGTACTGCGGCGTCTGGGCCGAGGGAGGCTGGGAGGGGGCCGGAGAGGAGGTGGCGAACCCCCCCCCCCCTCGGACACTCCTCTGCCCCCCCCAAACTACAACCGCTGGGGGGCGGCACTAATACAGCGGACCCCACGGGAAGGGGCACAGGACGGCCCGTACACGCAGTGAGGGGGGGTCTGCTCCTGAGGGGGGGGGTGAACCGGGGGACAGGGCGGAGGCGGCAGGCGTGCGAGCGAGCTCTCTGCCGACGTGAGTGTAGCGCTGCCTGGGGAAGGGAGGGGGAACCGCAGCCTCTTTCCCTCAGGGCCTCCCTCCCTCCTCACACAGGCAGCATAGCAACCAACATGGCGGCTGCGCAGTCACCCACCGAAGGGGGGGGGCAGGAGGAGATCTCGCGAGAACTGAAAGTGGAGCGAGCGGGAGCCCCTGGCCTGCTCGTACGCAGCCCGCCTACTCCCCATGATCTGCTAAGGGATTGGCTGGGTAGGGCGAAAATAGTCGGCAAAACAAGGCTGGGGCGGGAACAATCCAACAACTTTGATTGGCTGAGTTAACGCTCAATCAAGCCCAGTCTGACTAACGTTGAAAAGAACTGGCTCCCTGAGTTGCCAGTCCTAATAAGACCCCCCCGCCTCTTGCCTCAGAGCTTTGAGGCTCCCATGGAGCGTGTTGAGAGCTTCCTGCAAAGGGGAGAGGGGCGGGTTGTGTCTGTGTCAGGAGCCGGGTGACACCTACTGGCAGATACATTTACATAGAACTTCGGTTCTACATTTTGCAGATGCTTTTGAGAGGGGTCTCAGGGTAGCAGCCCTGTTAGTCTGTATTCGCAAAAAGAAAAGGAGGACTTGTGGCACCTTAGAGACTATCCAATTTATTTGAGCATAAGCTTTTGTCAGCTGTAGCTTTTTGAGAGGGGTCTGTACTTCGTTTTCCTGTTTTAATTCAAAATTCATGAAGCAGGCCCCCACTAATCGCCATAAGTTTCATAATAGTGAAAGTTTAAAATGTGAGTGCTTTTTATTTGCCTTCAGTTTGAGCCTTAAGTGCACTGTGGCCCTTTTTTCAAACTTTTCTTTGCACTATTATTCAAGGAACTGCATAAAACCCCCCAGAGACACCCTCTCTGTCCCAAAGAGTTTTCAATTTAAGAACATCTTCCTTTTTTCCTTTATGCTACTTTTCCTGATGAGAGTTGCAGCAGCAGCAACATGGAGAGTAGGGAGGACCTGACCTTTTCCTTCGCAACAGGTTCCAGCTCCTCCTGGGGGATTCCCAGGCAGGCCAGGAGATATAATCCCTCCAGTGTGTCCTGGGTCAGCCTCAGGGCTTCCACCCATTGGAACATACCCTGTAAAGTTCCAACAGAAGCCTCCCTAGGGCATCCTTATCAGGTGCCTGAACCACATCAACTGGCTCTCCTCCATACAGAGGAGTAGTAGCATCCACATCTACAAGGCTCTCCCAAATAGCCAAACTCTTCACCCTATCTCAGAGAGTAAGCTCACCACCCAAAAGTGAGGGTTGGATGCGATGCCAGAATGGCAGCAGGAGGGACGGACCACGACAGACTGGCCTGCCACAATGGAAAAGTTTAAGAACTTGATACTGCAAGCACATACACACTTAAAGTTAAGTATGTGAGGAGTCTCATTTAGTTCAATAAGGACTTCTGCATGAAATTAACTATGTGTAGAAGTGTTTGCAGGATTGGCACCTAAACAAAAACAGAACATATGAATGTAACAAAAACAGTAAAAGCACATGGGATGAGAGTAAGTGTCATGCAGTTACATTAAGTTGTATGCAATGTCTATGATGTCAAATAATTTTTTTAAGTGTTTTGGTTTTTTTGTTTAGTTTTAAAAATTTGTTGAACCATAACCACCATCCAATCGAAAAGTAACCCTCCCCAACTAGCTCTTTACCAAGTATTAGCAGCTATCTCTTCGTATATTATATAAGATTCTACATATAGTATCTTCACAGCTACATCAGGGACTGGCACCCTTCCTTTACATAAGCCCACCTCCCTCTGGGGTACTTGCCCCACATGGAACTGGGAGGATTTCAGTGCCTGGAGAATTCACTTGCTCTCTGTGCTGTTCTTCTGGGAGCAAAGGTGGATTGTTTGTGGGGTTGGAGATTGACTAAGTTTTGGCTATGAGAAAGGGCAACTGAGGTAATGGACAGTCCCCAGAGGCACCTTCATAGCCCTTGTCAGCAGAGATTTCAAAGTTCATGTTCTGTAACTTATCAATGGACTTTGTTACTAAAAACAAAGATCTATTAGTAATTCTGTATTTTAAAAACTTTAATTTTAAATAACTGAAATACGCAAATCAGATAAGGTTACAAAGTTTCAGATCAAGCTATTTAGTCTTGCAGTGAACCATGTCTTGTGCGCCTAACACCACCCCAGGTTAGCACAAGCTTCAGGAAAAGATTAGCTCAAAATCCTGTAACCAAATCAGGACACAACACAGTCTATGCTGTACTAATTTCTAACTTTTGAGCATTTCCTTAGTTCCCTTTATAGACATATTCTGTTCTTTAGAAACTTCCAGTTCCTGAATTCTGCACTTTTGCAGCTACTCTCAGCCTCAAAATCTGGGCACTAGTTATCCTCTGTATACTGATAAAGGGATATTCAATTGCAGTTTGTAACTGGTTTCTATAGTGTCCTCTTTCCCAGATCATAATGAATTTCTTCACACTCAAATTGCACAGAATGCTTTTTAGTCCAGTTACATGTACAATATTCAAGCTTCAAAGCTGGTCTTTTAAATTGCTATGTCAATCTTTATTTTGTGTCTCAATATGCCAAGCATGATGTCAATACTTACAAATATAATAAATTATTATTTTGAACAGAGTGATAAAGAACTCATGCCCAAATCATCTGATATAACTATATACAACTTTGTCACAAAAGTAATAATAGTAAGCTACTGTAATGAGGTCAGCACCCACCTCTCACAAGCACCCCCTCTGGTTGGGTGTGTCCACACTCTTTACTCAGTCCCTGCAGCCAGCCAGGAACTCCCTCAGTGGTCTCCCAGTCCCTGCCAGCAAATTTAGGCTCAGTTTTAGGCTCAGTCCTAGCAGCCAGCCAGGAGCCTCTCACCGCCCCCCCCCCCCCGGTCCCAACCAGCAGACTGTCTTTGGGCCTGCACATCTTCTAGCCAGGCACACAATCCTCTCTCATCCAGCTCCAAGCAACAACTAACTACCTCTGTGTTCTGTAGCTCCTTTATAGGGCCCTCCTGGCCCCTGACTGGCCATTCTGGCAGCCCCTCTGATTGGTGGCTTCCTCACAACCACTCTAGGGTACTTGGAGGACTTCTCCAGTGCTCTTTTCCTTGGATGGGTGTGGCAAAACACGGTCTCCCACAGTATTCTTGCCAGCAAGTTAAAGAAGTATGGGCTGGATGAATGGACTATAAGGTGGACAGAAAGTTGGCTAGATTGTCAGGCTCAATGGGTAGTGATCAATGGCTCCATGTCTAGTTGGCAGCCGCTATCAAGTGGAGTGCCCCAAGGGTCGGTCTTCAGGCCAGTTTTGTTCAATATCTTCATTAATGATCTGGAGGGTGGTGTGGATTGCACCCTCAGCAAGTTTGCAGATGACACTAAACTGGGAGGAGTGGAAGATACGCTGGAGGGTAGGGATAAGATACAGAGGGCCCTAGACAAATTAGAAGATTGGGCCAAAAGAAATCTGATGAGGTTCAACAAGGACAAGTGCAGAGTCCTGCACTTAGGACGGAAGAATCCCATGCACCGCTACAGACTAGGGACCGAATAGCTAGGCAGCAGTTCTGCAGAAAAGGACCTAGGGGTTACAGTGGACGAGAAGCTGGATATGAGTCAACAGTGTGCCCTTGTTGCCAAGAAGGCCAATGGCATTTTGGGCTGTATATGTAGGGGCATTGCCAGCAGATCGAGGGATGTGATCGTTCCCCTCTATTCGACATTGGTGAGGCCTCCTCTGGAGTACTGTGTCCAGTTTTGGGCCCCACACTACAAGAAGGATGTGGAAAAATTGGAAAGCGTCCAGCGGAGGGCAACAAAAATGATTAGGGGACTGGAACACATGACTTATGAGGAGAGGCTGAGGGAACTGGGATTGTTTAGCCTGCGGAAGAGAAGAATGAGGGGGGATTTGATAGCTGCTTTCAAGTACCTGAAAGGGGGTTCCAAAGAGGGTGGATCTAGACTGTTCTCAGTGGTAGCTGATGACAGAACAAGGAGTAATGGTCTCAAGTTGCAGTGGGGGAGGTTTAGGTTGGATATTAGGAAAAACTTTTTCACTAGGAGGGTGGTGAAACACTGGAATGCATTACCTAGGGAAGTGGTGGAATCTCCTTCCTTTGAGGTTTTTAAGGTCAGGCTTGACAAAGCTCTGGCTGGGATGATTTAGTTGGGGATTGGTCCTGCTTTGAGCAGGGGGTTGGACGAGATGACCTCCTGAGGTCCCTTCCAACCCTGATATTCTATGATTCTATGAAAATTCTGATGCCTCAAGCAGGGGGCCTTTGTGCCTAGTCCACCCCCATCACAGCTACTATAAAAGATACACTTTTGCTAACCCCAAAGCAAAATGACTCTGCTGTGTTACCTAGAGACATTAGATATCTTAGTGTAGCTCTGTTACAATATTATTATTATTTGTATTATTATTTACATAGGGCTTGATCCAAAGCCCACTGAAGTAAATAGAAAAATGCCCACTGAGTTCACTACTTTGGTTGAGGCCCATATTGCCAACAGAGTTCTAGGTGTTTTACAGATAAACGCAAGGCTTCGGCTTCTGACCATAGAACTTACAATCTAAACATAAACAAAACAGTTAAATGGCAATATATTTCGGATATACCCATTCGCCTGATATGAAATGTGGAGGTCATCATAAGCAGTAAGGATCTGAAGGTGCCAAATTGTATGTCTTGGGCTATGGGTAGTCACTTGCTGAGCTGCTTCTTTGCTAAATTATGTATTAATGTGAGATGCTGGACCAAAACAACAGTTTAGGGATATTATTGCTTTGTCTAACAACTGCAAATTCAGCTGTAAAGACTATTCAGTATGATCATGGCAACCCTTTTTATGCTGAAGAGCAATCCAGTCATTATTCTTATATGATTACGAAGTATACAGGAGTGATCTATAAACCACTACATCAAGGTTCTCAATCTGCTGGTTCATGGAAAGCTGACTGGTCATATGTTGTGAGCTCCTCTTCCTTATTTTCAGCTGCTAAACTACATTTAATGTCAGTTTAAAAAAATACATTAAATACTTTTCTAACAATTCTCTCTCATGTAGGGAATCAGTGTAATTGCCATAGAGATGTTATGTGAATGGAAAGAAAAGTGTTGGGAGAGCTAAGAGAATCACTCTGTTAAAATATGAGAATACTTTGAACTGAAACATTAATAATTAAATAAAGGAGAAAGAAGTGATTTTTTTTTTCCAGGTAGGTAGGTCATTTAAGTCTGAGTCAAAAAAGGTGTATAGAAGTGCTAAGCATGTTAGTCCTATAAGTAAGAAGAAGAAAGCGGAGGGGAGTGGAAACCAGAGGAAATTGTAAGAGATTTTTTTTATTGGACTAGATTAAAATAAAATGAGTGTTTTCAAGGATGATGTCTCTGCATGAGGCCATGGAAAAGAGAGCAGGATGGAGCCATAGATGATGAGCTAAGGTGTTAATTCAGAAAACTCCAAAATAAAAGAGAATCAAAGAAGAACTGTGTATAATAAGAGGTTTAAAAACAACGTACATAGAGTGCATGGGAGTTTGTGTCCGGTCAGCTTTACCATGACTAGAGCCTCTGTAAATCAAAATAAGAACAAAGGGAAAGGGTACAGAGGATTCCTCTGATCAGCCCCATTTTAAAGTTAGTGGGACAAATTCAGCTTGCTTAGCTTCAAAGGGGTTTAAGTGTGGGCAGAATTTGTCACAGTGATTGTTGATTTTTTGTTTTTATTTTTTGGAGGCTGAGGGAAGCTATCAGCATTGCGCTAGGAAATCAGTGTCTTTCTTGAGCCTCCGCGGTTTGGAAGTAAAAACCACTCGCTCAGTTTGAATGTAAATATCTGTGCTGCACAAAGTGAGGAAGATACAAACCAAAGAGGGTTACGTGTTTAGTTAAGGATCATTACCATAAAAGTCTGGTTAACACTCCTATAGGCTATGAGTAATATTCCTATATAATGTGAGTAAATCTTTTGCTTCAGGCTTTGTCTCTTACCAACACTCCTTCAGTATCTACAATAAGGCTCATCTTTTCAAGTAGAATGACATTTACTAATAAAAGACTATAAAAATTAAATTGCAGATATATATTCATATCTTTATTTATTTTTATTATTATAGATACCAGAAACAAAACATGCTGATTTGTGTAGTATTGTGATTACGTGAAAATTGCCTCCAGGTTGCTGAACTCTGCTTCAGGAGCATGGATTTTTAATTCCTCACCAAGTTCCTGTGTTGCTGCTTGCCCGCATTAGGTGGGCAAAGCCCCCTTCTCCAAAGTTATTTCAAGGGCTTAATTTTCAAAGCAGTGAGTGGGGATTTAGCTGCACAGTTTCCATTGCTGTTACTGAGAGTCATGAAACTGTATATCTCAGTGTACTGCTTGGAAAATGTATGTCTCTTTAACCATTTCCCAGAACCTAACTGTCATAGGTCAGGGCAACTGCACTGTATTCCCACTTCATGGTTCACCGAGGGCACCCACCCTAGGCGTCTGGCTCCTCAGCTGTCATCTGTCTTGGGTGGAGACCTGTGTCTCTCTTCTTCCTGCACTGCCTATACCCTATACTGTGATATCCCCAGCAAGCCAGACTGCCTAAACAGGCCAGCATTTCTGGTATGCTTTCTCTTTGAAGGGTTTGCAAAGCTGTAACTGTCAGCAGTTCCAAGTTACCACACAACTCTTTATAAGGAAACACATTTATTTTTAAGGTGAAAGCATTACAAAGAAAATATATTAAAAACAGTAAAAGAACTTACATGCATGCTAAGAAGCTTATCAGAGGTCACCCCAATGCTAGTGAGGGGCTCTGCAAGGTGTCAGTCCTTGCAACCCTTCACTAAGGATTGGGGCACCCCCTGGGACAGAAGGTCCTATCCATTTGCTGGATCAGAAATAAGGCCCTGAGTCAGCTGAAACTCAGGCTATTTATCCAGAAGTCCTGGTCTCTGGAGGATACAGTTTGAACTGGCATATCAGAGCATCTCCAGGTAGTGGTACCTCTCTGGAGGTGTTACAACCTTAGTGAATTTGCCTAATTACTCCCAATGTTCTTAGTTCCTAGAGGAGCTTCTGTCACCTTCTCCAATGGAATTACATACAATCCCTGGCCCACAATGGTACATAAACTTAATACAGTAAGATCTCCCAAAGATATTGCAGGAAATTGCCATATCTGTCACACTAATCTCACAGGTTTTGTCTAAATCTAGAAATATACAAAAGACCCTCTTTGACTTAATAGATTTATTTGCATGTGTTTGGGTCAATAGCTATATTATTCATGCAAGGCCTGCCATGCAAGCGGTTATCATGTAAATTAGTGAATGAAAAAAAAACAATTGTGAATGAGATTTTAAATGTCTCATTGAAACATCTTGCAAGCTCCTGCATTGCTTACCCAGAAAGATAATGGAGCAAATAATTAATTTGTAAGCACCTAAAAGGTAATAAGGTGATAAGTAACACTCAATGTGAATTTGTCAAGATCAAATGTCAAATCAACCTAATATCCTTCTTTGACAGGACAACAAGCCTTGCAGATAGGGAGGAAGCAGTAGATGTGATACATCTCAACTTTAGTAAGGCTTTTCATACTGTCTCACATGACTACTCATAAACAAAAGAGGGCAATATAGACAAACCTACTGTAAGGTGGATGCACAACTGGTCTGGAAACTGTAGTCAGCAAGTAGTTATCAATGGTTCACAATCAAGCTGGAAGGCATATCAAGTGGGGTCCCAAAGGGATCTGTCCTCGGTTTGGTTTTATTCAATATCTTCACAAATGATTTGGATAAAGGCATGGAGAGCACACTTCTAAAGTTTGTGGATGATACCAACCTGGGAGGGGTTGTAAACGCTTTGGAGGACAGGATTAGAATTCAAAATAATCTCGACAAACTGGAGAAATAGTCTGAAATATATAGGATTAAATTCAATAAGGACAAATGCAAACTACTACACTTAGGAGGGAATAATCAATTGCACAAATACAAAATGGGAAATGACGGTCTAGGAAGGAGTACTGCAGAAAAGGATCTGTGGGTTATAGTAGAGCACAAATGAAATATAAGTCATCAGTGTAATACTGTTGCAAACAAAGTGAATATCATTCTGGGATGTATTAGCAGGAATGTTGTACGCAAGACACGAGAAGTAATTTTTTCCACTTTACTCAGCATTGATAAGGCCTGAACTGGAGTACTCTGTCTAGATCTGGGGGCCACACTTCAGGAAAGATGTGGACAAATTAGAGAGGGTCCAAACAAGAGGAACAAAAATGATTAAAGGTCTAAAAACATGACTTTATGAGGAAATGTTGAAAAAATTGGGTTTGTTTAGTCTGGAGAAGAGAAGACTAACGGGGGACATGATAACAGTCCTCAAGTATGTAAAAGACTGTTATGAAGAGGTGGTTGATAAATTGTTCTCATCCACTCAGGACAGAACAAGAAATAATGGGCTTAAATTGCAGCAAGGGAGAGTGCTTAAACTGCAGCAAGGTTAGACATTGGGAAAAACTTGCTAACTGTAAGGTTAGATAAGCACTGCAACAAATATCCTAGGGAAGTTGTGGAACCTCAGTCATTGGAGGTTTGTAAGAGTAGGTTAGACAAACACCTGTCAGGGACAATCTGGAAAATATTTAGTTCTGCCTCAGTGCAGGGGACTGGACTAGATGACCTGTGAAGGTCCCTTCTTCTAGTCCTACATTTCTATAATTCTATATGCTTACATCTCATTGAAATCAAAAGGATGTAAGCACGTGCTTTAGTGCTAAACAGAAATTGACTTAAGTATGTGCTTAAGGTTAAGCACACGTGTAAATGCTTTGTTGTAACAGGACCATATGCTACCCCTGCAGGGGAATGGACTTCATGATCTAATGGTTCTTTTCCATTTATTCTTCTATGATCTTACTATGGATCAAATAAATTTAAAAATCCTAACCACCTCCATCCATTACCCACTGTGTCCTGTTCCTTACAATACAATAGTAACACATGGTCATACTATACATATAGAATTTTTTACCAAAGATCTTAATGTGCTTTACAAATGTAAGCTATTATTATAGTCCCCATTTTTCTTTATGGGGAAACTGAGGCACAAATACCTATTGAATATCCGATAAATCAAACATTGAGCTATTTTCATGTGCAAATTGTAGCTGGAAATCTCATGAAGACATTGCTGTCCTGTGGGATATTTGTTACTTTATATTTCTGGCTGCTACAGAAAAACTGTGAGGATAACTTATCTCACTATTTCAGCCTTTCTGCTTCCCATCACAACCAGAACCCGTGGGGGAGGGGGGAAATGAGAAACCCCAATAAAAAGTTAACTAAAATATTTTGAACCTTAAAGAAAGAGCTTTAGTTTGAGCTTTGGGTCAAAAATGATAATGTTCTTATTTTAGCTAAACTGCTTTCATAGATTCATATATTTTAAGGCCAGAAGGGACTATTGTGATAATCTAGTCTGACCTGCAAACAACAGGCCAAAGAACCTCACCCAGTAATTTGTGTATCAAGGCCATAACTTTGGTTTGGGCCATAGTACATCCTTTAGAAAGACATTCAGTCTTTCCCTTGTCGAGTTCCTGCATTTAGCAGTCCTGCTAGGAATCACCATTGGAGGTTTCTGATGGTTACTGTTTATTTGCCATAAAATTTGTAGAATTTTGGGAAGGAGAGAAAGAAAGAGTTTAATTAAAAAACAGTCCTGATAGGCCCAATTTTCAAGGCATTAGTTTTAGTCTGCTTTTGATAGGCTGCTATTGCCACTCACAGATACTAAAACATTCCAATGAGCATACTGAAATTAATAGCCCACAGATGAAGATTCCATATTCCTAGTTGTTGTTTTTTTGGGTTTTTTTTAATGCATATAGCCAAAAAAACCTTTTACACTCTATACATCAATGGTGATTGATTCCTGGAATTTAGCCACTTTGGAAAATAAGTTTCAGAGTGGTAGCCGTGTTAGTCTGTATCAGCAAAAACAATGAGGAGTCCTTGTGGCACCTTAGAGACTAACACATTTATTTGGGCATAAGCTTTCATTGGCTAGAACCCACTTCATCAGATGCATTGAGTGGAAAATACAGTAGGGAGGTATAAATACACAGCATATGAAAAGATGGGAGCTGCCTTGCCAACTGGGGGGTCAGTGCTAATGAGCCAATTCAATTAAGGTGGAAGTGGGCTATTCTCAACAGTTGACAAGAAGGGCCGGAAATCACTTTTGTCATGCTAATGAGGCCAATGTAATCAAGGTGGCCCATTTCAAACAGTTGACAAGAAGGTGTGAGTATCAGCAGGGGGAAATTCGTTTTTGTACAGACCCATCCACTCCCAGTCTTTATTCAGGCCTAATTTGATGGTGTTCCATTTGCAAATTAATTCCAGTTCTGCAGTTTCTCGCTGGAGTCTGTTTCTGAAGTTTTTTTGTTGTAGAATTGCCACTTTTAAGTCTATTATTGAGTGTCCAGGGAGATTGAAGTGTACTCCTTCTGGTTTTTGAATGTTATAATTCTTGATGTCAGATTTGTGTCCATTTATTCTTTTGTGTAGCGACTGTCCGGTTTTGGCCAATGGACATGGCAGAGGGGTACTGCTGGCAGAACTGGAATTAATTTGCAAACTGGACACCATCAAATGAGGTCTGAATAAAGACTGAGAGTGGATAGGTCAGTACAAAAACTAATTTCCCCCTGCTGATACTCACACCTTCTTGTCAACTGTTTGAAATGGGCCACCTTGATTACATTGGCCTCATTAGCACTACAAAAGTGATTTCCACCCCTTCTTGTCAACTGTTGAGAATAGCCCACTTCCACCTTAATTGAATTGGCTCGTTAGCACTGACCCACCCACTTGGCAAGACAGCTCCCATCTTTTCATATGCTGTGTATGTATACCTCCCTACTGTATTTTCCACTCCATGCATCTGATGAAGTGGGTTTTAGCCCACAAAAGCTTATGCCCAAATAAATTTGTTAGTCTCTAAGGTGCCACAAGGACTTCTCGTTGTTTTTGGAAAATAAGTAGATGTTGTGTTAAATGTTCTCATTATAAGCTAATAATTATATACCAATAACTCTCTTAAGGTTTATATGGCATATGCACTGGTAGCTATATTCTATGATCCCTTTGTTCTTTGTACTGTACCTTTACATTTATAAGAACTCCGTTTGTGAGCAGAGACAGTGGCCGTGTTGTTCTCAAAGTGGCTGCAGCTCGTGTACATGAGGCCCACACACTGTGCTCTCTCACGCAGACTTTACTTTTGTTGTTTCCCCAATCTGAAATGAAACCATTCAGAATGGTGGTTGATTTTCATGTATATAAATTTGTGCAGTTACCTATTACACTTTGGTTTCAAGTCAAAAATTAAGAAGCCTGATCAAAACACAAAATGTATAAAATAAAAGATGAGACAGGAAAAAAGTGGCTCCCCTCCCATATTGTTGTTTGGGATTTTAAAAATTTGTAGTTCGTGGCTTCTTTGGCCCCTCTGTAGACATTTTGTGAAAGTCTGCACAGAAGCTAATACTCATTCATTTGAAACATAGAGACGAGAAGACCAGATGTCACCTCCCACCAGTTCTGCAGTTTCACAGCTGAGGTTTTGTGGTCTACATTGTTTGCCAACAGCTAGCACCAACTGAAAGCTTTCTTTTCCCCCACCAGCAAAACACACTCAGAAATGTAACTCCGCTCATAGATTTTTTTATCTGTTACATTATTATGTATCTCCCAGAAATAAACTGACTTTTGTAAGACAATAAGTATAGGGAGAAACAAAAACCTGTTAGTTTAGTGACTGGTAGCTTGGTTTTACCTTGTATTAAATTATCTTGAGTGTATAGTACCAAATCCAGCCAAAACTGACCTTTATGGAGAAAAGGACAAAAATCTGCACAGCAGCAACTGAGCTAAAGAAAACATGTTTGCAAACTACTTCCTGAACCGCCTACATTTGGGTTTCACCACAAGGTAGTTAAAATCAGCCAGAGGGATTTTGACCAGTTAAGTTTTTCCAGGAACAGTACAAATTGTTCTAAATTTTCAAGTCATAGAATACTCATTTCATGACTTATTTCATTTTTAGAGTTTTTACTTTACATCCTGTCAAATTTCCTAGAACAGCCATATTTTAAAGAATTGGACCAACTCAGAAGAAATTAAAGTGTCACGATTTACAGCATATTCAGACCTCTGCATTTTATTGCTGAGTGAAAATGATGTTAACAGCCACAGGCTGCAAAAAGAGGAGTTTGTTTTTAGTTTACAAATATATATTCTAAAGATGTAGTACTGGTGAAAGGTACCAGGCAACTTTTGTTGAAGGGCTGGGGCCTCAATACAGAAACAGCAATGGCCACCATCTCACAAGAGGCAGAGGAACCACAGAGACACAGAAACCAATAAAAGTGTCAGTCTATTTGACCGCTGTGCTACGGGTCAAACACTAAAAGGAGACTCCACTGCAGGAACAACAATGGCCTCTCCCTTAGATGGGAAGGAGTCACCAAACACAGAAGCCAATGAAAGGTGACAGACAGCCCTGGAGACTGGAGTCCATTCTTTCTCCACAGAATAGATACAATATGAGTTCCCTCACATTGCCCTGCCAACTGGTATTTCAGCATGACCATGGAGGGACCACCTGTCAAGGTCAGAGGGTAGTTCACTTTCCAGGGTCAAATGGTAGTTCACTCTCCAAGGTCATTCAGTTCTTCACCTCTCTTGTGATGCCAGCAACAAGGATGCCCATTAGTGTCAATTCTAGTGGAGTATTTTTCTGATGTGGGCACATTTCTTCTTATAACCAGACTGCAGTGTTTCCAATTCCCATTGTTTTATTGCAAGTCTCATGATATTTCATCATTTTTAAAGACCCAGTTTCGAAACTGGGATTATTATACGAAAATCTCAGCTTTCATTTTCTTAAAGTTAGTTTCTAATCCTCATGGCTCCAGAGAAAAGCTTGAAAATGTGATCTCTAAATGGTCAAAAACCAGAGGGCAAATAAAAATGCAATTCATTTATTTGTTTTAAATCTCAATAGCCTTTAAACCAATCTCATGATCTTTAGGCTCCTGGTTCCTGGTTTTTTGAATTCTTGGCATTGACAATAATGAGACCACTAAACTATCTTTGGGATAATTAAGAACATGCATAAACAAATTCCCCTCGAGATAAGCAGGCAAACAACTAGAGCTTTGCTACTGTAGTCACTTGTGTTTTGCAAAATGAAAAGGTGAAGTACATGTATCACCACTGTACTTTCATCACACTGATGTAGTGTAGTTACATGGTAATGTTTGCTGCCATTTCTTAAGTGCTTAAAATATAGGGAAGGTTATCATTATTTCTGCTGGCTTATATTGCAGAATCATTAACCGGAGCCCACAGATAGTTGCTAGCTGACAACTAGATAGGAAAACCATTTAAACAAGTAAGTTACAATGGGCTAGATTGTGATGAACTATGTATCCACTCAGGGAAGTAAGAATCCCTGCCCTTACATTCCTGCATTACACTCCTGGTTACTAGGATGTTGGGTCTCAGGGCACAGAAGTAAGTATGTGCTGTACTGCTCAGGGCAGGTGGGCACAGAGTGAGTAGGGAGGAATAAGGAATGAATAGCCTCTTGGCTTTGCCTCCATCAATGAGTCAGACAATTCAGTTAACCAATCTGGGCAGTGCTGTAATTTGCAAAACACAAATCCCCCTTGAACAAGGGAGAAGAAGGGAGGGAATTGTGCCTCAGAGGACTGTCGCTGAGTCACAGCACTTTCCAGTGCTACTCCTGGAATGATGATTCGTATGCATGATCCTTGCTGAGCATGGTACCTAAAGGCACAGTCTCGTCTAATGGACATGATGGGATTCGAAGATTATGCTTTTCCAGTTCAGACAGTGAAAAACGGCAGGGATATTATGTATTTAAAACCACCCAATCGAGGTTAAAGAAAATAATCTTTGCAAAAAAATCACTGTATACTTTAAACTACTTCATTAGTTTCTTAATTATTAAAAATGAATCAAATTCCTCTTTCATTTTTGCTACAGACTTTATCCTTTAATTTATGTCCAATAAATATTAATGCTATTCAGAAAAAAAAGAAGAGAGATGTTATAAAATGTGACTTTAAATTTGGACTTTGACATTTGTCCCTGGCTTTATGGAAATTTTTAGCTTTAAAGTAACTGCACTGATTACTACATTTTTTCAGGACCTGCTGGGACTTGATAGGACTCAAAAATAAGTATTTTAGTTCTGGATTAAAGCCACAAGGGGTGCAGTAATTGCCCACTCATGCATTTATTGCACATCCAAAACTTCCATTAACTCCTGTAGGAGGTTTAGGTGGGCAAGGAACTCAGGATTAGTCATTAGCCAAACACATACTGAGCCAAATCCTGTCTAGGTATTTCCAATGCACCCTCACTGCATTAACACTGATATTAAAGGGTTTGTACAGGGTAGAAGTCAGGCAGAATTTGTCCCTTTGCAGGTCAGTAGCCCTGGTTCTGCATATAGAATGAAAACAGTATTCAGCAGAAAAGGGATGGAAAGCAAAGCTGACTGTAAGCCAAGATGGAAACACTTGTGAAAGCTACGAGAGAGAGATCAGAATTAAAACAGAGGGCCTCCCACGTATTTGTGTGCATCAGACATGGAGCCACGCTTGAGCTGGATCTTGGCCAGATTTATCATCCAACTCTTCCAGGATTACAAGCACCTCATTGCACACAGCTAACTGCAGCCACTTCGGAGTAACCCTCTGAGTTTTTGCTGAAAGATTTAGGGAAGTGAATATTCTGCACACTGCAGCATTTCATGTTCTCATCCCTATAATATGTAATAATAAAGGCACCCACCTATGTGTTATTTGTGCTCATAGAGGTTTTGCTTTGTGATTTACCCTCTCTCCACTAGATGCTACACCGAGACCATCAAACATTTAGTGAGCCAAATGACATGTTTGAAAAGTTATAGCAGAATAAAGTGTTTAAAATGAATAGCAATTATAAACTTGGTTTCTTTATATCACTGCATAGTGAGGATCTGATCCTGATATCTCTTACACTGATGTAACTCCACTGTCTTCATCAGTTACCTCTGATTTATAGCAGTGTGAATGAGAGAAAAAACAGACCCTTAGATTTCATACTATTGATATTGCTCAGGTGCAGTCATGTTTTATAATCTCCCAAACATGTGAAATAGTTTATTGAGAACATTTTGCACTATCTGAAACTTACAGAACAGAATATTTCTCAGTAGAACGGGCTACTCATTCATTTTTCCTCTACATTTCATCTTAGGAAGCAAATCACGCATGACTAACTGGAGAAGCTGTACATTAAACGATACATTCCATGAAGCTTACAGTGCATGGTTACCATTAAAATAATATTATAGTCCAACATTATTTTCTCTGATGTTGTGCAAGCCTTTGACACTACCAGTTCGGGAAGTGCTATACAGCACAGCTCTCAGGGCGTCTGCTAGAGCTTTTTAGCTTGTCAATATTTTGCATTGTGCAATACAGTATAACAAAACAGAATAGGATCATATTACCTCTCAGCTAATGCAGGGTAGACCAAACATTTCTGCACATGCTTGCTTGTATGACAAGCTTATATAATAAATAAATTAGGCCTGTCTTGGGGTCCTTACTGAGGCAAAACAAACCAAAATCCAGTGGTGATTTTGCCCGAGTAAAGTCTCCAGGGTCCTTTCTTACCCCACATTCATAGAGGTCAGCTGTTTCTTATGCACAATCTGTCATTTGTAATGCTACATGGAAGTGCAGTACACATACAGTACATTACAGCATATTTTTAATGTCTTAAGAAACAACAACAAATATAATTTGGTAAAATGTAAATGTGTCTTGGTTAAAGTATAATATCCTTGATGTGCCGCCTCTTCTGCAAAAATAGAAAGGGACGTATTCCATCAAAACACCCTCACTCCTGCCTGCTCTGCTGTAACATTTTTAATACGCCCATGTGGACACAATTTAGGACACAAGCTTGAATAGAAAACAATGTTCTGTTAAAGTTAAATGAAGCATTAAATAAGTGAAAAGTCATCAGTGTACTGGTTAGGGTCCACATCCTGAGCTGCTGTAAATTGGCCCAGCTTTGTTGATTTCTGTGGAACTATGATTTACACCTGCTGTGGATCTGGCCCAAGATGTTAATAAATTGTCACAGGCCCTGACTTCCTGCTGACCAGTCTCACTAGTGTCCATCCTCACGTTAGCTTGGCAAAAACTTGGGTTGGGGTACTGGGAAAAAATCCTTTCTTTCCGCCTAGTAGCTGTGCTAAAGGTCAGCCAGCTTAGCCAGTAATGAGCTACTGCATTGCCCTGAGCCATGGCCTTTCTCAACACAGTGTTTCAGGACAGAGTGTTCATTTTGGCAGAAAGCCCTGGGCAGCTGGCACAGGAGAGTTTTGCAGAGTCAGGAGAAAAAGCAGCAGGCTCAGAACTACTAGCAGCTTAATTTAAAAAGAAAGTTCAGCTAAATATTTTATGGTTGATTACACATTCAAAAGACAGTTTTTAAAAATAATCCATACTCCAATTTATTTATTTTGGTCAGTAACCTCTTTACATGCAAAACCAAGAAAAACCAGTGAATTTGAGTGTGTCATAATTCTCTGTGCAGTCTAACAAAAAGGAATGTTTCAAATGGAATTTGCTTTATTATGGTCCTTGAAAATCATGAAACTGCTATTTGTAGGGGATGAGATGCCTCAGGGGAATGGCAAATGGCATACAAAGTCCTTAATCTCTAGCTGACTTGTTCAGCTTCATCCCAGGTCAACATTGACTGAAAGATGTTGTGGTCTGATGGCTGTTCAGTGGCCTGTGTGAATGAGTTTGGGGATTTAGTCTTGTTCCCAGTGGACAGGTATCCACTTCACATAAAAACACCACCAGAACTGGCCCTAATTGGCACCTTTTTTGGCAGTCTCAGCATAAGGTTGGCAGGAATCTGGTTTTCGTTTGAAAATGGACACTGGCGGCTCCGGTAATAAGACGGCTACTTATTAATCCAAACGCTGAGTGGGGTTTGGTGGATGGGTGAGGTGGTGTGGCCAAGAGACCTTCTCACTGATGGATGAAAAGGAAGTTAGATGGATTACTGACAAAATTATGGAAAAGGAGCATGTCCATACTGGCATATCTATTCCATTGCTGTCTTTTCCCAAGTTTGACTGTGTTCTCTTTTCCCTAATAGATTTTCTTGTTTATACACAGCCTCAGAGTGCCTGCAAGTAGGGAAATTCTGCCATTAAGGGCACTCATGGAGAGCCTATTTAGTCTTCCCAAGTTTCTGGGTGGGGGGCTCAAGCCATTTTAGTTATTTGTTAAGAGGGACCCTAAATATTTTGCTGCCATTAACTCCATGGCAGAAAGGTTTCAAAAGCAATAAATTCAAATCATCATCGACAACAACAAAAGAAAGCATCGCCATTTGTAAACATTAGAAAAGTGGCTTCCTGGAGTTGAAAAGAATATCCATGTGATCAACTTCATATGGGTTACTGAAAGAAAGAAGTGGTCCTTTTTCAGGGTGATTTCTTTAGCCCTTTCTAGGATGTCATGAGGTTTTTAGCATTAGCTAATTACCCTTGCGAGACAAATTTGCATGTGATAATCACATGGTATTGTAACTACATATCATCATATCGCAGTGGAGCAGCAGAGTGTAGCATTGCTCTGTGATTACTTTTTTGTTGGCACCTAGAGATGTTTCAAGCCTCTTTCAAGTAATTGTCAGATCATGATTTCAGGATGCCTAGTTGCCCATTCAAAATAAGAATAATCCCAGAAAAATCTGGATGAGTGACATCCCAATAAGGTAATGGGCATGGAGAAAAGGGGTGTCATCTGGACCACACAAAGCTTTATACTATGAAATAAAATCTGAGCAATTTCTTCCTATTTTTATTTTCTGTACAGTATGTTACAGGAAAATTACACACATTTTTCTGTGGCAACAATCTCACAATCTCTTTTTACTTTGCCCAGACTTCCCTCCTCACTGTTTCTGTTGTATCCTTCTCCTACTCCTCTCTTCACACCTTCTTCTATGCCACCCCTGTGCTTGCAACTGTCCTTCTGGCAGGATTTCCAGCCTGAACAAAAGAGTGTGTGAGACAATCCCATTATTTCTAGATTGGTCAGAACTTGGTTATCCATCAGTATCCACCAGATTCTAGATATATGGATCTGGATACTGCTCCCTGACTCCTTTCTTCCTCCCTCCTGAGGCTCCTTCCAACTGTCCTCCCAAATCCCTGAAAAAATTTCCCTCCTGTTCTTTCCCTTTCATGCATTGCAGCACCCCTCAGGAATTCTCCAGATCCTCAGCATCCTTTATTTCATGTTCCCACTGGAGACAATTCCCTCCCATGGACCTTCCTGAACCCTGACAGTCCTACTTGTCCCCTCCCTCTGCTACCTAGGGAAGAGATCTTAGGCGTCATGGTAGGCAGCAGAGAAAGTCACAAAGGTTGGGAAAGGAAAAAAGGGTCTGTGATGGTTGCTGGAGGCTGCATGGGGGAGTCAGTCCATATGTAAAAGGTTATCACCACATAGCAGCAGCCATTTTACTAACTATCTGGACCCAGTTTGCATTTTGAAATCTTATTTGTATGAAGATGAATCCAGCAATATGACTAGCTTTGTGTATAAATCGATCATGGTTGGGAATCTGTCATATATCCCTAACTAGAAGCAGGAATTATGGAGAGATCTCACATCAGAGAGCTCATTCTCGAGACTTTCAGCTAAATGCTGCAGACTCAGGAAGCTTGGATAGATTCTGAATACGCATAACAAGAGCAGGCTTCCAGATACTGGCAGTTACGAGTTCTGGGAGCACATTCACAGATTTGACATACCCAGATACCAGCTTTCTTATGAAGTGCGTTGTTTTTGTTTTTTAATGTGGGAACATAAAGAAAGTTTCATCCTTAACACTCTCCAACAGAATCTCAGTAAATCAGTAGCAGGACTGGACAAAATGATCCAAACAAAACCAGAAGGAACAAAGAAAGTTTAATTTCCTAGCTCTGGCTCTTACCAGAGCAATATATCAGGTTACACTCTCAATGGATAAAGTTACTCTTATTTCATTTCCATCCCCTGCACAATAGTTAACCTCCTTTTCCTGCATATTTCCCATGTTCAGGGAGCCGTGGCAGGTGGAATCTGCTTCAATGCTCGACAACTATTGCCCATTTCCCAGTTTCAAATCTAGTTCTTGGGTGTCAAGAATGATTACTTTCTACACCGCTGAAAAACTCTGCTAGCTTGTGAAAGCTTTGCTGGCAAATTCAATATTTCTTTTTGAGAATCTTCCCCCCCACCCCACCCCAAGCACACACACGCCCTCTGCTGGAATCAGCGAAAAAAAAAAAAACATTTTGAACATGAGCCCTAGAAAAATGGAGCCTGGTCCGAGGCAACTATTATCGTCAGTGTCTCCTGCTGCAGTGGTAGGCACGACACAAACAAATATCTCCCTCATCCCAGCAGTAAGCTGATCATTAGGTCAATAGGAAAAGCACCTAGCGTACATATATTTCTCTTAGGTGACGGTACACTAGAGAGCTTGCAGCGGCGCAGCTGCACCAAGGCAGCTGCGCCTAAACTCTCCAGTGTAGCCGCTCTAAGCCAACGGGAGAGAGCTCTCCCATCACCTTCATTCATCCACCCCCAGTGAGCAGCAGTAGCGATCGCTGTCCACACCGGCGCTTGGGTCGCGTAACTTACGTCGTTCAGGAGGGTGGTTTATTTGCACCTCTGACTCACATAAGTTATACCGACATAAGCGGTAGTGTAGACCTCGCCTTAGTAAGCATGCCAGTTATGATACATGCACAGCATGTATTTGCAGTATAAATCAGGACCTTGGGTAGCAAAATGTTGGGAAGTAGTGGACGTCAATTTCCCCCAACACATGCTGCATGGTCTATGGGTGGAAGGGAAGCCAGCTTCTCCCGGTGTCTTGTGGCCAGGCAAATCTTCTGTTACTCAGAAAGCAGAGCGGTAGCTGTAGCAGCACGACTGAACTGCTGCAGCTAATACTGCAGCTGTTCCTTTGTTTTCTCTCTGCCATCAAGTCATCGTTGATAATGCCCATTGGCAGTAATAGCATGGGGAGGGATATCAGTTCCTTACATGACTGCAGCAAATCAGTGGTTCTGAATGTGCAACATGAATATGGGACTTTGCATCTACAGTAACATGAACCAGAAGTTGATTATGGCTTGGGATACGCGCATGAACCAGAGCAAGAGGAAAGGTCTTGGAATTCTGTGCACAACATAGTTGGTAGCGGTGCACAGCTCTGACACTGTAGATGTCCCCGTAACTTTACAATTATGCAGAAGTATTAAATTGGAGTGAGGCTGGTTGCAGTCAGAGAGGAGAATAAGTGTTGAGATTTAAAAAGACAGTCCTACAAGGATCTATGCTATTATCTCAGAACTAAAATGGTTTCCCCAGTTCGAGCGTCTCAGGCAGTAGGACACCGAGAAAGAGCAGTCAGCCTTGTAATAAAGAGCATTATAGATTTTCAGATTAATCTCATGCAAGATCATTAATAATTCATACATGTGGTCTAATAAAAGTAATAGAAAAATCAATAGAAGAATCAAGCCTTGCCTGAGAAATATAATAGCCATTTCATGGTACCTTTAGGTACCCCCCCCCCCTTTTTTTTTTTTTAACAATAAGAACTATCAGGTTTTTGGATTAGTCATGTAAAGAGTTAATAGTCTCTAAAGTAGTCTAAACATGATTACAGATTAAAAATAGCTTTAATAATTAAATTGGGCCCTGTCTGTAGAAAGTGATGTGAGTAATTCTGCCACAAAGTGCTTTTCTCTTAATACACAATAAAGAATGGCTGTTCCCAGTTCAAGAATAAATTCTCATGATTCAACAATCTCTTCTTGCCCATGTAAACTGAGTATTTCTCACAGCTCCCTTCTTAGGAGAAAATGCTCAAAGGGCAGAGAAAGGTAAAAATGAAAGAGTCCCAATGTCCAGGGGCCTTTAGTTGAATAACAGCTCAGTCATGCACTGAAGTAAATGCTTCTGCTCAAAAGCATTATTTCAGATTTAAATTCACATGTTCAAACCATCTCATATTGAAGTTCACTGTGCAATTTTGCTGTTAACACTTCCTGTTTAGACCACTGTGCGGATTACTATGCAGATTACCCCAGACCTTGGAACTCCTTGAGCACACAGGAGTAGGTGGCTGCTTTGCGCTTTACTCCTCCTCTCTCCCTACAGCAGAGGAGGGGAGTGTTGGGGAATGGACAGAGACTTGGTTCTAGCCCTCCACATGACACCTCAGCAGCTGTGCCAGCATGGGGAGTGTAATAATTTTCTGCAGGAACAGACCAACAGCAAATCACTGCAACCTGGAGCAAGGGGAAACAGGACTGAGAAAGGTGTCTTTGAGGCAAAGCCATAGGAAAGTTTGAGTGGTGAGGTAGGGCCTAGAATAAGAATGGTTTAGTCCTAGAGGGATACCAAAAATCAGAAAGTGTGTGTGTGGAGATGGCCCTCTATAAACCCTCCATGCTTGAATGGGATGCTTTAAATTGATTTTGACAATATCATGGTGTAATAGAAAGAGGGAGCCTGAGATATGAAGCCTTGTCTCAGAGGCCCGGCGTGAGGCCTGAACTAAAGTAAAGTATTCTGCACAGGAGAGTGATTATTAACTGGAAAGAGGGTTGCTTTGAGGAGATATTTGTGTAACTAAGCCCATTGTACTGTACAAGACCAAATATACTCTGGGTCCTCAAAAAATAAAGGGAGGCCAAAGATGGATAGTGATAAAACGGTTTACTCTAAGCCAAAGTAAAGAACCGAGGGTTGAATATGGGCCTAAGAATGGGGCTGTTCTGTTTTTGCAGGCTCAGACCTTTGGCTATGGCTAAGGAGTGCATAGCACAGCTCAGGAAGGAGAAGGCATAAATGGCCTTTGTACTCTCCCACTGTGCGCTGGTCTGGTCCCAGATTGCTCTAAGTAAAGCTGCTGTTAATACCACTACAGGGACTATGCAAGTGGGGTGTATGGGAACCCTGTCCACACATTCTTTCCTTAGCCAAATCCCCTATGCCTCCATCGCAGATGATTCTCCCAAGGCTGGCTATTTCTCATTTTGGAGCTGATTTGCATCTGCGGTGCACCCCCAGCAGAAGATTTGGACCCCCGAGTCCAATCTTATGAACTGCAGTCATGACTGGCCATTCATATTTAGCCCAGATGTAAGAAGGGCTACAATTTACAAAGTTGACAAGATGGTATGACTCATTTACAGACACGTTTGTTTCAGTCAACATCATTTATGGTATTTGGGCTATGGTGCACCTCCTAGTGCACCAGGAACTTCTTCAGATTACATCTCCTGCAGTAGGGGCGGTTAATCTGCAACGTGACTCAAACGTGACTGCATCATAAAAGCTACATGCTTCCAAGACTGCTTTGTGCAAACAGAATTAATTATTTGCTTTGCCAACCTATCTGGTATAAAATAATAGCAGATAAGCTAAACAAAACTCATTTGCCTTATCTCCAGCATCTGCCGTAAGATCATTGTCTTGTTCCTAGGAAGACAATAGGAGTGAAGTAAGTTCTAACCCATATTTTCTTTCTAGATCTGCTTCTTAAATGCTTTCCTGGAGGTTTAGCATGATAGATTATGCTGGAATTGGGGGGATGGGTGAAGGTTACCAACAGCTTCGTACAGAATGAAATAAGTGTGATGAGAAAAAAAAAGAATCAGACCTGTTGCTGATGCTTCTATTCCAAATGAAAGAAAACAAGTCTGTGTGGTTAGGTATGTCTGCTACTTGCAGGGTATATGCATTGCTGTTGTTCAAAACGCTGTTTAATACTGAACCCCAACTATCCAAACGACCTTCATTTTGAATCTCTGGTACAAAACACTTGCCACAAACTGTTTCCTATCAATCCATTAACATGTACAACATTTCCTATTGCTTTGCAAATAACCAAACTTCTGTACCACTGTCAAGGACAACTTAATTAGTAACCACACAAGAGGAGACTCTTTTCTCGTTTCCTATTCTGTTTGTTGATTTGCACTGCCTTCCTAAATATCTACGACATTTGAGAAGAAGTAGTGACACTGGAGAGATATTTTTGCTAATGTGGAGTTTCTAGACTGCTTTGTGAAATATATCTGAATCTTTACATCTTGTCATACTTCATCTCTGGCTCCAGTAATCTGTATTTTTTGTCATTTGCGTTGCCAACTAATTCAGCTTCTAATGAGCTTTTATAGCAAAATAGTACTAATTCTGAACAAAAGTTTTGTAATATGCGGAAAAAAAAGATTTAAGGAAAAATTCATCCTTGGCGTCATTCCACTGAAATCAATTACCCAAGTGTTCAGTTTATTATATTACCCTTTGTCAGATTTAGGCAAGTGTGAATTAAGTAAGAACAGGTTATACAAACACCTTTCAGGGATGGTGTCGATATACTCAGTCTTGCCTCAGAGCAGGCGGCTGGATTAGACAGCCTCTCAGAGTCTCCTTCAGCCCTACGTGTCTATGATTCTATTAATTAGGTTCCCTGCGGCTCCTATGGCCTGATTTACAGAAGTGCTGAGTACCCGCAGCTCTCATTGACGTCATCTGGACTTATGGATGCTCAGCACTTCTGAAAGTAAGGCCTTGATAGTATTCTGCATGACAAAGGACAGAAATATCTATTAGCTAATAGCAATTCATTCTACCATAACTTAAAGAGATGAATAATTTACACTGTCATGTGCACACATTACTAAAATAGGTCGAATAATTCATTGCAAATCTGGGCAATTTTTTAATCAAATACTTCTCATGAATAAATGTTTTCCTTATTCAGTGCCTCCATAGATGGAGGAATAATAGTATGCAGCTAATACTTCATGCAAGTATTGGCATTACCCCTCCCCACCACTGAATTTCCAAATCAATTTCTTAATTGTTCATTATTACTGATTCATTGACCTAGAAGCTATACTGCTTAATAGACAGTAAAAGTACCAGCCTCAGACAGCTTACAGTCTTAGACCCCAACCCTGTAAGCCACTCCAAACAGGCGTGTCTCTATGCTTACACAAAAGATTTGCAGGATTGGTCCCCAAAGCAGAGAACAAAATGAGGGAAGACAAAACAGAGGGAGGAAGTAGGGAAAATAGAGAACAAGGGTTACAAATATAACACCATGAGTTGGCTTAGTAGAACTGTATAGATTGGTGGGGATTTTTTTTGTTTTGTTCTGTTCACTGCCATTGTGATTTGTTTTCTCATCTTTGCTTACTATCTTTTTTCTTCTTTTAATTCTTACCATTTCCAACATTCGGTTTTTAATTATTTTCAGACCTTGCCTGTTTAACTCTTGCCTACTTTCTACTTTTTTGTAACAACTCAGACAGCTTTAGGTTCCAATCCCGTGAAGGGATAATACCCGAGTAACCGTAAGCACACAAGTGATTCCACTGACTTGTAAATGTGTGTGTTCAAGGTCCGAGCCCAAGGCATTACCACTGGTTGGAAAATGCAGGGAATTTCTGAGTGGAGATCCTGTTTTATTTCCCAGCACTTTGCAACATTCTCTTATATATTAAGTTGATGACATAATATCTGCCAGTTCCTCATCTTGGATGAAATTCCACCCTGCACAGAAGCCCATCACTATTTAAATCTCCTTAGACTCTCAAAACAGGGTTTAACATGGGATTTAAGTGGTGCATAGGGCTGGTGCTGGCCCTCTGCACAGGGATGAATCTCTCCCCGTGGAATTACCCTATATTGTGCTGGGTAATGGGAGATGGCATTACTGCATTCCATCGTGCTAGTACTTGTTAGAATAAAATACCATTTCAAAGAAGAGAGTATGGCAGAAAATGAACATTTATGATGCTGGGGGCTTCTGGGGGCATTGTGTTCACTATGTTATGATATATTAATCCCTATAACCTTATTCTAATTTTTTCTTTTTAGGTTTCAAAGATGAAACTTTACCTAGCCCTGTGCTTGTGTCACCTTTACTGAAGCAGAAGAAGCAAAACAAGCTTTAACAAGGGAGCAGCTCCTCTCAAAAATTGCCAACAAGCACATGTTGACAGGCCAGGAAAATAGTCTGTTAAATATACCAAAAAGCCAAGTTTATGAAGGTAACGCCCTTCTCCCTCCCCCAGATACAACAATCCAGGAAAAGCAGAAAGAGCATAAAAGATGGGGCTAGGTCTAGGAGTTACACGAAGGGAATGGAGTCAGGATGCCCAGGTTCTATTTTCCACTTTGTCAGTGACTTAACCTCTCTGTGTCTCAGCTTCACATGCTAGGCCAGAGTTAAACCAACCATCTTCTACACATAATAAATCAGGCACTTTATGCACTGGGCAGCAGTTGAATCATGCATTGTATCAGCAAAAAACCTATCATTTATAGCTTCTTTTAAGAGAGAAATCTCATGCATTAAAGAGGGAAAGATAAAGAGAACATGGCATAGGTGCCTTTTTAAGCTTTAATTCAATTCCTAATGCCAGACGTTAAGGAGGGAGGGGATAAGTGTGTATTAGGAGCCGCATCGCAGTTTAGCTAGTTAATGGATAAGGTGCTAGAAGATACTGCTCAAGAATAGGTAGCATTGCTCCTGGGTTTTGTAGAATCAATTAAACTTGCTATTGTGTACAAGAAATAGCTTCTTGTGTGCAGCTCTAATCAGGCATCACCTTAGGACATGCAGTAGAGCTTGTTGCTTGCTTGTGTATTGCTAAAAGGAGGAACAAACCAGTAATGGAGCAGGAATAAAAGAGTAAGACCTATGGAAGGGAAGTCGCATAAAAATGCACCCCTCTGTACTGTGCATTTGGGGAGAAATTCAGGAAACCCGCATATGATCAGGTTATATGGAATCTTGCTGAAGAGGGGATGAGGTAGAGGGGAAATTATCCACCACCTCTCTGTTCCCCCACATATGGGGCAGTTTGCAGGATTGGTGTGCAAGCCTATGGGCTGGAGTGCTGGCTGCTACCCCTCTCTACCCCCTAAGTGGAGGATCCCATCAACTCTATTTGCATAAGTATGAATTTGGTTGCATCTTCTCACTCTACCCTCAAAATTCCACTTTATCTTGGCCTATTCAAAGCAGTATAGAGCCCATTTCACCAGAGTTCTGAGGAGAAAGATGAGGCCTTTAATCCTGTATAGGTGCTCTGTATAAGCTGGGCCACTGCAGGGCTTCGGTGGCATAGATCTTCTATACTCCCTTCACCAAGGGCTTCATCCTACCATGGTGTTATCCAAAAACTGGACTTTCATATGTATCACTCCCACTCATTTAATCTTTTGCTTTCTGGTTGGCGTGATTTGGGAGACCACTCTGAAAGGAAGAGGATAGAATGAATATATGTACCAGTGATCATTCATCTATGGGACGAACAGGGCGTATGTACATTCCCATGCATCATGGTAACAATGGCTATTGATTTTATGTGAGTCACATAACAGATGCATTCAAAATATCCCTGTTCCTTGCATTTGTCTCTGCTTTAACCCTCCAGGGCTTCATACTCTGTGGAATGCTCCACGTTTTGGCTGAACATATTAGCTAGTAGTCCATGGGAGTTAGGACACTAGGCACTTTTGAAAATCCCAGCAGGTACCCACCCGCATATTTAGGTGTCTAAACACATTAGAAAATCTGGCCTTGTGTGTCTGACCCCAAACCCACTGAACTAAACAGAAGTCTTTCCACTGACTTCAATAACCTTTGGATCAGGCCCCATCCTATTTCAAAGTCAGAGACTGGTTCAGATCCACAAAGGGAGTCAGGTACCTCAACCCCAGATTTAGGTGCCTAAGTCCCAGTTTTAGGCATCATCGCAAGCCATAAAACCCCCGTTTAGCTGTCGCCTAACCTTCTAGGTGCCTAAACTCACTTGGTGCCTACATTTTTACTGTAAAAGTCCTCTTGGCACCTATATTTCTGCCTCTGGGTGTGCAGACTGCTACCTCACTCTAGGTGTCCAGGTGGCTCTCTCCCACCTAAGCCCTAGTGCAATCCATCACCCAGAGGAAGATAGGTATTCACTTACCTATCTTGCCTGGGGGGGGCCTAATCCAGGAGATGAGCTCAGAGCATGCCTACTGGATCAGGCTCCATTCAAAATCCGACAGGAGGAGAAAGTAGTGGTGGCAGTGACGGTGGCAAGCAACCTATCTAGTTTGATGGTAGAGCTTGATAAATTTATGAAGAGGATTATACGACAGGTTTTTCTGCAATAGCAGGGGACTGGACTCCACGGGCCTGAGGTCCCTTCCAGTCCTGTGTATTTTATAGTGCATAGAATTTGCTCGTTGAGTTCATCAGCAATAAAAACCAACACGGAATCAGCTTGGTTTTAGCACTGCAGTTTATATCTTGGATTTTTCCAGCAACATTCAGTAGTCCATAGAGCAAGTACTCAAAGGAAAGATTCACCTGTTACTCTATTTACTAAATAGAAAGTACCTCAAGTTTCCAGCCTCCATCACCAGCAGCCTCAGCAAGCCAGCCATAGTGTAAGTTTAGGCCAAAGGGATTTAGTTATCGAGTTAAAAGGTTACAGTTTATTATAGGTCTCTAGGTTTTCTCTCTGTTCTCCAGTGTGATTCCAACAATGAATCAAAGACTGAACTTTGTCTTTCAGCTACTTGGCATCTCTTCAGGTTGCAGCTTTCTGTTATTACAGTGTGTGTATAGATATATAAAAGTGTCCCAGTACAATAAAAACCATTAACTCTCCATTCAGGGAGAGGTTAAGCCAAGGTTTGCATTTAATGACTCTACAGTATGCATTTGGCTCTCAAACTGCATGCAGAGCAGACGTTCAGATTGCTTTATATTGCGCTTTATCTAGGGCAATGTCTAAATCCCAATTTAAAAATTGATTTAAGTTCTTAGGAGCCTAAGCTCGAAGGACTTTCAATGAGACTTTCAGGCTCATGTCACTTGGGCATTTTTGAAAATTTTACCTCTAGTCAAGTATGTGTCAAATGGGAAATGACTCTTTAAGAAGGTTCAGTTAACACCAGTGACATGGTCTCTGCCAAAAATAGAGGGAAACTGTGGGGGGAGATCAGAACTCCTGGCCTTTCTTAGTCTCCTCCTTGATAGAGAGACCAAGAACAGGCCCTAACCTCTCCCAGGATGCAATCCACTTAACAGCCTTTGGTGGGGTTTTTTTTTCCAAAATATTTGGCAAGAGACTGCAGAGCAGAGTATCGACATGGCAGAAGACAAAGCGGACTATATGTTGTCCATCCCCAAAACTCCTCCTTGATAGTGGTCTACTGTGAGATGGAGCAAGATGGAGGGGGCTGGACAGTCCTGCAGAGAAATACAGTCAGTCAAAAAACATCCTGGGACCACTCATGGACTGCTTATAAGAAAGGCTTTGGTAATCTGGAGGGCAACCACTGGCTTGGCAATACATTTATATACCTCTTAACAAGGCAAAATGCCTTCGCTGTAAGATTTGTCATTGTCAATGCTGATGGTGAAAAAAGGTATGCCAATTACCATAGCTTTGCGCTGCTGGATAGTGAGGGAAATGGTTATGCTCTGAGGTTAGGGGACTATTCAGGTGATGCAGGAAATGCTCTGACCATTATTTATGAGTCAGGCATTCATGATAACATGAAGTTCTCCACTTTGGACAAGGATCAAGATAGGAGGATCCCTAATAATTGTGCCCTAAACTATGCTGGAGGCTGGTGGTATGACAGTTGTCATTCCGCCCTCCTAAACAGTGATAATGGTATTTACTGGAAGGGTTTGTGTACTGAATACAAGCCACGCCAGTCAGCTTATATAATGATTAGACCAAATAGGAAAAACTGTAACAGACATATTAAATTTTAATTATTTGTTCCTCATCAGCTAGCAGCCTTTTCTGCTTATATTAGCTAAACTTTATTATTCTTATTCTTTCCCGATGTGTAGAAAGAATAGTAAATATGGCAGGCGACCAGCTTGGCTTCACAGGGAAATCCTTGCTGATCTTGAACACAAAAAAGAAGCTTACAAGAAATGGCAGATTGGACAAATGACGAGGGATGAGTACAAAAATATTGCTCGGGGATGCAGGAGTGAAATCAGGAAGGCCAAATCACACCTGGAGTTGCAGCTAGCAAGAGATGTTAAAAGTAACAAGAAGGGTTTCTTCAGGTATGTTAGCAACAAGAAGAAAGTCAAGGAAAGTGTGGGCCCCTTACTGAATGAGGGAGGCAACCTAGTGACAGAGGATGTGGAAAAAGCTAATGTACTCAATGCTCTTTTTGCCTCTGTCTTCACGAACAAGGTCAGCTCCCAGACTGCTGCACTGGGCAGCACAGCATGGGGAGGAGGTGACCAGCCCTCTGTGGAGAAAGAAGTGGTTTGGGACTATTTAGAAAAGCTGGCTGAGCACAAGTCCATGGGGCCGGATGTGCTGCATCCAAGAGTGCTAAAGGAGTTGGCAGATGTGATGGCAGAGCCATTGGCCATTATCTTTGAAAACTCATGGCAATCCGGGGAAGTCCCGGACGACTGGAAAAAGGCTAATGTAGTGCCCATCTTTAAAAAAGGGAAGAAGGAGGATCCTGGGAACTACAGGCCAGTCAGCCTCACCTCAGTCCCTGGAAAAATCATGGAGGAGGTCCTCAAGGAGTCAATTCTGAAGCACTTAGAGGAGAGGAAAGTGATCAGGAATAGTCAGCATGGATTCACCAAAGGCAAGTCATGCCTGACTAATCTAATTGCCTTCTATGACGAGATAACTGGCTCTGTGGATGAGGGGAAAGCGGTGGATGTGTTGTTCCTTGACTTTAGCAAAGCTTTTGACACTGTCTCCCACAGTATTCTTGCCAGCAAGTTAAAGAAGTATGGGCTGGATGAATGGACTATAAGGTGGATAGAAAGCTGGCTAGATTGTCGGGCTCAACGGGGAGTGATCAATGGCTCCATGTCTAGTTGGCAGCAAGTATCAAGTGGAGTGCC
This sequence comes from Natator depressus, assembly GCF_965152275.1. Taxonomy (NCBI): domain Eukaryota; kingdom Metazoa; phylum Chordata; order Testudines; family Cheloniidae; genus Natator; species Natator depressus. The sequence continues at coordinate 8,033,835 of NC_134244.1, read as the reverse complement.
CCAAGGGTCGGTCCTCAGGCCGGTTTTCTTCAATATCTTCATAAATGATCTGGAGGATGGTGTGGATTGCACCCTCAGCAAGTTTGCAGATGACACTAAACGGGGAGGAGAGGTAGATATGCTGGAGGGTAGGGATAGGATACAGAGGGCTCTAGACAAGTTAGAGGACTGGGCCAAAAGAAATCTGATGAGGTTCAACAAGGACAAGTGCAGACTCCTGCACTTAGGATGGAAGAATCCCATGCACGGCTACAGACTAGGGACTGAATGGCTCGGCAGCAGTTCTGCAGAAAAGGACCTAGGGGTTACAGCGGACGAGAAGCTGGATATGAGTCAACAGTGTGCCCTTGTTGCCAAGAAGGCCAATGGCATTTTGGGATGTATAAGTAGGGGCATTGCCAGCAGATCGAGGGACGTGATCGTTCCCCTCTATTCAACATTGGTGAGGCCTCCTCTGGAGTACTGTGTCCAGTTTTGGGCCCCACACTACAAGAAGGATGTGGAATAATTGGAAAGCGTCCAGTGGAGGGCAACAAAAATGATTAGGGGACTGGAACACATGACTTGTGAGGAGAGGCTGAGGGAACTGGGATTGTTTAGCCTGCGGAAGAGAAGAATGAGGGGGGATTTGATAGCTGCTTTCAACTACCTGAAAGGGGGTTCCAAAGAGATGGATCTAGACTGTTCTCGGTGGTAGCTGATGACAGAACAAGGAATAATGGTCTCAAGTTGCAGTGGGGGAGGTTTAGATTGGATATTAGGAAAAACTTTTTCACTCGGAGGGTGGTGAAACACTGGAATGCGTTACCTAGGGAGGTGGTGGAATCTCCTTCCTTAGATATTTTTAAGGTCAGGCTTGACAAAGCCATGGCTGGGATGATTTAGTTGGGGATTGGTCCTGCTTTGAGCAGGGGGTTGGACTAGATGACCTACTGAGGGCCCTTCCAACCCTGATATTCTATGATTCTATGAACTCCGAGGCCAATCAAACCAACCACCAATATGCAATCTGTATATTTCAGGGTCTAATTTTTTCATTCAGAATGATGTTGACCATAGGGTTAAATATTTTGGGCCAGATATTAATTTAGTGCATATCAATGTAGCTCCATTGACTTCAATGCCAATTTACACCACCTGAGGTTCTCGTCCATTAACTTGTAAAATAATGTGATTTATGTTTCAATGGGGAAAAAAGGTGGCAACGTTGTTGTAATTGCTGTGCTTTAATGGAAAACAAAATTGACGATTTATAGGAACCTGAAATAAATGTGAAAAAGATACATAGTGAGATGAATATTGTTTTCTTTTCAAATAAATCATTCCCCACTTACGCTTGAGTAGACATGAGCTGTGGCATGAAGTCTTGTAGCTCTTTATCACTTCAGCCCTGTCATTTTTGTTTTTTAGCTCTGAAAATTCTGCAAATATTAAACTAATATCCAGTACTGGTGGGGAACTCTGATCAGACAATGATCTTTTCCTCGTGCCAATGTGTTATTCTCAGTATATTGAGAATAGCCCACTTCCACTTTAACTGAATTGGCTCGTTAGCACTGATCCCCTACTTGGTAAGGCAACTCCCATCTTTTCATATGTTGTGTATTTATACCTCTACTGTATTTTCCACTCCGTGCATCTGATGAAGTGGGTTTTAACCCCCGAAAGCTTATGCCCAAATAAATTTGTTAGTCTCTAAGGTGCCACAAGGACTCCTCGTTGTTTTTGCTGATACAGACTAACACAGCTACCACTCTGAAACCTGTCAGTATACTGTGTGATCAGAGAGAATAATTTTAAAACCATGTCTGCAATGGAGGTAAGCTGTCAGGAGAAGCACGTCTCCACAGAATATAAAAGAAAAACAGCATAGCAGGCAACACATTCATGTGACCTGTCTGCTGCACCTTATCATATCTCCAACTCCTAGAACAATCACTGCAAATGGAAATCCAGATTCTCAGATGGTGTAAACTGGTGCAGCTCCAAAGTCAGTGGAGCTAGTTTACACCAGCTGAGAATCTGGCCCAGAGAGAGAGGGGATATGCTAGGGACAAAACAGCACACCTTCTCAAAAGAAAAATTATGACACTCTAATCTGCTAAAATTCTCAGATTGGATCAACAAAATAGTTGGTAAAAGAGAACTGGATATCAGAGACCTGGCTGACATAATTTAACTGGACTTTCGAAAAAGTTCCTTGAAAAAGGTTATTTTAGGAAACTAAGTAGTCATGGAGCAACTGAAATAATTATAAATAATTATAAACTGGCCAGAAAACAAAGATTAGGAATAACTGTTTCAATTTTCAACAAAGGAAAAAGTTGACCGGGGTGTGCCCTAGTGTTCCATATTAAGACTGGCCTGTTTTAATACATTTGTTAAGGAACCAGAAAAGACGATGAGTAGTGAGGTAGCAAATTTTGCAGATGACACAAAATTATTGGAGTTGTGCACACTGTAGTGAGCTCCTCCTTGGGAATTCTTGGAGAATCCCTTTCCCCCTGTTCTTTTAATCTACTTTCTTCCACTGAGTCCATCACTGTGGTATCAGAGCATCTTCTGTAAATTACTTTGCAGAACCCAAGGAATCAGTTCTTAATCATCCAACCCTTAACAATATACTTAATGACTGGAGACAATTGGTCTTTACTGGGGACAGCCACTGGCTTTTTTGCTTGAATAGCAAAAACAAACACACCCATAAATTTTTCCCCTCACAGTTTTGGGTATTTCATTGTGTACAGAAGTTTATGAATTTACAGGCACATGTCAATAGCGGTCACTGATTCTGGGTCCCACTTAAGTCCACGGGGAGTAGGAATACTTCACACCTCTCAAAAGCAGATCCAAAGCATTTCTAATTGGCGACCATCAAAGTCAGTGGCTATGTTTGAACATTTTGGCCAGGGACTTTGACTTTTAATCTTTGATCTATTTGCAGTGTTGAAAGCAAAGCTCTATGGAACCTCTTTAAGAAAAAAAGATAAAAATAGAGCAATACCAAGACCAGTGAAACCAAAGCAAAGCATTAAAGGGTTGATTTTCCAGAGGTGCTGTGTAACCAGAATCTCAATGGAAGTAAAATGGAATTGCGGGTACTCAGCACCTCTGAAAAACAGATTGTGAATGCACAAGCCTCCTGAGCACTTATTAATCTCAGACACCGGGTGATTGTACTCTTAAAACTTATGACATAAATGTTCAGTACAATGGGCAGGGATTTTATCACAGCTAAATCTCAAGGCATCGTTCTGATAAAACATATCCTCAGTGTATTGCAACATTCAAAAGCTGCATCACATCTGTTCCCTACCAAATAAGAACTCCAAGAGGCAGTTGAGGTGCAATTTGGAACATTCATGCTCCAGAAAAGTGTATCTTATGTCTTTTAGTTCCCCATATAACATCTTCTGCCCAGTGAGCACTGATTTGAATCCGGGTCACGAAACAGCAAGTACATATGGCAACTGAACTGTTCATTCTAAATTTGTCAATGTGTTAAGATTTCTTCACCTACTGTGCAAAGGAAAAAAGCCCTAGTCTACACAAGAAACCAAAGGAAAGTGCACATATTTGGTACATCTAACCTAGATGCCTCACTCCAAGATATTCTTTGAAAACTCATTTAAAAGAAACCCAAGCTTTGTAGCAGGCAGTTCCACAAATGTTTCCCCCAGTTTTAGTGACTGAACTATACTTGTAACTTGTAGGCAAAGGATTATGGGTCAATTTTTATATCTTCAACTGGTGTAAATTGCTGTAGCTCTACTGAAGTAACTGAAGTACTGTTGATTTACCCCAGTTGGGTCAATGGAACTACACTGATTACACCAGCCGAGGATCTAGCCTGGAGCCTTCATTCTCTTTTAAGGTTTTTTTATTTTATTATTTTTTTAAAATCAGAGTGTGTACAATAGACGATTGCATAAAAAACTCAGAATATTAAGAGGACAAGTTAATGATCTATTCACTTTTAAATCATAAGATTTGATTAAGCTGTAAATTAGAGATAATTTTTTAAAAACTGCAATATTGCGGTCAAATTGTGCCACTTCTAAGGTTTGGATGATAATGGGTCTAGATCAATGCTACCAAAGAAAGAATACTGAGAGCATGTATTCTGGCTGCCCCAAGAATAACCTCATGAGCAGATTATTTGTGCCAGGGCTAAGAGTAATAAGAATAAGGACCCAGAATAGTGGGATAATCACTTCTACTCTGCTTGCCAGCTTCTAACAACAGCTTTGTATGTATACTCTCAGACCATAGCCAGAATTTGTCCTGATGTAATGTCACATTTTGGCAATTTTCTCTGATGTATCAGTTCTAGCTCCCTCCCACAAACGCATTTGCAAAAAAGTCAGCACAATTAGCAACAAACTTGACTTTTTTTTCAAAGCACCTTTGGGATTCAAGGGATTCAGGCTTAGTTTTGCTGGAATGTCGCAATGCTTCTCACAACGCCATACTAGGACCAGAGCTCTAAAGTTCATGGACAGACGGCAAAAAGCTTAGTGTCGACATCTAATAAAAATCCTGAAGATAATGCGGTGAACTCTGATGCAGTTACAAAAGAGTGATATATCAGGAAAACAGATGTAACACACAAGCTAAGCACCCCCACTGCGGATTCCAAAGAGAAAGAGGCTGATAACCTGCATGTAGCAGAGCAAAGACTCACTGGCACGGCGCCTCCTGCTGGTCGTCTTGGGAATTATCTCTTCACCAGTTTCGGAGCGCCCTCTGCGGGCCGGGGTCTCACCTGCCTCAGGCCCCCATGTCCCTCCTGGACCCTGGTGCCCCTTTACCCTGGGGTTCTGCCTGCTGCAGTACCCCCACATGCTGGGTCTCCCCTCCCAGGGGAACCCCCAACCCCCTATCCCCACCTTGTCTCAGTGGCTACTGCCAGTCGTCATCTAGCCCCCTTTCACAGCACAAGGTTGATTTATAATAAAAGTAAAACAAATTTTTTTAATCAAAGAGAGAGAGAGAGGTTTTAAGTGAGCTCAAGTGTAAGGGATAAGGACAAAATGGTTACAAGCAAATAAAAGTAAAATATGCTTCCTAGTGGCTAAGACTTAACAAGCTACAGCTCTGGTCCAACTTATCTTTCTTACCAATCTTTTTGCTTTCCAGCCATAGCTCACTTTACCTCAGTCAGGACCTTCCATAGTAGCACAAAGGGCTGGTTTCCCTTGTCTTTCTAAGTGAAAGTTCTTAGACTAAGCAGGTTTCTCACATATATTCAGTTCCCAGAGACTTCAACCCTCTTGGTTGAAGGACTCATCTTAGTTTGCAAGACCTCTGGCCCATCGTGTCTGTCCAGTGATGAATGTTAAGATGGCTTCTTCTCTCTCCTTATATCTTCCCAAATTTACTGTTTTGTCCCCTGGCTCAGGACAACCTCATGCTTTTCTTCCCTTCCTGTGGCCTTTTCACCCCTCTGCTGATTCATATGTAAACGGCACTTCCATTGTTTTTGGTCACCCCTTGCTTCATTTCATTGGTAGATAACGGCCTTTCCTCTTGTCTTGGAGAAAACCTGTTTCTCCCTTTGTTTGGTCACAGACTCTAAAGCAGAAGATCGGTGAATATCCATGTTTCCTCTAGTGTTAAAACATATATTTTACAAGAATATTATCACCAGTGTCTCATTATGTTTTATAAAAGACCTTACTAGATATACTTTTATAATACAGTATACAATCAGTTGATTCAATTACTTATAATTTGAGTATCAGACTCCCTGTCTTTATAGTCCAGTAAACCATTCACGTTTATTCTCAGATAAAATTCCTTTTCTCAATCTGGGAAGAGATACCATGCAGGTTGGTGAAGACTTCATGCTGGTTCCTTCCCTGCTGGTGATAACTGAGTCGTTATCTCTTCCCCAGTTAGCTTGATGGCTTTGTTTACCTTTTACGTAAATGCTCCTTTATTGTCTCTGCCTGACAACTTGGCTGGTTAGGCATTCCATTGTCTTGGGCAGACGGGGCTTATGCATTACATGCCAACACATTTTAAGAACATAATTCTATCAAATATCCATAACTCTTTGTACCCATCTTGTACATACATCATGCAAGAATATTAAAGATCAGTGAGTTATTAGTTTTCAAGTGATATATTACATGCCATCTTTTGGGCATATATCATGACAGTGTGTTAGGTATAGTGAGTAAGTGAGGCCTGTCAAGAACTGCTGACAAATAGCAATGAACCACCAACGGGCCTTTGTCACAATCATATTTTCGTGCTAATCTCTATCAAGCAGTTACTAAAATACTTCCTTGAAGCATCATATGATTTTTTGGTTTTGGTCTATCCTCCTTTCCAGTATCATAAAAAACAATTACTTTACCATTTTGTTTTTACTAAATGCAATCTTTGATGATGATGAATTTGAGAACCTTGTTATCCCCCTTTATGAGGCATAGTTGTCCTCCGTAAGCCCAATAAACTATGCTACAACAAGAAAGTAAATAATGTTGATGAATTGAGCATCTGTGAAGGTATTTTTTTTCAGATTTACAAATATGTACATTGAAGTTAATCAGTGACTGGCTTAGTCATCATGAACCTTAATCTCTTAGTATAAAACATAAATCAGAAACCTGATATTCTATTTTCTCCTTCTGAACTTAGCCCCAAAGCACTGTAAGTTTATTAAGAAGACAGTTGTATTAGAAGTATGGAAGCCATTTCCAAATAATGCATGTATTTTTCAGGTTTCCCAAAAAATGTCTTCCTGTAATACCCTGCTAGCTGCATTTGCTGTTCTTTTACTGAGCTGCACACCCAGTTCAGCGTTAGAGAAGAACAAAGACGTTTGGAAGAAACATCTTCAAGCTGTTGACAACCTGCACATGATAAAGGATATTGATGCAATTCACAACTTGGATGATGTTATCTACAGGAGAAGTAAGAACAGCTTTTGTCTTTCCAGCCATTTAATATATTTTAAGGCCAGAATGGAACATTATGAGCATCTCGTCTGACCTCCTGCAGTAACACACGCCATAGAATTTCACCCAGTAATTCCTACTGTGGCAGGAATTGTTCTTCCCTGTGATGGAAGTGAACAGTATTGATCTCAATAGCAATCAAATACTAACCGAACTAGTGTATATCTTTGAGAAAGACAATTGATCTTGATTTAAAACCTCCATGTGATGATAAATTTACCACTTCCTTTGGTAAGATGCGTCGATAGTTAATTACCCTTGGGGTTGAAAAACTGTCTCTTATTTCCAATTTGAGTTCTTCAATCAATGGATCTTGTTATAATTCAGAATTTCTAGGGGAGCAAGAGGTAAATAAATAGAACTTTCCACATTTGCTTGACAGAATATAAAATAAAAAACCTCTGGGACCACTGGCTTTTATTTTCCTGTGGCAACTTCCAATCATTGCAGGCATATAATGAATGCCTAAACATTAAGAATTTATATTTGCTGCCTCAGATGAACATAATTCTCAACTATTATTAATGAGGAACTATAAAACATACTTCATGTTTTATGCCCAAATTACATGGAGCTTCCAAAACCCATAAATACATCTGTCTATTGGCATCTATAGAGAATTATACAACATACTTTTATAATACAGACAACGAGAGGGGATGGAACACATTTAATTTACGAAGAGCTCTTACAAGGAAAATCTGTCTACAGAATAACTCTTCCCCTGCTCTGTTTTAAAAAAATATTTGTACATGCCCCTACTCTAGCTAGGAAATCAAGAAGGGTTTTAAAAAACGGCATCATTATTTACAGTGCAGCTTGATCTTTATTTTCTATCTCCTTTAAGAAATAGAATCAGGATTTCAATTTACAGTAATTCATTTCTTGTTTAAAAATGAAAACAGCTTCAGAGTAGCATAATGTATAGGGCTTTATCATATACTCATATCCATTAACTCTCTCTATATATATTCACAGTGAAGTAATTTACTAGTTTTCACCTTTGGAAATATGGGTTTGAGTCCGAGATCACCAATTAAAGTCCTGGTGCTTATCTGATGTAATCGGGTTTAGCTCCACTGAGTTTAGTGGCAATCCAGTTTTTCAAATTTCCATCTGTCCAATTGCCTGAGATGGGAGGGATGAATTATTTAATTTATTTATTTTGAGAGGCAAATTTGAGGGCATCAGCAGTGAGTGGGAGGGTCAATCATTGTTTAGGAGAGCCTGCAGAGAGGCTCATCAGGTTCTACGGTCCTATTCTGATTGCCATCATACTGGTATAAATTATGAGTAATCCCATTGAAGTGTATGGAGATGCACTGGTGTAAAAATGGAGGAAGTGAGGTAGACTCCAACCAGTTAGCTGAAGGAGAAAAGAAGACAAAACAACGTGGGTGGCAGAACAAGGAGGGGAACCTTTGTCTGGGGAGCAGGTTGTGGAGGAGAGCTGGCCAAGGAGTCTTTGTGTTGGAGGGAATAATACATAATTGGTCTGGGCTGGTGGGCTCATTGGTCTGGGATGGTAAATGTTATGACAGTTTTGAAAGGTAAGCCTAATCCCTAGTGGGAATTTGTCCTCATAACAAAGACACAACCCAGGTTGGTATAGTTAACTGTAACTGTGCAATGAGTTCAAAGACTAGAATAGGAAGCCATGGAACAGATATCCCAGAAATTATATGCAAGTTCTTAAAACCTATTGCTATTCTGGTACAGTGTGCAGTTGTGTAAGTATTGGAACTTAAATGTTTCCAATGAATAATAATAAAGGGATGAGTGATTATTCCATTTGGTTCTGCATAACTTTTTCTTCTTGATATTTAAATCCTCACTGCTGCAACAGTCTCTTAAAAGAATATTTTGCCAACAGCCAATATAAAATTTCCTTGAACAAGAAGCCTGTGATGTGCTCATCCTAAAGCTTTGTGAAAAGTGAGACAAAAATAGCAATAGAGAAAATGGGCTTTTGCCTCTTTTCAGCAAATAGGAAACTAATGTAGAACTCTCCTCCCCATCTAAAATACCCAAAATGCAAAAGTATAAGTAGCTCATAAACAATTTGATGGAACTAGCAATGTAACCAGCCTGGAAGTCAGGTTCCAGATAATAACTTAGTGATAATGTATTGGGATAAATTCTGTTCCCATTTACTTTATATGCTGGAGAGATTGTGCCAGCTGAAATCCCACCTGTAGCTCTCCCTTGGGTAGCCTGGCTTTATACCAGCCTCTAACACAGGTTTCTGCCTTACTAGCACAACGTGAGTATTTATACTGCCCCACAGCATCCAAGTGCCTTTTGCATTCAAAATGCCCTTGGTATCAATTAACTCTTTTTGCACAATATTCATTAGTCTGGCAGGTGAAGTAATATGTCCTTAGTGAGTATAACACCAGTGGGAAACCCTGAAATCTTCAGCCACTCGAAACTGTCAGCTATTCCCATTGCCTTTGGGCTTCATTATGGTGGCAGCATCTTAATGGCCACGAGGGGCCACTTCCTCCAACCACACACCAGGCACCAAAAAATAGTTAGCAGCACTGGAGACAAGAATTGCAGCATAATAGTATCTTCAACAGACTTGGTTAAAATATACTTTTTTTGTGGGAAATTCTGTAAGATTTTCATTTTCCCCTGCAAATTTCCCTAAATCATTTTTGGTTATCCATCCAAAAAATCTAAATCAAATTCCTCAGCTTTCAAAAATCCAAAACTGAAACATTTTATCAAAAACGGATTAGTTTAACATTGAAAAATTTTAACTTCAACCACTTCCTTTCCTTCCCATCAGAAAATTTTGACCAAAATAAATATTTTTCCAGTTGGTCAAAGAGACATTTTTTATTGCAAAATGATTTAAACCAAAACAACCTTCAACCAACTCCAATCTACTGAAAATAAGCCCTGATATATTATTGCCACCATTCATTAAAAAACAAACATTTAAAATCAAGATGACACCATCTGCTGAGCGAAGTTTAAGAACCTTGTTTGAATGAGATACAGTGGATAGCAAGATGAGTCAGTAGGCAATCAGAGTTGCACAGGCATGAGCAATGCAAAGGAACTAAAAATGAAGAAACAATAACATTCTCACTCGAAAATTATTCCAGCAGATGACAGAAATAAGAAGGAACCAGCAGGTCTGCACTTACTTTATTATGCTGAGTTATCAAAGTGTTTTAGATATTAACAAACTTTGCACTTAAAAAAAATATATTTCATATGCTATGCAATGACAACTGCATGTATTTTACTTAATGGCTTGAGAGGTTGTATAGTTTCACTGTAGCTCCTCCAATTACCTCTGTATCCAGAGGTGTAGTGTGACAGCAATATTCTTCATTGTGAATCACAAAGAGAAGCACAATACCGTATTACTTAGCACTTACTATGGTTGGATCCAAAGCCCAGAGACACTGGGCAAACGCCCATTGACCCCAATGAGCTCTGGATCAGGCCCATTGCACTTTGCATTTTCTATGTACAGTACCAGTATGAATCAATCATTCTGATTATAGCTGATATTTTCTATGGCATCTACAGACATAGGAGGCTGAGCATACGGCACAAGGAACACCATTTGCCTCATCTTACACATATAATGGAAGTTTCCCAATATAACAAAGCCCTGGCTATATAAGAACAGGAGTGATCCTATGTCTGAACCTATCAAAAGTGACCAGAAATTTTAGGTGCCCAACTTCAGGCATAGTAAAGGGGCCTGATTTCTAGAAGGTGGATGCTCAACCCTTTTGGAAATTAGGCCCCTGTAAGGTGTCTCCAGAAGGGCAAACAAATCACTAGTCACTTTTTAAAATTTAGGCCCATGTATGTTTACTTACATGCAGCATGTGTACACTGCACATGCTCTTGCTAACTTAATATCTTGGTATACTCACTATACGTATTTCTTCATCAGTTATTGAATTATGTTTGCCCCTAGAGGCCCCCAAACGAGATGGAGGCCCAGTTGAGCTAAGCACTATGCAAAACACACAGTGAGACAGTCCGTCTCTGCCTTAAAGAGCTTACAGTCTGAGTGGACAAGCCAGACAAAGGGTGCGGGGAAGGCGGGATAAATTATTATTAGGGCTGGTCTAAAACTTTTGATCAGAACTTACCTTTTCTTTCTTTTTTTTTTGACAGAAAATTGAGTTTCAATTAAATGAAATATTTCAGGAAGTGCATCTGCTTTCAGCGGCAAGTTCATTTGGGAGGGGAGGGGTGTCAAAATTTTGATTTGGAAATGTCGCCACGGTGCCTCATGCTCCCATTGTCCTCTAAGGGCCAGGCTCCCTGGCTGGATTACATCCCACTGCTGTGAGTCAGGCAGAAAGTATTGTTTTTATTCACCCGAATTAATTTGCTCCTTCTATGCCAGCCACACATGCTGTCCATTATGATGTGCATCTCACAGCTGCTATTGCTACAGGCAGTGGGCAAATAGCAGCCGCTCAGTTCCCAGTACTACCTTTTCCCAGCTCCAGTAACATGATGGTGCAACTCATCAGACAGCTGCATTACTATTAAAGTTGTCATCCTTGTTAAGCAGATTCTGGAATTCCTCTTAATGGGGAAAGGGGTATTCCTATTAAGATGACTCTATTGTGACACAGGCTGAGACACTTTACTGCAAAAATATTATGGTTCCTTGCGGTAATGTCACATTATTCCTTTCTCACATGGCATCAGTATAGGAGATTTGTGCTCATGGCTGCCATCTCCAAAGCTCAGTTTCCTTTTCCGAGAAGCCAACAGGGGAACTTGATTAGCTTAGCTGCTGCTGTAAGCAGAGCTGTGTAAATTATTTTCCCCCAGCAAAAAGTAAATTAATGGAGAGATGCATTTTTCCAGGCACCCAAACGATTTGCAAATTCAGGCCAAGTTTAGTGAACTGTTTTGGCAAAAAAAAAAATTGATTTAAAAAAAAAGTCACAATGGTTTGTTATGACCATTTCAAAACAAAACCTTTTGACTTTTCTTTTTGAAATGACATTTTGTTTAGAAAATTGGCAAAATTAATAAAAAAAGCAAAATCACCCAAAAATGACACAAAACAACTATAAGTTGTGACACTACGCACCATATTCTTCATAGAGACATTGTTATGATACAAATATGGCATAACTAAGATGTGTTCTATGCAAGATGGGTCATGTGATGTATCATTGGAAAAGTTATGATTTACTGAATGTGATTATTTGTAGGCATGTATCATTTCTGTATCTGAAGTTAGGAATATTGACTATGTAACAATTACAAGTGGGTTTCCGCCTTGGGAATGCCCACCACACAGAACACAATCAGCCTGGATGGGCCATTAGGGAGAACAACAGGACTTTGAAGATGCTAATCTCCCACCTTCCTGAGAAGCTTCCTGGGATGCTTGCTTTGACACTGCAGAGTCATGTGATCATGTCACCTGATACTGGACTCCATCTTGGACTACTAATATTTTTCCACTAATAGAGGGTGGGGATCAAATTGGGAAACAAAGGATTCCCGCCATATGTAAATCCTATTTAAGGCAGGGGAGTGAGTTAATCAGGGGTCATTCTTCACTGAATCCCCCCAGGATGACTGCTGGAAACATCTAAGAAACAAAGACCAAAGAGAGTGGGGGGAGAAGAGCTGAGTCCAGGCTGGAAAAGGTGTCTGGCCTGTGAAAGAAATGCCTAAAACAACATTTAGGGTGAGAAATTACGACTGGTAACCAGCTTCTTTAATGTATTAAGCTTAGTTTGCGTGTTTGTTTTATTTGTTCAGTAACCTGCTTTGATCTGTTTGCTCTCCCTTATAATCACTTAAAATCTATCTTTAGATGTTAATAAACTTGTTTTTTTCCCTCTAAATCAGTTTATGGAATTCATAACTGGGGCACAAAAAGCTGTGCAGATCTTCCTCCACACTGAGGGAGGGAGTGAATTTCATGAGCTTACACTGTACAGTTTTGGGTTTACTCTCCAGAGCGGGGAGTGCACTTCAGTGCTGGGCAATTCTCTAGCTGAATCTTCCTATGCAAAGCTGATTTCAGTGTCTGTGTCTTTCTGCAGCTGGGTGTGTCCCTACCTGTGTTTGTGCTGGAGGAGGCTTGAGGGCCTGCCTCAGCAGGGCAGCGTAAGGGAGCCCCGACTGGTGGAACCGGTGGGCTCAGTGGTATCCCACTACATCAGATGGCACTCTGGAGTGGGGTAACCTGTCACATATTTTTTTTTCATTTATAAGAAAAACTGAAGAAAACCAAACCAGTTTGTTTGAAAAATGAATCAACATTTTTCAGACCAAACCAAAAAACAAAAACCATTATTCACTCAGCTTTAGTTAACACTGAACCTAATTTTTCTCTTTAAACAGAGTAACCCCAATTCATTTAGTATTCACACAGAATAGCTACCTAGGAATGAACTTGAATTCCATCACTTCTCCATCATGCTCATTGCCCTAGAATGACTCACCTTAATCTTACTTAATTCTCCAGAAGAAAGGCTATCCAGCCTTGAGACTAACTGGTTTTCGATCATCTCTCAAGCTTATTAGTGATCCAAGATAGTATCTTAAAGTGACTGTTGAACATTTTTAAACCTCTCCTTTTATACTAAGTGGTGGCAAAATTTAATAACCTATTTTCTGATTTTATTGTCCATTTCCTTTAATGCTATTTAGACTTCAACCTTAATGATATTTTTATTCAGGCCTGAAAATGACTGTGCATTTGTATGAGTGGCCTCTTCTTTCATTAGAGTTGTTCTGTAGATTCTTGTATCTTAGGTTTTGTTTCTTTTTAAAATTTGCCTTCCTATCTTCATCTTTCCCAACCATCCATTTAAATTAAATCCCTGGTTATTTTCTGTGCTAACATTGTACAAGAGTCCGGGAACTCATTTCCTTACTCCGGCATTATAAATATTTACAGAAAAACAGCTTCTTTATTTTTTAATCCAATTCCCCATAAGCCATAACATTATAACTCCAGATCTAGTGCAGATTTCATTATAATGCTCATTACAAACTCTGATTTTCTGAAGTCCCCAAATGTCAGTGTCTGAAGATGCTTCTATTTTTATCATCCAGCTCCCATTGGTATGGAAGGTCAGGACTCATATAGCCATTTCCACACTCAAGACTGGGAATCTTGCCTTAGTCACACACACTAGTTGGACCAGTTCTGTAATCTCTCTGTGGAACTTCTGTTGACTTTAATGGGAATTACACATACACACGTGCTCCTACATTCAAGATAGATAGCTATTCCCTGCAGAAACAGCCATGCTAACAGAGACCATTCCAAGATCCAAGCCTCTCCAAAGCTCAGGGGAATTTAAATTAGCAGTTTTGGTTTGTTTTATATGGACAGCTCAATAACAAGAATGGTGCTCAGATGCCATGGGGATGGGTGTCAGCGTAAGAACTGAGGTAGAGATATATAGATAGAGGAGTGCAAATGCTGCTACTTCTGTAAGAAGCTGTGTCAAGGTTCCTTCCCCACTCTGAACTCTAGGGTACAGATGTGGGGACCCGCATGAAAGAACCCCTAAACTTATTTCTACCAGCTTAGGTTAAAACTTCCCCAAGGCACAAAGTCTTTGCCCTTGGATTAGGTAAAACGCTGCCACCACCAAGTGTTTTAGACAAAGAATAGGGAAAGGACCACTTGGAGTTCCTATTTTCCCCCAAATATCCCCCCTCCCCCCAAGCTCTTACACCCCCTTTCCTGGGGAGGCTTGAGAATAAACAAGATGAGCACAAACCCCTTGGATTTTTAAGACCCAAAAAACCCAATCAGATTCTTAAAAATCAGAACTTTATTAGAAGAACAAAAAAAGATAAGAGAACAACTCTGTAAGATCAGAACGGAAGAATCTTATAGGCAGTCAGATTCAAAACATAGAGAATCCCTCTAGGCAAAACCTCAAGTTACAAAAAGATACAAAAACAGGAATACACATTTCCTCCAGCACAGCGAATTTACAAGCCAAAAAACAAAGAAAACCTAACGCATTTTCTAGCTAGATTACTTACTAACTCTACAGGAATTGGAGAGCTTGCATCTTTGATCTGTTCCCGGCAAAGGTATCACACACACAGACAAAAACCTTTCCCCCCCCCTTCCAGATTTGGAAGTATCTTGTCCCCCCACTGGTCATTTTGGGTCAGGTGCCAGCGAGGTTACCTTAGCGTCTTAACCCTTTACAGGTGAAAGGATTTTGCCTCTGGCCAGGAGGGATTTTATAGCACTGTATACAGAAAGGGTTACCCTTCCCTTTATATTTATGATAAGCTGCTCCTTGGAAAGCCAGATCATGTACTTTTAAAAAAAGAATTACACTTACTGACGTCTACATTCCAAAGCAGGTTACCTGAACAGCTGATGAGAGAACAATGAAGCATTTACAGGCCCTTGAAGTTTCTAAAGAGACCCGATGCATTGCAGTTACAGAGTAAGCAGCTGGAAAATTCATTACTACCACGGGGGCTTTATAATATGCTTTAATGTTACATAGGAGAACGGCCTGCAGGCACTTAAGACAAGGCTGTGCTAAGCCATGGTAGCAGGCAAGCCACTTTCTTTAATTTTTTTAAATTGCCATATTAGCTGACTTGCAGTTCTTCTGAAGGCGGGTCTCCATTCCCCTAGTGCACTCAGGATTTAGTATGGAGAAATTGTGTAACAGCAAACAAAACAAAACAAAAGTGGTCAAATTCATTCCCAGTGTAAATCTTGATGAGTTTTGTGGATTCTGGTGGAGTTACACCAGGGAAGAATCTGACATAATGGGCTAAATTCTGAGTTATATTCCAGTTCTAGGGCTCCACACTTCACAAGCAATGTACTTCAGTCTTGACCTTTAATACTCCTGTTTATGTTAGCTTTAAGCTTATTCTGAGAAGAGACAAAGCAATTTAGCTTTGAGTTTTAGAATCAGCCAATCATCTACAACTTCTTTTATGCCTCAGCTTTCCCAAGGGACTATGATGAACTTTTCCATTCACACCACAGTGAGAGTGGCCTTTACATCACACAGCCTGAAGGAAGCCGCATGCCTGTGGTCCAGTGATAGATAGATGGCTGTACTGGGTGGACAGTAATCCAGAGAAACAGCCACAACACTGAGCTCACATGGTCAGAAGCCTGGACAACCTACAAATATGGCTTTGGTGACCTAGAGGGAGATCACGGCTTGGCAATAAGTTTATCAACCTCATCACCACGCAAAAATGGTACAAAAGTCCAGATAAATTTACTTGATGCCCAGGGCAGGCAGAAACATGTAGAATACAACAGCTTCGTCATGAGAGATGAGGAAGATTTTTACCAGCTGAAGTTAGGGATGTATGAGGGTAATGCAGGAGAATCTCTTAGCTCATCCAGAACCAGGAACATGCATGAGAACATGAGATCTTCAGCTAAGGATACTGATAATGACAGGTCAAGTTTGGAAAATTGTGCAGATGTTAGTGGAGGGGGGTGGTGGTCTGACTCCTGTTATGATGTCCAGCTGAACCGCAGGGGTGGCCTTCACTGGCAGACCTCCTGCGACAGCAGAAAATCAAGCATGCTACTGAAGCCCATTCATATGTACGGCAGCAGGGTTTAGAACACACTCCCATCCTGGTACACTGTATTCTGATGAGCTGATGCAATGTTTAACAGAAAAATAAAAATGCAGACTCGTGTTACCTTATGTTCTGTGAGCTACAGGTTTCTCTACTTTTCTTACGGAAAGGGTGTCTGATTTTGATTCTCTTACTAATAAAAATGTCTTTATAGCATGTTAAACCTCTCTGATCGCATTCAACTGTCATCAGTAAGGAGCAAGCAACAGTGCAAATGGTACCAAACCCAATAAAATTATTTTTCATCTAGCACACATGCTGTGCAGTGTCTTTTACCCAAATCAAATATTTCTGTTAAGTCTCTTGATATTAAGTGAAAATTCCAGCAATTTGTCATCAAAATTCCGCCCCCAAAATAAACACACACATAAAATCTTCCTGCTATATAAGTTCCTGATGAAGTATGAATATTCCTTTGGCTTGGACCACAGCCTGCGGTGGCTACGCTTACAGACAATTTAGGAAAGCATGAACTCCATTGCTTGTTGTAGTCATTTGCACTAGAGCAGAGCGGGTGTAAAATGCTACCACGTCAGAATGGTGGCATTTAACACTGACTTTGTGCTGGGAAAAATGACTACATGTGGTCCAGGGCAATGGAGAATCAGGTCCACTCTTTCTCTTAGATTAAAAAGGTTCTCTGAGAGCTGCTGTTTTTAGGTAAGTTTGAATCTGTTTTGAAAGAGCAGCCTGCCTGTCAACAAATGCACTTATCTTTGCTTTTACTCTCCCTTGAACGATATTTGTTTTTCTTTAATAATTACAAAATCAAGCCCTTATATATAGTGCTTTTCATCAGCAGATCTCAAAGCACTTTATGAAGGTCAATATCATCTTCACTCTAGAGAGGGTGAAACTGAGGCGCACACAGAGGTGAAATGACTTGCCCAAGGTCACTCAGCAGGCCAGTGGCAGAGATAGGAACAGAACCCAGGGCTCCAGATTCCCAATCCAGTGCTCTATCCACTAGGGTCACACTTTATAGACAGAAGCTTTAAAGAATACAATCTGTTTTCTAAATACCCTATATTCCTCAAAACCTGTCCCCCCTTCCCTTAGCCTAATCTTTGCCCAAATGCCAGGTTCCCTGCCCAACTTCTCCAGTTTCACCCAATACATACTTACAGCTCTCCCCAGCCTTGCTTTTCCACCAAACATGTAAAGATTCACCCCACCCACTACATTGGCAGTAGCCTTGCTCACTCAACTCTACCTACCAGCCTCCCTCCCATTACACTTCATATGCAAAGCGACATAATGAAAATTTCCATAAAGATTCCAACTTACTTAAAACAAAGAACAAAACAGTAAAAACCCTGTTCATAGCACCTTGCTTCTCCCATGCAATTTAATGGGGAGAGCAAGTTTTTTCCTGTCTTAATTTTTCAACAGGCAGCAAGATGGCAGCTCCCAAGTTCTGAGTGAGTTAAAAAAGGAAGAGTTAATGGGTCTCTTGACTTTTAGCTACAGCCCTGAATTGGGGATAACAACAAGCTGCCCCACACCAGCTGGACCACTCGGGGACACTGTGCCTTATAGCATAAGTGGCAAAAAAATGTAATTCACAAGCAGAATGAGAGCAACTTACACTGTATTGTCTAGGCTATTTTAAATGTCTCGTTGGACGTGATAGAGCTCCCACCATTCCTTTAGGCTGTGCCACATGAGGGGTGGAGAATATGTATAATATACACACACACATTCACCCCTCTTTAAATTAATGCCACAAAAATTCTGTGTGGGGTACTTCACCTTTTGCATTCTTTAGAAATTATTTCAAAACTATAAGAGAGTAAAGCACCAGCATTTCCACATCAGTGTCTGATAAGTAACACTCCCTGAGTGGGCTTTAGTGTTTAAGATGCATGTAGGACAGAGGACTTTTGAAACAGGTCTT
This sequence comes from Natator depressus, assembly GCF_965152275.1. Lineage (NCBI taxonomy): Eukaryota > Metazoa > Chordata > Testudines > Cheloniidae > Natator > Natator depressus. The sequence continues at coordinate 8,015,349 of NC_134244.1, read as the reverse complement.
TAATTTTTTTAAGAGATATGCATCCAGTGAATGAAAAATTAAACAGTACTTCCAAACTATATGCAAAAAAAAAAAAAAAAAAAAAGCAGAGCATGAATGACGTTTCAGGGGACGGGAGAGGAAGGCAGCACAGTGGCGTTCCAAGAGAATACATAATTTACAAGTTTAAAATCCAATCACTCCCTTCCTATGCCTAGGGCACTCTTAAAATGTTAACGATCAAGTCTCTTCTGGAAGTGTATGGAGCGTGCTTTAATCTGAACCAGTACCTAGGGAAAAGATTACCGCTAGGGGCATACATTTTCTCTCCTTGTTTGCCCAAAAGAGTGCGGAGAGTCCTGTTGCGGGACAGGATTTTGTCGTAGAATTCCACCCCACCTCTGGCGTAGTCTTTGGAAATGGTGGCTGCCTTTCTGTCCGACCTGTAGTCTAGCGCGTGGCTCACGGCATCATAAGCAAGAAAGTAGCCAACAAGTCCGATTGCTGCAATGGTGATGTTATAAATGCCTCGAAATACCCTGGGGCCAGAATACAAGCCCAGAAGCTGCTTTATAGCCACCCCAGACAGACAGGTGCCGGCTAAGCAAGCAGGAGGCACAGCTGCATAAACTGCAGGGCTATTGCTTTGCAAGTACACAATCTCTCTGGCAATGGCAAACTTCTGAGCCTCTGGTGAAAACATCAGGGCTTCCTTCAAAGCTAGCCCTTGTTTACTCTCCCAGTCCACTTCTTTGCCATTTATCACAACGACACGGTTGACAATTCCTTGTCTGTCCTCCGCAGTGCTATTGAAATTGGCAGGGATGCCCACCAGAGAACCTGCAGGCAGCCATGGGATCCCAGCACTCACTGGGTGGAAGCCAAAAGCTGCAAAGGGTTGGTAACAATTCACGGACTTCACGCCAACATCTCCCAGAACATCGTTGAAGAGGCTGCGTAGCTTCTCTGAGAGCTCAGCCGGTTGCCCCTTAGTCCAGCACTGATACCACAGTTTGAACGTCTGCTCAGGAAAGACATGATAGGAAAGGTTAGCCCCAAACAGCCCAGCGCAGGACACTGCCAACAAGCCAGTCCTGTGCTTCTCTACCAACGCAGCTGCCTTCCACAGGAACGGACCTGCCATAGCCAACTTCCAACCTGTTCATAACAACACACAAACAGGGAATTAAAAGATGCACATATGGGTCCCCTTTCATTTTAAGATTATTTTAAACAAGCAGAGCCCGATATCCAGGAAATCACTCCACTCTATTTATACACAAAGATATAAATACAAGAATAAGTAGGGTACAACCGCACTACAACAAGGAAAATGTTAAACCCTTTTGTTATACGGAGACTTAATCTCATGCTCTTGTGCTTCAGAATGCAAACTGGTTGATACAGAGGCCCAGAAGGAATCAATCCCTTTTTCTCCTCCATTAAATCAGTTCATTGTAATAAAGGTAATATATCAGTATTATGGTAATGTCACCACATCCATTTACTAACATATTCTGAATGGAGTACCCTGTTTTACCCAATACTGCATATCTGCCCCTTGCCAGAACAGTTTTCTGTAACTCAGATGACTTCTGTTCCATCAGTCACATAGTTTAGATATTAACAGCAGATGGATCATTGTGATCATCTAGTCTGACCCTCCTGTATAACACAGGCTGTTAAATTTCACCGAATTACCCCCTATCGAGTGCAATAAGTTGTGTTTGGCTTAAGCATATCTTCCAGAAAGGCATCCAGTCTTGGTCTGAAGACATCAAGCATGGGAGAATCCACCTGTTCCCTTGGTCGTCTGTTCCAGTGGTTAATCACCATCACAGGTAAAAATGTGCGCATTATTTCTAATTTGACTTTGTTTGGCTTCAGCTTCCAGCCACTGGTTCTTGTTATGCCTTTCTCCACCAGATTAAAGAGACCTTTAATACCTGGTATTTTCTCCCCATGAAGGTACTTAAATACTGTAATCAAGTCACCTCTCAATCTTCTTTTTGATAAATTGAGCATATTGAGCTCTTTAAAGACTTTCATTGCAAGGCATTTTCTCCAGCCCTGAATCATTTTTGTGGTTCTTCTCTGCGCCCTCTCCAACTTGCAACATCCTTTCAAAAATGTGGACACCAGCACTGTATGCAGTAGTGAGACTGATACTGGACCAGTGCCATATACAGGGGTAAAACTGCCTCCACACTTCTACTCACAGCTCTCCCACTTACACATCAAAGGATTGCATTAGTCCTTTTCCCCCACAGCATCGGACTGAAAGGTCACATTGACTTGCTTGTCCATTATGACCCCTAAATCCTTTTCAGAGTTGCTGCTTTCCAGTACACAACCTCCCATTCTGTAGGCATGGCCTGCATTCCTTGTTCCCAGATTTTTAAATTTATTTTATTTGGCTGTATAAAAAACACATTTTGTTTGAATGTGCCCAGCTTACCAAGTGGTTCAGATGGATCCGTATGACTGCCCTGTTCTCATCATTTTTTACCATTCCTGCACATTTTATCAGCAGTGATTTTATATTTACTTCCAGATCATTGATGAAAATGCTGAATAACTTAGCGCAGGGGTGGGCAACCTTTTTGGCCCAAGGGCCACATAGGGGAATAGAAATTGTATGGCGGGCCATGAATGCTCACAAAATTGGAATTGGGGTGAGGGAGGGGGTTCAGGCTCTGGGGTGGGGCTGGGGATGAGGCATTTGGGGTGCAGGAGGGTGCTCCGGACTAGGATCAAGGGGTTTGGAGAGCAGGAGGAGGATCAGGGCTGGGGCAGAGGTGTGGGGAGAGGCTCAAGGGGTGCAGGCTCCGAGCAGCGCCTGCCACTGCTTCCGGGAGCCTCTTGAGGTACATCCCTTCTCTGGCTCCTACGCAGAGGTGCGGCCAGGCAGCTCTGCACGCTGCCCCATCTGAAAGCAACGCCCTTGCAGCTCCCATTGGAGCAGGTAGGAGCTGGAGAGGGGCAATGCTGCGGCTTCTGGGAGCCACGTGGTGCGGCCCCGACCCAGCGCCAGAGCAGGGCTGAGCCGCCTGGTGTGTCTTGCGGGCTGGCTTAAAACGGCTTGCAGGCTGCACTCGCCCTGTAGGCCGTAGTTTGCCCACCCCTGACTTAGCGCCTAGTACTTATCCTTGAGTAACACAAGAAACACACCTGTTCAATTATGATTCCCCAATGGCGATCATTTTTTCATTTAATGTATAAAAATAGCAAAATACAATATCAATAATCATAATGTTGTGCGGTACTAAGTCAAATACCTCATTAAAGTCTAAGTACATTAATGTACACAGTTGCCTTTATCAACCAAATGCGTAATCTCCTCAAAGAATGAGATCAGGTTTGTTTGACAATGCCTATTTTCCATAAAAGCATATTGACTGGCGTTAATAGTCATAATACACTTCATGTTCTTTAGTGCTTTCCATCAAAGGAAAGACGGTTAAGATTTCGTCAAGACTTGGCGGCAAGGCAGAAATATTTTCAAGCAAAGTTGCAGTTTCGAAATTTGAGTGAAAGACTGAAAATTATTCAGTTTTCAACAATTGAAAACCAATGCATTTTTGCTTTTTTTTAAGCAGAGCCTGAGAATTTTTCAAAAAGTTAAAAAAAACCAGTTTCTTTGAAAATATAATACATTATTGAACAGTTCTGCATCTGAGGAATCGAAAAGTGGTATTTCTAACAATAATTAAATCTAACGACCTAGGAAAGGATTAATATCTTCTCTTTTACAAATGGAGGAAACAAAGACAAAGGAAAGGGGAACTATTTGCCCAAACACCTGTAAAGCGAGAGTAATCACCACCGGGGGGGCGAGGCGCACAGAGTGCCACTGTGAGTAGATTACACTAGTATTGCTGAAAGCTCTCTTGACTCGGAGTCTTTTGCTTTGGTGATAGCATTACTCTCCTTATTCTCCCAGGAAAAAAACCAACCAAACAAGGATTCTTCCAAAAAAATTTAAATGGCCCTTGATCTTTCTGAAATAATTACCTTCTTAAGAAAGAAGCGCAAAAAAGGTAAACTAGTCTTGGCCAGGGTAGGACTTGGAACAGAAATAGTTTCCAAGCAGGAAACTCTTCTCTGAGTCTTTAAAGAGAAAGATGAAGGGATGGAAAAAACTTTTTAACCTGCCAAATCCTTTAGTTCAAGATTTTCTGCTTCTCTGAGATGGTGGCATCAGTTATACCTAGGGCTCCAGCCCTGGAAGTTTTCAGGCACAGCAGAGCCCTTTGCTCATGTGGAAGCCCAGCGACTGTGGCATCAGCCCCCATAGGTACTAGAATCACATCATTTTAGGAGGAGACATGAAGATATAGAGGGGGAAATCTGCATGTAAGTCTCATTGATGGTCAATGGGAATTGGAGGCCTAATTCCCCTCTGTGCCTTTGAAAATCTCCTCCCATAGTGATCAGCAGCAACACTGCGTATTAGATAGAAAAACCTAAAAGTGATCAAATTAATTGGATCTCTTCATTGTCTGCCATTTCTCTTTCCTCTTCCTAGGACTGTCTTTCAGACTGTAAATTTTCTGATGCAAGGACTGTCTCGCTAAATGCCTTGTACAGCAGTGAGAACATAGTAGGTGCTTAACAAATAACAATAATGCCGGTCTTGACACATAAATTAAGGCAGAACTATGGTATTGTATTTACCTGTAGTCTTACAAACTATCCTTATGTTCTGTTAATGATTTGAGATGCTGAGTCTCCTCTGTCCCTCCAAAAGACAGAGTTAAGTTAATCAAAGAAGATTTGGTTAAAGAGCACAATTTTCTGGATCAGGCCCTAATATATTGAAAAAAACCCTCGATATTATAGCGGAGTTGTACATTTCAGGTACATTTCAGTGACATTGCCAATGATAAACCTGAAAAACCTCTTTGCCATTAGTGACCTTTGGCATATTCACAAAGCTAATGTGTCACTGAAAATGTCACTTCATTGAAAGTGAAACAGCCAGCACTTCAAAGGGAGATGATAATGTGTCAAATGCCACTTTGAGCCAGATGGGGAATTGAACCAGTGACCTGAGCTAAAAGTACACACTTTTACAGCTTCAGCCAAAGAGCCAGGCTCTCAAGAGGTGGTCGGTAAAAGATTCATATGCTCGGAGGTACAGAAAACACAATCAGTAGATTACAACAGCACAAAACAACAGGCCTGCAAATAGTTTTCTTAAAAGTAACTATCCAGTTGTGGGGTTGGCTTAGCAGGAACCAAGGTTTCAGAAAAAGGTTAAAAAGTAAAAAAATGTAAAAAACCAAAATAATCATAGAAGAAAAACCAGATAATACCTTGCGCAAAATTTCGAGATTTTGAAGAATTCTAAATAGATAATGCACATTTCAACATTGTCATTCATAGTTTCTCCTATTTTTCCCCTTCAAGTCATAAACCTCAATTTGAAAAATCAGAACTTCCATAGCAGATAAGGCTTCAATCTTACAACTGAACTCTGCCTGCACAATGCTCAGAAGCCATGTGAGATGGCCCTTAAATCCATGCTGAGCTCATTACAGGATTGGAACCTAGCTGCTGTACCACATACACAATGTGGGGAATAAGCAGAATAACCAGGAGAATTTGGAAGAAATAATCATCCTGTTTTTTTCCCACAAAAACCTATAGTAATAAAAACAAGGGACTGTTTCTCAATAGCTTTTTCAACTGCTACCCAAATCTTTAGACCAGACCCTCAGCTGGTGTAAACCAGGTTTGCAACCCAGCTGAAGACATGGTCCTTTAAGTGTATGATAGGTATTTTTATTCATAATCTTATACAACATACTTACGTAGAAGGCAACTGAAAACTGAGACTAAAGGACGGTTTTTATGGCACAAATCCTGGATTTTCTTACTTATTTGATCAGTCCCCACGGAAGTCACACAAGGGTTTACAACACTTGGCCCTAACGTAAGGTGCAATGCTATGTTTCTATCATTGGGCCTCATCCTGCCTGCAGTCCCTAACTCAAGCAAGGAGATCTACTGAAGTCCATGAGGACTAGTAGCAGAGTACTGCAAGATCACAGCCCTTTATTTCTGTTAAAATTACTTCTTGAGAGGGGGAAGGCAGGGCAAAAGATATATTAATGAACTTTTGCCCTTCAATTTTTCATAGCATTAATGATTTTTATACTGCAAATTTGACTCCCAAATTAATGCTGCCCTTGCAGTGCCCAGAGCCAAGTTTCACTGAGTGAATCCAATAAGAGATGTTCTTTTACTTAAAATAAATGTGCCCAATTCTCCACTTCACACCTGGGCAAAGTGGGGATCAAACACTGCCACCATTCTAATTTGGTGAGACTTCCATCCCTTTCCCCAGGTGGAAGTAGCGCTGCCAACCCCAAGTGTTCAACAACCATGAGTCCGTGTCATGTTTTTACAGGACCTGGTTTAAAAGTTATGAAGTTTTAAGAACAACGAGGAGTCCGGTGGCACCTTAAAGATTAACACATTTATTTGGGCATAAGCTTTCGTGGGTAAAAACCCCCACTTCTTCAGATGCATCAGTAGTTTTAAGAAAGTCTTTTCCTTAACCTGCCTTTCCTACCCTAAAGGGTCAATGATTTCAATCTTTTCTCTATAATCTTGACACTTAGAAACAATTTTTTAAACTGGAAAGCAGAAACTCTGATTTAATCACATAGCTCTGGGACCTGAACTTTAAGAAAAAACACCAAATATCATGGTAATGGGCATTCCTGGGAACATGACAACACAAGGTGGAGTCAGCTGGGAATCAGGCCCTTAAAAGTCTCTCTTACTGCCCTTTGAGTAAAACTCCCTCCCATTCAAATTCTTCCAGCAGGCTGTCTTATAAACCCTTGTAACGGATTTCAGTGGAGTTACACTAGCATAAGAAATCGATGTAGCCATTCAGAAACGGGTTTCAATCTTACTCTCACTTAAGTCCCTGAGAGTTTTATTGGTCACTTCAGTGAAAGCAGGATTGGGCCTAAAAGGAGAGGAAGGAGGAGCTTCATAGTTGCTGTGACAAGGGGGGGGGGGACCCCAAGTGATTTCACAAGAATCATGAGAGCTGAAGGTACAGCGCCCAATTCCTCTCTCCCTTACGTGCATGTCACTCAGGAGTAACCTCAAGGCAGCCAAAGGAAATGCCTGTAAAACCAGGGTGAGAAGAAAATCACCCCCCCCCCCCGGCTTAAAACCTTGTACTCACTGGGCACAAAGCAGGCAGCTCCCTCGGCCCCCCCCTTGAACCCTGCAGCCTGCCCACCCAGCCCCCAGGCACAGCAAAGGAGGGCTGTTCTCTCTCTTGCACCAGGGTCACCCAGTCTCTACGCGGAGCCGGCTGCGCCCCATGCCACAGCGGCCCAACTCCGCGCCCCACCTGCCTCTCCCGGCCGCAGCCGCGGCTGGGACCTCACGCCACGCACCGCGGGGCAAGCGCGTGCCGTAAAGCAGAGGGCTGTGGCGAAAACTCAGCATGGCCGCAAAGTAGCTGGGCGAAGTGGCCGGCGGCTGGGGTCGTCATAGCAACGCGGGCAGCGTGTCACCCTCCCCTGTGGCGCGCGCCTGAGGCTGTCTGACCTCGCGGGGGGGGGGGGGGGCACGTGGGCTTTGAGCGTTTAAAAGCTCACACTGAAAAATCAGCTACGCTGGCAAGGGTGGAGCATGTGTTAGAGTCTGCAGCCGGGCGTGCAGTTTACTCTGCGTTACCCACAGAAGCCGGGGCCACAGAGTTTGCATCCGGGGCTGGCTATCAAAGACCCCCAAGCCTGGGAGTGTTTATCTCCGGGGTTTTAGACACACAGCTGTGAAAGTGCTGGCTTGTGTTTACACAGTGGCATCCTCAGGTTAAATTTATGGCTGAGACGGTGTGCTCCCTACCCGCCCTTTCTCTTCAAGCTCATAAAGATCACATTGGTTCTCAACTTTTCCAGACTACTGTGCCCCTTGCAGGAGCCAGATTTGTCTTGCATACCCCAAGTTTCACCTCACTTAGAACCTATTTGCTTACAAAATCAGACATAAAGATACAAGTGTCAAAGACGATTACTGAAAAATCGCGTACGTTCTCATTTTTACCACATAATTACAAAATAAAATCAATATAAATATTGTACTTTCAGATGTCAGCGTATAATATAGAGAGCAGTATAAACATGTCATTGTCCATATGAAATTTTAGTTTGCACTGACTTTGTTAGTGCTTTTTATGTAGCCTCTTTAAAACTAGGCAAATATCTAGATGAGTCGATGTACCCACTGGCAGACAGACATCTGCATACCCTTGTTGAGACCCACTGTTATAGAAACGGTGGGTGAGGTAATATCTCCAGCTACACTGCCTACAGAATTGGTAAATTATTGCATTAATAAACAAAGTGAATTATTATTCAGACTTATTATTATTCCAGTGTGCTGGAAATGGCCCAACTTGATGATCACTTTAGATAAGCTATTACCAGCAGGAGAGTGGGGTGGGAGGAGGTATTGTTTCATGGTGTCTGTGTATATAATGTCGTCTGCAATTTCCACAGTATGCATCCGATGAAGTGAGCTGTAGCTCACGAAAGCTCATGCTCAAATAAATTGGTTAGTCTCTAAGGTGCCACAAGTCCTCCTTTTCTTTATTCAGACTTGGAGCTGGGAGACATATTTTCATCAAAACAAGGAAAATGGCTTTTCCACCGAAACAAATAGTTTGCCGAAAGTTTTGCAGGGTATTTTGGCAGAAAATTTCAACATTTTTCAATAAGAAACTGAAAGACAATTTGGTTTTAAAATACTAAAAAAGTGTTTTTCCCCTTCCTTTTCAGTGGAGTTGGATGGGACAAGAGAATGAAGGAGGAAGAGGAAAAGGAAAGAAAAGGGGTGGGGGATTCTGAAAATTTCTGTTCTCCAAAAAACAAAAATTTTGTGTTTGGGTTTTCATTTTATGGGGATTTTTTTTAAATCCACCTAAAAATAAATCAAATGAAAATATTTTGTTTTATTGTAAAATTTTATTTGTGGAAAATATAGAGCATTTTTCAACCAGTCGTATTCAGACTGTTTTTTTGCAGGTCAGAAGTTCTGTGTTTCACTTGCAATAATTTAGGCTCCCTGAGTGAAATCCTGGCTCCACTGGAAAAAAAAAAAATCAATGGCAAAATTCCTATTGACTTTGATGGGACCAGAATTTCACCCTCTGATTTTCTGTGCATATTGCCGAGATAAAAAGAAAGGTCTGATTTATCTCATACAAAACATCCCCCCACAGGCTAACACAACTCTTTCCCCCAAATGTGCTGGCATCTCAAGGTTTCCGTTACACCATTGACACATGCATGGTTCGATACTACCATACCTCTGGGGAAGAAAAACCAGAAGCAGCTGTTGAATGGCTCATTGGTGCCAACTGGAAAAGTTACCTGTTCACATATGCTCTGGACAGCTGTGCAAATTGTATCCAGAACAGATGCAAAGAGCAAGCAGTTATTTAAGGCGGGGGTGGGGGGTGGAAGAGGGCTCTGAAACATGCATTCTGGGAAGAAGAATCTCTCTGAACAGCTCCTTTCTCCTAAGTCACAAAGAAGAGCAAATAGGCTTGTTAGGAGGAGTTAAATTTAAGTCAATAAATAAAGAATAGGCTACTGTCAGCACAAAGTAACCACAAAAATGTTATGAGAGTAGCACTCATTAATAAGGGCTACGTTTCCACAGTGTTTGCAGAAATGAATGTCTCATTCCCATTGAAAGCAGGACCTCTCATACTGCAACATAGAGTTGGCCCTGGGTTTGCTGCTAGGAGTAATACAAAAGCGCTATGGCGATGGGCATGGTGATTTAAAATAAAAACATTGATAAGTCCCTGTCCTTAGGATCCAACAACTGAAGGGCCGGATCCTTTAACCCTTCCTCATCTGATTAAGGCCTTAATTGCACGAGCATCAAACTGAAGCCATGGACATCCCACCCCTTCCTCGGGGATGTGTCTACAATCAGTGTAGCCCCAACTTTACAGGATGTGCAGTGAAAAGAGAACTTCACATCTTGGAAACACTCTAGCTATTTTGTCTGCCACAAAAACGTAACTCTGAAGCTCCAGGAGGCCACACAACACAACAGTCATTTAGGCTCAGGAAAAAAAAAAAAAGTATGTTATTCCAACTTCAGTTAGGAGGAAGTGAATTTCCAAAGGTTCATTCCACCCATATGCGTTTCAGTGCAGCAACTCCAAATGCTTTCCTGCAAAATGATCTATATAGGTTCTTACATATCCCTCATCATCTTAGTATCTTACTAGGAATTCATTAAATGATGTGACTAACATCTACCATGTGTGGTCATTCTCTCTCTCACCCTCTCCCCAGAGGGAGAACAGCCTGTGCAGTGTGCAGAAGGTTATTTTATTGTTTGTTTGTTTTTTAAATAGTGGCTTGCACTTGGAAAGGAAGGTGGTGAGGTTTACGATGGCTCTTAGGTCCTGCGAAAGTTCATTCCACTCTCTGGGATCGTTCATTCCACTCTCTGGGATCGGCACCCCAGGAAACTGTGTGTGGCACAGATGAGTTTTACTCTTGTAGTAGAAAGTTCCCTCATGCTAGTGGAGCAAATTTGTCAATCATGATTATCATCAGAGAGTTTTACACAGGTTTCTCTTGACAGTTTCATAATAAATAAGATTTATTTTAAAAAGTAGAAACCCAAACCCTACTGAGTTTCTTGTATCCTATGTCAAGTTTCAATGTCTAATCCAAAACCAGATTAGATTCTGGTTTCAACAGGCATTTAGGAATGAATCAATGACATGCTAGGACAGAACTGTGCTGTCACTTTATTACATAGCCAAAGATCTAGGCACATAGATCACTTTTTAAATTAACCTGCTAGGTGGTGCTATAGGACATGCTCTAAGCTATTCCTTCCATAAGAAATTACATTTTCAGTTTGATCTTTTACAGGAAAAGAAATAGATTTCTAGATAGCCTATTCCCCCATCCTCAAATCTATAAATTTCTGGACAAATCCTTGCTGATGGATACTATGTATCAGTTGAAATGTTGGTTCTTGTTAAAGAGTGAATTGTAAAAGTGTTTGACCTTTTGGTCATTGACTTCAGTTTCTGTTGAAGAGTTTGTTCCCTTATGTTGCTTCTTTGACTGTATGATCACCCAGATAAGGACGGTTAGTTTAGTGATTCTTTATGAGTTTGAAGTTGATCCATTGCAACAATCCATAAAGATTCCAAGCCTGATTCTCTGCTCTGTTATATGAGATTCATCCATGGAGCTGGCCCGAACCTGAACCTTGAAACCAAACATACCTGAACTTTAGTGGTGGTGTAGGGAGGGAAATTACACAATCCAGACTCAAAACCATATCGGAATTGTGTGTCTCAGGCACATCGCTACTTAAGGTAGCTCTTGTATATTTCAACAGAGTCATGGGGTTAATGCTTCCTTGCACATTTGTGCAATGTATTGTGTGAACCACTGGTAGGAGAACAGGATTAGTAGCAGGAAAAGGCAGGAAAGGAGATTATTCAGCCCTGGTCTACACTACAAATGTATGTTGGTATAACTACGTTGCTCTGCGGTGTGGAAAATCCACACCCCTGAGCACCACAGTTATACTCACCTAACTCCCAGTGTAGGCAGTGCTACACTGATGGGAGGGCTTCTCCTTTTGACACAGCTACCACCTCTTGGGGAGGTGGAGTACCTACGCTGATGGGAGAAGCTTTCCCGTTGGTGTAGGTAGCATCTTCATTAAGCACTGCATGGGTGCAGCGGCAGAACTGTAAGTGTAGATAAGTGCAAACTCTCTGGAGCAGGGACCAATTACTGCCCTGTATTTGTACAGTGCCTAGCACAACTGGGCCCCGTTTCTGACTGGTCCCTAGGCACTTCTGTAATAAACATAATTAATAATAAAAAAAAAGAGGGCATGGAGGAGAGGGAAAGACAAAGCAAGAGCCTAGAATAGATAAGAGGGGAAAGAGAGCAAGAGAGAGCCACTACTGAAATAGAGAGCAATCCCACAGCCACCAGGGGATATCTGACTTGGGCTTCAGAAGTCATGATTTTAGGACAAGATTTCTCCAGTAAGAGAGAATGCCTGAAGGACAGAGAGGGAGACAAGCCTGAGTGATGACACAGGGGTCTTCAGAGCCCAGAAGAGGATTTGGTTTGAAGACATGAGGCTCTGGAAGAGTAATGGTGTCCTACAGGCAGCAGAGAGGGATTATCTAAGGAGGATCCAGGCAAGGAGGCTGCGACTAAGTCAGACTCTGGTTTTCACTACACCGGAAGGTGCAGTCACTGGTTGAGAGCGATCCAGGCAGCTGGAACATGTTTTTTATCCTAGTGCTTTAGCAGCTCATAGCATTTACAGTTAACAGGAGGGGATAGGGTGGTGAGCATGCAGAGGAGCGTTATATGGACCATAAACAAAATACAAGATGATAGCTGATATGCTTGGACAGTACATATATTAAGGTGATGCAAAATGAGGAATAATTTTGAGAGGGTTTATCGGCAGAGGAAGGCAGGCAATACACCAAACACTAACATGATATCAGATGAGTTAGAAGAGAGAGTGCTAGCAGTTTTCAAAAGACCAGTCAGGAGAAGGTCCATTTTCACATACTTAAACTCTTGTCCTGTTTATTCTATGTGAGGGGAAGAAAGGCTAAGCACTGACTCACTTTCCCAGTCTTGCCAATCTGCATGGGATCATGCATCCTAATGCAGCAGTGATAAGGTGGCAGGGGTTGAAAATGTGCAGAGGAGAGAGAGGGAGTGCAAAGTTATAGGTCGGTTAGGTCCCAGCAACCCCAGTAGATGAGGGGGAAGAGACACACCCATATTGGGTTTCAAAGCCCTGCCTGTTCCCCCCTGCACTAGGATGATATGGTGGCAATTCCTGATGGACCCTATCTGAGTACCTAAGCTACATTCATCACGGTAGCATCTGAAGCCTCGGAATAGGAAAAAGGTGAATTTTAACTGGTGTTAACTAACCCTGTAACAGGATGTGCTTAGTCAGGAGCTGACTCCGCACCCTGTCACTCAAATCCCCACCACTATACATAAAATTGGGACCTCACTGAAAGACCGGCAGTCAGAACAGGGTGTCAATTAACTGAGTAGAGAGACAGCTGAGGGGCTAATTGGGTGGACATAACCCCTACCCCTTACTGGGACTATATAAGCAGACGGGGGCCAGCCCTAAGGACCTAGGGAGTCTGAAAGAAGGTACGATTAGCCAGGTCTGGCAGCTGCTCATAATACTGTACCCTTCCCTAGAAACAAATGGGGGAAGCTATTGATTGCAAATAGCATGTAAATAGCATTCCACACTTGGCCTGCTGAAAGGATATAAATCAAGCAACATGGACCCTGGTGGTTAAGAACACCTGGAGTTGTAGTGGTCAGTCATTAAGATTAGAAAAGACTTTCAGGGAACCACCCCATGATAAATTGTAGAAAATGGAGACAAGGAAATTGTAGTTTTAACCCATGTTAGTTGGTTGAGGTAAACCCCCAAGTCCCCTTTACACTAGAATTTTACTATGGCTCTTAATTAACAGGTTTAAAATACCTCCCTACCCCACTAAGGACTTGGCCTGAATACCAAATCCTCTGCCAGTCTCATACTGGCATTTGAGCCTCTATTTCCTGAGTGAAAATGCAGCTGTAGTATCCTATGGGGAAAAGATTCCTGTCCCCTAAATGGGTGTTTCCCACATGGAGAAGTGATCTGCCCTATATTGTTTGTCATTGCTTCCGTGTGCATGCAGCTTTACAGCCACATAATAAGACAGCTCCCTTGTTTGAAGAGTTTAGACAAACATAATAAAGAATGACAGTAAACAAGAGGGGTGAGGGAGAGGGACTGGGCTTACATTTGATCCTTACGTCAAACCTTCAAACTCCTGAGCTCCAAAAGTTGGTCAAAATGAAGTCACTCATCTCTAGTGTGTCATTACAATTTGTAGTTATGCAGGCTAAATTAATCAAACCTCAGCTTCAGGATCTAAATTAATTGCACAGATGGGCCTGTTGTAACAACCAGGCCTACAAATTTACTCTAATTGTAAGCTGAACTGGTGAAAAGTGAGCAAAGATTAATGAATTATCACAATGATCTGTTATATAAAACTGTTTAAGAAAAGATGTGAGAAAACAGAAAAACTGAATTAATTTAAGCAAAAAGGGTTTTCTGATACCACTCAGGGACTGTGTCAAGAGTCTGACCAGTAGACAAGAGCTGCAGAAAATTGGAAATCAAGGAACCAAAACTGGTATAGTGGAAATTAGGCCTAATTGGGGGACAAAATAATGAGAATGGGCTATTTTGCTCATCATTCCCTTTTTGGGATGAGACTTTGGGGGAGATCAGCAGGAGACGTTTTTTTTTACCATCCCTGGGGCTGTAGTGGAAGGATGGTTGCTGTGACACTAGAGTTTGATATTCCAGTGGGAACATTTGACCATCATTGCTGCTCCAGAATGGACCCCAACCTAATACGTACAAAATGCTGCTCTGTCTTCCCCTCTCTCATGTGCTCCTGTCTGCCCCCATCTTCTCCCTGTCCTATCTCCCTCTCTCTTGGCTTTTCACTGGATCCTGAAATCAACTGCTGGGCACGGCCCTAGCACGGTGAGATGAGATGGCCCATCCAGCTCACACTGAGAAGGACCTGTGAAGGAAAGGGACCTGCCCATACCAACCACATGATAGAATCACAGAGAGGCGAGCCAGTGCCCAGAGCAAGAGCTGTCATGGTTGACCTACCAGGCCAAAGCATCTGTCCGTGCCACTCTGTATCCTGAGAACATCTCTTCTCTCCCTTCTGTGTCTGTCTGTTTTGCCTATGGCAGGAAAGTCACTATCATTCTCTATTCAGAAATGAATTCTCTCCCCCACCACGGACTGTTCGACTGAATAAGAGACTTTAACCAATATTCACTGTCTCCAGTAAGGACTTTGATAGGTTTTGATTAAGTTTGTTTTGCATAAACAACGAATTTCTAATGTTCTTTACTTTGTTTTGCTTTTGTATGTTTCAGTTAATAAATTTCTAACCTTTGGTCTGAGTTTTGTAACGTGTTTGCCATGGTATTAAGCAGGCTGATGTCTCTGTATATCAAATCCCAGACCTTGTCTAACACTGTTTAATGTTGGGCAATGACTGGGTTATGTTAACACCTCTAGCCCATATATTACATCTAAATTAATACAACAGGCCCAGATGAGATTTTCTCCCCTCAGCGTACAGCATGACTCTATCGGTTTGTGGCCTATATAGCTAGTGCTTTAGAAAGTGACAAAAATCCCATAATGTACTTAGCCAGCTGTACAATTCTGCAGTACATGAAAAACTCCTTTCTGATCCCAGCTGGTCATGCTCTTCTACTAAATGCAGAACTATCCCTCCACTGGTCTTGGCCAAGACCTGAACAGAACCCTAGCAGCGGGTGACCAACAGGGAGTAAGAAGAACATGAAGATGATTAAACTCTTATCATTCCACTTTAGCTAGTACAACTCCAGATTCTGGGCCCAGTCCCATAAGTTGCTAAGCTTCCTTAATACTAATCAGCTTTGCTGGGAGTTGAAAGTTCCGGGTTGCCCTCAGAATAGGCCTTCTCTAGCAATGATTAAAATTACCAGTGATTAAGTTCTTTTTCTTATACAGGATTATTGATTTAAAAAAAAATTCACCACTAACTCATCTTGGTGTTTTAAACCAAATTAGGTGTGTTTATATCACACACAACAACATCCTGCCACTGGGACAAACGTGGTCATCAAAAATGGATTTAGTATCTTATCTGGGACTTCTTAGCCAGTGCATATTGGGCAGATTTACTGTACCATGGGAATGAGGACAACAGCATATTGTCTGCCATGAATACAGCCTTTATTTCAAGAGCTGCAGCTCCACAATTAACTAGTTCTGGTGGAAGGAAGCTAGCTATAGTAAACTAAAATACCATGCATCACCATATCAGAGTGAATTTGTACCATTTCCCTTCAGGATTAGAGATAGTCCCGTTTGTATAGAAAGACGGGTCTTGATTACAGGCCGTGCGGTAATAATTAGCAGATTTAATCTTAAAAATCAATAGCAGTTACTCTTGCAGACACCCTAAGAATAATGGAGCAGCTGTTTGAATGCAAGCAGAAACCTCAGTGGTGCTTCATTGAGGAAGTCAGCTAAAAGTAGAGAGGAGCTAGGATGGAGTCATTGTAATACCTTTGCCAAAAGGGGTCTAACTTAACCATTCTGAGCCTCCAACAATACTTGTTTTTAGGGTGAAGTTTTCCCCATCTTCTTTGCGGCCATGGAAAGTCCTGGGCACAGTGAGAGCCACTGCAGCACCTCTGAGCCAGGAAACAGAGCCTGTACAATAACTGGAGTCAGTGGATACTGACCTCTGTCATGGGACAGGGGTGTGAGACTTCTGTAATCCTGACCCAGATGCATAACTTGTGCCAGGCAATGAGGCTCAGTCTCTTACCAGCACAACTGGATGTCACAACTTTATTGCACTTAAACTTCTCTTAGGTTAGGGACACAAATTATTAAATCTCACAGCACACGTGTATTATCCTCATCCTTAATTGCTACACAAAGATTTACATGGCCAAGGCCACACAGTAGGTCAATGGTAGAGATGTTAGTACCTGGAAATGCTATCTCTAGTTCCCTGTTCTCATCTACACAATGTAATAATACAAGCACAAACATTTAGTGTGTGTACAGATGCAATGCAGGAAGTGGCTTGAGGGAGAAAGACCGTGGGTAAATGAAATCTAAGTACCCTTGAACATTGGAGAGGGGCTTTCCTTGGAGTGCTCTTGCCAGACTATAGATTTGCATGCTGGTATCTGGTGCACGTCTGTGCTCAAGGTAAGCCAGAATGTGACTCAGGATCTGCAAAACTTTAACTGCCATCTAGTTTCCAGCAAAACACACACAGATCCACTCTGATAGTGAGAGAAATACCTTACTGACTCACTGAGCTTTTCACAGATGCAGGCTTATTTCTGGAGGCAAACCTCTTAGCAGGAGCCCAGAAAAGGAATAAAATTATGTAATCTGGGTAAAACCACATTGCAGATAAGGTATCATAGCTGTTCATTAAACCTAGAATGTACTATCTGATAGGGTAACACATGAATTATAGTCTCCATAAGAAGCCCTTCTCTTTACAACAAAACTGGTAAACTGGATTAGGAATACATGGGTAAAGACTGCCTCCCCCTTCAGGAGAAGCTCCACAGAAAACAGCTGATGCAAGTCCAAATAGATATTAATGTTTGGCAGTGAAGATTGCTCAGTGTTTCACAGGGGGGCAGGAGCACGCGTCTGCGGTTTTGGGCCCTGCTTGAGGTCTCGCCCCCTTGACTCTGCCCTGTTTTATCTGCATTGAACCCATTCAATATTTTTCTCCTTTTTAACACGGTCTGGGGTTCAGTCTGGCCATTCTCAGCCACTGACTGCAGTGAGAACAACACAGAAGCCCATGGCTTCATGCTGTGATAGTGGATGCTGGTGCTATGGGAAAGCTCAGAGGCAAACAACGCTGTGTGGCTATTTCTGCTGTTGCTGTGGTCCCATTCTGCTCCCCCTGGATCCAGGGTCTCTGGCTGCTACACTCATCACTGTGCCCTGATCCTACATTCCTTGTGTAGCCAAGGCTCCCACTGCAGTTAGTTGAAGGCTGGATAAAACCTTTGCTTATATTTCTCCTTTGTGTTCTTTTTCCTATTGAAAAAAGTTTACAAGCAACACATTGGAATGACATCAAGTAAGACAGTTATCCCTAGACGATAGAAGAACGTGCTGAATTGACTTCTCCTAAAATTTTCGCTCGAGTTGTTGGATCCACAGAAATTTGGTTATTAGCAACACCCTAGTCAGGATATGAGTGTGTCTGATCAGAGAGGCTGGCAGTGCCTGGTGCTCTGGCACACAGAGGTTGTGAGGGTCAGATCACATTACAAAAGCTGAGGCTGTGTCTATATTTAAAATGAGGCAGCAGCGCGGCTGTAGCACGTCAGTGTACACACTTACTACAGTGACAGAATGGGTTCTCCTGTGGCCAGGGGTGAGCTGGAGCCAGTTCGCACCCGTTCGCTAGAACCGGTTGTTAAATTTAGAAGCCCTTTTAGAACCGGTTGTTCCGCGAGGGAGAACCGGTTCTAAAAGGGCTTCTAAATTTAACCGTCCAAAAGTGGCGCCTTAGGCGCCGACTCCATGGGTGCTCCAGCCCTGGAGCACCCAAGGGAAAAATTTGGTGGGTGCAGAGCACCCACTGGCAGCTCCCCACCCCACCCCTGGCCCCAGTTCACCTCCACTCCGCCTCCGCCTCCTGCCCTGAACGCGCCACCCCGCTCTGCTTCTCCGCCCCCCCAGGCTTCCCACAAATCAGCTGTTCGCGCAGGAAGCTGGGGCAGGAAGATGCAAGCGGCGGCTTCCCGCTCAGGCCCAGGGAGGCAGAGCGGAGGTGAGCTCGGGCGGGGGGGGGGCGCGAGGAGGGCTGCCCGCGCCACAGCAGGTAACCCGGGGGAGGGGGGGGAGCGCTCAGGGGAACCACTCCCCGCCCCAGCTCACCTCCGCCTCCCTGGGCCTGAGAGGGAAGCCGTGGCCTGCTTCTCAGCCCTCCCCGGCTTCCCGCCGAACAGCTGATTTGTGGGAAGCCGGCGGGGGGGCGCGGAGAAGCGGAGTGGGGCAGCGCGTTCAGGGGAGGAGGCGGAGCGGAGGTGAGGTGAGCTGGGGCCAGGCGCAGGGTGGAGAGCTGCCGGTGGGTGCTCTGCACCCACCAATTTTCCCCGTGGGTGCTCCAGCCCTGGAGCACCCAGGGAGTCAGCGCCTAAGGCGCCACTTTTGATGTGATCAGTGGGGGAGCCAGAGGGAGCCAGAGGGACCTGCCGGATGCTTCCTGGGAGCTGCCCTAGGTAAGAACCGCCGGGACTCCCCACCTCGCCCCCTAGCAGGTGCCTCTGGCTCTTAGGGGTGGGGTGGGCACCCACTACGGTGGCCCACGAGACCCTCCTGCCCGGTTCTGGGGGCAGTCAGGGGACGGGGAGGTTGGTGGATGGGGCACGGGTCCGGGGGGGGGGGGCGTCAAGGAATGCGGGTGGGTTGGATGGGGCAGGAATCCCGGGGGGTGGGGGTGGGCAACGAACCCCTCGTGGGGTGAGGAGGGAACCCGTTGTTAAGATTTTTGCAGCTCATCACTGCCTGTGGCTATAGATAATCCACCACCCTGAGAAGCGGTAGCTAGGTCAATGGAAGAATTTGACCATTGACCTAGTGCTGTCTACACCGGGGGTAAGGCCAGCTTAACTACAGCTTTCAGGGTCGTGGTGAGAGACATAGCTATGTCAATGTAACTTTTCAGTGTAGACCAGCCCTAAGACTTCTGAAAGACCTCTTCATGAAGATTTCCGTTCTACACCGTAATACTCTTTTTTAACACTTATTGGCCCAAACTCTTTTGATTGGATCAGGCCCCTCATAGTTAATGGGAACAAGTATTAGAGGGGTAGCTGTGTTAGTCTGTATCCACAAAAACAACTAGGAGTCCGGTGGCACCTTAAAGACTAACAGATTTATTTGGGCATAAACTTTCATGGGTAAAAAAACACTTCTTCAGATTAGTCTTTAAGGTGCCACCGGACTCCTCGTTGTTTTTGTAGTTAATGGGAAGACTCCCATTGACTTCAGTGGACTTTTGGATTGAGCCAAATGGGCATGTGATTAACATACAAAGAATCTATAGTACCTAGTATTATCCTGTGAACCAAAGTCAACTTACATCGGCAGATGTACAGTCTCTGCATAGATTAGTGTCAAAAGATTTGTCTACATGTAACCCGTGTCTCAATCTACATATGTACATATTAAGTTGAGGAGAATTAATAAATCAGGCTCTTAAAGGAGAGGGTTTCTGACCACTTCTATTAAATATTTAAGTTAAAAAATGGGGTATAAATGAGAGAACTAACTATTAAAATAGTGCATTTACTAGCTAGAATTTTTGTAATATCTGATGCTAGTTTACAGATCATACTGATATTCAAGGGCCAGAGTCTACCATTGATTTTCTACAAAAACTCTTGTTGATGTCAATGTTTTTCCCATGGAAAAATGATAGGACATGGCTGTCCATTCCCAAAAGCAATCCAGACTAGTGAGGGATTGTGTTACCATCTGCCCCACCACCTGGGGTGCCTCACAAATCTTTGCTGTTGTAGCTGCCAACCAGGGCCGCTCACAAACAGCCAAACAGCATGCAAATCACACGCTGAGTGCCCGTGTATAGCTGCAGCCCTGGTCCAGCAATTCTGACCCCCAGCAGCCTGTCAGCAACACACCAGCCACACTCTGGCTTTCACCAGCCTTAGTTATCACTTGCAGGGTTACCCCAACACACTCCCAGTCCTGAATTTGCTCAAAATGTGTGTGCTGCACTGTCCCACCCTCTCCTGGACAGTTCAGATATTACAGGTCTGTGGCCCCTATAAAGGGGTGCTTTCAGTCACAATGGCCCATGAAAATCTCTGCTAAATTTTCACAGTGCCTCAAAACCAGGATGAATTTAGGCTGGAGTTCCTTATTTGCACTTAGTGCAGTAATAGGCCTACAAACAACTAGAATAACATTTTATGTTGAAACACAGATGCTATGTTTGAATATTAATTGGACTCAGTAACCAACTGCATACGCCAGTTCTAGCAGAAATGTCATTGGTCACTTAGTGAAAGTGTTCTTCCAATACTGCCTAGCTGTCTTCCTGCTTGCAATGCAGGAGATGTTACCTTGCAGTTTCTAAAATTGGTACTCTACTGTAGTGAGTAATTGCCAAAACTCAGAGCTACTGCCGTCTCACAAATAGATTTGTGTCTTTCCTTAAATTAACCTAGATTGCTGTATACTCTAGATCTTCCTGCCTTCCCCCAAGATTTATCTCCTAGGGATCTACAAGCAAAAGTCTGGCTTTGCATGAATCATAACAAGTGGGTTTTTCGGACATAGGCCCCAATTCTCTTCTTATCTTTTACATCAGAATAATTCTGCTTATTTCAATGGCGTTACTCCTGATTCACACCAGAATCAAGCCCACAAAGTGTGTCACACACCATCTGTAACATACCCTTTACCATGGCATATGAATGTTGCACCTTATTCCCTGTGATTAGAGAATTAGCCCATTACAGTAGTGAACATTATTTGAGCCGTCAGAGATAGGGAAGGCATGTTTCTGTACATTGCAAAGTTCAATGCTAAGGTACTGGCCAGCCCTGAAAAGTTTAAACCTAATGGACTGGCCACTTTCCAAGGGTTTGCTGAGGCCTTTGGGGTGTGTCTTGTGCCCCCATCATACATGGGAAAAGATCCTCTTCATCAAGAATCACACCCACCTCTTTGGGATTGCTAGGCCCCATTCTCTAGTGGAGGACTTTCCATGTGGGCTGGAGATTTGAGAGTGGGCAGGACAAGGGCCAAGAGGGCCAGTATGAATGGTAGGTTGGAAAATTTGTTCTCTTGCATCACACTCCAGAGACCCAGGTCCATACGCTCCATAGCAGAGTTGTATAGTGAATTGACAAAATCGAAACATTTTGTGAGAACGTACTTATTTTGATGAAAAAATTTCAGTGTGCTTTGTTTCAACTTTATTGGATCAACTTTTATACCTAATACATTGATATGTTTTGACTAATATAATGAAGTTAAAACAAAGCATTTCATTACAGCTGTTTTGATATTCGTGAAATGAAGTTTTTTGAAAATATTGTTTTATTGGAAATTTAAACTTTTTATTCCAGTTCAGGATGAAAATAAATTTTGAGATGGTGAAACTTCCCATGGAACAGAAATCCTGAGTTTTGACTCACTCTGCTACATAGAGTGGAGTGCCTGGCATGACCGTGGTGCCTGGCAGATAGAGATTGTGTGCATAAGATAATGTTACAAACGCTAAGACTTCTCAAAGATCTAGCCATGAAGATGTCTGCTGTATGTTGCGATCCTTGTTCTTAACCCTTACCAAGCTGAACTCCATTGAATGACTACGTAAGCTTTGTTAGCAAGCCAAGTCCTGCTGATTTTCTGTATTCATCTGTGCACCAAAGTCTATTTACATGATGCACTCTACTTGCAGCCTGGTTCTTCACTTCCCTGTTTCATTACTATGAACATGCTGTATAGCCAAATCATCATCTAGGATTACTCTAGAAGGTCTTTCCTCATCTTCTTCCCCATCATTTCTCCCATCTTCTGTTAAATCACTCCTTGAAACATACATACGGAAAGAAGCTAAAGAGATAGCCATCCTGTGATCTGTACTCCACTAAGATAAGATGCAGCCCTTCTTATGGCTGAAGTGAGTGCTGTAGCGTGCAGATTTTACTAAGTTATGACATAGTCAATGACCAAATTCTGCCCCGTTTTATGTGAGTGAGCTCTAACTCTTTAGGCTTCTTCATATTAAGGTCAGAATTTTAGAGGGGGTAAGATGGCAAAAGCTACCCTGTGCCACAGCTGACCTTTGCATCTCCCAGACCGCGTCTATGGCATGTGAACGAAGCAAGTATCAGTGAGAGAAGTTTCCACTTAATCTTTTCACTACCCTTTGGGGCTTTGCCAGAAGAGCTGAACCATTGGCTTTGTTCTCCTGTCTCTTCTCTCTCCTCCAAAACAGACATTTAGTTACCAGCAAGTTTTTCCCTCTCGTTTTTCCCCCATGAACAATCATTTAGCTTTTGAAGCCCAAACACCTCCATCTCTTGCTCTCTTTCCAGTGTATTTGGTATGGGTTAAGAATCTTTCTACAGGGTGACTGGCAGCAGATTAGAGCCCTGTTACACAAAACTCAAGACCCCCCCAATTAACTCTTTAATGTTGTTACAGTAAGAAAAATCCAGTAACAGCCCTGAGTCTAATACCCCATTCTGACAATAGCTACCACTGGGGCAGTGCCTCCTCCTAACACACAACATGCCTAAAAGGCTTACCCTGGTAATTTACAGGTTTCAGAGTAGCAGCCATGTTAGTCTGTATCCGCAAAAAGAAAAGGAGTACTTGTGGCACCTTAGAGCCTAACAAATTTATTTGAGCATAAGCTTTCATGAGCTACAGCTCACTTCATCCGATGAAGTGAGCTGTAGCTCACGAAAGCTTATGCTCAAATAAATTTGTTAGCCTGGTAATTTAATTTCCATTCATCTTCCGCTGTTAGCTGTTACTTTCCTCTAATTATATTATTTCCCAGTGCCAGGCTTTCTGAGGTGAAGTGTCAATGACTGACTTCTCCCGGGCGACTCTCACCCCCCTCGCCCCTGCTTCATCGCTTCATTCCTCAGAACACTCAAATACAGGCTTTTACAAATCCAGCCGCAGCCCGCCTCAGGGTCTGGCTGATTAACTTAAAGTTCCAAAAAAGCACACAACAAAAGTCTTCCCTTGAGCCTTCAGCTGGGCACAGACCCAAGCTCCCCTGGTATCTCAGGGTCTTCCCTGTTTTGGCAAGCTGCTCCCAACCATTCCTAACTGGAGCAACTCCCTCAGGTTCCTTCAAGGCAGGCCCTATCTCATCCTCTCCATAATTTTCTGAGCTCCCCACCCTGCAGCTTCCTGCTGTCCACTTTAGGGCATTCAGCTCCTCCACACCCAGCTGGTTCTAATGAAACCCCACACCTCATCCCAGGGGAGGCAGGCAGGGCTAATTGTATGGGGCTGGTTACCTCATCACATGCAGACTCCATGAGAGGAGCTATCGAAAGGAAAGTTGTGTGTTACGCATAAACCTAAAAAAATTAATAGCTCTGCGTAAAATTTTGGGGGGGGGGAACCTCCACTGCCAAACAAACACTTTGAATGTGTAGGTGTTAAGTTTGCTATTGTAGGAGCTCATATAGGTAATTGACTGTAACAAAAAAACATATGGAAATAGAAGAAAAGATGTTTCCATTTTTCAGGGAGTACACACTGCCGTGCTAACCAGTTGCATTCCTGGCACAGGATTGCTCCAGGCACACACATACAGTGAATCTCAGAGTGAATTTGTTTATGTGGTTTGCTGCATTTAGTTCATTTTTAGAGTGAATTTAGTGTTGGTGAGTAGCACGGGATTGATGACCTAGGAGACCAAACTCTTCCTTATCTACAGCTGCATGGCAGGGTCAGCCTCTCTATCTTGCCCAGCCAATGTGCTTGTGTTGACCTGGGGGGACGCTTTTCCCAATGGACAGAGGGTGCTTGGATTCCGTCCTTGGCTTCTGTGCCAAGACTCTGCTAACTGTGGGTACCTTTAGTATCAAGCTGTGATGGTAGTTTGAGCTATGTACACTAGGAATCAGGCTGGCAGAAGGGCAGACTTTGTGATTTGCTGGGGTAGGTGCGGGGCGCTCGATCCCTGCTTTGCCCCAGGCCCCACCCCCACTCCATCCCTTTCCCTAAATCCCCACTCCTGCCCCACCCCTTCTCACCACTGCCCCGCTCCCACCCCGCCTCTTCTCATCCCCGTTCCACCCTCTCCTGTGAGCATGCCCTGCCCCTCTCCTCCCGCCTTCCCCAACGCCTCCTGCACACCGCTGAACAGTTGATCGTAGCGGGAAGGAGGCACTGAGGGGAGAGGGAAGAGCTGATTAGTGGGGCCTGCCGGTAGGCAGGAGGCACTGTGGGGAAGGGGAGGAGCTGATCAGTGGGGCCTGCCAATGAGCAGGAGGCGCTGGAGCGAGGAGGAGGAGCTTGGATCGGCAGTGCCTGTACAGGCTGGGATCAAATGATTATAGGTGAAGGAATTAAGCCAAAGTCCACTGAAGTCTGTGGAGTCTTTCTATTGACTTCAATGGGCTTTGGATCAGGTGTAAAGAGAATAAAGCTCCAACAATTAGAAATAACATGACAATACCTCAGATTCCACATAATATTTAATCCTGTATAGTCAGAGGCCACTATCATGATTATTTAGCTGTTAGATTGCTCTGATACGAGGAGAGCAAAAGGACATCCCCTGCAAAGCTGCAGAGACAATATGTATTGGACTTAGTCAATTTCATATCAGACCCTTATTAAAGGATCAGTGCTGGACAAACATTGCACAGACCTAATCTCATATCAAAATCTTTATTGAGAGTTCATGGACAGTCCAAGTGTGTCTCAGCTGCAGACGACACAAATAAGGTCAAGTCAGGGCTTTTGCTCCTCCTTTAGCTCCTCGGGGAATTCAGAATCTCAGGGTACTGTCAGAGGAGTGGGGTGATCAGCTTTCATGGTCATCTTAAAGTTGGCCTTATAAATGGCTTCCCCTTCTTTTAAGAATTGCTGGGCCTTAGTTTTCCTCTCACCCTATTTTGCATCATTATTTGCTCCACAGTAGGCTAGGTGCCTTATAGAACATATGGGCAGACACACTCCTAGCCCGGGAGAGCTTACAGTCTAATGGTAGACATAAGACAATGAGAGAGAGCTACAAAGTGTAGGTGGAGATGTAAGTGTAACCCGGACACCTTCTGGGTGTGGTGTTCTGTCTCATCTAATAGCACCGAGACCACTTAGAGAGAGATAAAATGAGTCTGCTCTACAGCCTTAGCTAAGAGACTGAATCTTTTTCCTTCTCCACACACCCACTTTCCCTTACTGCCCTCCCAGCCAATCTCACTCTTCATAACGTCCTGTCAGTATTCCCTCCCTTTCCTCAGCACCAGGCCTCTAGCCCTCCACCTCACACCTGACACTAGAGGTTCTCAGGGCCGTGGGCAGTTCCCATTCCTATCCAAAGCTGCTAGTGAATCTAGACAGAGCCAGCCCAGAACAAGAGGCAGCATAAGTGAAAGGAGAACCAAGCCACCAAGCCCATGCATTCATTACCGAAAAATCTGTAATGGTTAGAATGTATTTATTTCTTTGCTATGAAGCCTGTCCTTAGCCAAAATTTAAGGGCATCCCACATACCCACCAGCAGGGCCTACATCAGGGGTCTCAAACTCAAATGACCATGAGGGCCACATGAGGACTAGTACATTGGTCCGAGGGCTGCACCACTGACCACCCCCCAACCCGCTGCCCCGGCCCCGCCCCCACTCCACCCCTTCCATGAGGCCCTGCCTCTTCCCACCCCTTTCCTGGCCCCAATCCAACCCCTTCTGTGTGGCAATGTAATGCTTCCTATTGTTATTAGCATTACAGTACTGCCCAAGCCCCAACCAGGGTCAGGGTATCATTGTGATAGGGGTTTTACAGACACTTTGTAAGAGACAGTCCCTGCCTCAATGTCTAAATGGACAAGCCAGACAAAGGAAGTATTTATAATCCTCCTTTAACAGCTGGAAAACAGAGTAGAACAATTACATGATTTGCCCAAGTGTAGGCATGGGCATAAGGAACTTGACACAAGTAACTTGCCTCATTTCTTAATGGGCATGACGGGAAGGTAAATGGATCAGTAGGCTAGAGACAGGAGGTCTGTACTAGCTGAGATAAGGGGGAACACCCTAGTACCATTTACAACACACAAGATAAGCCTGAAATGTAAGATGAGGTAAAGAGTAGGTCATGCATGCATAGCGTGTGGACAGAGTATGCTGTATAGGGTTTGATTCCTGCAGACTAACCAAGACAATCCGGATGTGTGTGTTGCAATGTATAGTTAAGAACGCATGTGTTATTAGTGTTGGTAAAAATGTATATAAAGAATGTTTTGCTGTGTAACTTTGGATGTGTGGTACATCCTATACCGATCCTTGATGTTTGAATCTGATCAACTCATTGTATCTCTGATGTATGCCAAATAAAGGATCCTGAGTGACAAAACTGGAGTCAAACTGAATTCTTGGAGAACTGAGTGGAAGAGGAAACCCCCATGTAGTGGTGCCATGACTTGGATTCCATTTGGAAGGGTTCCAATGTGAGGTGGTTTCCAGAGCACTAGAGGAGTGGGTTAGATCTAAAAGAGATCCCTATGGACTCCCCCACGAAGTGATAGGGGAGACTAGGACAGGGTAGAAAAGGAACTCTGGCATTAAAAAACATTAAAAAAGAAATGCAAAAAAAGAAATGCAAAAAAAGAAAACAAAAAAATCATATTAGTGAACTGTAATATAGAATTTTCTCATAAAGATAATTTCAGTAATGTAAGGGGAATAGAGGGAGGTACTTTGGATACATATGTAAAAGAATGCTTGGCAAAGCACAGCACAGGTGTGTTGAATGCCACTGAAAATTGAAAGAATAAGATTTCTGCGTGACCATGGAGAGAACAGTGATTGTAGCTAAAGAATGAAAGCAAAAAAGCACAGGAACAAGCTCAGAGCCGCTGAGAGAAATCAGCTGGGAAATGTGTCACTTTGGGAGAGAAGTAAGTGATTTAGGGAAATAGAGTGAGGTGTTAAATGGGAGCATTTATGCAGATGTGAAAAAGTTTACAGAATGCTGATGGGATTAAGCAGGTTAGTGTAGTAAAAGGTACTGGACATAACATTCAATCAGAAGAGAAAACTTGGTTTGGTGATAAAACCCGGTTATGGCAGTACAACTCAGTGCAGTCTCGTCAGGTGGAACATTTTGGGCCAAGAGTGCCACACATTTCTCAGACTGCACTCTATATCTTTCCATGTTCTCTATATCAGGTCACCCCATTCTGTGATACACAAAGCACACAGGTTGGACAAAAAAAAAAAGAGTCAGGGATAGTCTAGGCTTACTTGGTCCCGACTCAGCAAAGAGGGCTGTACTTTTTGACCTCTTGAGGTCCCTTCCAGCCCTACATTTCTATGGTTCTATGATTTCTATGAGGAGGGTGATCAGACGTTCCCATATTATCGGGACCATCCTGATATCAGCGACTTTTTGTCTTATATATGCAACTGTACTTCCCCCCTTTTCTCAATTTTTCACACTTGCTATCTAGTTACCCTGTCTACGAATCACTGAAACTGTCTAAACAGATTGTTAATAAAATCTGAAATGAGAAAAAATGTTGATGTATCATTTGTTTCACACACTCTAAATGATCCATGCCAGAGGCACATACCTACTGTCTTTGTACAGTAGACAGACTGTATAAAATGATTGAGAGGAGTAATACTATCCATTTTTATAGCATCTTTCATTTGCAGTAATGACAGCAGAACGAAAACATAGGCAAAGAGGCTTGCATCAGCTGGAATGCCTAGACACATTAAGGGCCAAATCCTGGACCACAAAGTGCAGCCTGGGAGGCTAGGCTGAGGACCTTGGTACAGTCTAGAGAAGAGAAGAAATCCACCACACCAGTCTTTCCTAGACACCACAGGTTACAATGGTTATTGATCTTTACGATGAAACACTAGTAGCTTATATGGGGAAACACTGAGGCCCCATACAATCCTACTGTATGCAAGAGAACCTCCCATGATGACAACAATAGGGTTCAGAGTAACAGCCGTGTTAGTCTGTATTTGCAAAAAGAAAAGGAGTACTTGTGGCACCTTAGAGACTAACCAATTTATCTGAGCATAAGCTTTCGTGACCTACAGCTCACTTCATCGGATGCATACTGTGGAAAATACAGAAGATGTTTTTATACACACAGACCATGAAAAAATGGGTGTTTATCACTACAAAGGGTTTTCTCTCCCCCCACCCCACTCTCCTGCTGGTAATAGCTTATGTAAAGTGATCACTCTCCTTACAATGTGTATGATAATCAAGGTGGGCCATTTCCAGCACAACCTGGAGAGAAAACCTGGATTTGTGCTAGAAATGGCCCACCTTGATTATCATACACATTGTAAGGAGAGTGATCACTTTACATAAGCTATTACCAGCAGGAGAGTGGGGTGGGGGGAGAGAAAACCTTTTGTAGTGATAAACACCCATTTTTTCATGGTCTGTGTGTATAAAAACATCTTCTGTATTTTCCACAGTATGCATCTGATGAAGTGAGCTATAGCTCATGAAAGCTTATGCTCAAATAAATTGGTTAGTCTCTAAGGTGCAACAATAGGGTTCATAGAATCATAGAATATCAGGGTTGGAAGGGACCCCAGAAGGTCATCTAGTCCAACCCCCTGCTCGAAGCAGGACCAATTCCCAGTTAAATTGTTGTCTCTCATCTGAATTAAGCTCAACAACTTCCCGTGCTAGTGGCTCACAATTGCTGCTCATGTGGTGCAGTTCCAGCAGGGGAACCCAATGAACTCGGTGAAAAGAGAAGCCTGAAAACTGACACATTCAAAAGTGCACCTCCAGGCCTGCTTTCTTGCCCTCTCCAGTTTTCCCTGTGTTAAAGTGTATGTATTACAAGATCTAGATAATGTGTATGTGTCACTGCTGCCCCTGTTGGCTAGGATTAAAACTGCTCAGCCTAATAGAAGGCTCATAGGCCTTATACTGGGAACTTTTCTGCCTGGTGGTTGACAGCAGCAAAATGGGCCCGGTTCAATATATCTAGAGTCCCTCCTGAGAAATAACCAGGCTGGCTCCATCCACATCCAGAAACCTGGAAAGTTAAATGCACCTTCCCTGGGTCCCTTAACAGGCAAAACTTCCCCATCTGCAGGCACTCCAAAACTGCACACAAACAAGGAAATCTGGATTAGGGGAAAGGGAACAGTCATGAACTTGGGAAGCACAGCAACACAATAGATACGCAAATAAAGAGTCAAATGCTATCCTCCACTGCCCTGCTAGTGACTTTGGCAGTAATTTGTCTAACACCCTTGTGTTTGTGCCAAAGGTTTGATAGTCCTTAGCTGCACCACCTCACCCATCCATCAACCTCCACTCACGGTTGGGGTCAGCAAGCAGTATCCAAGAGTCTCTTTGCCGATTGGTCCCCAATCCCAAGGGAGATGCTTGCCTGGAGGTGCTACTACTTAGCTTAATTAAGGTGCTAGGCAGCCAGGGCCTCACTGGAGTCTACTCAGTTCTCATACCATGTTCTGCATCATCTCTTGCCATTCAGTTCACACAGGAGAATTGCCAGGAATACTTAGGATACCATGAACAGAGCTTAGAAAAGAGCTCTGTGCTATAAGAGAAGAGCTCTTCACTGACCTGAGTGCTCACTACTGCCCCAAATCCAAGTTCCAAGTTATGGAGACCTCCCAAGTGTGACTGTGGGTAGGCAGTCTATGCAAATGAAGCTTTCAGGCAGCATTTTTCCCTTTTCACCAATAGAGGGAGTAGAAAGATTTCCCCTCTGGAGCTTCTGGCCATAGCTTACATCCTGCTAACAGGAATTTTTCTTTTGCTCAGATGGTAGGAACATGTGCTTTTCTCTAAGAGGAGGCTATTCCTGCTATTGCTATGTAATTTAAAATAGTCACAGTCTAAAACATAGCAACCATGAAGTCCTGGAAAGCCGCAGCTTGTTACGATGTTAACTGATTTTTTTTTTTTAGGAAAAAATTGAAAAGTTTTTATGTAACAAAGTCTATATAGTTAAGCTCCATACAGATTCTAGAGTTTATCAGATCAGAACACCTAGATCTGAGTTACCCAGTGTCTGCTCTTCTAGTTTACTGGCATCCTAAGCCCCAGTTTCACACTAACCACCCTACGAATTTGTTACCATGAAAAGAGATTTCCCCCCCCCCCTCCTTCAGTGAAAGATCTAGGTCTGCAAGCTTAAACTGGTTTCAATGCAACAGATTCTGGTGAATGCCAAGTCCACAGAATTGTTTCTTTTAACAAGAAGAAGAAGAAGAACAAAGAAAATCCTGTGCGAAGGACACTGGGAAGAAACAGCAAACGGTTAGAACATACAGGGTTTGCCTTCTCGCCAATGAAATAACATAGACATTTTAATAATTAAAGGGGTTTCATCATGTTTATGGAGGGAAATTAAAGTTTATTGCTTCTGACAGCTCTGTAAAGGGATAGGACACAGCCAGAGTTACTGGAGATTGTGGCAGGGAAAGAAAACAGAATGATGGTATTATAAAAACAAAAAGGAACAAATCCTGAAGATCTTAGATAATATTTACAGTCTGTCAGTGCCGGGTTGGCTAAGAAAGGCATGAGTCAGGATAGGAGGCCTCGTTGTGTAAACAAACACTTGAGACTGTGCATGACTTTCGTAAAGACAGAAATTTCAGAGGGGAGTCTCAAGACTTGGCTCAATTAAGGGTAGATTGGGCGATCCAGACTCATATTGTAGAGCAGCAGTTCCCAAACTTTTTGCCTGCATGATGCCATTTGCAGACGTACTGCTTCCCATGGCCCCCAACAGCATGGAGGATGCCATTTTGTAGAGCAAAATGGCATCCTCCAAACAGTGTGACCTGGCATGTACCATATACGTGTTTCATGGAGGATGTAATTTTGTAGAGCAAAATGGTGTCCTCTGCACACTCAGGATCACAGCCCCATCCGCTGACAGTGCAACCTGGAACCACTGTCTTAGAACTTGTTCCTGTTCCATTTAAGTTAGTGGGATTGTTTCCATTGACTTGAATGGCAGCAAGATCAAGCTTTTACTCTGCAACTAGACCCCTTGAAGAACGTTGGAGTAGGAGTGGAATAAGGTATTGATCAGTGCAAGTGTAACACCATCTGCCCCCAAACTAACAAGCTGTGTTACTTTTTTTCTTCTTCAGAAAAGAAGAAAAGAGTCCTGAATTAAAAGCAAGGAGTCAAATTCTGTTCTCATTTACACTGGTCTCAATCTGGATTAATTCCATTGACTTCAGCAGAATCACCCACAATTTTCAGCCATGTAAGTGAAAGGAGAATTTGACCCAAGGCATTTAGAACCAAGTGGTTTTTAACCATGACAATTATTATAGGCTGAATTCAATACAAAAGGGAGAGATTAGTCTTTCTTTGGGTACTTCAGACACTGGTCTTGATTGAGTCTCTTCTAAAGCCACGAGATAACAAGCTCTGCCGAGTGGGTTTTGCAAATTAAAAGGGAAAGCTAGGGAGTAACTGAAGAGCTACAGATGGCCATTTTGCATTTGAAATGATTTAAAGGGTTGACCAGTGGATGACGGCAGAGTATGATATTTGAGGAGAAGAGAATATAAAAGTCATAATGCCTCTACTAGTAACAGCATGGCAATACAGTTATAACGTCCTCTTACAAATTGCTTACTGGGAGTGACACACATTGATACAGAGGCCCAAACAGACCACACGAGGAGGAAGCAGCAATTAAAATCAGTAGAGCAGGTTGAAAACAAGGAAATATGGGTCATGAAAAGTGTAAAACGTCCCTCTCCCCACTTCAAAATGTCAGAATTCCAGCACTTTTCAACCAGCTCCGTAAATCAGCTTTAGTTGAAGTTAAAGAAATTTAATCACACTGTATATTAATATTCAATAAGAAGTAAATAAAGTAGGGAGCAGATCCCTGCTAATTTACTGGGTGATCTGCTGTGGTTTATCAAGTTATTAGGGGCCTCTGGTCTGTTTCCATTCGTGTCCTGGTATTCTCCCCCCGCACCCCTATGGGCTTGTCTACATTGGCAATTGACCAGACCAGAGATCATCGAACAGCTCCCTATGGGGACACACTATTCTGGAATAAAAATCTCTTTATTCGAGAAGAATCGGTGCATTTACAAAATAGCAGACACACCCTAATTTGGATGGAAGCAGGATCAGCCATGATGTGGCAAATTAAGGACAATGCATCGCAACTTTTACCCTTTTTAAAATGTCATTTAGGTTTTATAGCCTTTAATAGTACTTCACAGTATATTAATAGAAGTGGTATAGCATGTTTAGCCAAGAGTAATGAAACCCTAGCAATAGGAGGCCCCCAGGACATCAGCCTGGTATGAAGTCTTTGCTGAGAAATAGAATAAGGTGATGAAGTTGTACTGACAGTTACTGGGTTTGTGGTGCAGTTTAGGTAAGTGAAATGCTGCTTTGATCGTGCGAACGCAAAGGCAAATTACCAAATAGAGATAAGTCATACATCAAGTGTCAAATTTTGACATGTGTGGGCCTCAAGCATGCCTTTAAAAATGCACATGCCTTCACGGTCCCTGCAAAGTGCACGAGTCCATAAAGAGTGGATGTTTAAGTGCTTATTTGCATATGCACCTACCTGATGTGAATGTGTCAGCGTGTCTTATTTCGGTGCTGCGGATGTGCATATAGTTTAGAGGCGTTATTTTGATGCTTATTGTTCAAAGCATGGACCTAAGCATACCATCAGGGTAGTGTTTACTTCTTTCTGCTATGCCAGGGATCTAAACATATGTGGGGGCGGGGGAGTAAGGGGTGTATTATCTAGCTTGGGATCTTTATATGGCCCCCTATTACTGGGGTATCTGAGTACCTCAGAATCTTTAATGCATTTATGTTCACAACCCCATTGTGAGGCAGGGCAGTGCTATTTATCCCCATTATACAGATGGGGAACTGAGGCACAGAGAGACTAAGCAGATCCTCAAAAGGTATTTAGGCTCCTAACTTCCATTGAAGTCAAGGCAAATCCATTGCCAGAGGTCAGTCACACAGGAAGCCTGTGACAAAAGGGAATTGAATCCAGGTCTCCCAAGTACCACGTGTGTACCTGAAGTGCTGCATCAGTCTTCCTCTGTGTAGGGTGGGAGGGAGAAGAGGACTAGTTACACTGTTACTTTTCTTTTTTTTGCTGTGCTGCTACTAGGTTACCAGAAGGCAAAATTAACCCTTAATTGTAGATATGTAGAGAGCATGATAAGCTTTTATTAGCATGCTACCAGATGGTGAATGAATGGGCGACTTACACATTATTTCAAAAGAGTTCCAATGAAGTCTTGATGGCATTCTACCCCCATCTAGAATTCTTGTAGAAGGCCCCCTGTATTTAGCTAGTTACGCATATGGCTCCCATTACCCGAGCTCCTTTAGAGAAAAGCTAGGGAAAAATGTTTGAGAGCATTTGGGGAATCTTTTAATAGTATTGTTTTTTCATGTCCCTCTGCCTGGTACCTTACTTACCCTGGGCTAACTCCTACCCTCTGTTACATTAGTTAACTCGCCACTGAGATCAGCGGAGGTGCTCTGGATTTATGACAGGATACCAGAGATCAGAATTTGGCCCGTTGGCTGCCCTTTGTAGGAGAGAAAACTAACTAATATTTTTAGAAACTGCTAAAAATTGGGTAAAATAACTTTTCTGTACATGATATGACAGGACAAGAGGCAACGGTTTCAAACTACAGCATAGCAGGTTTAGATTAAATCGCAGGAAAAACTGCCTAAGTGTAAGAACAGTAGGACAATGGAACGGACTGCCTAGGGCGAGTGTGGAAACTCCTTCACTGGAGGTTTTCAAAAAGAGACTGAAAAGCCATCTGTCTTGGATGGTTTAGATACAACAAATCCTGAATCCTGGCAGGAGGTTAGGCTAGCTGACCCTTGCGGTCCCTTCTAACCCACTGATTCTATGACAATATTGTGGCTCTAAAGGCCTAATATCTCAGGATCTTTTAAAGCCATAAATAACTGATGTGCCATCCCTTCAGAAAGCTGGGAATCTCCCGGGGGTATAGTCCCTATTTCGAACCCATAGGAGTTGCAAGATATTGGAGCTGAACTCAGGACAGGTCTACACTGCTGCTTATGTTGATACAACTTACAGCAGTGTGAAAAAGCCACCCCCTTGAGTGACACACGTTACACAGACCTCAGTACTGGTTTGGACAGCCCTATGTCGGCAGGAGCCGCTCGCCTGCCGACATTGCTACTGCCTCTCATGGAGGTGGAGTAATTACACTGATGGGAGAGCTCTCTCCCATCGGCATAGAGCATCTTCGCCAGATGTGTTACTGTGGCACAGCTGCCTTGGTGCAGCTGCACTGATGTAGCACTTCTAGTTTAGACTAGCTCTCAGCCACTCTTGGAATCCTTCAGAGTCAAGGTAGGTGAAGTAAAATCTTTCATTGGACCAACTTCTGTTGGGGAAAGAGACAGCTTGACAGAGCTCTTCTTCAGTTCTGCGACAGGTACTCAGAGTGCCACAGCTAAATACAAAGCGGAGCAGATTGCTTAGCCTAAGTACTTAACACGGATTGTCAGAGTCCATTGAAGGTGAAGTGGCCAGATAGTCACAGGCCAAAAAAATGGGGTTAGTGGGTTACAGATTGTTGTAATCAGTCAAATAAATTTGTTAGTCTCTAAGGTGCCGCAAGTCCTCCTTTTCTTTTTGCAGATACAGACTAACACGGCTGCTCCTCTGAAACCTGTCATAAATCCAGTATCTCTTCAGTCCATGATTTTTAGTTTCTGGGAGAGTAATGAATGTAAGCTTCCGGGCTCATTTTTTTTTTTGAAGTTATTGTGCAGGTTTCCTGTGAGAACAAGGACTAAGTACTCCTGAGGGCATTCTGTGCCCAAAAATTAAAAATTCTGTGCCCAAAAATTAAAAATTCTGCGCACAATATTTTAAAATGCTGCAAGTTTTATTTGTCAATAAATAAATGCAGAGGCTTCAGCATGGCAGTGGGGAGCACATGCCACTGGGAGATCACCCTGCAGCCTCTCCACCCCCCATCCCCAGGACACGGACTCAGTGGTGAGTCTGGGCCTGACCCTGACACAGCATAAGACCTGGCTGCCCCTCTGTGCCAGGGGCACCAGGTGTGGGGCAGGCAGGCTCAGCAAGGCAGGATCTAAGTGTGGAGGAGCTCAGTGTGGGGGGATCCAGGTGCGGGATCAGAGGATTCTGTGTGGCACAATCTGGGTGCAGGTAGCTCAGTGGGGGGTCTTGGGGTGGGCGGATCTGGATGCACAGAGGCTCATGCAGGGGGTGGTTCCAGGTGCAGGGGCAATGGGACTCTGCAGAGGCTTCCAGGTGAAAGTAGTTGGGGCTCAGCGGGGGACTCTGGGTGCTGGGGGAGTGGGGCTTGGTGGGGTGGGGGTCTGAGTGCCAGGAGCTCAGTGGAGGGTGGTCTGGGTGCAGGGGTGGGGGTCCAGAGGCAGGGGGTCTGAGTGCAGGCAGGCTCCAGATGCAGGGGTTGAGGTTCAATGGGGCAGGGTTCAGGTAGGGAGGCTAGGGGGGTTCTGGATGTACCAGGTGAGGCTTGGCAGGGGTGTCTGTGTCTGGGAGGTCCAGATGCATGGGGATTGGGTGGATGGGGGAGCAGCTCCCTGTACAGTGACCCCTCCCCCAGCAGCTGAGGAGTGATGGGGACAGGAAGCAGGGGAGGATGCTGAGCTTCCTGCAGCTGGGGGAGGTTTCTGGGGGTGGGTCGGACCCAGCCCCAGCCTTCCTTGCAGGGGAAGAGGAAGTCCCATCCTCTCCTGCCTCCAGCCCTGCCAGGACTAGCAGCTGATCCCGGCTCAAGGTAGGAGCCACCAGCTGGGGTGTCCCCAGCCCTGAGATGACTCCCCTCTCCGTTGGCTGCTCTGGGTGCCTGAAACGATGTACCTGCGCAGCTAGGGAGTGGTGTGTGACTACTCTTGAAGCTTTCCTGTCAGAAAGTCATTTTTCTGTGGGGGAAGCAAAGAAATCTATGGGGGACATGAATTCTGTGCATGTGTAGTGGCGCAGAATTCCCCCAGGAATAAATAAGAGGTCAGATATGGAGCGATTGCTTTGTGAAAAGTGTTCACCCACAGATGATGTGGTGGTTTTGGATTTTATCATTTTTCCGTGTGAGTGCAGTCGAGAGGATACTGAGTGTCTCCTTTCATAGAATATCAGGGTTGGAAGGGACCTCAGGAGGTCATCTAGTCCAACCCCCTGCTCAAAGCAGGACCAATCCCCAACTAAATCATCCCAGCTAGGGCTTTGTCAAGCCTGACCTTAAAAATATCTAAGGAAGGAGATTCCACCAACTCCCTAGGTAACGCATTCCAGTGTTTCACCACCCCCCTAGTGAAAAAGTTTTTCCTAATATCCAACCTAAACCTCCCCCAGTGCAACTTGAGACCATTACTCCTTGTTCTGTCATCAGCTACCACTGAGAACAGTCTAGAGCCATCCTCTTTGGAACCCCCTTTCAGGTAGTTGAAAGCAGCTATCAAATCCCCCCTCATTCTTCTCTTCTGCAGACTGAACAATCCCAGTTCCCTCAGCCTCTCCTCACAAGTCATGTGTTCCAGTCCCCTAATCATTTTTGTTGCCCTCCGCTGGATGCTTTCCAATTTTTCCACATCCTTCTTTAGTGTGGAGCTCAAAACTGGACACAGTACTCCAGATGAGGCCTCACCAATGTCGAATAGAGGGGAACGATCACGTCCCTCGATCTGCTGGCAATGCCCCTACTTATACATCCCAAAATGCCATTGGCCTTCTTGGCAACAAGGGCACACTGTTGACTCATATCCAGCTTCTCATCCACTGTAACCCCTAGGTCCTTTTCTGCAGAACTGCTGCCGAGCCATTCGGTCCCTAGTCTGTAGTGGTGCATGGGATTCTTCCATCCTAAGTGCAGGAGTCTGCACTTGTCCTTGTTGAACCTCATCAGATTTCTTTTGGCCCAATCCTCCAATTTGTCTAGGGCCCTCTGTATCCTATCCCTACCCTCTAGCGTATCTACCTCTCCTCCCCGTTTAGTGTCATCTGCAAACTTGCTGAGGGTGCAATCCACACCATCCTCCAGATCATTTATGAAGATATTGAAGAAAACCGGCCCGAGGACCGACCCTTGGGGCACTCCACTTGATACCGGCTGCCAACTAGACATGGAGCCATTGATCACTACCCGTTGAGCCCGACAATCTAGCCAACTTTCTATCCACCTTATAGTCCATTCATCCAGCTCATATTTCTTTAACTTGCTGGCAAGAATACTGTGGGAGACCGTGTCAAAAGCTTTGCTAAAGTCAAGGAACAACACGTCCACCGCTTTCCCCTCATCCACAGAGCCAGTTATCTCGTCATAGAAGGCAATTAGATTAGTCAGGCATGACTTGCCCTTGGTGAATCCATGCTGACTGTTCCTGATCACTTTCCTCTCCTCTAAGTGCTTCAGAATTGATTCCTTGAGGACCTGCTCCATGATTTTTCCAGGGACTGAGGTGAGGCTGACTGGCCTGTAGTTCCCAGGATCCTCCTTCGTCCCTTTTTTAAAGATGGGCACTACATTAGCCTTTTTCCAGTCGTCCGGGACTTCCCCGGATTGCCATGAGTTTTCAAAGATAATGGTCAATGGCTCTGCAATCACAACCGCCAACTCCTTTAGCACTCTCGGATGCAGCGCATCCGGCCCCATGGACTTGTGCTCGTCCAGCTTTTCTAAATAGTCCCGAACCACTTCTTTCTCCACAGAGGGCTGGTCACCTTCTCCCCATGCTGTCCTGCCCAGTGCAGTAGTCTGGGAGCTGACCTTGTTCGTGAAGACAGATGCAAAAAAAGCATTGAGTACATTAGCTTTTTCCACATCCTCTGTCACTCGGTTGCCTCCCTCATTCAGTAAGGGGCCCACACTTTCCTTGACTTTCTTCTTGTTGCTAACATACCTGAAGAAACCCTTCTTGTTACTCTTAACATCTCTTGCTAGCTGCAACTCCAGGTGTGATTTGGCCTTCCTGATTTCACTCCTGCATGCCCGAGCAATATTTTTATACTTTTCCCTGGTCATTTGTCCAATTTTCCACTTCTTGTAAGCTTCTTTTTTGTGTTTAAGATCAGCAAGGATTTCCCTGTGAAGCCAAGCTGGTCGCCTGCCTTATTTACTATTCTTTCTACACATCGGGATGGTTTGTTCCTGTAACCTGAATAAGCATTCTTTAAAATATAGCCAGCTCTCCTGGCCTCCTTTCCCCCTCATGTTATTCTCCCAGGGGATCCTGCCCATCAGTTTCCTGAGGGAGTCAAAGTCTGCTTTTCTGAAGTCCAGGGTCCGTATTCTCCTGCTCTTCTTTCTTCCCTGTGTCAGGATCCTGAACTCGACCATCTCATGATCACTGCCTCCCAGGTTCCCATCCACTTTAGCTTCCCCTACTAATTCTTCCCGGTTTGTGAGCAGCAGATGAAGAAGAGCTCTGCCCCTAGTTGGTTCCTCCAGCACTTGCACCAGGAAATTGTCCCCTACATTTTCCAAAAACTTCCTGGATTGTCTATGCACCGCTCTATTGCTCTCCCAGCAGATATCAGGGTGATTGAAGTCTCCCATGAGAACCGGGGCCTGCGATCTAGTAACTTCTGTGAGTTGCCGGAAGAAAGCCTCGTCCACCTCATCCCCCTGGTCCGGTGGTCTATAGCAGACTCCCACCATGCCATCACCCTTGTTGCTCACACTTCTAAACTTAATCCAAAGACACTCAGGTTTTTCTGCAGTTTCATACTTGAGCTCTGAGCAGTCATACTGCTCCCTTACATACAGGGTAACTCCCCCACCTTTTCTGCCCTGCCTGTCCTTCCTGAACAGTTTATATCCATCCATGCCAGTACTCCAGTCATGTGAGGTATCCCACCAAGTCTCTGTTATTCCAATCACATCATAATTCCTTGACTGTGCCAGGACTTCCAGTTCTCCCTGCTTGTTTCCCAGGCTTCTTGCATTTGTGTATAGGCACTTGAGATAACTCTCTGATCGTCCCTCTTTCTCTGTATGAGGCAGGAGCCCTGCCCTCTCGCACGATCCTGCTCGAGCTTCCTCCTGGTATCCCACTTCCCCTTGGGCTTTGGTCTCCTTCCCCTGGTGAACCTAGTTTAAAGGTCTCATCACTAGGTTAGCCAGCCTGCTTGCGAAGATGCTCTTCCCTCTCTTCGTTAGGTGGAGCCCATTGCTATGGGGGCATTTCGTGCACTGGATGGGTACACTACATGTTATGATAGGCCCGTGTAGGACTCCTGGATCTTGAAAGGTGTGTGGAGGTGGGTATTGATCATCATAGCAGTGGAGATATGACTGCAAGTTTTGCATCTGTTGTTCTGACAGGGTCTGGTGCCACTCTGAGTTGGTGTGTCCTGGTCTGGGTGGAGCTTGCTTCCTATGATGAGTTTTGGGGGACTCTCTGAAGGGCAGGAAACAGGATTTGGGAGAGATTTCTTTCAGTATGTGGGTTGTAATTGTTTAATGATACCCCATAGCATTTGTTTGGCCAGCAATATAGGACATTCTGGCATTCAATGGGTTAAAGTGATTGAGGCCTGACCACCCTGCATTAATGAAGGAAAGCAACTCAGCAAGTAGGAGCAGGGGTGAGATTTGCTGTGAGCATTAGAGTCCGTTCAGTATAATTCTGCCCTGGAAATTAAAGCAGGAAATAAAATAAAAATACTGGAATGTGAAAGCAAGGAAAAGACAAAAGCTGTAGCAACCAGGACGTGCTAAGAAGCCGGCCATGTGGATACTTGTTGTTAAGCAGCTTACGCTGAGCCTTAATTAATAGCAACACTATTCTACTGAACAACAGCCGAGCAGCCCTGAGGGATGTTCACATCTGCCTGCAGGGGTGGGTTTTGCTTCTCCAGTCTCCCCCTTGCAACAGCCATTTCTATGTTCACATGAAAACTGTAGGTGTCCTTTTAGTCTAGGTTAGCAATACACTGTGCTCCTATCTATTAGGGAGCATCCAAACTGTACTGGGTGCTTTAAAAAGCAGGGGCTGATTCCCCACAGCTTTGCACTGCCTACAGTAATTCACACCTCTGCAAAGTGGGTGTGAGTGGAA
This sequence comes from Natator depressus, assembly GCF_965152275.1. NCBI lineage: Eukaryota > Metazoa > Chordata > Testudines > Cheloniidae > Natator > Natator depressus. The sequence continues at coordinate 7,974,822 of NC_134244.1, read as the reverse complement.
TGGCAGTTGCTTTAATTGTGCTACCAGGATGGCATAGGAGTGTTTTACGGCACACTCGCTTTGCACAATGAGAAGGCAGTGGAGACTCAGGGACAGAATCCCTGCTCTAAAGAGCTTGCGTTCTGCTCTTTTAATTACAAACAGGATCAATCTGAACAATAGCCACTCCCGAAAGCCTTGGGCTCTGTGTGTGCATTACTCCACAGATGCAATCTCTTGTAGAGATTATAAAAATGCAATCCAGGAAAGGAGACAGTCCTCACGGGATTATCAACGAGTGCCATAGGAATGGGTGTGTGTTGAAGAGTGAGAAAAGGGTAAGTAAGATTAAATGACAATGCCATTATCTTAATGGGATTGAAGGGCAAAACCAGGCCATGGGATTTCAGTCTTAGCTGATGCTCTTCTCCTGAAAGCAAGATTGCGTCCTTCTGCCTCCATAATATTTTCCTCCCCTGCTCATAAAAATTTTGTTCTAGGCTAATACACTGCTCATTAAAGGGATCTTTAAAAAAACCTTGGCAAGGCTGGTGACAAAGGCCCAGATCTTCAGAGGTATTTAGGTTCCTGGCTGCCTTTTAAATCAGTGGAAGTCAGGAGCCTAAATACCTCTGAGGCTCTGAGCCAGGATTTTCATTCACCCGTGCGGAGTCTTCAATTTTGTTTTTTTCTCTCTAGTTTTAGCAAATGCCTGTTTTTTGCCTAGAAAAACACATTGAGTTTCAAGCATTGAATTTCAGTGCCACCTATGCACGGAACAGACTGGGCTCTGTCTATGTTTATACTGCCTGAGTGCCTGTCATGGGACCTAGACATAGAGGGCTGAGTAGCTGGACAGAGAGTTCACAGGCAGGTAGCAGCCAACACAATGCACAAGACGCTTGGGATCAGCAAATGGCTGTCTCCCCCTGCATGAGGCAAGCCAACCTTCACGCACAAGTCTGAGCCTAAGGAGGCACAGCTGCACCGGAGTGACTCCTAGAGGCAACCCCAGCTGGGGCTCTGCAACCTCCTGCTGGGATTTGGCTACAAACCCCATCCTGCTTGTACTTGTGGCACCTTAGAGACTAACCAATTTATTTGAGCATAAGCTTTCGTGAGCTACAGCTCACTTCATCGGATGCATACTGTGGAAAGTGTAGAAGATCTTTTTATACACACAAAGCATGAAAAAAATACCTCCCCCCACCCCACTCTCCTGCTGGTAATAGCTTATCTAAAGTGATCACTCTCCTTACAATGTGTATGATAATCAAGTTGGGCCATTTCTGACACAAACCCACTCTTTCTCCTGTTGGTAATAAGGAGAGTGATCACTTTAGATAAGCTATTACCAGCAGGAGAGTGGGGCGGGGGGAGAGAAAACCTTTTGTAGTGGTAACACCCATTTTTTCATGATTTGTGTGTATAAAAAGATCTTCTATACTTTCCACAGTATGCATCCGATGAAGTGAGCTGTAGCTCACGAAAGCTTATGCTCAAATAAATTGGTTAGTCTCTAAGGTGCCACAAGTACTCCTTTTCTTTTTGCGAATACAGACTAACACGGCTGTTACTCTGAAACCTGTCATCCTGCTTGTGGCTCAGAAGAGCTCAGCTGGAGGCCTCTGCTCAAATACTAGAAAGAGGTGGGACCCTCTTCAGGGGGCACTGAATGACCTGTAGACCCTGTCACAGAACTCATTAGTGAACACGGATGCTGAGTAACCTTAGCAAAGGAAACAGCAAAGGCATGTAAGCAGTGTTTGATCGAATGGATTGGTCCACTGTCTGGGGAGCTAGCTCGCTTATCGCAGGCAGGGGCTAGACCATACTTCAGAGGAAGGCAAGAACTATTCACAATGCACCGGAAACTGTGCAGTGTTGAATCAAAGGACCCCACAGTCTTTCCCGGCATATGGTGTTCAGTTTGCATCCTGAACCATACAGTTTGGGCTCCTTTATCTTAAGAATTACTATAAACTATTAATAGTTCACACTTCCATCTCAAGATCTCATACTGAATGCCTTAGTAGTCCCATTTTACAGTCAGAGAAACTAAGGCACAGAGCTATGTAACAACTCACCTGAATTCACATAGGGAGGTGGTGGTAAATTCAGATATAGAACAAAGGTTTCCCAACTCCCAGTCCCCTTATTTAACCACTAAACTTTGCTGCCTCCTTGCAGGCAATGAGGTGAAGAAAATATATGTAATAGCTCCGCTTTCAGCTGTGCATCAGTTCTCAGTGGCTTGTGCTAAAGAAAGGCTTCTCTGCTTTGTATCTTTCATTAGAGCTGCTCCACCTGTAAAATGCAGCGATGACCCGGGGCATTTAGGTGAGAAGGTGGGACTATACATTAGGGATGAGCTCAGCCAAACCTTGCACCTGGGGTCCCCATCTCTGCTTTAGCTTCTTCGTTTTCTTCTATTTGCATTCCTCTTTTACCTATGAGTGAGCCACACTTCACTTTACTGTTGCAGGCATCAAAAGAGATTCAACTTGCAGCGGATTTTGGAAGTAGTTCAAACCCACCATCTGTCAGCTCCCAGCCGGCCGCAGAGCTGCTCTGAAATCTCACAGACACCACATTACCATGCAGTACCATGGTTGCAAATGGAGGGAGTGGAGGCAGAATGCAAGATGTGGAAAGAGGGTGTGCAAGGCTTGAGAGCAAAGCTACTCTCCCTCCACCCAGAGATGTGAGGCAGGGCCGCAGCTGGTGCAAACACTCTTGCTGAAGTGAGAAACCACAGCCCTCATGCACGCAGTGAGATAGTTTGTTCTCCACACTATCACTCGAAAGTAGTAAGATTTAGTTTAGCTGATTGTTCCCTTAGAACAGAGGGAGCATGCTGTAGATACCATGGGATGCAGGGATACCAGCCTGAGGCTGGTAATAACCCAGCATGCTGTGGGAAAGGGTATTAGTGATGGAAAAGATGCATTGTTCCCTTGGAGTCAATAGTGACTCAGTGACCCAGTATGGTAACTGGGGATAGGTATTGTGCTATAGGAGGATTGACCTTTTTTTGGTAAGACTTGAACTAGAATTGGACCCATCCCCCCACCAAACCACCTTAAGGTCATTTCCTTAAGGCTTTAAATGAATTCATTTCTGCCATACACCTGTGATTCTTGTGTTCACTTTCTGTGAGCACTGATGTGACCATGTTTCACTGGCCTGAATGTTCACAGCCAGCGCATTGCCAAGGTGAGCACTTGTGTATTTGCAGTAACCACGTTTTTGATTTGCACACATGAGTATTTGTATTGGAAGTGCTGGTACACTCACCCAACAGGAAACCGAAAAAAATACCATGTGACATCTCACCAGTCAGAACCAACCAACACAGCTCAAACATCAGATACCCTTAAAAACTCTCAGTAATAAATGCATGGAGTAAAGAAACACTTTTGAAATAGTATTTTGCAGGGCGAGGCCAAATCTGGCAGATACATTTCTAATACATTTTTTCAGTAAACTTTACCCAGTACAAACATCCTGATCCCTGGTGCTCATTAAAGATCTCATGAGCTTTAATCAAGACAGGAGTGATTTTTACCCATGTGTTTTGGCCAAATGCCAACTTCAATTATTACATTTTATCTACTTACATTTCTCACTGCTGTCTGAGCTGCAGTATTCTCTGCTTCCTGCCCTGTATTCAGCACACAGCATCATATTTGCCACTGTATACTGCTATTTTGCAGTATAAAGTACATTTGCACTTTATACAGTATATAGCCTTTATACAAAAGGCTAGACTGCACCTACTTCTGCGGGGTTGCTCAAATCTCACATCCAGCCTACTAGAATTATGCTAAGACCCCTGTCAAGGTTCCTTCCCCACTCTGAACTCTAGGGTACAGATGTGGGGACCTGCATGAAAACCCCCTAAGCTTATTTTTACCAGCTTAGGTTAAAACTTCCCCAAGGTACAAACTATTTTACCTTTTACCCTTGGACTTTCGCTGCCACCACCAAACGTCTAACCGGTTTTATTTTATTAGGAAAGAGCCCTTTTGGAAACGTCTTTCCCCCCAAAATCCTTACCAAAACCTTGCAGCCCCCTTTCTGGGGAAGGTTTGATAAAAATCCTCACCAACTTGCATAGGTGACCACAGACCCAAACCCTTGGATCTTAAGAACAATGAAAAAGCATTCAGTTTCTGAATAGAAGAATTTTAATAGAAGAAAAAGTAAAAAGAATCACCTCTGTAAAATCAGGATGGTAAATACCTTACAGGGTAATTAGATTCAAAACATAGAGAATCCCTCTAGGCAAAACCTTAAGTTACAAAAAGACACAAAGACAGGAATATCCATTCCATTCAGCACAGCTTATTTTCTCAGCCATTTAAACAAACAGAATCTAACACATATCTAGCTAGATTACTTACTAAGTTCTAAGACTCCATTCCTGTTCTGTCCCCGGCAAAAGCATCACACAGCCAGACCCAGACCCTTTGTTTCTCCCCGCCTCCAGCCTTGAAAGTATCTTGTCTCCTCATTGGTCATTGTGGTCAGGTGCCAGCAAGGTTATCCTAGCTTCTTAACCCTTTACAGGTGAAAGGGTTTTTCCTCTGGCCAGGAGGGATTTTAAAGGTGATTACCCTTCCTTTTATATTTATGACAACATCCAACCTGCAAAGGTCTCCTGTAGCAATTCAAAGAGGGGAGAATCTTAAGAGAATTATGGCCCTTTTGTTGACTATCTCACTGGATAAGCTGAGGATAATATCAGGCAAAGAGATTAGGCACAAACTTTTTCAAACCTGGGCACTTGAATTAGGCTTTCTACGTCGGTATTCATCAACCTAAGTACAGGTTGTGATAGATATGGCAATTTCCAGCAATATCTTTGGGAGATCTTATTGATGAAGTTTAAATAGCTTTGGAATCCATTGTATTATAAAGGCAAAGTTTATGTATTATTGTGGGATTGTATGAAACTTTTCTTCGGGGGGAGCTGTGGCCAATGTAAACCCTGGGAAGGGTCTGAGCTTCAAAGGACTACTTTAAACAATGTGCCAGACAAGAAGGCACTTTCTGGATGAACATAGTTGTGGGTTTCCTAGGAAATACCTCCTCCACACACAAGATTTTGAAACCATGCCGTGAGGAGAGAACTACTGTCTGGCTGATTACCTCTCTGCAGATCAAAGACCCAGGCTGTATAAAGTAGTGACTCTCAAATTCCTTTCATAATGACAGGTTTCAGAGTAGCAGCCGTGTTAGTCTGTATCCGTAAAAAGAAAGGGAGTACTTGTGGCACCTTAGAGACTAACAAATTTATTAGAGCATAAGCTTTCGAGAGCTACAGCTCACTTTATCGGATGCATTTGGTGAAAAATACAGTGGGGAGATTTTTATATACACAGAGAACATGAAACAATGGGTGTTACCATAACTTAGGCTTGAATAAAGACTGGGAGTGGATGTGTCATTACACAAAGTAAAACTATTCCCCCTTGTTTATTTCCCCTCCTACTGTTCTTGTAAAGTGCTGGAAATGGCCCACCTTGATTATCACTACAAAAGGTTGCCCCCACCCCGCTCTCCTGCTGGTAATAGCTCACCTTTCCTGATCACTCTTGTTACAGTCTGTATGGTAACATGTATGGTATGTTTCATGGTCTCTGTGTATATAAAATCTCCCCACTATATTTTCCACTGTATGCATCCGATGAAGTGAGCTGTAGCTCATGAAAGCTTATGCTCTAATAAATTTTTTAGTCTCTAAGGTGCCACAAGTACTCCTTTCCTTTTCTCAGATTCCTGAGTGTTCTTGTTCCAAGCAAAAGATTTCATGAACTTGTAACCACAGAAAAACTCCTAAGGGGGGTTTGAAGGACTGATTGTCTACCTGAGCCCTTGTTGGAACTGAGGGTGATCTCTGGTAAGCCTTTTAGCAGGCATTTAGGTTCTTTTATTGTTTTTAATATGTTTTGTCTATAATGCTTTCACCTTAAGAATAAATATGCTTGCTGAGAAGGAGGCATGTGATAACTTAGAGCTATTGGCAATTACACTGTTTATAGCCTCTGGGGAGAAAGCAAAGCAGGCCTGCTTAGGCAGTCTGACTTGTTGATGACCTCGGGGTAGGCAAGGAAAAGCCTGGGAAAACCCAGTCAGGAGGGAAACAGATGCAGGTCTCTGGCCAAGAGTGGTGATGGCTGGGAGTTGGAACCCTAAAAGCAGGTGCTGTTGCAGGACCATAGAGAGGGATACCTGTGCCGTTGTCCTGAACTGTGATGTAAGTGTCCTGTTTTCAAACGTGCTGAGCACATACAGATCCCAGTGCTTCATGTCAGACAATGACAAGTGTGACAAAGTTCCTGCTCTACCTTGGTGGGTCTTGAGCAAATCTGCCAATAAGCGCACCTTGGAGCTTCATGGCAGCCCTCAGCTTGGCTGTTTTTCTGAATTCACAGTCCAGGTCGACTCCTCCTGTGTCTGACCAGGAGTTGGGAGGATTTGGGGGGAACCCGGGCCCGCCCTCTACTCCGGGTTCCAGCCCAGGGCCCTGTGGAATGCAGCTGTCTAGAGTGCTTCCTGGAACAGCTGTGCGACAGCTACAACTCCCTGGGCTACTTCCCCATGGCCTCCTCCCAATGCCTTCTTTATCCTCACCATAGGACCTTCCTCCTTCTGATAATGCTTGTACTCCTCAGTCCTCCAACAGTCCACGTTCTCACTCTCAGCTCCTAGTGCCTCTTGCTCCCAGCTCCTCACATGCACACCACAAACTGAAGTGAGCTCCTTTTTAAAACCCAGGTGCCCTGATTAGCCTGCCTTAATTGATTCTAGCAGCTTCTTGATTGGCTGCAAGTGTTCTAATCAGCCTGTCTTAATTGTCTCAAGAAGGTTCCTGATTGTTCTGAAACCCTCCCTGTTACCTTACCCAGGGAAAAGGGACCTACTTAGCCTGCTCTCCTGCTGCTGCCCTCTGGCCTAGGCTTTCCTTGCTTTTTGCCCCTGCTTTTGGCTTCCCCTCCGACCGGGCCAGACGCTCTCCCCCCTTTCTTTTCTTTTTGTTGTTTTTTTTCTTTCTCTGCTGGTGCTAGAGTGCTGGCCGGCCGCCGGCTGGCTATTAGCCCCCCCCCCCCCGCCCGCCCGCCCGCCCTTGGACGCTGCTGCCGCTCCAGCTGAAACCTCCCACCGAGAGAGGGGGGGCTTGCTGACCCGCTCCCCGGAGGGGGGAGAGTGGAGGGACCCAGCCCCCAGACCCAGCCGCTTGCTGTTTGTTTGTGGACCCATATTTAGCCAAGAGGAATTTTTATCATCTGCTCCGGCATCCCTGGAATTTTGCCGTTGCGGAGAAAGTCCGGAACAGAGAGAAAGAGAAACAGCCATCTACCAGAGGAACACCGCCCGGGGAACTTACAAATCACAGTGGAGGGGGCCCAAGACTGAGTAACTTTTGAACTGTACTCTCGTGTGGGGGGAGGCCTTGACTGTGTCGTGACTGTGTTTGTAGGGACACAGGGGGTGTGGCACGGAACTGCCCCCCGATCCATCTGTGTCCTCCCAACCTGCACACTACCATCTTCACAACTGCCTCCTCCACCGTCATTGCTGACTGTTTAACATCTGCCTCTGGACTTAGCTGCTCGCCCTGATTCCACCGTGTGGACCAGAAGCACCAGCCAACCAAACAGGACTCTCTGGACAAGCATACGGTGGTTCATGTGCCCCCCCCACCCCTGAACTGCCCATCCCACAGCCTGTCCCTTTTTACCTGACCCCAACTCCTGTTAACCACCTGCCACCGCCCCCGCTGGGGCATCGGCAATGGAGGGCACCGGGGTGACCTCTGCCGCTGCCATGCCCACCGCCTCCCCAGACTCTAGGGGAGCACCCCCAGCCGGCGGGAAAGGCCAGGGCAAGAAGAAGGGGAAGGGCCCCGCTAAAACCACCAGGCCCTCCGTGACAGGGGCCACCCCCACTGCTGCGGCCCCGCCACTGACCACGGCGTCCCTCTCCGCTGCCCCCTCCACCAGCTCTGTGGGTGTCCCTCCCTAACCCCCCAGGATGTATACCCGGGTGGCGGCAGCCCCCCCGCCTGCCGCCTCGTCATCTCTCCTGCCTACCGCCTCCACCACCATCAACAGCGGCCGGGGCCCCTTCCCCACCATGACAAGGAAGCACGGTGTCCGATGCCTCCTGGTGCCCGCCTCGCCCCGGGTGGAGACCTACGTGCGGGCGTTGGCGAGGGTGGTGGGGCCCTCGGCCATTGTGGCGGCCTCCAAAATGTATGGGAAGGTCGTCTTCTTCTTAGCATCGGAGGCTGCTAAGGAGGCGGTGGAGAGGGGTCTGGCGGTGGGGGGGTGTTTGTCCCTCTAGAGCCGCTAGAGGACCTGGGCGTCCACCTGGTCCTGACCTCTGTTCCTCCTTTTCTCCCCAATGCTGCCCTGTTACCCGCCCTTTCCACCCTGGGGAAACCTGTTTCTGTCATCAGCCCTCTCCCGTTGGGCTGCAAGGACCCCATCCTCCGTCACATCTTTTCCTTCCACCGGCAAGTGCAGCTTCTACTGCCGTCGGCGGCGCGTGATGGAGAGGCGCTTGAGGGGTCCTTCCTAGTCCCCCACGAGGGGGCCCATTACTGGGTGTATTTCTCCACGGGGGAAGCCTGGTGCTACCTCTGCCGGGCATCAGGGCATGTCCGGAGGGACTGCCCCTTAGCCTGGCAAGGAGGGGCATCTGGGATCCCCGAGACCTGGCAGGACATCGGCCCCGTCATTGCCGATGCCCCTGGCCGCCCGATACCCGAACCTGCCCCCCTCCTCTTCCGACCACCGCTACTCCTGCTCAGGCCCAAGGGGCACCTCCCCTACAATGCCCAGACAAGCGGGAGAGCCCCGCCCCCGCTGCTGACAATCTGGCGGGGCCTATGGAGGAGGGTGTGGCAGAGATACCACCAGGCATGGGAGAGAGCCTGCCCCAGGGAGAATCCTCCCTCCCTTATGCCACCCCACCGTCCCCCCCCCAAGTCCCTGAGCCATTGCCTTTACCCCCTGACACAACCCCTCCTAACCAGCCCTCAGATGATGCCATGGAGGGCTGGGCCCTAGTCCAGGGCAAGCGAGGCAAGCGGAAGGCTTGAGCTCCGCCTCATCTACCCGAGGTGGAGGCCCCCCGGAAGACCAGGAAGGGGGGCACCGATGCCGAACCTTCCGCTTTGCCCACTAGTACGTCCCATCCACCGGTGTCAGCCGGGAAAGACGTGGTAGCACCAGAAGGTAGTGTCTCCCCTCCACGGGAGACCCTCCCCTCTGAGACCCTCGAGGAAGCCCCTTCTGTCCTGACACTACCCGAAGCCCCCGTGAACCCTGAGGCAACCGTCGTGGCAGGTGCCAGCGGGGAGAACCCCGGGGCGACGGAAAGTGTCCTCTCCTCCATGTTCGAGGAGATCGAGGCCCTAGATCTGACCCCGGTCGCCTAGGGGGAGGACGACCTTTTGCCAGCAAGCCTCGATTTGGGCGACCTCACTCCACCCCTCTTTTCCCTATGCTCCCTCCCCCTAACTGTTGCTTCTGCTCCCACCTCCAAGGAGCCCCTGGACTCCTCCATCGACCCGGCCGCTGATGGCACCCCGCTGACGACCACTGAGCCTGCTCAGGTGACAGCTGGCGACACGCGGCTGGGACATGAGTCGCCAGGGGCACCCCCCGTTGGTGCGGAGCAATCGATTTCCTTCCCGGGCGGGGGCCCAACAGAAGATAATCCACCCCCTGATGCTGTGGCCGCTAAATCCACCATAGAGCCCACGCCTGGTATCACTGAGAGCTCCCTCCCCACCCCCTTAACCCTTGAGTCTGATCGGGAGGCGCCACCATCCAGCTGCTTGCCTCCCGAAACCCAGAACCTCGCCTCTGCTCCTGCCCTTGCCCCTACCCCTATCCAATTTACCTCCTGCAATGTTATTGCCGCCACCGGGGCTGTCTTTTTCCGTTTCCCAACTGATGACCCCCAGGGAGCGGCCTTTGCGTTCTCCTGCCCCGACCCATTAGGGGCTGCTATCTTCCCTCCACCACCCCCTATCGCCCCAGAGCTTGAGGCGGGCCTAGAAGCTCCAGCCCATCAGGCACCCCGTCGGGGGTCCGCACCCTGCTTTTCCGTTTTAGTGGACCACGGGGCTGCACCAAGGGCCCCGCCGGGGAACAACCGGGAAACCGTAACCCCACCCCCCCATGAGCTGCGAGGAGAACTGTGGAAGTTTTTAGAGGATGTCCATGGCTCCCGCAACAAGATACAGCTTGCTCTCCAGTGATGGGGGGATTTTTTTTCAAATCCTCCGGGCCACAAGGGCCCTCATGGGGGAAGGTAAAGGGACGGGGAAGCAGGATGCCACGGCCTACTGGCGGGTCCGCGTCTTCCGTGACCAATTACTCACCTACGGGATGGGTCAAGGACTGTGTCCCTGCCAGTGAGGATCCCCCTCGGCCCTCCCCCATGACACCTCTCACCATCGCAACGTTGAACACCCGGGGTTGTAGGATGGCTCTCCGCAGGTCCCAGGTGCTCTTCTTCCTTCGGGAGGGACGGTACTCTGTGATTTTCCTGCAGGAGACCCATACGGATCAGACCGCCGAAGACAGTTGGCGGCTGGAGTGGGGGGACAGGGTCTACTTTAGCCATTCCACGATTCGGCAGGGTGGAGTGGTGACCCTGTTCTCTCCCGACCTATGGCCCGAGGTGCTAGGGGTCGCCAAGGCCGTGCCAGGTCGCCTGCTGCATCTCCGGGTCCGTATAGAGGGGCTCGTGGTTAACCTCGTTAACATCTATGCCCCAACATTGGGCCCAGAGCGGCTGCAATTCTATCAGCAGGCATCCGCCTTCCTTGGCACCTTAGATTCTCACGAGTGCCTGGTCCTGGGAGGGGATTTTAATACCACCCTCGAGGAGTGAGACTGCTCGGGGACCGAGCAGAGCCCGGCCGCCGCGGACACCCTCCGGGAGATAGTTGAACATCACTCCCTAGTGGACATCTGGCGTGACCACCACCCGGATGACACTTCCATGTTCACCTTTGTCCGGGTGGAAGCCCATCGGTCGAGCCACTCCCAGTTGGACCGCATTTATTTATCATGCTTCCATCTCTCCCGAGCCCACTCCTCCAGTATTCGGCTGACCCCGTTTTCTGACCATCACCTAGCCACCGTGACAACCTCCCTCTGTGCGGAGAGGCTGGGGCCGGCCTATGGGCATTTTAACAACAGCCTGTTGGAGGATGAAGGCTTCGTGATGTCCTTCCAGGAATTCTGGCTGGCCTGGCGAAGGCAGCGGCGTGCCTTTCCCTCGGCGTGGCGATGGTGGGACCTGGGGAAGGCTTTTCTGCCGCGACTACACCTGGGGCACCAGCCGACGGAGAAATGCGGCGATAGAGCAGTTGGAACGGGAGGTCTTAGAGCTAGAGAGGCATTTGGCTGCCAGCCCCGAAGATCCGCTCCTCTGCGGAGCGTGCCGGGAGAAGCGGGAGGAGCTCCAGGCCCTCGAGGACCATCAGGCCTGGGACGCCTTTGTTCGATCCCGCATCTGCCTCCTTCGGGAGATGGATCGCGGCTCCCGCTTCTTCTATGCCCTGGAGAAAATGAGGGGGGCTAAGAAACACGTCACCTGCCTCCTGGCAGAAGATGGCACCCCCCTCACGGAACCAGCAGAGATGTGCGGGAGGGCCTGAGCCTTCTATGCAAGCCTTTTCTACCCGGATCCGACTGACCCTAGCGCTTGCAGAGTGCTTTGGGAGGAGCTCCCTATGGTCAGCGTGAGCGACCGAGACCAGCTAGAGTTGCCTCTCACTCTGGCCGAGTTCTCGGAAGCCCTCCATTGTATGCCCACTAATAAGTCTCCAGGCATGGACGGGCTGACCATGGACTTCTACCGCGTGTTTTGGGACGTCCTTGGCCCAGACCTAGTCACCGTCTGGGCCGAGTCTCTGCAGAGCGGGGTCCTCCCTCTTTCGTGCCGGCGAGCTGTGCTTGCCTTATTGCCGAAGAAGGGGGACCTCCGTGATTTACAAAATTGGCGTCCCGTCTCGCTCCTCAGCACGGACTACAAAATTGTAGCGAAAGCAATCTCGCTGCGGCTAGGGTCTGTGCTGGCGGACGTGATCCACCCAGACCAGACCTACACCATCCCGGACCGCAGTATCTTTGATAACCTATTTATGGTTCGGGACCTTTTGGAACTCAGGCATAGAGACGGTCTGTCATTCGCCCTCCTGTCCCTAGATCAGGAGAAGGTGTTCGATAGGGTGGACCACGGGTACCTCCTGAGCACTCTGCAGGCGTTTGGCTTCAGACCCCAGTTTGTGGGTTTTCTCAGGGTGCTGTACACTTCCGCAGAGTGTCTGGTTAAGCTCAACAGGACCCTGACCGAAGCGGTCAGCTTCGGGCGAGGAGTATGGCAGGGGTGCCCCCTCTCGGGCCAACTGTACGCTCTGGCAATCGAACCCTTCCTCTGTCTCCTCAGCAGGAGGTTGACAGGGTTGGTGCTGCGGGAGCCGGAGCTGCAGCTGGTCCTGTCGGTATACGCGGATGACATGCTCCTTGTGATCCAGGACCCCGGCGACTTGGCGCGGGTGGAGGCTTGCCAGGCCATCTATTCGGCAGCTTCCTCCACCCGGGTCAACTGGGTCAAGAGCTCTGGCTTGGCGGTAGGACACTGGCGGCAAGCGAGCTCCCTCCCACCCGCGCTTCAGACCATCTGGTGGAGCGCGGGTCTGCTGCTCTACCTCGGCGTTTACCTTTCTGCCACGCATCCCTCTCCAGCGGAAAACTGGGAAAAATTTAGAGGGCGGGGTGATAGAGCGATTCCGGAAATGGACGGGACTACTCCGATGTCTCTCCCTCCGAGGAAGAGTGCTGGTGCTTAATCAACTAGTCCTGTCCATGCTCTGGTACCGGCTCAACACCCTGGTCCCGGCCCCGGGTTTCCTGACCAACCTCCGGACATCGATTCTGGGGTTCTTTTGGTCAGGAACGCACTGGGCCCCTGTAGGGGTTCTTCATCTACCCCTGAAGGAAGGAGGACAGGGCCTGAAGTGTCTACACACTCAGGTCCGTGTCTTCCATCTCCAGGCCCTACAGAGGCTCCTCTATGGTGCAGGCAGTTCGGCGTGGAGCACAATGGCGCACGCCATCCTGCGCCGCATCCGAGGGCTTCGATATGACCGGCAGCTCTTTTATCTCCGTCCGGGAGGTCTTCCGCGAGACCCCTCGGGGCTGCCGATCTTCTACCAGGACCTCCTCCGGACTTGGAAACTGTTTTTAATGACCAGGTCCGTGGCGGCCACCGAGGGGGTAGATTTCCTCGCGGAGCCCCTGCTACACAACCCCCAGCTCCGTGTGCAGGTGGCGGAGTCCCGCTCGGCGCACCAGAGCTTGATCCTGGCAGAAGTCACGAGAGTCGGAGACCTCCTGGACTACGACCGGGGAGACTGGCTGGATCCCCTGACGCTTGCCCGGCGCATGGGGCTCTCCAGACCTCGCACTCCCCGGCGCGTACTTCAGGAGGCGAAGGCCGCTTTGCCGCCCGCTGCTCGAGCTTACCTCAACCTGGTCCTGCTCGAGGGCACGCCCCGCCCACCCTCTACCCCAGGCCCGCCGGACCTTTTAATTGGACCCCTGCCCCGCAGACCTAATTGACCCCCTCACCCCTTCACTGTGAGCTGGCTGCATGAACTGCAGCTGGTACACTTCCAAACCGCGCCAAGGAAACATCTATACACACTCATGCTTCATGCCCCCACCCTAGTGTCCCGCCCCAACACAAAGTGGTGAGACCTTCTGCCACCTTTGGAGGGTGAGCAGCCCCGGTGGGCCAGCCTATATTCCACCTTGGTTTCGAGGCCCATCGGGGACATCAGTTGGCAGCTCCTTCATGGAGCTGTGAGCACGGGCACGTACTTGGCGCGGTTCACCCCCGTCCCAGATACTTGTCCCTTTTGTGGTGTGAGGGAAACCCTGGCACACATATATTTGGAGTGCGCCAGGCTGCAGCCCCTGTTCCAGCTCCTCACAAATCTCCTATTACGTTTTTGGTTGCATTTTTCCCCTCACCTTTTTATTTATGCACTCCCCATCCGTGGCCTCACAAAGTCGTGGGATCTCCTAGTTAACCTCCTCCTGGCCCTGGCTAAAACGGCCATCTATAAAACCAGAGAGAGGAGGTTGGCTGATGGAGTTTCCTGTGACTGTGGGGCCATTTTCCGATCCTCAGTCTGTTCATGTATCTGGGCGGAGTTCCTCTGGGCGGCGTCCACCGACTCCCTTGATGCTTTTGAGGAACGGTGGGCGCTGTCCGAGGTTCTCTGCTCGGTGTCCCCGTCCGGGTTCCTTTGTCTGACCCTTTGATTGGGGGAGAGAGTAAGGGACCCCAGCCCCAGCCATTGCTGCTGCGGACACCACCACCTTAGAGGGGTCCTTTCACACGTGGGTGCACGTGCCCCCCCCCCCGGATTGTCCACCCCACAGCCTGCCCCTCTTGTTGGGTGCTTTCAGAGGAGGGAATTGTTGGTGACACTCGGGCGTGGCGCCAGGTAACTCAGAAGGGTGGAAGACCACGAGAGTTGAGGAAGCCCCCAGCTCTGGGCCCAGGCAAGCTTGAACACTTCCCTCCCCTGAAGCTAATGAGAAAACAATTGTGATTGGTTGCTGTGTTACACATTGCATATGCTGCTGTTTTTACTTTGTATGTGTGTTATGCAAATAAAAAACATCTTTTGCTTCAAAAAAAAAAATTACTCTCCTGTAGCCATCTGGCCCGACCCTGTCACACTAGGCAGCGCGTGGAGAGCCTCTGGTCAAAGGATTCCATTTTGTTTTTAAAGACTTGTTTGTAGTGAAGCTTCAATACTGTAGAGATGTGCAGGGAAAGTGAAGACAAAAAATATTCTGAATAGATCAAACAAAAGCCTATTCATGTTTAATTGGGTTATCTGTCGTGTGTTTTGGAACCAGATTCGTTTACTTAGGGGCATGATCCTTCCACTGAAGACAATGGCAGCAGGATGACCCGCCCCCAAAGGGTTACCCTTTGATCATGCTCACTTCATTTACTGCAGAAGAAACCACTAACACATGCTCATTGTCTGCTTGCTGTGCGGAAACAATCCATCTGAACCATGATGGCATAGAACCATTTAGGCGGTTATGGAGCCTAACCCACTTCTGCTGCCATAAAACTCTTCAAGCTGTGTCTGTCTGTTCACAACAGGAGTCTATTTTAAGTGTCCAGGCACTTTATGGTAGAGAAAAATTGGGCTTTTGTAAATTTTAATTAGAGTAATGCATTCTTTTAAGAAGAAGCAGGGGAGAAAAAGAGTGGGTAACCATTTTTGCTCCTAAGATTGGCAGACTGGCAGCCTCTGAAAGAGGAGAGGTCTTTGTTTAGTTCCATCACTGGCACAGTGCAGACAGCTGACACGTCAGTTTCTCCCACACTCCCAAGCTAATAATATCATAGAATCCTAGAATATCAGGGTTGGAAGGGACCTCAGGAGTTCATCTAGTCCAACCCCCTGCTCAAAGCAGGACCAATCCCCAAATTTTGCCCCAGATCCCCAAATGGCCCCCTCAAGGATTGAACTCACAACCCTGGGTTTAGCAGGCTAATGCTGAAACCACTGAGCTATCCCTCCTCCCTAATCTAGAAGAATTGCTGTACCCAATCTAACAAAGAAAGTCAGAACAGAGACTCATCAGAAAGCAGGATCCTTGAGTCAAGGCAAGCAGCAGACCAGACAGCGTGCCAACCAGCTGACATACCAGAGATCATGACACCTTGGAAATCTCATGGAGCTTGCATATACCACACATCCCTTCCTCCATCTCGGGTAAAATAACGATGGAAGACATCTCTGACATCATCTTCCTCCTGCAGAAATGCAGCCTGTGACACTGCTTCCCATATTTTTCATCGTAATATAAGGCTATGATTGTGTCATAATCATAATGTATTTTACGCAAGACAGGTCATGTGAGGTGTCATTGGAAAGGTTATGATTTATGGAATATGATTATCCTATTTGTATGCATGTATCATTTTTGTATCTAAAGTTAGGAATATTGACTATACATCTGTACTACAAAAGTGTTTGCACCTGGGGAATGCCCAGCAGACAGAATGCAATCAGTCTAGCTATCTGGGAACAAGTCAATGGACCATTAGGGAAAACAATAGGTCTTTTAAGATGCAAATCTCCCACCTTCCCGAGAAGCTTCCCTGGGATGCTTCAAACAGCCTCTGACTCATGACTGCTTTGACGCTGCAGGATCATGTGATCAAGTCACCTGGTACTGGACTCAATAATAGAATACCAGTATTTTTCCTGTGCGGGGGGGACCACACTGGAAAACAAAGGATTCCTGCCATATGTAAAACCTATTTAAGGCAGGGGAGTCACATAATCAGGGTCATTCTTCACTGAATCCCCGCCCAGGATGACTGCTGTGAACATCTAAGAAACAAAGACAAAGGCGGGTGGGAGAAGGACTGAGCCCATGCTGGAAAAGGTGTCTGGCCTGTGAAAGAAATACTTGGAGTTTTAAGCTGCAAGCAAGAGCAGCTTGCCTTCAAGAATCTTTGCAATCTGCCTAAAACAACATTTAGGGTGAGAAATTATTACTTGTAACCAGTTTCTTTAGTATCTTAAGCTTGTATTGTGTTTTTGTTTTATTTGCTGGGTAATCTGCTTCGATCTGTTTGTTAACCCTTATAATCACTTAAAATCTATCTTTTCTAGTTAATAAACTTTTTTTCTTTCCAAAAACCAGTTTGTTGAATTCATAACTGGGGGGGCAAAAAGCTGTGCCTATCTTCCTCCACTTAGAAGGAGGAGGCAAATTTCAATAAGCTTATGCTGTATAGTTCTCTGTGCAGCACAAGACAATACCATTTTGGGTTTACACTCCAGAGGGGATGTGCACTTGAGTTCTGGATAATTCCCTAACTGAAGCCTTCCCATGCAGAGCTGGTTTCAGTGTCTGTGTCCTTCCTGTAGCTGGGTGTGTCCCTACCTGTGTTTGTGCTGGATGAAGCTTGAGAGGGCCTGGCTCAGCAGGACAATGCAAGGGAGCCCAGGCTGGTGGAACAGGCAGGTTCTGTGGTACTCCAGTACATCCGGTGAGACCCTGGAGGGGGGTAACCTGTCACAGTGGGACAGCACCGAGGGTGCCTTTTCTGCAGCCTGCTCTTTAGAGTGGGTTAAGTATCTGCTTCTGAAGTTCAACTATAATTCAACCCTTACTTCTTCTCACCGTGCCCTGTCCCATCCCTCCAGAGTGGGATGCAAGGAGCAGTGACTGAGTGTGGCTGGACAGGAAGAAGCGTGGTAAAGTTGCCATACCAACTTCCACCTTTTCATGTTCTCTGTATGGATATCTATCTTCTTACTATAGGTTCCATTCAATGCATCTGATGAAGTGGGCTGTAGCCCACGAAAGCTTATGCTCAAATAAATTTGTTAGTCTCTAAGGTGCCAGAAGTACTCCTGTTCTTTTTGCACATAGGGCTTGATCATCGGAGATGCAGAGAACCAGCAATTCTCATTGACTTCAGCTGTGTGGGCTCAGTGCTTCCAAACACCAGGCCTGTGTTCTAGCTATCCCGTCGAGGAGAGAATACCTGGAGTCTCTCTTCTTTTACACTGAAATCTGACCACTCGAAAGCTGTGCCACTGTACCGATGGATGCAGGTTCCAGGTGTCCTGCACACAATTGGAAGTTACATCTCACTGCCCCAGGAGCATAGAGAGTCAGAATGACCCCAAGCAGCACAAGGGTGGGCGAGGGAGACCAGGGGCAGAGGAGGATAAGCATGTATTGTTTTACACACCTCTGTTAATGCCTTTAAAATCATCTATGTTAAATCTGAGAGTTTGGAATGAGGGTGTAGAAGGGTGCCTGGAGGGGAGATTCTTGAGAGAAAATGAAGCTGTATGGTGAATGGAGTCAGAGAGGGTATTCTAGGAATAGGGGGTGCCTCAGCAGAGATATTAATACCTTAAATTGCATTTAAATACATTGGGCCAAACCCTCAGCTTCTATAAACCAGTCGCTTCACTGAAGATAAAACTTACCATAGGCGGTGCTGCCACAGCCGCCAAACAGCTGATGGGGGGGGGGGGGGATGCCCCTGCCAAACAGCTGTTTGGTGGCTAGGAGAGGGGCTTGGGGGAGAGCGAAGAGCGGGGGGCGGGGGCCTCGGGGAAGGGGCAGAGTGGGAGGAGAGGGAGCGAGGACAGGGCCTCGGGGCAGGGGGCAGAGTAGGGGCAGGAAGAGGAAGAGTGAAGGTGGGGCCTTGGGGAAAGGGGCAGGGTGGGGCCGGGGCGGCGGGGCCGAGCACCTCCAGGAAAAGGAAAAGTCGGCAGCTGTGAAACTTACAGTTTTTTTTCTTTATTATTAAAAGGAAGGCAGTGTCGTCTAGTGGATCGTGCACTGGCCTACGACTCAGGAAATGTGGATTCTGTGCCCGGCTTAGCCAGTGAGCGGAGAACTGGGTGACCTTGGGGAGACACTTTAATCTGCCTATGCCTCAGTTTCCCCAGCGGTAAAATGGGGATAAGGACACTTGCTGCCTTCGTAGAGCACTTTGTGATCTATGGATGAAAAGTACTGTATAAGAGCGAGGCAATTAACGGTTTCCACAGTGTTGCTTCCTACGGCAGCTTTGAATGTCTCTGCTGCTGTTGCCTCCTTTCTCAGCCCCTGGGTCTTTAAGCCTATTCCAAGCATATCTGACCTATCGCTTGACCTCTGAAAAAGTTCTTTGTACTTTCAGACAATATCTTACATTCCTTCACAGTCTCTGGCTCCCTTAAAAACCATCATTCTTTAATTAATTCACAAACGACATGACTGAAGAATCCAGATAACATCTCTGGATGTTTACAGGAACAACAGTTTCCACCAGTAGCTTATTATTCGTAAGCTGCCGAGCCCTAGCACCTCTGTGCAAAGCGTGAGGTGTCCAGAAAGGGGGATGCATATGCGGCTCAGAGCTGAAGTCAAGACGGTCAGGAGCGAGAGAGCCTCCAGCTTCCGCCCCAGACCAGACCTCTGCAGCCTGTGGGCCAAGCATCAGGAGAGCAGCACCGGGGCCTGTGCCAATATGCTTTGCTCACAGCTTCTCTCAGCCACATTCAGATTGTAAGTTAAACAAGCAAACAAAGCGAACCAGGCTCATTTCAGGAAGTAGGTAGGGCGGCTGCCCACCGCTTTGTTAGACTTTGGCTTAGGTCTGCTCTTAAAGCTGCCTTGCCTTAGTTTCTTCTTAAGTAGGAAGGGGAAGAGGTTGCTCCTTTTAGTTACCCTCTCCAGCCAGCCTCTGCCACTCATGAGCCCAGGTGTGTACAGTATTCTCCCTTCTCAGTGGTAGCTTCTCCAGGTATGTGTGTCTCTGTTTCAGGCTGTTAACCCATTCTCTGCCTATCATGCTGCTGGGTTATAGCGCACACCTCTACAAGACCCCAGGGCTCCCCACTGTGGGAGCCAGAGAGGGACCTCATGAGTGACCCCAATGCCCTGTCACCAACATCTGTGAGTTTTGGGGTCACTCTTGTTTGATGTCTAGGTCTTAGGCCTTGCTGATGATGGCATCTGCCCAACACCAGAGCATCTGAGCTTACTGGCATCTCCCAACACTCCTGTGAGCCAGAGAGCTCCCTTTTACAGCTGGGGGAAACTGAGGTACAGGGTGGTTAAGGGACTTCTCTAAGATCAAACCAAAAGCCCATCCCAGAGATTCTAATGGCTGGCTCCAGTTCTGTGCTTGCTTTAAGCATAAATCTTTCTCTCTCTCTGGAGAGATTTTTTTAAATCCCTCCTCCCACCAGTAGCTTGCCCCCATTTCTTCCCTCCAAGACACTGCAGCTGGATTTCTGAACCTTAGCCCATCATTCGCAACAGCTGTAAATTTGGGACTATGTACAGTATCAGCTGTGCAGGCCCCATTGATAAAGCTAGAGTTATGGCTTCACTCAGATCTGCAGATAGGCTTCAGTGTGATGAATGCCTTCGTGGCTGGAGCCCATATATAAGAATTACCTGCTGTTGCAGAGGCCCCCATACTTTCTGGCCCTTATCTCCCTTCTGAAAGCAGAGACCACTTAATCACAACTCTATATACACTGAGAGTAAAACCCTCTGATTTACCTATATCCCTGTTCTCAGCTTGATCAGCTTTTGTGGTAGGACTAACCCTATGAATTATCTACAGGATATGTAGAATTGCAACTGCGTATTAAAAATGGTTCTTTGGTGACTCTTGGTAAATTATTTTCTCTGCAACTCTTTTAAAGGATCCTAGAGATCTGTTGGGTCATCTAGGCTCAGATTTTTAAAGGTATTTAGCTTCCACCACTATCCTTGGAAGTCTAATAGAAGTCTAATAATTCACAGTCTAATAGACCCTAGGTAACATTTTCAAAAGCACCTCAGTGACTTAGGATCCTAACTCCCATTTTCAAAAGGGATTTAGGGCCATATTTTAAAAGATGCAGATAGGCACTTAGTGGGATTTTCAGAAGAGCCTAGGTACCTAACTCCCTTTGATTTCAAAAGGACTTGGGTACCTAGATACCTTTTAAAAATCTGGCCCTTGGTGTGGTTTTTGGGCCTTAGACTCGTAAGTCATTTAGATGCCTTAAAATTTTTTGCCCCTAATCATTAGGGATTTTTTCAGTGCTTGGGTGTATACATTAACTGCAACACCATCATTAGGATTATCTAACTTTTGTGAACTCCAGTGAGAGGTTCCTTTATTTTTTACATGGGGAAAACCACATAAATGCAATGGTAAGGTTGCACAGTTAAGTACCTGAAAGTCTGGAAATGTGAAAGTTAAGGCTGAACATAAGTCTGCCCCTTCCAGGGTTGTCAACCAGCAAGAAAAGAAATTAACACACATGAATTGTCCCACAGGTGGGCTAAAGCTCTCCTCATTCAAAGGGCTTCTGTTAAGCTGTGGCCCTAACTAAGCTCACAGCCTAATATGGAGAAATAGACCCTGGATCAGCATCAGGCGCTCCCTTCTGTCAGGGAGGGGCTGTCAGGCAGCAGTCATCCAAGGCATTTTTGCCTTCAGGCAGTCCTCGCTCTAGGAGCCAAGGCCTCTCCTCTTTGGTCTGCCACCAACTGTGCTGTGTTTTCCTCTTTAACCTCCTCCCTCCAGGTCTGACATCTCTCACAGGTGTGGCTGGGCAGGGGTCACTGAGCCCACAACAGCTCATTAACTGGTGTTGCCCGGTGTGGGGTTTGTACACCCCATCACAGAAACTCACACTGAAGACAACAGAAGGAAGCTAGATGCAATGGGCCTGATTTCCTACTGTCTAGCCCATTGTGTAGTTATATACACCTGTGGGGGGAGAGAGGGTATAAGGCCCTGATCCTGGAAGATAGGAGCCTAAATACTGTTGTTTGAGGATCTAGGCCTAAAATACTACCGGGTCAGAATGCTAGCATTTTACACTTGCTTTTCACAGGTGTAATGGGGTGACAAGGGGCAAAGTGGAAGCTCTTACTGTGGTCTTGCAGGCTGTGCCTTTAAGGGCTCAGCTTCCCAGATTGAGAATATGGGCAGGATACTGTGAAGCTCTTGTTATGATCAGCCAGTTGGAACCAGACACAGAATAAAGCAGTTCTCTAGCAAGCACATTAAATACTGTGTGATCAGTGAACTTACTTCTATTCCGACCTTGATTCTTCCAATTAGCTCTCATAGGCAGACCCTGTGCCCACACAGAACCACAGTGTTTTCAGTGTGGCTTTGTGTGGCTGCAGGGATCTGCTAGTAACGAGCTAGTTGTGGGATCAGGACCTAAATCTTTATTGAGGCCAGCTCCCTTTGACAGTGCTATCTGAGTGTTTTACAACATTATAAAGAGGCAACAGATCATCTTGACCTAGATTCTTAGCAGCTTTGTTAAGGCAAAGCAGGATTTTTTTAAGCAAAGCAAAAGCACTGGTCTCAAATGAGGGCTGTGCCCAGGCCAAGTTTCAGTTGCCAGCTGTTCTTACTGTATCCCCGTTCAAAAAAAGTGTGGAAAGAATTTTTTTAAGTTGGAAAATTAGTTTCTTCTCCATCGTCTGTTGCTCAAAAAGCAACTGATGGGATTATAAAGAAGATCCACTTTAAAAGCTATCCTCTCCCAACACTATACAGGAGTGTCACCCAAGTCTTTCCATTATAGCTGCCTGTTTTCACATGCCCGTAATTTAAAAACAAAAATTCAGCCCCCAAAGATAAACGTCTTGGAAAGGGGGCGGGCGGAGGGACTGCACGTGTCTGTGTGTCAGAGAGAGAGAGAGAAAAAACAAGGGGTTCCAAAGCAAAGTCTTTTGTAGCCTTTTAGGGGGGCTTAAAAACATGTACGGCCCTACCTAATCACATGATATTTGTTTAATTGGAAGAGCCTACATGCTAAAGCTGATGAGATTTGGTGGAGGAGTACAGCTGCCCTGGCTTAGAGGCAGGTGTGCATGTTTAATGGGAATAGGGTGAGGGTCTATAGGAGATGCAAAGCAGAGAAATAAATACTAAATATATAGAACCTGATTCTCTGTTACTTGGTCTTTGTGCGTGGAGCAGGGACAGAAGTCGTAGGACTTAAGGTGGCTTTGTGAGCTCTGTATTCTGGGACTGTGCAGGGGCCTGTCTGGTCACCAATGTAAGTTAGAGCAGCCTATGGGCTGCTCTAACTTATGCTTTGCTTCCCATGTCCTCTTATGTGCCCTGGGAAGCAGAGAACAGCTGTAGAGCCGTGCACTCCAGCGATTTCCCTGACACATCTCAATCCCACCCCTACACCAGATACCAGAATCAGGGCCAGGATAGTGTCCTTATGCCATTTCTACACCAGGTGGTGCCTCTCCCCAGGGGGCATTCTGAAGGGGACCATTTTCACCCACTTTAAGGCCCTTTTATGCTGCCTTGAAAGGACCTTATTGTCCTTTCAGCTCCACCGAGTGAAAGAGAAAGCGGTGATGCTATCAAAGGAAGGGGATGAAACCGGTCATATAATTTAATGCTTTGGATAGTATAGCCAGTAACGTAGGTTGTTCAGGGCTTTTAGAATGATGAATTTCTGATTTAAAGACAATAGGTGCAGCTTGCCTTCTGGGTGGGCTGCTCGCCCCTGCTGATCTACGGGTGAATTCCTGCTTCAAGCTTCACAAGCGTCTCCTCAACTAATTGAGTTAATGGGCCTACCATATGTAACCAGGACCTGAAACACACAATAACAACCAGCTGCCAAGTCAAATTTTCTAATGAAAATAGATCCAGTCGTAAAAAATTTCATGCATAAATTCTCATTGTGAACGTGACTTACCCACCACGTCACCAGTAGTTCTGTGCCTATCTTCTGCATGTAACGTTCATTAATATACAGCTACTATGTAATTAGCATGACAACCCCCGGTCATTTTAGCCTTGGAAGAAATGGATTTTAAAAAACCAAACGTCATCATCATCACAGTTTTTAAATTATGCAACGAGGATGATCAGGAATTCTAACCAGCCAGACACCAAATGGAAACTTTTAGTCAAATTAATAGCAAATGACATGCCTTATTAATGGTGGTTGTAGAAATGCTGAAGATGGGTTTTGAAATGTGGCCTTGTTCAGATGGCACCCATCATTCTTCTTACATGGTTTCAAAAGCACCTGCTGAAGAGAGAGGTCCAGTGAAGGAGGAATTAAAGTGAAAATAAATGTACATAGCGAGTGGCCAATATTCTTTTGGTTAATCTAATAGTGCAAAACAATAGAACTAACAAGAGCTTTGAATATTGCTGATTGCCCCCTGCATTCAAATGGTGGCATAATTCTCCACAGGCTTGTCATGGTGGTTGCATCAGTTTCGCTTAAGGTGATTTTAAATCAATTCAGTTAAGCTGGTGCAAAAGGCTGTGTGTGGATACACTGATTTCAGTTTAAACCAGGCTTATTACAGTTTAGTTCAACCTGATTAGGAAGAGGTTTAAGTTAAACCAAAATAAGGCTCTCTCAAACCAAAATAAGAGTAGCAGCCTGACTTGGAGCAGAGACCTGCAGCAACTTGGCTGGGGAGCCAGGCTTTCTTGTCAATTTCACGGCGCCACTGGAAATTGACAAGACAGCCAATCTATGGAATGCAGTGTCTACACAGACACTGCCTCACCCTTACTACACCGACATAAGCCCTATGCCTCTTGTGGAGGTGAACTTATTATGTCAGTGTAGTAAGGCACTCACATAGGAGGGACAAGGCTGTAGTGAGTACACTAACATAATTAAGTCAATGTAAGCTGTTTTACCTCGACCTAACTGTGTAGTGTAGACCAGGCCTTAATTTCAGTTTAAGTTTGCATCTTTCTTCTATTTTTTGCCATGTATCCTCAGATAGCCATTTATTGTGATGTTTCTTCCTGAATCCCAGCAGCTCTTCACAAGTTTTAGTGAAAGAATTTAGATGTATACAGCAGGAATAAGGAAGATGTCAGAACAGACCACACACTAGTGGGTAGCTTAATAGAGAATAAAAATAAGCACAAAGAAGAGATATGAACAACAGAGATATCCAGGTCATAACATCACCAAGTTAAAACAGAGGGCAACATAACAAGAGTTTAGAACCACAGAATCATAGGACTGGAAGGGACCTTGAGAGGTCATCTAGTCCAGTCCCCTGCACTCATGGCAAGACTAACTTGGATCTAGACCATCCCTGACAGGTGTTTGTCTAACCTGCTCTTCAAAATCCCCAATGACGGAGATTCCACAACCTCCCTAGGCAATTTATTCCAATGCTTAACCACTCTGACAGTTAGGAAGTTTTTCCTAATGTCCAACCTAAACCTCCCTTGCTGCAATTTGAGCCCACTGCCTCTTGTCCTATCCTCAGAGGTTAAGAAGAACAATTTTTCTCCCTCCTCCTTGTAACAACCTTTTATGTACTTGAAAACTGTTAACATGTCCCCTCTCAGTCTTCTCTTTTCCAGACTAAATAAACCCTTTTTTTTCAATCTTCCCCTTATAGGTCATGTTTTCTAGACCTTTAATAATTTTTGTTGCTCTTCTCTGGGCCTTCTCCAATTTGTCCACATCCTTCCTGAAATGTGGCGCCCAAAACTGGACACAATACTCCAGCTGAGACTAATCAGTGCAGAGTAGAGCAGAAAAATTCTTCTCATGTGTTGCTTATAATTCTCCTGCTAATACATCCCAGAATGATGTTTGCTTTTTTTGCATCATTGTTACACTGTTGACTCATATTTAGCTTGTGATCCACTCTGTCTCCCAGATTCCTTTCTGCAGTGCTCCTTCCTAGCAGTCATTTCCCATTTTGCATGTGTGCAACTGATTGTTCCTTCCTAAGTGGAGGACTTTGCATTTGTCCTTATTGAATTTCATGCTATTTACTTCAGACCAACAGATACCAAGTGCTTGAAAATGAAGATGATGGAACAGTAGAAGACAAATGGAAATGGGTAAAGGAGAACAGCAATCTAGCAATTAATAAATGCCTCATGAGAAATGCTACATTTTAGTTACGGGTATTTTTAGTGAAAGTCATGGGCAGGTCACGGGCAGTAAACAAAAATTCATGGTCTGTGACCTGTCCATGACTGGTACTATATATCCCTGACTATCTCTTGGGATGAGGGACAGCCTGGGGGGTGGGGGCACTGCAAGTGCTCTGTGGGGGGGGAGGGCAGTCTAGGAGGGGTGGGTGGCAGCCCACGGCCTGGGACCCCCGCTGGTGCTGGGAGGATGGGGGTTGGTGGGGTTGGCAGACTCCCTACCCGGCTCTGCACCTCCCTGGAAGCAGTGACATTCCTCAGCTCCTAGGTGGAGGTGCGGCCACGCAGCTCTGCATGCTGCCTCTTCCCTGAGCGCCGGATCTGCAGCTCCCATTGACTGGGAACCACAGCCAATGGGAGTTGTGGGCGGGGTGCCTGCAGGTGGAGGCAGTATGCAGAGCTTCCTGGCCACGCCTCCCCCTAGGTGCCAAGGGATCTTGCCGCTTCCAGGGAGCCCCCCTGAGGTAAGCGCTGCCCAGAGGCCTCACCCCCTCCTGTGCCCCAACCCCCTGCCCTAAGCCTCCCACCCAAACTCCTGCTGCTGCTTGGGGAGGTGGGGTGGTGGCCCGAGACTGCCCCAGCAGCGGCTGGTGCGGCTGGCCCAGGGGCCACCCAAGCTGCTCAGGAGACCCCCGGGTCAGCCACACTGGCTGCTGCAGAAGTCATGGAGGTCACGGAAAGTCACGGAATCTGTGACCTCTGTGACAAACTCTCAGTCTTACTCATGAGTGCCCTAAAAGGATAATTGTTTTCCATACCACCAACATAGGGTTTTCTATCATGTCAGAAATGAGCTTCCCATTCCCATGAAAAATGGCCTCTTGCATAAGGCAGTTGCCTGCCAGTCACAGTGGGGTTTCCAATTAGATAGAATTGCCTAATTCTAACACTC
This sequence comes from Natator depressus, assembly GCF_965152275.1. Taxonomy (NCBI): domain Eukaryota; kingdom Metazoa; phylum Chordata; order Testudines; family Cheloniidae; genus Natator; species Natator depressus. The sequence continues at coordinate 7,948,376 of NC_134244.1, read as the reverse complement.
CTTGCACTGCTGTTTCAGGCCTTCAGCTGAAAGATGGGAAAATATTGCTTCAGTGTTAAACTTTACACTGTGTACTCACCACCCAGTGTGTGAACTCCCTTCAATCACCAATTCTGCTGAGCCTTCTAAAACCCATACATACGATAAGACCAGATCCAAAGCCTGCTGAAGTCAATGGAAACACTCCCTTTGACCCCAATCAGCTTTGTATAAGGCCCTCAATAGAGTACAACTTTATTTTGCAGAATGTTTTTCATGCAAACACTGTTCCAAAATACTTTAATGTCAAATAATGTTTAAAATGAGATTTGCAGATGATTTCAGATGTTTAAAAGGGAGCTGCAGAGTGGATGAGGTAGAAAAACAAAGGCAGGTGAAGGCTTTCATGTCAACCATGATGGAACAGCTGGGAACGGCTGAGTGGAGTATATGGGTAGGAGAGAGGGTGGGGAAAGCAGTTACCTATGCTTTCAAAAGAAAAACAATCTTTCCTAGTGACAGGCTGTCATGTGCAGTGTGATTCTTGTACCAGTAAGCTCAGACTGTATATGTACAAGATGGTGTGGAATATGTTAGCCTACAGCATTCCTGCACCTGCGGGCAAAGGTTGCTCACAGCAGGTACGTGAGTCCTCTGCAAATAGAAAGATCACCATTAAAAAGAATGAATGCATCTCTGTTTGATCTTTCATGGGAAAAATGCAACCACAGTTATCAATGACCCACCAGTATAACTCACTATGGCAGGACATTATTGTTGTAATTTATTATTTCTATAGTGTTAGCACTGGGGCCCCAGTCAAGGGCCAGGATCCCATTATGCTAGTGGCTGTGCAAACACACAACAAAAAGATGGCCCTTGAAGCACATAGTTTAGTAAGGTTCAAAAGCGTAGACAAATAGAAATACCATTTTCATTCAAAATAAGTAAATTCACATTTACAAATTTGATTAATTCACATGTATAAGGGCATACATTTATCACCAGCTGAAGCTAGGAATAAATACTCACTTATGTTTGTTACTGTGCATCAGGTAGATCAGTGGTGGGCAACCTGCGGCCAGCCCATCAGGGTAATCAGATTGCGGGCCGCGAGACATTTTGCGGACATTGACCATCCATAGGCACCGCCCCCTGCAGCTCCCAGTGGCCGCAGTTCTCTGTCCCCTGCCAATGGGAGCTGTGGGGAGTGGCGGCCAGCAGGTCCCTGCGGCCCCTTCGCCTGCAGGCACCGCTTCCCACCGCTCCCATTGGCTGGGAATGGCGAACCGCGGCCACTGGGAGCTGCGGGGGGTGATGCCTGAGGATGGTCAATGTCAGCAAAATGTCTTGCGGCCCGCAGGTTGCCAACCACTGAGCTAGATGCTTGAGAAGGGTATTATGCCTTACTCTAAATTGCCGAATACAGGTCATCATTGGCTGAGACGATCATAGTAATGGTGGACTTTTGGGGTCTTCCTAGTATTGCGTGTCCTTTTCAGTGAATATATGAGCTGGTCCAAAAAAGTCATCAGTACTGTTATTGCCTGGAAAAGTGGGTTACTGATTAAATGAACATTTTAGTGGAAAGTGTTTTCTTGCATCAGAAGTTTTTGATTTTTTTGGGTCAGAAAGCCCAGTCCTCCCAAACTGAATATTTTCTGCCAAAACCCAAAGTTTATCTTGTTGGGTTTTTGAGAAAAAGTATTGAGTTTGTGTGTTTTGGCTTTTTAATTAAAAGTTAACTTTTTCCTCAGGGAAAATGTTTCTTTTCTGTCCCACTCTAGTGAATAAACAAAGAAGAAGTTAGGAGTAATGTAAGTGCAAGAATACAGCATCCCAGTTACCCAGAACAGACAATGCCAGTCAGGCGAGACTGAGGCCTCCTTTGAAATGAGCAGGAAAAGCATCTGTTCTGCTGAGGGGCATAAGGCTCTCCGTGGCAAGAGACTTTAATAATACCATTATTATTCAGGCAATTATCACCTGCTGGCATGATCTAACACCAGCGCCGCCCTTATCTGCCATGGAAATGGATTACTGTAACATACACGGCCACAAGATCGTTTCGGGGGCTGCAATTTACTAATATCCCCAGCAGTGCCACTGTAGGTTGCATTTAACCTCAAGCCACTAGCATGTGCAATCGCATAAAAAGCACTCACAGGCACATTTGTTCTTTAAAAAATATGTACACCCTACTGGAAAGTCCCTCAGTGTACATGATAACGTATGTCCTTGTGCATAATTTCAGAGTGCAGAGTAGAATTCATGCTTATGAGGCTTCTAATATGCTATTAAGTCAGGTCTGAGCCTGCAAACTCTAGGGTTGTGTGTATAAATTGTGCATTATGGATTATGTTTTTAATGACATATCCTTAGCCTTTTAAGCACAAGCGAGTGTACATTTAACTGTTTGTGTGTGTATGATGGTTTTATGAAGGTAGAGCAGCGGTCCCCAAACTTTTGAGGGTTGCGCCCTCTCCCTACCCGCCTGTGACTCCTGCCCCCCACCCGGGGCTGGGAGTGGGGCCGAAGCTCTGGGATGGGGGGGACGGGGGACGTGGACAGGGGTAAGGGGGCCAAGGCTAGGGCTGCAGTTGGGGGTGGGGCTGGGAATGGAGCCGAGGCCAGTGACCGAGGCTGGGGTGGGGCCAGGAGTGCAGCCCCGCTGAGGCTGTGGATGGGGCCAGGCATGGGAGCCTGGGCTGCAGCTGGGGGTGGGACCGGAGCACAGCTGGGGACAGGGAGAGGCTGGGTGGCACTCCCTCCCTATCCCCCCTGTGGGGGCTGGCCCAGGTGTCTCCCCACACCCTGGATGTTCCTCCATGCCCTCCTGAGAGGGTGCACCCCACAGTCTGGGGACCTCTGAGGTAGAGGATAAGTTATCCCCCACATCACGTTGCTGTAGCTGTCCAAGCATTTCAGTGTAGTTTTATAAAGCCTCCCATTAGGCAGCTCTTCTTTATGGAATGTGGGGCTGCATGTGAAAGATCCTCTTGGTGCCAGGGCATGAGAGAGGCTGATATGCAAGCCACGGTCTCTATGGCAAGAAATCCAGGCTGTATCATGTCACACAGAACAGCTCAGATGCAGAGTGTAACTCCCACTGCTGCCCTGCCACAATCCAGGGGGATACATTTCATTAGTCTGTTCAGAGAGGAGCAAGGCTATTTAGGTCACCAATGCATGCTTGGTGCCTCACAAAAAGAAGTCATTATGGAATCTGATATAATTAACACAGTGCACCAGCTCTTAATGATATTCCATCTGGATATCTGCTAAAAGCACAGGAGCTACAGTTTTAGATAAGCACTTAACTGAATAAAACACTGATTTGAGCTCGACTTTTACAGTATGTCTTACTTAGGGTTCTCCTACCAGCGTCTGATTCAATCAAATATGGGCCATCCCTACACTAGAGTAAGTGAAGGCCTGATCCAAAGTCTATAAGTTCCCACTGACATTACTGGGCTTTGCATCAGGCCCCTGAAGAATAAAAAAAAATCTGTACTTTCATTATTTGTACTTGATCTAACCTATATTTAAGGGAACCTTGTTTTACTTGGAGCCTTATGAGGAATGGGTGGTGTTTGGTTAGAACTTTCTTTCCATCTGTATGTGAATGGTCATTATAAACTATTTTCTTTGTGTCCCCCTTTTTTGCATGCTACTTCCATTTTTATTTCTTCATAAAATTCTTTGTTTTAATACTCATCTCTGTTTGTTTGCTTCCCCTCATAAATTATACTTTCTATTTCATATTTTCTAATCAGCCACGCTGTGGATTCAGGTCAGAATGGGAATCTCGGGCATTTTTAAAAGCTACTTTATGCCGCTCTCCTTGAGTATAAATACACAGATCCTGCAACGCTTTAGGTTACTAATGAAGAGCTGGACCTGAAAAACGGAACAAAAATCAGGCCATTCCATGAAAGTTTCAAATCAACTGAAGCTTATTTAGTTTACATACAATTTTTTTTCTTGGCAGAAGATAGTTGCCATTTGTTCAATTGTTTTCAACCAGGACCCTTGCTGTGAACTCACTCAGGTATCAAGGGAGCTTAAAGAGCCCTTCCACTCCCCTGCACTTTCTACTGGCATCATGGGTTGCACTGTGTATGAGTGGGAGGGTGTGACAGCAGCTGCTGCTGGGCCCTTCCTCCCATCCTATGCAAGGGCAGATAGGCAATGGGAAGAGCCATGGCTGGAGTAGACCTGCATCCCTGTGATTCTCTACTGCTGCAGGCCCCATAAAGGCTATGGCTGTGACAAGCACAACTTAGGGCTGTTCTAAGGCTGCTCTAGCTTGTCTTTTGGCTTCCAGCAGCAGCAAAATCAGGGAGGTACACATAGCCCCCCCTCTGTCCTTGCACCAACCCTAGAGCTGGCACAGGGATAAATCTGGTACAGGCGGAGGTGCGCTTTGAGAGGCAAAGAAAGAGTAAACATTATTTAAGTGACGGATCTTGAAAATCCTGTGCCCCCAACCCTGGAAGTCTTGTTGAAGTTTAGAAGAGTTTTGTCTTGCAGGCACAGGCCATATTTTAGGCTATTTGGTCATTTGTTTGTGTTGCCCTAGGACAACATTGGGCAAAGATTTGTCGTCATTTTAAAAATAATGTTATTCTCTCAGGAATAAGCCCCTTAGAAACTTGAAACAAACCCAGCTGTTTTGTCTTCCAAATTGTTTAGCTTGCATGGGTGGTGCATGCTCATTTGTTATTCTAAGGTTGCTCCTCAGGGCTGGGAATTCTGAGGCGGATATTTTTGAAATGGAAGAAGTACTACTGAAACATTTGTTCTGGGGGACAAAACAAATAAAATATTTGATCAGCTTTACATTTTTTTTTAAAAAGTGGATCAGATTTTGGGTCTTCCAAGCTGGTGTTCCTTTAAGTATTTATTTTATATCCCCACAAGGTACTGAATGGCTGACAAACGAACTAGAAAACAAAGGTACACAGCAAAAGAAGAAAAAAAACAACTATAAAACTAAGAAATATGCAACTTCTAGGAACAGATGTACTTCCAGGTGTTTAATGTATTTACAGGAGGATGAACAGACCTGAGATAGCTGATCTCTATCCTGGCTCTCGGTGACTTGCTGTGTGAGTTTAACCAAGTCACGAAACCAAAATTTTCGAACGTGTCTCCTTATTTTAGGTGCCCACTTTGAGATACTTAGGCATGCTTTTCAGGGGTGCTGAGTGCACTCAGTCCCTTTGACTTCAACTGTTTTTCTCTGGAACATTTTGAATGGACAGCCCAAAACCTTTCTGTGCCTCATTTCCATTTCTCCAGTCTCGGAAATAAGGCTTTCAACACTTACCCACCTTCACAGGGGAGTTGTAAGGATTGGTTGGAAAGTGCTTTGAGATCCTTGGGTTGAAGACTATCAGTGCAAACTATTATCAAAGCTTGGAAAATTTCCCAGACGCCAGTTGGCTGCAGAACTAAAGATTACAAACCAGGGTGGAAAAAAAAATCTGTGCTGCTGAGACTCCAAAGCCGCACACCTCCCCCTTGTTGCCTCCATATTGACAGTCAAGTCTCTAAATCATAGCATCACAGACGAGTAGGGCTGGAAGAGACCTCAGGAGGTCATCTAGTCCAACCCCCTGCCCAAAGCAGGACCAATCCCCAACTAAATCATCCCAGCCAGGGCTTTGTCAAGCAGGGCCTTAAAAACCTCTGAGGATGGAGATTCCCCCACCTCCCTAGGGAACCCATTCCAGTGCTTCACCCCCCTCCTCGTGAAATAGTTTTTCCCTAATATCCCACCGAGATCTCCCCCACTGCAACTTGAGACCACCGCTCCTTGTTCTGTCATCTGCCACCACATCTTGTAAACAACACATCTTTACAACTCACAGGCTTTTGTGAGATCTTCTTTCATTTCCTGGCTTCACTCCGTTTAGCCTCCCTCCTGCCACTCCCCAATGAATCATAATATAGATTTTTCTCTGCCTTGGTTTCAGGGTCCATTTTCTCTTTGTCCCCTCTCTTCTTCCTCCCCATTAGCACGGTCTCCCGACACTGTGTTCTATATTTCCCCCTTTGTCAGGGGTTGGCTGGGAGCCCCGGGCCGGCAGTATGGCTAATGGCGATACTCCGGGGCTTAATGCCTACTGGCAAGGGTTCAAAAAGGCTGCTTTGCCTAGCAGTAATATCGGGGGAAGAGTTGCCTAGAGGCCAGAGTGGGGAGGGAAGGGGAACCCGGGCCCGCCCTACTCCACTGAGTTCCAGCCCAGGGCCCTTCAAAAACAAGGTCCCCTAACACAGGATTCAAGTCCCAATACCCCCAAGTCTGTTCCCTGGGGCTCTTCCTATCCTCGTCCCACTCCCTTCTGCAGCTTCTCCAGGTCGGCTATGGGCACCCTCTCACATCCTTTCTGCTTCATCTCTGGCAGCTCCTCTGCTGGCAAGAGCAAGTCGTTCCCTTCAGTTCCCGCAGTCAGCTGGTAGGAGACTCGACCCCGGCAGCCTGGAGTTCCAGCTGCTTCACACAGCTGCTCTTCTCCTCAGACTGAGCTGAGCTGTTACCTTATGAACGCTCCCTCCACTGGGAGCATGCCCAGCAGGGGTGATGGAGCGTGGCCTCTGGGGCCAAAAATTGCTCGTTAACCCTTGCTTTACCAGTGCAGGGTTGATGTACCCTGTCACACCCTCACATTTCCTATCTTCCCCCCCCAACATATCTCTTTCCCCATAACACATTTCTCTTTTCTGATTTATCCCATTTCCATCTCTTCTCCCCTCCACCTACCCAACAACCGCCTCATAAATATGCCGGCAGACACTGGGCTTGGAGCTCTTACCAGACATCTGTGAACCAGAGCACAAAACCTACTGGCCAAAATCTAATGTGGATAATGGTAGACCCCAGCACGACACAGCAGGGGCAAAACGTGGGAATAAAATCCTGCAGGACCGTCAATACAAAAACTGGCTTAAGCTCTTAGGAGGTTGCGAAACCAATATTCCCAGAAGCAGGAAGCTCACCGAAAAGGGAAGTTCAGTCCCTAACTCACACCATTGTGCTTTGTTCACCTGCCACAATGGTGTAAGCAGAGACTGGTGGATCAGCCTTCACTTTGAATTACCTGCTTTTCCTTGGTTTGCATGTCAAGCACTGTTATTCAAACCACAGTCTTGACAATGAAGTGCACAGAAAGGAACTTGTTGCACCTTAAGCACGTGCCAAGACTTTTCAGTGGGTTCCCAGAGCCAGGACACCAGCAGTAGCAGAGCAGCGAGCTGTGAAGGCACTCGGGTCACTGAGATGCACCGCTTTGCTTTGGCATTCCTAGGCAGGCTTCATGAAGTCAATCGGGAGCTGCACTGGCTGCATATTAATGATCTCTATGTCCAGCACTGGCCCAAGATCCAGCTTTTAATTGGAGTGGGTTTTCTGAGGCTGTATTTGCAGAAGAGGTGGACCAAAACCAGAACCACGTAACCTTCCCTCAAGTTCAAGCTTTGAGGTCTGGAGAGAGTAGGCTGCAAACCAGCTTTAGTTGGGATTTTGTCCTGCAAAACCAAACCCAACAAACCTCCTCCTGCTTTTGCCCATCATTTCTTATTGAAATATACAAAGCAATGCAAAACCAGAAGACAGGTTTCAGAAGAGTTTTTTCTGAACCCTTCCTCATTCTCTTCCCAGAGGTGTGGGTTCAAACAGGCTCTTTGACCAGAGAATTCAGGGTAGGCAGTGCCTGCCCCGCTTTTCAGTGGTCTGTACAAACCTCAGAGTGGAAAGCAAGGACAGGACTGGAAGGCACTCAACCCAGAGAAAGGAGTAACATGCGAGTCAAATCAGCCCCTCCATAGCTCAATCAGACCAACAAGAGTTTGCAAAACTAAAACCCAACCTTGGTTTTGCTTGTCTCTGCATGTCAATTCTGGACACGTGTCATCACCTAAGGCCTCAACAGTCTAACTCCACGTGACTATGTGAACAAAGGTATCACTATCGTGTTCATCCAGCTCAATGCTATTTCATAGCACTGTTGGTGTGAGAGCCTAACCCACTGGTGAACATGGGTTACATGTCTCCCCCTATGCCTGATCCACGCAGGACAGGAGTCTGTTACAGCACCAGCTGGAGAGCCTTGGTTCTTTAGCTCAGACCACAGCGGCTTATGCTTTAGCTCTGCAAGTCCCCAGTTCAATTCCTGGGGAATTGACCAAGATGATGGCAGTCACGTCAGCTCTGGGACCACATGGCCAGGATGTGCATGTGTATCCCCTGCATTCTTTGCAAGCAAGGGTTTTGTAGAGCCAGGGGGTGAATGTAGTCTCCAGATTCAATGGGTGCACTGTGCTAGGGAAGGGATGGGGGCTTAATTAGGGTATGAAGATTGGAGAGGGTCCAACCCTGTGGGGTTACTACCCTCCCTGCAGGAAATGGGGGGAGGCCCAACCCTGGATGCAACTGCAGGCCAGTCCTAGTCCTGCCTCCCACTGATCTCCAGCCTTGTTGCTTGTTGGAGCAGTATCCTCAACCCCACTCCTCTCTCTGGGCTCTTGGCCTGACAAGTTGCCTCATGTCTGGCAGCGATGGGGGGATTCTGGGCCTTGCTGGGGCAGGCAAGTTGCTTTCTCTGCACTGTTGATAGCGGGTGCCAAACCTGAGTGGCATTGAGACCCTATGTGTCAGGTTGCAACCTCACCCATTGCAGGGCAAAACCTGAGTGGCATGGCGTGTTCTGTGGGTGCAGTTCAACCCCCGCAAAAGCTGCCTCTGTGTACAGCTCTCCTTGTGACCCACTGCTCCACCCTGAATATGCATATGAGCAATGAAAAGCAAAATAGTCCATAAATTGTACCCATGAAAGTCTAACAAGCTTAGAGCAAGAGGAAAACTACAGGATCCCCCTTCTTCAGAGTCTAATGATTGCTTAGCCATGCAGCATGGAGATCATTCAGTCTCCAAGCAACTGAGCACAGTTTGCCATGACCCAAATATCCACCCCTGCTTGAAGTCAATAGCATTCCACAGGACGCAAGGGAGGCAAAAGCCAGACCAACAGCTCTGCAAAATTTGGAAGGAAATGATTAAGCACGGAGTGGGCAACCTAAAATATTATCTTTGGATGTTTCTTTTCCACCACAAGAGGCTAGTCACACTATGTGTGTCTAAAATGCTCAGTGCCTACGCCTGATTACAAAATGCAAGTACAGCTGTAGGTTTAATTATTCAGCCAGAATGAATTATGACAGATTAAAGAACAGAGCACAGCCTGCAGTGGGTTCGTGTTAAATAAGAAGAGGTGATCCATACTAGCTAGCTTTTAATTTCTAATCTAGCCCTTCGGTCTTTGCCATTGTTGTTCAAAGTTTCCCATCTAGAGGCGTGAACGCTGTACATCCACATGTACCCAAAATGTCATGCAACATAACCGCTGTTTGCTTTGAAACTGATATTATTCCTCTGTGGTCATGCCTGCAATGAAAACTGTAACTGACTCACCTTCTGCAGTACCTGGCCATCCTGTTTTTCTTGTTCATGGACTCAACTCCGGGGATGCAGTCTGAGGGGTGGTTATAAATCTGGTGCTCACATGATGAGAGGAAACAAATCCAAAGTGGCTCCGTTAGAGATGGAGGCAGAGAAGAGATTAATTTTGACTTTCTCCTCCCCCTGACACTTGCCTTCTCCTTCTCTTCCTCGAATGCATGAGGGACAGAAATAAATAATATCTAGTTCTTATATAGCACTTTTCATCTGGAGCCCTAAGAAATTCACTACCTTTATCCCCATTTACCGGGGGACGAGAGGGGGAAACTGAGGCACAGAGAGAGGAAATGACTAGAGCCCTGTAAACATGCAGCTGTCCGCTTTATATCCACAGACCATGTTTGTGGATCATGAATCGGATGTGGATACAAATTTTGTAGCCGAGAGGGCTCTAGAAATGACTCTCTCAAGGGCACCCAGCATATAATGGAGGTCTCCTAAGTGACCCCTCCCCTCCCCCGGACACGCTGCCTCCATGTAGCCGGCCCCCGCACCTTTCTGAGTTTGTTTACTAGGGCTCAGAGTAACAGCTGTGTTAGTCTGTATTCGCAAAAAGAAAAGGAGTACTTGTGGCACCTTAGAGACTAACCAATTTATTTGAGCATAAGCTTTCGTGAGCTACAGCTCACCGATGAAGTGAGCTGTAGCTCACGAAAGCTTATGCTCAAATAAATTAGTTAGTCTCTAAGGTGCCACAAGTACTCCTTTTCTTTTTACTAGGACTGGTTGACAGGTTTTTTTGCTGGATATTTGGGGGGATGAAATATGTTTTTTGGACTAAACAGAAGTTTTTCTTAAGGTTTCTGGTTGTGTCAATTTTTTACCGAAAAACTCCAAAATAGGCTCTCTAGTTGTCAATAAAAGGAAAAATTCTGCAATTTAAAAAAAAAAAAAAACATGGAATTTCCCCTCCCCCCCCATGGGAAATAAAATACAAACCCTGACCAGCTCTAGCATTTATATTGGTGTTAACCTGGAGTGGTGATCTATTGATGTGAAGGGAGTTAAATTGGTGCAAGGTGAGAAGCAGAAACGTGAAGTAGGAATGGTCTGATTTTGAGGGCATTTTATCTTTTTCTCACACCTTTTCAGAGAGGAAAAACTACTTACATCTATGTCAGGAACCCAGGCCCAGATCTTTAAAGGCATTTAGGCACCTAACTCCCAGTGAAATAATTTCAGTGGGAGTTAGGCACCTTCATACTTTTGAGGCTTTGGGCCCAAGTGCTTACAGTATCCCCACTTAAGAAGCAGCACAGTGCTGTGAGGCTGTTAGTGTCTCCATGTGTTTCAGTGAATGTTAGGACCCTGGTCCTGCCAAGGAGTCTGTGTGGGTCTAGCCCTTTGCAGACATGAGGCCTGGGGGGGTGTGGAGTACATTGCTCACACAGTTTTTCTTTTAATTCAAAATTACTCAGGTGAATTGAGTACCCCGATCAGAGCATGGTGCACTCTACCCCCAGGGCAGGGACATGACTGCACAAGTAGTGACGGTGAAAGCTTCCATTACGCCGTCTTAGCAACGTGCCTAAACCTGGACCTAGACTGGCCCCTTCTAATATTGAGACAGCAGCTGATCTCCCTTATTCAATCCATCCTTGGCTTCTCTGCTCATTCTTTCAAGACTCACTCTGACGATTAGCTTTGAGGTATGAGCATCTGTTGACTACAGCCTAGATAGAGGCCAGCAAACTCATTTTCACATGAACTACTGAATCCTCAGCAAATGGCAGCTTCTTTCGGCCACTATGAAATGCATAAGCATGAGTATGTGAGTGACACGTGTTCTCCAGGGGGTGGTCCACAGGGAGAATAAGATACTCACTAGTACTCGTTCAGGGAGTCCTTTTCAAGTTTATGTGGCAGCAATCTGTGCTTTTACAAGCCACGTTTCCAGACCCAGCTCCCCAGGAGTATGTGTGTGACATGTAGTTGTGGGTGTAGCACATGGATTCATTATAACAACAGACCTGAGCTGCATCTGAAGGGGTGAACAAAACCCATTACACCTCCACTCTGAGCAGCCCAGTGACTTAAAAAAACAAACAAAAAAACCAAAACAAAAACAAACAACCACTTCACAACTCATGGCTTATTAGTAAGGTTAAGATTTTGTCACAGTTATTTTTAGGAAAAGTCAGGGACAGGTCACAGGCTTCCATGAATTTTTGTTTATTGCCTGTGACCTATCCCTGACTTTTACTAAAAATAACTGTGACAAAATGGGCCTGAGGGGAAGATGAGAGCCCGAGCCCTGCTGTAGGAAGAGAAGCGGGGACGGGGGCAGCGCCTGCCGTCGCTGTGGCTGACGGCTCCGAGTTTCCACTGTTGTGTCTCGGAGCTCCGGGTCCTCCCGCCAACCGTGTCGACTGAGAGCTGTGGGGGCCTCTGCCAGCTCCAGCCCTGCTGGGCTGGAGCTGAAGCGGAAAATGTCACGGAGGTCTCGCAGTCACGGAATCTGTGATCTCTGAGACATCATCTTATCCTTACTTATTAGGCCTGGTCTACATTGACACCAATGTCTACGGTACGTGTAGCTACACGGCAGGCTGCGTCCACACTGTGGTGTGTAGCTACATGTGGCAGTGAAAGGCTCTGTCAGGGAGGAGGCAATGGGGAAAGGCTCCCACTGCCTCCCCTCTACCAGAGAGAGACTTTCCGCACTGCTGGAGCCTTTTCCTGTAGCAGAGAAGGTTCCAGCAGCGACGAGACAATAGGACACTACACTGCTAAAAACAGGAGTGGAGACAGGGAGGCACTGCTTGGGCGTGTAGAGAACTGGGTTGGGTACTTACCCTAAAGTTCTGGAGTATCTTTACTCTCCTAACCGGTGCCCCACTGTCTACACTGCTATTTATACCACTGAAAGGGTGTGTGCAGTGTATGTACTGTACACATCACCATAATTGTAGACATAGCCTTAGACATGTGACTCGTACTGGGAATCACTTTTATTTAGAAATAATTTGATTAACATAGTTTGTGCTGTGTCCTTCTTCTCCATTTTTTACTACTCTTGTACTTAATTAGGAGTTCATCTGTTCCTGCTTATTTCCCACCTTACAATTTTCCATACTATTAGTTGTTTGCTGAAGAAATGATCAGGACATCTCAAAATCAGTGGACTATAATTTCACATATACGATGAACAGTCGCACCAGCTGTAATTTAAGATTCAGATATCTTCCAGGAAGTATTCCCAGAAGTTTGGATTAAAATAAAATCAATAACAAATTCCCCTAGAAACATTACATAAAAACCAGATTATTTCTAAAGAAGATGGTCCCAAGGGTGGTAGATGCTGTACTCTTTGTAGAAGGGACCTCATGTGATCGGATGTTAATATATGTTTGATTTTAAAACTACCTAGTAAAATCACAGTAGAAGGGGATTCCAGCAGGGATGCAACCGAGTCAACTCTAGTCTTTCTACACTTTAGAGTCATCATGGACTGTGGACTGCATAACTTGCAGATTGATACCGAGCCATTCACTTCTCTATGACAATGGCAGGGCAGGTATAAATTCCAAGGGTGAAATTCTGATCCCATTGAAGTCAATGGCAAAACTCCTTTTAACATCAAAAAAGGGCCAAGATTTCACCCTTAGGCTACCAGGCCACAACAGCTCAGCCACTGAGAAACCCATGTGACAGAAGAGAGAATTTTGGGCCAGATTCTCAGATGGAATATACTGCACTAGCTCTAGTGAAGTCAGTTGACCCTTCCTACTCCACTGTCTAAAATGTGGGAGTCCAGGAGAAATATTTCCTCATGTTTTCAGAAATAAACATTTTTTCATGAAAAAGCAATGAAGAAAAATGAGGTCTGCATCCTAGGAGGAAGGAAAACACCAGCTGAGATAGCATTATACTATTCAGCCTGGCAAAACAGCCTTACACAATTACCAGCCAAGGAACAAAATCTACTAGCATGACATAGCAGAATACAATCTGGTTAGGATTTTTCATTACTTTTACTTACCTGTCCAAAAAGTGAACTCACTCACGGCAAGGAGAATTGTGCAAAGATGTGCTATGAAACAGCCTGGCCCAAATAAAAAAAAAAAATAGACAATAATGACAAATGGACACAGGGACAAATGCAGATAGGCAAGTTGGTGGAGCCCCATCATGGGCACGTCCTTTATGTTTCATACCAGTATCTACAGCTTTCAGATACCCAGGGTTTCTGGCTTTCACGCTTTGGTAACATTTTTATAGCTTGTCATGCCAAATAAGGCATAACTGAATAGAACTCAGTCCAGCCTGGGCTGGTGACCAGTGAACATTGTTACTCTTACAGTGGGCTTGGCAGCCCACGCTGAATGAACTGGTGGTCTCAGTCCGGTGGACGACTGTCCATTCTATTTAAAAAACCACCACCACAATTAGCAGTCAGAGAGGCCAAGGACTGAATGGATATTTCATTCCTCCCTCAACCTGAAAGATGGTCTCTCAGGACTAAGGTCAACACTTCCGTGAGGTGATGCAAGGCAGCTTGAACACCTGCACCTGCTCTGAGGGTCCGACATCTTTCATCTCCATGCTGTTAATGGCTCACTAAAGTCATGAAGGGACAAATCCCACCTGAGTCAAGAGCAAAACTCCAAAATGATGTCGAAGGCAGCAGGAACTAACCGAAAGTGTGGGAGAAGGAAAAGAGTAAGAAAATTGAGCCAATCCTCCTGAACTGAGAACTTGGATGGAGAGAACAAACCAGTTAGCCATCTTCATATTGTGTAGTTATTGGTTTTGCAGGGAAAGGCAAGGGAGTTTCCAGGACCTACTTGGAATCCAAGGGCTGCTTTACACACTTGGAAGGAGGAATGCAGCACCTAATGTCTGTTCCTCTAAATAAATCAGTACAAGTTTGTCTTAAAAAACCCCCGAGTCCGTTCCTTCCATTTGTAAATTACTTTAATTTAAATATTTTGAGGTTAACAAAATACCCTTTGAATCAGACATGCCCCCAAAATACAAAACAGAAACAGAACCTCCTCATAGAGGGTAACCCCCCCACCCCTTCTTTTCTACACTGGAGTTTATGGACTGTGAGCTGGCTGCCCTCCAGGGTCTGACACAAGGTCTGGAGTGCGGAGAGCAGCTGGAATTCATTTTCTTCCTTCAAATCAATGCACTCTCATATGAAGCTGCGTTTTGGCATCTCTGTCTAAGAGAAAGTTCAGTGCAAAAGAAACTAACCCCAGCTGGGTTTCTTTCCAACCCAGTGCTCACTGAGCAAAAAAAAAAAAAAAAAAGCCCTTCCCCCTGCCCCCACACATACATCGACTGTACCAAACAAAGGGTCATTCACGGCTGCTAGAAATGGGTCACATGAAGAAATGTTTGCAGATAAAACCAACACTTTAAACCCCCCCGCCCCACACACACTTTTTAAAATAAACACCAAGGAGCCGGGGATTGTTGACCGAGAGTCCTGGTCCTGGATATTCCCTCCTCCTCGCCACGCTTGCAATCCACTCGGCACCGCACGCAAACCAGGCCAAGCTCCAGCAGTTTGGCTGCCGCTCAAGTATGTCAGCAAGTCCAACACCTCCCCCTCCCCCCCCGGCAAGTTCCTCGGCGTAAGGTCCACTGTTAGAAGCATTACGGTGCAGTTAGGTGGTACAGTGTGTCTTGCTAGTACTTTTTAAATTCACATTAGGTCAGGCGGGGGTGCCAAGAGCCCCCGGGTCACAAAATCACACACTGCAGTTTGTGGGAGCCAGTCGCTCTGTCTCCTCGCCATTTGGTCTTCTTCTTCTTCTTCTGGCTTTTCTCTGGGATCTGTTGCCTGTTTGGAGGAAAGAAAGAAGCAAACCCAGTGAACTATCCATACTGTTTAGGCTAGGGGCAGATAGACAAGTATCTCTTGAGCCCTAAGAATCAGTCAGAAGAGACCCCTGGGGTGAAATGGCTATCCCCACTCATTGACCCCTATGGCAGGTGAACCTCTCCTCTTCCCTCCTGCACAAAGAGATACGGGACCAAAACAAAGAAAGAACAAAGGGATGTGACTCCGTCGGTGAGAATTTAAATAGCCTGGCACAGCTCCTACTCACACTGCCATGGAGTGAGAGAGACACACACTAGAGTTCAGGAACAAACTGTTTTTCCTGGGCTCAGACCAGCAGGCGCTGCATTTATCCAGGGCGCTCGTACCGTGTTTCTGGCCAGTTTCTTAGATTGCTAGTTCTCTGAGATGGGGACAGTGTCCTCCTGGGTGCATGAGCAGCTCTGAACCCATCAAAGGCCCTCCTGGTATTCGATAATAGTAATAATTCACCAGATCACTGCCAGCTGCCCCATTAGAGTCAAGGAGCTGAAGTTAATGAAGTTAGGAATGAAGAATAGCCATCCATCTGGGATGGGGGAAGGGAAGCCTCTGCAGCAGCAGCAGCTGCTAGGAAGAAGGAAGGACAGTATTGTGACTACAGCAAAGGTTACAAAAAGGGGCTAGGGTAACGTTGCCATGGCAGTGGATTGCAGAGACACATTTCAGAGGAGTATCAGAGGGGTAGCCATGTTAGTCAGAGGAGATTTGCTATTCTCACCCCTTCTGCTAGAGGGAGCGTGACCTCTACTCACCCTGCCCCCATCAGATGATCTACCATGGTAAGTGGCTAGCCAGTTTTCAAGGGGTAGGGGAGAGGAACATGCACAACATATTAATGCTAATGGGAGTTATAAGGTCTGAAGTGAGAAGGCAATATACTGTGTCCTGGTTAAAATACAACCCTTCCCTCTCTCCCCAATGTCAGGCTGGGCCCAGTCATCTGGTAAATATGGTTACCCTAGTGTTCGGACATGCTGCATTATAGCTTACTCAGCCACCAGGGAAACTGAGTTCTGAGCAAGGGACTACAGAGAAACAGAAATCAGGGGAGAACTAAAGCCTGTTAAAACAACGAGGAGTCCGGTGCTACCTTAAAGACTAACCAATTTATATGGGCATAAGCTTTCGTGGGTAAAAACCCCACTTCTTCAGATGCCTCTTAAGGAGTGTTTTTCTACCCACAAAAGCTTATGCCCAAATAAATCTTAGTCTTTAAGGTGCCACCGGACTCCTTGTTGTTTTTGTGAATACAGACTAACAGGGCTACCCCTCTGATACTTAAAGCCTGTTAAAGATTTACATCTGGCTGGAATTTCTCCCAGGTCAAATGAATTGATTTGGAATCAATTAGCGTTGGGTGTTTTCAAACCTGCTGTTCAAATGGGTTCTGCCCTGTGCTGCTAAATAAAACATTTTCCAATCTAAAGTGCTGAGTGGTTCAGAAGGAGAAAGTGCTCTGGGTCATTGCCAGACACCAGCCCTGAGGAGGACACTCCAGGCAGCATGAAATCAAAGCAATCAGAAATGCACAGCTGGGATTCCCTCGCAACTGTCTTCCACTGCAGCCCTCAATCACCTCAGTCAGCAACTTCTGTGGGTGTTGGATGAGCAATATCTTTAATGCTACTGCAGTTCCATTCAATTTACACTTCTGTGTCACTGAGGGCCTCCCAAATGCTCTAGGTTACAAGCTATCCAGAGTCACGTCATTTAGAAAAGGGGACTGGCTGCTACGCACAGGGCCAGATCCTCAGCTACTATAAATGGACATAGCTCCATCAACCACGAGATACTTTTCCCTTACACTAACTGCAGTGGAGCTACCAGTTTACACCAGCTGAAGATCTGGCCCAGAGTTGCAGAATAAACAGGAGAAAGGAAGGCTGTGTAGTTAAACGCAGGATTAGGAGTCAGGAGACTTGGGTTTGATTCCACAGACCGTGTGTCTTCTTGGCAACTCACAAAGGTCCGAACCATAGTCTCAGGAACAAATCAAATCTGTGTGTTGGGGATCTACCTTAACCACCTCCTCAGCTGGTTATGAGCTGAGCGCTGAACAGAAAGGATAAGCTAGCCACACCAGATACGGGACACAGTCAGTGTTGTGGGAGCCCAACTCTTGTGATTTGATCACGAGCCTTGAGATATTTGGTGTCTTTTTTCAAAGCCCCAGCTCCGGGAGTCCTGTTACTTATGTGAGAATCTTAGCTTTGATTTGTTTTTAAAAATGCTACTAGCCCTTATGGTTGCAGAGAAAAGCATAAAAATGAGACCCTGAAGGGCTCAAAGACTAGAAAGCCTAAAGCTCCCCCCAAAAAACAAACAAACAAAAAAAAAAAAAACTACACCCCAAAACAAAATTCAGCCGATCTTATAATGTGTAGAGCCTGATTCATGATTTTGGAATGCTTGGGGTTGCCAATACTGCATAGCTAAAGATAACTGATTGGTCCTTGACTTCCTCCCCTCACCCCCAACCACAGTCTATTGAGATAAAATTTTGAAAGACATGTTTAGTGAGTTCTTTCTAGACAGTTAACTCTTCAGAGAACTGACCAGACCCAAATCTATTGTTTAGAAGTATGATTAGGAAGCAAGGTAACATTAGCAGCATTATACAAAGCTGATTTCTGGAAGATGATCCCAGAGACAGAGAATTACCCCCTGCCCTGTGTTACAGTGGAAGAATGCTCCATGGCAAATTTACAGCGGAACGGAGGGAAGCTCAGGAAGATCCTGACAGACCTACTGACCAGTTAGATGCTGGTACCACCAACTACATGGACTGCCCCAGGCTCCTTCCAGCCAATCCCAGCACTTGTAAGAAAAATTGGGAATCAACCAAATGCAGCTCTACTCAGAAGGAGCACAACCGTTGGCCACCAGTTGCCATGGTATCCATCAGAGTATGGCTCATGCCCCAGGTCCTGTCAAGAGCTAGCCCCTTATGTTTGTGAAGCAATTTGGAGATAGGTGCAAAGTATTAGGAAGTTTTAAATGACATTTTCCTGACTACAGGTGAGCTAACAATTTGTGACAAAAAACGTAACAGATGATTTTATCCTATTTCTGATTGTGGCTAACCCTTGATTGTCTTTCAACAGTCTTCTCAAAACAGTTCAGCAAAATGTAGTTAGTTTCGATTGGCCAGCTAAGTCATGTGGCATCATTTCTGTTCTTTAACTGAATGAATGCACATGGTTTTTATTTTTGTTTTGTTTTTTTTTTTTATACTGAAGGCAACAAGGCTGATCAGGTGTCTAATTTGGCTGGTGGAACCTTTATAACAGCTGCTGATGCACACGAAGGAAAGAACCCAGACATGACTGTAAGGCCCTGGGGTCCATTTGGAGGGGTGGCACATACAGAATATATATTTTTAAATTTAATTTGTTAACTGAGAACATTTGACCTGGAGTCACTGAGAATCAACAAACAGGGAGAGCCACCATACTAATTATAGGTTTCAGAGTAGCAGCCGTGTTAGTCTGTATTCGCAAAAAGAAAAGGAGTATTTGTGGCACCTTAGAGACTAACAAAATAAATTCGTTAGTCTCTAAGGTGCCACAAATACTCCTCTTCTTCATACCAATTATAGTGATTTTTCAGAATAGCATTGGATAGCGATAAGAGCTCAATATAATAAATACTAATGACTGGCCTACTAATTACAAGGTACAGAATAGTTCAGAAACATCCAGGGACATTGCCAACTTGTATCTGTAACTCTTCAATAATTTTCCGCCCACAACCTCCTTCTGCCAGCTTGAGATGATTTTGGAAGAGTGGGTAGTACCATCTGCTTTCGATGGACGCTGACTCGAAGCTGTGGTAAGATAAACACTAACAGAGAGGCACCTGTGTATAAATGCCTAACAAGTTTCATTGCTGGGGAAGCCAATTCTTCCACCTCATATGGAAAAACTATAGCTTCACCTGATAGCATTAGTTATTAACCTAATAGCTTTCTTTGACAGGGTAACAAGCCTTGTGGTTATGGGCGTGGGTGGGAAGAGGTAGATGTGGTTTATCTTGACTTTAGTAAGGCTTTTGATATTGTCTCGCATGACCTTCTCATAAACAAACTTTGGAAATACAATCTAGATGGAGCTACTATAACGTGGGTGCATAACTCGTTGGAAAACTGTGAACCATTGATAGCTACTCACTGGTTACAATCAACCTGGAAGGGCATATCAAGTGGGGTCCTACAGGGATCAGTTCTGGGTCCAGTTCTGTTTGATACCTTCATCAATGATTTAGATAACGGCATAGACAGTACACTTATAAAGTTTGTGAATGATACCAGACTGGGAGGGGTTGTGAGTGCTTTGGAGGATAGGATTAAAATTCAAAATCATCTGGACAAAAACTGTAGAAATGGCCTGAAGTTGATAGGATGAAATTCAGTAAGGACAAATGCAAAGTCCTCCACTTAGGAAGGAACAATCAGTTGCATGCATACAAAATGGGAAATGACTGCCTAGGAAGAAGTACTGTGGAAAGGGATCTGGGGGTCAGAGTGGATCACAAGCTAAAAATAGCAATCATCATTCTAGGATGTATTATCAGCAGTGCTGTAAGACACAAGAAGGAATTTTTCTGCTCTACTCTGCACTGATTAGGCCTCAGCTGAAGTATTGTGTTCAGTTTTGAGCACCACATTTCAGGAAAGATGTGGACAAATTGGAGAAGGTCCAGAGAAGAGCAAACAACATGAGTAAAGGTCTGGAAAATATGACCTATGAGGAAAAACTGAAAAAAATGGGTTTATTTAATCTGGAGAAGAGACAATTGAGAAGGGACTTCATAACAGTTTTCAAATACATAAAAAGTTGTTACAAGGAGGAGGGAGAAAAATTGTTCTCCTGAATCTCTGAGGATAGGACAAGAAGCAATGGACTTAAAAGTGCAGCAAGGGCAGTTGAGGTTGGACATAAGAAAAAACTTCCTAGCGGTCAGGCTGGTTAAGCACTGGAATAAATTACCTAGGGAAGTTGTGAAATCTCCATCACTGGAGATTTTGAAGAGCAAGTTTGACAAACACCTGTCAGGAAAATGTCTACACAATACTTCGTTCTTCCTTGAATGCAGGGGACTGGACTAGATGACCTCTTGAGGTCCCTTCCAGTTCTACGATTCTATGATTATAGAAGAAATCTGTTTGCAGCAATACAGGTCACTGAAGTGGAAAAAAACAACATTCAAACCTAAGGCCTTTAAAGATTCTGCAGGTGGCACAATTGGTGTCATAAAAAGAAGACAGAGACCAAATATTTTCCCGAAGTTATAAGTGTTGGAGGGGGAAAAACATGAACAGGTTCATATTCTAGATTGAGCAATTGGAGAACTGGGGTGAAATCCTGGGCAAAATTCCATTAATGTCAGCAGGGCCAGGATTTCACCCAGAGAGTGAAACTGATTTGCCAAAGGCTGCGGACGAAGTTAGTGGCAAGGCTAGAAACAAAGCCCTACTCTCCAAGATGGAAGACACATGGCGTATCCAGTAGACCACAGTGTTTCTCATACAAATTGGCTTACGTTTCACTACTTAGTGGGTAGAAAAAGTGAAATGTCACCTTCAGATTAGAAAATAGCCAATTCCTTCAAGTTTTGGCCACAAGAAAACAGCCAGACATTGTAATCAAAATGACAGTGTAATGGAAATCCAAACAGTGCCATCCTCATTCACAGACTTACACTGATTCAGAAAGTCAGCAGACAAAAGCGAGGTGGAAATAGCTTCAAGACTCTTCTGTACAATACAATAGTTTAACTGTCTCTCCAGTAATTTTGCTCAGCAAATGCCAGATGCTGTTATCTGTATCGTGTTTTGGACTACACATGAAAAGGGTGCCTTAGCCACTCATGACAGTTCAAGGTCTCCCTGCGCTTATCTTAGAATAGGTGCATTCTTACCAAAATCCTAGTGTTTTTGTCCTTTTGTGATTAAATTCTGCCAAATGAAAATTCTTTCTGGAGTTTCGGTTGGGTTACTCACCTCCCCTACTTAAAAAGCTGCTGTGTGACATGCATGTGTGCTGCCAAACAGAAACAAACACCCCAAAGCTCCCTGCTCCTTGCCACAACAAAAGGTGGCTGCATTTCAGTGATGGGGATTCTTTTTATACACACACACACGTATACATACATACATATATATTTTACACACACACACACACACACACCCTGTATTTTTATATTACAGCCCTCATGAGGTCAACTGAAACCAATGATATACACAAATAAGGACTTCTGGGGTCAGATTCCAGTGGATTAGGTCATATACAGGACTAAATGCTGCTTGCAGACCAGTTAGTCCATAACTCTGGTGTTTGTAACTTTGAGGTTCCACTGTAATATTATTCAGTTCACTGTCTAAAGTACTTTGGAGTACTGCCCTATAAGAAATGCTATGTATTAAATACAATGGGATCCCGGTTATCTAATCTAACTGGGACCGGGGCCAGATCAGAGAACCAAAAATCCAGATAAACTGGAGAACGGGCGGCAGGGCGCTGACTGTCAGCCCTGGGAGGCTGGGGCTCCTGCTGTTAACCTCGTTTAAATGGGGTTCTACTTTATATTACTTCCAACACAGAGAAAGTTTTAATTTTGAAGTCACATCCGCAACTGGGTGAAACATGTAGTGGAGTTATGGAAATCAAAAGTTTCAGAACCTTAAAACAATAAGGACACCTGGGAAAACCATGAGCAAATTTTCAAAGACAGGTGTGAGCCACACTCAAAAGATTACTGGCATCAAAACAGAGGTCACAGTTAAGGATGTCCGGATGTGACCCAGGATGTATGTGGAAAACTGGGTAGGGGAAATGGACAGGATGTCTGTGAGTGTCTGCGGAAGAAGGTTATATATGTAGATATACGGTTTTACATTTTATTTTCTGATTTTTATGGATTTGAGCTTTGCTCTGGTGTTCCATCTGATTTTCAGGAACACAGTATAACACCAGATTTATCGTTAGCGTAAATTGGTATAACTTCATGGACTTCAATGGAGTTATGCTGATTTACATTAGCAGAAGATCTGGCCCACAGTTTTTGTACTCCAATATCGCCTGTTATTATTGATCACTAATGTAGTATCTGGATGTACTGCAGGTGAATCCACTATATTTGAAATTTTTTACGTGCAGTTAGATCTCACAATGTTGAGCACGGACAATGAAGATTTTATACCTTAAAAGAGAACTACATTTTGATAGTTGTGTGCAGGTATGGAACAAGCAGCCCTAATAAAGAATAAAAGAGCAGGCTCTTGGTTCCATGTGTTCCAATGATTCATGAGTCTTCTGTCAATGGAGGTTAATAGATGGCTGAGTAAAGTGTTTTATGGCTCACCTGATTACTCTAACAAGATCATGGAAGGCTTTATCAACATTCAGAGGTGGGTCCTTGGCACTAGTTTCTATGTATGGGATCTGAAAGACAAAAGCCCAGCATAATAAATACTAGTAACATCTTACATGTGGACAATGAACCTATCTCAAGTGACAACCCAAGGGACGAGAGAAAAATGGATGCAAAACAGAGGGTTGTCCTATAATGACTAACGCAGAAGGACTGTACTGAATATATTTGGGGACACTTTCAGGTAGTCTCTTAGAGCAATAGACTGTTTAATAAGGGTGTTCTCAACCATGGAATTAATAGTACAGCATCGTTCATCTTGAGATATCTCAAAGCCCTTTGCTAAC
Organism: Natator depressus; assembly: GCF_965152275.1. Classification (NCBI taxonomy): domain Eukaryota; kingdom Metazoa; phylum Chordata; order Testudines; family Cheloniidae; genus Natator; species Natator depressus. The sequence continues at coordinate 7,925,320 of NC_134244.1, read as the reverse complement.
AAAGTAGTCTAAACCACTATGGGTGAAATCCTTGCCCCATTGAAGTCAATGGGAGTTTTGCCGTTGGTTTTAATGGAGCCAAGATTTCACCTTACAACAACGTACAGCTGTGCTACACTGGAGGTTGGGGCACAAAGTGAAGGTTATATCCAAATGAAACTGCCAGGAGAAAGGCAGGTAAGTGAAATGTTGCCATGACATCAAGGTTAATTCGCAGAAAGGACACAAAAACACTTACCAAAGATCACCCCATCCTGTAAAATGTGCAACATACAAAACAGCTGGAAACATAAAGTTCCAGATTTGGGGGGAGTAACTGCAGAGTTATTAGGAGAGATGTTCATTTTCCCTGAGATGTACTTGAGGACATGAAGACCATACAAACAAAACGAAACTATTTACCATGCCTGCCAGAAGTTTGTTGGAGATTGCTGAAAAACTAACACCTGCCAAAAATTCCTTCCTTGCTACACTGCATTTTAAGGTTCTTGAATGGTGATTTCTACAGGTACCTTTCCGACTTTGAAAAACTTCTGTTCGGGTGACAGAGAAGGTCATTTTCTATTGGCAGCCAAATGGACTTTTGTGGTCACTTGTAGCATACATACCCAGCAAAGAGCCATATCTGTAACCCTGGCTTCTGACAGCGCATGTGAAAATTCTGCATTTGCACATATAGCACCTTCCACACCCCTGAAACTGAGCACAACTCAGGAGCTATGTGTTGTGTTCTTGTTTAGGTTGACTGGCTCTCTGCTCTTCCACAAAAGCTTCTTTACGGGGTGGGAATAAATATACGCAGAATGATTTTATGTTATCTTTAGAAGTCCAGTGGGATGCGGCAAGTTCCATTAAGTCTTTTCCATGACTGTGGGCATTTAGAAGCGATTAACCTAGTGTAATGGTGATTATAATCTTACTTGGGAGCCAAACTGCAGTATGGATAGCAGGGAACTGAGATATTGGGTCTGATTTATATGGGTTTTACACTCATGTAATTCCATCATCATCATCAACGGACTTACTCCTGATTGACAACAGTCCGAGATCAGAATCAGGCCTGGTGTATCTACTAACAACCTTTTCTGCATTTTCATTTGAAGAGTGCATTCTGTCCATCTTACATGCACATTCCACCCACCTGCAAATAACTTGCATTACATGACTTTATGATCATGTGTGCAGTGTAGCTGCAGCCATGCGGGTCCCAAGGTATTAGAGAGGTTAGGTGGGTGGGTGAGGTAATATCTTTTATTGTACCAACTTCTGCTGGTGTGAGACCAGCTTTTGAGAAGCTGGGGGAAGGGCGGGGGGGTTTCCTTTTCCATACCTGAAGAGCTCGTCTCTCTCACCAACAGTAATTGGTCCAATAAAAGATATCACCTCACCCACCTTATCTCTCTAATGACTATGATCATCATAGCTCGGCTGTAGTATGCTGCAAAGAATTGGCCCCGCTGGAAGTAACCTCTCTATATACTACTTTCTTTGCCTTTTATTTGAAAATGTAATTGCAAGTGTTTAATTATAAGAGAAGTGATCCAATTAAACTCCAAATGCGGAATGAATCCCATTCTGAATGCCTGTAATGAAACTTAAAAGCAGTGCAACTGCCAAAACAACATGCAAACAAAGAAACACCCACAAACTTACATTATGTTTAGTTGCCATTTCTCTTCCTTGTTCCCGAGTGATTTTCCGCAAATGCATTAGATCAACTTTGTTGGCCACCAATATCATTGGAAAAGACTCTCTGCAAGAAAGCAATATGAGGAGACTTTCAGTGTAAAGTGTTCAGTGAAAGCTTCCTTTTCAAAGACTACCACCGTCTTGCATTTTCAGCTAGAAAGACGCAGCATGTAGGCATTTAGCACCATAGTTATAATCAGGCTCAGAAGGATTAGATTTTTATTGGTAAATGTTGGTAAACATCGATTTCACTGTACACACACAAACTGATGAAAAACACTTTCTTTCTTTGTTTATCTGTATATTTTGATTATCAATGAAAAATGCTGCCTCAGAATTTAGTAGAGCCAAAATCCAGAGATTTAGACTTTTGGATTACGCTTGTAACAAATGGACTAGTGAATGAATAGTGAAAACAGGTATGATTTGTTGATTTAAGAATATTTACTTTGTATATTTTGACATGTGATATTGACAATTTGTGTTAACAGTTTAGAAAGCTTTAACTTTTTGAATCTCAACGTCTACGGTCATTTAATAATTATCAGCCCCCTCCCCTAATTTCCTGCAACTGTGAAAACTGAAAATCAATTAAAAATGGGGGAAAAATGCTTAAAACCCAGAATTTCATGGAATTGTGAAAATTGATAAAAATCTAAAAAAAGCTTAACAATAAACATCAATATTACCTTTTGAAATTATAAAAAATAAAAATCAAATTCTTCCAAGCCTAGTTATAATTGCAAGCAGGATCAAGCAATCACACATTATCACAGAAGCAGGACTCAGATATCTATTTATACATTACCTAGGCAAGATATTTGCCTTGGTAGCTGGCACATTAAATTTGTACACAAACAGTTGATGTGCCTGCAAGTGATCAAAGCTGCTGTTTTCTTATAGTTTAAGAATAAGCTCCACCATGATCCAATATTCCTATCAGTTACACAACTTCAGTACTTAACTAATATTGGTCCATATGCATAGAAGAAAATTAGTGTAGGCATCCAAAGACATTGTGATCAAGAGAAAATGGGCAGATTTCCAACATTTCTGGTTATGGCTTCTGATAAGTTTCATTCAAGCCAGGTCTCAGAACTATGCTCGCAAATGAGAACTGAGGGAAATGATGCAGTGTCCATATGGTAACATTATTTTGGGGGGGGGGGACAGAGGAACATACTGGGAATATTTTCATGGCGGACAACAAGTTGGTTTCGATACACACTTATTGCGAGGTACCAAAAATATCCTGAAGGCCTATTTGGAATATTCCCTATTCAGGAGCTGGTGGACTAAAAGAACAATACTATTACCTAGTGCCTCCTGCCTCTAAAAATACAAGGGAATGAACTACTATCCTTAAGTATCAAAAATTGCCTAACTTTACAATAATTGCTCTAAGTAAGAGTCTACAGATACTTAACTGTAGAGCGGTAGGTTTGTCATGTCCATGCCTTCTATGACAAAAACTGGGCTAAATCCTGACCTAGTGTAAATCAGCACAGGTCCACTGAGGTCAATGGAACTATGCCAGTTTACACCAACTGAGGATCTGGCCATAAGTCTTTTAGGTCCCGCCCCCCAAAACAATCATGATTTGTCATTAAGGGTAGTATTCTACTGAGCAAGATTCTCCCACGAATTTTTACTCACCAGACTCTATGTACGTCCAACGGACTGGAGTAGTGAATGGAGTTTAACTAGTTTTGAAACTACTAAATAAGATTAAATGGTTTTTACTATTTTATTGTAAAACAATTGATTTTCCCCAACTCTATTTCTTCCGGGGAAAAAAAAAATACAAAAAAAATATATATCATGGGCCAGCATTTTTTCCTTTACTTTCTAAAATGATGATTTCTATATTTTTTGCAATGACAGAGCCATAATATTTGCCATGACAAGTAGCAAGCCTTACTTATTTGTGTAAAACTTTTGACTGGAATTACTTTAAGTTCAAATGATTTTTCTGTCTCCATGTCTTTTTTTCACTGAGACAGAGAAGGACTTGGTCTTTTCTCTGACATACTGCTTCATAACTGTGGCTGGAGATAAACTGAACACAGGTTTTTGAATTTCCATTTATTCTTACAGTTAATTATGATAATATGGATTTAATTTAAATGTCTAAGCAATAATGTATCTTGATTCTATGTCTATTCTGGGGTAAATGCTTTGCTCTCTTCAATGATCCATTCTTCTCTGGTTGGCAGCACAGTGGTAGAAACAGACTAAATTTGGACAGTATGTAATTTGCCTTGTTTACGTCAGAAATAAAACTCTGGTCATTGTTCCCTGTAGTGAGTTGTATGATTGCTAGCTGAACAGGACAAATGAAGCTATTGACTTCACAATGGTTAAATGTACTGAAAAAAGCACGGCCTTTTAAACAACTCTTCCAAAGAAGGAAACCTCTTGGATTTCAAATATCCAGAAATAAATGCTTAAGGGGGACATATGACTGTTAAGATGAAAACACAGCCAGATTCTGGTCTCAGTTACACTGGTATGAATCTGGAGTAACTACTGAACTCAGTTCAGAATTCAGTGCCATGTAGAACGAAAAAGTCTTTATCCAGGCTGCTAATAGAGCATTGGCTAATTAAAATGATTCCAGTTCTTAAATAAGCTAAATTTACTTTTTATCATTTGAACTGTTTGTTTACTTTATGCGCGTCACGCAGCTTGAGCTGGAAAAGGAGAACATTTTTCTTTCTAGTCAATTTCACTTCCCAGTTCTCATACACAAGCTGCTGTGTTTGGGTTAACAACACTGCTGAAGGTGGGGTGGGGGGAGAGGAAAGTTTCATATCAAAACCAAAAGGGCGACCCATTTTTATTGAATTTAATTAGATAAAACACATGTCTATTCATAATAGGTTACAGAACACTGTTTTGTCCTCTCTCAGCTTACAAAGACTTCATTGTCGACCTAGCTTAGGCTCAGGATTTAAGGGAATGTGGTAGATATGGAGAAAATCCCACTTCTATATCTAGGAGGCAAATAAAATGATTGCTATTTATGTTCATCTAGATGCAGTAAAAGGGTAGCTTTTCCTTCATTTCCCACTCTTGTGGGCTTTGTGTTGGACACTTCACTGGAAAAGCATTCCTGCAGTAATCCTCTCATGATATGAGTCCACCCCTCCTTTTGGGGAGTTCTTCACAGCTGAAAAGCCCCCAACAAGGATGGACTCCTGTGGCAACTTCTCTTGATTAAAAAAAAATTATGAATGGAAAAATTAAGTGCTTTAAAGCTGCAAGGATGCATGATCTAGATTCACACTGCACCCAGTGAAAATGGAAAACACTTATGTGGTAGGATGGAGAAGAGTGAATTATTAACAAGATAAAAAGATCCTGTGAGCTTCCTCTTTGATCTTTCTGGAGTATTGGCTGACCACTGGTTTAGAGCTCTAATATTGCCTTCTCTCTTTTATTCACAAATGTTAGACAACTGAACTATCCACCCCATGTAAATCTTCCATTAACCATTCATTCCCAGACACCTAAATGCAAGTACACAGAGATGCTGTTCATTGAATAATAAATAAATAAATAAATAATACCACCTAGCTCTCAGCGCTTTCTATCTATAGATCTCAAAGCACTTGGCAAAGGAGGGTAAGTGACTTTACCCCATTTTACGGATCTGGAAACTGAGGCACAGAGTGGGGAAGTGACTTGCCCATGGTCACTCAGCATGGTCACTCAGTGGCAGAGCTAATACTAGAACCCAGATCTCCTGGGTCCCAGTGCAGTGCTCTACTTGCTGGATCATAATGCCTCCAAAGCAGCAGGGATTCGCGTTAAGGGAGCTCTTCCCTCCAGTGCACTCACCGGTCTTTGACTCGCAGGATCAGTTGGTGGAACCTGTCCACGTGTTCAAAGCTGGCTTTGTCTGTGACTGAATAGACTATAAGGAACCCGTCCCCCGTCCGCATGTATTGCTCCCGCATAGCGCTGAATTCCTCTTGTCCTGCGGTGTCTAGAACTAGTACAGGGGAGGAGATTGTTAGTCATTCTGCTGGCATTGCCATCACTACATTACATCTTTCTTCACATTCCTACCTTCACTGAGATGACTGTCGGGACCCGACAGGTGCCATGCAAGACTACTGGTTTGCTTCCTTGGTCAAATCAGGTAGCAGGTTTGGTTGGTGATCACAGAACATTAACAGCCACATGAGCTAGTCGAGTGAGAAGTGCTATCAAGCCCTGCCCCCCGTATTGTGCCATTGCTATCCAACCTTCATTGCACCCTCTCCTTCGCTACACCTACCACCCCTGCACAGGATTAGATGGCTTCCACCTTCCTCCAAAGCAACAAGCATTGGTTGCTGCCAAAAGCAGGATACTGAATTAGGTGCATCAGCCCTCTGACTGGGCATGGCTAACATCCTCAATTTCTGCCTCGCCAATCTCGCTGTTCCCTACACAGGAGACTAGGAGGGTAGGTAGACACCAGTTCAGATCACTCGGCTACTCCATTAACCAGCTGACCACGTGGAGCTGGGCCACACATTGGAATAATTTCATTTTGTTTACATTCCTTGTCCAAGAGATTGGAGATTTATTAAGAATGTCCAGAGTTACAGGTAATAAACATTTCAGAAGGGATATTAAAACTTAGCGATGGGCTTGAGCCCTGAAGCACAAACTCTTAGAGATCAGGATGAGGTGGGCGGGTTATCTCATGTTGGTCTACTGCGGGATTCTTACAGCCGTCCTCTGACGCATCCTGTGCTGGCCACTCTCGGGGGCAGCCCACTGGACCTCAGATCTGACGCATTCCTATGAGTTCAGCCAGTCAAATCTGCACGCGTAGGTTCACTTCTGTAGGCAGCGGGAATGCCCCAAAATGGTGACCTTTGAAATCATGGAGCATCGGATGAAGCAGAGGGGTAGCAGCTAATATGGGATCCTCCAAGCAGAAATGAGAACACTATACAGAGTGGGACATTGGCTATTCAAATGAGTAGGGAAGGTACTGAGTTAGAAAAGTAAAGCTGAGAGCTGTGGCAACTGGACACGTTGCCTATCAGTGTTTGCTGTCCACATATGCACCAGGAAAGGAGGCATCGGGACATAAGCAATCTACTGACTAGGCTGAGGGTGCTTGACACAAGGTTCTCTTGTACAGGTTTGTGACCCCCATGAGCACTCCTTGTTTGCGTCAGATGTTGAGGCTGCCTTGGTTTCTAGAGGATAAGCACCCTGGAGCTGCTTCAGTCCTGGTGGTACCTGCAGAGTCAGCATCAGTAGCCAGCCATCCCAACCTGCCAAACATATCACCTGTAGAAATGTACTCTCCTATCTGCCCCTGTGCATTAGGCCTTCATATTAAGGAAAAGTGACTGGTCATAGCACAAGCTTTTGGAGATCATAGGTATTGTGTTGAGAGAACTTCTAAAACCTCACATCACGGGGCCTACCTGCCCCGAGCTCCAGCATGCAGGCCCTTTGCTACTCCAAAATTATTTGTCTAATAGATGGGTGGCCAACCTGTGGCTCCGGAGCCACACGCGGCTCTTCAGAAGTTAATATGCGGCTTCTTGTACAGGCACCGACTCTGGGGCTGGAGCTACAGGCGCCAACTTTCCAATGTGCTGGGGGGTGCTCACTGCTCAACCCCTGGCTCTGCCACAGACCCTGCCCCCACTCCATCCCTTCCTGCCCCCTCCCCTGAACTTGCCATGCCCTCGCTCCCCCCAACCCTCCTCCCCAGAGCCTCCTGCATGCCACGAAACAGCTGATTGGGAGGTTCGGGGGGGAAGGCGCTGCTCAGCAGAGCTGCCGGTGGGCGGGAGGCGCTGGGAACCAGGGGGTGGAGTTGATGGGGCGGGGGGGGAGGGGGCTGCTGACGTATTACTGTGGCTCTTTGGCAATGTACACTGGTAAATTCTGGCTCCTTCTCTGGCTCAGATTGGCCACACCTGGTCTAAGCTGCCCCTGAAACCGAAGGACTCATTCCTGAGCCACATAAGGAATGCAAACCTGGAACTAGCAAAGGGGCAGCAAATGCTAGCAGCACTGAGCATGGAACAGTTATACAACATCTTGTCCAACTCCTCGAGGCCCTGGGAAGCAAAGAGAACTTCGGAAGGGTGCAGGCTTGTCCTTTAGTGCAAATTACAGTGTGACACAACCAGGGCTGCTTTATGTCTAATCAATTTCCATGCCTTGGGCTGAAGTACATGGAGACAAGAAAATGGGTACGGGGAGGAAGAGGATGGGAGAAACTTCATCCCTCCCCACATTCCTTATACCCATGAACAAGGACCAGCTACAATTGGATGGGAGCGTGGGGGCAGACTCCACACAGAGAATGCGGTGCCACAGTCTCAACCCCACACCATCCAGTATCTCTGGTGGGGCAGGGACAAGCTATACCCTGGAGCCATCCTCCACTGCACTCCCTCCCCTAGAGTCCTTGGGAAAATTCTGGCTGCGTCAGCTAGAATCCCTTCCCCAGGGCTCTCCCTGCAGCATGGCCCTCCATCCAAAATGGGCTGCCACTTCAATCTGTAACCTCAGAGCCAAGGCTTGCCACATCCTATGGTTGTTTCCTGCAGAATTCCTCAGCCCTTCTGGTGTTTGCTGGGCCCTGTGTCTTGTGCATGACTTACGGAGTATGCCGTTCAGGCAAGGATGCCTTGTGTCTCGCTCTCTATTGCGGCACACCGTACTGTGGACTAGGCTTGATAGAGAAATATTTTCCTCGCGCTCCAAGGTCTCAAGCCTCCCATGAGACATGTAAACATCTCTACAACCTCCCCTCCGGAGCTCTCTCCCCTCCCTCCTTAGTTATGGAATCAGCGAGCATTACGGTCTCCAGTTACTACTCCCTTGGGGCAGTGTGGAACACCAGACTCTGACATCACGGGTGTGGGCTCCTGCCTCACTTGGACCTTTGCCACCATCGACAGAGTTGCCGGGTCAGCAGCTTCTATTTAAAGGGCTTTTGGTCCCGGTGTTCATAGAAAGGCGAGTGAGCCTTCCACTTTTAAAACAGCATCTGGCGCAACTGGCTCCAGATTAAAGCATTTCAGGGCCCTGCACTCCCATGGCATTGGAGGCCTCCTCCATCTTTACTCAATTTGGCCCAGCCAACGCCCCTGTCATGACAGAGGTGCAGCCGGGCCAAACCTGACCAGTACTGTGACCCCATGCACCAGACTGCAACACCACTGACTTAAATTTGGCCCAGCCACCCCTTGGGCCAAATTTGAGTGAGTGGTGTTATGACTTAATACACGGGGTCACAGTGCTGCTCAGGTGGGGCCTGTTGTAATGCCACCCTCCCAAATCTGATGGGCGGGGCCCCCGCTGTGAGTGCACATTGGTTAACCCAGGCCAGGACACAATTAAACTCTATAAAACAGAAAGTGGTGAAGGTTCAGTACATCTTAGCTTGGGTGAATAGTTAAGGGTCATGTAACTGACTGGCAAGAGCTGCAGTTTAATTTCTAGCAGACTCCTTTAGAATCCTGTAAATGTTCAGTGCTACGTAAACTGGGAGAGAGGATATAGCAGGTACCCATATGTTCTAGATAGAAAAACACCTCAGAAGGGGTGTAAGTTATGACATTGATGTGTCCAGTAATAGGAACAGCTGAAGTACAAAAATCTTATTAATAGTAGGTAGCAATTATAGAACACTTTTTTGAATATCAGAAAGTCTTGTACAATCAGGATGCTCTCTCTCACTGGGGTATTAAGTATAGTTTCTTCCCAGGGGGATCTGTCCTTATGGCCATGACAATGCCCCTTACTCTTGCAAGAGGCCGGAGGCAGTGACTCTTTAGGCTTAGCGGTTTTGGACTCTGCTTCAGAGCGTGTGCTCAGAGGTCATCGTACAGAGGGGTCTCCCCAGCCTGGATCGGACACGGCATTTTCCATGAAGTGTTTCCACAGGCGAAACTCTTGTCCATCATAGGTTTGGGGAGAGAAGGAGTAACAAATGCTGCACTTGGCAGTAATGGGCACCTCCTCAAGGCAGTGCTGGCATTAGTTGTTGATGGAAAAGGAGCACGGGCAGGACAGACAGTCTTTGAACTCCAGGATTCTGGGCATAGTCCTTCTCCATGGGGAGAAGCTCCCTAAGGGGGGCGGAGGGGGGGGGAGACAAACGAACTAGACTATAAAAACACTGAAACTACTCAAACATGAAGAATGGTAAAACTACATAGAAATATATTTGCTGATTCTGAAGATTGAAGAAGAAAGTAGTTTCCTCCCATTTACCTGTGGCTAAAGTGAGGCACAGAGTGGTTAAAAACCTCAATCCTTCAAGGCCCAGGTTGCTCACCATCTCCCTGGCAACGCTTGGTATGTTGCAGGATTAGTGCCTTAGTGAATCCGTAACAGAACTTGGAAACGGAACCCAGGAACAGTCTTGTTGCCAAGACCTTGCTCTGACCAATAGACATGGCTTTCAACAGATCACTGAAAGCCAACTTTTTGAAGAGCTATCTACTGGGCTACTATCCATCTTCTAAAAAGGCAGAAGGCATTGCCTGACTGGGCCTCATTTTCCTATATATAAAACAAGGCTAACAGCTCTTCCCTGTCTCCCATGTGTCGTGGGGATAAAAACATTAGAGATGGTGAGATGACCACATGCTATGACTACTCGGAGACTAATCCACTACACAGATGATTTTTTTGAACATTTATTTTGTTTTAGATTTAAACATTTCCTTGCAGCACTGTGTTATGCTGGAGAACCTGAAGGTAAAACAGACAAAAAGCAAATACCTACTCTGTTTTAAAAGGACACTGTTAGGTTAAAAAAAAATCCTTACCAATATTACAAAAATCCTTTGATTACTGAAAACAAAAATAATGTTTAAAATCCAACGTACTTTCCCACAATTTATGCTTTCCCCAGCACCCTGCAGTCCCCTTAGTTCAGGCAATAAACATATTGACTTGTCAGTTTCATTCACTTCTTGTCTATTTCTCCTTCAGGGTTTTCCCATGCTAACAATTTCCCCTGTAGCATTGTGTTGTGTTAAGTTTAAATCTAAACCAAAACGACTATTAGAAAAATAAAAGCACTTTTAGTAATAGATTTTGTACAACTTTTTGGTGTAGTTTAATTGTTGTGGGGTTTTTTGCACGTAAAGTTTTGGGCACAAAATACTCGAATGACCCACTTTTTTTCCAGCTGATTAATACATACTTTGTTCAGAGGCAAAGGACTCAAATCTACAACTCATATTGACATCAATGGTCCTTAATGATTCAAGAATCCCCATTGAAGTTAATGGGGCTTATCTGGAGGCACTGAGGTCAATAGTACTATTCTTCGGAGTAAGAGTTTGCTTAGGGTGGGGTTTTCAGATGATTCTAAGGGATTTATGATTTCAATGGAAATTGAGTACTTAACTCCCTTAGGTTCTTCTCAAATTCCCAGGCTCAGTGTTGCAGGAGGCCAGTCTACCCAGTCTGGACAGATATAATAAGTAGAGATACATACATTACAGGGTTTCTTCTTCTTCTCTTTTAAACCTGCAGTTAAGATTCTCTCATTTGGCAACACATATTGCTGCCACGGACATCACAATATTGACCTGGACAGCAGGGGGCAGTGATTTTCCCCCACCCCATCCAGTGAGAACTGAAATTTTTTGACTCAAGATATGCAAAGAAGAACTTCCAGCTGAGTAACTCAGTCCAGTTCTAACAGGCTCGGTGAATGGGGAAGCAAGAGGGTATATCAAGCAAAGGAAGCTTTCGGGCAAACAGCGAGAAGAGAGATTACTCAATGGCAACACCCAGTAGGCAGACGAGCAGTCACTCAGTGGCGGTGGTGGAATCCCCACTTGGAGTAATCACACATCGGTTGTGGAATAGACAAGAGCCCTGATCCTGGCCTGCAAAGATTGATGCACGTGCTTACCTTACCTTACCTAAGTAACGCCACTGACTTCAATACAGCTACTTTGCATGAGTGACGTTATGCACAGGCATCAGTCTTTGCAGGCTTTGGGTCAAGCAAATGGGTGGTTTCCATCCCTAAGCTTGAATGGCTCCATTTTATGAGTTCAGCTGGTAGATATCCCTCTGCCAGAGCCTTCTGAATTGCAGGGGGTGCTGGGTTTAACACTTGGCTGCAGACACTGCAAGATACACACACACGTTCATCCCTAGACCAGTTCAGGGACTTCAGTGGAGTTACACTAGCGATGAATTTAGCCCAGTGAATCTAGACTCAGACCATGGAGTTGAGCTGGTTGAGCTTTTTGGAGCATATACCCAAGTGCATAACTCCCATTAATATTTCTGGGGGGAGGACGCGGTAAACACATGCAGAGTTGACTGGAAGTAACACTTATATTTATTATTATTCAATCTTCCTTCTTTGGTGTAAACTAAAGTTGGATCTGACCCAGACCTGAACCCTCTGGAGGGGTGAGTGTGTGTGCGCTGGGGACAAGAGTTCAGGTCTGGATCCGATCTCCACATCTTGGGCCCATCTCTAGTGAAAACTAGCTCACTATACCAGTTTTCACTATAGAGTCGCCTTTGGCCTAGTCAGCTTTCTGTTGCTCCCATCCTGCTCTTATCATGTGATAGTCTTCTGCAGGGGAAAGCCATGCAATGAGGAAACACTTCGGTCTTTATGAGCCTCTACTAAACACACAGATGTTGTAACATGGAAAAACACAAGTACTTGAATTCTTGCCCTTTCTTTAGGGGAAAGAAAAGGGCCTTTACGAAGAAGACTGAGAAGCCCTCTAAAGAACAGCTTCCATTTCAACAAACAGAGTAAAGATCCGATTAGTTAAAAAGGGCCTTTTCTCTGACAAATAGGCAAGAATTCAAAGCCTTGAGTTTTCCAGCTTGCAACATTGACATTTTCCTGGCAGAAAGACAAAAATATGAAATAAGCCTCTTAGAAGATCACAAACCCCCCAAGTAATAAAAGCAGCAGCTTAAGCTAAAATTTAGCTCATTCATTGAAACAACCTGATTAAAAAAACACCACCACCACCACCAGGCAAGACTGAAGGAGCCTAAGACACCCCTAACCCCTCACCTTCTGGTCAGACAATTCCCAAGCTTCTTCAGTGGAAAAGCAGACAGTCAAATGCTAGTGGTCTTGGGACCAGCAGCAACATCAGGCCTCACAGTGAGAAATGCAAAGCAGGACACAGAGATCATGAGCAAGCACACACACGTATGGGGTCAGGATAACTGTCTGCAATTATTTCAAGGGTTTAAACAGACAGGATGGAGAGGGATTATGTAGGGTCTGATCCAAGTCTACTGGAGTCTTTCCATTGACTTGATAGGTTTGGATCAGGCTCCTAGGGTAGTATGCACAAAGATAATAACTAGGAGCAAAGGCATGAGAGCTAAAAAGAAAAACAAACTGAATATTAGGAAAAATCTTCCCTCCAGTAAGCGCTGCTAGGGAGATTGGAATAACCTCATAACTGGGAGGTCCCAAAAGACCAGGCACTTAAAACTAGACTGCACAAACCACCAGAGAATGCAGGGATCATCACCCACTGGTCCCCAGGGAACGGGTCAATTTCACTAACTGGTTTAGCAATCAGGAGACCGAGCATAGAATTGGAGTTTACATGGGTCTTTAGAAACAAACACAAACGTGTGTAACAGTAATGCCCAGGAAAAAAAAAGTATACAGTAGCTTCTGCACCCAAACTCATAGGCAACAGTTACTAGCTTCCCCTCCCAACCCTAGTTTGAAATTTGACAGAGGATCAGATCCTCAGCTGTTGGAATTCAGTGTAGATCCAAAGTCAATGCAGTTACACCACATTACGCCAGCTGAGAATCTAGCCCAGGGAGCCTACAAAGGATATAGACAAGTCAATCATGACAAGTTAGGTCCAGCAATGTGCCAACCAAACCTTCATTTTGTCAGCGAAACAAGGCTGTTTTGGACTGCCCCATTGCCCTGGGTGTGACTTGAGCCCCTAGGAATTTTAGCCTTGTGAAAGCATTCCCTTGTGGCTCCATGTACAGAATAATAATTCCAGATTGGCATTTAACAGTCACATAAAGATAAACCCTCTGCTGGTTACTAATTCAGCCTCTGTACAGAAAGAGGGGTAAGAAAATTGGTGATTGAAACGCACTTAAAGATACAGCTAACCAAATTAGATTAACTCTGGGAGCTATTTAATTCTAACCTGCAACGTGTGTGTGTGTGTGAGACTGCATCTAACCCAGTGTGATATGGCCACTTTGACCTCACAGGACAGCAGGAAATAATGAAAATAGCTGAGTGCAGAGACAACGGAGCCTGCTCTCATAAAACATCCCTAAGGAGACAGCATCCTATAATTCACAGTTAGCACTTGCCTTTAGGCACATGTCCCTTATTTAATAAAGCACTCTATAGTATTCACCAGCAATGTGCCCCAAATGCTGCAGGGACAGTCCTGCAAGCTGGGTTGGTTAGGACCATTAATAATTATCTTTGCACTTTTGTAGTAGTATCTTGCATACAATCCTCTTAAGGTGCTTCCCTTACCAATAAGGTCTCACAATACTGCCGTGAGGTATGCAAATACTATTGTCCCCTTTTTATAATTCGGAAAACAGACACCGAGAGTAAGTGACCTGAACAAGCTCAGAGAGCAACCCCCCTGTAAATGGGCTAGAACTCTTGTTTGACTCCAAGGCCTGAAAAATGAAATAAAAGCAAAATTGCATTTAAACCTAGTTCAAGTGAGAAAGAGAGAGAAGAGTAAAGAGATTACATAGCCCAATTAAAATTTTTCCATCATGTTGCCAGCTTCTGTTACACAAGAAGGGCAAGTGTAGGTCTTGTTTAGGAGAGGAAAAACCTGAGCTGGGAAGCACAAAGCATTTTACAGCACAATGTTGGGACATTATAAACAGCTCATGGACAGTAGAGGAGGCTTGGAGGGGAACTCCCAAGAAGGTGGACTGTGTTTTTGGAACAAAGTTGTCAAATGCCTACCCATTCCAGCTTGTGTGTTATATTTACTTCTGCATCACTAGATGCTTATAAACCCCCTCATCGTATGTCTTCACTTGGCAATCACATCCTCCAGTCCTCATCTTTTTTTTAAAAACACAAGCACTGGATGAAAAAAAAAAATCACCCAGTGAAGGATTTAACTGCAAATGAAGTATAATTAAAAAGGAAGACAGAGGAGTCTGAAGGGTAGCGTGATGCATCTTTACACTTCTGTCATGCTTCTCCCTGACTATATTGCTTTAACCACTCATGCTACAGTATGTTTTTCAATTTCAGCTGCTTTTATGCAACGTCTCAGCTTGTCAGCAAAGATAGTTGTTATCCGAGCTCCTTTTCATGTTTCTCCGCTTCTCCAACAGGCTTTTTGTTTCATTCGAGATTCTTCCCTTCGCCTTCTTCAGCTTTTCAATTTCAGCTAAGAAGGCGGTGGCGAAGGGAAGACTCTCGAATGAAATGAAAAGCTTGTTGGAGGAGAAGCGGAGACACACGAAAAGGAGCTTGGATAACAACCTCGAGTACTCCATTCTGTGCAAGCTTATATGGCTAAAACTGAAGGACGACTTTGAGAACTTTCGGAAAGAAAAGCTCCTCAAAACAGCTGAATCACTCAAAAGCCTCAGAACATGCAAGCGGGAATTGACACAATATAGATTGAGCATAACAGCATTGAAGAACAAGGATGGAGAGACAGTAATCGACAGAGCAGGGATGGAGGAGGTCTGCAAGGACTTCTATATAGAACTGTTCAAATCAAGAATCAATGTCCCTCTCCCAACACTTCAAGAGAGTCAGAAGAATGCATCCCCCCCAATAATAGTCAGCGAAGTCCGAAGCGCACTACATCAGATGAAGAAGGGAAAAGCTCCAGGCAAAGATGGAATAACGTCAGAAATGATTTCTGCAGGAGGTGAAAAAAACTTCGGAAGGCCCTCGCTTTAAGATTTAGTCGATATCTTGAAGAAGGAAAAATACTATCAAGCTGGAAGGAGTCAAATACCATCTTGCTGAACAACAAGGGCAATCTAGAAAATCTTAAGAACTACCGCCCTATATGTCTGCTCTCTCACATCTACAAGCTCTTTACAAAAGGGGATAATGAACTGACTCTTGCTGAATCTGGATGAACAACAGCTGAGAGAGCAGGCAGGTTTTCGAAGAAATTTCAGCACGATCGACCATATATTTACCCGTAGCCAGCTCCTAGAAAGAGCGAGGGAATACAAACTCCCGCTGTGCACTGCATTGAAAAGGCCTTTGATAGTGTCGAGTTTAATGCAATATTAAAGGCGCTCGCAGAGCAGGGCATTAACATGCAGTACATCAGTTTGTTGAAGGAAGCAAATACTGGATGTACAACAGACATTACTCTCCTCTGCATCCCAATCGAGAAAGGCGTAAAGCAAGGAAATATGATTTCACTGAAACTATTTACTGCCTGCCTCAAAATTGTTATGAACAAGATCAATTGGAGGAGTGGTGTCAACATAAACGGAGAATGATTATCCCATCTCAGATTCATGGACATCGTACTAATTGCTGAAAGCACCAACCAACTGCAGAGCATGCTACGAAGACTCGACAAGAAAAGCAGTCAGGTCGGTCTGAAAATGAACTGCTGCAAAACAAAATACATGCAATCAGATGTCTTATGAAAAGCCTGAATAACGGTAACAGGAGAAGAAATTGAAGAAGAGGAACAGTACATATATTTGGGCCAAGAATTTAATATGCACTAAGACCTGAACGGAGAACTCTCACAAAGGATTCGGGCAGGATGGTGTGCGTTTAATTCCATCAAGGACGTCCTCAAAGGAAAAATCGACAAGACCACACATACAAATATCTTCAATTCAACAGTGCTGCCAGCCATGCTGTGTGGCAGTGAAACATGGGCACTGACAAAGAGAGAAGAACCGAGGCTGTTGGTAGCTGAAAGGGCAATGGAACGAGCTATGTTGGGAATTTCCCTTCTGGATTGCATCCCAAATGAAATGATCAGAGAACTCAGCGGTGTGAAAGATATTGTCATGGAAAGCAGACGTAAGATGTGATGGACAGGCCACACAGCACGGCTCATGGACAATAGGTGGACTGCAATCATTGCTAAGTGATACCCGCGAGAACAGAAAAGACCACCCAGTCGGCCTCCAAGAAGATGGGAAGATGACATTGTTAAACGTTTTGGACGAACGTGGAGAAGGCAGGCAAGAGTGCGAGAAGAATGGCGGACGTGTTGTGGTCAGTGCAGTCTTAATGACAGCTGAAGACCGATCGATCCAGGTGCTACAGTATGTACCTAGCATGTGAGCAGCTGTCTAAGGATTTGTGTTGTTCTGTGATACTAGAACCTGATCAAAAGCCCAGATAATTCAATGAAAAAGACACCCTTTTGACCTTAAAGGGCTTTGCAGCAGGCCCTTAAGGAACAGTGTCAAAGGAAGCAGGTAAGAGACACCCTTTGTTCTCTCAAGGGGGAAGGTGAGGGCTACATGCAGTTTCAAACAAGAATGTCCTTTTCTTCCCAACTAGCTGGCCTCAGGGGTGAATGGTGAGTTTTCTAATGCTGGATGAATAGAGGGAAACATAGAGGGGCTGCTGCAGTTTTACCTTTGAGGCAGTAGGTCAGCAGTGGCATGAGGATTCTAAAGCCAAGTGGGATTCCCAGAATGCAGTTCCAGGGTACGGCCGAAATAAATTCCAGATGTGATGAGATGTGTGGAGAAGAGCTAGTCAAAAATTGCTTATTCAAAGCCTTTTTTCGGGGGGGTGTGTGTGTGTGTAAAAAATGGCTTTTTGATTCAACAGAATGTTCTGTGAGGAAAAACTTCCATTTGTTGACAACAGAAAAAAAGTTGATTCTTTGGAACTTTTCGGTGCTTTTATGAAAACCCAAATAAGTTACATGAAAGTGTAAAAAAAAAAAAAAAGATTTGTTTGCAGCAGAAAAAAATTCCAAGAAAACAAAAACATATTCTGACCAGCCCTAGTGTGGAGCAGATGTTATTGTGATGTAAGACTGCAGGGCATGGCTGAAGAGAGCAAAGGTCACTTGTCACTTTAAAAGGCAGGGTTCTGGACAAAGGAGGCAAATCAGACAGTGGCAGGCTACAGTTAAACAGCAGGATCTGGTTTTTATCTGATGTAATACTGGAGTAAAAATAATTAATTAGTTAAATAAAAGCTCATATTGTTTGCAGGTTCAGGGCATAAATATGTATTGTGGTTTTTTTTGCAATAGAGCACTCACACGTGCTCAAAGTTAAGCATGAGTGACTGACTACTAATATGCTTAAAGTTAAGCACATACATGTTTTCAGGATTGAGGCCTTGAAGCAAAATTTATAGCCTTCCTTTAAACACTTTAGGCACTGCTTTTCTTCACTAAAAGGTAACCATAACTCCTTTGCGTGCAACTGAATTCTCAGTAAAATAATTTTGATCCCAAAAAATTACGAATTTTTGAAGATTTAAAAAAGCTCCTTTTAAAGATACTGGTGGCTTCCCCTCCCCTCCCCCTTATTTTTTTGCCTGGCTGTAGTTAAAAAATGACAGTTGCCACAAATGCCAAACTTCACATATCCAAAGCCCCAGAACATCTTGAGTACTACCATAAAAAAAATTAGTATTGCAGGCTGAAGTTAAGGTTTTGGGTTGACTGTGCACTTATGAGGAATTGGACGTGTGCTTTGGGACTGGTTCATGATACTGGAACTCGGGAGTCTGCGGGGGTGTTTATACATGTGATTTGTGGTTGGTCTGGATGATTATGTCTTAATGGTTCATAGATTTAGATCCCAAGGCCAGAAGGGACCACTGTGATGATCTAATCTGGCCTTCTGTATAACACAGGACATAGAACGACCCCAAAATAATTCCTAAAGCAGATCTTTTAGAAAAACATCCAATCTTGTTTTAAAAATTGCCAGTGATGGAGAATCCACCATGACTCTTGGTGAAGTGTTCCAGTGGTTAATTACACCTTATTTCCAGCTGAATTTGTCTAGCTTCAACTTTTAGCCATTGCATCATTTTATATCTTTCTCTGCTAGATTGAAGAGATCATTATTAAATATTTGTTCCCCATGTTGGTACTTTTCAGTCACCTCTTAACCTTCTCTTTGTTAAACTAGATTGAGCTCCTTGAGTCTATCGCTGTAAGGCAGGTTTTCTAATCCTTTAATCATTCTTGTGGTTCTTCTTTGAACCCTCTCCAATTTATCAACAATCTTCTTGAACTGCGGACAGCAAAAGTATTCCAGCTGAGGTTGCACCAGTGCTAACTATGGAGGTGGAAGAATCTCTCTATTTCTACTCAAAATTTTCCCTGTTTATGCATCCCAGGATTGCATTACCCCTTTTGGCCACACTGTTACACTTAGACCTCATGTTCAGCGGATTATTCCACCATGACTCCCAAGTCTTTTTCACAGTCCCAGGATAAGTATGGCCTGCATTTTTTGTTCCTAGAGGTGTACTCTTACATTTAGCTGTATTAAAACATGTATTGATTGCTCAGACCCAGCTAACCAAGAGATCCAAATTGCTCTGTATCAGTGATCGGTCCACTTCATTATTTACCATCCCCGAATTTTTGTGTTATCTGCAAATGTTATCAGTGATGATTTTATGTTCTCTTCCAAGTCACTGATAAGTATGTTAAATAGTATAGGGCCAAGAATTAGTCCCTGTGGAATCCCACTAGTAACAGATCTGCTCAATGATGTTTCCCCATTTACAGTTACATTTTGAGATCTATTAGCCAACTTTTAATCCATTTAATGTGTGCTACGTTGGTTTTATATTGCTCTAGTTTTTTTTTAAAATCAAAATATCATGCAACACCAAGTAAAACACCTTACAGAAGTCTAAGTATATTACATCAACACTATTATCTTTATCAACCCAACTTGTAATCTCATTAAAAAAAAAAAAAAGATATCAAGTTAGTTTGACAGGATCTATTTTCCAGAACCCATGTTGACTGACATTAATTATATTATCTTCCTTTAATTCTTCATTAATCGAGTTCCATATCAGCCACTCCATTATCTTGCCCGGGACCAATGTTGGACTGACAGGCCTATAATTATCTGGGTCATCCCGTTTACCCTTTTTAAAAATTGGCACAGTACTAGCTTTCTTTCTGTCTTCTGGAATTTCCCTAGTGTGCCAAGACTTATTGAAAATCAACATTAACAGTTCAATGAGCTCTTCAGCCAGCTCTTTTCAAACTCTTGGATGCATGTTATCTGGACCTGCTGATTTAAAAATGTCTGTCTTTAATAGCCGCTATTTAATATCATCCTGAGATATTAGTGAACTGGAAAGAATGTTATTCTCACCATATGAAATGACTACATCGTCTCCCCCGCCCCCCCAATACATACAGAAATATTTATTGAAGGATTCACACTTTTCTGCATTACTATTGATAATTCCACCATTTCCATCTATTAATTGACCAATACTATTTTCAGGCTGATTTGGTTGCTTTTTAGTGATTGCATTGAAATGCTGGAGGGGTGGCAAGAGTGAATTTCCTTAACTTGTGCTTCACTATGGTTTGTGTGACACAATTTATATCGTCCAAGTATACACGCATACATATGCGTTAATATTGGATATTGTTCGTTGAAAATAAAACCATCTGAAGAGTTTGATTTATGACAGTGAACACTTTCCCTTGGAGCTTCTAGTCAACCTATTTTCCCTTTTAAAAAACAACTATGTTGCAATTTTAGCAAATTCAGTTTATTTTTCTTGCATGAACAAAAACAGAAGCACAAGTGATCTATCCTCAGTTACAAGCACCACCACACAGGCATCTGACTGGTTAGTTAAAAGGTGGACTTAAATGTAACACATCACAGAAACAATTCCCTCACATGATAGGATGCAATTGGTACCACACTTCTTTAATTATTGGAGGATAAAGTCTTTTGCAGTGGATATTTATTTTAAATTTCAGTCCTCACTCAGGTATCCATTTACTATTATTACACCATACACGTCTTAGGCAGGACATCACTTTAGGGAATCAATTTAACCCCAAATGATATTTCATAGCAATGACGGCTCAACAACGGGCACTATCATTCTGCTTAATGTGGATGCCTTCAGATGACTCAGATGCATCTCAGTCTATGTTCATATTTCAGGTCCCCTCACTTGCCAGGGCAAGTTTCACACTCACATACACCTGAGGCAAGAGGCTTTTCCAAGCACTGCTTATAGGAGGTGATCAGGAATTACTGGGGGCCATGGAAAGGGAAAGATTGCCCACCAGGGCATCACAATGAAGAGAATTTACTATTTGCAAAATGATTTGTACAACAACTGATGTGGCACATAAATAGGGCAATTAAACATAGTGCATCCCCCCATATAAACTTCCCTGGTAATGCATAGGTTTTTATGAACCTGCATGAAATGATACAGCAGAGTACTGTAGCTTTACAAGAAGCCAGTTGCCTAGGGTGTACAGATAGCTCACAAGGTGGTCTGCAGTATAATTACAAATCACCTAAATTGGAGTAGAAGATGCTTGTAAACCCAACAAGATATGGAAAATGTCCGTACACAGATGTGCTTGAGTACTGTCAGAATGGACAGATCCGAGTGGAAGTAGGTTACTCACCATCAAGAATTGCCCACTGGCCATCTATTTCTGTGTGTTTCAGGTAGGAATCTTCAATGGTTGGGTCATAGTCTGGCACAAAAATCTTCTGGAAGAACTGAATGGTGAGAGCGCTCTTCCCCACGCCACCATCCCCAACCACCACCAGTTTATATGTGGGCAGGTTTTCACTTGGAACAGCACTCGTAGCCATGTTTCCAGTGGGTCAGACCTGGAGGAGAAAAAGAGACTGACTCATACCGTGCATTAGCAACAACAAGATGGCTACCTGGATACCGGTTTCCATGAGTCACCATGGCTGGGATTCCTTCCATTAACTTCACTCTGAGCTGGTTGAGGGAGAAGGGGGACCATGACCTTGCATCTTCCCTGCTCCCTTTCCAGCATCTTGGAGAAGAGCAGGAGTGAGCAGTTTCTGTACTCCATAGGGACTGCTATTGCAAGCAGCCACTCCGAGGGACTGTGGGAAGCAGGAGGGGGGATGCTTGTTCATCCCCATTGGTTTCCAAGAAGCCACTCATAATCTGGGCTCTTATTAGGTTTCAGTGCGGGCTGGACAGCGCTGAAGGACAAAGTCCTTTCAGTGACAGGACCGGCAGTGCACAGTGGCACTGCAAACTCTTCCCCCCTGCCCCCATATACCAGCAAGTCTTGATCTAGATGGACCACTGCTATGGAAGGGAAGGTGGCCACGTTTCCATGGCTTATCTGGGCTTTTCCACTTTCTACAGAGTCTGCCACTTCGTGCCAAAATGTATCACAAAGCTCCCTAGCGGAGAGGGAGCTGTGGGTGGAACTAGCCTGAGACAATGAAATCATCTGCACATAAGGTCAAAACAGCTAAGTTACAAATGATTCTTCAGTTCCTATCAACTCTTGTTACACTTGAACCAGTGACCATAATCCATTAGGAATCCCGAGCCAGCACATCCTTGAGTGTGTCATATTACATACATCATACATCTAAGAGGCAGTTATAGTTTCGGCCTTGCCTGCTAAACGCCAGGCAAACACCCATAATAGGGTGCGATGGATGATGCAGCAGGTTAGAGTTCAAATCCTGGTTCAGCAGGCATATGAAAAGGCACTTAGCAGGCTTGTCCTCTCTCACTATAAAGTTTAGAATAGCTTGCACAGAAGAATCCAGGGCAGCAATGCTAGGATTCAAGTTCACTGTCAGGAAGGCTATCACCTTCAATTCTAAAGGATTTCCTGGTCCTTCTTGCAGGCTAGGGGGCTCTGAAGGAATGGGCCTCAGCAGTCTGTCAGCAAGAGAGCCAATCTGGTGCAATGCGGGTTAGGGCTTGCGGCTCTTCGGTAGCAGCCCGCTATGAGTCTCTCTGTATTTGGTGGTGGTTGTGTTAGATTTCTTCCAGATTCTAAGAAATAAACAGTGTTATGTTGCAACCTTCCAGGAAGGGTATTTATGTTTTGCTTTTAACACTCTGTGTGTATGCACATAGGAGCATTGGTCCCACAACACAAGGCAGCAGCCTGCCATGAGGAAAGCACCAGCAGCTTTCTAGAGACTACATAGCCCGCTTCTAGCTAGTGCTAGTTCTAGCAGGGTTGTCTGGCAGTAGACGAGAGCACCTATGACTGGGTGGAACAGCTGCTGCATTCCCCTGGGGCTGTGGGGGGCAAACACCCATTAGGGGTACAGGCTTCGTCAGAGCTCTCCACTGGGAAGGAGAGATTTTTGCACTGGTCACCACTCAGGCAAGTGCTTTGTGGCATATTCCCGCTTTTAGTTACTCAGGGCCAAATCCCAGAAACCTTGCTCTGTTTTCATTCAGTACTGTTTTCATTCAGTACTTACGTACGCAAAAAAACAAAAAAAAACAAAACACTCCCACAGCCTTCTGTTGAAGATTTAGCTGAGCAAGTTAACACGGAGCTAGGACCACAGGGATTGACCCTCACTCCATATTTGATCTGAGCAGGAGGAAATGTTTCGCATGGTGGACAATGAATAAGAGGCAGCCCCAGAATCCTTTGCTGACTACACAAAAGGAAAGTGTGTGCAAATGACTGGCATGTCCGAACGCAGAGCATGCTCAGCAGTCCAATACAGGATATGGCACAGAAAGCATCTCGTTCCATTGGTTCCTATGAAATGCCAACGGTGGCTTCCACTGGGGACAAGTTCAGAGCAGCCTCTATCGGACAGCCTTTGAACCATTAATAAGAGGCACAGCAAGGAATGAAACTCTGGAGTCCCTGCTCTCCATCCTCTGCTAGAAGCACTAGATCCGACTCTTTCCCAGTCACTCACTCACCCTCTTCCTCTCCCATCTAGAGATAAATTTTGTCTAATTTTTCAGTGGCACGTTTCCCTGCTCCTGGTGCTCCATGGGTTCTAGAACAGCGTTTTTCAAACTTCGGGTTGCGACCCAGTACTGGGTTGTGGCATGTCAGGCACTGGATCGCTCTGGTCAGCACTGCCGACCAGGACGTTAAAAGTCCCATCGGCAGTGCTGCCCAGCTAAGGCAGGCTAGTGCCTAACTGTTTCGACACCGCACTGCACCCCAGAAGCGGCCAGCAGTGGGTCTGGTTTCTTGGCGGGGGGCCATGGGGCTCTGCGCACTGTCTTGCCCCAAGCACTGGCTCCGCATGGGGGGGTGGGGGGAGAGTGGGGCAGCGTGGTCTACAGTGCCAGGACAGGTGGGAAGCCAGCCTTGCACACCGGCTGCACCACTGACCGGGAGCCGCTGGAGGTAAGTCCACACACCAATCCCCTGCCCTGAGCCCCCCGCAACCCACAACCCCTTCCTGCATCCCAAGTCCCTCATCCCTGGCCCTACCCCAGAGCCCTCATCCCCTCCGCCTCAGCCCTGAGGCCCCCCGAAACCCAGAGCCCCTCCTGCACCCCAAACCCCTGCCCCATCCCAGAGCCTCCTCCCACAGCCTGAACCCCTCATTCCCAGCCCCACCCCGCAGCCCTCACCCCAACCCTCTGCCCCAGCCCTGAGCCCCTCCCACACCCGAAACCCCTCACCCCCAGCTCTGTTGAGTCATGGGCATCAACAATTTTCTTGAACTGGGTCCCCCCAAAAAAGTTTGAAAACCACTGTTCTAGAATGTAGGATACTGACCTCAGAGTTGTAATCAAAACGTAGCAGCAATTACATGCCTAGAAAGCATAACAATGCAACCAAAAGGATCCACTGTGCTGTGACGTGTGTGGGGTGTTTTTTTTCTAATTTTTTTTTTTTTGGACATGAGGGAACATAAACCAATGCTTTCCAGAATCCAGTTCTCATTACTCTTCTCTGATCATCACAACACGACTGAACTGATGAGAAGTAGAACACAAGTTTGGATATTTCATTCCCAATTACGGTCACTGCTAAGTGCTGAGATGAGATTTTCCAAATGGGGATTTTTTTCATACAATATACACCGCAGAGAATGACTTCAGCCTGTAGTACTTCTGTAAATGAGGGAATAAATTCAGGTTACACAAATTCAGATCCAGGTTTTGTAAGGAGCTGAATTCCTTGAACTTCCATCAGAATCACACACTAGAAATCTCCCATACTCCTAGAATTGGATTCACTGTTTTCTTTCAAGAGAAAGCCATCAAGTATAAGAGGAGGAGAAATATTACAGTGTTGTTGCCATAGGAATGGGACATTCAGATTACACGGATTGCAAGATAAAAAGAGAAGTGGTTCTGTCTCACCTGAGCCGAGACGAGAAAATCTGGGGACACCTGCCAGTATTAATGAACAGTCATAGGTAATTAGATATTTAGAGAAACATCCCTACTTTCAGAATGTCATTGCAGAAACTCCTCCATAATAACTGGGACAGTCCATTATAACAAGCAGCAACATCTGAATTGGGGGGAAAAGGGAGTAACGTAGGTATTTATACGGTATCCATCACAAAGTTTGTGTGACATGCTCAGATAACTTACTGAATTTATACTCACAACATTCCTGCAAGGTAAGGCAGTGTTATCCCCAATTTACAGATGCGAATCTGAGGTATAAAAAGATTAAGTGACTTGCCTAAGGAGCGCGCGTGCACGCACACACACAGTCTTTGTCAGAGTCAGCAAAATGAACCCTTATCTCCTGGATCTCGGTCCAGTGCCTTAACCACAAGCTCATCACATACGAGTGCTGTGATTGGCTGAAGGTTTTGAGGCAACTGCTTGCTTTTGCATATTGCAGGTCAAATCCTTTCCTTTGTACCCAGTGCAATCCCATAAAAGCCATCTAAACCCTTTCCTTGTACACCCCAATGGGCAAAGACCTTGGGTGAAAACCAGGCCCCACTCAAGTAAATGGCAAAACTCCCATTGACTTCAACGGGGCCAGGATTTCACCTCTTTTCCAGGTGCTTCACAATACATGGAGATATTAGTCCTCTTAAATGTTTCTGGACAAGCTGTTTGAAAGCCAAGCTGTCATTCATCTGGTAGCAGGCAGGCCACAACACATGCAACTTGCTGACCTCACCATAAACCACAAGCTATTTCTCGGTAGACATAAGAGTTATATTTGCAGTGGCTTTTCAGTACTAAGCCCTTCAACTTTTTCTCAGAAATCCCAACCTTAACCCCCATGAAATATTTTCAAAAGTACAAATGTTAATAAATAGTCCAGATTCTTTTTGCGAATACAGACTAACATGGCTGTTACTCTGAAACCTGTCATTGTAAAGAAAGTGGTCACTTTGGCTGGGCTATTACCAGCAGGAGAGTGAGTTTGTGTGGGGGGGGGGGGCGGAGGGTGAGAAAACCTGGATTTGTGCTGGAAATGGCCCAACTTGATGATCACTTTAGATAAGCTATTACCAGCAGGAGAGTGGGGTGGGAGGAGGTATTGTTTCATGGTCTCTGTGTATATAATGTCTTCTGCAGTTTCCACAGTATGCATCCGATGAAGTGAGCTGTCGCTCACGAAAGCTTATGCTCAAATAAATTGGTTAGTCTCTAAGGTGCCACAAGTACTCCTTTTCTTTTTGCGAATACAGACTAACACGGCTGTTACTCTGAAACCTTAAATATTTCTATTGATTTTCCTACAGTGTACACAGACATGCAATAGAAAAGCCCAGCTTCCAAATAAGCACGCCTTCCGTTAAAGTCCGAGCTCAAGCCTTACATGTCACTTGCACAGAATGTTCCTCATGGCACAGGGGTGGACAAACTACAGCCCAGGGGCTGCATCCGGCCCTTCAGACGTTTTAATCCAGACCTCAAGTTCCTGCTGCTGAGCAGGGTCCAGGGCTTGCCCTGCTCCGGTGCTCTAGCCGGGGAGCGGGATCCGGGGCTTGCCCCGCTCTGCATGTGCTGTGGCTCCGCACGGCTCCCGGAAGCAGCAGCGTGTTCCCCCCTCCGGCTTCTACATGTAGGGGCAGCCAGGGGGCTCTGCGTGCTGCCTCTGCAGCTCCCATTGGCCGGGAACTGTGGCTAATGGGAGCTGCTGGGGCGGCGCCTGTGGACGGGGCAGCACGCAGACCTGCCTGGCTGCACCTCTGTGCAGGAACCGGAGGGGGGACATGCCGCTGCTTCCGGGAGCTGCTTGAGGTAAGCGCCACCTGGAGCCTGCACCCCCAACCCCCTGCCCTGATTCCCCTCTCACTCTCCAAACCCCTCGGTTCCAGCCCGGAGTACCCTCCTGCACCCCCAACCCCTCATCCTGCACCCCCACCCAGAGCCCGCACCCCCAGCTGGAGCTCCCCCTCCCCCACACCCCAACCTCCTGCCTCAGCTCGGAGCCGCCTCCTGCACCCTGAACTCCTCATTTCTGGCCCCACCCCAGAGCCCGCACCCCTCCCAGTCAGAGCCCTCACTCTCTCTCACACTCCAATCCCCAATTTCATGAGCATTCATCGCCCGCCATACAATTTCCATACCCAGATCTGGCCCTCGGGTCAAAAAATTTGCCCGCTCCTGTCATAGCACACCCCTTCCACTAGGATCACAACTATCATGGCTAACAAAACTCTCTGTGGGTCGTTTCAGAGCAAACGTCTACATGTGGTCACTTAAACAAGGGCTTTGCAGATGTCACAGCTGCATGGAAGCATCTTGATTCTTCGCTCAGCTGCAGAATGAGCAACAGCTGCAGTGCTTAAAACTGCCCCAACTCCCAAGCCGCCTGCCTGAGAGAATTAAATATACACTCTGTACTCAGTGCTCAAGACCATTATTAATTTGTAAGGTGAGCATCAAGCCAGGATCAGGGCTCATTGTGCTAAGCAATGTACAAACACAACAAAAATTACAGTACCGTCCTGAAGAGTTTACCATCTACAAAGTCAAGTAGGTCAAACCCTAAACCAGAAAGCTTGATACCCATTGGAAAGTGCACCAGGGTGCAAAGAAGTTGAACATTAGCAGATCATGTTACTATAGTCAAATACACGATATTCAGGGCGACTTACTCACTTGTGTTTGGTAAAGTGCGCAGTCTGGGAAGGAAGGGGGAGATATGAGGTACTGCAATGAAGAAAGAATCTGCAGTTGGTGTGACAGAGAAGTATGAAGCATGGACAATTCTTTTCTTTACTGTCTGAATTCAAAGCAGCATGTGATTATCACCACTCAGTTTACTATCTTATAATACAGTCATTTATTCTAAGGGATCCAAAAGCACTTTACAAATGATGAGCCAGATCCCCAGCTGGTGTAAATCAGCCTACCTCTGTTTAAGTCAATGGAAGAATGTTGATCTATATTGCCTTCTATGAATATGCCACCTCAGAAAGGCAGCCACTCCCAGCATGAAGAACAGAAAGAATTGGCTTATAAACAGTGCCATGGAGTCTTTGAGGTCCACACACAACAAGGACCTCAGGTTAAGGACTTACTTGAGACATACGTGCAAAAGGAACTGCATGGAACTCAGTTTATCTACCATAGTTTATCTTTGTCTGTTGGGGAGGTGGATTAACTATGCCAAGGGGAGAAGCTCTCCCATCGATGTAGTAGCATCTTCACTACAGCTGAACCACTGCATGTGAAGACAAGCCCTAAGCACAGAAGAAAATCTCTGTCATACATAATCATAGAATATCAGGGTTGGAAGGGACCCCAGAAGGTCATCTAGTCCAACCCCCTGCTCGAAGCAGGACCAATTCCCAGTTAAATCATCCCAGCCAGGGCTTTGTCAAGCCTGACCTTAAAAACCTCTAAGGAAGGAGATTCTACCACCTCCCTAGGTAACGCATTCCAGTGTTTCACCACCCTCTTAGTGAAAGTTTTTCCTAATATCCAATCTAAACCTCCCCCATTGCAACTTGAGACCATTACTCCTCGTTCTGTCATCTGCTACCATTGAGAACAGTCTAGAGCCATCCTCTTTGGAACCCCCTTTCAGGTAGTTGAAAGCAGCTATCAAATCCCCCCTCATTCTTCTCTTCTGCAGACTAAACAATCCCAGTTCCCTCAGCCTCTCCTCATAAGTCATGTGCTCTAGACCCCTAATCATTTTTGTTGCCCTTCGCTGGACTCTCTCCAATTTATCCACATCCTTCTTGTAGTGTGGGGCCCAAAACTGGACACAGTACTCCAGATGAGGCCTCACCAGTGTCGAATAGAGGGGAACGATCACGTCCCTCGATCTGCTGGCTATGCCCCTACTTATACATCCCAAAATGCCATTGGCCTTCTTGGCAACAAGGGCACACTGTTGACTCATATCCAGCTTCTCGTCCACTGTCACCCCTAGGTCCTTTTCCGCAGAACTGCTGCCTAGCCATTCGGTCCCTAGTCTGTAGCGGTGCATTGGATTCTTCCATCCTAAGTGCAGGACCCTGCACTTATCCTTATTGAACCTCATCAGATTTCTTTTGGCCCAATCCTCCAATTTGTCTAGGTCCTTCTGTATCCTATCCCTCCCCTCCAGCGTATCTACCACTCCTCCCAGTTTAGTATCATCTGCAAATTTGCTGAGAGTGCAATCCACACCATCCTCCAGATCATTTATGAAGATATTGAACAAAACCGGCCCCAGGACCGACCCCTGGGGCACTCCACTTGACACCGGCTGCCAACTAGACATGGAGCCATTTATCACTACCCGTTGAGCCCGACAATCTAGCCAGCTTTCTACCCACCTTATAGTGCATTCATCCAGCCCATACTTCTTTAACTTGCTGACAAGAATACTGTGGGAGACCGTGTCAAAAGCTTTGCTAAAGTCAAGAAACAATACATCCACTGCTTTCCCTTCATCCACAGAACCAGTAATCTCATCATAAAAGGCGATTAGATTAGTCAGGCATGACCTTCCCTTGGTGAATCCATGCTGACTGTTCCTGATCACTTTCCTCTCATGTAAGTGCTTCAGGATTGATTCTTTGAGGACCTGCTCCATGATTTTTCCAGGGACTGAGGTGAGGCTGACTGGCCTGTAGTTCCCAGGATCCTCCTTCTTCCCTTTTTTAAAGATTGGCACTACATTAGCCTTTTTCCAGTCATCCGGGACTTCCCCCGTTCGCCACGAGTTTTCAAAGATAATGGCCAAGGGCTCTGCAATCACAGCCGCCAATTCCTTCAGCACTCTCGGATGTAACTCGTCCGGCCCCATGGACTTGTGCACGTCCAGCTTTTCTAAATAGTCCCTAACCACCTCTATCTCCACAGAGGGCTGGCCATCTCTTCCCCATTCTGTGATGCCCAGCGCAGCAGTCTGGGAGCTGACCTTGTTAGTGAAAACAGAGGCAAAAAAAGCATTGAGTACATTAGCTTTTTCCACATCCTCTGTCACTAGGTTGCCTCCCTCATTCAGTAAGGGGCCCACACTTTCCTTGGCTTTCTTCTTGTTGCCAACATACCTGAAGAAACCCTTCTTGTTACTCTTGACATCTCTTGCTAGCTGCAGCTCCAGGTGCGATTTGGCCCTCCTTATATCTTTCCTACATGCCCGAGCAATATTTTTATACTCTTCCCTGGTCATATGTCCAACCTTCCACTTCTTGTAAGCTTCTTTTTTATGTTTAAGATCCGCTAGGATTTCACCATTAAGCCAAGCTGGTCGCTTGCCGAAAGAGAAAAACAAACAAGAGGAGAGAGACGATTAAACAGACACGCTCCGACAGCTTGTCACTGAACCCTCATGGGACAATGCTACAAGTCAGACACACATCGTACAACTCCTGTTATTATTGTGAAACCTGCTGCTTGGCACAAGTGGCTCAGAACCTGAGCTGGTTTAACTCATAGTGCTACAGAGTCCAACAGAGCTACTGCTGTTTACACTAACTGAGAATTTGGCCCAGATACTGGCTGTGTTAACTTCAATAACACTTGTATACCTCAGCTCGGATTCTGGTTTCACAGAGTTGGCATCTAAAGTCAAGGTCAAAACCAAGCCCCTTGTCTGGCTGTTAAAGTTACTGCAATTAAAGATCCAGACTTAGGACAGAGAAGCTCTGCATGACAATGAATTTACAGTATCCATGGCAACATGCAATGTCGGAATTGCTTAATCCAGTTATGAAACCTTGGGAAACCTGCAGCTGGTCTCCATGGTGTCCAACCAGCTCACTTCCTTCCTTCAGCTTCTCGCTGAAATGACACCCACGGCAGGGAACTCATTGCTTGAGCAGCGCAGCAGCAGCAGGGTGTTTGAGTTGGGCTTATAGCTGGACGCTATAGGTAAATCTCTTTGTGTTTTTATAGGAATTGAGATTGAGCTGCCTGTGGCCAAGGAATTTATTTACTATTGACTTACTTTGATTTGTAGAAAGCTGTTGTCACATGCTCTTGGTGCACAATTTCAATAAACAGACATTCCTCCCCAGCTCCAAATTGGACCAATATCAACAGCAAAGCCCTGCCAACTCCTCCAGACACCATGACTAATAACTCTTCCCCTGCCCACAGCTCCCCACACCAACTCCTTAACGTAACACTTCACAGAACTCTAACGGGCAAGCTTCGCAGCACGTCCCAAAGGCCAGAACTCTGGCTGTGTTGGATCGAGGAGAAAGTAAATTCCAAAATTTGGGATGCCTTTGCACCGGCACATCACCTCCTGTTCTATGCTGTTAGCTGAAGCACTTGAGATTATTTTCACCAGATGTAGCAGTCACCGCCTGACACACCAGGAGAGGACAACCAGGGACTCAACTATTTGGGTCTTTATAGATCGCAACCAACACTTTGAATCATACCCAGAAAAGGAACTGGAAGCTAGTGTAGACTACTGAGCACAGGAGAAGCTACGTTGTGAGAGTTAGGCCAGTCAAGATTAGGCAGACTCCAAGAATTAACTTTTTGTCAGTTTAAATCTTGTGGGTCCGTTTGCCTCTTCAGATACATGTGAAGTAACTACCAACAGGTAGTTACAAAATTAGGGCAATTAACAGAGGGCTCTGAGAACTGGGTTTCACTTTTACTTTGGGTTTGCTGCTCAACCAGTGCCCCAACAAAGAGTCACACACAGATATAGAGGAAAAGGTGGAGCCCTTCAATGCTAAAAATGCTGAAACAGGTGTTAGAAGTGATTACTGGTGCAGGCGCTGATATCAAACCTCCTCCAGAAGTAGAGCTGCTGAAGGCCTTCAGCATCAGAGTGAGATTTCTCATTGAGAATATCCTGTCAGGCACTGAATGCCCTTAACTCCCATTGGCTTCCATGGGACTTGATGGAGCTCAGTTCCTGGCAAGATCAGGCACGTGAACTGCAGGCATTTCCTTTTGGAGCAGGGACCAAAACAGAATCTGGATGTGCCTCTCATGGCTTTTATTAATTTAAAGGTCTCCCCCAACAGGAACCAATCAGGCTTTAAAAGTAAAATTATCTCCCATCAATAAAGGTCTTCAGTGGAACAGATTTAAAACCTTGAGCTGAATTCAAACACAATTGTTGGGATGGAACCACAGCTCCTAGGCCTATCGCTCCCTGAGGAAGTGGCCTGCCCTTTCATGTCCTCATACAGGGCTGAGAGTTTTATGCCCTGGCTCTGGGAGACAGAACCCCACTCACTTTCTGTGCCAGAGAGACCTTTCTACCTCAGGTTGAACAAAAGATCACAACACCTCTCAGATTTACTGTAAGAAAAGACTCACCGGGGGTGTAATGCACTTGAGATTCACACAAAAGGCAGCTGCTGCTTGATGAGCACTTAGTAGTTATTTCAGGAAACACAAAATTATAGCCTGAATAACCCCCCCCCCCACGTCACTGAAAATTACTCGAGTAGGCGTTTCTCTCTCTGTCTCCCCTCTTTCCACTGCAAATTCTTAAGTGACAACAGGCAGCTGGAGCCCCTCCTGCAGCACTGAGCTGTAAGAAATGGCTGCATCTCTCTTGGCCAAACTGGATCTGAATGCTCAGATACATTTACTTAAAAGAGGGTGTCTTCTGGCACATGTCCAATGCAGGGCAGCAAGTATCAGTCACCTTACTGACAAGTGTCAACTGATATTACTCTTCCCTCAAGCACAGCGTCTTTCATCTTCAGCACTTTTCTCTTTGAGCTGTAGTTCTTCTCAAAATGCAAAAGGAAATCTGAGTCTAGGCAGACCTTTCCAGACATTGGGGACAAAATAGGCCCACATTTTTAGGCAACTAAGTCACAACTTTGGCTCATCTCTATAATTAAAAAAAAAAAGCCAGCAGCTTTCTAGGAATGTAGCTGGTGGCACTGGAGGGCTAAACCAAAAGCTAAACACGCACTGTCTCGGCATAAACTTGGTCTTTGTTATAACTAAATGATTTCTTATTTAGGATTGTTTCTACTGGAAGTTGTTCTGAACTCTGCATCAGAGATGAAAGGAAAAATTCCTTGCACATTACAGCAGACAAGGGTTTGAGGAAAATGGATCTCTCTCTTACTCTTAATTCCCCTCACTCCTTGTGCATTTAGCTAAAACATGGAAAATCCCTTCCCTCACTAATTTATTTCTGATCAAAAGCCCTATTAGAGCTGTAAAGGGATGACAGAAAGCCCTGTTTTGCTCTTAAATTCTTTACCACTGAAGCCAGAGATGCCTGTATTATGTTATCATGGAAATACTGAAGCTGAACTAAACATGCTGTAGAAAGAAATCAGATATCTGAGATGTTCGCTGGCCCTGCCCATACAGAGATAATAGAAAGAACAAATCTGCACAGGAGGAAATGCCTCGGAATTCCAATGACTGCCCTTCCTGTTAAGTACAATCCCTGGAAATGGGCAACTTCCCGCTTACACATCGGAGCTCACTGACATGCCAATAAACCCCCTGAAATCCACCACTGTTGGTTACTTCATCTAGTCTTCTAAATAAATCCAGGAGACTCTAAAGCAGGGGTTCCCAAACTTGGTTTGCGGCTTGTTCAGGATGAACCCCTGGCAGGCCGCAAGACGATTTGTTTACCTGAGCATCTACAGGTACGGTCGCTCGCAGCTCCCAGTGGCCGCGGTTCGCTGTTCCCGGCCAATGGGAGCTGCAATAAGCGGTGGCCAGCCCGCACTGGCTCTAGGATAGTGGACCCCTATGCAGACACATGCAGATCTGAGGTAAACCTCGATAACCTGCACACCTGGAAGATGAGGTGAAAGGGTTTAACAGCTGTGGGGAGAGTGGGTATCTTAGATGGAGATGAAGAGGGGATGAGAAGGTCTTGCAAGGAATACCGTAGGTGCTGGAGTTCTAATTTCCCATGGAAGGGGTGGAGAAGGAAGGAGATGGAGCAGGGAGTGGTGTTTCAGATGGGTCCTAGTGACAGACTCTGCCCATATACATCCGACAGGTGTTTTTTTGCATAAATATGCTTTTTCCTGCCAGAAGTGCAGGTACTGTATAGTACCCCATATCCCTGGTCTCCACTTCAGCTCCCCCTTCCCCCACCTAAGGTGTACGTGAAGAGACAAGAGTCCATTCACCTCACAAGACAGCAGACCTTGACAAAATGCAGAGGTATTTGCTCCTTTAGGCCCTGATCGAAAACTAAATTTTAAGTCAATGGGAGTCTTTCCATTGGACTTCAAAATCAGGCCCTCCGGTTGCATGAAGCGATAAGCATCACTAAGGCTAGCAAAACGAGCCCTTTTCTTGTCAGAAATTGAATGACTCAACACAGATCTCAAAAACTGAGCAAAACCCCAAACCAGGATCATTTTAGCCCTTCTGAGGTTTCATTGCGAGCGAAAGCCTTTGGAGGCCAAAAGTGCCAGGTCAGTACTTGAAAATGGCACCCATGCCATTCTGAATAACAGTGGCTAGCAACTGTGCATGCCAACTGCCTACGTGCAGCTGACGGTGTACTTGTCATGTGGACCTTACAGTCTCCCCAATTTTACATTTATATAATCCCCAAATACCACAGAGACTTTGTTATATGTAAGTGTATCCTAAAGGCTGTAGATTAAATCCTAGCCCCACTCATATCAATGGCAGTTTTGCCATTAACATCAATGGAGCCAGGATTTAACCCTCAGTCTTTTGCAGTGCCATGCAGAACATCAAAGCTTTTGCCTCCATTGGCCTCTCCTCTGCGGCTGTCCCGTGACCGAGGTATGAATCTGGGGGAGGCTGGTCGAATTATAGCCAGGGAGGGTGTAAATCCAAACCAGCTTTTTGCAGTCAACAGGGTGCAACCAGCAGTGACAGAATCAAGCCAGCGACTGACTCATAAGAGGGCAACAGCCAAGGTTGCCTTCTCATGGCAAAGGATGTGTGTGGAAGAACCTAACTGGTGTTAGCCAGCTCTGCAGGGAGTGGAAGAGCAGAGACAGAGGTGACTGAGCTGTTGGGGGTGCGGAATTCACAGATCCCAGTGAGGAGTGGATAAACGCACCTTGTATTACAAAAATTTTTAAATTGCATGTTTATTATCCAAACAATAGATACCTTCCCAGGATGGGCTGTCAACACCCCCCCGACCCAGCCTTCCTTTTCCCCTGGCTACATCCCCAGCTGGAGAGGTGTTCCTAGTAAAGTGACCTGTGGCAGGACCTGCTGGATTTGACTTGGACTGCACTGTTTACCTACCATCGTTCAGCTCCTCAGTGGCCCTCTGTTGTGTGGTCTCACAGATATTGTGTAGTGCTCAGGAGGGACTTGACTGGGACCTGTGTCCACTTTGGGCAGGTTTCACAACACAGGATAAACAGTCACAGTAACGACACAAGCCTGTTTTACCCCAAATGCCCTCCCCTTGCATCTTAATGGTACATTTGACTTTGCACTCCTGTATCTAACTGAACTGAACTGCCTTTTACACCGCTGCAGAATCACTGCTGTACAGCTTAGGGAGTGACACAGGCCATTTTCACACCCATTTTGCACTCTCTTTCACAGGCGCAAGGAGTTAACAGCAGTTGCACAGCACAGTGCTCACTTCCCCCTTGGATGAGGAGTGCATATTAGAGATGGGTGAACCATGTGGAGTCTAAGCTTTTGTGAGGCAGTTGGATCTTTTGGGTGGTGGGGGAGGGCGATTGCGAAACTAGTTCCAAACCCTTCAACCTGTTGGTACACATCTTCTCTAAGACTGATTCAACACCACGTACTTTCTAGCCACACTGAATGCTGCTGTCTACCTTAAAGGGAGATTGTGGGTAGAAGCACTTACACCACACACACAAAGAATTTTTCACCCTCTCTCTTTTTGTACAATCCCACTGACTTGTTCTGCATTCTCCTCACTCTCTACTTTGTTTAAACTTCCCAGGGCTGCCTACCGGCTGCAGAGCTGCCTAGACTTCCTGTAGCACTATACGCAATGCTGCTCTCTTCCCTCCCCCTACGCCAGGGGCTACAAGGAAGGGCTGCATAAGGCCGCTTATGTCAACCATACAAAGCTCCTGAACCAAGGTGATCATCGAATCATAGAATATTAGGGTTGGAAGAGACCTGCTCAAAGCAGGACCAACACCCACTAAATCATCCCAGCCAGGGCTTTGTCAAGCCGGGCCTTAAAACCCATTAAGGATGGGGATTCCACCACCTCCCTAGGTAACCCATTCCAGTGCTTCACCACCCTCCTAGTGAAATAGTGTTTCCTAATATCCAACCTAGATCACCCCCACTGCAACTTGAGACCATTGCTCCTTGTCCTGTTATCTGCCACCACTGAGAACAGCCTAGCTCCATCCTCTTTGGAACCCGCCTTCAGGTAGTTGAAGGCTGCTATCAAATCCCCCCTCACTCTTCCCTGCAGGGAGTTGGGGAAGGAGGGTTGGAATGGGGGAGGAACATGAATTGAATGGCTTAACTCTTCAGAATAATCTCCAGGATCCATCTGTCAGAGGTGATATTCTAACTTTTGTGAAAGAAGGTCAGTTGACTGCTGAAGGGGCATGACAGGTGTGTAGATGGCAGCTGATGTTGCAAGGTGTAACTGTTCAGGTCCTCGATCAACCCGTCAAGAGTGCTTAGAAGAGGCAGTCTGATAGGTTGTGGATTCAGGTGTGGACTGCTTCAGCTTTTGAGCCCTGGTCCTCTTACGCTGCTGCTCGTAAGAGCACTGAGATGGTGGGTATTGAGGAGGTTGTGACCTGTGGTGTGGCTGAGAGGTATATCTTAGCTTCCGTCCCGCAGTGTAGATTCCTAGGCTGTGATCCTCTCAGTTCTTTTACAGCCCTCCTCCCCCACACCTTGGACTGCCGGGCAGTGGGAGAGTTTGAACAGGGGGCAGAATTGTCCCTAAACTTTGTAAAACGCACAACTGGTGAGTGGCTTTGAAGTTAGGCAGAATCCATCTATCTATAATTCAAATATTGATTTTAGGACACGGTGGTTTCCCCATATTCTGGGATTAGGGTTACCATATTTGAATTTTCAAAAAAAAAAGGAGGACACTCCACAGGGGGGGTGGGGGAGAGGTAGCTCCAACCCCCTAGCCACTCCCTCCTACTTCCCGCCCCCTGACTGCCCCCCACAGAATCCCCAACCCATCCAACCCCCCCGCTCCTTGTTCCCTGATTGCCCCCTCCCAGGACCCCTACCCCTAACTGCCCCCTGGGACCCCACCCCCTATCTAAGCCTCCCTTCTTCTTGTCCCCGACTGCCCCCTCCTAAGAACCTCCCACCCTAACTCTCCCCCTAGGACCCCACCCCCTACCTGTCCCCTGACCCCTATCCACACCCCCGCCACCTGACAGATCCCCGGGACTCCCATGCCTATCCAACTGCTCCCTGTCCCCTGACTGCCCCCCCCCCCCGAACCCCTGACCCATGTAACCCCCCTGCTCCCTGACTGCCCCAACCCCTCTCCACACCCCCGCCACCTGAGAGGCCCCCCCCCAACCCATCCAACCCCTGTTCCCTGACTGCCCCCCGGGATCCCATGCCCCTTCTCCAGCTCCCCGGCCCCCTTACCGTGCCGCTTAAAGCAACGTGTCTGGCTCTGCGCGGAGCCGCTGCCAGACATGCTGCTGTGCCCCCCCCAGAGCGCTGAGGCTGCAGGGGAGGGGGGGGCAGGGGGGGGCCTCTGGCTGCTGGAGGCCCCGATGCGAGCGGCTCAGTCTGGCCCGGCTGCCCTGTCAGCTGTGTCATGCTCTGCATTGGGAGGGAAATCCCAGACCTTTTTAGACTTTTACAAATTCCTCTTGGACGGCTATTTAAAAACCAAAAAGCCGGACATGTCCAGGAAAATCCGGATGTATGGTAACCCTATTCTGGATCTACACATGGCTGTTTTCATGGCATTTGTCTGCTGTGGTCTTCCGTACAGTTCCAAGTTCTATTTTCTAGGCATTTGCTCAACTCCTGAACCGTATGTCATGTCAGTGTAGATGTTCCCCTATAGAATCCCAGCATCTAATCCTGGTAGATATCTGGGACCTCCGCAGTCACTCTTTCCTGACTCCAGATAAGTCCTGCAAACAGCACCTAGCAGAGGCCACCTGCTACCAGATAAGTCCTGCTACCATCCGGCTTCCATCCTTGCGCTCCCTTCCAGACTGAGCAGGACCTCCTGATGGGGTAGCCATGCCTTGATGCTCAGCCATTTAAGAGGTGCGAATGCAACTGCAGCTTAATGGCCAAAATCACTTTAAGTAGCAGTTTAAAATACATGGCTCAGGTCTTCCCTCTTGCCTTATGCACGAACCCCACTGGCACCTGCAAGAAGAGACCTATAAATGCAGGAGTCAGTGTAGCAGAGTGGACAGTTTTTCTTTAGTTTGTTAAGAACAGTCAAACAAGGTCAATAATTGGGGATTGCAATATGTTTGTAATTGTTTTATTACTTCTCACGGTCTATGCTTTGCTAATGCATATTCTGACTGGTCTCCCCAGTTCCAGAAGTCATTTAAATAGACAAGGCGGGTGACTGAATATCTTTTATTGGACTAACTTCTATTGGTCAAAGAGACAAGCTTTTGAACTCCACAGAGTTTGAAAGCTTGTCTCTTTTACAAACAGAAATCGATCCAATAAAAGAATGCCTCATCTAAGTCGTCTAATATCCTGGGACAAACATGCCTACAAACAACAGTGCAAAGAATTATGAAACTGGGGTGTCATGACAAGAGATGATAGAAGTAGAAGATTAATACAGTTTAGAAATACGCATGATAGGTCTGATTTGTAGGGGCTACAGTTTTAGTAAAGAGATACACTATGAAAAAAAGAAAAAAAAACCCCAAGAGTAGAAATCCTAAGTCACCACCGCTCCTCTTAAATCCATACTGTGTGCTTCAAGCAGAGTTGCTCAGATCATTTGCCACATCTCACTGCTTTTGATATGTATCTGTTAACACTTTCATTATAATCTGTGGTTTGGCAGACATTATGGTTTTGACAGTCAGCGACTGAGTTTAGACCGTTCCAATCCATGAATTACTTTGCACATAAATTATTTGTAATGCAATAAAGTCTCTTGTGCTCACCTAAAGCACTGACATTCCAGATTCAAACCAGAATATGTGGGAGTCTAGAAACGGCATCACTTACATAATCACTTCAGAGATTTTCTTAAAGCTGTAAGCAAAAATAAATAAATAAATCTCATCTGAAGAACCCCCCCGTTCTCACAGCCATGGAGCATCTTTCACACCGAACAATCCAATTCTTCTGCTTTTGCCCCATGAATCCAAGTTGTGGTTGTCCAATTAGCTTAATACACTACAAAAATACCTTCTCCAGCATCAGATGCTTGTCTCAGAGGTGCTCAGCCCACCCCAGATGCTGCATGTCAGAGAGGAAACCGCAAGTTTAATCATCTGATGAGGTTCAACAAGGACAAGTGCAGAATCCTGCACTTAGGAAGGAAGAATCCCATGCACCGCTACAGGCTGGGGACTGACTGGCCAAGCAGCGGTTCTGCAGAAAAGGACCTGGGGATTAGTGGACGAGAAGCTGGATACGAGTCAGCAGTGTGCCCTTGTTGCCAAGAAGGCCAATGGCATTTTGGGCTGTACTAGTAGGGGCATTGCCAGCAGGTTGAGGGAAGTGATTATTCCCCTCTATTCGGCACTGGTGAGGCCACACCTGGAGTATTGTGTCAAGTTTTGGTCCCCCCACTACAGAAGGGATGTGGACAAATTGGACAGAGTCCAGCAGAGGGAAACGAAAATGATTAGGGGGCTGGGGCACGTGACTTATGAGGAGAGGCTGAGGGAACTGGGGTTAGTCAGTCTGCAGAAGAGAAGAGTGAGGGGGGATTTGATTGAAGCCTTCAACTACCTGAAGGGGGGTTCCAAAGAAGATGGAGCTAGGCTGTTCTCAGTGGTGGCAGATAACAGGACAAGGAGTAATGGTCTCAAGTTGCAGTGGGGGAAGTCTAGGTTGGATATTAGGAAACACTATTTCACTAGGAGGGTGGTGAAGCACTGGAATGGGTTACCTAGGGAGGTGGTGGAATCTCCTTCCTTAGAGGTTTTTAAGGCCCGGCTTGACAAAACCTTGGCTGGGATGATTCAGTGGGTGTTGGTCCTGCTTTGAGCAGGGGGTTGGACTAGATGACCTCCTGAGGTCTCCTCTAACCCCAATATTTTATGATCAGGTTGGTATAAGTAGATTTCACAAACACACAAGTTCAGTTTCCGGAAGGCTGACCCCATTTTTCCTTCCTTCTAGCGTCGCAACATAGTTAACTGCATGTAACCATGGAAGCAGCTCTCTCATGCAAGATCTGAAAAACCCGAAGTCCTGACTACTTTGCATGGACAGTAAAGATGCCGTTTGACATAGGAAAAAAAAAAGGGACTTTATTAGCTGAGACAGAGACCTTTCTAGAAAGGTCAGAAGATTAGTAGCTACAGCACCAATATAAGCACTGTTTAAAAGGACACAGTCATCCTGATTTGGCCCTCACCATTTACTTGCCTTAGAAGGCAGTGGCATCATTGGAGGATTCTATACATAGTTTATTATCCATATACACATATTATCCATATACACAACTAACAGCCATGCTGCATGGGATTCAGCTTCATTTAACCAAAGGTATGAGACACTTCCTAAGCAACTGGCAGCATCACTTTGATCAATGCATCAACTGAAAAGTAGAACTGGACACAATAAAAGTAGGAATTCTGCATTAAAAAAATCCCATTGGCTTCCTCCTGACATTCACAAAAAGAAAAGGAGGACTTGTGGCTCCTTAGAGACTAACAAATTTATTTGAGCATAAGCTTTTGTGAGCTACAGCTCACTTCATCGGATGACATTCAGTGATTTTATCCAAGGAATCAAAGGTGGATGGGTATCCCAGAATACTAAAGTCTTTCAAATGCACTCAGATCCTTGCCTTCTGCTGAGGCATCATTCTTAAGAACATAAGAATGGCCACACTGAGTCAGATCAAAAGTCCATATAGCTCAGTATCCAGTCTTCCGACAGTGGCCAATGCCAGGTGCCTCAGAGGGAATGAGCAGAGCAGGTAATCATCAAGTGATCCATCCCCTGTGTCCAATTCGCAGCTTCTGGCAAACAGAGGCTGGGGACACCATCACTGCCCATCCTGGCTAATAAGTTCATGGAGGATAGCCATCGATGGACCTACCTAGTTCTTTTTTGAACCCTGTTATTGTCTTGGCCTTCACAACATCCTCTGGCAAGGAGTTCCACAGACTGACTGCACTGTGTGAAAAAAAAAATATACTTCCTTTTGTTTTAAACTTGCTTCCTATCAGTTTCATCTGGTGACCCCTAGTTCTTGTGTTATGAATACTTGCTGAACAAGCTGGTATTCCTCTTCTAAATAAGCTTCATTGCTTTGCGTCTCATGAGTTTTAAGTAATTGTGGTAAACTCAGTGGAATGTTTCACCGAACCATATTTAGACTTTGTCTTCACACACGTTTATTTTTTATGTAGTTTTTCCACAGGATAACACACACATTAGCTATCCCACTGTAAAATCCTAGTGGAGAAAAAGCATCTGCAGTTTTGTTATGGGCAAGGACAGCCATGTGCCAGTGTATAATGTGTCCTAGCTATCCCCTGCCCAAAAAGTAAAAGTCCCTTGTCTCCACTAGGATTTTACAGTGGGATAGCTAATATGGGAATCTCTCACTGGGAAAGAAAAATCAAACACTTTTTTACAGTGAAGTGTCTTGGCTTCCATCATTTGGCCTGAGGTGTCTCTCCAGGTAAGGATCCTACTTGTGCTTTGTATTCTTTCTGAGCTAAATCCCGAAGTCAACAAGAGTTTTGACATTGAATTCAATGGGACTCTGAATTCTCTCTCACACAAGGAATTCCACTCCACCCACAGATGTGTGTGTGTGTGCGCGCGCACGCGTGCTTTGACAAGGTCTCAAGGACACAGCCAAGATCTGCCTCAGTCTAGATCTTATCAGTCGAAAGAACTATCAACAGCGCTATATTTTACCTTGGCCGTGTGAGCTGTAATACAACATAAGCTGGTTGACAATGTCTTGACAAGTTTCTGGATACACAATTCTCTCTATGAAAAAGGACAGAAGCATAATAGAAATGGTACACATTCCAGCTGCCTTTTTTTTTTGGTTTATAAATCAGGGCTGCTAAGGGACAGGATTATTTCCTGCCACAGCATGTTTCAGTTTAGCCACTGAACCCTCAACATTTTTGGATCCATGTCCTTTTGCCACATGTAAGTAATGCCTGAATTCAGTATACATCCAGTCTTAAGGAAGGGGGAAAAAATGACAGTTCAGTCAGTCAGTTCTGCCCACTGTGCCAATTTCCTCATATTTAAAACTAAAACCAAAAACAAAATTTTTTTAGTGTATTGGCTTCTAAACAGTGTTTAGTGCACTGTAACCCTGGGATAATTTGCTGTAGTTCATAATCATCTCATTAGCCAGCTTCCCGTAGTCTCAGTCACAGCTATCAGAAAGTCTTTTTTTAATTGTATCAAAAGGTGACTTTCACATCAGATGTGTTATAAACGTATGTGTGCTCTGGTCATAGATTGAGGTACAAGTCAGCCTCTCTGTGCCTCAGTTTCCGCATTTGTAAACTGAGGATAATGATCCTGACATCCTTCGTAAAATGCTTTGAGACCTACTGGTGAGAAGCATTATATAATATTATAGTCACATTTCATAGCCCCAACCCTCAAGCAACTCCAGTGGCTCCCCAGTCATTTCAAGATCCTGGTCAACATTAGCAATTTTTTTTTGGAAATTTGATTGTTTCATATTAATTGCATATGTACAACCCCCTCCCTCCAACCCTTGGTTTTAAAAGCCCTTTCCAAGAATGCTTACTCTGACTACCTCATCTTTTCTCCACTCCCCACTGTTCACCTGGGCTCTTCATCTGTCTTTGTAAATCTCCCCAAGCTCATGTCATCTGGCACAGTCATGCTTCATCTCTCTGCCTCACAGATTTTAAAGGCCAGACGGGACATGGTCATCTTGTCTGACCTCCTGCATGACACATGCCAGAGAATTCCACCCAGTGACTTCTGCAGTGGGAGGAATTATTCTTCCCAAGTTGTAAGGGAACAGACCCTTCATCCAGTCTAAATCCAAAACATTTTCTCCTTTGCTTTTACATCCTAATGTTTCTCTCCCTTTGTTATTTGCCTCCAAGTCTGCAGAGCATATTGGGATACAGACACCCTACAAAATCAGTCTGCTTTGCTTTTCTCATCCAGGGTATGTCTACACAGCAGCTGGGAGGTGGAATTCCCAGCTCAGACACACACACACACACATGTGCTAGCTTTGTTCATGCTAGTGCACTAAAAATAGCAATGTAGCTGCAGTGGCCCCGGCGAGCTGCCTGAGTGTGTATCTAGGACGTGGTGGCCAACCTGCGGCTCCGGAGCCACATGCGGCTCTTCAGAAGTTAATATGCGGCTCCTTGGACAGGCACCGACTCTGGGGCTGAAGCTACAGGCACCAACTTTCCAATGTGCCAGGGGGTGCTCACTGCTCAACCCCTGGCTCTGCCACAGGCCCTGCCCCCACTCCACCCCTTCCCGCCCCCTCCCCTAAGCCTGCCGTGCCCTCGCTCCTCCCCCTCCCTCCCAGAGCCTCCTGCATGCGACGAAAGAGCTGATCGGGGGGCTGCCAATGGGTGGGAGGTGCTGGGAGTGGTGGCGGGGGGGGGGGCGAGCTGATGGGGGCCTGCTGACATATTACTGTGGTTCTTTGGAAATGTCCATTGGTAAATTCTGGCTCCTTCTCAGGCTCAGGTTGGCCACCCCTGATCTATACTGGGGCAGCTAGCCTGAGACACTTGTCTGCCACTGTGGCCATGCTGCTATTTTTAGTGTGCTAGCTTGGGGGTACGTCTACCTGAGCTGGCAATTACCCCCTTCCCCTCACAATCTGCTACAAAGCCATAACCTCAAGAGCAAACTTCGTCTTGGGGGTCTAAATTATCTTAAGTTTGAAATCACA
Source organism: Natator depressus (assembly GCF_965152275.1). NCBI lineage: Eukaryota > Metazoa > Chordata > Testudines > Cheloniidae > Natator > Natator depressus. Next base: position 7,881,260 of record NC_134244.1, on the reverse strand, counting down.
TGTTATTTTACTTCCACCATTTTAAAATATAGGGAGAATGGGCTGGCAGGTACATTAATGAATGAGAGACTAGGCAGAAACTGCTCTGCTATTTAATCATTCAAATCCCCAACACTTAAACAGTTTTTCAAGACTGCAAAAAGAATAAGCAACTACACAGTCTCATAGACTTAAGGCCAGAAGGGATCATCGTGATCATCTAGTCTGACCTCCCACACATTGCAGGCCACAGAACCTCCCCCGTCCTGGGGTCTCAGAGACTGGGCTCCAGCCAGAGCCTGAACATCGACATTGGTAATTTATAGCCCTGCAGCCCAAGCCAGCTGACCCAGCCTTGGCGACTTGGTGCCACAGGTTTTTTAATCATCGTGTAGACATACTCTTAGCGTCTGTCTCAGTTCCCTAGCTATAAAAATTAGGATAGTAGCACTTCCCTATTTCATAGGGGTGTCGTGGGTATAAATCCATTAAAGATTGTGAAGTGCTCAGCTGTTATGGCAACGGAGGCCAAGTAAGTACCTGAGGTCAGTATTAAAGAAATCAAACTTGTAAGAAAATTGAAGTCTTACCTATGCAAACGTGATTACTGAACCATTTGGGACTGTTGCAAGTATATTGATTTCCACTGATAACTGCATTTGGACTGATGATTTGAGAATTAAATACTACTAAAAACAGATCTATTTTCAAACTATGGGAAGCCACAACACTGGTTTTCTTTGGAGAAACACTTGATTTAGTTCTGCCTGCGATGCTGGCCGAGATATCAATCATCATGATAACTGTCTTTTCTAAGTAGCTTACGAATGTTTCCATACATCTTCCAGTCGGGGTTATGGACAATTAACAATGAACCAGTTCCACTGCAGCTGTTTCAGCAAGTTAAAGAATGGGCATTGCCTGCTTCTCAGACCTGTCTAGCAAGATTATCTATGGTAGTCGTGTTTTTTAAAAGTCTGCTCTTTTCAACCCTTTCAGCCAGTATCTGGAAAGAGAGGCACCCAGGTTTATCTTGGAATAGAGAATTTAAAGAAACTAAGTCATAATAACCTTCTGGCAAACGTTTTCAGAAGTACATAAGGCCCAGCTCCTCAAAAGGACTTAAGTCGATGGGAAATTGAAATCAGTGCATCACTGACCACCAACAGGAGTTAGGCACCTAAATACCTTTGAGGATCTGCGTCCAAGTGACTTTGAAGCCTGATTCCCCATTTCAAAATGGACTTAGGGTTTTAGGGCTCAAATCCCAAAGAAACATAGGCATATGTTTTTTGAACAGGTTATCTTTTACAATAATTAAGCAATCAAGGTTTTTTTCTTTTTTTTTAAAAAAAAAGAGATTATTATTTGCATTATCATAGACTATCTCTTTTTTTTTAAAAAAAAAGAGATAGTCTATGATAATGCAAATAATAAACGACAACAAGCAGCTGATAAATGAGTTTTTAACTAAGGAACCTAGTCTCTTCTTACTTCCATTGGAGTAAATCAGGAGTTCTACTACTGAAGTTTGTTACAGCAACGTAACTCAGATTAGAATTGGACCCAAGAAATATAAAAGGTAGTTGGACCCATACAACAGGTCAGATCCTCAGTGGAGCTGAATTTGATTTCCCCCTCATTCAGTGTAAATTAGTGCAACCCCTTTTACTTCAGTGGAATTATACCAGTTTACACCAGCTGAGAATCTGGTCCATCATGCTTTATCAGAGAGATTCCAATTGCCAGTTAATCTGAAAGAGACAGAGGATCCATAAACACCCCAGCCGTGCTCTTGTCTAGTCTCAGAAACTAAGCAGAGTCTAGTCTGTATTTGGCAAGGAGAACCTCAGTTTACATTTGGCTGATGCAGGAAGAGCTATCGGTGATCCAGCAGGAGACATTTTTCTACGGTTGTGAAAATCCTGGGCCCCCTCCATCCCAGGGATAAAACCCCCCACCCAATGAGTTTTTCAGGTTCCCATCTCCTTGTTAACCTGAAGTACCAACATGAACATATTTGGAAGCGAGCAGCTGCATTACAGACTCTTCGTGTGCAGAGTCTGTAGCAATAAAAAGGCTTCTGTGATGAAAAATCATATTCATTGTATTAAGTTACACCTCAACTATTTGGAAAGAATTTAAAACAGACCTTTCAGGGTTTCGATGGTCACCAGCATTCTTATTTACAGAGCAAAAACTGAACTTGCAGGCCAGCTCGAGTCAGACCATTTCTATCCCCAAAACCAGAGCTGTGGCTTGGAGCTGGAGTGAGCAGGCTACACAGGGCATTGCATTACCTGGGAAGCCAGCACAGTGCAGAGCTACATCACAGGGAGCTACTCAGAAAACTTCCATTCGAAGTCAACGAGCTAAGCTCTGTGGTTTGTAATCAAGCAGTGGAGACAACGGCAAATGGAAATTAAGGATGGCAGATTTTGGCCACAAGTTACCAAGGGACTAGTTTTCAGAAGCGTGGAGCAGCCACATTACAAGGGGAATTCTCTCCTGGCCATTTCTGTCTGGTGCAAAGTGGGCATAGCCTGGAGAAACCAGCCCCAAGAATTTTGCTGCGGCAGCTGCAGAGAGTGGAGGCTGAACACCATCTTGAAGGAAATGCTATAGTAAAAAGCTATCCCATGATTGATCTACTGTGGGTACCTACATGGCCCCATTTACTGTAGTATCCAAGCACCTCACAATCTAATGTATTTATCTTCACAACACCCCTGTGAGGTAGGAAGTGCTGTTATTCCCATTATACAGATGGAGCAATGAGGCATAGCGAGGCTAAAGCCCAGATTTTTAAAAAGGTATTTAGGTGTTGCTCCACTCAGCGTTGCAATGCCTAACTGATTTATGAGCCTACGTTTCCTGTTCAAGAAGGATTTAGATTGTCAAGGGTCTAAACCTCTTTTGAAAATGAGAGTTGGGTGTTGCCATACTGAGGGCGGCAATGCCTAAGTACCTTTAAAAATCTGGACCTAAGTAAGTTGTCCCAGGAAGTCTGTGACGGAGTAGGGATTTGAGCACCTCTCTCACCTGCTAGGCTAGTTCACTAACCGCTGGACTATCTTTCCTCAAATGAAACTGCTGCCAGCTCAATACAGGTGAATGGCTCGCCATCACTTACTGAAAAAATAAATTACACACACACGGCCAATGTGAAACCGGATTACCCATAAAAAGACAGTAAACTATTTAAAAAAAAATAATATAGTCAAGCTTTCCCCCAGCTGTCTCAATACTTATCTCACTGGATCTCATCATTCTATCATAGTTATTTCATCACCACCTGGCAGCAGACATCTAGTCAGTCGTATCCCCATGCAGATTTTCCCTCTGCATCACTCCCTCACCAATATTTGCCCACACGTAGTGACCACTTCATTTGATTCTAAAACAGCTAATCAGAGAGCCATAAATCTTAAAACCAAACAGGAATTATTTGGGGGCAGTTCTCTGGCCTGTGTTATGCAGGAGTCGGATTAGATGATCACAACGGTCCTTTCTGGCCTTGATATCTATCAATCTCTTGCTCCCTTCTGTTTGGAAAGATCTGTACGGCCAAGCTTGTTGTAAAAGCTGCTGAAGCCAATGGAGTTACTCTGGATTTACACTGAGGTACCCAAGCGGAATCGACCCACTGAGATGTTGGCTGCTTCTTTCTCAATCTTGGATTTTCCCCTTAGCTGTGTTTTTCCTTTAGCAAGTCTGTAGGGGTGATAGTCGAGGATGGCAGCACGGTTGTGTTGTCTCCTCCCAAGGATCTTCTCTGTTCTCAACTGCAGCAGCAGCAGCAAGACATGCCATCGCCCCTAAGCCAAGTAGCGTACGTTTCTCCCATCTGCTGATTTCATGCCAGTTCTGTTTTCAGTTAGTCTGAATTCTCCAGATCTAATCATAGCTCTGTTGCTCTTGGGAAGGTCACATTACTTTTTGGCCTTAGTTCCCTCATTGTGAATTGGGGGGATAATGTACAGAAAAACCCTGATGATGTGAACTAGACTGAAGGGAATCATAGGACTGGAAGGTACCTCGAGAGGTCATCTAGTCCAGTCCCCTGCACTCATGGCAAGACTAAGTTTTATCTAGACCATCCCTGACAGGGGTTTGTCTAAACTGCTCTTAAAAATCTCCAATGATGGAGATTCCGCAACCTCCCTGGGCAATTTATTCCAGTGCTTAACCACCCTGACAGGAAGTTTCTGGCTCTACATTTCATTAACTTGTCAGTGCCTTAGACACCGAGAACAACTTGGATTTCTAAAAGGCCACTTTCAAGGTTTGTTTCTATAACTTTTAAGATCATTTCTCTTTCTTGGCCCTGTTTATAATACCCTCCTGGAGACCTGAATTCCTTATCAGAGTCTCTTTCCCACTGCCCCCTATACACTTTGTCATTACAGAGTGGCTTCTTCAGACACTCGTCTCATGTCACGGTTATTGTGGCCTCATTAATATTATTTGTATTACAGTTGTGTCAAGAGGCCCCACTGTATTAGGGGCTGCATGTATACATAGGAAAAGATAATCCCTTCCTCCCTGCAATCGAAATAGACAAGACAGAGAAAGATGTACCATGCAAGCAGAAGCTGGGGAAATAAGGCACAGAGAAATCAAATGAGTTAGCCAAGGTCACTGTGAAAGTCTGTGGCAGAGGAAGGAAGTGGCCCCATGTCTCCTGAGCCATAATTCAGTGCTTTAATCACAAACACAGCCTTCCTCCCGAGACCCACCCTTCTTTCCTCAGGATGCCAGAGTTCTTGGGTGCAAGAAAGCAGGCTAGATTGGAGAGAAGGTCCAACTGTTGGAGAGTTTCTCCTTGTTTCCCAATGGCAGGAACCAGTGGAGTGAACCTCACACAAGCAGGCTAGACCCATTAGATAAAATCCACGGAACATCACATCCTGAGGAAAGATGGGCAGTTTTAGGAGGACGGCTGGGCCTGTGGTTAAAGCACTGAATTATGACTCAGGAGACTTGGTTTCACTTCCTGCCTTATTTAGCAAGAAATTCATCCAGCCAGTGCAAAGGCACTATTTTGAGAGTTTAGGTGATGCCTCGGACTGTGTGTTGACCCCCACCACAGGGATGCAGGAAAATAAAAGCAAAGGAAACAAAAAGAAAAAAGAAAAGAAAAAGAACAGACACAGCAAACACCACAAGTTCCCTCACAATGACCTCCAAATGGACCGTGCAAACAGAATCATCAGCAGAGCAGAGCATAAGCCCTGCTAGGCATGACAAGGACTCCTCAGATCACCCCAGAATACTCTGTGGTTTGAAATAGATGTGAAAGCTATCCCTGGTATATAAAATCATCTCTGTATTTTGTGCCAGAAAGTGCAAGGGAATCTAGGGCAAGATGCCAGTTATGATGATTCATTACACTAATTTGCACTACATTCATTTGGACTTACATTAGTTGCTTCAGTGCCAGTTACAGCACCAGTTCAGGTACGGGGCAGCAGTCCTGCCAGTTTGGAAGAGTAAAACATCTTCTCCTTCAGGTTTTATTTTAAAAAACCTTTCATCTCTCTCTCTCTCACTCTCCCCCAGCTCTCTCCACCCCCAAAATGTCAATGTATCTTTTTCAGTGCCAAGAAGAAAAAATATCTTTTGGTTGCACTGCCAGATGATCCAGTTTTTCTCCCCACTTTTGCTAGGTTCAGTCCCTGTTTAAAAAAAACCTTAGAAAAAGGAAAGCTTTGTTTTTTTCAATTACTTCTGTCAAAATCTTGAGCTTGTGAAAACCCCCACCAAATGCTCCAATAAATACAAACTGCCTGTCACATCATTCCAGAGAAGTGGGCACCATTGACTTCAGTGCAGCCATGCCAGAGATGAATTTAGCCCACTTTGCATCGTCAGGCTACACATGGTATTTTGTGGGATTCACTGGAGCGAAGGAAGAAGAAATTCAAACAATTAAAGGAAGAGTTATGAATAATAGCTGGTGCTGAACAAGCCTCTGTCTCCCATTTTTGAACCGTTATTTAGATGGACACTGTCAGCGTCAGGTTTTGGGAACTGAGTAATGGAGAAAGAAATCCAGCTTTTTGTAGAGACCATTAAACAGCATGGGTTAGATTATATATATTTATTTTAATTTGTTAATTTTTTATTTCCTCTGCAAAGGGTCTTTTCATCCAAGGAGTCTTTCCACCAAGGGACAAATTGATTGAGGCCTGATTTTGCAATGGTGTCTCCTGTGCTAAATGGGATTCAGGTGCAAGGCAACACAGAGGGGGAGAGTGCTTCCAAATGCAGGTAAAAAAAATAAATAGAGAAAAAACTGATTATTGCAATCCCAGGCCCCAATCCTGCAATCAGATTGGTGTGGACAGCTCCTTGCTCCTACACAGGGTCCCACTGACTTCAGTGGCACACTCTGCAAATACAAACATTTGGCTGCACAGATCTGACCACAAGATTGGTGCATGAGTTGTTACTTGCAGCTATTGTATCAACAATAATTTCCAGATCAGACAAATATGATTATCCAGTTGATGGTGCCCCTTAAAAGTTGCAATAAGCTTGGTATTAAAACTGTAACCTTAAATGAGACCCAGTATAGCAAATGGCCAAGATACTTAATGTTAGGTAACCAAAGTTGAAAATTTTGGCCAACTGACTTTACACAGAGCAATGCTCCAGGGTTAATGTTATTTATTGCGGTACTTCCTTGAGGCCTCAGCCAGAGTCTCATTGTGCTACAGACTGTATACACAAAAGCTTACAGTCTCAAGTTTCCATCTTTCACCCTAGAAAGGTTAGAAATTGATATGTAACATGATTAGATTAACAGACAGTGTTACTAAATCAGACTTATTCTGCTGCATGGCATGACCTGGTGATTAGAGCACAGGATGGGGAGTCAGCCATCCTGGGTTCTAATTCCAGCACTAACCTTTCCTGCCTCACCTGGAGATGGCCAGTTAACTTCTCTGTGCCTCAGTTTCTCAGTCTGTAAAATGGGGATTTACTACTTTTGCAAAGTAGAGCTCTTGATGGAAAGTAGTACAAAGCATCATTACTAATTCACATCACCAGTGGTCACAGATACAAATTGAAGTAGTTGGGGAGTTTTCAGCTTCATCACAAGTTTCTAGTACTTTGTCTCAAGGCAAATAAGAGGTAAAGCTAATTAGTTGTCTTATTAAATATATTTGGCATTGTCTTGGATAACAAAATGTTTCCATTACCTCTAAGACAGAAGCTTCTGTTTCTACAGATCCCATTTAGAAGTCTGGCAAACTACTCTGGGCTCTAGAACCAAAGTACAAAATGAAAGGCCCCACTTCCCAGTCAGCTCTCAAATATATGCAGTAGTCCAAAACCAGCTTATGACAAGACAATGAAGTGGGGAATTTCAGAGATCTAGACATCTACGTCCCATTAAAGTTAATGATACATAGGCATCCACATCTCCTAGGCAGCTTTGAAAAATGTAAGCCTGAACTTACTGGTTCACTCTTGTGAGAGATAGACACTTGATAAAAGAAGGTATTTAATTTACACATTATCACTAAGAATCACCAGCTGCTCTGCCCCTCTAACTTTTAGATAATCAAACCCACTAGGCACATATCTTGAAAAAAAAAAAAAAAGGGTGATCATGTCAATGGAAAAAAGAAAGTAGCATATGTTCCATGGTGTTGGAACAATTTTTATAGTGGGGGTGCTGAGAGCCATTGAACCAAACTGTAAACCCTGTATCTGATGGAAACCACTTAAAGCCAGGGGGTGCTGCCACACCCCAGCAGCCCTAGTTCCAGCACCCCTGAAATGTTTTTGAGAAGGTGACCCTTGAAGCTGTTGCCTCCAAAATCGCTACTGTGGGTAAGTCATTTCTTTCTGACCCTGACCGTAGAAAAAGAGAAAGTGATATGGTCCAGGAATCTCTCTCCATGGAGCAGTCTATGAAACGTGGCTCATACCGAATCAAGGGGAAAGTGTCCACAGTGACCATGTCTTGCTAGGAGCAACAGAAAATAAAGCAGTGCCACCCGCTACTGCAAAGTTTGAGCTGGAAAGTACTGGGGGTTTTAGAAAGAAAACTATCTTTAGACAGTGAAGAAACATTTCACGTTTTGTCTCCCAACAGAGCTGTAATGCTTCACTGTCCTATCAAACCTCAGCTCACTTCTCTTTTTAAAAAGAAAGTGTTTTAACCGGCCCACACCCCTCCCCAGAACTGGAAGGGGAACTTCAACTTTTGTTGGGGCTTCTAAACAGCAGATTTGTCCAGGACACGTTTCAAACCCAACCACACGCCGCCCCCCCCGTCCCATCAGACTCAATACAGGAATGGATCACACGACCCTACCTGGAGAAGTGTTAAAAGACAGCGACCCCCCCCCCGCCTTCCCACCCGAGGGGAAGCGGCCGCTGTCAGTCCAGCCTGCGCCAGCCCGGCTGCCAAGCCCAGCGCCCCCTGAAGCGCTTTACAGGGCTCAGACACACCCCTCGCTGCTCCCAGGTCTTTCCACTCACCAGGCAGCCCCAAGTCGTGCCCTGTCCCGGGGAAAGCGCCCTGGCCGGACCCAGCTGCTCCTTTCTCGCCTACCGTATCCCCATGCCTTTGGCAGACCCAGCGCAGCGATGATCATTAATCCCCCCCCTCCGCCCTCCCTTTCGCTCCCGCTGCCCTTAAAGCGGCAGCCACCTCTCTGCGGGCGGCCTGACACCCCAAGCATTCTTTATATTGCAACATCTGCGGCTAAAAATAGAACGGCTCTAAAGGGGGAGGCGGGGCGGGTTAGTTTCTAGTTAGGCGGGCAAAATATCAGCTGTTTGGGGTCTTTCGGAAACAGGCTGGGTGCTTCAGAACCGCCAACCCTTCCCCAGCGGGGCCAGTCTAGTCTCGAGGGGCAAAGCTGCTCTTTAGATCTGGATCAGAAAAAGCAGCGAACCCTCCCTTTGGCAAATGGACTAGTCCGCCTAGTGCGCTCCAATGAGTTGGCTTTAAGGTGGACTGAGGGTGGGGAATTTGGCAGGGGGACCTTAAGGCGTTTCTGGAGCGTGAGACCATTTCATTCGTCTCCCAGAATCCAGACAGAGCGATTTACACACGGGCTTGTTCACTGGTTTTGTCACATAAATGAAGCGGATGGATTTTGTGAGCCCTCAGACTTTTCTACCTCCTCCAGCACAAAAGAAATGATTATTTATTGAGCACCGTCTGAAACACCACTCTGAGTGCGCAGCAGGTGCTCTGCAATTCCAGGATGGAAGAGTGGCTGGTTCATCAGAGCAAGATCTTGTAGAGTTAAATTTTTTTTTAAACTTACCAAGTTGATCACAAACACTGACGTTTTATTCAATACAGCAGGACCCCTCCTGACAGGAGCGGCAGGGATATTAACCCCGATCCACCTGTTCGTCTGGGGCTGAGAAATCAAATCAACCGGTTGTGTCACATCCTCATTATACCCATAGTGCTGAATCCTTCCAACCTCAGCCAACTACTGCATTCCTGGGAAGTGGAGATCTGGGTCCTGTAAACCCCATCATGCCCAAGTAGTCCTTTTCACTTGCCTGGTCCTATTAAAGATGCTGAGACTTTTTGCATCAGTGAAGATGACTTGTGTGAATAAGGGTTTGCAGGATCAGGCTCTGATACTGCCCTTAATACTGTAGTATCTTGGGCCACAAATCAGCAAGATACTTAACCATGCACCTAACTTTAAGCAGCTGAGTAGTGTTCTTGTCTTGAGGTTAGATACTTAAGTATCTTGCTGAGTCAGGGCCTGTCACTGAGTTACAAGGGTCTGGTCTACGCCCAGCCTTTAACCAGTCTCCTGGGAGTGACACCTTTAATATGACATGCCCCAAGGACCCACAGTTCCACAGGGGCAGGCTCATAGCTTCCAAGACTCTGAGACTGGAGCTTTGGCACCAGCAAACCCTGTTTCTCTCCATGGCTCCTTGCAGCAAATCCAGCCAAGTCAGAATCCTGTGGGAGGCTGTTACTGTAGCCTTCGTCTCCCCCCTTCCTCCCCATCCTTCTCTCTCCCCGCCCCTGACCTCCTTTGTCTCCTGCTCAGTTCCCAAGTTCCATTTGCTGGGGTTTCCTGCCGGTAGATGTTGATGTGGATCCTCTGTTGATGAAGGGTTGGTTTCAGCCAGTTCTCTAATGGCCCTATTCCTTCCAAGCAGAGAGCTAGGTGACACACAAGCTCATGCCTACTGGGCGGTTTTAGCAGGAGACTTAAAACTTTTTTACAATGCAAGCTGCAGAGGGAAATTGAGGCATGCATAGGATTTATAAAAATATTTCAGAAAATTCTCACTTTGTCACAGGGCTTATCTGCCGTATGTTTTATTAAGCAGATGTGTAATTCTTGGGTTCATACACAGAGTTACTTAGGAAAATGAATGCTCCCAACTTGCCCTCCCCACACAGATTACTTGTGTGTAGAACCCTAGGGAACCTACCCAAAATGGGGTTTCATTGTGCTATGTCTGCACGTAGACATAGCAGCAGATAGCCCCTGTCACAAAATGCTTACAATCTCGGCAGACAAAGAGTTGGAGAAATGAAGTATTATTATTCTCATTTTACAGATGGGGAAAGATACAGTGAGATTAATTGACTTATCCAAAGTCACAAAGGAAGTCTGAGACAGAGTGAGGAGATGAACCCAGCTCTCCAGAGTCCCAGCTCAGTGCTTTAACCACAAATCTTGGACCCAGATCTGAGCCCTGATCCTGCAAATCACGTGCACACAAATATAGCCCATGCTGTCAATGGTACTAAGTGAAGATCTCAAAGCACACTGCAAACATCTAGTCCTACAAAGCCCCTGTGTGGTAAGGAAGTATTATTATCCCCAGTCAGATGGGGAAAGTATGGTACAGAGTGGGTAAGGCCGACATTTTCAAACTTGGATGCCTAAATCCAGGCATGCAAATACATGTTTAGGCCCCTAAAATGGTCTGATGGTCAGAGTTGCTGAGTACTCACTGCTCCCATTGACCTCAGACATCTCTTTGAAAACCAGGCCACTATGATATAGGCACACCCATAAAGATTTAGGTGCCTAACCTTAGGCCATCCAAGTATGAAAATGTTGGCTTAATTTGTCACGCAACAAAGTCAAGAGGAGAACTCACATTTCCTGACTCCTGGGCTTTAGCCATGATTGTTCCAATCAGGATAGATGCCTCTCTTACATCACCCACACAAAATAAAAAATAAATGTAAACAGGTAAAATGAGATGTGACAATCCAGCTTTCATCTAAATTCTGGCTGCTATCCGGGGCAGCAGCAGACTATTCCTGGGACATATTAGCGAAACAATGGGATGTAAATTTCTCCCAGGGTTGAGTCCCTACATAATGTGATGCCTATTTCAGCGCATTTCAGTATGTTGCAGAATCAGACTGTCACACTCAAATAAAGCTGAAGACATTCTATTCAATTGAACCTACAAAGGGCACTTTATCAGTGAAGAGATCCCCACTGCTGGCTTTTTCTATAGTTAGGTTATGTAGTGGAACACTGAATAGAGCTAGTCAAAACTTATCAAAATTTGCAATTTTTGGATTAAATTTTCACGAAATGTTTTCTTTTTCCCAGCCTGCTCTAAAACTGGATTTTGGTTTCCTGGCAGAATTTGGATAAAAGCGGCTATAAACCCTCTGAATTGTCTAGGGGCAGGGCGAGGGGCTAGCAGATTTTGTTTACCAATGGCGTACATTATTTGTACGGCACATTATTCCACAATTAGGGCCACAGCTATCTGTGGCCACATATAGATGCAGTCAGAACAGTCACCAGCAAACTGCATATATGTAGTATCAGTAAATTGCTTGAAGTGTGAGCAGATGACTCAGGGCGGTTGGAAATGGCTCTCAGAATGCTCAACGGCTTGGTCACCAGTTCACACCTAGCCTAGACTGAGAGTGAACTAAAGTCACATTTAGTCAGTGGTCTATGTGAGTTGGTGGTCAAAGTCTAGCTCTTATGGAACTGGTGTCTGCATAACTGCTGGCAATCACAAGCAACCCTACACTCACAAAGTGGAGAGCATTTCATTAAGAAAACAGAATTCAGGTACTGAGGGACTGCATGAATCAAAGTTAAAAGAAAATCACTTTAAAACAAGTGAGACAAACCCTGACATCCTCACTCCTATGCAAACCTCCATTTGACCTCACTGATTAATCAAGCATGAGTGACGTTCCATTGACTTTGTTATGTTTGCTTTTGGTGGAAATATTTTCTAATTGTAGGTGAGATTCCTATTGCCTGAAGGGTGTTAGTTGCATGTTAAATTGGAATAATCTCTGCAGTGCGTGAACGCATGTGTGTGGGCGGACACACACATTTGTGATTATCTCCAGAGTGTAATGCGGGGGGTATGTGGCGGAGCTAGGTGGGCTGCTTATATACAGTATGTGGTGTTCTCTTTCCATTAAGGAGGCACGCAAAGGAGTGGATTCTGGCTGCAAATAGCCTTATGGAGGGATGCTCCCTAAAAGCATGGAACTGGTTCCCATGCCAGCCCGCCAGCATAGGTGTGTTCTAGGAGAGGGTGAGGGAGTGGCAGGGGTGGTGAGGGCATGTGGCTTTGCTACGCTACACCAATCTTTCACTGGCGTACAGTCCCGTGAGGCCATGCAGAAGCAGGGATCTGTAACTGACCCCCTGATTCTCCCATCCCTGCCCATACACACGCTGCCTTGTGCTGATGGGAGCTTTGCCACAGAGAGGAACCAAGCCCGCTATTACTTACATGTGTTCTGTAACAAAGTCTGGAGAGTAGCACCAGGAAGCCAAGCCCAAAGACTGATCTGCTTTCCTTGTGTGACTGGTGTTTTGTAAATAACCTTTTTAAATGGAGAGGAAAAAAAAAAAAAGAGCGAGAGAGACAGAGTGAGCTAGAGACACTCAAATCAACCACACTTGGAGCTCCTGACTGCTTGGGATCTGAACCAAGCCAGTGCTGAAATTATAAATGTTACCACTGTGAAAATAGTTCAACTCTCAGCTAATAACGGTCCCTTGTTCATAGCCCCGAAGGACAATCATTGTTTAGATGGCATGGGAACTGTGCAGCCAGGCTATACAAATAACAGCTTAAACAGCCCACGACTTACCCTGATAAACTGGTGTTTAATGCCTGGCACTGAGTGCTAGTTAGTAATAGAGGACACCTTGTGGTATTGAGATGTAGCCGCATATGCTTATGGAAGTTTACATGTGACTGCAAAAGAAATCGGACAGGTTTTGTTCATCATGATGGGGTGTGGGCTGATTGTAACATTTACAAGAGCTTTATGACAAGCTGATCAAGGAGGATCCTTTTAAGCAGATCAAGATGGAAAGAAGAAACAACCTATGTGACTGTTTATGCAATGGTTATAGAGAAGCAGTTAATAAATACCCTTTTGGTCTATATTTCTTCATGCCCTGCAAGGAAAGATGGCACATCATACTCTCCATAAGCGAGATACTAATAGGAAGCACAGTGCTCTCATTGTAACAGAAAGCAATCTATAAGGAGGGACTCGAAGGTTAAATCAAAGGATTTCTTTTGGGCCTCTTTACTCTGATCCTGATTTAGGCTGATTTGCCCCTCCACTGCCTCTTCCACATGATACAACCCATGTGCGTCACAAATAGTAAGCTAAGGCTCTCCCACAGCATTTTTATAAAGTAGCTATTGTAACCCCCATTTTACAGATGGGGAAAGCGGGGCACAGAGAGATTATATGATTTACCAAAGTCACACAGTCCCAGGAATGGCACTTAATTCCTGACCACCAGTGCTAGCCACTGCACCATCTTCCATTTCAGTTGAACTGCTGTGGAAATGGGACAAATTGAATTCTGGGCCAGAACATCAGCTGGTGTAAATTGGCACACCTATTCACTTCAGGGCCTGGCTGTGTTGTGTGCAAAAAAAGTGCCCATGTTTCCTTTCACGGAATACCCCTTTCTTCTTATTTTACAAGAAAGATCAATAGGATACCTCCCTTTCAAATTTACCTTCTCTATGCTTGCCCATTATTTTACATACCTCAGTATATACACCAAGGCCTGAATGAGAAGAATAGCTGCAGACAAGGACCAGAAGGGATTCTGAGGTGCGCTGTGTTCTCTGGGGATGTAGCCACTCCCCTTACCTTGCATTAGAACTCAATGGGACTGTGACAGATATTGCAACCCCATGCATTACTTCTGGGGACCACTGTATTACATCTATGCATGGTTTATGTATGATTGTGTTCTAATCCAGGAGGGAAGGTTGAGCTATTGAGCCCTCCACTTGGAACCCTGCAATGTAATGTTTACAGACTCAATTCACAGGGTAGAATCATACTTGGAAGGCCTAATCCCGGAAACCCTTGTGTGTAGAATTCTTGTTGAAATAATGAATTCCATGCACAGAGGGCTTTCAGGATTCGGTCCTCCCTGTATTCATTCAAACTGCCTGTGTACCTTGGGCTGCTCCAAAGTGTAGGCCTTGGTATAACCTTAACTCCATGGTGGGTTAAAGCACCTTAAAGTGGATGGGAGATGGTGGCCAGTATAGGGTGGTACAGCTTAGCTGTAACCTTGTAAGCTGCTACAGTTGTACATAATGATCTGAAGCCATTTCTCAGGTGTACTGAGGCATTGTAGGAAGGAGATTGAATCTTGCCTAATTTCCAAAACCAGAACAGCTCTAGCCTCTTTTCTCATGATGAAACAAAAGCTGGCCAAGTGAATGCTGCTATTTAGTGGGCTGAGGCAATAAAGACACTTGAGATGCATCCAGGTGGTCTTCATGCGAGCAGCAATAAAAGGCCACTTGGGTCGTTGAAAGCTTCCAAAGGCACAATACTTCAGCTCTGCATGTAGCACGGCGTGTTACGACGTGGGTTTTAAGGAAAAAGAGATGAAGAAATCAATGACCCAGAGCGAGAGGGAGATAATGTCAGATGAAGCCTATTGAGGACATTTCCAGGCAGTTTGTTCATACTCTGTTCGATAAGCTGCATGTGAAGAGATGGAACAGATTAGAGATGACTTGCATATATTTCGCCCAAGAGCAAGATTGTGTGATATATAGTTGTAAGGGTCACTGTGGTTGTGCTGCTTCCTTGCTGAAATCTTAATGACTGATTCACTTAACTATTGAGGAATTAGCTCCAGCTGAATTTAACATTTCTGAGCATAAAAGGCAATTAGTTTTCCTCTTAGGAACTTAGAACAACCACCAGGCACACTGCAATCAGTGAAGTGTTCATTTCACAGATATTCATGGATAAAAACACATGGATTTAAACTTGAAAGGACACTGCTAAGTAGAGTAGGCCCAAAATTTAACTTCTGCTAAAATAGGATTTACATCCTCTCAGGAGAAATATTTAAAGTTACTGAAAAGGGTTCCTTAAATGCAAACATTTCCCGGTTGCAAGGGAAACCGACTAGAAACAGGAAGTGAAACAGACTAGTAGGGGCAGTGCCAGCCTCTGCTTAGTGGGGGGTGAGGGGGTGTGTGAAGTGGGCTAGACAGAAAATTGGAGAGGGAGCTGCACCCCCTTCACCATGAGGTCCTGCCCCCTGGCTAGGTCTGAGGCCAGAAGCCAGAGCTGGGCAATGTGCGGCGCTGGCTACTCGCAGCCGGTAGGAGCTGCCTGGGTGGGGGGACCCGGCTCCAGGGCGGGCAGAGCCCTCAGGGAGCAGCAACCATCTGGGGCAGGGCCCAAGAGCCTGGGCTGGTGCGGGTCAGTATGGGCTGCTGTGGGGAGCCCTGGACCCTACACCTGCCTTGGGCAGCATGCGCCAGTGGACAGGGACACTGCTGCTCTCAGGCTCCCCAGCTGCCAACCCAGGCTTACTTTTCTGCTGTTGGAGCTGGGTGACTGGCCAGCAGCCACCACTCTCTCCATTCTGCCTTCAGAGCTTGGTGGCTGGAAAGCAGAAGCTGCTATGGGAGGGCAAGGCAAATTTTGGGGTGGCTATAGCCCCCATACACCTCCCCCCACACCGCCGGCCCTGCAAACTAGTCTAGTTACATCATGCTGGGTTCTGACCTGAAACCGCTGCATACCAGGAGTGATATCAATGGGGTCATGCTTACTAGGGTTGCCAACTTTCCACCTGCAGAAAACCAAACACCCTTGCCCCGCATCTTACCCCTCCCCTTCCCCGAGGCCCTGCCCCTGCTCACTCCATCAGCCCTCCCTCTGTCACCCACTCTCCCCCACTCTCGCTCATTTTCACCAGGCTGGGGCAGGGGGTTGGGTTGTGGGAGGGGGTGAGAGCTCTGGCTGGGGCTGTGGGCTCTGGGGTGGGGCAGGGGATGAAGAGTTTGGAGTGCAGGAGGGGGCTCCAGGCTGGGGCCAAGGGGTTAGGAGTGTGGGCGGGGGCTCTGGGCTGAGGCAGGGGATTGGGGTGTGGGAGGGGGTACAGACTCTGGGCTGGGGGTGTGTACTCCAGGGCGGGGCCAGAAATGAGGGGTTCAGGATGCAGGAGGGCACTTCGGGCTGGGGCAGGGGGTTGGGGTGCGGGAGGGGGTGAGGGGTGCTGGCTCCAGGTGTTGCTTACCTTAAGTAGCTCCCGGGAAGTGGCTGGCATGTCTCTCCGGTTCCTAGGCGAAGGGGCGTGCACGGGGCTCTGTGCACTGCCCGTGGCCACAGGCAGTGTCCCCGCAGCTCCCATTGACCATGGTTCCTGGCTAATGGGAGTTGCGGAGCTGGTGCTCAGGGCAGGGCAGCCCCTGTGGCCATCCCTCTGCCTAGGAACAGGAGGGACATGCCGTCTGCTTCTGGGGGCCACACAGAGCTGGGCAGGGAGCCTGCCAGCCCCGCTGTGCTGCCAATCAGACTTTTAATGGCCCGGTCAGCAGCTGCCAGTGTCCCCTTTTGACCAGGTGTTCTGGTCAAAAACTGGACACCTTGCTACCCTAATGCTTACATGGGAGAAAGGAGAATTAGGCCCAAGCAGAATGAAATATAGAAAATAAAACAGACATGGGAGGCGGTAAATGGGACTTTTATTACAATTATTTCAGTCTTAATAATCTAAAGAAATACCTACGACAGATTTTATATTCTTGAGAGAGTTGCTCTGAAAAGGCCAGTTAAAGTAGCCTACTTATAATGCAGTTCCCAGGTACTCGTGGTGGAACAGTTTATTTTTCATAAAAATGCCGAAAGAAGCGCATTTTAAGGCAGTAACCAAATGTGGAAAATATTATATGGGGGAGAGCTGTAATAACTGCAGTAGAAAGGGGCTTCCACTTCAGGCCAGATCAACAGTGATCTGTTGATCTGGGGGCAGTACCTTAATAGATCTCTTGAGCCTGTAATGCACATCAAGCTCCTTCCTTCTTTGGGGCAGGGACTCTGGTATCTACTTGGCACCGTCTGGCTATTGCATTCTGCGGTGCACAGTAACAGAGCTATAAATAATCACTGGATGAAATTCCATGGCCCATGTTATGGAGGTCACAATGGTCCCCTCTGGCGTTAAAATATATATGAATCTGTGCAATAACTTTTATCTGGGTGTGATAGATATATATAGCAAAGGAAGCTTAAAACACAGTCCCCTGAAAGTTAGATCTTCTAAAGTAGAACAGCTCCTTTAGAGCCCCTGAAGCTGGGACGAGGGCATTGTTAAATGCTGCCAGATTGTGCGGGGCACAGACAAAAGTAGAAGAACAGAAGAGGAGACAGATCAGATGGCTCCCCACAGCCATCCCCTGGCTAGAAGTGATTCAGCAAAGTCTGTTGGATCCAGAGCCTGGAAATGCGTGTTGGAGAAGGGGAGGCAGGCATAATTAAGAGGCATGTATATTTCCCTTCAAGGGCAGAGGCTGTCAAGTTGCATCTGGAAGCATTTCTCTGCACAATAGCATCAGAGCTGATTCTTTCCACATCAGATTCATTTTACCTGCACCAATGTCAAGCAAGCTGGCTGTGTGTAGGAGAAAGGTGGGTGGAATGGAGAGGGGAAATCCAACCCACCGACTATGGGCTACCTCCCCATGCCCAGCAGAACAGCCTCCCTGTGAGCCTATGGGATGGAGGAAGCAGTTGCAACTGATTCATGGTTTCCATCGATCCTTACCACATCCAACCCCAGCTTGTCCCCATCACTGCTCTTTGCACAAGCCTTTAAGCACACTTAGGACTGTTGTAATAATTGGGCCTACAAATTTACCTTAAGGGTGAGCTCAACTGTAAAAAAATAAAGGAATATAAGTTCGTAAGATGCCATAGTAACCTATAACAAGAAATGATGGGAAAAAGTGCAAAAGTGAGACAGAAAGCCTGACTTAATGGACTACAGTTCTGACATAACTCAAGGATTGTGTTAAGATCACGCTTGGTAAACAAGAAAAGTGTGGAAACAAAAATCAATGAGCCAAAATTGGTGTGTTGGAGACTAGGCCTAATTAATGGACAAAGTAATGAGGGACTGAGCTATTCCACCCACCACTCCCTTTTTAGGTCCTTAAAGAAAGAGACTTTGGGAGAAAAATTGGCTACTGGAGCAAGCTTCACCATCATGGCTGCCACCCCACTGTCTCCTGGGACCCAGGATCCTCTTCATCCTAATCCTAAGAGATGTCCTGACCAGACCAGACTGGGCCGAAGAAAGGGAGCAAGGTGACATCGTCGCCTCTACCGGCTCCAGCTAAATCCCAGCCACGACCTGGGATGTGAGATTTTGTCTCTCTCTCCTCACTTCCACATGTCCTTTTGGTTCCCTACCTTATTTCTTCTATTGCTTACCTTGCTCCTTTTTCCTTCTGTCTAATAGGAGTCTGGCTTAGCCAGCCAAGACTGCATATTTTGCAACACCACTCTAAGCCCTGGTCTACACTAGGACTTTAGGTCAAATTTAGCAGCGTTAAATCGATGTAAACCTGCACCCGTCCACACGATGAAGCCCTTTTTTTCGACTTAAAGGGCTCTTAAAATCGATTTCCTTACTCCACCCCTGACAAGTGGATTAGCGCTTAAATCGGCCTTGCCAGATTGAATTTGGGGTACTGTGGACACAATTCGACGGTATTGGCCTCTGGGAGCTATCCCAGAGTGCTCCATTGTGACCGCTCTGGACAGCACTCTCAACTCAGATGCACTGGCTAGGCAGACAGGAAAAGAACTGCGAACTTTTGAATCTCATTTCCGGAGACTGCGGGAACTGTGGGATAACTACCCACAGTGCAACACTCCGGAAGTCGACGCTTGCCTCGGTACTGTGGAAGCACTCCGCCGAGTTAATGCACTTAATGCACTTAGAGCATTTTCTGTGGGGACACACACACTCGAATATATAAAAACGATTTCTAAAAAAACGACTTCTATAAATTCGACCTAATTTCGTAGTGTAGACATACCCTAAGCTTGTGACCAGAGAGGCAGCCAAAAGCAATGCTCTAAGCAGCCTGATGCCGGTACAAGTTTGCCGGGTCTCAGAGTGGCTGATAAGACTGCATGCCATGCTTGTGTTTTTCCAGCACTGAGGTTGCAAGTAAAGGTCAACACCAGACAGAAACTGTTTCTGTCTTTGCTGGCTTTTTCCTCTCTGCTTTTGTGAGTAAAAAGAAAAAGAGTAGTTGTGGCACCTTAGAGACTAACCAATTTATCTGAGCATAAGCTTTCGTGAGCTACAGCTCACTTCATCGGATGCACACTGTGGGAAGTACAGAAGATCTTTTTATACACACAAACCATGAAAAAAAAAAGGTCTTCTCTCCCCCCCCTCCTTTTGTGAGTGTTTGTCTTGTTTTGTCTTCTAGGAAGTGGGATTGGACTAGATTTTACAACAGGACCCAAATCCTTAGACACACAAAATTCCCTTTGCCAGCATTAGTATGGCAACATCTCGCCTTAGACTCCCTTCAGCTATGTGTAAACTAGTATCCTGTTCCTCCCATGTCCCCCTTGTGGGAAGGTCCTATAGAAATGAAGGGAAGTGTTGCTATCAGGTTTTTAAATCAACATGCAGTGCAGGGAGATGATTGCCTCAGGTGTATCAAGGGTAGTTTTATGTAGAAAGAACACCATTCTCTAGTAAATTCTGAAGGTTTCTAGGCTAACTTCTATAGAACCTCATATAATTTCTGTAAAAAACCTATTCATTTTGATAGGACTTTTCCCTAAAAAATCCTCTTTGAAGGCACAGGGATCCCTCATGCCCCATCTATATAGACTACTTCTGTTGCCATACAATAGGCCTGATCCAGTGCCCGCTACAGTGAATGAAAAGCCATCCATTGACCTCCATGGGTGTGAACTGAGCCACAAGTGAACCACAGAAGTGTTAGTTTCCCTCCATGTTTCTGGTGCTCTATGTGTAGGTGGCATCATTTTTATCCCTCCCCCAGCACTTATGAAGACAGCATGCAAAGGAAGCCTCTCTTCATCTTTTGGGGATCCCCTTGCCATGTTTTCCTTTCCAGCCCCTAGTGACTGACAATTCCTCCAGGGGTTTCTAATTCCCATTTCCCTGCAGAGAGCTCCAGCAGACAAAGACTTTGTCAGGCAGCGTATTAGTGGAACAGAAAACATGACCTGAAGTTTTCTGGCTAGTACTTAACGGATCCAGCTTCTTGTGATGAAAAGGACATTTTGCATTGGCTACCAATAATAGGTTCAGACAAGTGAGCACTTAGCTCTCAGCTTTCTCCAGAGAGCTGAGGCATATTTAACTCCCAGGAAGGGAAGATGAGGAGTTACCTCTCCCTCTTCCCAGCACTCCCAATCCCAGAACTATGCAGGGGAGAGTGTTATGATAGTGCTTTATGTCTGTTAATAGACAAGAGAAGATGGAACAAGCCTCCAGCTGGGGACACCAAGCAACATATAGCTATCCCCTCCCTCCAGCCACATGAGCTTGGAAAGAAGAAAGCTACTGGGGAGAACCACCCAGAAACTTGGTCAGCAGGAACAAAGAGAAGCATTTGCCAGAGGGACCTGCAGACACTTTTTATATTCAAGTAGAGCCAGCAGAAAAACTTTTTTCTTGACTATTTTCTTTGAAGGAAAACTGGGTTTTCAACTGAAAGATTTTTACTCAGAGTGTCTGCATTCCATGTTATTATTTGTATTCATTAGTCCCTCTGCTCCCAAACAAGATCAGAGCCTCATTGAATTAAGTGTTCAAAACCAGCCAGATCTTGATATCCTCACTCACACTGTATTGGACCTTACTCCATAATTACATCACTGTTGGGACAATTGTTGAGCAAGGTACTAAGCAATGTGAGTAAGGGTGGCAGAATTTGGCCCACAGTAAGAGAGAGTCCCTGCCCTCAAAAGTTTGTAGTCTCAATAAACAGAGTGTGGGAGGTGAGGGACTGAGAAATTAGGAGTGGGATCCTACATGGAATGAGCTGTTTTCAACATCTGATCCTAAAATGGCTGGCCCAAGAGCACAGGTCTGTGGCAGATCTGGAAACTGAAACCAGGACTCCCAACTCCAGTCACTGCAGTGCTGAACTCAAGACCCTCCCCTCTTTCTCAACCCACCTTCCCAAGAGGAATTATGTGCATCTAACCCTGATAAAACAGCACAGAAGCATCTCATTTACCTTATCTTGACCCATCCCAAGCCTAGACCCCTTCCTTTTTCCTCAAATGGCTCAGTTCTTTATTTATTTCCTTCAATTTGTAATCAATTTTATAAAAGGCATCTATCCTAGGTGTTTACTGAAGGATTCCCATAAGCAGCCCAAAATGCTTGCTTTATAATTCTCCTGCACTTAGGGACTGATCCAATGCCCATTGAAGCCAATGAGATTCTCACCATGGTTTTCAATGGGCCTTGGGTGAGACCCTGACATAGCAAATTTCTCCTGAGTACCTCAAAGCATGCTACAAACAGTTAGTGAAACAACCTCCTCGTGACAAAGTAACTATTACTACAACCTGTGCATTGACAGAACAGCAAAGACATTGAAGGCATGTCTACACTACAGTAAAAACCTGCAGCACCGGTGCTCAGAGGCTGGGTCAGTTGACTCGGGCTTATGTGGATTGAGCTGTGGGGCTAAAAATTGCAGTGTATGCGTTTGGGCTTCGGCTGGAGCCTGGATTCTGAAATCCTCCAAGGTGGGTGGTCTCAGACCCTGGGCGCCAGCCTGAACCTAAACATCTACACTGCAATTTTTAGCCCCTCATCCCAAGCCCTGCAAGCCAGAGTCAGCTGACCTGTGAAAGCTGCAGCCAAGCCGCTGGTCTGTTATTGCAGGGTAGACATATCAGAGAAGTCCAGTGGCTTACCAAAAGGTCCGTGACAGTCACAAGTAGAAACAAGGAGTCCTGAATATTGATCCCGTGCTCTCAAGTCTAGACCACACAGGCTCTCACACTTCATTGTTCCTCTGCATTTATAAAGCACCAATCACTGTGTCAGCTGGGAAGACATGCTTGGTGTCTTGCACACAAGATATAGAATGGCCAGACACACTCAGCTAATAGCTTAAACCATTGGTACACATCTATATTCATCAGAGCAGGATCATTACATTATCTACTATGATCATTGAGGGACATTTAATAAAGCAAAGGAAAGATTTAATAGGGAACAACAGCGATCATGACTCTGCTGCTGCTAAATCACATTTTAATTTTAAAATAAAAACTCAGGGATGGTTAAAATGAAGGGCTAGGGAATAATGTTCTGACATCAGTAAAGAGGCAATCATTCCAAAAAGAAAAGAAAAAATTATGGGGCTCCGAGAATGGGGACAGTGTGGCTCACAAAATTAAATATAGGACAGGAAGCCTTTCAAGCATGAAGTCACTGATTTAAATCTGGCCCTGGTGGCCTTTGTGAAATGAGTTAATTATAGTGCCAGTAGCTGCAAAGTACATCCGGCGCAAATCAATATAGCTTCATTGAAGTCAATGGAATCATATCAGCTACGAATCTGGCCCTTAGAACTTTCCATCAAATGATCACATAGTACATGAGAAACATTGAGCAATCAAGCCTCACAATATGTCTTTTGTAAGGATTGCTGTCCCAGATTTACATATGGGGAAACTGAGGCGAGTCTTTTCTGAGAGCACTAAAAAAAAGGAGCGGATTATTGCAGGTACAGCCCATGCCATCACTTCTCCACTACTACTGTTACCTGTGGTAGTTAGATTAAAGCCAGCATGGGCACGCCTATCCATGCCACAGTCATGTCTCCACTTGAAGTGTAGCTGTACCCTTGAAATGGTCATAAAGGTGGAGCAACACGCTCACCCTGAAAGTAGTCACTGCAATACAGGGTCGGGGCACAGTGTGGGGATTTTGCACTACTGCTGCTTGGGCTTTAACTGCTCTGCAGATATTTTTGCCCCTCTGCCAAGTTGTAGCAGATGTTGGGGCCTTGTGGATCCATTTCCCATTGGAGGAGACATCAGTGACACAGGGTCTGGGTATATTCTTAGTGCAACTTGTTTATTTACACTATAATGTACCAGTCCTTGAACAAAGGTAGTCACAAACATGCAGGCAATCACAACCCAAACACCAGTGCCCAGTTGCCAGGAAGCAACTCTGCCTCAAAAATTGATCCTTGTTAGAGAGATTAAGGTAGAGCACAAACTTTCTTGCTATTTGCAACAGCTCCCCAGAAAATTCACAGCGCAAAAGAGAGAATTTCTTCAAAGGCTGTATTCTCCTGGCACGTGAAGTAAGGGAACATGTAAGACTATGTATAACAGCGGCATCTGGTGACTCCTGCCATAACAATAAAGGTCTGCGGTCCGCAGTGCTGTCAGTTTGGCAGCTTTCACCAGCTTTTAATTCACTAAAGAAACTAAAGTGCCATCAAAAGTGAAACTGGTGTGTCTTTTTTTAAACTCGTCAGAAACCTGCATTTTTCCAGAAATGTCACGAAAAAAGAAAAAAAAAAATCACATGCTGACTTCCAGTGGTAGCTCATGACTTTGACAGGTGAGGCACAAATCACAAGAGAGTCATTGCCACCTCCGTTCAGTGTATAATTTAATAGCTATTTAAAGCTTACCTTATTTATATTAAAGCAGCAGCAGGCGGCCCCGTGAGCTGGAGCTTGCATAAGGGCCAGAGCACAAGGCAGGCCTGGCTCAGCGGTTGCTCCTTGTGAACATGTTTAGGGCCTGATCCGTGGGGGGAGGAGGACAAGGATGCACAGGATGCAGCCCCTCTCCCATTTCCCTAAGCGCTGCAAACCCCCTGAAGTCTGGGCTTAAGTGTTACAATCCTACCCTGGCCTCACCAAGCAGGGGTACCACAGCAACACCCATAAAGGAGACTCCTGGGTGTGGCAAATTGCCATGGTAACAAGGCAGCTTCTTGAGGCACTATTAGCTACCCAAGATTTGAACCTCACGCAGTGCTACATTCTTCGAACTTTCTGGCCTTGCATTTTTCTCCTGGAGAGAGCAAGTTGTGACATTTAAATCAAGTCACAATGTGTCCTTCAATCTGTACAAATGCATCAATTAAAGAAGAATATGCAAAATGTATTTTGAAAGTTTTGGGGAATTCTTGGTTTGGCTATGCCTCGCTTGCTGGGCCTGACAAGCCCCTCCTGCATCTTTCCAACTTTTTGTTGCTTATCGGAAGACTAATGTTTGATTTTCATAGTTCAGGGGAAAACACTGATACTGTCACACCAGCTTGACTCATCTCTCCCAGGATCTGTAGAAGTCCAGAGTATAACACCATATTGTCTCAAGAAGTGTTTTTTTGTCATTGTTTCAGAACGCATGTTAAGGCTGGAGTGATGGAAAAATTAACTGCTTTTTAAAGACAGGTTTCTCAGTGACCTATGCTGACAAGGAGCTGCCCCATTTCTTTCACAAATCCCTGCCCCGGATGGCTGCAACACGTGTGTGCAGTAAGGATCTCATTGAGCTTTCCATAAGACTGCAGGTGCTAATCCTAAAGCCCTGGCTATCCTCCAGTTTGGTCAATGACCGTCTGCCTAACTAAAATCCCCCTCACTAACCACCCAATTCTGCCAGATGTGAAGTCAATGGGGCACCATGTAGATACAGGGGTATGCTCACCCAGAGCTCATTGCAGGATCAGGGGTATAATTTGGCTCACACTCTACAAAATACTTTGAAATCCATTCGGTGGAGGATTCTGTTTGCATATGAAGTAACATTCTGATGGTTAAATCTATTGTAGAGAGTGTGTCCACACTAGCTTTTACAAACATATTAACTACCTCAAGTTAACTGGCAATCAAGTAACTCTAGGTAAAATAGTGTATTACAGACAAGCCCTAAGAGAGGAGACAATAATTCAGGCTCCATGCCCACTCAGTCCTTGGCTTCCTTTATGCTGAGCCTGCGTCCAAAATTTCCAATATCAACTGTAGCAGCTCTGGTCCACTAGGAAGTGGTTTATGGCCAGCAGCTCATTTGATGGTGGCAGCTTTCCCTCAGATACTATCCTAGATTGGATTCCGTTAATCTATCTATATAAAAAAAGACTATAGCCTACAACTAATCCCCTGAGCCATTCAGAGCCCTATAATTTAGGAGGATCAAAAACAGTTGAGATATTTTCTGAGCACAAACAGCATTTGCCAGATGCATGAGCCATATTCAAAAAAAAAAAAAAGATGGAAGGGAAATCAAGCATCATGCTTCTGGACTGAGGATAAATTGAGGACCTGTGGGGTCAGGTTGGAGTGTCTTATCTCTCCCCCTCTTGATGCAGCATTGCAGAACTGACCAAGTGCATGATGGGATTGGCTGCAGGTGGAGATCCATTGTCCAAGGAGATGGAAGAATCAGGACCTCAAAAGACCAGTGATCTGTCCTGATGCGACAACTCCCGCGTTTAGCATTGTAAATATTGACTCCAAAGTAAGAGAAAACAAAACTGGAAGGAAGTAGTGCTGTAACTAAGTGAAAAATTAGCTTTGAAAAGTATGGCAATTCAAACACAGAATAAAGAAGAGGTTCAAGAAGTTTAAATGCTACACAACTAATTCTATGATTGTAAACAAGGCTACATTTGGAAATAAATGCCATCTTATAATGGAGGTCACAAGTGAAACGGCAAAACTGAGATTGGAAAACTGCTTAGAATCTCATTCTGGCAGTTATATGAAAAGAAAAACAGATTTTGTTCCCTCTCCAGAAATTAAACTAACAAGGGATTTGGATTTGAGGGCAAGGAGGACAAGCTTCTTTGCTTTTAGATTAAATACCTAAAAACTCCACTTCTGCATGCAGAAATCTGTGGAAGTGCTCACACACACACAGTGTAAATCCACAGGAGTCATTGCTCAAAGGCTGAAATTGTAAAGGCCTGGGTGAATGCCAGCTCTGGTAGCCTAGAAAAGCATTGTTCTCAAATTTCTCTCTCTCTCTGCTTTTGAACTCTGATGTAGTGCTCTGAAAAGTTTCACATTCAGGAAAGGTTCTTGGAAACCCAGCAGCTGATTGCTGAGAAAATCCTCATTCCAGATAAACTAAGTTTCCAAGGGGATTATATTTTTTGGCATCATCTTTGTATTGGGAGTTTCCACAGAGGATTTATAGATCCAATTGGACACCATTAAAAAGGGGAAGGGAAATATAACCATATTAAATATGTCAATTTCACTTTCTTTGTGCAGAAAATATGGGGTAGCGAGAGTGGATCATGCCATACAGAGTTGGGCAACTCTACAGGGCAAAATGTTTTACCTTAATAGAAAATTCTCTTGCATTTACTAATCTGTTTGTGTTTGTCAGGATCAGTTTTGAATGTCTTTTTGTCTGCCTAGCACCTAGCAACGTTTCATAGGATTGTCCTCCATTGGGCAACAGAAGAGAGTAATCATGATTGTGTATCTACGTTAAGAATAAACCAATGAAATAGCTAGTAATGACAGCCTGAAATAGTGATTTTTCATTGGCTTTTGTTGCAGTAACAATAATGGGCCATAGTCCTTAGTCAGGCAAAACTCCCACTGAGTTAATAAGAGTTTATGCGGAAAAAAATAAGGCACAAGTGGCCGCCCAGTCACACCTTTCTAAATCCAGAGTAACTCCACTGAAGCCCAGCGAAATGTGGTGTGATCCAAATCCAAATGAACTCACTGGGATTTACATTAGTCACTAGATTTACATGAATGTAAAGTGAGAGCAGCGTTCAGCAGGATTTCAGAGCTTGGCTCATCTATTACAGATACTTGGCCTTAAATTTCAAACCTTGATAATTCTGACCAATGGATACATCTCAGAGTCATTACAAAAAAAAATCTCTTTGGGCTCGATTCTGGTTGGCCTTTCTGAGAGCCCCCAATACAGTGAGGGAATAAAGCACCCTCAAAACCTGCATGGTCTGAGAAAGGGCCAGCTAGAATTTTGCAGCCTCTGAGACACACATTTTCTCCTTTGCTCTCCTTAAGGCAGCATGGCCTTTTTTACTGTCCCAAGGCAAGGCTGTGCTTATGAAGCGTAATCTAGTCCTTCAAGGCAAATCAAATTTGTTTTGGGCTTAAATTGTTTAGCCACATACTTACTCTAACACTGGCAACTTTTCAGCTGTGAAATGGCCTTCAAGGAATTAGTGATTCAAGTCCTGATACTTGTGTCACGTATAACTGGACAGCCAGGTGTTCACATGCGATATTGGGAGACTATGATTCAAATGCTTTAATAAAATAGAGGGGACAAAGAACTGGAAAATACGTTGCATGGAATACAGCTGGTTGAAAATTTTCTGGAAAAAGTCTTTTTTTAATAGAAAATGGCATTTTAAAACAATTTAAATGTCAAAACTAGTTGAGTTTTCATTAAAAACAAACAATCCCACACGCTTTTCAGTGGTTTCTGGTTGCAAAAAATTGAAAACAAAATTGGTTTTGACAACCTCCCCAGAAAACTGGAAGAAATGATTCCATGAATACACAAACATTTTCATTTTTGTTGATAACTGTCATGCGACCAGCTGTAGTGGGGAATAACCTACCATGGAAGTGGCGACTGGGCAAGGTAATCAATAAGTCATTTCCATATCTAGCATCTCCCACTTTCTCCCTAGGGGAGAAGGTGACATGGTATGGGGCCAGATGTGAAGCTGCTTGCTTTGCTTTCTGTTTATGTCTAACCTAGACTGTCAGTAGGTACTCCACACTCGTGAAAGTGTAAGGAGTGCGTGAGAACCTCCCTTATACCCCAGGTCAATCAGACCTTGGATTCAGGCACACAAGAGTAAGCAGGCACTGCATGCCCTAGAGGGGAGGGCAAAGTGGGTGGGTGGAGGGGAATTGCCTTCAGCTTCTCTACATCCTGGCTGGTGTGGTGATTGGATCATAAATTGCTACTGGCTTAGGTCATCAGTAGCTTATTCCCCTCCCATGCGCAGGCAGAGCAAGGAAGAAGCAGGGGCTGAATTAAGTACCTACAAGGGGCACAGAAATTGAATGAGAGGGCTCCTCAGTCTGGCAGACAAAGGTCTGTCCAGATCCAATGGGTGGAAGCTGAAGTTTGGTAAATTCAAACTAGAAAGAAGGTACAGATTATTTAGACAGGGAGGGTAATTAAGAAACTGGAACAATTGACCAAGGGCAGTGGTGAGCATTTTTAAATCAAGAGTGGATATTTTTCTAACAGAATTAATTCAGGGAAGTCCTATGGCCTGTGTTACGCAGAAAATCAGACTAGAGGATTACAGTGGTCCCTTCTGGCATTATAATCTATGAATTAATTGTTCCTTACAGGGCATCTACATCCCAGTGCTTCCCAAGGCTACTTCTGGGGTGGTGCAACACAAGCACCACCCTTTGCATCAGGGCTGGGCTCAAAGTCACAGTCTACCCCTTTTTCAAAATACTTTTGGCCCTTCCTCTGGGAGGCCCAGTTCTCCTTCCTTGGCCTGCATCAACATTTTGTTCCAAAATATTCCTTTTTCAAATTAAGTTCACAGAATGAACCTCTCACTGTTTTTCCCAAGGAGCAAAATCTCTACCCACTGTTTTCTTGATTAAAAAATTATTGCAATCAGCAGTGAAAGAGCCACATTTCGTAAGTGCAAAATTATAATGTTCCCTGAAGTGAGTGCATTATCTGTAACAAATCTTTCCTTGCTGGGCTTTCACAATAATTACACTAACTGGTGCATAATTCCGACTTGCAATTTGTTGTATTTCAGATCAAATCAAAAGCAATCACTGTTTATAAAATAGCAGTATTCCCGTAACGCGAAACACCTAAATAGGATCGGTTTTCTTGCTAGGTCTTTTTGGCTAGCGAGGAGTGTGGTGAGACTTGAGAGATGTATAATCAGTTTGTACTTCAGCACAAATCCTGCTCTTGGTACCCAGCTTGAGTAACTTGACTTGCTGCTCGGGAACTCTTCAGGAGAGACTGGAATAGCCCACCCTGCATAACAAGCCTTGAAGCATAATAGAACTGCCTTATGGCCACTCTAGCCTACTGAAAGGAGTAGCTTCTCTGGCCTTTTCACCTTCCTCCACAGTCCTGTCTCTGTCCCCAGCTCAAGGGCTCAGTCTTCATGACTGTACCAGGAATTTCTGCTAGGTACAGCCAGGCAGCCGGCTAGCATTTATCAAATTAAAAAAAAAGAAAAAAAGAAAAAAAAGATGCCCGTAGCAGCTCTCACTCACCGCAAGAGCACCTCTTCCTGGCCAGGCATGGCAGAGCAGCTTCCAACCTGCATGGTGCCCCCGGCTGATGGTCACTCAGTCGCTGTGGTGGCCTCTCTTTCTATAATTCAGAGTGTTCCCTCTTCATGTCTCAGCCCTGTGGCGAGGTCACTACATGGTCCCCCCTTCCAGGGTATCAAAGTCTCACTGAACCAGCTGTCCAGATTGCACCTCTCAACAGTCCTGCACCACTTCCCAGCAGCTGATAGGGGAACCCAGGACCTCCCTTCACACTGGATTCCAGCCAGGGACCCTATAACTAGCAGCCAAGGTCTACATAATTCCCCTCCTTGGCTGCTGTTTCCCTGGGCTTTTTTTCTACCCTGTCTTCTCAGGCTCTCTTTTGTCAAAGCTCATCTGGAGTTGACTTCTCTTCCAGGTCTTGGTCTTGGTCTTGGTCTTGGTCTTGGTCTTGGTCTTGGTCTTGGTCTTGGTCCCTCTCCCTCTCCCTCTCCCTCTCCCTCTCCCTCTCCCTCTCCCTCTCCCTCTCCCTCTCCCTCTCCCTCTAGCAAGTGACTGCAGATTCACCCAGTACAGCTACAACCTTCCTCTCTTTATAGTTCTTACCCAGCTTCTTCCCAGCTGGGCTTCATCAGCAATTTGTGTTTATAAATCCCTGGGCTTCTGTTCAGCTGCAACTCTGAAGCTTAAGGGGCCCCCTCTAGGCCACCTTAAGCCCTTCTGAGCTGCTGTGGGGGTGGACACCCCGTCACAGTACCACATCACTAAGATTCAGAAGTCTGTAACTTCAGTAAAGTAGACAAAAAAAAACCACACTAAGAATATTTAACAAAGGATCAAGATCAAATTAAGATGGATTTAAATAGCCTTAAAATGTTATCAAATACATGTGTACAAGATAATGCTCTTTTGGACAAAGGCTAGAAATAAATCAAGGGCCTTGATTTCCACAAGGAATAAGCTTGAGAAAAAGGCATGGAGGGAGATAATCCTCTGATTACACTGTCAAAATCGGTGGGGAATTGCTGGGTGAAAAATCTGACTGGAGTTGTCCATACAAAAGAGCTTTTCATTTATCTTCCCCTTGAGCCATTTGAAGAAAGGAAAGTGTTGAGGGGAGGGAAATTTGTACTTAGCTGTTGAATTCTGGTTGTTTTTTTTATTTTCAGTGTTTGTGAAAATGTTTTAAAAATAAATTAGAAAGATAAAAAAAATTGTATAATGAGCATGTGGTGTCCGGAACAGAAAGGTACATCTTTCAAATGGCCTAAGTGTTTTGCAGAATCAGGGACTACAGTATACGCTCAACATAGTTGGTCCAGCAAAATTTTGGATTACATTGGGTACTTAAAGATATTTATTTAGATGTTGAGGCTCATAATTTCTTGTTATCTAAGTGCTTGAGCCAACACCCTCTGAAGTCACTGGGAGTCTTTCCATTGATTTTATTGGGCTTTGGATCAGATTCTTATTGTTTGATCTGGCTATTGTTGAAGTCAAGTTAAGGTTCCCATTGACTTTGGAAGGAGTTGGATTGAGCCTTTCGGCCTCAACTGTGCCATGTACAAAGTATGGGTGGACCAATGTGTCCATGCAAACCCCTACTGACTTCAATGGCGCTCCATGCATGTTCCGGGTGCTGCTGACAGAGTAAATCACATGATCAGACTTTAAGTTTAAGAAGCTTAAGCTCCTAAAACACTTAGACCCTGTGTCCTC
Organism: Natator depressus; assembly: GCF_965152275.1. Classification (NCBI taxonomy): domain Eukaryota; kingdom Metazoa; phylum Chordata; order Testudines; family Cheloniidae; genus Natator; species Natator depressus. The sequence goes on along the minus strand of NC_134244.1, from coordinate 7,849,985 downwards.
AACGGAGAGTTAAACTGATGGATTGGAAGAATACATATTTTTGTTCCTTAGTGACCAGAACAGAAGTTGAGATTATACATATGGGTAGCAGCCGTGCTAGTTTGTATCCGCAAAAGGAACAGGAGGACTTGTGGCACCTTAGAGACTAACAAATTTATTTGAGCATGAGCTTTCGTGAGCTACAGCTCACTTCATCGGATGCATACATAATACAGATTTTTTTCAACTCGTTCAAAAGCAAGCAAATGAGGACACTAAGTGGAGAGTCATGTAAATAACACCCAAGTGCTTGCCAAGGTATTTCAGTTGCCTCCGGGGATCATAGCGGATAAGGGAGTTTGTCTTTTACCGTGAGGGCTTGGTATCAAAAACAATGAATTGAGTGGTCTCTGGAGCCACAGAATAAACAACAGTCTAATGGATGGAGTAGGGTCCTGGGGTTAGATGCTGGCCCCACCACAGAATATGTAGTTAATCTTAACCTTTCTCTACCTTAGTTTTCTTGTAAAATGAGCAGTTTCTTTTCCCTCTCTCTCTCTCTCTCTCTCTCTCTATATGAGCTGATAGAAAAATGTTGATATTCTGAAGTTCTTTTCATTTTGCAGACTTTGAAATGAGCTCATTATTAATTTAAAAAGTTTTGATGTATTTCTTGCTATTTTTCATTTTTATTTTTCCCCCTCTTTGCTTTCCCCACCCCCCTGTTCCTTTCCTTCTTTTCCCCAGGCACTTTAAAAATATTTTTGAAATTGACTAGGGAATTAAAGAAAGGAAGAAAATAGGGGAACTGGAAAAGAGAAAAGGAAAAACGGAAACACAAATGATAAAAGATAAATAGCAAAACACGATATTGACAAGAAATTTAAAATGGAAAATGGACAATTTTCACTAAATTTTGATTTAGGAAAAAAGGCCATTGTTGATTAACAATGGGATTCAACAATTACAACCAGCTCTTTCTCTGTATTTTATATAAATATATATATATAAAATCACCATGTGGTTCATATGCATAAACAGGCTAAGCACATCATATAGTTATAATTAATTATTATTATAGAAGTATTCCAGGAGACATGGACCAGGACCCGATTGTGCTAGGCACTGTACAAACAGAGAACAGAAAGACAGTCCCTGTGCCAAAGAAATTACAGTCTAAATAATATGTATTATGCATATTATAACCCTTGTCTTTCTGCACTCCAAACCTGTTTGTATTGTTGCATCTTAATTTTAGATTATAAACTGTTTTGGGCTCAGATTCTTTGAGTGGCTTCTGTAAGGCATCTAGTACACTTTTGGGTGTGATATTATAATTCATGATAACAATAACTTTTCTGTTCCAAGGAGCATTGTGAGGCTTATTATACAGTGGGTAAATGTTTCTTTCAGCTACATGGTTAAACGATGCGATAAAAGGGCTCGATTCACTGGAAATCACTGGAAAGGCTCCCATTGGATTCAGAGTTAAGGGCCAGATTTCCAAAGAGCTGAGCATACTGGATGCTGAAAATCTAGCCCTAGTTGTAGGTTCCAAGCACTTGAAAAACGGGATCCTGTTCCCCGTTGAAACCCTAGCCCCAAGTACACAGTATTCGAATAATCCTTACTGCTATCCAATTCGATAGCCCCTTCCATCAACCCAGAAATAAATTAACATTCTTCCTCTTCACCTGAACAGTTTGCACTGATTGCTGCCAGCTCCATTGTAAGCCAGCAGAATGACAAGAGCATTCCCACTGATGTGATGCACCTCAGGAGGTTTGATCAGTGTCTTTTGTTCTGCTGTGCTACATCTCCAAGTATGAAAGGATGCTTTGTATTTGATCTTTATCCTCCCTGTAACACTAAAAGGAAGGCCCTTCCCCTTTTCCCCATGCAAACCAAACCACCCATGTCCATTATCTTGTTTGCAAACTGTACTAACGGCCACTTTAGATCTGGATGGAAAACAAAGTATTGAGAACTCTCGGAAGTGATCACCACTGTCCATAAGGCACATGTATTTGCAATGAAGCTACCGAAAATAACAGCCTGCCTCTACAGTACCTTCAATAATTCATGTGCTTGCAGCCATGGGATATCTCTAATCTACGTGCCTGCCTGATAATGATTCAGATCTGCCACTGAACTAGTTTGTTAATGTCACAGAAATGAAATTTACAAGGCAAGTTGTAGGCCTGGTCTACGCTCAACAGTTAGGTCAACCCTGCTACATTATGTTAAGGAAAAGTTAGCACATGTGACTCCATTTTGGTTTGGGGCCCACCATTGTTTAAATGCCAGCACAGCATACACCAGGAGGAGTGATCCTTAGATACTGAATCCCTGTGAAAATCCTCCTCCTTGTCTCCAGCCTGCCTTGACTCCCAGTATCTGGTTTTTGTTAGTCTCTAACTCCCTGTCTCTTGGCCTTGATGTGAGGCCTCCCATCCTGATAATAAAAGTTACTGATGCATGGCTTTAGAACCATGCTGTGTAATTAACATACTGGTATAGCACAAGGAAAGCACCAAGCAGGGATAGGTGGTAGATAAGACAAGGGTTTGTTTATTGGCTAAGGTTTCCGATGCACGAGGGCAACATGCTTTGCTAAAAAGTATATAACCTTTGTATAATCTGCATTCAGGGTCCCCTCCTGGCTAGCAGGGGGGCACCACGCTCGAGCGTAATAAACTTAGTGCCTTTTGGGAACTCTGCAGTTGTGGACTTTATTTCTGTGCCTCAGCCTAGATTCGAACTGTGCGTGTCCTATCAGGTATAATTCGCAGCACTTGTGTGCGTGTCCTAACAAGGTGTAATTCGTAGCACATGTGTGCGTGTCCTACCAGGTGTAATCCGTAGCACTTGTGTGCGTGTCCTACCAGGTGTAATCCGTAGCACTCGTGTGCGTGTCCTATCAGGTGTAATTCGTAGCACATGTGTGCGTGTCCTATCAGGTGTAATTCGTAGCACTTGTGTGCGTGTCCTACCAGGTGTAATTCGTAGCACATGTGTGCGTGTCCTATCAGGTGTAATTCGTAGCACATGTGTGCGTGTCCTATCAGGTGTAATTCGTAACAATTACTCAGGGGGTGTGAAAAATCCACACCCCCTGAATGATGTAGTTAAGCTGACCCAACCCCTGGTATAGACAGCACTAGGTCCCTGGAAGAATTTTTCCGTCGACCTACCCTACTGTCGCTTGGGGAGGTGGATTACCTATGCTGGCGGGAGAACCCCTCCCATCACTGTAACAAGCGTCTACACTGAAGCCCTGCAGCTGTGCCCGTGTAGCATTTCAAGGGTAGACAAGCCCACAGCCTATCCATCAATGTGGTGTGCCCATCAATGCAATATATACAGGTTGAATTTCACTGAAGAGTTTTGGTATGAGAAGGATATTACCATTCTGCAGGACAGGTGATAGTTGGAGATTCCAGGACTATGTTTGAGCCATAGGGAACATCCTGCATGATAATTCTTCTCCTAAAAGTAATATTCTGATTTTTGCCTGCAAGGCCAGATGCAGGCAGAGGTTTATTTAAAAGAACCCTGCTCACTCCTGAAGACTACCTCAGCTGTCAAGAAGGTACCATGGCCCAATCTTCAAGCCGCTTGAACCATCACAAGCACTGCAGCATTTGCTTAGCAGGAATAAAGCCCACTGGGACCCCAGCTCATGAAACATTTACTCAGCATTAATGTCACACAGTGTGCACTTTGTGCTCCCAAAATATAAAACATGCAGTGTGTTTCTTCACCGTAAGATAAAATGTATAGTTTTGTATTTTGCTGCTTAACCCCATCTCCCCCAGCCTCTGGCTGAGCTCAGACAAAGAGGCAGAACGTCACCCTCTACTGAACCAAACACATGCATTCGTTAGAAACAAATAATTGTTGAAGGTGATCCATTTCTAATGTTCCCTTCATGACCAGAACACTTCAGTCAGCATCCATGATGGATCAGAAACCACCTCCCCTCCAAACACATCTTTAACCATGTCAAAAACTGAGCTCAAATAGGATCTTCATTAAGGTTCTTTAATGACAGATGTATAGGGGCTAGACTGGTCACACTAGTGAACAATTACTCAATGGCTCTACTCCTGTGAGCAAGCATTCACCAGTGAAAGGGTTGCTAAACCAGCCCACAGATTTTAACAACACAAAGGGCCATTATGGTCACCTAGCCTGACCTAAATAACACAGTCCATATCACTTCACCGAGTAATTCCTGCACTGGAGTGAATTACTCTTTCCCGCCATGTAAGTGATGTTCAATTGGGATAACCTTTCTTTTCACTATTGGTTTCTCCTCAGCTGTTACAAAAACTGAATTATGCAACAACACATGCATGGACGAACTTTCTTCCATCCCCAGACAATTAATGGGTTTTTGGCTTGCAGCACAAGAGCTGTTATCCCTTATAAATAGCTGTCTTGACTAGTCATAGATCTTTGCCTAGATAATATCTTCTGGCAATGAGTTCCACAGGTTAATTATATACGCATGCTTAAAATGTATTCTTATATTATTTCCTGCAGAGCCCAGAAACAGAAATGGCAGGAAGATCATGTGAAGACTTATTTTCATTAGGTTTCCAGCTCAGCTTTGCAGAGTAAAGAAATTTCAGGTACCCATCTAAATAAGTGGGTACTTTTCTGAATGAAACCATGGATCTAATTTTTTTATGCTTAGTCATTAAAACTGGCATATGGAATCCAAATAAAGGCAAACTACAGCAAGTATGGATATAGCAGTGAAAAATACACACAGAGCTTTACATTCGCAGAAATGCATCTCTCGGTGCCTTTTGTAGCTTACCCAGGTTCTTTGCCCTATTACCCAGCTATGCACAGTTGAGTTAGGGCATCAGTCAGGATTTTCAAATGTAACTGACCAAAGCTAGGCACCTAAATTTCATATCAGCTTATCCCTATGCTTTGGGGAGTTGGATGTGCTGTGAAAACAATCAGGGCACTTATTCCAGTTCCCTAAAGCTCTATTTAGGGGCCAGATTTGCAAAAGTGCTCTTCACCCACAGCTGGAGTTAGATTTTCCAAAGAGCTCAACTCCCGTTTACACACCTCGGGTCATGAAGCGACCAAATGGCAGAGGCTGGGTGCTGAGCACTGCTGACAATCTCACTCACTGGCCAAGATTTCTCGTAATTCTTGAGGGGCCCAACTTCAGACACTTTTAAAGGGCCTGATTTCCTGAAGTGCTGAGCACTCATCCACTGAAAATCAGCCACCCTTTGAATGTGTCTCAAGGTGAGTACCCCAGAACTGGGGCACTCAGACCCACTGGTCACTTCAGATTAGAACATCTTAGCCCAGATGCCTAATTTCAGGTTCTCAAGTTTGATAATACTGGCCATAATTTTCAGAAAAATAAATAGGCTGGAAGTTTTTTATCCGCTTAATGTGTCTAGATTTATTTTACAGTGTGTTAAGCATAGACTGGCAAGCCTCTGAGCGGGCTAAGTGACCTTTAGTGAGGGCTGCAAGCACCACAGGGATACATTCATTGCATTAACATGAGCTGTCAGCACTGCCAAGTAAGGCAAACAGTATAGAGAAGCCAACCTCGGTAATCACTTGGTTTGCATCTACAGGAGTTTAGCACCACCTAACGTGGACATGCCTCAACTTCAAGCACATTCCAGTTGTGGGCAGGATAGGAGCAGTCTGGTTTAAATGAGATGGAATCTGGGTTAAAAAAATCACCTCTCCCTTCAGGGACTGAGCCCTGAGCTCTCCAGGCAAACTTTAGCAGGGGGTAGCAATGTTACAGAAGGAAGATGAAGTAATGAAGGAGTATTGCATCCAGTTTTGGTCCCCCTGCTACAGAAGGGATGTGGACAAATTGGAGAGAGTCCAGAGGAGGGCAACAAAAATGATTAGGGGGCTAGGGCACATGAATTAAGAGGAGAGACTGAGGGAACTGGGGTTATTTAGTCTACAGAAAAGTGAGGGGAGATTTGATAGCAGTCTTCAACTACCTGAAGGGGGGTTCCAAAGAGGATGGAGCTTGGTTGTTCTCAGTGGTGGGAGATGACAGAACAAGAAGCAATGGTCTCAAGTTGCAGTGGGGGAGGTCTAGGTTGGATATTAGGAAACACTATTTCACTAGGAGGGTGGTGAAGCACTGGAATGGGTTACCTAGGGAGGTGGTGGAATCTCCATCCTCAGAGGTTTTTAAGGCCCGGCTTGACAGAGCCCTGGCTGGGATGATTTAGTTGGGGTTGGTCCTGCTTTGAGAAGGGGATTGGACTAGATGACCTCCTGAGGTCTCTTCCAATCCTAATATTCTATGATTCTAAGTGGGAGCAGAATAGATCAACAGGAGTTTTGGGAAAGGGTCTGAGAGAGCCAGGGGACAAGATAAAAGAAAAGTTAAGCAATGTATGGTAGCCTAAGAGGGATCATGGAGACAAAGCATGCAATAGGCTGGAATGGTATTAATCTTTCAGGGACTGGCTAACCTATACACTAGCTATCCATTTATCCAATGTCAACAGTTTCTACAGGACTACATGCACACACATCCTTCTAAGCATTATCAACCTGGATATTGACAGCACTTGCAAGGTGAAGCTGATACACGTCTACTTCTGAGATAGCTGGGATATTAGCAGGCAGGGGCCAGGAAAGCTTTCCAAGTGAGTTCACAGTCTGGGATCAAAGGTGAATCCAAAGATTCATGAAACAAAGACAAACCCTGAAACAAAAGAGTTGTTTGCAGCACACTGCATAGTAGCCTAAACCGACTAGCAAGTCTAAATTACAGCTGTAGGGAATTTCTTCACTCCTCGGTGGAGGGCTCACTATCGTGGAAACACCCTAGTCCGTGGACATATTGATCATGGATAGGCTACCAGTTGTGTCTTCCTCTGTACTTTCCGTTCATCTGTTTTATGTGTAGTCCAGCGTAAACTCTTTTGTATGATATGGCCAGCTTTTTGCCACTCTTGGGATGATCTTCAGCAGGATGTATATGCATAATTGCACTGACTTCAATTGACTTTTGCTGATTTACCTGGCCCTTTAGCTTTCTCAGGGTGCATCTACACTGCAGCTTGAAGATGTAATTTCCACTTTGTGGCAGAGCTAGCATGCTAAAAGTAGAAATGCAGTCACAACAGTGCGCGGGTCTTCAAAATGCCCTTCTCCTCGCTCACTCACCCATTTGTTTTGTCTCTCCGTGCACTGTAATTCCAATCGTCTTTGTTGGCCACTTTCAGCTTTTTCCTCCACCTTGGTGTGTACACATGTGACTGCTTCACTGATGTATCTGGGAGAGAATGGGGCCAGAAATATTTTCTCAAGCCAAGAGAAGTACCAAGGGAACTACTAGCCTGGTTTTGTAGAACAAGCCACAAAATAATTATTTGGATACAGGAGTGTTACAATGTTTAGCTGACAAACCCGAGAGAGAAAGGACTTAGGTTCCTAAATCATTAAGGCACTTTTGAAAATGTGGCCCTAAGTCCCATTTTCAAGTGATTTGGGCTCCTGAAGGCCAGAGTTTCAAAGGTGTTTGCCTTAGACTAGGCGCCTTTGAAAATTGCATTAGGTGTCTAGCTGCATCTTTAGCCTTAAAAATCTACCCCTTAGGAGCTTAAATCTCACTGAAGGTCAATGGCTTCTAAGCACCTATGTCACTTTTGAAAATAACAAGGGACTTAGGCACCTTTGAAAATGTCACTGTTAATTAATAATTAGACTAGTTGGTTAACCCCCAGGCCTAGCACTCAGAACATGGAAAGGGCACTGTTGGGGAGCACACAGAGGAGGGAGTTTGCTATTCTTTTTGTGTACCCAGTGCTGCACTCTCCTACCTGTGCTTGTTGACTTCACAAGGCTCCTCCCGAACCCTTTCTGGAGCCATGAGCAGCAGAGCCAGCATACTCTTTGGTCTCCCCAGTGCCTGTAGCCAATTTATGGCTTCTTTTTGTGTGTGGGCACTGCAGGAGGGAGAGGGGAAGAAAGGAAACTCAGGGCTCAAGTGAGATTTAAATGGGTACAAAGGCTTTGCAGTTGCCCTCTCTACAGCAGTGAATTTCACCCCAGAGGTCTAGCTTAACCTCAGATGTCCAGTCAAGAGACACTGCTTTCCAAAGACACAAACAACAAGCTTGTATCTCTGCTCTCTCCTTCCCCTCTTGCTGCAATATCCGCTTACACAGGATCCTCCAATCTTGGCACTCAGCAATGCGTTGCTGATCCCCTCTTGGAAAGGGAAGTCATCAGGAGATTAGAAAGGGACAGAATGACCAGTGCTGGTCCAGCCTGTGATGTTTATTTTAATAGGATCCACTATTACTATGAATAATCATCAATAATTAATAGCTTCTTACATTTTTCTATCACATTTCATCCCACAATAGATCCCCATTAGTGGATATTTTCAGGTTTTTAATCTTGCAAGTGGTACGATATGTGCAAATGTAGTGGGGATCATACGTCCCTCAACACTCTACATTGGATCGTGCACATTATTAAACCTGCAGAGGATTCCTGCTCTCTGAGCCAAGGAAATGTGTAGGGGATATGGCAAAGCTCATCCAGTGCAGTGCACATCTCTTCTCAACTCACTGGGCATCTCTCCATCACTGGCACATTAGGTCCTGTTTTCAGCCCAACCAGCACATTCATTAGGGCATCAGGATCCTGTTTCCAACATTATAAAGTGCATGATGCAAATGCACGAAAATCTATTGATTCTCAACAGGGATATGTTAAAACCAGGCTCTAAGAAGGAAGGCAAGATAATCTCAATCATAAGAATCAAACAATTTGGTTGCTTAATGTTCAGGCATTCACTGCCTGTAAATAACAAGTGAAACCCCACCATGCATATGCTTAGATGTTTTCTAATTTTTCCGTTCTTATCTCAGTGATGAACCTTCCCAGAGTAGTAATTACAGAGGGGAACCTCTCAGCAGTTGATTATACACCTGTGTGATCTGCTAGAATCACTTTCATACCAGTGAGACAGCCGATGTAGATTGCTAGAATACGTTCATCCCAATTGAAAAAAACTTGCACAAGAATGTTTTCCCAAACAGTGGGACAGATGCAGAAAATTGAACATGCATTATGCTGAATAAATAAATAAATAAAAATTCTTGTCTACTGTCTAAGTGGGCCATCTTGATTATCACTACAAAAGTTTTTTCTGCTGCTGATAATAGCTCATCTTAACTAATTAGCCTCTCACAGTTTGTATGGTATCTTCCAACTTATCTGTATGTATATATATATATATATATATATATACACCTTACTATATGTTCCATTCTATGCATCCGATGAAGTGAGCTGTAGCTCACGAAAGCTTATGCTCTAATAAATTTGTTAGTCTCTAAGGTGCCACAAGTACTCCTTTTCTTTTTGCGAATACAGACTAACACGGCTGCTACTCTGAAACCTGTCATTGCACAGTGTTATACGATAATACAACAAAGAACCATATACTGTGTATATGAAAGAGAGACATATTAGACCTAAGGATGGCAGCGAAGGGAGAGGTACTAATATGTTAGGGCTGGGGTGTGGGTAGCCTGGCCCAGGGGTTACCACTGGGCATGGACTGAGGGTCCAGGGACCAATTACCAGGAATCAGGCCAAACTGGAATTCCAGGAGACGGGAATCTAGAGACAAACCAGAGGGCAGGGATCAATAGTCAGTTACCAAGAGTCAGGATATCAGAAGGTCAGGATCAGAAGGCAGGAACAGGCAAACAGCAGACCAGCAGTCGACAACAGTATGAAGCCCAGTTGTACAGACAATTTCCTGTTGCTTCCTCCGGCTTAAATAGGGGCTATGGCCCAAGCAGGAGCCTTGGATCTCTCAATCAGAGGGTAGGGGGTGAGGCTTATGTCCCAGCTGGGCTTCATGGACCATGGTCCCAGCTGCTGTCTGTGAGCTGCTAGGTGGAGCATTGGAGTGTGATGACTCCCAGGGTCCCCACAAAGCTGGGCTCGAGACCCACAGGGTGTGACACAATATTAGATTTGGAGGGAACAGAATAACACATTCAGATCTTTAAATGAATTGGGCGTTTGGTTGTAAATCTCATCCTTAACATTCCATTGAGTGGGTTTTTGGACTGAGATTGTTTGTTCATTGCTCTCTGTTATCTTAGTGTTGCAATTTTATTAGAACAATGCGGTTCGCAAACGTAGTTCAGGCTGTTCTCTATTTTATGTGCTTTTTCTAATTGAACCAGTTGAAAAGCAACTCATTTAAAAGGTTTTTATAAATGCATATTCAGTGCTGACTGAGAGTCATGGGTATCTACTCCCAGCCCAGAGTGACCTTGGGCAAGTCAAATACCCTCTTTGTCCTTCTGTTTCCCCTCCGAGCACTCATCTGTCTTATCTATTTAGACTGTGAATTGTTTGGGGGTAGAGACTTTCTCTCACTGTGTATGTATATGTTCTAGAGCGGATTGGGCACCCTGGCTTGACTATCTCCCACGATGCATGTGGTCTCCCCTTTGACAAAGCTACCACAGTACATCCTGGGAGACGGCGTCTGGGCAAGGAGTCTGGCCTATCAGCAAGAATGGGGATGACAGACACCTGAACCATCATTCCCACGAGGCACCACAGTAGCTAAGGAGGACACAAGTAACGTTGAACTGACCGGAAATGAAACATTTTGACATTTCCAATTTGTAATTTTTCTGAACTTCTCATCCCGAGAAAAGTTGCAAGATTTTCACTTTTTGTCCCAAATTGGGAAGAATACAAATGTAGAAATATCAGAATTTCCTGTGGGGGCAGAAATCTTGTTTTTCAATCAGCTCTACCCAGTGCCTGGCACCATGGGATCCCAATCTTGGCTGAGACCTCAGATGCCACCATAGTACAAATAATAAGACAACGACAAACTAGGCCAATGCTCCGATAAACATTTTCAGGAAAAGAACCGAGTTCCTTACATAATCTACTAAGAAACTGACTTCCTGGGACACCTTTGACCAGCAAGGATTTGTCCTGCCTCCCCTCACCTCACTAATGCTCAGTCTATATACTTAGGCAGCACAACAGAGGGACGCTAGTCCACATGGAACCTGTCCTAACCACAAAAAACGGTGGAGGAACTTGTTCATAGTAACCAAGCGCAATCCCTCATGATTGAATTTCCGTATTAAGGGATTCAATTTACAGAAGCAGCAACAATAGGTTACTAGCTTTCTATTTAACAATAGCCACTACTTTCAGTGGATAGAGATCCTGGCTGTGTCACAAGGCCATATCTTTTTGTAATTGTAATCTGTGTGATGGGACTAGGACCAGGGAATAGAGACCACTCTCTGACCAGCACTCACTGTAACATTCCATAGTAAATCAGCACATTGGAAGAGTCAAGATTTTGTTTTTCCCCATAAAAGAACTGGTTCATCATGATTTTCCATCCAGATCATGAGTGACTATCAAGCAAACCACACCGATCCCTATTCAAAGGATTTGTCTCCGCAGCTCCAAGGTCATTTCAGAATTCACCATGCTGACCCTGACTGATCTGTACATGAACAAGGGTGAAGTATTTTCCCAGGTGAGAGAATGTGTATGCATTTGCAATGGTCTTCCTATGAAAACACCATAACCCAGTGGCCATTAACACAGTCCTAGGCAGGGCTCTGGATTGTCTACATGCCCCAAAATGTCTTATTATGCAGGATGCAGAATTTGATTGAACAGTAGAAAACGTTAGCAGGGCAGATGCTTTCTGTCACAAAGTTACATGCCCATCCCTGTTGTAACTCCACTGAGGACCAGACCTGAATGTGTTGCTTGGTTTATCACATGCACCTTTCTTACAGTATACTGTGCATTTCTAATATATTCAAGAATTAACATATCCAAACATTCAATGGAAAGAAATAGAGCAGGTTCTTTTTTACTCCATTTTTTTGAGCATGTATAAGAGAGCACCCCTCTTTTACTCCCTTCTGACATTCAGACAAATAAAAAGCAAACACAAGCACCAAGAAACTGAAAAGACAAATGCAAGTGCAAATATTATTCTCTAACAAATCCCTGATAGAAAACAAAGATGTGGACTTTTTGGTATTGTTTACAGATGGTTAAGTGTTATTAGTAAAATCCTCTAAGATCACTGCAAAGTGTTTAGACAGAACAACCTTGACCACTGAAGAGTCTGTCACCTCAATTCATTTCAGGCCTCTGAGTTTACCTTCTCTTAAGGAAAGATAAATCCAACCATCATCAGGAGTACAGGTAATCTGAGCTACTAACATCCCTGGAGGCAGTGCAAGTTTCCCCACATTGCCTCCACTGATATGCCTCAATCCCATCATGGAAGGACTATGCCCATGTCTCCTGGGGGCTCCCACATCAGTCTCCATGGCCCATTCAGTCCTTGGCCTCTTTGAAGAGACTGATGATGCCAATTGGTGACAAAAGACTCCAAGGGAATTAGATGTCCAGATCCCAGGGCTCCTCACTCCCTTACATTCCTGCATAAATCCACACATAGTCGGAGTCACATTCTAGTAGTAATTTTAGGGAAACAGAAGGGATAATTTAAATTTATGATTGATTCACCTGCCTGATACAGCACTTTTTAAGAGGAACTTCAATGTGTATTTTGAAGCAGAAGCTGTTTCCCTTCCTTCCCCATCCAGGAGGACTTACAGAATGTTACAGAGGGAAACAATCAGGTGATAGGCATCATACACCCATCCTGTAGAATTCTGTGGCAGGACTGTAAGCTGGATTAAATATACTATAGGTATATTAGGTATATAGGCAGATCATTCTTAGCAATATTCTGCAGGCTTTTTGGAGTAGTCTCTATAGAACCCTATTTACTTTCTATCAAGCCCTGTTAGTTTCATCCATATTTGCTTCAATAGAACTTTTCCATAAGAGCTGTCAACAGCATTATTATTTTACCTTGTTTTTCTCTATAACTCCCAAACCCTACAAAGTTCTACAGTACGGTCCCCACGTATGTTAGTAGTAATGTTGTATAGTGCAGTGTTTGGGACCTTTACCGGGAGCTTATTCCAGTGGGAGCCAAGGTGTTCTCAACACCTCCTAGGATTTGGTCTCTACAGACTATAACATGAATTTGTCGCAAGAATTTTTGATAGGACAGGAAAAATATGAATAGTTTGCCGTTGCAGATCCCACTGTACAAACATGAAATAAGAGACAGTCCTGTTCCCAAATAGTTTATTGTTGAAAGAGACATGCATCCAGAACTTCCCAAAGTCTACGATCATGCTCCACTTTAGTTGAGCCCCAGATGATGATGTCATCCATTGAGGTGTCAAGACCATTAATATTTTCATAGATCATATTTATAGTTTTGTGGTCCACTTCTGGTGTTGAAGTTATGCCAAACGGTAAGTGTAACAATCTATATCTTCCAAATGGGGTATTAAATGTGCATAGCTTTGAGCTTTTTTCAGTTAATTTTAGCTGCCAAAAACCTGAGGACGCATCCAATTTACTGAAATATTGAGCATTTGGAAATTGATCAATAATCGCTTCTCTGGTTGGTAGCTTGAAATGTTCTCTTTTTATAGTCTTGTTGAGATCTCTGGGAACTAAGCATATGTGTGGCTGGCTGTTACTTTTCTCCACAATGATGAGGGAGATCACCCATTCTGTTGGCTCGTCCATTTTTTGTATTATTTGCATTGCTTCCATCCTTGCAAGCTTTGCCTTGAGTTTATCATGGCGTGCAAATGACACCTTTCTACATTGATGGATAACTGGAGAGACCTTCTTGTTTATTTGGATTTTATGTTCACCCTGCAAGCAAACCAACTCTTGAAACAGATCATGATATTCCTGAAAGAGTGCCTCATAGCCAGGTTCAGTATGATCTTGCAGTCAGAGCACCTGTTTTACCAGTTTCTCACATTCAGCCAGGCCTAAGTTTGCTAACAAGGCATCTCCCCTTCACTGGTATATTTGTTCCAGAATAACCAGTGACTTTTATTTTTGTTGGTCCCAGTTTTGGTCTTATTTTCATAATCTTGTTCAGGAAGAATATTAACCTGAGCTCTGTCCGGTTTCAGTGGAATAATTGTTCCATTCACTGTCATAGGCAGTACCCAGTCCCCCTCATCAGGCTTGCTAGATCCCAGTATGTCTATGAAAACTTCCTCAGTCAGATTGTCTTTAACTGAATACACTCGACTTTTCTGCATTTGGGATCTGTAGCATTTTGCAAAATGATTATTTTACCCACATTTATGACAGAATTTCCCAAAGATAACACACTGTTTGGGGCCATACTGTGATCCACACCTTCCACGTGACTGTCAGTACCCAGTCTTCCACCTTGCAGTGGTTTTCCTAGTGAGTGCATCCACTCTTTGATTTGACCTGTTCTGGCTATGATCTTTTGTACTTAGTACATGGATAACGCCTTTGAGGATATAAGCTAAGAAACTGCTCCTTTTGCTCTTGGGTCTTTCTGCATTCAGATACACTGGACTTTGTACATTCTTTGTAAATAAACAAAACTGTACAAAAATAACTGAGGATCACCAATTTCTACTCTCAGCTGGAACATCCACAGAGCCTCCTCAAAAAGGAGCAACCATGTCATCCCTAGGTGAGAGATTCAGCTCCAGTCAAAGATCATCTGACTGAATTGGTGGGTCTCAGTTCAGCTGCTAGTGGACACGTGTCTACATTGCAAAGACACCACCACACCTCAATCGCCACAGTTGGTAGTCTCAGGAGAGAAGCCAAGGATCACAAGAACGGAAAACCCTAAAAGTCTCCTTCAAGTGGGCCCTCCAAGTCAAGGGAAGGACAGCCCAGAGGTTATGATTCTAGCCCAGGACTTGAGAGGCATCGATTCAAGTCCCTGCTCTGCCATAGATTTCCTGTGTGATCATGGGCAAGTCACTTAGATTCTCTGGGCCGCAGTTCCCCTTCTGTACAATGTGCGTAATAGCACTTCCCTATCTGTATGAATGTTGTGAGGATAAATATGTTAAAAGGCTGTGAAGTGCTTAGATACTACAGCAGGGGTAGTCAATAGATGGACCATAGGCCAACTCCAGACTGCCAGATGCTTCTGAACAGACCCCAAACATTTTTTATTTACTTATAATCATTGTAATTATTTTTAAATTATTTTGTCTGGAGTCTGGACCTTGTCTATAACTTGACCAAGGAAATTGGACCTTGATAAAAAATAATTGATGACCCCATGCCACAGTAACGGTATCATGGTAATAAGCACTCCAGATAGCCAGCGAAGGCTGAAGCACATTGTCAGAATGGTATGGTGTCGGGGAAACTTGCTCTGGACATAGTCATGCAATGTGTGTTCTGTAGCACAAGCAGCATTTCATTTTCCAGGGCTGTAATTTTAGCCTCTTTTATCACGAGTTAAAAAAATGTTTAAAACCGACCCCTGAAATCAGGCCTCCAAAGCAGGTTTTAAATTCGAACTTCTTCCAAGGCATGGAAACCCGAGCAGTTGCCATAAAGAAAAGAACCCATGTGAGCATTCTGAGCTGGAGTTTTCTTTCTGGTCTGCCTCAAAGTGAGTCTGGAACAGACAAGAATCAAAGTTGCTCCCAGTTTGTGTAGCAGCCGCAGATGCAATTGGAGCTGAAATTAAAACCGGGAAGAAATTGAGCCGATCTTAGTCTCTGTACAAGAAAATGGGATGTAAAATGTGGATAACAACTTTTAAGAGCAGCCATCATGGATACGGTTACCATACGTCCATATTTTCCCAGACATGGCCGGCTTTATGGTTCTTAAATTGCCGTCCAGGAGGAATTTTTAAATATCTAAAAACGTCCGGGATTTTTCCATTATTATTTTTCCCCAAAGAAGAGTTGATCATTCGAGAGAGTGCCCACTTTCCCCCCCTAGCTTCCAGTGCTTTCTCCGTGAAACAGCTGTTTTTCACGGCTGGGAGGGCGGGGGGAGAAGGGGGAATGCGGCGTGCTCAGGGGAGGAGGTGGGGCCAGGATGGGAATTTGGGGAAGGTGTCCAATGGGGCAGGGAGGGGGCGGAGTTGGGACGGGGACTTTGGAGAAAGGGTGGGAATGGGGGCGGGGAAGGGGTGGAGTTGGGGAGGGGCCGGGGTGGGGGGCGCGAGCAAATGCCCCCCACCGGACTTTTTACATAATATATTTTTGCATTGTTATAATCATCATCATCATCCACACCATTTATTTTTATTAACATAGCATTTAGGAGCCTCGGTCATGGACCAGGGCCCTATGGTGCAAGGCGTTGTACAAACACAGAATAGAAAGATGGCCCCTACCCCGAAAAGCTTACAGTCTAAATAACAATATGAAATGTGATGTAGGTACAATATTGCAGCTGTTTTCTCTGAGCAATAAGGTAGGATGAAAGGAGAGAGTGAAGAGCTTAGAACAGAACTCAGGAATCCTGATTTCCCCTCTCCTCTTTTCTGCTGAGTGGATCCATTCCTGGGCTTTTCAGTCTGCTGACAGATTATTGTAGCTCCTGCTCCTTTCTCCCGTGAGTGCTACTGTCCACCACTATTGTCACCCTGCTCTTCTTCAACAATGCGACCTCTGATGCATCTCTGAGTGTCAGCCATAGCATCGCCCCTTTATGGCTTTTGACATCTGGGCCTTCAAGAGTGATAAGCTGCCAATCAGGGAACATCTTGGGTACAAGCTCATTTTTATCACTGCCCTATGGGTTTATTATCACAGATCAGCAGGATTGGTCCCTGCTTGGCAGCTGCAAGCAATGAACACACTGAACCTATTCAAATGCCCTCATCCATATTCATTTCCATTTAAACACATTAAATTCTCATGTAAAATAATCCCCTAACTCTCCAGAAGCTGCTTGTTTTTCTACTTAGGTGGCGTGAGTTGAAAGACACCTTTTAAAATATGCATAGTTTCTTAAGAGTGAAAATTACAGCTTTTAGTGGTGTTTGCTTTTCGTTTCATGAAAATCCCTTTTAACCTCTGCTAGATTTCTTTGGACTCCTGTACATGAAAATTTCCTTTTTAATGACAATCAGGGAGGCTAGAAATGTCACAGTTGTTGGTACACAGGTGTTTTGCCACGGCACACGGGTATATCACCACATGAATTGGAGCTCTAATTCTTTCTAACACAGCACGTCCAACTCTTTATCTTTAGCAAAAAAGGAGTGAGGAGATTAGACAATCCATACACCCCAAATCTCTCAGCTTTGAATAATCAGAGAAAAGCAATGGAGCCTTTATAAAATGACCTTCAACAGCCAGCAAATACACATCACAAGAGGCTGCTTTTTGGTAGCTGTCTCTGCGAGGGTGAGAGAAAGAAAGATGAATTTTAAGTAGAGATTAATCTAATGAGCCACGATAATAATAATGGGGGCGGGAGGGAGGAGGGGGAATAAAACTAAAAAAAAAAACCTCTGCCAAACTAAAACTGAATTATTTCAAGCAATCAAAGGCAGATGAAATTGAGAAGAAATAAAAATGAAAGTGAAAAGAAATAAAACGGGTTAAATAAAGTTATAAATTGGCATAGAAATCTAGTCTCTGCCCCCCCCCCCCGCAAAGTTGTCAGAACACAAGGACAGCGTGATAGACTCTGTGGAAAAGACAATTTATTTAGGAGGGGAGAGGTGGAAGCCAGCCAATAGAAACAAGCTGGTAAATGGGTAGGTTGTTTTTGGCATACAGAATAGGCAAACTCATTCAGATGGTATAAGACTTACCCAAACCTATGTCCAAGCCTTTCCAGAGGTTAGAAAAGGTTTGGATGCTAATAAAAATACAAGAGCTGATCAACCTACACAGATCAGACAATTTGATTCATTTAGCTCCTGTTGCAGATCATCTGCAAGAGGAACATGACCTGTTCATTAATGAAAACTATCCAAATAGAACTGGTAAAAGTTTTTCAATGAAATTTTGAAATTAAAAGAAAGTGGGTGTGGAAGAAATGTTGACAAAATTTCCCTCTCACTTTTCGATCAGGCATAGAGCAAGCAGGTTAAGATATTCTGAATTTTGAAATTAAAAAAAAAAAGAAAAAAAAGAGGAAGGACAGAATGTAAAAGAAATTCATGAACCTTCCCCCCTTTGCGGCCCCCACCAGACTTATGGTCAACTAATAATTTTTATGAATATATTTGCAACCCATATTCACAGACTATATGCAGTAAATAGATGATTTCCTGTTGGGAATTTGCTATTCAAGCTTTGTTATTGGTTGCTGAAGTCACATGGTGGTGTTTTTGTTCCCTGAATGGACAAATTACTGCTGCCTGAAATGAATTTGTTTTGCTCCCTAAATATCCTTACTTGTATTGAATAGCACTTTGCACTGCAAGAGTCCTGTTGGTTTCAGTGGAAGCACTTGTTCAGTAAGATACTACGCAGCGTGAGTTAGGGTATCAGAATCTAGCCCTAAATAAAGTTTTTTTTCTTGATTAAATGAATTTCAATTCCAGGCCTGAAATTGTCTTTTTGAATATTCATAGAAAGAATATTTTGGCCATATAAATGTTCCTGAACAGCGAATCAGAAAAGGTTACAAACAGGTCCAGTCAAGACCCAGTTTTCACATTCATGAACAACTCAATGAATTGATTTATTATTATTTGACCACCAGTAATAAATTCATATGCTCATCCATCTCCATCCACTGATATGTCCACACAGACACACTCACACTTGTGTATCTACCCATGTACTCTGTGCAATCAGCTCCATTATAACAAAGAGAGATCATAACCTTGCAGCATCAGTCAGCATTTTCTTGATGCACAATAAAAGTGGTAATGCAGTATATATCTAGATTTATTTTAACAGCAGAAGCTGTGTATTTTTCTGTGTGCCATTAACAGCAGCTTGTGTCTGGAACAGTGGGCCAGATCATGTGGTGTGTAAAAGGGTGTAAGTAAGCCTAATTGTGGGAAGTTGATCTTGGATATAACTCCACAGACCTACCATGAGCTTGGGAGGAATTTGGTATGGTGAGTTTAAACTGGTGTAACGCACAACTCCATTGGCTCTTAAGCCTGTAAATTACATCAGTTTAGGCACCCTTAGAACCACTTAGGAGCATTCACCTTATATCCCTTTATCTCTGAATTTGGTCCTGTGTGTATATGTCAAGATAAGAATAAAAAAATTACAGATTTAAGGCTAAGAGCCAGATTATTCTCTGGAAGCAAATCATGTGAATTAGAAAATAGCCTTATAAACACATTAGATTACCATTAAGCAGTTGCTCCCTACTGTTACTAACCCCACCTAGTGTCGTTATCATTTATGTAGAGTGAAACAGTGCAAGGAGCTTTACAGAACATGTAAGATACAGGGTTCCAAAGAGTTTGAAATCTTCCATGAATCAGACAAACACTCAGAATATTACAGCAAGTATCAGCGATTGTCAATGAGCCAGAAAATGGGTAAATGTTGTGAATGTGACATACTTTGGATGAATGATTGCTCCCCCCCATCCTGTGCCCCCTGATCTAAATGACAGTATTAGCTCTTTGGAACAAAAATAAGGCACCATGGTAGGAATTTCACTGTGTGATCTGGAAGATATAAAGGGGCTTTAACCTTCTTTACTGCAGGTAGATTTTGTGAATTTTCCACAAGAGCTTTTAATGTGGTAGCAACTAATAAACCCTTTAAACCATTTTATCTCACTTCTTCCCAGCCAGGATTAATATTAGATTGAAGTATGTATTTATTAAATATCCATTTTACAGCAGCGGAGTCTTTGATCCAACGGCCTTGTTTTGTTTTGTTTCATGATTCTTGGGCAAGGGAAATTCTGTTTGAAAGATGTGCTTGTAGTTCCAAGATGCTTCCAAAAGATGGCACAAGGCACAAGTGATTCCATATCCCACCCAGGAGGACATGTATTTAACAGAGCAACAATGCATGTGCAAACTCACTTGCTTTTTTCTTTTTAACATTTGTTTTAAGTTCATTAGCCTAGGAAGGCAGATCAAGTTAATGAGCAAACCAGGACTGGGATGGAAGTCTGATGCAGAAAGAAATACAATCCCAGAAATTAGAGAAAGAGAGAAGTTTATTAATCCCTCTACTAAAATAGGATTGGTCTCAATTACTTAGTGTAAATCAGGAATAACAGCAATGGGATAATTCTGGATTTACATGGGTGTAACTGAGATCAGAATGGGGCCATCTTCTGACTTAGTTAGAATCTTAGAACCCTGACTTCTCCACCCTAACAGAGTTATTCCCCCTGAATGAGCCTTGTTGTGTGATTAGGGTGGAGCAGGTTTGAGTGACAGTCAACACTCAGACAACTAGTCAGAATCTAATTCTATCACTCTGTTTTTAGGCAGACAGACAGGCAAGAAGTGTGTGTGTGGAGGATGCTATGCAAAAATAAACAACAGTGGGTGTTAAGACTTAGAAAATATGCCTTGTGTTTAAATTATAGGGAGACTTAGAGCAGGCTGCTAGGAAATTACTAAAATGCTGTGACTTTTAGTCAGGGATGAACCATGAAGTCCACACTCAGTCAAAACTTCAGTTAAGCTTGAACTGAATAAGATCTGATGGCTAGATTCGCAAAGGGACTTAGGTGCTTAGAAAGTCACTGGGATTCACAGAGCCTGAAGTTAGGCACTCAGGCTTGCTATCCAATCAATGGAAGGAGAGAGGCACCTAAGAATGGGATTCACAAAAGCCAGCACACTAGGTGATGTCCCACCCAAGCCAGCCGGGGGAGATGCCAAGGAGAGAGAGAAAGAGCGTGTCCTAAACGCTGCCTGTCTTTGGGAGTTCACTGCCTCTTTCTGCCTGGGATTCTCAGCTGTGAACCCTCCACTGGAGTCAAGACCCTAAGGTATTTCTTGCAAGTCGCAGCGTCTCTCCTAACTTTTAGCCTGGCGGTCAGTGTACTTACCAGGGATGTGGGAGACCTTGCTCACAGACGGCGGGTATCACAGGCCGGGGGGAGGCTAAGCCTTCCCAAACAGCCCCTGCCCTCGCTCCACCCCCAGGACCCTCCGGCTTCCCACTTTTCCCCCTGCCTGCGGCTAGGGCGGCCTGTGGCTGGGACTTGGGGTGTTCAGGGCTGGGGGCTGCCCGCCTGGTGCTCCGGCACTGGGGTCATGTTGCCTGCCCGATGCTCCAGGGCTGGGATTGCTGGGGTTGGGGGAACTGGGGCTGCACCACCAGCCCGGCTCTCTGCGGCTGGGGGCATTCAGGCAGCATGGGGCTGTGGCGGGGGTGGGGTGGGGCAGTGGCCACAGTTGGGGGGGGTCTCTGGGCTCTGGTGGGGGAGTGGCGAGGCCTTGGGTAGAAGGGGTGGAGCCGGGGGCTAGTCTCCCGCAACAGGCGGTTCATGTGTAGCCCATGCCCCTGCTTCAAGTCCCCCTCTGCCTGACGCGGAGAAGGGATTTGGACAGGGATCTATCACCTCTCAGACAAGTGCCCTAGCCACCAGGCTATGGGATATTCTGAGGTGGGGCTCCCTCTGTCTCTCCTGTTGAAGCTGCTCCAATTATTTTTCCAGAGAGTTTTATATAAGGGCCGGTGGCTAGGGGTGGGAAGAGAAAACATGTCTGACTCTGTAACCTGGTGGGTAGCACACTCACCCCAGATAGGGAAAACCCAGGATCCAGTCCCCCTGCTCCAATGTCTGTTTGTTTATCCAAAGTGGAGCGGCTTCAGCAGAAGGGAGTAAGGGCCATCAGAGGAGCCCATAGCCCAGTGGCTAGGGCACTCAGCCGAGAGGTGGCAGATCCCTATTCAAACCCTTCTCCGCATCAGGCAGAAGGGGGACCTGAACTGGGGGTTTCCCACATCTCAGGTGAGTGCCCCAACCACTGGGCTAAATATGACGAGGGAGGAGCTCTTCTTCAAAGGTCAAAATTCTCTTCCCCCAATTCCCCTCTCCATTTTCAAAAGCCTGGAGTCCTGCATGAGCCCTGAAGATCTGAGCTATCTCAGACCAAGGTGTGCGTGATGTCCTGTCCCTTTACATGTTCCAGGGGCTCTGTGCTCTCCGCAGTGCAAAGCCTCACTTTCATCTCCCTTTCCGTTTTGCAGCCAGAACACTAACGTGAGCACAGCAAACAGCCGTGTGTGCACTGGGTCTGTCTGCATCTGTCTGTCTCCTTCTCTGCTGGCTCCAGAGTGTGGAGCCAATTCCAAAACCACAGGGGCTGTCATGTCCGTGGAAGGAACCCTCTCTCAATGTCCAGTACAAAGTCCCACCCTGGACACAATTTATTCATGTTCACCAGTGCAATCATTCCCCCAAGCCCGTGTAGGAAAAGCATTCCCATCAAACCCATCGTACACATAAAGGTACAACAGCCATTTTCCATTCCTTTCTCCTGGGGCATCACTTCCAGGGCACATCCCTTTGAGTTCATGAGCACTCTGTTCCCAGTTTCTCTCCTTCTTCCAGGCCCCCACTTTCCAAGCCACTCCCCTGAGAGTCTTCTACACAAACACAGTCTTAACAACTCAGCCCTTAGCCTCCCAACACTGGCTCTTCAGTTCAGGAAGGTCAGCAAACTAACGCCTCTGCTGGCTCCTGGCTCTCAGACATTTTCGTCCTCCCAGCACTGGCTCTCTTGCTCAGGAGCACTGGACCATGCTTCCTCTTAAAGGGCTAGTGCAACCTATGCCAGGCTCCTTCTGAGAATGCCAGGCCTTGCATACATATGGACTTGCGGGGCTTCAGCACAAGTGCCTCTGCTCATCTCAAGCATGGTGTCACGGCCCAGGGAGCAGCAGGCTCTCTGGTAGTTTGGGCCAAAGCCTTTATCTGTTACGTTTCCACTGATGGAAATGGCTGTAGAGAAATATTGGGGTTTACTGAAGGAAGGTATTAAATTGCTCCTCTCCCCTTGAGTGATGAGAAACGGGGTTTAAAATTTTAAAATAAAGCCCATGGCGGGGCTGGTCTAATTCTGCCGTGATGTATGTAGACACAACTCCTATACGCTCAAGTGGAGCTGAACCTGCTTTTACGGGGGGGCGGGGAGGGGGGGGGTTGGGGCCATTTAGGCCCCAGGAAGTTTTTCTCTACGGGAGCTTTGTGGAAGCATCTCAGAGAGTGAGGGACTTAAGTTTTTATTTGTTTTAGTTATTTTGATTTATGAGATAATTAAAAAAGAAAAACCCTCCTTCCTAAGCCCCTCCCCTCTCCTGAGCTAGCAGGCCTATTCCCAGCCTCTGGCAACTTCAGGGGACTTTCAACCAGGGGTTGGGGGGCATGGGCCTCCTCCCCCACTCTCTGTCCATTAAGGGGGCCTCAAAGCTTCTCCCTCACTTGTCTCCCTCCCCTGGGAATGAGCGAGGTTTTTGTTTAGGGTACCCATCCCCCCGCAGGGCGCTGCTATTAGCTGCCTTCTGCTGTTAGCTAATTAGCTATTAGCTGCTCTGCTATTAGCTGCCTTCTTTCTGCCTATAGATAACACTAGTAAAGTCCCCACTCCAATCCCAGAGGCATGAAATTTATAAACAACTAAACCCTGCCCCCATGTCCTCCATTTTCTCTTTGCTGCTGTGCTTTCTCCCTCTCATTTTCCCAGTTGGCTGACCAGAGTGGCAGGACTATCCTGGCCCAGCAGAGTTTCTTGGCAACCATTCTTCAGACGAGGAAACAGAGAGGGTTAGGGATTTGTGCAAGGGTCACACTACACAGCAGAAATGGGCCTGGATGCCAACTCGATTGTCAGAGTGAAATCAGCATCTTCAGAATGACCAGTTTGACTCCTCCCTTCCCGTCAGCATGACACAATTTAAATGAAGCCTCGATTGTTTTACGCTTCACTACCAAGTTAGAAGAGTCACTGAAAGTTCTATCGGTGATGTCCTGATCTTGCCTTACGACTATACCAAGTATGACTTGCTTTCAAGCACAAATCGCTGAGATAAGGATAGGTTTCAGAGTAGCAGCCATGTTAGTCTGTATTTGCAAAAAGAAAAGAAGTACTTGTGGCACCTTAGAGACTAACCAATTTATTTGAGCATAAGGTATTTTCCACTGAATGCATCCGATGAAGTGAGCTGTAGCTCAAGAAAGCTTATGCTCAAATAAATTGGTTAGTCTCTAAGGTGCCACAAGTACTCCTTTTCTTTTTGAGATAAGGATGCTGATCTCATCTCCCCACTGCTATCACACTTTGCTATCTGAAGTGGTATAGTATTTCCTGGATTTAGGATACAAAATAACAGTTGTACTTTGGACGCTTTGGTTTTGCTGAGTTTTTAAAATGATAATCACTGAATCAAGGTCAAGTGCTTTGATATTAAAGGAAAAGTGGGATGGTTTGCACCAGCTCACGCAATGAACCATTTCTGATGTTCTGAAAAGCTTGGTAAATTCCTCCCCCCGCCCCCAAATATTTTTAATTTTTGTGTTGCCTTCAAGCCTACAAATTCCTGCAGGGAGTAGAACTGGAATTGCCAAAATGCCACGAGGAAAGTTGTTGTTCTGAGATTTCCTGCCTAATGAAGTAAATCCAAGAGATTTGGATTAGCTTCAGAGAAAAATTGGAACTCTGGTTACTTATTTGTGTCAAATCCCAGGATCTGATTTCAGCAGCTGACTTTGTGGCTGCAGCGCAGTCGACTATGGTGTTGATGTTAATCTTGAAACCTGAGTGTTATCACTCTGCCTGTGTGCGGAGCTGAGCGGTTGCATAATTCCCTGGTAAATCATAATTGCGTTAGCAGCAGCAGCGTACATCAGTGCCTGATGTTCGAGCTTCAGGGAGTGGATGGCAGCCCTTCCGTTCCTGCACTCGCTCTTCTCCATGGCTAACTGTCGATCAAATCTGGCATGGGCCACTGCTACTGCGGTGTTGTCATACTTCGCCGAAGCACAGAATTGCAAGGTTTACGGGATGCTTTATCACTGCAGACACTATCTTCCTGTAACTACCTCCCATATTCCTCACCGTTTACTGTTAAAGAGAGCAGGCACACCTCTTTGCTTCTGCTGGAGGCATGATTGATTCTCTCACCTTGCTCTCTGCAAATTCATCAGTGACCTTGATTTTCACACAGAAGAACATTACGGCTCTTAGGTTTCCTGTTTCAAGGCTGCATCTGCTAGTCTGTGCTGGGAAGTAAAAGCTCTTTCCAGTCCTGTGTTTTCTCTTTACTAAAACCCTAACCAATTTGTAAAAAATAAAAGTCCCTTTAAAGTAAGTGACAAATCTCCACTAAGGAATGATTTAATTCAGTTTTCAGCTAGAATTCTAATTTACCTGAATCTGAAAGTGAATTAACCAATTACAACCTATTCTTTCCAACCTCTTATCTCATATTCTTAAGTTTGCATTATATTAAAAGAGGGTCTGAACCAAAACCTAGACCCAAAAATCTCTGATCTCTGGAGATCTGGATCTGGACTTCATGGCAGGCGCAAGATCTCTAAAAGGTACAGAACCCAGGAACTTTGGGTCCAGATCCAAACTTTGGGGCCTATCATAGCTGGGTAGCACCTTACTTCACAAGAAGTCCCACTGAAGTCTATTTGCAGAGTAAAGTACTAAGAGGTGTTAGTAGGGAGAGCTCAGAATCTGTCACCCTGTGGCTTAGGTCCATCTCTGCATTACAATCAAAATGTTCAAAAATGTCCCAAGTCCTATGTGTAGCTTTCTGTGAGATGTCAGGAGTGGGACAAAGACCTAGTCATTCCAGTTTCTCAAAACTGGAACAGTCCAGTTTGAGACTACGGCTGGGAATTGTTATGCCTTGTTAAGGGAGTGGAAAGTTAAATGCAACCGTAACTATGGATCTTCTAGGACATCTCAAGAGAGTGAGCATTATATATTTAGTTTCATTTAACTGTCATGAGTTTTGCAATATTTGGTGTTATTCTTAATGCCCCAGCTCCTGGAGTCAAGTGAATACAGGAGAATCTCAGCTTTCGTTAAATGAAAAGGACGTTTCTAGCCCTTGTGGTTGCACAAAAACGCTTGAAAATGTGGCCCAAGTGCACCCTAAAAGGTTCAAAATCCAGAAGGCAAATAAAAAGAACCAACAATTTATTAGTTTAAAAAAACCTTCCTGATTTTTGAATACTTGGAGTTGGCAATACTTCTTATGGAGTAAGAATTGTTCAGAATTGACCATGCAGTCATATTAATGCATCAGCTAGGAGCTATTGACCGTGTTCGTTTTGTCATGCCTTGGAGTCAAAGCTCCCTTCAGCGACAGGTGTTTGAAGGAGTGTACCTGCAGGAGGAGCAGTTTAGTTTGGGAGTTACTGAGATGTTCCTGTCTTTTAGAGTTAGTGGCCCATCCAGCCCCTTTCTCTGAGGTTGTGAAGGACCCCCTACCCCAGGCTGTGGAACTGGTTTGGTTCCAAGAGATAGAGAGGGCTGAATTCTAGTGGCCTGTGCAAACTCCAGCACACCCAGAGCCCAGCTCCTGCAAAAGTGGGTCATGGTGGGTGGGTTGGGTGACGGTCTGGAGCATCTACTAATGCATGGATCCATTATTTTTATCTCTCCAGTATGGGCATTCCAAAGGGGCACTCAGGGCTAATTCAGTACAATTTCTCTGTATCCTAATGGAGACAAAGAAGCCTCATATCCTTCACCCAGTGCATTACCTGAGTACTCTGCCTAGCTATATAGGCAGAGGACTTGTTACTAAGACAATACAATAATGCTGCATGTCTTTATTGGAATTATTATTAGCAACCTGATTGCTCATAGACATCAAAGCCAGACATCATGATCATCTACTCTGACCTCCTGCACATTGCAGGCCACAGAACCCCACCCACCCACTCTTGTAATAGACCCATAACCTCTGGCTGAGTTACTGAAGTCCTCAAATCGTGATTTAAATCCTTCAAGTTACAGAGAATCCATCATTTGCATTGCTCTCTGACTACCACTAAAGAGCATCTCAGATATATTTTCTCCCCTGGACTATACCATATTTGGGAAGCCAACTTAGCATGTAGGCAATTACAGCCTCTTTAAAAAGGGGTGAGAATTGGGGCAGGTTGTGTGAAGGCACCACACATCCATGGAACTGCCAAACGGAGGAGGAAGAAGATGGACAGGAAGGAGCTTCTGTGCTATGGAGGAAAAACAAAGAGTTCAGCCAAGTTCCAGGTGGAAGTGATGGAGAAATGACCCAGCAGGAGCAAAGGGAACTGCCTCTGAGAAGAGAGCGCAGGAGGGAAAGAAACGACTGGTGCTTACTTCAGTGCAAAGTCACTTAGTCACCTTGGCAGGGGCTTGGTCTATTTGCCATGCCACAAAACATAATCATTCCTTTTAGACAGAAAGGACACTTATTTTGTAGACCAGCACAACATGTGGCCTCTCTGAGTTCCACAGACTCACCCAGTGGAGTACAAACTTCTCAACCCTTTGACCTTAGCTGTAAGTCATAGACCTTGTCTGCACTACGGGTTACTTCAGTGTAACTTACAACACTCAGGGGTGTGAACAATCCGCCCCACTGAGTGACAGAAGTTACACCGACCTAAGTGCTGTGTTGCCAACAGAGCTTCTCCCACCAACAGAGCGACCACCTCCTGCGGAGGGGGAGTTATTAAGCCGATTGGAGAGCTCTCTCCTGTTGGCTTAGAGCAGGTCCACTACAAGCGTGGCTGTGGCACAGCTGCATTGGTGTCGCTATGCTGCTGTACCAGCTGTAGTGTAGATGCAGCCTCACTATTCTCCCGATTCCTGAATTGTTCTCCTCCCAGTCAAGCTGTTCACTCTCACTGCTATGGGTATTCAACTGCCTCAGGATTTTTTTTTAAACTAGGACTCTCAAGATGGTTAAAGGTTAAATCGATGTTCTGGGGCTATTCACTTTCACAAGGTTAATGAGCCAGAGTAAATAAATAAAGGAGACCAGGGAGAGAGGAAATCATAAAGGTGAAAATGTGTCAAAACAACAGATGTAGAACGTACCAGACCTCTTCTTTTTCACTCCAGACCAAACGGAAAGCTTTGCAGTTTAATCACTCTTGATATAGCTCCCTGCTCATCCATTGGAGATTTCTAAATCTTACATGCTGGAAACATTTGTGTTCATTAATCTTGAGATTTGCCATTCAGCCAATGCGCTATGTATGATATTAATCTTGGAATCTCCTGACTCCACCCGTGAAACTGGTTACAAGTCTAAGGCCCCTTTCCAGCAAAGCACTTAAGCAAGTGCTTGGGACTTACAATGTTGCCAACCCCAGATGTTAAAATATCTGGAGTCAGCTCCTGCCAAAAATCATGAGATTTAAAAAAATGGATTCTTTTTATTTGCTTTTAGGGTGCACTCAGGTCACTTCTTAAACTTTTCTCTGTAACCACAAGAGACAGAAACTTATTTTTCAAGTGAAATCTTAGATTCTCACCTAATCACATGAATCCAGGAGCTAGGGCTTTAAGAAAATATCAAATACAGTGAGACTCATGATAAAATTGCGAGAGTCAGTAACAATGGACTTAAGCCCCCATGAGGCTTCACGTCCCATGTGCTGGGTGATGACAGGAGGGGACATTTCACTGTTATTAAATTTAACTGGATCTTTAGTAAAGCAACAATTTACAGAGCTGCTCCAGCTGCCACTTAACTTTCCTAGCCATCTGCATCTAGCCTGATTTCCTGGTATCCTCCCAAAGTCTTCCTCCTGAAAACCATCCTCCTCCCTCTAGGTTCCATGTAGGCTGTTCTACATGGGGCTTAAAATAAAGCATATGGTCAAGTGATTTGCTGAATTGGGGCTTATGTTCCTGGGCTATCACCAGCTTTAGATCCATCTTGGTATGATTGACATTGTATATTTATTCCTCCTCAGCCTGGATCTTCCATCTCTAGTTGCAATGGTTCTCCGCTTTGCCAGCACTGCCAGCTCTTGTGGTTTTATCACAAGTCTCACAATATTTAATGGTTTACTTAAAACCCCCAGCTCCTGGAATCAAGCTTTCATTTTAAAACAAGTAAGTTTCTAGCCCTCCTGGTTACAGCAAAAAGCCTGAAAATTCTTAAGACGATCTCATGCTTTTTGAGGTCCAGCTCATGATATTTTAACATTTGTAGTTGGTCACGCTGCTTTCCATCCATACGTTCGATGTCTCCAGGGTGTACAAATGATCCTAAATCCTGCCTGCCTCTTTCCTCATTAAAAGTTTGGTCTCTGCCTTTACTGGGGTGAAGACAGCTTCCTCTCCATAAGATTAAAAGACAAGGGAGCAGGGGGGGGAATGGAGACAATCCACCTCTTCCCATTTCCTTTCTTCTCAATTAAATTCCCCATCTCAATCACAGAGGCTCCATGTAAGAAGTGGCAAGGGTGCCATCATTTGAAACATTGGAGTTTAAATAAGCAGATGCAACCACCATAAGACATGGCAATTCAGCCTCTGAGTAGTGAAGTCTTATAGCAGGACTGGAAATAACCCCTGGCTACCAATATACTTTGAGGGTCTTCAAGAGCACATTATGCAGCAATATTTCAGTGCATCAGAGTACGTGATAACCTGTCCTCTCTCCACCCACGACAATGAAAAGTAGCTCTGCAGGTCTTTAGTGACAGTGAATATTTCCATGTTGTGTTGAGCCTTGGGCCATTGCTGGGAAGGTCAATATAAAAAGGTTCTTAGTTACCCCTCAGAAGACTGAGATAAACCACTGAAATAATAAAGTTGTTCTCATTTATGGCTATCTCTCTTAGAAGTCCAGGCCAATGTCCCAGACTGCTGTATAACAGAAATATCTCCAATACTCAGCAAAACTGATGAGCTACTTATGTTTTTATACCATAATATCACTTCCTACAGTTGACCTTCAGTCATAGCCACTCATCTTGGTGCAAATTAATATTTCTCCCAGGAATTTATACTACCTGTTCTCTTTAAAAAAGATTATATATATATTATTTTAATTGTAGAGAAGCAGAAAGGTCTTAAGGAGGCTGATAGTGTTTTAAGACAAGAACCAAGGATGTATATTCCATGACTTGGCTATGCCTCACCTTAGTCACTGTGTGTGCGGCTTCATTTTTCAGCCTCAATAAAGGGATGTTCTGTATTTATGATGCAATCAGCATCTATGACCCATTAAACTAATCCAAAGCAATAGTCACTGAAGACAACCTAGGAAGTTAGCCACATGTGGTAGTTTTTACAGGTAACCGACTCAATGGCACCAGCCAAGTGAATGCTCAGTGATCGACAACATTGTTCTCTGCTGTTTTTTTCTGGGTCTGGTTGCTAGCTCATTATATAAGAACAAAAGGAGCTTAGTTTGTAAAGCATCAGGACTGGGGAAAATCTTTAAGGCTGCCTGACAGAATGCCACTGGCACATTGCAGATGCTTCAGGTTGTGGTTATTAAAGGAAGAATCAAACTAAATGCTAAAGCCCAACCCAGAGGTTTAACACTGAACATTATACAAAGTGTATCAGAGGGGTGTGATCTGTAAAGTTCACTAATGTACTGTGCTCTGCCTGCCCCAGGTAGGTCCTGCTCAGTGTGTTCATTCAATTCCACTTCAGGCCAGACAATGGAATGGCAGATATGGGAAAATGAAAACAATAATCCCAAAAGGAGAAGGTGACATTAAAGCAACACTAAGGACACACTCATCACAAATACAAGTCAGGGCACGTGAAAAATAAGGCTGAACACAAATAGAGCAATTGGACATTTACCAAAATTTGATTTTTCCATTAAATTTTTCATCAAAATTTTGACAGAAGAAAATGGATGAAATTTTCATGAAAATCAACTCCCTTCTTCAACCAGCTCTACACACAAGATTAACTCTGTTGCTTACTTCCTACACATTAAAATACAGACTAACTATGGGCATTACAGCAGAGTCTATAGGCTAACATACTATTCTGATAGAACAGAAATTTTTTTTTGAAGTCAATACAAGCGTATTGAAGAAAACTTGTGATCATGTAACTAACGGGTTATAGTGTAATGTGCACGTGCAAGCAGAAGTTAAAATTGTGCATTTCCCCTTAGTGTTTGTGTTTCTTGACTTTTGAATGTTCAATTGTATAACCTTATAACAAGCTTTCCCCCTTTTTATTTCTTTATTTTTTCCTTTAAGTTTTTCTTTTTTAATAAAACAAAGAGAAAATGGAAAAAAGAAAAGTCTGCAGATTGCTAACTCTGCCGCCTGGTACTGTAATAGGGTCAGATACGTCCTGCATGCCCGCTCATGAACAGGGGTGGCTCTGCGGCAGCCTGCCTGCTTCCCTTCTTCCTGGTTCCTCAATAAATTTCACATACAGGCTTCTCTCTGTGCAAACACGCCTCCTTAGAGTCTGGGTTTCTTAATACCCCATCCTCTTCTCTCTGGTAACGACCAGAGGGAAGAGTACTGGGAGGAATGCCACACAGCTAAAAGTTTCAAATCGATACCAGGTCTTCAACATGAGAACTTTGGAAGATACCTCTATACTCAGAAGAATAGAAAGAACATTCTGCAAGGGACAGGCAGACAACAGGACAGTGTGATGCCTTCCCAGAGCCGAGACACGAGATGTCACTCTAAGATTGGAGAGGCTTCTGAAGTTGACAAGTAAGGATCCATTGGTGATGGCTGATATTGGCACTAATGACTCTGAGTTGCGGGACATATTGCAGACAGCAGATGACTTCAGGGAACTCAGAAGCATACTGAAGAAGAAGAATGTTCAAGCAATCTTTTCCAAGATCCTTCCTGTTCCATGAGTGAAGGAAGACAGAAAGCAGAAGATTCTGGAAGTGAATTACTGGCCAGGTATGTAGTATAGGATAAAGGGGTTTGGTTTTGCGGAACATTGGTCCATCTTCTATGGGGACAGAGGGGCTGCATAGTTTGAATGGCCTCCACCTCAGGAGAAGGGGGACCAATCTCCCTGAGGTCAGGCTGCCTTAAATTAATAGCAAAAGGGGAGGGTAAAAGAGGGAAGATGTGAGCACTCAGCACAGAATCGAGATGCTGAGAACAAAATTAATCAAGGAATCCAAGGACATGGAGAAGAAATTCTTTAATTACCTATGCACCAATGCTAGGAGCCTGGGTAAAAAACAACAGGAACCAGACTTGCTCATTTATGAGCATAAATTCCATCTAGTTGGTATTACTGAAAACTGGTGGGATGATTTGCACTATTGGCATGTTAAAGTCTATGGTTATAATCTATTTAGGAGGGATCAAGTGGGCAAAAGGGGAAGGGCATTGGCATTCTATGTCAAAAATGTGTAGGAAAAAGCCTACATGATCATGAGGGCCTTCAAGTTGAGTGACATATGCTGGAGGACTCATGCTGCCAGTACGAAAACATCCTTGGAATTTCTAAACATTATAGATGACAAATTTGTAACTCAAAGTGTTGCAGCCAACATAGGGGACTTCTGTATTAGACCTTGTCCTAACAGATAAAGAGGAACTGATCGCAGAACTAAAAGTTAATGGTAGCTTAGTACAAGTGATCATGACTTGATCACATTTATAATGTGCAAGCAGAGTAAAGTCCAGACCAGTAATATATACACTTGGTGCT
Organism: Natator depressus; assembly: GCF_965152275.1. Classification (NCBI taxonomy): domain Eukaryota; kingdom Metazoa; phylum Chordata; order Testudines; family Cheloniidae; genus Natator; species Natator depressus. The sequence continues at coordinate 7,817,497 of NC_134244.1, read as the reverse complement.
TTAAAAAGGCCAATTTTACAAAGCTTAAAACAATTATGAGCCAGATCATCTGGGAGGAAAAAATTAATCAGAAAAATGTGATAGATAATTGGGAATCATTTAAGAACACCTTACTAGATGCCCCCAAACTCCCACAATCCCATAATTAAGGAAGATGGAGCCCATTCTTCATGCATAGGCTCCTTATTCCCCAAATGGTTCACCAATTCCTAATAAATCTAAATCCCTCCTACCAACACCATCATCTCATCTACACATTGAGACCCTGCAATTCTGCCTGTCTAACTGGCCACTGAGGATGGAAGCATTGTAAAGACTGCTACCATGTAGATCAGAGGAAGGCAAACTACGGCCCATGGGACCCTCCTGCCCAGCCCCTGAGCTCCTGGCCTGGGAGGCTAGCCCCCGGCCCCCTCCCCTGCTGTTCCCCCTCCCCCACAGCCTCAGCTCACTGCGCCGCTGGTGCAATGCTCTGGGTGGCAGGGCTGCGAGCTCCTGAGGCAGCAGAGCTGCAGAGTCCAGCCTGACCCGGTGCTCTGTGCTGTGCGGTGCGTGGCTGGCTCCAGCGGGACGGCACGGCTGCCTGTCCTGGTGCAGCCACGCCGCCAGCCACCAGTGCTCCAGGCAGCGCGGTAAGGGGGCAGGGAGTGGGGGGGTTGGATAGAGGGCAGGGGAGTTCGGGGTGGTGGTCAGGGGGCAGGGGTGTGGACGGGATCGGGGTGGTCAGAGGGCGGGGAACAGCGGGGTTGAATGGGGGCAGCCAGGGGCAGGGGTTCCGGGGGTAGTCAGGGGACAGGGAGAAGGGGTGGTTGGATGGGGCAGGAGTCCCAGGGGGGCAGTCAGGAATGAGAGGAGGGGTTGGATGTGGCGGCAGGAGGCAGTCAGGGTCAGGGGTTCTGGTGGCAGTCAGAGGACAGGGAGAGGGGGTGGGGGTCGGGGGTGGAAGGTCTACCGCTGGTGTTATACAGGAGGTCAGACTAGATTATCACAATGGTTCTTTCAGGTCTTGGAATCTATGAATAACAAAGTTGCAAACAGAATAAGGAGTACTTGTGGCACCTTAGAGACTAACAAATTTATTTGAGCATAAGCCTTCGTGGGCTAAAACCCACTTCATCGGATGCATGCATCTGATGAAGTGGGTTTTAGCCCACGAAAGCTTATGGTCAGATAAATGTGTTAGTCTCTAAGGTGCCACAAGTACTCCTTGTTCTTTTTGCTGATACAGACTAACACGGCCACCACTCTGAAAGTTGCAAACAAAACTCAAAGTCCCCAAATAACGTTTATGAAGTCCAGCTCAGTTCCCTGCTTTTGGCAGGCCACTCCCAGCCCTATCTGGATGGATTTTTGTTCCCTAGTGCCACACTCTCTCCTGCAGCCTTCTGGTCTCTGCAGCTACCTCTGCCCCGGCTTCCTCTCTGGTCCTTTATAGAGACCAGCTACCCTCTAACAGACTCCATTGTAAAACAGTTAATGCGTCACAGGTGGGCTGGATCAGTTTCCTCCTAAAGAGCCCAGTCCATTCTGTGACAGGTACAGATCAATGTTCTTAGAAAACTATGCTAGATCTAATGATCCTCGTGAAATGGATCACCATCAAGGTTTGAACCCAGCACCAAAGCAAAGACCTCTATCCGTTGAGGTAAACTTCATCAGCTGTAAGCAGGTGCTTATCCTTGGTAGGTCAGCTGTTTGACTGGGGCGATGCACTTTGCAAGTGTGTGAAACTAACATGCACCAGTTTGACTCCCAAGCCTGTGTAGCCAATATGAACACAGCAGAGCAGACTTAGCCCATGTGTTACACTGCAGAAGTTGCGTAACCCTTTCACTGCTGGATTACATGTGGTACAACGCACATATCTAACTTTTATATTTAAAATTCCTTTGGCAATGAAGGGAATCCGAGGAAGTCAGATGCAGCATCCCATGTGCTTCGGGAAGATTGTATGGCCTATGGTCAGAGCAGGAACTGAGATGCAACGAGGACCATGGGTACAAGTACATAAGAACATAAGAACGGACATACTGGGTCAGACCAAAGGGTCCATCTAGCCCAGTATCCTGTCTTCCAACTGTGGCCAATGCCAGGTGCCCCAGAGGAAATGAACAGAACAGGTAATCATCAAGTGATCCTTTCCCTGTTGCCCACTCCCAGCTCATCCCTGCCCATCCTGGATAATAGCCAACTCATCCCTGCCTATCCTGGATAATAGCCATTGATGGACCTATATCCTCCATGAATTTATCTAGTTCTTTTTTGAACTCTGTTATAGTCTTGGCCTTCACAACATCCTTTGGCAAGGAGTTCCACAGGTTGACTGTGCATTGTGTGAAAAAATACTTCCTTTTGTTTGTTTTAAACCTGCTGCCTATTAATTTAATGAGAAGGAGTAAATAATACTTCCCTATTTACTTTCTCTACCCCAGTCATGACTTTATAGATCTCTATCATATAGATCTCTATCTTTATAGATCTCTATCATCTTTGTCGTCTCTTTTCCAAGCTGAAAAGTTCCAGTCTTATTAATCTTTCCTCATACGGCAGCCGTTCCATACCCCTAATCATTCCAATATATTTTTTTTGAGATGGGGTGACCACATCTGCATGCAGTATTCAAGATGTGGGTGTACCATGGATTTATAGAGAGGCAATATGATATTTGCGGTCTTATTATCTATCCCTTTCTTAATGATTCCCAGCATTCTGTTTGCTTTTTTGACTGCCGCTGCACGTTGAGTGGATGTTTTCAGAAAACTATCCACAATGACTCCAAGATCTCTTTCTTGCGTGGTAACAGCTAATTTAGACCCCATCATTTTATGTGTATGGCTGGGATTATGTTTTCCAATGTGCATTACTTTGCATTTATCAACATTGAATTTCATCTGCCATTTTGTTGCCCAGTCACCTAGTTTTGCATGATCCTTTTGTAGCTCTTCGCAGTCTGCCTGGGACTTAACTATCTTGAGTAGTTTTGTATTATCTGCAAATTTTGCCACCTCACTGTTTACCCCTTTTTCCAGATCATTTATGTGATTAAGTACTTATGTGAACAGTTGCTCAGTCACTGTATGACCTCTAGCAAGTCCCTTGACCTTGTGCCCCTGCAACTGTAATTGCGAGGTCAGGTGTAAAACCCTCTTACTTGTACTGAAAACTAGCAGGACTTGGGAACTGGCCATGTCCCCTTATCCACCAGGCCTCTTGGTGCCAATGACAGCAATTTGACTCCCTTGCGACTTGTGCTCCCGTAATGCAAGCACCAGGATTCTGGGATTGAGTTCTCCCCCAGATCCCCGTGTAGGGTCAACCAGAATTCGTAAAATACGGAGTTGTGGTTTATGTTTCTCCATACTGTCTCTACCCTTGCTGCAGTAATTTTTTTTTTGGTAGATGACTGGTCCACTGAAATACAAAAGAGATCTAAATAAAAGCCGCTACTCATGCTTTAATTTTGGTATATGATCTCTGTATTGCTGCATATCAGACATTTGCTGTAGTAGTGTGCGTGCAGCAGTGGACAATTTTGTGACCTGTATTATGGCAAATTAAAGAGACAGGGACAGATCCCCAGTTGGTGCAAACTGGCATAATGCTATCGAAGTCACTGGAGCTATGCCAATTTATGCCAGCTGAGGATCCCAACCACTGTGTCAAAACAACAGTGCATTAAAGAACCCTTTAATTATTAAAAAAGAAGTAGATTTTAAAAAAATCTGAACTCCTTTTCAACTTTTATACTATTTTTTAATATGTGCATTTCACCCAGATTGGACAATGAAAAGAGTCTGGTTAGTTTCTCTTTCAGTGTTTAGTTAGGTTCACTTTCCAATTTTTCTGCATGAGCACAGTACTTTTGGGACTGGGTTCACAGCCCTAGAGGGGAATATGTCAAGGCTTCTATAGCCTGTTTCCATTTAATTTATGTTTTAAACACTCATGCTTTCATCTGAGGTTTGTTAGCATCAGGGAATAAATTCACAGCTGGTGTAACTTCACTGAGGCCAGTAAGGGCTTTACACCAGGGCTGAATTTGGCCCGATGTGTCTACTGGTGGTAAAATGACACTAGGTGCTTCTCAGTGGTGTTACTAATGTTACTGACTCTGCAATTCCTGGAGTTAATGATGCTAATGAGGTTTATTTACTTAAGTGTACACTACACAGTTCCATTGCCTTCTCACAAGGCAGAGTGATGATGATGTCTAAGAGCATTTGATATGCACAAAGTGATCAAAAACATTTGAAATGTTTCTCTTAACAGAGGGGAAAAAAGATGAATGATCCATTTTTTTTTAAAAAAAGGAAATAAATGAAAACAAATAACTAGAGCTGAGGAAATGATTCACTATGAATAATTTATTCCATGAATTTTGCCCTTTTCCTGCTTATGGCATAGCCACAAATGAACTGCAATTTCCTCCAATTAATTTAACATTTTGATTTGAAACCTTTAAAAATTTTTTTTACTCAACAGTTTGATCAGGAATACTGGAAATTTGAGCTGTGCTGCTTCATTGTGAATGGCTGGATAAGTCACATGGTGTTGTTTCCATTTCTTGACTGGATAAGTAGTTGAATTCTCTGGTGAAAACATGCTCTTTCATAAATGACATTTCTCTGAGGTATAAAGTATGCACCGGACATGCTCAGAAATCTTTCATAGCCATCTTTCTGACTGTCTTATGTAAAGTCAAAGCTTTCAAAGATATGCTCTGCATAAATTAAAGAAGATACCTGTATATCTCCAGTTTCCTTGTGGAGCTAGTTTGCAATGTGAAATCTTACAAAATTCTGCTTCTAGTTTGTCCACTGTGAAGGTCTGTCAAAGCTGAAGTTCTCTAGGGCATTGAAGAATGGCATGTTGATGAGATCTGGCAACCTTTGTTGCTGTTTTCCTTCTGTTTCTGTTCTCCTGTGACACTGGTTTATTTTTGACACTGTTTCATGTTCTCTGTACTAGATGTGGACTGGCTACAGAGCTTCCTTCTTAGCGAGGTACACAAAAGATGTGTTTATCAGAAAATCCTTTAATACTTTCCAGGTATGGCTGAGATTAGCTGAGGATCACATGTATCAGCCATATCTCCAATTATCTTCACGGGCCCCTTAAAGGCATCATTGCGTCTATCAGTTCCCTCCTAACTCTGTGCCATGAAAACCCACATGGGCCACAATCAGTCTAAATAACTAGGAATGGCTGAAAAATTTCCATCAAAACATTACGTGAACAAGAATTGGGTTTCAAATGGAACAAAAGTTTTAGTGGAATGTGTTTGCTTTCCTTGAAAATTTATTATTTTTTGATGGAAAACTTAGAAACTGCTAAGCTGAGCTTGGCCAATTTTATTTTAAAAACTTTGGCAGTTTTCAGTCAAAAAATTTTAGTTGCCAATAACTGAATCATTCTTGCATTTTCTACAAAGAGTTGAAATTTTCTACTGAAATTTCAGCAAAAATGACTTTCTTTTTTTCAACATAATTTCCATAGGGAGAAAAAATTAATTTTCTAACTAGTTCTATCAATTACCCAGCAGTCTTTAAAATCTTGAAAGGCTAGGAGTCCAATAGCAGCAAACAGATCCAGAACATCTGATCTTGAATATTTATGGATCAATGTTCTAACAGAAAAAGCACAAGATGGAGTATTAGTTGGTCTCACTACAGACCACCAAAACACATTAATGAACAGGATAACTGGCTACTTATGCACTAATGCATAGGGAAAAAACCTGTGTGATCAGAGGGAATTCAATTTGAGTGACATTTGTTGGAGGTCTCTTATTGACAGTATTAAATCATCCTTAGAATTTCTATATGTTGTAGATAATTTCCTAACTCAAAACATGTTGCATTCAATGTGTGGGAATTCTATATTAGGCCTCATCTTGACAGATAAAAAGGAACTGATCACAGAATTAAAAATTAATGGTTGCATAGGTACAAGTGATCATGAGTTGATCACATTTATAATGTACAAAGAGAATAAAGTCCAGACTAATAATATACATACTTGGTGCTTTAAAAGGGCCAGTTTCACAAAACTTAAAATAATTATGAGCCTAATCAGCTGGGAGGAAAAATTTAATCAGAAAAATGTGAATGATAATTGTGAATTGTTTAAGAACAGTTTACTAGATTGTTGAAAAACTACAATCCCACAACTGAGGAAGAAGTCTATACTGGTGAAAAACCTAACCTGGTTTAGAGAAGCAATATAAAATAATAAAAATATAAAACAAGTGGAAGAAGTGGCAAATTGATAGTAATGAATATAAATCAGAAGCTAGGAATGGTAGAAAATTGATAAGGGAAGCAAAAGGACATAAAAAGCACTCTATGGTGAGCAGAGTTAAGAAAAATAAGCAGGAGTTTTATAAGTATATTAGGAACAAGAAGAATTCTAAAGATGATATTGGTCCATTATTAGATGGAAATGGTAGAATAATGCCAAAAAGGCAGAAATGTTCAATAAATATTTCTGTTCTGTATGTGTGGGAAAAAAAACAGATGATGTAGTCTTGTCCTATGATAATGATAACACTCTTTCCATTACACTGGTATCTTTGCTGTTAAACAGCAGCTACTAATGTCAGACCTTTTAAAATCAGCAGGTCCATATAACTTGCATTCAAGAGTTTTAAAAGAGCTTGCAGAGGAGCTCAATGGAATAATGTTAATTATGAGTTTCAATAAGCCCTGGAGCATTGGGGATGTTTCAGAAGATTGGAAGAAAGATAATGTTGTGCCAATTTTTAAAAAGGGTAAATGGGTTAACTTGGGTAATTATAGGCCTGTCAGTCTGACATCGATCCTGTGCAAGATAATGGAGCAGCTGATATAGTATTTGATTAATAAAGCATTAAAGGATGGTAATATAATTAATATTAATCAACAGGGGATTATGAGAAATAGATCCCGTGAAACTAACTTGATATCTTTTTTTATGAGATTACAAGTTTGGTTGATAAAGGTAATTGTGTTGTAATATCCTTAGAATTCTATAAGGCATTTGACTTAGTACTGCTTGACATTCTGATTAAAAAACTATAACAATACCAAATTTACATGGCACACATTAAATGAAGTAAAAGCTGGCTAACAGATAGGTCTCAAAATGTAATTGTAAATGGGGAAATCATAATCGAGCAGATCTGTGGCTAGTGGGATCCCACAGGAATTGATTGGGTCTTGGACTTACACTAGTTAACATTTTTATCAACGACCTGGAAGAAAACAGTAAATCATCCTTGATAATATTTGCAGATGACTTAAAAATTGAGGGAGTGGTAAATAATGAAGAGGACAGGTCGCTGATAGAGTGATTTGGATCCCTGAGTAAGCTGAGATCAAGCAAAAAATATGCGTTTTAATACTGCCACATGTATCTCTATATATCTAGGGACAAAGAATGTAGGCCATTCCATGTGGGACTATCCTGGGGAGCAGTAACTCTGAAAAAGATTTGTGGGTGATGGTGGATAATCAACTGAACATGAGCTCCCAGTGCGACGCTGTGGTCAAAAGGGGGAATGTGATCCTTGGATGTATAAAGGGGAATCGTGAATAGGTGTCTAGAGGTTATTTTACTTCTGTGTTTGGCGCTGGTAGGATTGCTGCTGTAACTCTGTGTCCAGTTCTAGCATCAACGATTCAAGAAGGATGTTGATAAATTGGAGAGGGTTCAGAGAAGAGCTATTAGAATGATTAAAAGAGTAGAAAACATGTCTTCTGGTGACAGACTTAAGGAGCTCAACTTATTTAGCTTAAAAAAAGAGAAGGTTGAGGAGTGAATTGATTACAGATACTTCATATGGAACAAATGTTTGATAATAGAGGGCTATTCAGTCTAGCAGACAATGGTATAACATGAGCCAATGGCTAGAAGCTGAAGTTAGACAAATTCAGATTAGAAACAAGGAGTGAATTTTTAATGGTGAGGGTAATTAATCACTGGAACAATTTACTAAAGGTCATGGTGGATTTTCTACCACTGGTAATTTTTAAATCAATATTGGACATTTTTCTAAAAGAGATCCTCTAGGAATTATTATGGGGAAGTTCTCTGGCCTGTTTTATACAGGAGGTCAGACACTAGATGATCATAATGGTCTCTTCTGGCCTTGGAAGCTAGGAACATCTTTCAGTGTAACAATTTCATCTTTTCAGATTGTACTAGCTGAGGGGGAGGGGGAGGCAGGTCATGTGTCCCAGTGCTATATGACAGAGGTTCCCCTAACAGAAAAAACAGAAACACATGGTCTGGGCTCTACATCCATGTCTGTGAGCTTAGGAGGTCAATAGTAGGGGTGAATGTGTTGAGAAAGGAATAAAACAAACAAACAGCTTGTTGTATGATTGATATAGACAATCACTAATAGAACTAGTCATCCCAATCCTCAAGTTCTGGTGGAATAAATATTTTTTTTTAAGCACAGGTCTCTCTTCAAACTGAAATCACACTTCCATTCCCCTCACCCTTCTTGAGTGTACAGAAATAATTTAAAAGTAGGTAATAGGGATTTCCATCAGCAATTCACATCTCTCAGTCCTCATTCATTCCCTCAGAATCTAGCCTGCAATCATCAGTCACCAAGGAGGGCTGGTGGAGGATAGGATTCAAAGGGATTATATGAAAATCACAAGTCCTAGTGGCTCAGTGTGTGAGAGCTTACCACAATAAATCGGGTTTTCATTGGCTCAGTCTCAAGTGAACCAATTATAATATGGAGATTTACTGAGAACAGGAGTGGGAAAAAAAAAAAAAGAAACCAAGCTATGATTTTACTTTCTGATTTTAGTCCTGATATGGTTGAGTTCTTAGTTAATATGGTGAGGTGCTATTAATATTTACAGTGGCTGGTATTTCAGATGCCGGTCCAGGCCATGCTTGTGCCCTCACAGTTGTTTTAACTTTTTAGTTAGATAAAACTGATATTTTTTTTGATCTTGAGGATCTCAAGTATATGCCCCATCACTCGCCCTTTAATTTTTTTTCCTAAAAGAAATCATTATGTTGAAGTTCATTGTGAAATGAGACAGTAAAAATAGAAGAGACCTAACTCAGATTGCAAGAAAACAGGCTAGAAGTTTCAATAAGCAATCCAAGATATGACTGATTTACCAGACTGTGTTCATGAGCCTCCTTTCATGACTCTCCAATAAGAGAAGTTTGTCATGATTTAGGGGGAAGTGTAATTAGATGGTTCAGGAAATTAATAATGGGATACTTATCTAGGTCATGGGTTTGAATTCAATTCTAGATCAGTAGTGCCTGAGAGTCATTAATATATGAATGTTGTTTAGAAGGTTTGTGTGGAATGAGTTTTGTGGTCTCAGTTTATCTCCTGGCAGACTGGTGTCCATATCACAACTGCTATTTACCCCCACTTAGACTATGGGCTGAATTGACTGGTTGTGGGTGTGCACTGTCAACCAATGGAGACTGCACCATGGCTGCAATCTGTTTAAAGCACTTCCCTTTGCCCACCAGCATCCCCTCTCTCTTGCTTAGGTCTGGCCTCAGCCAGCTGTTCTTCATCTAAGAGGTGATCTCATCCAAGCACTGGGCCATCGTGGTGGTTGTTGTCTGGCTGTATGCAATTAGGTAGAGCTATGTATCACCAACATATTGATAGCACTTGAGTTGTCTGACCAGTTCACCTAGTGGTTGCATATAGATGTTGAAAAGGACCAGAGAGAAAAATGATCCCCGTGGAATTCCAGGACTGAGGTGTCTAGCAGCCACTGTATAAGTGACTCCGCAAGGTGCAGGGCAGGTTTCAGAGTAACAGCCGTGTTAGTCTGTATTTGCAAAAAGAAAAGGAGTACTTGTGGCACCTTAGAGACTAACCAATTTATCTGAGCATAAGCTTTCATGAGCTACAGCTCACTTCATCCGATGCGTGAGCTGTAGCTCACGAAAGCTTATGCTCAAATAAATTGGTTAGTCTCTAAGGTGCCACAAGTACTCCTTTTCTTTTTGCAAGGTGCAGGGCAGTGGTTCCTACAGGCCAGATTTTCAAGAGTTCAGCATCCACGTTTGGGTTCAGATCTTTGGAAGTGTTCAGCACCACCAATTCCTATTGTGACTTTTGTGGCCAAATACCTAGAAAATCTCTGCACACTGGACTGGATCTAAGACCAGCTATACCTATACTGTAGGTGAGACACTGATTGTGGGTGCTGAGCTCTTGAAAAAAAAATCTATCCATAAGTGACTTGCCCAAGGTCACATCAGAAATATGTTGCAGAGCCAGGAATTTCATCCTAGTCTCAGGAGAATTCAAGGCCAGTGTTTTTACCACAAAACCAGCCCTTCTTCATGTTGTATGTAGTGCTGAGAGCATTGTGGGCACTTAAGAAATCATAATTAATAACAACAGGAAGTTCAGACTGAGCTTTGAATGTCGCCACTCTGGTCATCTCTAGCAGAAAATGAAATAGGCAGCAACATACAAAATCTACAACTTCCTTTTAAGATTTCCACTAATTAAGCAAAAGCATCGTGGGAAAACCTGCCTTAAGCCACAACGTCTTTTAGGTCTGGGGAAGAAAAAACCCTTCTAGCACTTAATGGGCTCTGAGTTTTCACCCTCTGTAAGCACTAAATCCATCATTTTGCAACAATGAAGATAATTTATAGTTGCCTCAATTGTTTCTTTTATTTATAGGACATTTTTACTATGGAATTTAATCAAAGAGATTAAATGTCATATTACCCATTACCTCTCTGTTGAGATATTAATCCTATGGCAAGATGTATCAAACTCTGAATTAATCAGAAAAGGAAAGAGGCACTATGGCAGAGTTAATGCTTTAGCTTTCATCAAGCCTTAACACATCTGACATGGGTAGAAGCTGAGATGCTGTCGCATCTTTCAACCTGTTTGTTGATTTTCAGAATTAGAAATGAAGCATGAAGAAAAGTGAAATTAGGCCACCATTCAGCAGAGCACTTATGCATATGCTTCACTTTAATGTGCTTTCACTCTGACTTCAATGTGACTAAGGCAAGTTGTTGAATGTTTTGTTATATAGGGAAGGATTTAAGCACATGCTTAATTTTAAGCATATGGCTAAGTGCTTTAATAAGCTAAATTATGCGTTTGATCAGTTTGCAGTGATAATAGCTTCAGAACAAACAAGGAGAATAAACACTAAGGATATGTTTATATCACAGTTTATATGCAAAAGATTCTCAGAGCCCTTTACAAACCATAGGCTTAATTCTGGCTGGTACACTCAACTCCTTGACCGAGCAATGGGGTTGTGGCTAGTCTTTACTACTCTGTTTCCACCTCTGAAGTCTATGCGGTAGGCATGGAAGGACACTTTGTGGTGGAGTGTAGGGATTAGCCAGGCCCTCATAGTAAATTTATTTATGCATGTGCAATACCTCTTGTGGCCGTGGCCTATTTGCATAGCTCCTTGTACCTATAATTTGCTTCCAAGCAGGATTAATTGAAGGGGATCAGAGGGTGTTGTGTGTAGCTCTGCTTAGCCAGAATTCGAATCTCACTGACCCTATTTTTGCAGCAAATAGATGCCCACGATTTTCTGGACCGTGAATAGGGAAGAGCAGTGCAACATAGTGGATAGAGCACTAGCTATAAATCAGGTGACTGCAGTTTTATTCCTGGCTCTGCCACTGGTTCAATGCATGATGTTGGGTATGCCACTTCCCTTGCTTGTGCCTGTTATGGCACCCACTCACCACCACTGTGCCCTCTTATGTCAGGGCAAGATACTGCAGGACTCTTTGTTTCCAGCACCCCCTGTAGGCCTTATGCCTCTGTTCACAATTCAGTCCTGATAAAATATCCTTATTTATAAAATAGGAATAGTGATATGTACCCACTGCAGCAAAGCCTCAGAAAGTGACTGTTGAAAGGTGGTATTGTTTATTATGGAGGCAGGGCTGTGTTCTGTGGAACAATCTTTGAACAAAATATGCCTTGTGAGGCATCTTTTGAAAATACATAATTTGCTGATCATTAATATGCTTGCATAAAATATGTATGTGGTGTGTATTAAGAGTTATGAATATATGGGGAAATTATGAACAAAGTATATTTAAACCAGACATGCCAGGGGGAGTTGCTAAACAGTAGTAAACAGGGGAATGTAGATTCATCTTAATTTACATATAAGCAGTAGACAGCACTATTAAGACAGCAGGGGGAGGAGATTGCAGGCAACAGAACAATTTGCATTTTAGCACACACCAGCAGAGGGAAAAGAAAGTATGGAGCTTCCTTCACCACCAGGCTCCATGCCATCTTCCTCCTGCTGGAATAGACTTTACTTTGAGGGACAACCTTCAGAGGAATCCATTTAAAAGGTTCACGGACTATAAAAGAAAGGGGCAGAAAACCCCATGAGATCTCCTTCCCCTAAGAAGACAAAGGAATGAGCCCTTTTGGGGCTTCTAAAGCAGATCCTGACTGAGGCAGGGAGGGTCAGGTATCATCTTGCTGGAAGAGCGTGGGTGAGAAAAGCCATCTTGAACAAAGCCTGCAACTTGCTGGGTTAAGTTTTAGACTTTTAGATGCGTGTTTTCAATTTTATTTGCTTGTGACACTTTCTAACTTCATTTGTTTTACTTGGCATCACTTAACCTATGTCCTCTTGTTAAAAAATGTGTTTTATTTTTTACTATAAACCAGCTCAATGCTGTGTTTAAATGGAAGGGTGTATTTTCCCCAGTTAAGTTAATAAGGTCTGTTGTCCTTTTGCCTTTTTAAAGGAACAAACAAACCCTATTATTTCTCTGAAGTGTCCAGGAAGGGGCTGGACGTTGCAAAGCACAGAGTTTTGGGAAAATGTGGGGCTGGGAGTGTGTTGGGTCACCCTGCTGGTTGTAACCCAGGCTGGTGGAAGCCAAAGTGGGACTGTGGACAGGCTGCTGGGGTCAGAGTTGCTGAAGCAGGGCTGTCTGCATAGCACACGGACACTCAGGGTGTAAGCTGCATGCTTCTTGCCGAATGAGCATCCCAGGCTGGGACTAACAAGTAGCAGAAGCATTACGAGGCACTCAGGGTTACAGGGTAAGGGTGACACAACACCTCACTTGTCTGGATTGCACTCTGAACCCCATGAAAGGAACCTTGAAAGTGAGGATAAAGGTTTGAACTTCCTATGAAACGAGACTAGAAGTCAGTGGAGGGATTTAAGGTTTGGGTAACATGATTAGGAATGAAGGCAATGATTTTAGATATGCCCAAATGAAAGAATCATATTGAATGAATGGAGGGTACTGAGTCAGCGAGATGGGAAGCAAGGGGGCCAGAGAAGAGGAGGAGTTAAGGTGTGGATGAGAGTTTTGACAATGACAACAGAGAAGAAGGGAGGGGGTTTGGAGAGGAGGTAGGGAAAGCACAGAGGCACAGGTAACATCCTGAACATGAGGAATCAGACACTGTCTCAAGGATGTGAGCTTGGGTGGCAAGGAGGAAGTGGAATTATCAGCAGAGATGGATGGAAGTGAGCGAGGAGAGGCAAGTTAGGAGTTAGGAGGCAAGATGAGACGTTCAACATGTGACATGTTCACCTGAAGAAAGCAGGTGGATATTCATGGGGAAGTCTCTGAGAAACAGGCAGTGGTAAGAACCTGGGTCAAAGGGGAGAGTTTGGTATTAAGCTACATCTCTATTATATTGATGATATTGTAATAAAGGGGGCAGAATGACTTCTAAAGTACAGATTAACTCTGAGTTAGGAAAACTGAGTATTCAGTGACCACCTAACCTGAGATGCAACCATGCACGTGCTTCTGTTTTGTAACTACAACATTCCTTCATGGTAAAGACCTATTAGGTCATTTAGCCCTTCCCTTTTCCCCCTCCACAATGTGACTGGCCTCACTTTCTGGAGGAGTTTTTGTGATATTTGTACATTTTCTGTTAGTGTTATCTGAATTCTACCCTATGTATTGCCCTAAATAACCCTTTTCTAGGATTGCTCTTTACACCCTTCAATTATTATTTGCAGGCTGTTTGATCTTAAGTCCAGGAGGTCTATATTTAGGCAGACTTTCTCTCACGGACCACTCACAAAGAGTTTTCATCAATTCCTTTAGAGATTGGAGGCTCTGCTGGTTTATCTGTCAATCACATTGGCTTTCTGAGTGAGACCGAAAGATTTGCATATCTTTTCAAGAGTATGAGAATCTAATACTTATTCTCTCTATTTACATAATGCATCTCTGAAGAATGCTCTTTGCACATGCAGAGGTTATACTAAATAACACATTTTATAAATAAATCTGACACAACATCAGTTAAGAACGCTACTATTTAGCAAAATCCCAATATGCTCCGCAACAAAAGCCAAGGTGGACAGATTGGGTTTGTATTCATACTCCAAGGAGTCAATTTATTTCAAAGAGAACACTGAAAGTGACATAAGAACATAAGAACGGCCACACTGGGTCAGATCAAAGGGCCATCTAGCCCGGTATCCTGTCTTCCAACCATGACCAATGCCAGGTGCCCCGGAGGGAATGAACAGAACAGGTAATCATCAAGTGATCCATCCCCTGTTGCCCATTTCCAGTTTCTGTGAATAATTAATATATTGAATCATGCTCTCTCTCCCTCTCTATTTATATATAAGAAAGACTCTTGCGACTTCACACTAAACTATGTTAACATTTTATTTTTTAGTTTAATGCTGATAAGAAGTGTTAGGTTGACAGCTCTTGAGCCTATCTTCCCTTTTGTACAGAAGAGGTCTGGCATGCCCAACAGAAAAGGAAGCAAAAGAACTTGGTGAAATTCTATGGCCTGTGTTACACAAGCAGCCACACTAGACAGTTAGAAGGATCCCTTCTTAAGAGAATCATGGAGTTTAAGCCACAAGGACCACCACATCATCTAGTCTGGCTTCCTATATATCACAGGCCACCAGTCCCACCCAGCACCTGCCCACTAAACTCAACAACCAAAATTAGACCCAAGTATTACAGCCCCCAGGAGACTAAACTGTGATGTGCCGCAGGCAGAGAAAAGGAGGGACCGAGGTGCACCAGAGGCCCTCGCAATGGCAGGGAAATGATTCAGTGAGATACATCCAGATAATCCTGGCAAGTGACCCACACCCACATGCTTCAGAGGGAGGCTAACCCCTCACCAGGCCAATCTGACCCGGGGGGAAATGTCTTGCTGACCCCAATAGCCATGAATCTATGGAAAGCCTTCTTAAGGAGGCTTTGTGCATGAGTCACAGCCAAGGAATTAAGCCTCCAGTGTTCTGCTCAGTGCCTCTAGGCTAGTCACTCAAAGGCAGGGGAGGGTTTGACTCCCAGGCCTACCCCCAAACTACCCTGAACTTTCTGGGAGAGGGGGGGAGTATTGGAGAGAGCTTGCTTCTGGCAGCTTTCCTTCCCTAGTGGTTATCTTTATACGTGTGAGACAGCATTGTGCGCGATATCTTCATTAGTGATGCAGCCATCCCCTCTCTACTCCCCTTGGTCCTCCCTTCCCCTTTAGCTGTCCTATCCCAATACCAAGGCTGACACCAGATCCTTTTATGAGGAAAACTGGGATGGAGGTGCATCAGGATCATGAGTGGCCCCTGAAGATGCTGTGCCACTCATCACAGATTACCAAGCAGCAGTCATCTGAGAATGGCTTTTGGCTACTACCGTCCTTAGCTGGATTTGAACCAGAAATGTACACAGAATGGCTGAGCTACCTACTGTGCAAAATTTCTTTCCTGTAGCGCTGCTCAGGCTTTGGAGATAAGATTTGCTAGGTCTGTTCTCTAGTCCTAGCCAGTTTTTGCTCAGCCTATGTTTCTTGTGAGATTCCCCGCCCCCACCCCCTGCTTTCCAAAAGCAGCCTGGGGAGCCCTGGGATGTCCTTGCCACATTATCCAAGAAATGCACAAAAAGCCATGACAAAAAAATGTCGTCTGGCAACAATGAAATATTCAAATGGCTATTGGCAGGTGACGGTTTCTATTTCTGGCCAAAAAGAGAAGATTTTGTTTGAGAGAAGCTATTTGCACAAGCCACCGGTGAATGACTGATGCAAGAGCAATAAAAGATTGATGTGTTAAAATGCAGAGCACATCTGTTCTAATTGAAAAGTGCTGGATTCCCTGTGATTGTGAAAGGGATTGTGCGCTGCTTCAGGGTGCTGTATAAAGGGACGGTGCCTGAGAGATATTGCTCTGTACCCTGGGGTGGCATCAGCGTCTCTACATGGGAAGTGAAAAAAGCCATCACACAGGAACACATCGTCTTAGAATTCACTGCACCTCTTTGTGGGCTGAGCTGAGCTCAGCATAGCTTCGAGCACTCTCAGCACCAACCCCCGCAAGCAGCCTGCTACCTTCGTACTCTCATGTGTTTAGCCAATTAGTGAATTAGTTCACTATTTATTTACACAAACACCTTTATGCCATTAGTGACTAACAGAACCTTTGCTATGAATATTACTTTTTATTTGTAGCATCATAGTGCCTAGGAGCCCCAGTTCATGGCCCAGGACCCCATTGTGCTAGGCGCTGTACAAACACAGAACAAAGAGATGGTCCCTGACCCAAAGAGCCAACAATCTAAGTTCCCCATTTTACTTGCTGGTCTCCATTATG
This sequence comes from Natator depressus, assembly GCF_965152275.1. Lineage (NCBI taxonomy): Eukaryota > Metazoa > Chordata > Testudines > Cheloniidae > Natator > Natator depressus. The sequence continues at coordinate 7,800,893 of NC_134244.1, read as the reverse complement.
ATTTTGGAGAAACTCTTTCAGAGGTAAACAGGTCAGCATAGAAAAGCCTCCTTGGGCTTCAAACCCAACTCAAAGTATTTTTACCATTAGCCAACTCCTTAAGGCAACCAGCGATTTTTATTTAGCTACACACAAGAGTCATGCAGTGGGTCCGGTCTTTATTGATCCTGCTCATAAAGACTTGCAATATTGCAGGTGGTTCTCTTGGACTGGAAAAAAAATTGCAGCAAATAGGTTTTGTTCAGGTGCTTTGAGCATGACTTAGCTGTTGTTTAACTGATGGATCACAATCAGTGGTGATTTGGGACCTGAGCAATGAGGGAGGACAAGGCATTGGACACACACTATGGTGCCATAACACAAGAATTACAATTCTGAGTCAATGTGCTTGTCCTGGAGAGTTTTATTGCAATGAGAAAATGGATCTGTATTCTTGCTTTAAAGAAAAAAAGAAACCCCCCAGAAGGGCAATAAATATTCTCAGCTGGTGTAATCGGCGTGGGCTCTATTACTTCAATGGCGCTATGAACATTCACACTAGCTGAAGATGTGGCCTGATGTATTTTTCAAATCATTTTAAAATGTGTGTGCCGACAAATTAGCTGTGGGGATATGTGAATTGACTATCTGATTCAGATTAAATACATGCAGTGGCTCTGTCTTAGAACTCGATTGGATATTGCTTTCATACAGCAACAGAAAGGGAGGATGGCCACCACAGAAACCGTTCCCAGTTTTAGACAGTGGCGATGAAGTATACTTATTCCAGTAAATCTATGTGGAGTAGGCTGTAAATTGTAATAAACTATTGCTCCTACTGACCTGCTAGCCAGTCAAGTTTTCCATTATAAAACTCCTATATTAAGAAGTTTATATCCTGGCCATAAAAGTTTACTCTGAGCTAACAGTTGGTATAAAAGATCTTATCCCCGGAGTGAATCTTTTTAGAAAACTAGATAACGGCTAGCAGTGCATTTATATGGCATTTTTCATCGTAAGATGCCAAAGTGTTTTGTAAACAATACACAGGGATCACTTCACCCACCACAGACAAGCAGCCAGCAGTGGCTGCCTCTGTTTAATAGTTACAATTTACAACAGCTTCCTGATCGAAAGTAAAGTGTGTTGATTTCAATTTAATCTACAGGGGAAAGGTAGCTCTGGAAGAACCTGCTTTACAGTCCAAAGTGAAATTTGGCCAAGACATGAGGTACTAGTTCTCTTCTGAAAAATGACAGAGTCTTTGACAACCATTAGTAGACTAGAAATTACATGCTGATGGCAGGATGCTGAAATGTACCATCTTATTTCAGGTAAAGCTAATGGCACATCTCTTCTCTTTTTTGATGGGGCTTATATCAAAATTACCAAATTTGTCTGGGAAGAAAATTCCTGATCCTTCAGGTGCTGCAAAGAGCATTCATTGTAAATTGAGGCTCTGATTTCATAGAGACTTAAGCACATGCCTAACTTTACGCATGAGAGAATTTCCATTTAATTTAATTTAATAGGACTATTCATGTGTCAAACAAAGCATGTGTGGTAAGTCTCTGTTGGATTAGGGCTTTATTCTGGTTTTCAAATCATTCCTCAAAAGACTTTTATTAATTTAATTGCTCTTCATAATTTTATTTTAAGACATTTCAAACTATGGGTCATTTTCAAACTTTGAATACAGATGGCCAAATCTGGGGGAATCAGTGAATTGAAATAAAAGAAAATCACTGTTTTCAAATGTAACACTTCACAAAAAGTTTGCTGGTTGGAAAAGAGTAAAATTATTGAAAGTTTCCCTGGCTTTTTTCAAATCTGTAAATTTCAGATCTGTAAATTTGGTCCAAATTTCAGCATTCAAATTTTTTTGACCTGCTTTCATTTTTGCTTCTGATTGTCATTTGCAGTACTTGATTGGCACTTAAATATCGTCTCTTCTTGGATGAATGAAATGTTTTAAATAGTAGACCATTGAATATATATTAATTCCATTATTTGAATGTAAAGAACCCCCCAAATGCTCATTCAAACAAAAACCTATTCACATGAATGCTGACAAAAAGACATGTACAGGGTTGAATCAAACAGTTCTGAATTTGAATGACCGTTCCCAAATGCTGTTTCGCAATACATAACCAGCTCTGTTCATGAACTGGGCTAAATATTCAAGTGAATCTGGGCCAATTTATGGGCTGTGCATCGACATCATGCCAAAATTACTGTTTCAAAGCAACACTGATCAATTTTGATTGCTTCCTCTTGAGTTTCTGCTTTCAAGGGAACCCAAAGCTCCTGTGATATAAATCCTTATGGGAGACATGGACAAAAAACCTGTCCCTGTGCAGTGAATCTGCTGAGTTTTGTACAGATCAGTCAATGGGGAACGACTGTTCATGTGTGTGTTTGTCCGATCACTTGGATGTGCATGCAATTCCCATGGCAGTAAATGTGTATTGTGCATGCAACTGACTAGATAATCCACCATGAAAGAATCTTACCTTGACAAATATCCCTGCATTCCCAAACCAATGTATTAATTTTTCAGCTGTTTGGTCTAACGAGCGAGCATGGATTGAGATAGAGATCTCAAAGTGATACTATCGATCTGTTACCCATGTTTGTGTAGATGTGATGGACTTAAAGCTCTCCGAGACCTAATGAGCCAAAAGGTAAGCAGAAGGAATGGAGATGCAGAGCGATTAATCTCACACTGTTTAGCATCTCCTCATACCTTTTAGCATCAGAATTTTATAGATTATGCTGTCATCCAGCACCTCAATGCTTATATCTGACCACTGTAGAGAAATCTAAGGTTTTCTCCTCAGTAAAATACACGTTGAGTCCTGAACGCTTTGTTTTACTCCTTGCAGCCAAGCAGCGAGAGTCTGACAGAAAATTAGCCTTTACAAGGAATACTTGCAACTTGGCCAACGCATGGGTTCTATGCGAGTGGTTGGAGCAGGGATAGGAGTTCTGGGCTGACAGATGCTGCTCTTGGCATGAGGCTGCTTACTAGCCCAGAAAAAAAGCCTGCACTCTGGGATTCCATTCCTGGAGCTTTGGAGGCGGGAAGTGGGGAGTTTAGGTTCTTCAAAACTCGTGGTCAAGCTTGAGGACGTAAGCGGATTGCTGGAGCAGTTAGGAGGCACTCCCCTGTAGGGCGGCTCCTATCGCACACTGCTTTCATGGCGGTGGTATAATATGGGCATCACAATGCTGGCGCCACTGATGACCTATAATGCTGGCAAGGGCTATTCACATCTCAGTGATGACAGGGGTAGCCGTTCGACATATGATAATAGAAGAGGAGGAGATGGTTCTTTAGTGCCTTTAGAGAATTCTCTTTCATTGCCCCTTTTTCTATAGCCACCTGCCTCCCTTCCTGAGATAAAATGATAAATTGAGCAGGATTGTCAGCCAGCTACATCAGCGTTCCGCAATACGGGCTTTGAAACAAGCAGAGAACAAACTGTCTGCCCAGAGCAGAGAATCATTGGTCATTTACTTATAAAGAGCATTTGCAGCAGCTTTGCTCTGCACAAAACACTGGCTTTATACAATGGCACAATTATGAAAAGGGCAGTGGTGGCAGCGGTCAGAGCTATTTTTCCTTCTTAGTATGAAAGGACACATAAGCCGACTCCTCCCCTAATAAGAATGATTGCTGAATGTCACTGTGGATGGGTGAAGGGAACTGGCAATGGCATACACATCCTAAGCCACCTTTTTCAAATCGGACTGAGTAGTGGCCAAATGTGTTCTAGTGCATAGAGCACTGGACTGGGATCCAGGAGACCTGGATCCAGCTCTGCCACTGCCCTCTAATGTGACCTTGGGCAAATCACTCGCTCTCCTACTTTTTGTCTATTTAGATTGTAAGTTCTTAAGGGTGTGGACTGACTCTTACTATGTGTTTGTACAGTGCCTGGAACAATGGCTGGGGCCTCTAGGTGCTACTGCAATACAATTAATAAATAATTTGAACGTCTTTCAAGAAGGACCTGGATTGACTCATGTAGGTCACTGATTAGCTATCAAAGTACACACACAGAGAATTGTAATTAATTAGCAATCTCAGCAGACACCAATGAGCAAATTGAGCAGAGAGGATAAACTACCTTTTAACCCTGGAGCTAGTCACTCTATGGGTATGTCTACACTGCAGTCAGAAGGTATGAGTGCATTTACTGTGGGAGACAGTGGGTAAAGAGGGGCATTAGGACAGCATTGCAAAGAACATGGCCAGTTGAACCGTTTATGCAGGGTGTGCAAGAGCAGAAGCAGCTCTCAGATTCAGTCAGATTTGTACAAGAGGGGGAGGGCACGTCAGGCAGCAGTGATGACATCATGACTCCATAGGTGCTGGAACAACAAAGTGGGGGCGCTGAGAGCCATTGAACCAAACTGTAAACCCCGTATATAATGGAAACCACTTCAAGCCCGGTGTGCGGCAGCACCCCCGGCACCTCTAGTGCCAGCATGCACTCTGTGTGACTCTCTCCTTGAGTCCAAAAGCATATCCAGTTCAGGCTGTTGGGACGGGTAGCAACAGGGGACAATACCAACCTCTGGGCTTGCAACGATGTTACTAGGAAAATGCCCCGTGTGATTTCAGCTGGATAGTAGGGCCTCCTGCAATGTGATTCCTCAGGGTGAACTGAACTCAAATAGATCCATTACAAAGAGCAGTCACAATCTAATAATGTCCCAGTGGGAGCATAATGCAGCCCATAGGAAAATGTGACTGTGACGGGGTCCCTCTCAAACCCACCAACCTGGGCTGCCTCTCACACTGTGATGCTAATGTCAATTTGCAAACCTCTGACAGGCACTGCACTTACACAGCCATCCACAGGCAGGGACACACCCAACTGAGTTACGTGAATGATCTCCCAGTTACTCATGAACCACCAATAGAGAAGCTCCAGCCAATTCCCCCCAGCTCTCCAGCCTTACACCCCAGAACTGTACCGTCTTGCACAAGTCAGAGGCTTGGCCAGTGTAAGTTCATTACCTAGTTCGCCACTCCAACAAAGGGTAGTGGACGTGTTAACCTGAGCTGAGATTTCCCAGGTACTTCACCCAAAACACACTGTTTTAGATAAAATATAAACTAAATCTATTAACTACAGAAAGATCAATTGTAAGTGATTATAAGCGGTAGGCAACAAGGTCAGAGATAGGTACCTTAAGAAAATGAAAAGTAAACGTGCTTTCTAAATCCTACACTTTTAGTCTAAGCAAGAGTTGAATCAAACAATGTCTTAGGGTACAAGCAAGTTACAGTTCCTCAATATATAGGCTGGGACTACTCTTCTCCAGTTCAGTCTTTGTCTGACGGATGTTCTTCCAGGTGTTGAGATGGGCGGGGGGAGGGCGGGGAGTGCCCAAGAGACGATGTCACTGTCTCTCTTTTTATACCTTCTTCCAGCTTGCTAGAGAAACTCTTGATGTGACGTGGGTGTCAGGCAGCCTCCATTGCCCACATGCTCTCTCTGAGAAGTCTCTGGGATGGCTGTTGGGAGAGTGGATTCCCTTTAATGGGCCATCAGCACATGTCTGACTGTTGCAACTGAAAGGTTGGCTGTGGGCAGCTCCCGACCTATTTCAGTAACCCATAGAGCAATGCATCATAACTTCCCATATAACGATAGCACCTACAATCCAACAGGATATTAATGATCAACAGATCAAGACGTTTAAAATGATACTTCGCAAGGCATACTTTGTACAAAGCACATCATAATTATATGACAGTGGTGAACAAGGGGGTTCCAGGATGCTATATTCAGCTACAGAGTGCCACAGTGACCTTATAGTAACTAACCTGAAAAATGACAGATGATACCAGCTGAAGTTTGTGGTGGTGGATAGTAAGCACCACAGACCCCTGTTGGGGCATACAGCCTGTCATAAACATTCAGCTAAGGATAGCATAAAATCCCTCCTTTACCTGTAAAGCGAGAAGAAGCTCAAATAACCTAGTTGGCACCTGACCAAAAGGACCAATAAGGGGAGAAGATACTTTCAAATCTGGGGGGGAAGGTTTTTGTTTTGTCTCTTTGTGTGGGTTCTCTCAGAGCCAGAGAGGGACCAGGGGCAGGAAAAAACATCTCTTAAAACTCTGCCTGAAATAAGATCTAGGATTACAAAAATTGTAAGTAAAGCAAGGAAAGGCATTAGATTATCTTTTGTTTTAGCTTGTGAATTTTCTCTGTGCTAAGAGGGAGGTTTATCCCTATATTTTGTAACTTTAAAGTTTTGCCTAGAGAGCAATCCTCCGTGTTTTGAATCTGATTACCTTGTAAAGTTACCTTCCATCCTGATTTTACAGAGATACTTCTTTTACTTTTTTTTCTTTATAATAAAGTTATGTTTTTTTAAGAATCTGGTTTACCTATTTGGTTGGTATATTATTCTCAAGCCTCCCCAGGAAAGGGGGTGAAGGAGCTTGGGGGGATATTTTAGGGAAACAGGAACTCCAAGTGGTCCTTTTCCTGAATCTTTGTCTGCCTCACTTGGTGGTGGCAGCAGTACCCATCCAAGGACAAGGAAGGATTTGTGCTTTGTGGAAGTTTTTAACCTAAGCTGGTAGAAATAAGCTTAGGGGGTCTTTCATGAGGGTCCCCACATCTGTACCCTAGAGTTCACAGTGGGGAGGGAACCCTGACACAGCCATACAGGGTGCAGCATCAGAATCTTATAGCTGCAGTGCAAGAAGCAAAAAGAGGTGCCCAGTGGACAATGAAAACAATTTTTAAATCATATGGGGATGCTTTCAAAGGTGATGGATGCCTTGAGGAAAAGCTGCAACTGGACTTAAATCCCAGAGTAGACCCTTCCAGTGGAAGGAAAATTCCAGGGGCACTGTGTAATCCAGCACACAAGGAGGTTGAAAGTCTGCAGTGCAAAGATATCATAGCATCTGTAGAGGCCAATACAGCCTGGGTAAGCAGCATGGTGGTGGTGAAGAAACCATCAGGCAAATTACGCATCTGCATAGACCCAAAGCTACTGAACCGGGCACTGGACAGATGCCACTATCCACTGCCCAGAATGACATCTTGCCAGAACTCTCCAAAGCCAGAATCTTTACAATCTGTGATGTGGGGAATGGCTTTTGGCAAATAAGCCTGGATAAAGTTGCCAGCCTGCTGACAACCTTTGCAACATCATTTGGTCACACTATAGAGAGCTGCACATGTCAATGGGCATAAGTCCAGCACCAGTGGTGTTTCAGAAAAGACTCACCCAAGCCCTGGAAGGACTGCTTGGTGTGAAAATAACTGCAGATGATACCCTCATTGTAGGTGAAGGGAGCAATGATACAGAAGCTGAACAAGATCATAACAGAGCTTTTCTACAGCAATGCAGAGGCAAGGACATAAAACTCAACCTGGAAAAAATGTGACTCAAACAGCATGTGCTGACATACACTGGACATCTGCTCACAGCAGAAGAACTGAAAGCCAATCCCAACAAGACCAAAGCAGTTAGAGACTGCCAGCTCCAGTGGATGGGAAAGGGGGTTTGGTGCTTTACAGGAATGATAAATTTTCTGTCCAAGCTCTGCCCACACCTGGCTGCAGTAGCAAAACACACACGTCAGCTCACAAGGCAGGAGGTTGAGTGAGACTGGGCAAGATCCCAACTGCAAGCAGTTGACATTGAAACAAATGATAATGGATGCCCCTGTCCCGAAGTACTACCAGCCAGGAGAGTCACTAACACTCCAGCCTGATGAATTGGAGAAAGGATCAGGTGTCGCTCTTGTGCAGGAGCAGCTGGTTGCTTATGCCAGCAGAACCCCGTCAGAGACTGAACCGTGGTATGTCCAAATAGAAAAAGAGCAAGAGCTTCTGGCTGTGCTACGTAGGGATGTCATGCAAAAAATAAATGCTTCACACCCGGGTGTTGACAACTGTCTTAGATGGGCTCGAGAGTGTGTTTACTGGTCAGGAATGAATGCACAACTCTGCTCCTTGATAGGAGGATTTGACATCTGCTGGTTGTGAGATAGCAGAAAGAGACTCAGTTATGATGTTAGCTGCCCAGCCAACCATAAAAAAAGGTGGGAGCGGACTTAATTACCTTTACTGAAGAGCAGTACTTGATTACGATGTACCACTGTTAAATCTTTGGGTGGTTGATTCTCTGCCTGATACAAGAAACAAGTCAGTGATTGGCCAACTGAAGGCTCACTTTGCGAGATATGGCATTCCGGATACTGTATTCACCGACAAAGGACACCCATTTTGCCTTGGAAAAATTAAAGAAATTTGCACACAAATGGGAGTTTGACCACCAAACACCCTTCCTAGCATACCCACAGAGTAACGGTAAGGTGGAATCAACTGTGAAAATAGCTAAGACTGTTACACAAGGCTATTTCTTGTGGTTCAGACCCCTGTTAGCATTTTTGGCACACAGGAATACCCCATCGCAGAGGTGCCAAAACAGCCTAGTGCAGGCACTGGTGGGATGAAAGACCAAAACCCTGCTACCAATGAGAGGAGAACTATTGCAGCCTGAAAGATGGAGATACCTCCACGAGGAGATGGCCAACAATCAGAGAAAGCAGGCACTAGAGTATTACAGGTCAGACAAGGACCTACTGGCCCTGGAGACAGGCACTCCTGTGAGGATCCAGCCATTAGACAAACACCAGAAGAAATGGACTGAAGGAGTTGTGAGGGGTGCACTGGTACTCAGGTCGATATAAGGTGATTATGCTAACGGGACAACTGGCCTGAAGGAACAGGAGACACTTACCAGTCAGCAGATACAACACCCAGAGAGAGCCTATGGAGATCACCAAAGAATGGAGAGACACAGAACTGTCCAGAGGCCAACCTCACAGGGAGGGAGGAGACTCCACAGAGAGATAATTTTCTAGATTTGGAATCATAGAATCATAGAATCATAGAATATCAGGGTTGGAAGGGACCTCAGGAGGTCATCTAGTCCAACCCCCTGCTCAAAGCAGGACCGATCACCAATTAAATCATCCCCGCCAGGGCTTTGTCAAGCCTGACCTTAAAAACTTCTAAGGAAGGAGATTCCACCACCTCCCTAGGTAACGCATTCCAGTGTTTCACCACCCTCCTAGTGAAAAAGTTTTTCCTAATATCCAACCTAAATCTCCCCCACTGCAACTTGAGACCATTACTCCTTGTTCTGTCATCTGCTACCACTGACAACAGTCTAGAGCCATCCTCTTTGGAACCCCCTTTCAGGTAGTTGAAAGCAGCTATCAAATCCCCCCTCATTCTTCTCTTCCGCAGACTAAACAATCCCGGTTCCCGCAGCCTCTCCTCATAAGTCATGTGTTCCAGTCCCCTAATCATTTTTGTTGCCCTCCGCTGGACTCTTTCCAATTTTTCCACATCCTTCTTGTAGTGTGGGGCCCAAAACTGGACACAGTACTCCAGATGAGGCCTCACCAGTGTCGAATAGAGGGGAACGATCACATCCCTTGATCTGCTGGCAATGCTCCTACTTATACATCCCAAAATGCCATTGGCCTTCCTGGCAACAAGGGCACACTGTTGACTCATATCCAGCTTCTCGTCCACTGTAACCCCTAGGTCCTTTTCTGCAGAACTGCTGCCTAGCCATTCGGTCCCTAGTCTGCAGCGGTGCATTGGATTCTTCTGTCTTAAGTGCAGGACTCTGCACTTGTCCTTGTTGAACTTCATCAGATTTCTTTTGGCCCAATCCTCCAATTTGTCTAGGTCCCTCTGTATCCTATCCCTACCCTCCAGCATATTTACCTCTCCTCCCAGTTTAGTGTCATCTGCAAACTTGCTGAGGGTGCAATCCACACCATCCTCCAGATCATTTATGAAGATATTGAAGAAAACCGGCCCGAGGACCGACCCTTGGGGCACTCCACTTGATACCGGCTGCCAGTTAGACATGGAGCCATTGATCACTTCCCTTTGAGCCTGACAATCTAGCCAGCTTTCTATCCACCTTATAGTCCATTCACCCAGCCCATACTTCTTTAACTTACTGGCAAGAATACTGTGGGAGACCGTGTCAAAAGCTTTGCTAAAGTCAAGGAACAACACGTCCACTGCTTTCCCTTCATCCATAGAGCCAGTTATCTCATCATAGAAGGCAATTAGATTAGTCAGGCATGACTTGCCCTTGGTGAATCCATGCTGACTGTTCCTGATCGCTTTCCTCTCCTCTAAGTGCTTCAGAATTGATTCCTTGAGGACCTGCTCCATGATTTTTCCAGGGACTGAGGTGAGGCTGACTGGCCTGTAGTTCCCAGGATCCTCCTTCTTCCTTTTTTAAATATGGGCACTACATTAGCCTTTTTCCAGTCGTCCGGGACCTCCCCCAAACGCCATGAGTTTTCAAAGATAATGGCCAATGGCTCTGCAATCATATCCGTCAACTCCTTTAGCACTCTCGGATGCAACGCATCCGGCCCCATGGACCTGTGCACGTCCAGCTTTTCTAAATAGTCCCGAACCACTTCTTTCTCCACAGAGGGCTGGTCACCTTCTCCCCACGCTGTGCTGCCCAGTGCAGTAGTCTGGGAGCTGACCTTGTTCGTGAAGACAGAGGCAAAAAAAAGCATTGAGTACATTAGCTTTTTCCACATCCTCTGTCACTAGGTTGCCTCCCTCATTCAGTAAGGGGCCCACACTTTCCTTGACTTTCTTCTTGTTGCTAACATACCTGAAGAAACCCTTCTTGTTACTCTTAACATCTCTTGCTAGCTGCAACTCCATGTGTGATTTGGCCTTCCTGATTTCACTCCTGCATGCCCGAGCAATATTTTTATACTCATCCCTGGTCATTTGTCCAATCTTCCACTTCTTGTAAGCTTCTTTTGTGTATTTAAGATCAGCAAGGATTTCACTGTGAAGCCAAGCTGGTCGCCTGCCATATTTACAATTCTTTCTACACATCGGGATGGTTTGTCCCTGTAACCTCAATAAGGATTCTTTAAAATACAGCCAGCTCTCCTGGACTCCTTTCCCCCTCATGTTATTCTCCCAGGGGATCCTGCCCATCAGTTCCCGGAGGGAGTCAAAGTCTGCTTTTCTGAAGTCCAGGGTCCATATTCTGCTGCTGTCCTTTCTTCCTTGTGTCAGGATCCTGAACTTGACCATCTCATGGTCACTGCCTCCCAGGTTCCCATCCACTTTTGTTTCCCCTACTAGACAGGTGACAGGGAAACAGGGGTGTGTCACTCCCAGTGTGGTCGCCTGTTGAAGATACCAAGCTATTTCAAAATCTTTATAACCGGCTAAGTCTGTGGTAAAGATAAAATTCCAGCTCTGTTATGTGCTAGCAACCTCTGGCCAAAGGGACACGGGATGGGGGTCTGGGCATCAATTATTTGTTTGTAATGTTTATATTAAAATGTTTGCAATATAGGGAAGAGGTATCATGATTAGCGGAACTGGAGTCAGAGGGCCTGTGTTTATTGGAAGGACTATTATTGGGGTGGGCACCAGGAAAACAAGGAATGAGAAGAGTTGGGTTGGAGGCAACTCAGCCTTGTGGAGAGACCAGTGCATAGGGTTTAATCAAGTTCCACTTGTTCAGCTAAATGTGTCTTCTTTGCTAATGAACAGTGAAGCTGCAGCAGCATGGACTTCAGTATGGGCTAGCCGCCTGAGTAAGTACCCAGCCCAGCCCATTCTGCTTCAGCTTCACTGTTATTGGTACCTGAGGTCGGTCGATTAAAACTAGTTTGGGTATACCTACATGTGCTGCAATCACACCTTGGATTGCAGTGTAGACAATACCCTATGTCAGAGTTCCACTATGCCACTTTGGCCCTGTGACATCAGCAATGAAGTGCTTCCAAGGTATAACCCACTGTATATGGTGGAGAGCCCAATGGTGACATTCATGAAAAAAGAGCATTTCAGCTCTTTTCTCTTGGAAATGGAACAAAGCAGAAGCAGTGGGAGTGTCTGATACAGGTATCAGAGTAGCAGCCGTGTTAGTCTGTATTCGCAAAAAGAAAAGGAGTACTTGTGGCACCTTAGAGACTAACCAATTTATTTGAGCATAAGCTTTCGTGAGCTACAGCTCACTTCATCGGAACTTTGCCATATAGCTCAGTGTGTTATCCTGCTGCTGGCATGGCCAGTACTTTGTGTTTCAGAGGAAGGTGAAAAACTCTTAACAGATCTGGTGCCAGGATGAAGAATCTGGTTAACTGTGTGTAGCTTGAGTGTAGGACAACATTTACTCACACCCTAGTTAACCAAAACTCTTGGTTTGGCTACATCCTCTTGACTCCAAGGCTGTACTGTATTTAGGCTTGGCAGAATTTTTTTTTATAAGTTTGACAGATAATATACATGTTTATTTTTAAGAATTTTTCTCCACTTTTATCAATTTAAATGTTCCCAGTGGTGGGAAATTATGAGGGGGTGTCAGACAATTATCTGACAATAGACATTGAGATTTTAAAAGTCAAATCTTTATAAACCATTAAAACACAACTTGTCAACCTCCCGTCATACAAAGTAAATATCCTTAAATCAAGAAACCATCCCTGTTTTTACTATTCATTCGTTAGTCCATTTGTAACAAGTCTAATTCAGAACTTTAAAATTACTGGATTCTGATTCTTATAAGTTCTCAAGCAGTATTTTTTTTACTTTGCCTATCTATATATTTTGATTATTATAGATGGAAATATTTTTTCTTTGGTTTGTGGTGTATGGTGAAATCACTGTTACTGATAAAAATCTAATCCTTCCAAGACTAACGGTATTATTTCACTGCACTTCAATTTCCCCGTTGGCTGCCTTCGCAAACAGGGGGAAGGGTTGTTATAGGGGATGTATCTATCCTCTCAGGAGCATTCAGCTTCTACTGGTCTGATGAGTTAACAGGGTTGGCTCCACTTCACCACCTCTGTGAGACAGTGTCACTCACTGCTATAGTTCACCACATTAGCACTAAGCATGATCAAAAATTTTCCATCAGAACTGTTATGATAGGAAGTTGGGTTTTCATGAAAAGTGTCTGCTTTCCATGGCAAATTTCAATTTTTTTGCTAAACAAATCAAATGCCCGAAAACTGAAAATGTACTTTTGGTAGGACACACCAACTCAAAGCGGCCCCAGCCCCAGCCATAACATATACAAAATCTGCAGCCATAACTCCGCCACTATAATGATCAACACCCCCGACACACACGTTTCAAGATCCCTGGGTCCTACACATGCCTGTCACAACATGTGTGTTCCTCATCCAGGGCATCAGATGCCCTAGCAACAATGATGTGGGTGAAATCGGACAATCATGATCTTCTCGAAAGAACTCACACACCAAAACTATAAAAAACAAGAACACCCTACAAACCAAGGGCTACCACTTTTCACAAAACGATCACTCCATATCTGACCTCTCAGTCCTTGCCCGCAAAGGGAACTTGCATAATACATTCAAAAGAGAAGCCCGGGAGATTAAATTCATAACTCTGCTAGACACTAAAGATCATGGATTTAATAGAGACACTGATTTTATGTCTCATTCTCAATTTGTAACCCACTAAACCTCTTTTGTCCTATAACTGGAGAGGTGTTAATTGCCCGCCTCACTAGAATGGTCTCTTGCAACATGTGTTAATTTCTTATACTTAACAATCTGCTAGAGCTTTGTGTAGCTTGAAAGCTTGTCTCTTTTGCCAGCAGTAATATCCAATAAAAGATATTACCTCACTTACCTGGTCTCTCTCATTTTTTGGCAATAGACTAAAAGTATTTCAATCCTGAAATGCCATGGAGTACCTCATGCTTCGCCAAGTGGAGAGACCCCTGGTGCATAATGGGAGATGTAGTCCAACCGGGAAGCCTGGCCTAGAGAGGAGAATGGGAGCATAAGGCACCGGAACTACAGTTCCTATGAGACAGCATGATGGCACTTCAGAATCAAAGGTTTCTCATAGAACCATAGGGTCAGAAGAGACTGCAAGGGTCATCTAGTCTAACCCCCTAATTTTGGCTGACCTATTTTAGATGTTGATTTTCCCCCCCAAAACTCAATGTTTTCTGTTGAAAATTTAGATGAAAATTAATTTCTTTTTTGTTCTTGTCAAAATGTTCAGTGGAAACTCCCCTCATTTTCAGACCAGTTCTAGCCAGCACAGTGTATAATGTTGTTATATTATGAAGTAGGAGAGCTGGCGGTGGAGTGGGGACAGCGCTGCCTTAGGGACAAGTAGCGCCAATGACCATATGGGACTTTAAACGGACCTGGCAATTTGCAGACCAGATGATTCTCCCTCTTATGCAGAGAGAGGGAGCAAATTTCAGCCCAGTTCCCCCCCCCTCATTTTGGGTCCCTGCAATTCATCAGGCTGGCTGCTGCCTTTGAGAAGAGTCCTTTCTATATGAAATAAAGCCATGTCCTCAGAATGAGATGTGGCTTTGCAGCTGAGAATGGGGAGACTTAAGAAAAGGAAGGAGGATGATTTTCAGGGTGAACTGAGCATATGCAGTGCAGTTATAGCTGTGTCGGTCCCAGGGTATTAGAGAGACAAGGTGGATGAGGTAATACCTTTATTGGACTAACCTCTGTTGGTGAGAGAGGCAAGGCTTTGGAGCTTACACAGAGAAACTAAGCAGCTCAAAAGCCTGTCTCTCTCACCAACAGAAGCTAATCCTCCAACCCTCAGCATTTCCACTTCCCATCCCTATGCCTACTTGAATTCCAGGAGATTTTCACCACACCCCCTCATTCATTCATTAGCCACACCCTTATCCCTTCTCATGCCTGGGGAGTGCCCCAGTATTTCCTTCCCACCTTCACTAGCACGTTGCCAAAGTAGCCACCTCATGTATCACACACGATCTGGCAGGGAGAGCATGAAATGATCATCCTATCCAAAGCCCTGAGCTGTGCTTTACAGACTATTCATAATCGCCAGGGTCCTATGAGGCTGGCAAGTGACTTGTCAAAGGTCACACAATGAAGTCAACACAGGCGGTGCTTTGGCTGGCGGCAGAGTGGAGTTATTTAAGCTTGCTTGTGCATTATATCCAAACGTCAAATGCTCTCTTTCCAGCGGTGTGATGGAAGCTGCTGGGACCTGGTGGTTAAGTAATTTGTGCTGTAAAAATGTATTTCCTCTCTGCTCTGGTGCCAAAGCTGATATTATCCAGTGTTACTCAGTGCACCTGCTCTAACAGCAGTCATTCAGCAGGACGGTGATGCTGGGCACTCAACTGGGCCTGGGAAAAGGGTGACATTAGGCACTTAGCAAGAGGGGCAGCAGACTAGGAAGGAAGGGCAGGGCAAGGTAAAGCAGCCACTGAATCACATGGCCCCCAGAACGGCAACAGTGCCATCAAAAGGCGAGCGAGAGGAAAGAAAACGGCCCCTGAGGTGCATGAAATGTATCACTCCAGAGATTTTCTGATTGCATAATTGTCAGTGCAGGGATCGATACAAATTAGCTTCACCCAATGCTTGCTAAGCACTTTGACTCAGAGCAGAACAGATCTGTGGATTTTCTCCTGCTGTGGATTGCAAAAGCAAACTCAGATCAGCCTGATTCTGTATTAAACACATAACTCCAAGGAAGAGAACTGGGCCCCAGGCAGCATATGAGAGCGAAAGACAGAGGCAACACCTTATTGCTGCTGAGTATTCTGGCCCAGATTCTCAGCTGGTGTAAATCTGACTCCAGTGAGGTCACTGATTTACACCAGATGGGGATCTGGCCCTCCGGGTATATTGGACAGGACACCCTGCGTGTGCTGTGCTGCTGAATGGATGCCATGTGCCCTTCTAGGTAGTTTATTTAGATGAACTTTAAAATGAAGCCTGTCCTCCATCTTCTGATTTCATTATCCCATCTCACCAGCTCAGTTGACAGAGGCTGGGTCAGTACTTGTATGATGGCAGCCATTTTGGCCATCAGATCGAGGCCTCCAGAACTAAAGGCATGACTCTCCACAGCTTGAGCTACAGAGCCAAGCACTGCATGTAGAAGCGCTCACGCCCATAACACATCCATAACATACTCACGTCCATAGAAAGAGGGTGGTGAGGGCTTCAGAGGGCTCAGCCCCCGGTCTTTGCCAGGCATACAGGGTCCTGTTGCTCCCAATCTCTGCCTCCACTCTGCTCCCCAGTGGACACAAGCTCCACCACACAGGATACAGCCTGGGACTGGGGGCAGGAGCAGGATTGCAACACCACTTAAGTTTGTCCCGGCAGCCCTTCTGTCATGCCAACAGGGAAGGGGAGGCTATGCTGTTACGCCATCCAGCTCTGGTTACTGGCTTCCCATTGGCGAAGGTGTATCCCAGCCCGCCCACTCAGATGGCTGTGGGAGCTGGGAGCCAAGAGGAAGGCAGTAAGCAGGTTGGGGGGCAGGGATTTGAGCCCCTCCCCTGCGCGAGTGATGGAAATGTGGGTGGCCCACAATGTGGCGTTGCAGCCCAGCACATGGGCTCCTGCTCCCAGTCCCAGCCTCCACTCCACTCCCCATCAACACAGGCTCCAGCTCTGTCCCATGTCATTCACCTTTGGTTACTTCATCCCCATTGGCGGAGGTGTGCTCTGCTCCCACCCACCGCTGGTGGGGGAAGGGCACTGGCCAGAATCCGATGGGCTCTCAGCTCCCAATCACCCAGTAGGAGGCAATAGCTGGAGCTGGGCTGGGTGGGGTGGACTTGGAGCCTGGGGTGATGGGGAAGTGGAGCCAAGTGGCATGGCCTGGGGCAGCAGCAGTGTTACTAAAAGACTGTTCCCCTCAGTGACCTGGCTCAGTCTTAAAAAAAGTAGATTTCTGGGGCTGCGACCGCCCCCCCAGGCATTGTCCCCCCTCACTTTAAGCCCCGGGCCTGGTGCTCAGATTTGGATGGGCCTGGGTGCTAATTGGGTAGGCCCAGGCCAACCCATGGCTATACCCCTGCTGAGCCCCCTGCCCTTCAAGAATATTGTTACCAGCTGCCTATGCTCACATCCTCTCGGGATAAGGCACAAAAGGGGGATGCATAACATGCTTTGACCAGTGGGTTATACCTGGAAGGTAATGTGCTGTTCATTACGTGTTGTGTGAAAGATACGGCAATGTCTTGCAATATCTTTGGGAGATCTTATCGTATTAAGTTCATGTATCATTGTGGGCCAGGGATTGTATGTAATTCCATGAGGAACGTATCCACAGGCCCCCCCCACACCCAGGAACTAAGCAAATTCATAGCGTACCACCATCTAGAGAGCCTTGCCTATGCTAGTTAAAACTGGACTCCCAAGAGACCAATAGACAAGAAAGGACTTTTGGATAAATAGTCTGAGTTTAAACTGACTCAGGGCTTTCTTTTTGATCCAGCAAACAGAGGGGACCTCCTGTCCAAAGGGAGGGCCACAATCCTTAGGGGAGGGTTGGAAGGACTGACAGTGAGCTGAATCCTTGTTGGAGATTGGGGTGTGTGTGAACTGTGGTAATTAGCATACATGTAGGTTTCTTTCATTGTTTTAATATGATACCTCTGTAATGCTTTCACCTGAAGAATAAATGTGCTTGCCCAGGAAAAGCTGTGTGGTACCTTACAACTGTGGGCATTAATGCTGTTTATAGCCTCTGAGGAGAAAAGCAAAGCAGGCCTGCTTAGGCAGTCTGACTTGCTGGGGAATTCATAGCATAGGCCAGGGGCAGCGGAGCCTTTCCAAAAAGGGTTTGGGGGGGGGGGTGTCAAGGGGCCCTGCTCCCTCCATGGCCCAGCCACACCCATGCCCCTCCTCTTCCCCCTGAGGCCCTGCTCCCCGGCCAAGACAGAAGTCAGGGTGGGGGTGGGGCTGAGAGCAGCTCCTGGCCCTATCGTATCCCCCTCCCCTGGTTCTGCCACCCCTAGCTTAGGCAGGGAAATGTGCAGCCTGGAAATACCTTGGTCAGGAGGGAGTGACGCATGGTGATGGCTGGGGAACCAGGAGCTTAAAAGTGCGTGTCCTTCCTGGTCTATGGAGGGGGAATACAGGTACAGCTACCCTGTACTGCAACATACTTTACTGCCAGCCTCTGGAGGTACTTCACGTTTCTCAAAAACTCTAGATACTTTTCTTTTATATTTTTGCACTTCGCAAAACTTTCCCCAAACTCCCCCCAGCATTGTGTAAATCATTGTTTTTCAAGGGAAATAGGAAAGAGAGGGCTGCCACCCCCACGCCCTGTACTGGAGGATGAGATAGAGCCCTAGTGGAGATTCAGATCTGCATCATGATCTTATTTAAAAGACACAAACGCACACAAGACTGGATTTGGGTATCCATTTGCAGTGAATTTTGGCTGTAACCCCAGGTCCTTATCACATTGGCTTTGAAATGCTAGGGCTGTGTTCTGCACTCCTGACTCTAGCAAAACTTCCACTGAAGCCAATGAAAAGAACAAGGAGTCCTTGTGGCACCTTAGAGACTGACAAATGTATTTGAGCATAAGTTTTCGTGGGCTAAAACCCACTTCATCGGATGCATTCAGTGGAAAATATAGTAGGAAGAGAGATATATATATATATACACACACACACACACACACAGAGAACATGAAAAAATGGATGTTGCCATACACACTATAACGAGAGTGATCAATTAAAGTGAGCTATTATCAGCAGGAGAAAAAAACCTTTTGTAGTGATAATCAGGATGGCCCATTTCCAACAGTTGACAAGAAGATGTGAGTAACAGTGTGTGTGTGTGGGGGGAAATAAGCATGGGGAAATAGTTTTACTTTGTGTAATGACCCATCCACTCCCAGTCTTTGTTCAAGCCAAATTTAATGGAGTCCATGTGCTCAATAGCATACACTCCTCACCCCAGTACCTGAGCATCTAAAGGAATGCCCTAAAATCATATGCCTCCCATGCATATAGAAGCACCATATTTTGGCCATAAAGAGAGTGTACCTGGTGCAGAAGGGTTAAGCCAGGCTCTGAAATACACAGACATACACCTACATTAATTATTACTAATTAAGTTTTAGTGTACCACAACCAAGTCACCACGATGGGCATTTGTATCCTATTCACCCTGGCCAAAAAAAAAAAAAAACCCCAACCCCCCCCCCCCCCCAAAACCCCAAACAAAACCAACAAGAACAAACAAATACATTTGGGAGCAGATCCTCAGTGGTGCAAATCAGCAAAGCTCCATGACTGGCTGTATCACCTCTCCCTCCATGATATGCTGCCATAGTCGTGATTGGCACAGGTATTCGTGCCAGATCCCTTGGGGGTATAACAGAGATAAGGCTGCCAGCAGGGTGTTTAACTTATGGCTCCTGGGGCTCTAGACTGTCCTCCCGTTGCTGGGCCGATAGGGCCTGCATTTGTCATATTTCAGGGCACATTGGTGGGACTATCTGGTTCACCTGGCCAGTTAGGAGAATCAAGGGAGACTGAAGAACTGATGGGGGGCAGGGGTGTTATTAGTCTTAGAAAAGGCTGCTAATTGGTAGCAGGGCTGAGCTGAGTGACATGTGCTTAAGTACTTGCTGACGTCAACTCAAAGCCTATACCTGGGTACTTTTTATTGTCCCAAATCCAAAGAAATTAAGAAATAAATGTGGTGTCTGTGCCCTGTTCCTTACAATGGCTTGTGAAACTGTCATTTTTCAAAGATGCTTTAGGGGGTGCTAGAGATTGCAGTTTAGGTTTATCCAGAACTCTTCCTTCCCCCTGCTTCTGTATATGGTGGATACTTGTTTACATCTGAAAAGATTTATTTATGCTGTAAAACTATCTGCTGGTGGATAGATGAAAAGAAATATGTGAGGGAAACCATAATCATTTAATACTTATTCTGTTTATTTTCTATTCATTTAGCAATGTTGGCATTCTATAATAATTAAAGGGAGCTGGGTGGCTTGCTAATGCTTTCCCACATGTGTTTCTTCCTTCCCTTTGAAGGTGCCTGGCAGATTTAGGTCATACATTTTCTTCCTATTGCTCTGCAAGGGGAAGGGGAAAAAAGTGAATTCCCAGCACCAATCTTTTCTAATACTTCTACATTACTTCAACCCAGCAGAGGTTTGCTCTGCCTCCAGCTAAAGAAAATCTATTAGGCTCTTTAAGGAAGAAAGTCAAAAGAGGTTACATCTAGGATAAGGTCAGGCAAAGATGTGCACAGCTGAGAATGATGGTGCTCAATATCATTACTTGGGCTGTCAGGAAAAGTTCATCCCACGGGATGCTAAGCTCATCTTAAACTCTCTGCCTGTCTTAAGATGCCTCTGTCAGCTCAAGAACAAGGGGTTTGCACTTTTTCATGCCACTTGCCTGGGTGGGACGGGACACCCATTCAGAACAAAGCACAAAATGCCCCTGTGTGCCTGTCCCCAAGTCAAAACAAACTATGAAATAGCTGGAATGGTGGGGAATGGCACTGGGAAAGAGGCTGAAACTTATGTGATTCTATAAACTTATCTGCCATTTTACAATAGGGTCAGACTTCATATCCAGTCATTATTCAGATTTTTGCCTTACAAAGAACAGGTTAAGAACCAGATTCAGCAAAGCACTGAGGCATGTCTTGATAACTTTAAGCAGGCACTTAAACTTAAGTATGTGCTTAAGCGCTTTGATGAATCAGGGCTTAAGTGCCCTGGTGGAGCAAGGCTATTGACACTGTCTGTTCCAACCCCAGTTCTGACTGGCCATTTTGGGTCTTTCTGATGATGTCACAGCCCCACACAAACTCCCATTGGTGCATGTTTGGGACATCATCATCCCGAAGAAGAAGAAAATCCCTCTGCCCATTCCACTGAATGGGGAAAACAGAACAAAATAATGGGAGAGGGGGATTTTTATTTTATTGTACCATCTTCCCTCTGCACCCCAACATAACAGAAGGGATTGAGGGGAGGCTCCTTTTAAAATATCACAGGCTTTTGGCTACAAAGGTTTCCAAAGCCAGAAGTCCTCTCCTCCCAAACTATCTGCCAGGTCTCCTTCTCTGGCAGTCCCTCCTTTCCCAAAATTGTATTATACTGAACGGGGAGCCTTACACCAGCTCCCAAGGCAAGTCCCGCATCTAAACTGTAGCTTGGGTGCGGCACATCTGCATCTGAAACACAGCAGCCAGGGTGGGAGGGGAAATGGTGGTTTCCCTTTGAAATCCTGCTTGCTAGTGCCCTGTACCAGTGCATCCCCTCCCGGTACAGCTGCTGCGCTTCCGAAGTGACTGGGCAGAGTTAATGGCTGGGAATCTGAATCGGGAGTTGGTTTCACTCTCCCCAATTCAATGACGTAAGAGCTGGGGAGAGGAGGCGAACTGGAAGAGGTGGCAGGAAAAAGGGTGGGAGTGGGAAGAGTTGGAAGGCTTATGGGGTATCTGATGGTGTATAAGGAATGGTCGTATTATGAGTGGCTAAGTCACTAGAGCTATCAAAATGAGCGCTAACGTCTGCCTGCCGGCCTACAGCTTCATGTAGTCTGTGCACAGCCTACTGAGAGAAAGCGCTAGGAAATGGTGTAGAAAATTGAACAAAATATACTCTTTCTTGCATCCCTGCAGCTGTAAAAGCAGGTGCCTCAGCTACGGGTCCAGTTGTTCAGGGCTCAGATGGGATGATACATTATAACTAGCGGCCAAGCATTTCAGAAGCCAACTGGTGATACTGGGATGTTGAAACCGTTCAAAATGTCTCAAGTTAGGTCCCCCAAAACAGAGGCACCCCAAGTCACTAGGACTGAATTTCAGTGGGATTTGGCCCCCGAACTCCCATAAACGCCTTTGAAAATCTCAGCCTAACTCGGTGTTCTCTCGTGCTCATTTCTCATCAGCAGTAGCATTCTGCAATCGGAAGTTAATTGATATCCCGGCAGGTACTCCTGCGGCTGTGCTGGCTTCAGCAGGAGGAAAATGTAATGAGCGCTACTTTTTGTCAGCAAAGTAGGCAGCTATGGCTCAAAGTCCTACAGAGAACGTTGTGTACCGGGATGCCGTTATCTGCAGTCTGAACAGAACTAAAGAACTGCACTAAGGCTCTGTCTACACTTAGAGCGGCATGTAGAGTACAGACACTGCACGCCCAAGTGTCATGGCCGTAAACAGGAATGAGGCACTGCTTAGATGGGTAGCATAAAGACATACAGAACCGTAGGGTATGTACCCTACATGGCTCTTTATACACACCCAAGCAGTGCTTTCTCCATCTACACTGCTGTTTTTAGCAGTGTAATGTCCCACTGCGTTCCCTGCTGCTGGAGCCTTTCTGCACTGCAGTGAAAGGCTCTGGCATGAGGGAGGCAGCAGGGAAAGGCTCCAGCAGCAGGGATGCAAGGAAAGACGCCGGCATCAAGTTGCAGCTGGAGGCTTTTTCCACTGCGGTGAAAGACGCTGGCCGTGGGGAAAGGCTCTGGCAGGGAGGAGGTTGAATTACAGAATATCAGGGTTGGAAGGGACCTCAGGAGATCATCTAGTCCAACCCCCTGCTCAAAGCAGGACCAATCCCCAATTTTTGCCCCAGATCCCTAACTGGCCCCCTCAAGGACTGAACTGAACCCTGGGTTTAGCAGGCCAATGCTCAAACCACTGAGCTGTCCCTCCCCCCACAGGCGGTGGGGTGTGCTATACTAAAACTGCAGATACACTAGCTAGGATCAAATGAGAAGAGCTATCAATTCTCATGCCTCAGGGCACACACTGAACACCGTTTGGAGGCAAAATGTTCCTGGTGAAAACCAAAACTAAGCAAAACTCACCTGCTCCTTTACAAATCACCAGCTCAGGTTCGGCCCATTAAGATTTGCATGGCTTTTGGAATAAACTAAGGCCTGATTCTAAGTAAACTAAGCCTGGTTTTAAGTGAAACTGAACCCTGATTATGACATTATGTTGGAAAAAACCTCACATGAAATGCTGGCTCCCCAAGTGATTTCTTTGTGAAATTCAGTAGTTTAGAATGAGTTTTATGTTGAGATCTTGGGCTCACTTGAATGCAAAACTTGGGGTGGAGGTGGGGTTAGGGCCTAGGGCAGGGGTGGGCAAACTATGGCCTATGGGCTGGATCCAGCCCGCCAGCTGTTTTAATTCAGCTTTCGAGCTCCTACTAGGGAGAGGGGTCTGGCGTTTGCCCCGTTCCGGCGCTCCAGCCAGGGAGCAGGGTCGGGGGCCACTCCACACAGCTCCTGGAAGCAGTGGCATGGCCCTGCTCTGGTGCTCCAGCTGGGGAGCAGGGTCGAGGGCTGCTCCACGTGACTCCCGGATGCAGCAGCATGGCCCCCTCTGACTCCTACATGTAGGGGCAGCCAGAGGGCTCCTCTCTGCACGCTGCTCCCGCCCCAAGCACTGCCCCCACAGCTCCCACTGGCTGGGAACCACAGCCAATGGGAGCTGCAGGGGCAGGGCCTGCAGATGGGCAGCGTGCAGAGCCGCATGGCCACACCTCCGCCTAGGAGCCGGAGAAGGGACATGCCACTGCTTCCAGGAGCCGCTTGAGGTAAGCGCCGCCCGGAGTCTGCACCCCTAAGCCTCCCCCTGCACCCCAACCTCCTGCCCCAGCCCTGATCCCCCTCCCAGCCTCCAAACCCCTCGGTCCCAGCCTGGAGCACCCTCCCACACCCTGAACTCCTCATTTCTGGCCCCACCCTGGAGCCCGCACCCCCAGCCAGAGCCCTCAGCCCCTCCTGCACCCCAACCCCAATTTTGAGAGTATTCATGGCCCGCCATACAATTTCTATTCTCAGATGTGGCCCTCGGGCCAAAAAGTTTGCCCACCTCTAGCCTAGGGGGATGAAACCCATGCATATTAAAACAGAAGAAAATGTTCACCCCAACCCAGCAGAGTGAAACTGCCAAGCTTACAACATTTCCTGTGTTCTTACATTGCACAACTGCTCAGGTCAGTAAACATTTCCATTGGTCCGTACCAGCAGCTGAGTGTATTCTAATTTCTTTTCCAAGGCCACCTCTCACAGCAATTAATTCTGGTACTCCTTAATTTAATAAACTGCAGTGAATTCCTCCTGCCTTCTGAACACCTCCCAGAGCATTCACCCCTTTTATGGGAGGTGGGATAAACAGCCTTATCTGAGTCTCTGATAGAGATTCTGTTAAGAGAAGCCTCTGCTGTGCTTTGTTAAAGCATTGATCCAATTTGATTTTTATTAGATGAAGACAGGAGCATGGATAGTAACTGTCTCTGATTTAAAGAGCAGAGGCAAAAATGTGTGCGCTTCCTCATGCAAACCAAGTAATTAACCTTGAATTTAAGAAAAATCCAGTGCAGGCTCTGCACTGATAAATTCCGCACCCCGTGCCCCTTAAAGAAGAGACCTTCTTGGAAATTGGTTGAGGTGGCCATATTATGCACCCTGAAGTTTGGGGGATTATATGGAACCTTATTAATGTCCTGATGGTTGTAAATTTTTCTTGTGGGGCTTACGCGCTTATAGGGTCATATTATATCTCACACAGTCCACAGAGAGACTTTTGCAGAAGGGATGCTGGCTGGTTATCAGACGAGCTATTATTGAAAATGATGGAAGCATGATTAGAATGAAATATGCCCATCCAACCTCAACACCCCCTACCTTTGCCACAGTCTGAGCCTTAGGTTTGCATTCCAGGGCCAGATCCTGAGCCAGAACAAATTGGTATAACTCCATCGAAGTCAACAGAGCTATGCTGATTACACCAGCTGAGGATCTGGCCCTTAATACATTATGAGCTCCAGGCCAAACTTTGCAAACACCAAAGCACCAAAATTCTGCAAACATGAGATCAGGTTGGTCAAACAGTTGGGAAGCCAGTGAACACTGAATTTCCCTCTCTCCACCAGACACCTATCCCTTGGCCTTTATTAACCTTGGGGCTGAAAGCTCTTCTCCTAACCCACTTTGAGTTCCCACCATAAGGTGAATTCTACAGATGGCTTAGGCTTGCAGGGCTGTTTAACTGCATTGTAGATGTCTGGGTTTAGGCTGGAGCCTGGGGTCTAGGACCCTGTGAGGTGGAAGGGTCCCAGAGCTCTGGCTGCAGCCTGAGCCTGGACACTGACACCTCAATTAAACAGCTCCTTAGCCTGAGCCAGCTGGCATGGGACAGCCATGGGCCTCTAACTGCAGCCTAGACATGCCCTCTGCCTCAGTTTCTCCTGGTGGGCATGTGCAAAGGCGCCTAAGTCCTGGGCATTGCTGAGCTGTGTGGGGGCCTCTGTCATGCTAAGCCCTGGTGTTATTCTCAAACTGGGTGTTTCTCCCTCCCCTCCCTGCAGCTTGCCTGCAGGGTCTGATCTGGTAGGCATTTTCAAAGCACGCCTACCCCCACAAAAGACAGCTGGGAATTTGTGGGGCTGGCTGGCACATACACCTATCCCAGTCTAACTAACAGCCCCATGGTTAGGGGACACCCATGGGCTGTGGGAAACCCAGGTTTGAATCCCTGCGCGACCTTATTCAGTGCAGTAATTTGAACTTGTCTCTCCCACATTGCAGGAGAGTTCCCTAACCATGAGAGAGTATTCGGGGTGGGTCTCCCTCAGTCTCTCCTGTGGGAGCTGTTTCACTGTATATAAATCATTAAACACTCATCAGAGCAGGGGCTTGAACCTTAGTCTGCTATGTGATCCACTGGGCTATTGGGTGTGCTGGGGTGGGGGGGGGTGTCTCTCTTTTTCCTCCCCCCAAGCCCTCCCCCACAAGAAAAGGGCTGATGTAATTTAGGTGCCTAACACAGGGCCGGCTCCAGGTACCAGCGAACCAAGCAGGTGCCTGGGGCGGCCAATGTAAAGGGGCGGCAGGAGGTCGGGCTCTGGGGTGGCAATCCACCCTCGGCGGTGGCGGGAATTCGGCGGCCGATCCGTCAGAGTGCGTTTTGCACCATCACTCCGCCTCCGTGTTCGGCGGCAAGGTTTTTTGGTTTCGTTTTTTTGCTGCTTGGGGCGGCAAAAACGCTGGAGCCGGCCCTGGCCTAACACCAGGAGAGGGTTCCTAAATCCTCAGTGGAGATAGGTGTCTCTCACCAGCCTGTCAGTCAGGTGCCTAAGGCCCAGGTTAACAGGAGTTAGGTGCCTGTGTTCGTTTGAGGATTTGCACCAAAGCCCCACCCCTTTCATCTGCATTTCACTACTAGCTAGCTTAGGCAGCTCCCTGCTCAGGACGCTGGCTGCTGAGAATGCCTTTCCTAGGTGCCTATTTCCTCCCAGCATTGTATAGGGAACCTGGGTGCCTAGCTCAGGGCTGCACATTTCACCTGGTGGCAGGGTGCAGCCCCTACATTTCCTTTGTACATCCAGCTCTACATTTTTATTTCAGTTGGACTTACCAAGCTTTTTGAAAAGGGATCAGTGCAAAGCCCTGAGCATCTGCTGGTGTTGCTGGAGCTTTTGAAATAAATGGGAATTGAAGACATCCAGGAGATGCTCAGCAGCTTGCAGGGTTGAGTCTTTACAGAGAATGAGAATGAGTTAGACACTGAGAGGCCGCATGGTCCAGAGGATTGTGCACTGGGCTGGAAACCAGAGAATTCTAATCATAGCTCTGTTGCTCTTGGGAAGGTCACATGACTTTTTGGCCTTAGTTCCCCCATTGTGAATTGGGGGGATAATGTACAGAAAAACCCTGATGATGTGAAGGGAATCATGGAATCGTAGGACTGGAAGGTACCTCGAGAGGTCATCTAGTCCAGTCCCCTGCACTCATGGCAAGACTAACTTGTATCTAGACCATCCCTGACAGGTGTTTGTCTAAACCGCTCTTAAAAATCTCCAGTGATGGAGATTCCACAACCTCCCTGGGCAATTTATTCCAGTGCCTAACCACCCTGACAGGAAGTTTTTCCTAATGTCCAACCTAAACCACTCTTGCTGCAATTTAAGCCCATTGCTTCTTGTCCTATCCTTAGAGATTAAGGGGAATACTTTTTCTCCCTCCTTCTTGTAACAACCTTTTATGTACTTAAAAACTATTCTGTCCCTTCTCTGTCTTCTCTTCTCCAGACTAAACAAAGCCAAATTTTTCAATCTTCCCTCATAGGTGAGGTTTTCTAGACCCTTAGGGTCTTCTGTCTCTTGTATAGGGCTGAGCATGCAGTCTATGCTTAAGAAATAACAAGAAAAATACTAATGGATTGTCAGTGTTTCTCCCTGATTATTGACTTCTGATTATTTGCCCCTATCTGACATTACTCACATGGCTCAGATACACATTTCTGTGTGGAGAATCATTCACACTAGAATCTGTGAAACTTTTAAAATTCACAAACATAGCCATCACTATCCGACAACCATCCTACTACCCAGGAACAACAAATAGTACAACCCCACAAACAACAGTGACCTGACCACACTGCTGTCATCTGAGAAAGTATTAACTCGTCCAGTTCTCGTTCCCTGAGCTCTTAAAATAAATAATAAAATGCAGTCATAATAGGCGGTGCCCCACTTCATTGGAATGCGGTGAATCAGGATGGCTACTTTAATGGGATGCCTTCCAGAGAAGGCATAGTCCAATGACTATGCATTGCAATGACTGTTTATTAACTGGCCCAAAGAAAGCCAACCAACCAACCAACCAAATCCACTATCCACTTTATGGATCGATTTGGAGCAGTGCCAAGAGATTAAGAGATGTTTACTCAACTGTTAAATATGGTAAATGTTGTAAACAGAAGGGGTAATCTTTTAGTAGAGATATTGCCAAATAAACATCAAAATCAGAAACAAAGATAGCTTGGTTAAAGGAAGAAACTGTTCTCTTAACTTGGTTGATTCAGTTAAGAGGACAATAATTAATACACCACCAAAGCATACAGGCTCAGTCACTAAACCAGAGTCAGATTTCCATTCCCACTTTTGCAACTTGTGCTATCGTCAAACTTTGCCTCAACTAATCAGTTCAGTTCATCCAGTGTTAGCAATAGTCAGGTAAAATGGCCAGTGACACTGTGATATCTTAAAAAGAAAAGGAGTACTTGTGACACCTCTGAGACTAACCAATTTATTTGAGCATAAGCTTTCATGAGCTACAGCTCACTTCATCGGATGCATACTGTGGAAAATACAGAAGATGTTTTTATACACACAGACCATGAAAAAATGGGTGTTTATCACTACAAAAGGTTTTCTCTCCCCCCACCCCACTCTCCTGCTGGTAATAGCTTATCTAAAGTGATCACTCTCCTTACAATGTGTATGATGGAAATGGCCCACCTTGACTATCTCAATTTAAAGATTAAAAGACAGAATCCACCACATCCCTTTGTAAACTGTTTAAATAGTTAAACTCATTGTATAACCTCAGATGGCTTGTCTACATGGGAGTTATTCCAGAAAAGCTGTTCCCCATAAAATCCATGTGTGGATGCTCTTGTTATGGGATAAGAACATCCACATGGTGAGTTAATGAGGAATAGTTAATCCACTTTAAATGCACAGCCTAATTTATTCTGGATTAATTTTCCAGTATAGACAAACCCACAGTATGAGGTAGCCTCTATAAGGAATATATGGAGCTCATGTGCCTTGAATTAATAACTAATTATTCCTTTTGGGTACAACTTTGACATATTAAGAGAATTTACTTAAAGTTGATAGTAGGCACAAATAATAAAATACAATCCTTGAAATGAATCAAACGTAAAAGGCCCCCCATAAAAAAAAAGTACTAAGGAAATTTGTTAGTTACCAAAGCAGCGGAGAAACTAAGGCTATGTCTACACTATAGCCTATGTCGGCAAAACGTATGTCACTCAGAGATGTAAATATTCCACACCCCTGAGTGATATAAGTTACACCAACATAAGCACTCGGGTGCACAGCGCTAGGTCAGCAGGAGAGCTTCTCCCACCAACAGAGCTTATGTCACTCGCTGAGGTGGTTTTTTTATGCTGACAGGAGAGCTCTCTCCCATCAGCACAGAGCTTCTTCACCCGATGCACTCCTGCTGTATCGGTACATATAGACATGGCCTATGAGAGCTGAAATATGAGGACCCACTTTGAACTACTAGGAATCAGAAGATGGCCCCCTCCAACGAGCCCTGAAACTAGGGTATATAAACTGAGGTCACCATCTGCTCGAGAGACTTGACTGAACCCAACACAAAAAACTGCAGAATCCTAAATGCAACTGATGCCCAGACCAGCTGTGTGGAAAGGACTCACTCCTATCTCAGGGTTAAGAGGCTAAGAAGGGGTGAAATTTCATCTCAAAGATTGTATTTCTCCTGCTATTCTTTAATATAAATAACTGTAGGTTATCTTACTGGGCCTACACTCTCTAGTGAGTAACCATATTTTAGATATAACTCCTTTATATGTCCAAGGAAATTGGCCTAGAAGAGACTGAAAAGAATTGTTTTAAGCAATTGCTTTTAGTTTTCTTAACTTACCCCTTTTGGGCCAATCGAATCAAAGAGAACTAACCACATTCTTTTAAGTGCTTCAAAGAGAAGTTTCAGAGGGGTAGCCATGTCAGTCTGTATCAGCAAAAACAAGGAGGAGTCCTTGTGGCACCTTAGACCATAATAAATGTATTTGGGCATAAGCTTTCATGGGCTATAACCCACTTCATCAGATGCATGGAGTGGAAAATACAGTAGGCAGGTATAAATATACAGCACATGAAAAGATGGGAGTTGCCTTACCAAGTGTGGGGTCAGTGCTAACGAGGCCAATTCAATCAGGGTAGATGTGGCCCATTCCCAACAGTTGTCAAGAAGGTGTGAGTATCAACAGAGGGAAAATTACTTTTTGTAAAAAGAAAAGGAGTACTCGTGGCACTTTAGAGACTAACAAATTTATAGCTCACGAAAGCTCATGCTCAAATAAATTTGTTAGTCTCTAAGGTGCCACAAGTACTCCTTTTCTTTTTGCGAATACAGATTAACACGGCTGCTACTCTGAAACCTTACTTTTTGTAGTGACCCAGCCACTCCCAGTCTTTATTGAGGCCTAATTTGACGGTGTCAAGTTTGCAAATTAATTTCAGTTCTGCAGTTTCTTGCTGAAGTGCATGCATGGAAGTGTGATAAGTCTGTTAGCTACTAAAGACTTGAGAATTGTTGATCATAAATACATGTAATAAGAAATCATGGTAATCAGCATTGCTCTTTGATATAGCTATTGAGCCTCACTCTAATCTGTGATAATTGCTTGCAGGACTGTATTGTGTGTGTAGTACACACAATTGGTTGTATCTACATTTGAGTGGGACACTGTTGATGAAATATTAATATGGTTCTAGGTGTATTAATAAATTGCTGGTTGGTTAAGAATAAGCAAGTGTCCTGATTTGAGAAATACTGTTCAAGTTAAAAGTAGACCTGAAAAGCACCCAGCTTTGAACCAGTCAACTATTGTTCTCTAGACTCAGTAAAAGGGGTTATCTTATTAGATTCTTATCAATGTATGTGCAATGGGCCCAGCCATTTTATGGCATCATCATCAGTCAAGTGGAGAGCCGGTAGCCCACGGTTGAAATAAGTCAGCGGGCACTTGTCAAGGACATGTGACAGTCTAAAGTCAACCACAGCTGCATTGTGGGTCATTAGAAAAACCCCATTTAGAAAGATTGGCCTCACAGTTGCCCTGCTCTGTTCCAAACGGGTTCAGAGATGACCACAGATGCCTTGGCAGATAAAAATTACAGTCTAATATCTTGGCAAACTTAGTTCAATTTCAGCTTTAAAATCTAACTGGCATTCAGGATGACGCTCTCGGCAAAGACTTGGGCTGGATTTTATAGTACCCCAAACGATTGGTCAGTCCCTATTTAGCAGAAGGATGAACCTGTGGCTGAAGCCATGGATGAGAAGTCTGGAGATCTGAATTCTGTCACTGACCCTACAAGGTAAACATTGCCTTCCTGTGTGGCAAACAGCAGGTGGGTGCTGGCAGTGCATGGACACATACCTGAGCGCCTCTGGATCTAGCGAGCTCGAGTACCGAGAGCAGTGCAGCTGCAGCTGGTCGCACAGGGTAGCTTCGCTTGCCCAGCACCCTGGATACAGAGCCAAGCAGCCACTTTTGTTACTTGGGCTAGTTTTGATCCGGCGAGTTGTCTATGGGTACCCGTACGGCAATCACACCTCCCGATTTCAGTGTATTTCAGGGTTTTTTTTTTTTTACTGGCAGAAGTGTGTGGGTTTGGGGTGTGTGATTTTTCTGACCAAAATAGTTATTCCAGAACAGCTTCCAGTGTGGACACAGTTATATCGATATAGGGATACCTCATGTTGGTATATCTTATTTCCCTTCCCAGTTCGGAATAAGCTAGACTGGTATAAGCACTTTTATACTTCTGTAACTGCACTCACCAGCGAGAGTTGAGGGGTGGTGCTGTATTGCTTTAACTATCCTGGTAGTGTCAAAACAGGACAACCTGATATGTACGCAAGACCTAAGGACCTGATCCAAGTAGTTAGGGCCTTGATGAATCACTGAGAGAAATTCTCAGGCCTGTGTTACGCAGTAGGTCAGACCAGATGATCACAATGGCCCCTTTTGGCCTATGAATATATATTAAATCTATGAAAAAGCTTTTTAAGTCAATG
Source organism: Natator depressus (assembly GCF_965152275.1). Classification (NCBI taxonomy): domain Eukaryota; kingdom Metazoa; phylum Chordata; order Testudines; family Cheloniidae; genus Natator; species Natator depressus. Next base: position 7,769,411 of record NC_134244.1, on the reverse strand, counting down.
GGGATCTCACCATTCACTTCAATGACTTTGGATCAGGCCCTTAACGGTGTGACCTTGGGCAAGTCACTTAGACTCTTAGTTTCTTACTTTCCTCTCCTGTAAAAAGATGCTGATAACACTGCTCTCTTTCAGAGCGATGCTGTGTGGCTTATGTATTAAATGTTAATTAACCAAAGCACTTGGAAATCCATGGAGGGGAAGGAGAAAAGTGTTATTTTATCCTTAGCAGTTGGAGGCTCTCAGGGTTTTATTCGCAGATGGGAATGGCAAGGTTTTCATTCCGTAGTAGCCTTTAACAAGCAAATACTTTAAAATGAGAGGACTATTGATTTAAGAGCATTTATAATCCACCCTCTATCTGGGGAGAGCTGTAAGCTTCTCTATGCAAATGATGTGAAGCATAGGATAGGGCCATGGACGAATGTGCCGGGTGAGCTATTTAATACAAGCAGCACCAATGAGCTTTTGACACACTTTTTAAAAATGGATTACTTGTGTTTTTTTTTTTTTCATTTTTAAGTCCTTCCTAGAGACCAGCTGCAGGCACTGATAAATTATCCACGGAGCCAGACAATCTCTGCTAATTCCAAATGCCCTTTTCCATTAGAGAGATTGGTTTGAATGGAATGTGTTACTTCCCACTTATGTGATTTTATTGAAGATTTCCTTATGGTAATGCACTTGCTTCACTTAGACATTGTGTGTCACCATGATAGAAAATAATATGCCCAGGCAAGTTACACAGGGGCTGTAAGGGAATATGAAACAAACAAGCAAGCAAACAAAGAACACCCCCCCTCCTCCGTAAACCCACAGCACCCAAGCACTCCCTTTGCCCCCTTTCATCATCCTACATTTGTCGATGTGTTGGTCTACATTAAATGATAATATTAGGACAGATACTGCGGTGATTTCTACCCAAAGCCAGTTGGATTGGCTAGTGTGTATATCAATGGAGACCTTGTATACAGTCTTAAAGGGGTTATCTAACTATCCCAGTTAGTGTGGGTATGATACAAATAATTTTGACACTCCAATTTAAATTTGGCTCTTCTTTGGCTGAGTATTGCTGTTCTCCATAGTAATGTAAGAACTGCCAGACTAGATCAGACCCGGGGACCATGTAGTCCAGTATCATGTGTCTGAGAGTGGCTAGTAGTAGCTGCTTCAGAATGGGGTGTAAGAAACAGTAGTTAATTATGGAATAACCTGCCTATAAAGAGTTCTTAACCTTCTTAACCTCTACTAGCCTGAGGCATGAGGGCTTATACCCCTTCCCAAATTCTTGTTTTTTTTTTTAAATCCTTACTATTGTAACTAGATATTCTTGTTATGCATCTAAAGGCCCAATCCTTTTCTGAATCCTGCTAATCTATTGGCTTCTCTGGTACCCCTTGGGAATGAGTTCCACAGGATAACTGCGTATTTCATAAAAAAGTATGACCTTTCAATCAATGCTGAGCAGTGTTTTTCATACACAATGTTACATGTACTGTTCATGAAAGGACTACATTTTTAAAGCTAACAACTTTATAAATAGTACCTACCCCTCTTAAAGCTTGAAGAAGCTACAGAAACCATGTAACACAACAGAGAGTGTTGCCTGATGAGACAATGCTCCTAACTTGTTTTCCATTGGTCAGTGGTGATGTGCTATCACTTGACATTGTGCTAAGTTGAAGCATGGAGCTCTGAGGAACCCAGGACTTTCTCTTCCTCTATTGAATTCAGTTGAGCTGAAACAACAAAAATGTGTATTTATTGAAGTGTGAAATAATTTCATGATGTTGTACAATGGAGAAGATAAATCACATTTTAAAAACTTGTGCCAAGATGACTCAGGGTTGGCTGCAGATTCTCTGGAGCCTGCACTGTGCACTGGGCCAGTTACATCTCTATTTAATCAGGAGAGTGGTCACAGCGATCCAACAGCAGCACGTCACTTTCCTTTCCATCATGACCCGCCATGCCACATTGAAGTGAGGTGAAGTGAAGCCATCGCAGGGGAAGGACACGCTCTCAATCTGCTTGTTTTCAACATTTTTGGTGGCAGTGGTGGGAAAATCAGTACAAAAACTATGTAAAGAGGACAATGGAGAATCCATTGACACATATTGCGGTTTGTCTCTCTGGAGTTATAAGAACATATGACATTTTAGGAACAGGAAAAGGCCATCCAGCCAAAATACAGCTGCCCTTTTCTTGTTTATCTCTGTTCTGTCTTCCTCTTCTTTTCCATACTCACATTTCCCATTATTCTTTTTCTTTTTAAACGTAGGTGTTAGACATAGCCAGTGTTTTACAGTAAGTGTAAGTGACATACTCATAGGAAATAGTAATAACTGGAAACACTGTACTACTCTGCGCTGCAAAGCACGCATCCGATGAAGTGAGCTGTAGCTCACGAAAGCTCATGCTCAGATAAATTTGTTAGTCTCTAAGGTGCCACAAGCACTCCTGTTCTTTTTGCGGATACAGACTAACAAAGCTGCTACTCTGAAACTTTACACCTGGATTTTCTTCCTTTATTCCAGAACTTTTTAACAAATAAAACCCAAGTGGTCTAATTAGTACATCATAACCCATAGGACTAAGTTCTAACATCTTTTTTAGGTTAATATTTGTGAAGCATATTGAAAATGTAAAGCACCATATGTGTGCTAATTATTTACCATTAAGTCCAAGATAACTTCCAGGTAATTGACTTCATTACTGATACTTTGGGCCTGACTTTGACACACTTATTCGCACTGAGTTGTACCTTAGCCCATGCTCCCACTGGAGTCAGGTAAGGCTGAGTAAGGATATAAGAATCAATCCCTAAGTTCAAGATACAGCCACCCACTATTCAAGGATGGAGTGTGACATTTAACCTCTCCCTGAATCGGATGCACACTGCATTCCTTGAACTCTTTGGTGCAGGGGAAACTGAGCAAGTTGCACTTTTGCAAGAGGCAGGCTTCTCTCCCTGGCATACACAGTCCATTCCAGAGGCCAGACCCTTTTGGAGCAGTGTGCGGCTGCAGGGTTGAACTGAAGGAGCTGCTCCTGTCCTTCCCTAAGGCTGCCCATTAGAGCTGGCTGGATAATGTTTCCCCCCCACCCTGTGGACAGTTTTGACTATTTAGCAAAAAATCAAAAACTGAAATATTTTGTCCAAAAATAAAAATATTTAGATTTGGATATGCTGCTGCAGAGCTTCAAGGGAGTTGTAGCTCAGGTGTCTTATGCCCCTATTCTCCTCTATAGGCCAGGAACCCTGGTTGTACTACATTTCCCATGATGTATCATGATCTCCCTCTTGCATCACGGGCGTCCCATGACTATAGTGCATCATGGGAAATAGAGTCCAAGTGGGGAGCCTTGCTCATAAAGAAGGGGGACATGAGGCACAGCACCAGCACATCCATATCTGCATATTATTGTTTTTTGCTTAAAATAAAGAAAACTTGTTTTCCCCTGGGTGTCATTTTTTCAATGAAAAATGGAAAACTTCTGTGGAAAGCAGAAATATCATAAAACATTTAGTTTAGTCAAAACCCCAATATTCTGTTGACAGTTTAAATGGCAAATTTTCAACGAATCCTATTGCCCGTTTGAACTCAACCAGTTTGCAGACAATTTGCAAACAGAAAGAACAGGCAAAATTAATCCAATAAATCATTCATTGCAAGTTACTTAGGCCCTGTTTCAGCAAAGCATGTGTTTGACTTTAATTGGTTATTTAAGACATAGCTTATATCACAACTGACTTCAGTGTGACATAAGCACTATTTAACTCCTCTGCTAAATAGGGATGGACTTAAGCACATGCTTAAGGCCATTATACCAGCCCCAAAAGCAAATGTGAATTTGTAATGAAAAGACTGTGCACTAGGTTATGCTTTAGCTCTCAATCTTAAACTCATTTCCAGAAACAAAATAAACTAAGTAAAATACAGTGGATTAAGAAAAACGTTACCCTCTTCAATTTGTGTTGATCGCTGGTATCCAGTCAAATTCCCAACTCCCCGAATGAACAAGACACTCTGTTGGACATCCAAAGAGTGAGTTCAAACTGGCCCAACTGTATTCAGATCAAAATGCAAGGTCAACATTTTCATAAAAGCATTCACACAGTAACTTTACCTGACCGCCCTCCAACAAAGTTGGAGTGAGTTAAGAGGAAGGGGAAAGAGAAAACTAAGAGATGGGTGAATCTTGGGGAGATGAAGAGAAGAGCTCAAATGAGGACACAGTGAATGCAATATGAATGTACAGCACTTAGATACCTTAGAAATACCTATAGCAGACAGACCTGGAGACAGGACAGTAGAAGAGGAGCCTGATTTAAACTTATTTGCACTGCAGAAACAGCCCCATTATGCAGCTTGCTTGAGCAGACCTCTTTAAGAAATGTATGTACATTTGTAACATTTTACATTGGGTTTAATAATTTACCAAGGTTTAATATTTCAAAAGAGTAAAGTAGAAAATCAGATAAAATTTTTATATCTGCTATTAGAAGCTGAATGGAATGTTGAGAGACAATTCAAGCACTCGTCTTGGCAAATGTACCTGCTGAAACAGCATCAGTCCTGGGAAAAAAATCCACATTCTTATGTTTTACCTTTGAGCAGGGGCTCATTATAATCTTACCACAGCACGAGGTATTCCCAGGGTTTAATGATGAGCTGGGGTCAATTGACTGCTGCTCAGGCCATCAGTTTCTGTCAGATGGACATTTATCCCCAAGAAATACCTGGAACCCTGCTCATTATTGCTTAATCACAGTGTTCCGTATTACCATTGTTGTACAGAGGCCTCTGCAGCACACATCTTGGGACACATCTTCAGTTGGTGTGACTTTGTTGAAACCGATGGGGCTACTAAGTCAATGGAGTTGCACCAATTTATACTAGTTAAGAATCTGTCCCTTTGATCTTTTCTTGGGAGCTGGGGAAAAGAGTTTATGACTCAGTGGCCCAGCACTTTATATACAAACTATCCCCTCAGATGGATGATGACAGAAAGAAAAACTGTTTGAAATGTTAACTCAGAAAGTATAAAAAATATATTTTAAGTAGTTCCAGATGCTTTTAGCTTTGGGACATTTATTCTAAATAAAAAATGGCATGACTAAAATAATAGCTGGCATGATATTTTAGAGGAAGCAACAGTGCAGTATAAAGTCCAATATGTGGACTGGGGCTTGTGTGGGTGTTTTTTTGAAGAGTGTCCCTCAATTTTTTGATAAAACTAAATTCACTTATATCTCAACTCATACGTGCACATTGCACTCTGAATGGACGGCAGGGTTGAGAAGAATGTACACGTACAGAAACTTTGACTGGCAAGCCAAACAGAACCTTATTGCAATCAGAGTGAAACAGTTGCTGACAGTAACTTCTGACTGCTTCTTACCATCTATGGCCAGGGTTTCCCTTTCCACACAGAACCAATTGCAAACCTTGATTTGCCCTTGAATCTTCTCTGAGGGCTTCTCTGACTGGCCAACAGTTTACGCAATAAGGAGGAGAAGCCCCCGGTCATTGAAGGACCTTCTTGTTCCCCACACACCCTCCCCCTCAGCATTGGACTAGGGCAATTGTGGCAATATAGAGGGCCTTCCAAGGATGGTCTGGCCTGTGGTGGGTCATTTTGGACTTGCTTCTGCTCCAATTTAAGTGAATGGCAAAACTTGCATTGACTTCAGTAGGACAAGATCAGGCCCCTTTTTGTTCACCCAAAACCAGGGATGGGAATAATTTGTTCTTCCTTCAAATAAGGGAAGAAGCTGTGTAGGTCTGAGCATGTGTAGGTGACATGGTGCTTACTGCTGATGAGGACAACAACTCCATTCTGGCTTACATCTAGGCTAGGGGAATGGTGCTGTGAATTTCCTTTGCATTGTTAAGCTGATTGAAGACCCTAGAATGTGGTGTGTATGCAGACTCAGCAATACCCAGATCCAATGCTCACTGAAGTCAATGGAAGACTTTACTGAATCAAGCCTTTTGTACATGCATCTCTGACTATGTCTGTGATTAATACTGTAGAGGTATTAGGGAGTTTAACTCACAGTGCAGTGGTCTGAGAGCGAGGACTTTGTTTTGTAGGAGTGTGTTAATAGACTAGTGGGTGTGTATATAAAATGGAAGCACAGGGGGCATTTTCGGAGCTCTGTAATTCAGACAGAGGCAAGCTGAACACTGATTCTCTGCTGTAGTGTCTGTTGCAACATGGACGAACGTACTATGGGACAAATTCTCACTCATTCCTTCCACAGGCAGCACTCCTGTTCATTTCAGTGTTAGTTTGGCCTGAGAAAGGAGTGAGTAAAAACTGGGTAAAGGACATCAGAATATGGTCATATATTATATATATAGTGAGATGAAGTCATTTCTGAGGTGTGTTTAGCATCACACCTCCACTACTGTGGAACCTTTTAGAACAGGAAGCAAAAAAGTTGACCAATTAAACTAGAGGGACAATTTTAATGAAGTAAAAATATAGTTACCCAAACTGGAATTTGGCCCTAGTCTTAAAAAAAAAAAGACACAAACAACCGAACTGAACAAAACACTTAAAAACCCCATTCTCCTGGGCGCTAAGGCCCCTTTACCCTGATCTGAACATGTTAAATGATACATTGAACAACACACCAGCGGCCAACTGGAATCCTGTCTATAGTTAAGAGTCTAACATAAACAATGCTACCTTGGCAGCAGGTTCGGTTAACATTGCCTAATGGGTCTTTTCTGTGTCTAATTTCTATAATTAGATGGAATGGCAATTTGTGGGTCCTACAAGTGAAATCATTGTTTATTCCCATCTGGAAAAAGGCTAATCTTGGTACAGTACGTGAGAGGCAGCATGACCTACTGGATAAAGCACTGGATTGGGAGTCCGCAACACCTGTGCTCTATTTCCAGCTGTGCCACTGACTTACTGTGTGACCTTGGGCAAATCTCTTCATTTCTCTGTGCCTCTGTTTGCCCTCCCACCTTTCCTAAGTATTGTCTTTTTAGATTGAAACCCTTTGGGGCAAGGGATCTCCCTCACTACGTGTTTATACAGCACCTAGCACAATGAGGACCTGGTTTCAGTTGGAGCCTCAAGAATATTATGACTTGGAAACTTATTTCAATATTTTTAAAAAATGGTAAAGGATCTGCTTAACCTGTGGGTAGGCAAATACCCAGCCTATTTAAAATTACTGGTCCCCATGCTCCCTTCCACTGGGAATTATGGAAGGGAGAAGGGTAGAAATTCCACAGCAAATGTCCTGAGACAAACAGAAGCCTGAATTTCTCAAAACGACAGATAAATTCAAGGGCTATTCAGCTCCCAAGAATAACAATGAGGGTGGTTGAGTTGCTGCCATGTCACTAGCAACACTTAATAAACCCTCCCCTGTCCCTAACCACCATTTGTACTAATAGATCTGTTCAGTAAAGACCTGATATAAAGTCCACTGAAGTAAATGGGACTGTTTCTATTGACTTCCCTAGGCGTTGGGTCAGGCACTAAAGGTTTTGTTTCTGTACTGTGTACATTTAACTGGCCCAACTGCGTTCTTCACAGCCGGCACGGGAGGAAAAACATGCTGCTCCCTTATTAGAACATTTACTAAATTTGATCTCTCGTGTTTAATTATTTAGTAAAGTGATGTGTTTTAAAAAACAGATATAATGCTCCATCAAGAATATTTACTCAAAGCCCCCGATTCTGCCAAATTTACGAAAGCAACCCACTTTCTGTTTTTTCAGAAAACAAAGAAGCATTTATAAGCGCATCAGAAAAAGAGCTGTTGATTGATCATTATTGAGATGGTTTAGTCTCTTTCTCTCTCTCCCCCCCACTCATACTTTTGCTCTGGCACTATCCCTAAAATTATTTGAAAAGGTAAAATTAGTTTATTAATTGTTAATGATGACTTCCGTGTTTTAAAAAAACCAACAGTGATTTGAGCAGACTTTTTATTGAAGCTTGAAAGATATTTTCCAGTCTACCTACTTAAAATATTTATGCTTTACAGACCACTGGAGAGAGAGAAATCCTCATTTTCTCTTCGAATTAAGAGAGGCCTCATAACAGGACCACAGAAAAAGGCTTTTTTTCCCCCTTCCCTAAACTAAGCTAAGAATAATATAAAAATGTACAAGTAGCAAATCCAAAACCCGTAAAGCAATTTGAGGTTATGTCAGTATTGTTAAGAAACATGATTAGCTCAGTTGTTCCTTGGATGTTGTTTAGTTTGAAAAACAAGTAATTCCAGAGAGACGAGAGGCTGTCTTATTCCTCTGACAGGAAAAAAAACACACGTGGGGGCTGATACAAAGCCAACTGGGAATATTGCTGTTAAATCTGGTGGGCTCAAAAGAAGGGTAAGGTTTTGTGCTCCTTAGAACTGTTGTTCAGCCCCCTAAACAGCCAATTTCCCAAAGTCTGTACAAATGAAGACCACTAAACAAATTCTGTGCTTTTGACAGTTTCTTGCCCCATCCCCCATCCCCACCTTCTGCTGGCATAGACCATGGTGAAGGCCCCAGTGGTGAAAAATCCACCCTGGAGCACCTGCAACAGCAGAAAGCAGCCACAACCTCCCACACTGCTTGGGAGCTCAACTGAGCCACATAGCTCTGAATCTGGCAGTGATAACAAGGGAGGCCATGGCCCAGGCAACCTGGGAATATGCACTGTACATCAGCAGGTCTCCTATGGAGCTCAGACCTCAACTGCTCCCACATGGCAACAACTCCAAGGGAGAGCAGACAGTTGCAACACCACTGGCCTCCACTTGGGGCACCAAGGCCTACTGAGGTGTAATTCACACCACCTGCAATGTTTCTCCACACAAAGAAAACAAACAGCGACTTTCGGTCAGGAACAACAGAATAAGAAAGAACAAAAGTAAAGTCTGCATGAGAAAGTCCATTCTGTGCATGTGTGTGTGTCCCATTTGTAGTCTGCTGCATCTGAGCTGAACCCAGAACAATGCCTGTCTTTGCAGGCAGCAGCCTTTTGAAATGTAAAGGCAAAGTACACAGAAAACAAAGGAAGATAATTACATAGTTTTAAATACACCACCCACATCAGTCCTGGCTTCAAGAATAGTCCCCAGGTTGTTTCCTGAGGCACTTTTTAATACATATCTGTGATGTTTTGAGATCTCTGGCCATTTATTAATTTTCTAGTAAACTGTATATTTTTCAATAAAATACAGATCTTTTTAAAATGAACAGCTCATCAATGCAGCACACAGAGGAGAGGCTGCACAATCCTGGAGACATGGCGTAGGACTGTCTTTTACTATGTGTTTGCACATTGCCTAGCAGAATGGGTCTCAGCTAGGTCCAACTGTAATAAATAGTAATGTTGCAAAGGGACAGTCTAGAATCACCATTATTGGAGATACTCAGGGCTGAGCCGTGTTCCAAAACATTTTTCGGATAAAGAAATCAGCTTTGTCACAGAGGCTGGGCAAGCGGACAAAAGGACCCACTAGAATCATAGAATATTAGGGTTGGAAGAGACCTCAGGAGATCATCTAGTCCAATCCCCTGCTCAAAGCAGAACTAACACCCACTAAATCATCCCAGCCAGGGCTCTGTCAAGCCGGGCCTTAAAAACCTCTAAGGAAGGAGATTCCACCACCTCCCTAGATAACCCATTCCAGTGCTTCACCACCCTCCTAGTGAAATAGCGTTTCCTAATATCCAACCTAGACCTCCCGCACTGCAACTTGAGACCATTGCTTCTTGTTCTGTCATCTGCCACCACGGAGACCAGCCAAGCTCCATCCTCTTTGGAACCCCCCTTCAGCTAGTTGAAGGCTGCTATCAAATCTCCCCTCACTCTTCTCTTCTGTAGACTAAATAACCCCAGTTCCCTCAGCCTCTCCTCATAAATCATTTGCCACAGCCCCCAATCATCTTCGTTGCCCTCCACTGGACTCTCTCCAATTTGTCCACGTCCCTTCTGTAGTTGGGGGACCAAAACTGGATGCAATACTCCAGGTGTGGCCTCACCAGTGCCAAATAGAGGGGAATAATCCCTTCCCTCGATCTGCTAGCAATGCTTCTAATAATACAGCCCAATATGCCGTTGGCCTTCTTGGCAACAAGGGCACACTGCTGACTCATATCCAGCTTCTTGTCCACTGTAATCCCCAGGTCCTTTTCTGCAGGATGCTGCTTAGCCAGTCAGTCCCCAGCCTGTAGCAGTGCATGAGATTCTTCCTTCCTAAGTGCAGAACTCTTCACTTGTCCTTGTTGAACCTCATCAGATTTCTTTTGGCCCAATCCTCCAATTTGTCTAGGTCACTCTGGACCCTATCCCTACCCTCTGGCGTATCTACCTCTCCCCCCAGTTTAGTGTCATCAGTGAACTTGCTGAGGGTGCAATTAATCCCATCATCAGGATCACTAATAAAGATGTTTTACAAACCGGCCCCAGGACCGACCCCTGGGGCACTCCACTTGATACCGGCTGCCAACTAGACATCAAGCCGTTGATCACTACCCGTTGAGCCCGACAATCCAGCCATCTTTCTATCCACCTTATAGTCCATTCATCCAATCCATACTTTTTTAACTTGCTGGCAAGAATACTGGGGGAGCCTGTATCTAAAGCTCTGCTAAAGTCAAGATATATCACATCCACCGCTTTCCCCATATCCACCGAGCCAGAGACACCTGTTTAGCACAAGGAAGTCTCGAGTTCACAGCGTGGCAGTAGCATCCTCTGAATAGTGGGTAAATTCAGCTTCTGACACGTGCAGTTGTTTAATATATTTGTAGTTAAAGATACAGTTTTCTCTTGATAAGACTCCCAGTGCAATTCTCCATTTAGACATTTTGTATAATTAATGTTTCTGCTGCTGGGCTTTTTTAAAAAAATGTAACAGCTCTGTAACTGTTGACATAATGGAGCAACGTATGAATTGTGTGGAACAAATTGTCCTAAAACAGAAACATAAGCCCTCCTTTGAAGGAATGACCTTTTGCCAGTAAATAACAAGATTTTCTTTCAGTTGTAATTTACTGGCCATGTAGTGGTAGGCTGCAATGATAAGAAGTCTATGTCTTCACTTTTTTAGGTATCGGCACTGAAATGATGACAGCTTTGCCCTTTGGCCCCTGCTGTTGGCATATCCGCAGTGGGCACTTGAACTGTACGTAACAATCTCATTTAATCATGTTCATTACCAGGATACAGAGGGGCCATGATTAATTCGATGTGTGTACATTTTTCAAGATAACAACGAAATAATAGTCACAGGTTTTTAGAAGGCGTATTTTTGGCTTATCCCTCTTCTTTCCTTAGCCTTCCTTCCCCTCCTCCCTTCCTTTCAAGGAAAGACTGCTGAAAGTACTTGAGGGGAAAGGCAGGGGTGAGTCCAGATGGAGACAGGGGTCCAGTCTGTAAGAAGAGATAGCTGGAACTCTAAGCTACAGAAACTCTGCATCCTCCCTACTTCAACATTTAGGGTGAGAAATTACATTTTGTAACCTGTTTCTTTAGTGAATCAAACCTAGTTTGCGTGTTTTGTTTTATTTGCTCAGTAATCTGCTGTGTTCTGTTTGCTATCCCTTATAATCACTTAAAATCTGTCTTTTGTAGTTAATAAACTTATTTCTTGTTTATAACATAACCCAGTTCCTGCAATCCATTGTGTGGGGGTGAGGGGAGGCAAGAAGCTGTGCATATCTCTCTTCACATTGAGGCAGAGGGCGAATTTTTCTGGGCTTGCCCTGTGCAGATTTTTCTATACAGTGCAACACAATATACCTTTGGGTCTATACCCCAAGGGAGGTGGGCACCTGAGTGCTGGGGCAAGTCCCGTAATCTGAGTCTTCCCAGAGCTGATCTCAGTGTCTGTATCTTTCTGCAGCTGGGTGTGGCCCTGCCTGTGTGTGTGCTAGAGGAGGCTTAAGAGCCTGGCTCAGCAAGACAAGGTAAAGGGGGCCCAGGCTGGTGGAACAGGTGGGCTCAGTGGTATCCCAGTACATCAGGTGGCACTTTAAAGGGGGGCAACCCATCACAAATGGGAAGGAAGAGAGGAGAAAAGATGAGGTCAAACTTTACTAAGGTAAAGATCTCCTGTGTGCTGGAGTCTCCTGATGTCACTCTTTCTACTGTTTGAGTACAGAAACCCTTTAGTGTTCGAGGACAAATTGCATAGCAAACTCTCAGCCTGAAAAATTATCCCATCACTATTTTCACCTCCTATTCTTCCTCTTCAGTAGCCAACAATATCTCTGATAACAATAAAAACATAGCAGAACCACACTTCAGATGAAACAGGAAAGATGGTCTAGTGGCTAGTGCTAGCCTAGGCCTTTGGAGATCTGTCCTCAATTCCCTGCTCTGCTACGTACTTCCTCCGGGACCTACATCAAGTCATTTAGGGTATGTCTACACTGGAGGGGGAAGGTGGAACTTTCAGCTCTGGTAAACATGCCTGTGCCAGCTCTGATTGAGCTAGTGTGCTAAAAATGTAAGCGCAGCTGCTGTGGCTTGAGCTGCAGGATGGGCTGGCTTTCTGAGAACGTGCCTTGGGTCTCAAATAGGGTTGTACGCATGTGGCTAGTTCCTTATGCTACCATAGCTGCATTTCTATTTTAAGTGTGCTAGCTCGATCAGAGCTGACATGGGTATGTCTACTTGAACTGGAATTTACATCTCCAGCTCCAGTGTAGACGTGCCCTTAGTCTCTCAGTGCCTTGGTTCCTGATCTGTAAAATGGGGATAGTAGCATTGCCGTACCTCACAGGGAGGATACATACGTTGCAGACTGTGAAGTGCTCGGGTACTATGGTAACGGCTAGCTTTTAATCTAACTAGCGTGGCTAAAAACAGCCGTGAAGACACAGGGTAGTGGGCTGTACAAGCTTGCCTGGAACCCTGCCTATGAACTTGTGTTGCTACCCCACTCCGCAGTCTGTGCCACTGCTATTTTTAGCCACCCTTGCTAGATAAGAGCTAGTGTGGGTGTGCCTAGCTGAGCTGCAATCACACCTCTGACTGCACTGCAGACAAACCTTAAGATAGATAGCCATGAAATGCACTGCTCCTCACAAGAGTCCTGTTTTCTACAAGCACCATACAGCACTGGCTGGCCTTTCAGTGGGCATGGCACCACACAATATGCTCAAGAGAAATTGCAAAATTATCCAGGCTTACTGTAACAAACGTTGTTTGCATGGAATGGGCCACCAAGAAAACCTGCTTCAATACAGAAAAAAAATAACCTACTGACTGCACACCCCTAGTTGTCTCCTATTACCCCACACTGGAACACATACGGGGTATTATCAAACAGTTACAACCCATACTTGATGGGGATCAAAGAAAGAAAGAAATCTTTCCTGCACCCCCTCTTCTGGCCCTCAAACAACCCCCTCAATCTCACCAAGCTCATCATCATAAGCAAGCTTCACATGGATCAGGACCCACCAACTCGAAGCGGCATCAGACCCTGCCATGACAACAGATGCAAAACCTGCAGCCATATCTCCACTGATACAATGATCAATACACCCCACAATGCACCTTTCAAGATCCATGGGTCCTACACATGCCTATCTCAACATGTGGTGTGCCCCAAGTTACAATTATGGAGGTGAAGCCAGACAATCACCACACTATCAAATGAACTCACACAGAATATCCCCCTATCACCTGTGGGGGAACACTTTTCACAAAGTGATCACTCCCCATCTGACCTCTCAGTCCATGGAACCTGCACAGCACATGCAAAAGATGAGCTCTGCTAGGCACCAAAAACAATGGACTCAACAGAAACAATGGTATGATGTCTCATTACAACATTCTGTAACCCACGCACTCTCTTTCACCCTATGACTGCAGCGGTGTTAATTGCCCACTTGGTTTCGAATGGTTTCTTGCACCATGCGCCCACTCCTTATGCTTAACAATCTGTTCCACCTTGTATTTAGCTGTGAGACCCAGTACCTTTCTCAGACTTGAAGAGGATCTCTGGGTAAGCAGGAAAGCTTGTTTCTTTCACCAACAGAAGTTGGTCTAATAAAAGATATCTCCTCACTCACCTTGTCGCTCTTTAAATAATGTTTCCCCTGATCCGAAGTCACTGGAGTCAACAGAGAGAATCCCATTGATCTCAATAGGCTCTTTTGACTTTAATGAACCTTGGATCTGGATGTTAGGGCTTTCTGGAACTCTGGGCAGCCTGATATTTCTTAATCAGAGTGCGCTGAACTGAGTTTCTAAAGCTTTTTAGAGACCAGTGGCTTCCAGCCTGGCAGCACTGGACCAGAGGTGCCAGCCCTCTCTTGGGGGTTGGTAAGCGGTCACAAAAAGAGGGGACTGTGAGGAAAGCATCCCTGGACAGGTCCCATATGGCCCAATGAGGCTGGTACACCAAACTCACCTCCTGCTCCCAATAGACTGTTGCTGCTAGAGTAAAATGTGGTGCAGCCTGATCTAAAATGCTTTCAAATAAGCCCAGGGCTGCTCAGGAAAGGGCTCCCGAGCTGTATGACGCCGAGGACCATGTTGACAAATTGCCAGGAGGCCAAGAGCCACGCCTCATTTGCATATAAATTGCAAGTGTTTTATTATCAAATATAAATGCGCACAATCATGATTGAGCATTTGCTTATTCTTGCTTCTCCCTTGAGAGGAATACAAATCATTTGCCTTTCAGAGTGCAAGCAGTAGCTGATCAGCACGGGCCTCACGCTGCAGTTATAGGTGGGTGGGGAGAGGGTGGCAGCAGGCCCCATGTGGGGACCCTGGCAAACCTGAACTGGCTTAGCAAGGATTTGGCGATTACACACCTGAGTTGGATAAGAGTTATGGCTGATCCAGGAGTTGCTAGATAAAAACTGAGAACCTAGCCAGACCAGCTGCGAGCACCCTCAAGTCTCTGATTATTCCACCCACTTGTTTTTCTCTGTCTCCTTCAGCTCTGAATCAAAATGTTCAAACTTTTATCCAGTGACATCTCGGTTAGTAGTGAGACTGGCTCAGTTAAGTCTGGGGTGGCTGTACAGCCCCTGTTCTCTAGAGCTCTGCCCAGCCACAGAGAGCAGTGTGTGAATCTGGGATTGATTGCCCCCCACTGGTCCATGTGGGAACTGCCCGGGGACATCAGATTCATCATTCCTGGAGATTTGCACCCTTGAGATGAGCCCCAGCTCTCCAGGACTCCTCACAGTAGCACCAGTGCTTGAGCCATCCCACCCACCTGACATCACTGTATCAAACCTGAATGCTGGACAATTTTGCCTCTTGTTGATTTGGTTGTTTGCTCTCTGCTCTGTCTGATGCCGAACTCCCTCAACTTCAGGACCCTCGTTTCTATTCCCGACCCCTCCCTCATGTTCTCCTTTCATCTTGCTATCCTCCCCCATAAACGAAACACAACAAACAGAATGTATGTCGGATCCTTTCACCCACAGCCTTCAGTCCGTCACATCCATTTTAACTGTACGCTCTTAGGGTCTTTCACTGTGTTTGTTCAACACTTAGCACCTGTCCCCAGTCTTTGATCTGGAGGCATTGTAATGCAATAATAATTTTTTGCAAAGGGGTAAGTGAGAACAATATTTGACCCCATTTCTATCATGCTAATAACAAATATCCCATCTGAACAAATCAACAATCAGACGCACAAAGGATCTGTTTAGCTTAGAGTTTTTGCTCCTGTTTTAACTTGAGTTAAAAGATTGCTAATTAACTCGCGATAGCTAATATACATGTAAGGTTAAAGTAGATGCTGCAAATGTTTGTTCCAGGACACAAATGGTTATGGGTTACCAAACTTTTGGCTAACTTGAGAGAACTAGCAATCAGTTAAAACAGGGACAAAAAACTCTAATCTAGACATACCCTAAAGGGGGAACAAAAGCCAACCATCCTGTGACTTTCCTTCTTACCATTCACAATTGTTAATGGATTAAAAAGGAGTCCTAAAGAAAGACTGAAATAATAAGAATATATTTTGCACTAGTTATTTGATGGGATCAATGGACGAGCCCAGGGTATGTCTGGGATTCAGGGACAAAATGTACCTGCCTTATAATGAAGCAACTGAGGTGTGCCCTAAAGATTTGAAGCACAGTCAGAAGGAATATTTACTTTGTGCAGACAAGGAAATTGGTTTTTATTATTGGCATTGTCATGCCAAAAAAAAAAATCACAGAGAACGCTGAAGGGTATTTTCCAGATCACCTCATCTTCCCGAGAAAGAAAAAGACTATTAAGGAATGAGAAATAATAATAATAAAAAAAACATAGATAGGAATCCTTAGAAAAAATATAATTAAGAAATGTCATTTATGGTGGGGATGAAAGTTTGCAGCTGCAGAATTTAGTAGTTCTGGGGTGAAGATTTTGAAGTCAGCTGGAAGGTATTATTTATTGGGTTGTTTAATTTGAATTAAGCTCACTTTCAAGTTCCAGAAAGAGGGCTCATGCCTCCATTTTTCATGCACGGTTTTGCAGTTCTGTGTGACAATTCTCCTCCTCCTCTCCCCGTACCCCCCACCTTCGCAGAGGCAAGAGCCTAATCCTATCTAGAACTGCCGTAGATATAATTGAACCTCAGGGTGCTGTACCAGAGTGGCTGTGACACAAATTCTATATCAAAGTGCTTCTGTTAGCGGGCATTTGTGCTGTCTGAGGAATTTAGTGGTGGAGCCTCTCTGTAATACAATATTGATTGATTATTATCTATCTTCCTTGCTATTCTGTTTTGCATTCCACTTCAGAGAGGCTGAATTCATCTCTGCCAAAAGCTGGTGGCCTTAAAGGTATATTCTGAAATGGCATTGTTGTATCAAGGCAATATACCTGCAAAACATGGCTTTTTAATACAGTATTGCGGCAGGGGGAACCCAGCACTCGAATTACTTCGTCGTCATTTGTAAATTTCTTTTAGGTTACCGTCGCGTCCTGTAGAATAATTTGCAAAGTGATTAGCTCATGAAACTAGGGTTGGTTTACTGGTGCCACAGCATTTGTTGTATTATGTACATATGTATGTACACTCACACACACACACACACACTCACACACACACACACAGTTCTATGCATCAGGGGCCTGATCCAGAGCCAACTGAAGTGAAAGACTCCCATTGATTTCAGTGGGTTTTGGATCAGACTCTCTACCTGTGTGTAACTGTGTAGCGCTTTCTGAAATAAAATAAACTAGTACAAGTTATGGGCTGGTCTAGTTTGCTAATATCAGCATGCTACATGGCACAAGACCCAGGTCTGATTTCTACTCCTCTTTCCAGAGCTAGCAAGGGCCTGGAATAAAGCAGAAGCAGCATCCTCAGACCCCGAGGAAGCTAATGCTTCAGGTTGCTCAATAGTGAACCCTCTGGCTAATCAAAGGATAGTCCTGTAAGGGGAATCTACCTCCGGGGAACCTCACCCTACTTTCCCCTGCCTGGAGCCCAGTGAGCACAGTCATTGACATTTACTTTTGAACACACAGAAATTCCCAGTCAAAAACCTTAGATAAACTGGAATTAAGCTTGAGAATACATAGCAAAGCATTTATTTAACTCTTCACTCTTCTCCCTGCCCTCACCCATCACCACTCCTGGGTTCCTTTTCCTATTCTCTGATGCTGGACAGCTTCTGATTTTGGAAGATTAGAGAGAGAGAATAGTGATAAACAGACAGGACACTTCCCAGGATGAATGAAACCCCCTTTTCTACCCTGGTCCCTTCCTATCCTCTATGGCTCCACTCCATAAAGATTCATGGTAAAATCTTTGCTCCATTGAAGTTGATGGCAAAACTTCCATTGACTTCAACAGGGACACGATATCACCCTGAGCTTCTTAAATAGCTCTCCTCATCATCCACAGAGCTTGAAGAGCTGCCAGTGCTTGTGGGACTGAGCAATCTGAGAATGCACCTGTGCTGAGAGTGCGAGAACCAAAAATAAAATGAAAATAAGACAATGGGGAAAAAGCAAAACAAAACAAATGTCTTGTGATCAAGCAGCAAATAAACCTCTTTAACCTGGCACTACCCAAACCCTCAAAATTCTTCTCATGTCCTACTTTAAGCATCCCTATGTGCAAACAAATCAGAAACTTCAAACAAGTTAGGCTTGTCCACACGTTCTGTTTGTGGGCAGCAAGCCAGGGTACAAATCTACAGTGCTGTAGCCTGCTGTGCACTCATTTGCCACGTGGAACCTGTTACCATGCACTAAAAGTTCTGTAATGTGCTTTCATCTGCATAGTGAACCGCAAGCTAAATATGAGTCAACAGTATAACAGTGTTGCAAAAAAAGTGAACATCATTCTGGGACGTATTAGCAGGAGCGTTGTATGCAAGACATCGTAAGTAATTCTTCCACTCTGCTCTGATAAGGCCTCGGCTTGTTCCAGTTTTGGGTGCCTCATTTCAGGAAAGATGCGAACAAATTGGAGAAAGTCCAGAGGAGAGCAAACAAAAATGATTAAAAGTCTAAAAAACATGACCTGTGAGGAAAGATTGAAAAAACTGGGTTTGTTTAGTCTGGAGAAGAGAAGACTGAGAGGGGACATGATAACAATTTTGAAGTACATAAAAGGTTGTTACAAGGAAGAGGGAGAAAAATTGTTCTTGTTAACCTCTGAGGATAGGACAAGAAGCAATGCGCTTAAATTGCATCAAGGGGAGTTGAGGCTGGACATAAGGAAAAAAGGGTGATTAAGCATTGGAACAAATTGCCGAGGGAGGGTGTGGAATCTCCATCATTGGAGGTTTTAAAAAGGAGTTTAGACAAACACTTGTCAGGACTGGTATAGCTATTATGTAGTCCTGCCTTGAGTGAAGGGGACTGGACCAGATGGCCTCCCGAGGTCCCTTCCAGTCCTACACTTCTATGATTCTAAGTCATGCTATAGGCATGCCCTTAGAGTGGACTGGAAAAGGGGGCTTAGAGTGGGAGTCTAGTCTTCATTCTATAGAGGAAAATGTTTCTTTTTCAAATGCAGCATCCTGACTGTCCCCTGACAGTATTAATAATTTCTTGGTTGGATCAAAAAACCAGACAAATATATTCCATAAAAATATATTAATATTAGCCTCAATCATAGCTCAGGAAAAGAATTTCATGGTGAACTTTATTTTAAAAAGGTAAACACACTTCAAGAACGTATTTCGCACAAATGAAGGGCTAAGGGAAAGTGACGAGTGACATTACTGTGTGCGCTTCCTGCTCCTATGCCAGACAACCAGTCGGATCTGTGCCAGTCAGCCTTTTTCTAAATTGTCTCCACCAAACTGAAAACCAAACTTCACCTTAATTTCATTTGACTTACAGGATCTGGTACGTATCTCATTTGGCCAGACCTAATTTGCTGGCAAGCAGCTTTTCACTTTTTACAGTAGAATAGAAAGTGATTTACTCTACGGGCTTTGGATGATTGTTCCCAGAAATTTCTGTAGGATGCCGAGCTGAACTACTGCAGAGAGAATGAACTGAGGAGGGAGGGAGGGAAAAAAAAAAGATGGGAGCGAGAGAGAGGGAGATGAGATGCGATATAACTTATTTCATATACAATCTCCATACACATGGTCAGCCAGCTATCCAACATATCCTCAACTAGTGTAAATTGGGGTATCACCTGCTATCCCCAAAAGGTTGAAAGATTTAAAGAAGGTGGAGTGAGATGTTCCAAAGTACCATGTAGGAGCATAGACCATATTGACCTTCAACTGACTTCAATTTGTTGCTGTTGAGACCACCCCGCCCACCCTCCTCCCTGTCAGTTCAGACATCTTTGGCTGGCTCCTCCCTCTTTCTTTCCCTGCATTTCCATCATCATGACCAAATCCTGCTGCTTCTTACACCTGTAAAATTCAGGGGCATGCTGAGTGATTGGTTGGTTTATTTGGCCCCTGTCGCAGGGTCTGCTCAGGCTTCCTCTCCCTTGCAGCTGCACCCTGCGCTTAGGCTGGTCAAATAAAGAGTCTCAACACCCTCCTGTGCTGATTCACCTTCATGTCTTTATTTACAGTGCTCTTGTTAGCCCCCATTTCCCCCAACCGCTATCCCCCGACAGACCCTTCCCAGGGTCTTCTGGCACTTCAGCCAGCCAGCCAGCCAGCCAGCCAGCCAGCCATTGGTACAGAGGCAGAAATGCAGCCCTCCTGTCCCCTACCAGGCTAGCCCTGACTGAGCTCTTCTCAGGGCTTATGTAATCATCCCAGTACTCAGCACAGCTGTCTCCACTTGGCTCAGCCTATTCCTCTGGGCCAGCCCTCTTTAGGGCCTGCAGCTGGGCCCCCTGCTGAGTGCCTGGGCCCCCGTACCTGGCCACCCTGCCAGGAAGCAGGGTGTGGCCAGCCCCTTTCAGCAGGGCATTCACAGGGTTTACCTCTGCCCTGCCACAGGCCTATACTAACTATTAGATTGAAATGATTGTGGGTGAGAAGAAAAGACAGTTACGAGGCAACTGATGCACTATTGTTTCCCAAGAGTCATTTTTGCAGCAGCTGCCTTCAAATACTGAATTATCAACCCCTGAAAATACAAAAGGAAAATACAATGGGGGCGGTGAGGGGGGAGATCAACAATTCTGATGAGCATAACTTGATTACATAAACAATTTAGACTTTTCTGTTCCATTTGATTTTTGCAGGCTTATTGTTGCCTGGGTATTTTATTACAAAAGCTTTTCCTACAGCCTTTTCCATTATTGGCTATTTGTAAAGCTTAGATTCAATATTTGAAATCTGCTGGCGCTCCTCACAGATAGCATCACTGATGGCACAATATATGTATTTCTTTCAGTGGAAAATGAAATGAGGTAAACTTTGAAGTAATGAAGAAAACACAAAAGGTATTGAACAATACTTACATTTCATAAAATTTGAAGGGGGGAGGGAATAGTGTCCGCACAAATTCTGAGCCCATTTCAACATCGGTTGAAAAAAACTTTCTTGATGGGTGTATGACACTTTAAAGCTATCATGGATCACCTTAACAACAGCAATTTGATATGTTGTTATGAAGCTGGACTGCTTAGTTTGAGACAATGGTGTCTCATCAATAGGCAAAGTCAGTCTAGTTTTGTGGCGGGTCAATGGCTTATTTTCTGTTTTTTAAATACATGTGAGCTATCGAACAACAGTCAGGTTATCCCCTCTTGAAGAAGCAGAGAGCCATTAGAGTCAAAGATAGCTTTAGAGAATTACTATGGCAGGGTGATTTCATTATCCCTAAACTCTTTCTGCTAGATGGGCATCATTTGGCCAAACTGTCACTAGAACTCTCTGAGTTCCTGGAGGCAGCATGGGAAGTACTGGGGTTGGGAACATTGCATAGTTCTCTAGGTGTTCTTGTCTTGTCTTCTCTCCCTACCCTATATGATTTCCATCCTGTTCCATCATCTCAGGTAGGTTTCAGTTTGAGTTCAATGCTATTTTAGTTCCACGTTTCCATCTCACCTCAGGTTGTGCCGCTCACCCTTCCCCATGAGATTTGCCAGAGAGTCCCACAAGACCCAGTCCTGTCTCCATCACATCTATACACAGCTTTTAGAGGACACTGTAAGGTGACAATGGCTGAGATACTGACAACAGGCAGTTCTATGTACCTTCTTCTGCCAGGGCTATTAATGCAGCCTTCCAAGGGTGCAATCATAGCTTTATTGAAGACAATGGCAAAACTCTCATGGACTTTAATGGGGACTGGATTGCACCACAGGTTCTGCGGTGCTTGGAGGAAACTGAAATCTGTATGAAGAACAGCTGGCTCAAGCTAAGACTGAAAGGATGCTAGGTAGATGAAGGAAACATTTTAGAGACCTGGCAAACTCCATCACCTCCACCCTCTAGTAACAATCTCTGCCATCTCTAGTAATTAGAATGGCTTGCAGCCTTGAGGTCATGATGGACTTATTACTGATGCTAGACCCTTGGACAATGGCAGATACCAAAAACGCCTTCCTCCATTGTTCATAGGATCTACTTTTTCACTCAAATATATGGCCAGAATAATCCATAAGCTTTCATCTCCAGGCTGGATTTACCTGACTCTTGACAAAAAGAAAGAAGCTACAGCTGGTGCATTGCACCATACTCTAGACTAGAGGTGAAGGGCCTAACTTTCATTTACACTAGAACCATTTTATACTATCCTAGTCCGGTAGTAGCGGCCTTAAAATAGGTGTGAATATCATTGACTCCACTTTAAAGCACCATTACACTGCCAGAGAGGCGTCAAGAAGATTTAGTGTAAAAGAGAGCCAGGCCTGGACAGAGAGTACATAACTTGTTAAGAGCTGATGTACAGAGCTACAAATGAGAGACTGCTGAATTGGAATTAATTTGCAAACTGGATACAATTAACTTAGGCTTGAATAGAGACTGGGAGCGGATGGGTCATTACACAAAGTAAAACTATTTCCCCTTGTTATTCCACCCCCACTCCCCACTGTTCCTCTGACGTTCTTGTCAACTGCCCACCTTGATTATCACTACAAAATGTTCCCTCCCCCCGCTCCGCTCTCCTGCTGCTAATAGCTCACCTAAGGTCATAGAATCATAGAATCATAGAATATCAGGGTTGGAAGGGACCTCTGGATGTCATCTAATCCAACCCCCTTCCCAGAGCTGGACCAATCGCCAGCTAAATCATCCCAGCCAGGGCTTTGTCAAGCCTGACCTTAAAAACTTCTAAGGAAGGGGATTCCACCACCTCCCTAGGTAATGCATTCCAGTGTTTCACCACCCTCCTAGTGAAAAAGTTTTTCCTAATATCCAACCTAAACCTCCCCCACTGCAACTTGAGACCATTACTCCTTGTCCTGTCATCTGCTACCACTGAGAACAGTCTAGATCCATCCTCTTTGGATCCACCTTTCAGGTAGTTAAAAGCAGCTACCAAATCCCCCCTCATTCTTCTCTTCCGTAGACTAAACAATCCCAGTTCCCTCAGCCTCTCCTCATAAGTCATGTGTTCCAGACCCCTAATCATTTTTGTTGCCCTTCGCTAGACTCTCTCCAATTTCTCTACATCCTTCTTGTAGTATGGGGCCCAAAACTGGACACAGTACTCCAGATGAGGCCTCACCAATGTCGAATAGAGGGGAACGATCACGTCCCTCGATCTGCTGGCAATGCCCCTACTTATACACCCCAAAATACCATTGGCCTTCTTGGCAACAAGGGCACACCGTTGACTCATTTCCAGCTTCTCGTCCACTGTCACCCCTAGGTCCTTTTCCGCAGAACTGCTGCCGAGCCATTCGGTCCCTAATCTGTAGCGGTGCATTGGATTCTTCCGTCCTAAGTGCAGGACTCTGCACTTGTCCTTGTTGAACCTCATCAGATTTCTTTTGGCCCAATCCTCCAATTTGTCTAGGTCCCTCTGTATCCTATCCCTACTCTCCAGCGTATCTACCACTCCTCCCAGTTTAGTGTCATCCGCAAACTTGCTGAGGGTGCAATCCACACCATCCTCCAGATCATTAATGAAGATATTGAACAAAACCGACCCCAGGACCCACCCTTGGGGCACTCCACTAGATACCGGCTGCCAACTAGATATGGAGCCATTGACCCATTGAGCCCGACAATCTAGCTAACTTTCTACCCACCTTGTAGTGCATCCATCCAGCCCATACTTCTTTAACTTGCTGACAAGAATACTGTGGGAGACGGTGTCAAAAGCTTTGCTAAAGTCAAGGAATAACACGTCCACTGCTTTCCCTTCATCCACAGAACCGGTTATCTCATCATAGAAGGCAATTAGATTAGTCAGGCATGACTTGCCCTTGGTGAATCCATGCTGACTGTTCCTGATCACTTTCCTCTCCTCTAAGTGCTTCAGAATTGATTCCTTGAGGACCTGCTCCATGATTTTTCCAGGGACTGAGGTGAGGCTGACTGGCCTGTAGTTCCCAGGATCCTCCTTCTTCCCTTTTTTAAAGATTGGCACTACATTAGCCTTTTTCCAGTCTTCCGGGACTTCCCCCGATCACCATGAGTTTTCAAAGATAATGGCCAATGGCTCTGCAATCACATCTGCCAATTCCTTTAGCACTCTCGGATGCAACGCATCCGGCCCCATGGACTTGTGCACGTCGAGCTTTTCTAAATAGTCCCGAACCACTTCTTTCTCCACAGAGGACTGGCCACCTCCTCCCCATGCTGTGCTGCCCAGTGCAGTAGTCTGAGAGCTGACCTTGTTTGTGAAGACAGAGGCAAAAAAAGCATTGAGTACATTAGCTTTTTCCACATCCTCTGTCACTAGGTTGCCTCCCTCATTCAGTAAGGGGCCCAAACTTTACTTGGTTTTCTTCTTGTTGCCAACATAC
Organism: Natator depressus; assembly: GCF_965152275.1. Classification (NCBI taxonomy): domain Eukaryota; kingdom Metazoa; phylum Chordata; order Testudines; family Cheloniidae; genus Natator; species Natator depressus. Next base: position 7,745,104 of record NC_134244.1, on the reverse strand, counting down.
CTGAAGAAATCCTTCTTGTTACTCTTAACATCTCTCGCTAGCTGCAACTCCAGGTGTGATTTAGCCTTCCTGATTTCATTCTTACATGCCCGAGCAATATTTTTATACTCATCACTGGTCATTTGTCCAATCTTCCACTTCTTGTAAGCCTCTTTTTTGTGTTTAAGATCAGCAAGGATTTCACTGTTAAGCCAAGCTGGTCGCCTGCCATATTTACTATTCTTTCTACACATCGGGATCGTTTGTCCCTGTAACCTCAATAAGGATTCTTTAAAATGCAGCCAGCTCTCCTGGACTCCTCTCCCCCTCATGTTATTCTCCCAAGGGATCCTGCCCATCAGTTCCCGGAGGGAGTCAAAGTCTGCTTTTCTGAAGTCCAGGGTCCGTATTCTGCTGCTTTCCTTTCTTTCTTGTGTCAGGATCCTGAACTCGACCATCTCATGGTCAATGCCTCCCAGGTTCCCATCCACTTTTGCTTCCCCTACTAATTCTTCCTGGTTTGTGAGCAGCAGGATAAGAAGAGCTCCTCCCCTAGTTGGTTCCTCCAGCACTTGCACCAGGAAATTGTCCCCTACACTTTCCAAAAATTTCCTGGATTGTCTGTGCACCGCTGTATTGCTCTCCCAGCAGATATCAGGATGATTGAAGTCACCCTTGAGAACCACGGCGTGCGATCTAGTAGCTTCTGCGAGTTGCCGGAAGAAAGCCTCGTCCACCTCATCCCCCTGGTCCGGTGGTCTATGGCAGACTCCCACCACGACATCACCGTTGTTGCTCATGCTTCTAAACTTAATCCAGAGACTCTCAGGTTTTTCTGCAGTTTCATACTTGAGCTCTGAGCAGTCACACTGCTCCTTTACATACAGTGCAACTCCCCCACCTTTTCTGGCCTTCCTGTCCTTCCTGAACAGTTTACTCACTGTGATTACAGTGAGTAAACAGTGATCACTCTGGTTACAGTGTGTATGGTAACACCCATTGTTTCATGTTCTCTGTGTATATAAATCTCCCCACTGTATTTTCCACTGAATGCATCCGATGAAGTGAGCTGTAGCTCACGAAAGCTTATGCTCAAATAAATTTATTAGTCTCTAAGGTGCGACAAGTCCTCCTTTTCTTTTTGAGAGCTACAGAAGAAAGCCATTTACAGTGCACAACAAGTATTTGTCCTATAAAACCCAGGAACAATGCTACGTATTCTCGAGTGTCGTCTCCTGACCCCATGTCTATTTAACACGTGTGCAGACATAGAGCACTCCTGTAATATTACCCAGCTGCTCTGTGACTCCCCCTTCACCATTCAGGATGATGGCACTGATTGCCAAGCCCCACTTTGGGATCAGGCCACTCTGTCTCAATGAATGCCGCCTCTTTCAGACACCCATCATGTCAGCTACTATTGTCGGGTGTGTAGTGATGAGAACAGCAGCAGTAAGAACATGTGGGAGTTGGAGAATGACCCTTTTTAGTTGCAGGCCCGAGGTTCTGGAACATCTTCCCGAAGGAAATTAGGACACATTCTATACTAATGCCCAAAGGCATGCAACGTCATGCCCTGAAGGGAATTACCCAATGGATCAGAGCAGAATAAAACATAGCATTATGTTTCAAAATAGAAGTCAATAGCTAAACCAAAGCACAAGATGGAGATCTGGCTCTCCATTTTGGATAGATTCCCCCCCTCCTCCCCATTTTATATAGCCTCATACATCCCTAAATTCTGTGGTGATAGGCCGTTTATTAATGCTGACAGATGCCTAATAACCAAGGATGAATGGGACTGAGGCTAGGAGATTCAGTTCACATATGCGCTCAAGTCTTTAGGATGCTTCCCTGAACCTTTTTCCAGATGATTCAGGACCACCCCACTCTAAAATTAGACTGAAATGTCACAAGAGCAGCCTCTCTTGTGACATTTCCCCTACTTCCTGCTTTCGGCCTGGCTGGAAAGGCAGCCTTTCTTGAGGCATCTTGGCATTTCTGCTTCTGACTGTGCCCTGGGAAGTAAATGCAGGGCATTTTTATTAACGCACCTGATTCCAAGAGGTGCCGAGCACCCACAATTCCCACAGTTTTCAAGTTCAGACCTAATGTGATCCACTGGTGGGAGGAGAGCAGGGCTGGGCTGGGCAGAAGCAAGAGTCTGTGGAGGGGACTGTTGGCTGTTTTCATTCCTGGTTCCAGGAAGCACAAATGAACAAGAAGAAGAATACTGAAGTTAAAAAGCCTGAAGAGTGTAATGAGCCTAGGGCTTTGTGCTTGCGTTTCAACTGTACAATAGATGGTACTTTAATGGAAGTTGCAATGGGCTATTGCCCATATATACAGCACAATGGGAGAAATCTTTTAAATCTTAATTTTCTGGGCTAAATCAAGGCACAGAGTTTTAAAAGAACCTCGTTATTCTTACCTGACACAAAAGACGATGAATGGCCTTCCTAGCAGCCTTTATCTATCCTGCTTTGTTAAGCCAGTCAAAATCTACATGGAAGAGTGTTTCTAAATCAACCGATAGTCTGAAAAATGTATCTCAAGTTTTCACCCTTTTTCATCTTGATGTTTTCTTGTTTTTCCCTTGTGGCTTTGAGTTGTAAAATCAGTCCTGTGATGGGAGGCTTAATTTAGAGTGATAGTGAGATAATGGAGATAGTGAGATAATGGAGGGGACCATTTGTCATATCTTGTAGTCACATGATTGCTGCATTTCCTAGTGTATATTCCCAGTGCTAAAACAGACCGGTTTCATTTCATTTTTATCTTGGCTCTGCTTATGGTGTAAGTTAAAGGCCTGTTTTATACAGGCTGTTATTCAAAGGCATTCCTAATTCTTAAATGGTACGTTATATTGCACGGTTGGTGTGTTGAGTTCAGCAATCAGAAAAAGATTGATGGCATGGCCTATTAAAACATATGGTGCATTGCTTTGACTCTAGTGATCGAGGGACGTTCTTGTCCCTGACTATTCTTTTTTTTTCGTAGCTATATACTGCAGGTCGAAGGTATTGAAGACAGCTGCTGCTTTGTGCCACATCAGATTTAGGACTCTTCATCAGTGGCAAAAATAACTACAGGAAAAGAGAAGTCAGGAATAAACTGTGGATCATAGAATCATAGAAGATTAGGGTTGGAAGAGAGCTCAGAAGGTCATCTAGTCCAACTCCATGCTCGAAGCAGGACCAACCCCAAATAAATCATCCCAGCCAGGGCTTTGTCAAGCCAGGCCTTAGAAACCTCTAAGGATGGAGATTCCACCACCTCCCTAGTACCTTCCAGTACTTCACCAGCCTCCTAGTGAAATAGTTTTTCCTAACATCCAACCTAGACCTCCCCCATTGCAACTTGAGACCACTGTTTCTTGTTCTGTCATCTGCCACCACGGAGAACAGCCAAGCTCCATCCTCTTTGGAACCCCCCCTTCAGGTAGTTGAAGGTTGCTATCAACCCCCCCCTCACTCTTCTCTTCGGCAAGCTAAATAAGCCCAGTTCCCTCAGCCTCTCCTCATGTGCCCCAGGCCCCTAATAATTTTTGTTGGCCTCTGCTGGAATCTCTCCAATTTGTCCACATCTTTTCTGTAGTGTGTGTGTGTGTGTGTGTGTGTGGGCCCCTCAAAACTGGACTCAGTACTCCAGATGTGGCCTCACCAGTGCCCAATATAGGGGAATAATCGCTTCTCTCTATCTGCTGGTAATGTTCCTACTAATGCAGCCCAATATGCCGTAAGGGGACACCGTTGATTCATGTCTCTAGGAGTATTCCATATCTCTTCATTATTTGTATCAGGGCTGGAAAAAAAGAGGGAGATGGAGATTATTGTTGGCTTCCATAGACTTCAATGGGCTTTGGATCAGGTCTTAACACCTGTAGCATATTCACTTTGCCTGTCTGGTTTCTCTTTTAAAGTCAGAACAAAAACACATTCCTGCTCTAACTAGCCACTTCTGGAAAAAACAACCAGATCTTACAACTCTCCTCTGCAGTTCCTTCCGAAGTAGATTTTTTTCCCTCTGGCTTACAGATTTTTCTGTCCTTGTGGGGCCAAGAAGTATAGATTTCATTGTATGGTTTTTAATCGGTTAGGAGACATTTGTTCTGTGAAGTACAATCTTCTAATTAAATGTGCTGTGGAACAGAGAGACAAAAAGCTATCTGGGTGACCTATTGTTAAGGATGCTTCATATTTGTATGCGGGTATCTTCATCTCCACAGCTCAATGGTGCACGTCTGGACGGTTTGGTCTCAGTGTGGCTTAGCTGTAAGCTAAGCAATCTCTTCTCTTGGCTGGAAGATCTCAGACCAGGATTTGGGCTGATATTACAATGGGGTAACAGTGGGAATGGCATCTGTTAGAGATGCTGAACTTTGGACAGAAATTAAACCAAATTCCTTCTCTACTTGGAGTGTCGATACCTCTCTCTTACTCAGCGCTTTTCATCAGTGGAGCTCAAAGCACTTTGACAAATAGGGAAACTGAGACACAGAGACATGAAGTGACTTGCCTAAAGCCACCCAACAGGCCAGTTGCAGAGCTGGGAATAAAAGTAAGGTCTTTGGAGTCCTAGTCCAGTGCTCTATCCTCTAGGCTATGTAGTCTCCCTTCCGTGGCACGCTGCCTCTCATAATAAACAACGATAATATAGAGCTGGACAAATAATTCATTGGAAATAGTTTTGTACCCTGACGACCTCTGGCATATTTTGCTACTCCCAAATGATTCCATGAATATATTTTTCCCACGATTTGAATGGCTGAATAATTTATTTGACAGGTATTTTCCAGCAATATTATTCAGAAATAAACATTTCCATTATTTGAGCAGCTCTACACCAATGCAAAAGGTCCTGATCCAACTCAAAGAGAGTTTGGCTATTGACTACATTAGGAAGAGTGCTGAGCCCTGACTAGTTAATTTGTAAAGTATTTGAGCTATGGTATGAAAAAGCTATAGAAAGCCAAATTCCATCCCGTTCTGCATATCCAGTGAAGAAACACCTAGATCCAAAGTAGGCTTTTGCCTAGCACCACTGCTTAGAGAAGATGGAGTGAGTATATAAAAGTGCACAGGGCACATGTTACTTTTATGGTTCAAACTGACGTTCAAGTGGCACCATTGACACGGCCCTGATTCTGTGGCTTCTGAATACACAAGGGATAACCCTAGGTGCAATAAGAATGCTTGTTGCTTTTGGCAGCTGTTCTAAAGAATAAGAGTCTATGCAGAATTAATGCCCTCACGTTGCTGCTCTGATGCAAAACCCTCCCACCAGCTATTCTGTAACTGGGGTTCCTTAAGTCATTCCTCAATATTGTGTTAGGACCTACAGCAAAATTCTGCTTTCTAAATGCTACTAATATAAGCCATGACTGCCTCTGTCTGCCTTCTACCTTTGTCTGGCACATGTGCTAGTCATGTGCTCATGTGTACTATTGAGTCATGAAAGCGATCACAAACTCCTATAAGTCAGGCTGTGGATACCGCATGATTATATCAGACTGCCTTTGGGCTTCCTGCCAAGGTTCCCAAGATTTATTCAGAAATGAGAAATAATTCCACTCCTGCTCTTCTGCACTGAATACTACAGACAGTTCTCTTGCCCCCTTCCCTCATAGCTTCGCTCAGCTGCTGTTCCAGGGATGCGCGCACACACACACACACAAAAGCAATCCAGCCTGGGATTCACTGGCGAGCATCTTCAGTGAAACATGAGAACTAATGAAACCCAATGAGCTTTCAGGAGTGTAGAGTACTCCCTAGGCTTATTAATTCATATACAGGGTCATCTGTTAGAAGGATGGGAAGCATGAACCATTCAGGTAATTATTAGATACCGTTGTGTTGGCAATACACAGATCACATAAAAGCTAAAAAACTTTCCAGCTGTAATAGTTACAAATAACTCCCCAACTGCTCTGCCTCGTATTCTCTTCCTGTGGCACAGACATAGTTTCCTTCGTTTCCTGTGGCCTGCAATATTTTGATGTAATTTGGGTTGTTGGGTTTAGTGTGCGGATGTTGGTGGCCTGTGATACGTAGGGCGACAGACTAGATGATCCGCTGATCCCTTCTAGCCTTAAACCCTATGGGTATGTCTACACTGCAAGAAAAGACCAGTGGCGTGGCCAAGGCTGGTCTGGGTCAGCTGACTCAGGCTCAGGATGTGGGGCTATAAAATTGCAGGGTAGGTGTTCAGGCTCGGGCTGGAGCTTGGGTCCTGGGATCCTGTGAGGGGACAGGATACCAGAGCCTAGGCTCCAGCCCGAGCCATAATGTCTTAACTGCTATTTTTGTCTGCAGCCAGAGTCCCGTGAGGTGGAGTCAGCAGAACTGGGCTCTGAGACTTGGTGCCGTGGGTTTTTATTACAGTGTAGACATATCCTATTACTCTAATTAAATCTGCATGCAGCCTCCATATAAAGGTTGCTAGTGATTCTGACTGACTATCTTCTCCCTAAGGCTTTTTTCCCTCCCTCCTTTCTCTCTGCCTCATGTCCTGTGCCTGCAAACTAGAGGCAGGACATGATGGTGAGAGGCTCCCTCAAAGGCCTGTGTTTTACCTGTTGGATTGGCCTTGTTTATGCTCTAGAGATGGAACTTAATTGGAACTCCAGATGTGACTGCACCTCCACCCCTGAACCAGGGGGAAGTCTGGTGTCAGACCTGGCTCCTCATCCAAAGTTCAAGTCTTGGCATGATGTCCATAATAGGCCTCAACTGAAACCCAGAACACTGGGCAAGCCAGGATTTGGACCTGAAGTGGGTAGGTCAGGTCTCTCTCTAGAATATATAGTCACGGCCCAAGCTGGTTAGTTAAACTCGGTCTACACCTGAGGAATTCAATTTAATATTGCTGGTAGTAAAGAGTATTTACTGGTTGTAAAGAGGAACATATCAAGTGAAATTTTCTGTAAACTAAACAGAAGAGGCAGCCATGGCCTGGGCTGTTTATTAAGCAACTAAACTGGAGTGAGTGGGAGCCATTTGGCAGGAGGAGGAGGTGGGGGATTAGAGATGTAGGTTAGCTTAAAGCCTTCTGGAAGCTGACCTGACTCCTACTTCTGGAGATTCACGCTTCACCAACAACATTTAGTTTTGCCTGGGGATGAGCAAAGTCAGTCTGCCTGATTTCAAACCCACATGGGCAGCAAAGGTTTGAACGTCCAACGTGAACTGCAGCATTATCTGAATCCCATTCTGCTGAGGGGAGACTGAACTTCCCTTTCACCCCTGCAGCTGGTCCCTCCAGCTCCAGTTGGAAGCATGGACGGTAGAGAGCCTGTTTGCATGGAAAACCGGCACTTCCACAGGGCTGTACAGTGAGAGGCAGCGTGGTCTAGTGCAGTGGTTCTCAAATGTTAGCAACACAAGGACCCGCGTTTTGATTTAAAATTTTTCACGGACTCTCAAGCCAACTTCTAATTTTCCCCGGCGGTGCTCAACTCCTCCTCAGCCCCAGGCCCCGCTCCCACTCCATCCGTTTGCCCAAGGCCCTGCCCCACTTCTTCCTGCTCCTGCTCCACCCCTGCCCCTCCTCTTCCTGCCCTCTCCCCACTCCTCCCCTCCTTCCCAGCGCCTCCTGCACGCCACTGAGCAGCTGTTCCATGGCGTGCAGGAGGCACTGGGAGGAAGGGGGAGGAATTGATCGGCGGGGCCGGCAGCCCTGGACATGACTCATGGATCCCCCAGAGCCAGACATGATTTGCGGACCCCCTAGTGTACCCTTGGATCCCAGTTTGAGAACTGCTGGTCCAGTGGATAGGGCACAGTACGGGGACACAGGACACCTGGGTTCTATTGTTGGCTCTGCTACTGAAACTGTTGTGTGAACTTGGGCAAGTCACTTTCTCTCCCAGTGCCTTCGTTTTCCTTGCCTTATCTATTTAGATTGTAAGCTCTTTCGGGCAGGGGTTGTGCTGTGCTCTACATATATACTACATCTGTTACTCTGTGTTTGTAGTGTACAGTGCAGCCCTGATCTCGGCGCGACATCTAGGGAGCACTCATGCAAAACAAATCAATATATTCATAGTAGTAACAATAACATTCTGTCCATAAACCAGAATGGCATCAGATCCTAGGGCGGCACACCAGCACCTTCCTCCCACACTACATTCACTTAAAAATAATAAAAGTATTTCCCTTTCCCAGACAGTGGAAAGCATGAATCCTATGGCTGCCATGGTTACTAGTAGGTACCCTCGAAATTCATCTTTGGCCTGCAAAGGAGAAAAGTGCCAGCAGCTTTAGGGTTCATGTTTCATAAAATAAGTCCTGGAGCCTCCATCGATAGTACAAACAAAGAGTAAATTCCTTTTCAAAATCATGATTTTCATTACATTTATGAGCTTCAGTACCTGTAAATTCTAATTGTTAACATCTCCACATTATTCCAAAACCTCTTGATGGGATCCAGACCCCATGGGCGGGCAATGAAGTGATCACACTGGATAAATTACTAATAGCACAGTGATCTGATACACAGCGGCCATGGCAGGACTATTTGCTATTGGATTATCCTCTGGATGCACAAAAGTAGCCGGTAAGGTCTATGACAGGCTGCCAAAGGAATTAATAACTGTAACTCACAGCTCAGATGCACAGTTGTGAAATAGCAGCCCGATGTACTCATTAGTCATTCGATTTCTCTCCGACATAGTAAAGCTAAGCAGTGGTGGCATCATTACAGGGTTAAAAAGAAGGCAGAGGGGTGAAGTGATACACTGGTGTCATTGATTTCAATATATTTATTTCTGTGATGTTGCAAAGAAAGCTTCACATCGTATTAAAAGGGAGGCCACGCCAGCATTTTATAATGTGCATGTTATTGCCTGTGGTTGGTCAGGAAGGCCCCAATCCTGCAACCAACTCTGCGTGGGCCCAGACAGAACTCACCGCAGGGTGGGAGCCTGAGAGGGTATGGAGGAAATGCTTCCAAAACCTCACCACACAGGATGTGCAAATGAATAGAAACAAACAGCATTTTACTAACCTGGTAGAATTAGATAGATCTGATCGAGCTTATCACTCTAATTTATCTAATTTCAGTTTACTGTGGGAAACACTGACTCTTACACTTTACTTTCACTCCTACCAAATATATAGGATCATTTTTACCTCCTTTTTGTAACCCCTTCCCGCCCCCCCGCCCATTTATACACTTTCAGGCCTTGATCCTGCTCCTGCTGAATTCAATGAAGGGCTGGATTTAAAAGCCAGGGAGTAACAGCAATAACTTTTGAGCATTTACCCCATGCTCTTTATGCGCTGTAATTGCATCTTCTTGCCACAGTCCCAGAACAATCAACATGGGCTGAAATCTGACTCAGTCTGCTCCAGCAGCTTCCGCTGACCCCTAAACTAGAAGCCCAAGCAGCAAGGGAACGGCCCAGATACACGCGACTCGCGGGAGAATGGAAGCCTGTCCTGGAGAACTCCAGAAAGCACTGAGGCTGAACCGATTCTCTCTCTGTTAACCGCAGTTAGCACTGGTGAAAATCTGCAATACCCCTCTCCTGTTTGGTAGAGTTTCTCTGACTTGGCCCCCGTGTTGCTGAGATCAGAGCCTGGATCAAAGCCTCTTCTGCTATGGCAGCTCTGTGCTCTTAACCCTTGACAAGTAAGGAAGCATTCTGTTTTCAAATGTTGGCTTGATCTCGCTCTTCTTCAGGGGAAGACTGCGACTGGGGGTGGGTCTGCACTGCAGTCACATATAGGCATAAGCAAGCTGGATTTATCTCGGTCGCGCGAGCACCGGAGCGGAGGCGCCGTGCTAGCTCAGGGTTCAGCGTGGGATGTACGAGCCCGCCCGGAATGCTGGGTAATTACTTGGGTGGCTAGCACTTGCTGCTGTGGCTTTGCGGCTCCAGTACTCCTGCTAGCTGGTTTAAAGTAAGCTCGAGTCTGTCTATATGAGCTGCAATCACACCCCATAATTGCAGTGTAGACATACCCTTACACCATGTGCCAGCACAATGCAGTGAAGGAATAAGATCCGCCTTACCTGGACCTTGGCTTTAGGTGCATGGGAGTTAATAGGGCCAATCGTTACTTATTCCCTCCCCAGAGCAACTGAATGGGGAATGAGTGAGGAAAGGTGGGGATTGGGCAGGGAAAGGGCAGAGTTTCGGCCCTGGTATCCTTCTCCCTAGCCAGAGCGGCAGAGCCGAGGGCACAGGCCTACGCCACTAGTAAATTACCTCCAAGACCAAGGAGGAAGCAGCAGGGGTGTACTTCAGATACTGCACCTCCTAGGGCTACTGCTGAATGGGGGCAGCCTGTCGACCACCCCTTAGCCAGGGCTGTGCCTACAGTCACTATCTAGCCGGCAGGGGGCTATCAAGGCAGGCGGGGACTTTGTGGCATCTGGGCTTTTTGGAGGCAGAAAGTTCACTCGACTAGACGTACAGTGGAATCAGAGCCCTTTTGTCACCTTCACATAACTCAAGAACAACTGGGTCAATTCAACCTAAGGCAAAGCACCGAAATGATCAGCTCCAAAGTCTCCTTCTCTGGAATGGCGTAAAGGAACTGAAAAAGGGGCATTCGAATGGAAGTCCCAGCTCAGCCTCAGCTGTGGCATTCACTACCTGCAAGTGCTAGAATGAGTATTGTTTGTTTAAGCGGTTCTCAAGAGAACTTTTCCACTCAGGGCATTGGACCACAGGAAACATAGGTTGTGGAACTAGTTCACTGCTGATTTCTTCAGGATGCTGTATGTGTATGGGGGATAGACTGATGACCACTGTTATTCTGCTGTTATGACTGTCCTATTCACATCACATTGATCATTACTGCTGTGCAAAGAGTGGGGACATTTTTCATAAACATATTTTTGAAATCCACACTGTGATTTGATCCAACAACACTTTCCTACCCTTTTTAGTTGCCTCTTCTGTGAGACATTTTTTGAGTGCAAGAAAGTTTGAGGAAAAGCCAGAGTGTCTACTTGCTAATCTTCAACAACACTAACTTCCGGTCCGATTGAGTAAGTTTCGCCAGTTGGAGACAAGTGTGGCTAAATTCCGCAGACCAAAGGCTAAAACGACATCATATGGGTCACGGAGAGGAATGGATTAAAAGCAACAACAAGCCAGACTGTTAGAAATCCCTGCGCTGAACCTTCAGACTAGCTCCGCACAGGGAAATGTGCAAAGCTAAGGCAGGCCCTTTAACAAATACAGAATCAGTGACAAAAATGAGAAATGGAAACTGAGCGATACGAAAGATCAGTGCAAATCCAGAGAGGAATGACTTTGCAACCAAGGTTACACCAGACAGTTTGAAATGGAGAGACAGAGTCTAAACAATGTCCTTTAAAGAAAAATGTGTCAAATGATCATTAAAGGTAAAAAAGCAGCTAGGAGAAACTGTGTATAATCCTTGGAGGAAGGGAGGAGGAAGCAGAGACAGCATCATGCTATGTAGCAACCTGTCACCAGTAGGGCATTAACATCAAATACACTGTAAAGCCCTATCCTGGACATACCTCTATAATCAAAGTATTGTATGTATGTCCCTTTCAAGTCCTCTCTTCAATCAACCTTGATTGGCTGTCGAGGTATACAGGAATTGTCCTATTGTATCAGAGCGGCAGTGAAGCTGGTCCAGTATCCGGTCTTCCGCAGCAGCCTGTACTGCCTACTTCAGCGGAAGGTGCGAGAAACCTTGCAGCAAGCAGTTTTAGGATCAGAGTCAGAGGTTATGTGGTTATTGGTTAGGTGAAAATAATTAAAAAGACGTCATGATTTTCCAGGTAGATACAAGAACCTTGACTTAGAGAATGTGAGTGAGAAGAGGTAGCAAAAGAGAAGAGCGTTTGAGAAACACGCAGGAAGAGAGATACTGTCGGGGGCACTTTAGCAGCGGGAACACTCCCTTTAGTACAGTTATCAGGGCAACAGATGGTAGAGCATCAACACAACAGAAAGAAATCAAATAACCTTCACAGCTCAATTAAGACTGTGCCTGCAATAGTTGGTTTTCACTGGCTAGTGGAAATTAACCATGCCACAGTGTATTGATATATACATTCCTTCTCCCCTTCACTGTGTGCCCATGTAAATTATTATTACAGGTAGATTAACTTTATTTAAGTGTATATTGCTAGCTAGAGATTGAGGCACTAACATATATTTAAATTACTGGAGGTACCCATCCAAGGAATGGGTATATTCATTGTAGATAAACCAAATGTTACCAATTAGTGAGTACTACAAGTGAGTGCGTTTTATTTATATTGCTCCTACTCTGAAATCCCTGCATTAATTATCAGTAAGGATTGGTGTGGAGACAGTGGTTGGATGCAGATCTGTATATGGAGCTCTGGATCAATGCAAAACCTAGGGCATGATTCCAGGTCAAGTTTGGACTTGATGGTGACAAAACCTTTTGAGATTTCCACTATCTAGAAGTGTGGAAACCCCTCCACATCAGAAGTTTGTGAGAGAGTTCTACCCCCCTGGTGTACATTTGAACCAAATTCTGAAACAGGGCCTTTCCAGTTTTGGATCTGAGTCAGAACCAAGATCAGCTGATTTGCTGGATTTTCTTAGATAAAATTTGAAGTAATCTTTATCTAGTGATATTAGGAATGCCAAATGTGTTTCTGAGTTTAAATCAGCATCCATGAGGTTCTTTTTTACTACAGCATGTATTCTGATCAGGATTGTAAAGCTATTTTTGCAAAGGACATCCTATAAAATGTAATTTTTACCAGCCAGCTTTATCCTTTAAAATTAACAAAATACAGACAAATCTACAAACATTTGTATGACCATATTGAATGTATAGTGACACTGAGGTCATAGTTCAGATCCAAGATTTTTTGTAAACACAGGGAGATTTTTAAATAATATCTGGCCTGGTCACCAACTCCTAACAGTCTCATCAGAGTTCAAGGCTGGCTGTACATCAAGGTAGCTTGCCCCTGCTAGGTTGTGAGCACCTCCTGAGAGAAACTCAATGCCTGCTTCCATTAATTTCACTGGGGATTAAAGCCTCAGTTCAGGAAAGCACTTAAGTGCCACCTCAACGGTTAGCTCCACTGGGACTTAAGCAAGTTTAAGTCCTTCCGCAAATAGGGATGTTTTCTTGAACTGGAGTCTCAGAGAGCTCAGAGACTTCTAGAGTCAGGCCAACAGTCAAGAATAGCCAAATTAAACGAGTGTTTTTCTGTTGGAAAATGGCGTTACTTTTGGCACAAAATGGGATATTTACAGCCCCCTTGTACTGCCTATATAAACAATTCCCTGAACACTGTTTGATATAGGGAAAAAAAAATGATACATTCATGACCCTGTTCCCACAAAGCTGTTCAGGAACAATCATTTCAGGGTGACAAAAAAGCCCAGAAATCCAGCAATCATCTGCAAACACTCAAGCCCTCTGAGTTTTCTCTCTCCATGCAGTATGTTTTTAAACGTGGTGCTTATGCTGCTAGTTGAACTATTTTTCAAGTATTTGGGAAACCTCTGTGCGTTAATCCCACCCCCTCCACCCCAAGAGAAACTGATATTGAAAATGTGTTCACTGGAATAGCTGGGGATTTTACATGCGATTGCTAGCAGAAAGGAGGCTGGGTCTGCGTAATCAGTTGATTCTATGACTGCAAAGTCCAGGGCAGGACTAGGGAGAGCCTGTATGGGGACATCTGCGGAAAAGGACCTGGGGATTACAGTGGACGAGAAGCTCGATATGAGTCAGCAGTGTGCCCCTGTTGCCAAGAAGGCCAACCGCATTTTGGGCTGTATTAGTAGGAGCATTGCCAGCAGATCGAGGGAAGTGATTATTCCTCTCTATTCGGCACTGGTGAGGCCACACTTGGAGTAGTGCATCCAGTTTTGGTCCCCTCACTACAGAAGGGATGTCTCCCATACTCAGAAGCTTCCCTCTATTGGTTAGACAGAACAAGGAGCAATGGTCTCAAGTTGCAGTGGGGGAGGTTTAGGCTGGATATTAGGAAACACTATTTCACTAGGAGGGTGGTGAAGCATTGGAATGGGTTACCTAGGGAGGTGGCGGAATCTCCATCCGTAGAGGTTTTTAAGGCCCGGCTTGACAAAGCCCTGGCTGGGATGATTTAGCTGGTGTTGGTCCTGCTTTGAGCAGGGGATTGGACTAGATTATCTCCTGAGGTCTCTTCCAACCCTAATCTTCTATGATTCTATGATTAGACAGCCCAGGCTCTGCTAGTCAGTGAGAACCATAGGGTGTGTCTGTGACCAGCAGCCTCAATAAAGAATTCCTTATATTCATCACATCCAAGTCCTCTCTCTTCTCTACCATGAGAGTCAGTACATGAATATTTAAGAGATTGGTCTGAAACCCCCTCCCCAACTTGCTCCCAATCGAAATACTTCTAAACCCTGGAAGACTTAGGATCCAGGACAAGACCTTGTGGCTCTGACACATCTTGACTTTCCAGCATGTTTAAGCCAGGAATATTGAACTACCACATACAAAAATTCAACCCCATCAGGCAACCCCATCTCTTCCGTAAAGACTGAGTCGAACTGCCTCATTTCAACCAGCAAGGCTTCAAATGCACCTACACCTTGAATCATTTGTTGTCATTATTAAAAGGATCTTCAAAATAGAAAAGCAAGCAATGGCGCATCATGTTTCATAGAACTGATTTTTATCTTGGAGATTTTACAATCCAATTTCCTCCATGTATTCTCTGCTCCACTGGGGCCTTTTATGTGAGGCATTCACTAGAATAACACCGCATTTCCATTTGTATCTTTTTTGTTGCACATAAAAGCTCAATTAGTATTCCGATTCACTGGCAGCCTGCACCTATTTAATGAACTTTTATCCACTTCCATGTTCCTTAAGTTTAATCAACTAAAACGGAGCTACTGGCTTAGCATATATGAAATGCTTTTGCAATGAAAATATTCTTTCCTTGAAAGCTTCCATTGAGAGAGAAAATGAAAATCTTAAAGTCCAGACTGAGTAGATTTTTACTTAATCATTGCTTAACTATTCAGTGTAGGACTCATGTTCCAGTAAAATATGGAACCCTAATTTTTTAAATCAAGCTCAAATTGGATTTTAATCCATGGAACACTTTCCCTAATGTTGAATCCCAATGATGACTCCATTAATAGGTCTAGACTGTTTAACAAGGAAGAAAGAACAGAATTCTATTGGAATGTGTGAGCTAGATGATTGCAGGGGACATTTTCTCTAGATGCAAATACCAGTCCTCATGTCAGTTACTAATTCCTGACCTCAGAAGGCTAAGAGGGTAGGATAAACAATCAGCTGTATGATACTCCAATTATATCCAAGGGTCTTCTGCAAATCTGGGCTTGCAAATCTTTTGGGAAGCATTTTCTTTTGAGATGGGCTCCAGCATTAAGATGTGCTTCCAGATATGGGTTACTCCACCGCAAGATTTGGGGATATGTAGATGTAGGGGTTTTGTTAAAATCCAGTATAAAGATTGGGACCGTTTGCAAAATTCAGATGAGGATCTGGGTTTGCAGCGCAACACTCCTCCCCTGGAAATTGACTCTTCAGATCTGGTATTTTGATTGACAGTAATCTCTCCTTCTTAAGTGGATACATTGATTTTCTATTCCTTCAGTCTTTCAAGAGATATGTTAAAAAGTGATGTGTCTGCTCTGTGTGAACATTAAAGATCCCACATACTATACCATTTGAAATCATACACAGGATAGGAAGCTGGTAGAGTGGTTTGAATGACACGGGAAGGGAAGAGCGCCACAAATTTGCTGACAGTTGTTCATTGTTATTTGAGCAGTTAGATTGACAGGTAACTATGAGATAATGATGTATACAGAGAGATTTATTGATGGGTATGGTAAACAGCGACGGAGACAACTGATGCTGTTGTACAATGACAATTTTCTGGCTCTGTGTATTATTTTTTCTGTTTGACGTGCTAAGTTCTTACTATCATCTTTCTCTGTTCTCTTTACATTAGCTCTATTTCTCACAACACAAAGCAATGAACAATTCTAAAATATGATTGCAGTATAGGAATATGGCTTTATATTGGATTTACCTTTGTATTTTTTATTTCATTTGTCATTGTTACAGTATTTTGTTTCCTGTTGTACCATAAAAACAGTTAATCATAAAAAAAAATCCATCCTACTTTTGGGGAGGGTAATGTTAAGGTTTTCTCCTGATTTCCTTGCCCAAAGTATGTCCTTCAGCCACTCTGCGGCTGTCCACTGTGTGCTAAGCACTGTCTTCCACCCCAGAAGTGGCTGCAGTTCAGTGAGGGAGTGATTCCGCTATGTATATAGGCTGAGATTTTCCAAGCTACTTAATGAGAATTTGGTGTCTTACTCCCTTCGGAGTTTTGAAAATCCCATCCATTGTTTCCAATCATGCAAACACTTGCTTACGTAAGTGATTTTTTTTTAAAGCACATAACACTACGCTCATGCGCCCTCGTCTACAACTGACACCCTGACTAGGACATTACTAGAAAACTTTGAGGAAAAGGCAGCAAGATATTTTCAGGCCCTGACAAGGGAAAGAGCAGAAGTTTTGTTGTGATTTATAGGAAACGAGCAATGATCTCTATTCCTTTTCACAATAAATGCCTTTGGAGATTGATTAAAAGCCTCAGCTTCAGCTTTTAGTCAATTTCAGCAGCTCTTTTTGCTTTTCTAGGAAGCCCTAGCAACTATGCTTGAAACAAAGCCCACAATACGTGGGAGCATTTAATATATTCAGTGTTCTGTACTACAAGTCATATACATGCGAGTGAGTCCGTGTGTTCTTGCCGTAATCCCAGCCGCGTATGATAGAATCTTTCCCATGATCAGTAGAACAACAAAGTCCAATACAGACACAGAATCCCTCTCCCCCAACAGTAGCTTCAGCCCCGATGATAACATTTAACCTTATTGTCCATTTAAAGTGGCAAAACTCTTATTTTTCAAAACCGAAAGGAAAGAAAAATCACTTTCCAGCCCCACCCCTATTTCCCTCATCTAGGAGGGCAGCACATAATTGTTTTTTAATCTGTAATTAGTTGTGCCATCACCATTAATAACAGAGTGTTTCTTGAAGCTGTTGCTTCCTCAGTATTGTTTTGGTGCATCTAACTCATGCCTACACCCACAAGGCTCTGTTCTGAACTTCTCCATGTTCTTTGGCCTCAGAGTACACTCATTTGACCATATGGTTTCAACTGCCCTCCCTATGCTGCCCAATCACAAATCATCTCTCTTGACACACCAGCTGTGATTCAATCCCATCTCTTGGTCTCTCTCTGACATCTCCTCCTGGATGTCCTGCCATCCACTTCAGTTTAGCATGGCCAAAACTTAAATCCTTATCAGACTTTGCTCCTTTATTTTCTGTCATGTTAGCTAGCACCGCTGTCCTCCCTGTCACTTAGGCCTGTATCCTGGGAGTCATCTGTAACCTCTCTTCCCCCCTCGTGTCTCCAATCCAGGTTCCTACCACTTCTTCTTTCATAAGTTCTATGAAATATGGCCTTTTGTGCCCATCTACCCCCAGTCCTCATTCCCTCTCTTCTTGATGACTTTATTCCCCTACTTTCTGGCCTCCCTGGTGCCCACATCACCCTCCCTTTGATCAATTTAATACACAGTCGCTAAGAAGACTGTAGTTCCGGCCTGCCTGTCAATCTGTTCACATCCTCCTCCCCCACCCTGCACATCTACTTTGCCCGTCCTAAGTCACCCCATCGCTTTTAACCACTTCACTGGATGCCTGATTCTCCACTGCATCACATTTAAGCTTCTTGTCCTCACTTTCAAGGTTCTGCCTAACTGGACCCTCCTTCTTTGCTGACGGTCTCTTTTTCACCCCTCATGCTGACTGCTCTCCCAAGGACACCCCACTAATTTGCTTTTCCCACAAACATCTTCATACTCTTTTCTCTCTGTCATTCTGGCATAACTGGAAGGTCCTTCCTGAGTTGATACACAGCTCCCACTACATAGAAGTCTCTATTTAACAGCCACTCCTGTGAGCCACTTCTGCCTTGAGGCCCCCACAAAATTAGCTAAGACAGAAAAGGGTCGTTTTCTTTTAATGCTGCAGGTGCTGCCCTAGCAACTGTATGCCACCTCCATCTTCATGCCCCACCCTCCACTGTACTTTTACAGAGTAAAGTAGATGTGATGTAACAAGGAGGTAAGCTCCTCGGGTCTGGGATCATGCCTTCTATCTGTCTGGAGCGTTGCCTAGCACAGCTTTGGGTGCTGATATGAATAAATAAATGAAAAAAAAAATAGAAAAACAAAATTAAAGCTTGTAATGGGCTTGAACCTAAATCTTTGATCCAAACACACCCGAATTTTGAAGAAATTAGAATGTAATCTGAACCCTACCTCAATAATTGGATGAACCAAAAATCAAGATTTGAATGCTCTTGAATTTTGATGATTTGTTTGGATATGGCTCTTAACTGTGGGGCTCAGGCCTTCTCCAGAGGAGAGAGACAATGACCAAAAACCAGATCTGTATTTCTTTTGTCTTGAGCCTTGTCCACTCGGAATTTGGAAGTTAATCCTACTAAGATTTGAACCTGTAGTTCTGTACGTGGGGTACTTCAGGCTGGTGCTTAAAACTAAGCATCCTCTGTTCTGTAAGTAACTGAGCAGGGGCAAGGTCAAAAAACAACTGACTGACTGAAAATGAGCTAACTATTTTATACATTGCCAGTCACTGTTCCTTAACTTCTGTTTGTCTGTCCTTGGAGCAGGCACTGTCCTTCTTCAATGTTTAAAAGGCACATAGACCGTAGCGGGCGCAACGGTAAATAAATAATGTTAATAATGAAGGAAGGCTCTAATAGGCGAACATGTCAATGGCGTGTCTGTAAATGAATGGTAAGTGTTTAGGGCAATAGCCTGTATGCAAAGGGAGCATTATGGCTCTAAATATACTTATGTAGAGTGGTGTAGGTGTGTGTTTTTTGTGTGATAATGAATCAGAGCCATATACATATGGACACCATGATTATCTATGGGGATTGAACCAGGGACTTTCAGCTCCTTACCACACCATCTAAAGGACTCTGTTAGCTGTGAGTAAGTAGCTGACTGGCAGTCTCTAGGGCCAGCTGCTCAAGAGAATCATGGTCATGATCACTAAGCCAACATGTTACATAAGGAAGGAAAGATCTCAATGTTTGTACCTAACAATTATCCACATTTTAATTTTTGTTATCTCAACAAAAGCAACTTCCAGCAGGCACTAGGAAGTACTAAAATGGGACTGTGAGGGGGTGCCTGTCCCACACTGGAGTCTAGGGGGTTAATAGAGCCCTTTGGAGGGTGTGCAGGTGGCAGCCAATCAGAGAAGGACTAAGAGAAGCAGCCAATCAGGGCCCTGCAGGCTTATATAAGAAGAGCTGTAGGGTAGAGCAGCTTGAGTAGCAGCCTTGAGCTTGAGGAGGCAAAACTGGGCTCCTAGCAGGAGGAAAGAGTGCCAACACCCTGGACAGAGCCGTGCTGCCAACAAGGACCAGGGAAGCTAGAGAGAGCTCCTGGCTAGCTGCAAAGACCGACAGGCTGAAGCCCTGAGGCAAGGGCATGGGGAAGTGGCCCAGGGAAATGAACTGAGGAGTCAGAAGGCACACAGCAAGTATTGGCCATCTACAGGGTCCCTGGGCCTGGACTAGTGGGTGGGCCCTGGTCCCCCCTGAATCTCTTCCCCCTGTCCCCCGGAGCCACTGAGGAAGGGGCCATACAATTGGCTGCAGTTGCCACTGAAGGAAGTGGATGGACTGCAGTTCCCATGGAAGGGAAAGAGAACAGAATGTGAGTTGGCCGGAGGGCTGTGTCATGAAGAGGATGCTGTGGTCAAGGGAGTGATGTGGGTCCTGGAGCAGAAGTGATGGCAGCGAGACACCACCACCAGAAGAAGGCGCACTGGCTAGCAGAGCTAATCCCTGGGACAGCCAGAAGGAGGTGCCGTAGTGGTGAGTGAACCCTGTCACAGGGGCATTCAAAACAGCTGTTGCACCATGAAACTGGCTGACAGTTTACCATTGTGCATTTCCAAGTAATCCATGTTCTTAGCTCTGCTCATTGGTGTGGGTGGGAGTAGAATAGCCTACAGAGGGAGAATTTTCAGATGTTGGGTTCTGTTAAAAAGCAAAAAGCCAGGATAAGAAGAACCCTTTCTCCAGTGAAACCCCAGACAAAATAAACCAAAGGTTCCTTGAAAGGAAGTTTAATATGAACTTGAACACCAAATTGGACAGTACCCCATGTGCTGCTCAAACCTGCAGAAGGACATTTGCAATAAAAGCCCCCTCCACACAGCTCTGTTTGATTATTATCAATGTGTTAATTTGGTGATTAGAAAAAGTAAACATCACATCTCCACCACCTGCCAGTGTTTGCACGGTTCAGTCTTGTGCTCTTGAAATGGCTGGGCTGCGAGACAGGTGGTCTCAAGATTGGCTTTTTGCTCAGCTCCAAAAGCAAATCAGAGTCACACAGCTGCAGCAAATTGTGTTGTAGTTGTCCAATAAAGCCCCAGTTAAAGGCCAATCATCTAGAAAGAGGCTGGCAAATTTGAATGAATCTGTAAGCATGGTGGAGGGAATGAAAGATGTCCAGGCTTTCAAAACAAGAAATTAGGGACCAGTTTCTCAGCTGGTGTAAATCAAGCTCTTAGATATCAGCATGTTAATCTGGTTGCCGTACATTTCACTTGCAGTCTCCCTTTGATTAAAAAAAAAAGATAACCACAAGTTGTTTGATAATGCACATAATATGGATCATTTTCTGACGCTCTAAAGCTAGTTCTCTAGCTATTGGGTGTTAGCTAGACAGATGTGCATTTTCCCAGTGAGTGTTCTGCTTGGAGGTGTATATTTGGCTATGTCATTGTATCCAAGTGCATACTTGAAGTAATATACTTCTTTCCTTGATGAATGTGCATAATTAACATTAATTAGAATTATACATGTGCATCAAGAGCAGAGCATATCACTCTAGGGATGCTTTATTTTCAGTTAAGTTACATAAATATTTAAAGGCTTAAAGCTTTAAAAACAAAGATATTTATAGGTGATATCCAACACATGATAAAAGAGCAGACAAATAGGGGTAAGATTTTTTTCCTCCAGATGCTGATGCAAAGCAATACTACAGTTGTGTATGTAAGCATGGTTTATAAAACTTCATGTATTATAATTACATTAAAAAACGACATTAAACTACTGTATAGTTTGCAAAATCAAGTATACAAAAGTTAGGAAATTCCAGAATTAATATTACTTCTGCAACCTTAATTTGGCCTCTTTCTGTGTGTTCAATATGACACAATCTTTAATTACGTGATCACATACTATTTTCCCCACAGGACCCCCTGCCGCGCTCAGTGCACAGAATAGATGGTGCTCAGTGAATGTTTAACTATTCAATATTTCTTTTTTCCTTGTCATGCAGTGTGTGGTCTCATGCATTATTTACTACACACCAGCCAAAGCCTCCAGTGAATACAGAATTATTAATTTCCTTCTGGGCTTTTCTATAGCACCCTCATCATAGTACCTTAGTTCTTCATAAACATTAATGAATCTCTCTTCAGAGCACCTCTGTGAGGTCAGGTGGTATTGTTGCTCCCAGGCACATAGATTAAAGCCAAAGATGTCACACAGGAACTCTGTGGCAGAGGCAGGAGTAGAATCCAGTTCTCTATGGTGACGTTCAGCTGCCTTTATTAGGAGATCACCCTTTCCGTTCCATCCCCAGCTGCATTCGCTGCTCATCTTCTAAGGGCGTGTCATGTTGCAACCCCTCTTCCAGCTCCTCCAGAACCTCTTGTGGAGGTTCTGGCTGCATTTGTCCCTGCACCTCCTGATCTATGCACACCCCATTCATGGCCCCACAAAGTCACAGTACTTCATCATCAACCTCCTCCTACCACTGGCCAAGATGGCCATCCATTGTACCAGGAACAGGCACTTGGATGGGGGTGGTGCCTATTTCTGGACCCTTATCCAACCATGCCTCTGGACAGAGTCCACTAACTCCCTAGATACCTTTGAACAGTAATGTGTACCGTCGGGGGTTCTCTTCTTGGTGTCCCCTTCTGATTCCTTGATTTTTAACCTTTGACATCACTCCCATTTCTGTTTTCTCCTTTGTTGTCCCCTGTAATCAAATGAAGCCTGGACTTAGTGGTCCCTCCCCCTTAGTTGAGGGGGAGCACCGTTAGTCTGGGGCATGCCTAGATCTGCCCACGCCAGAAATTCAAATAGTACACACCACCCAGCTTGCGTGACAGATGAAGCAGGGATCTAACAGACAGCAGCCTCCTTCTCTACACTTTTGGAAGGTGAATATTCTTACCCCCATTTTGCAAATAGGGAACGTGTAAGGTCTGAGGCCTTTCTTTGAAGCCATATTAGGAGAGCAGAAGCCGTGTACCAAGAAGTAGAAAGTCACATCCTCACATTCCATCTAAAATATATTTAAACAATGTCATATCAGTCTGTTAAGAAGGCGATCCTGTGCTAATAGTACCCACCATCACCAGATAAAGAAACAGATCTTAAGGTGGTTAAATAAAACTTTGTTTGCTTGCATTCTATGCAGCAAGAAATCACTTATCAACAGTTGTGATTGTAAAATCTATACTTCTAGTGTTTTGCATTTAGAGAAGTAGGGACCATATTGTTTATCTGTCTGGTCTCTGTCTGGTTCTTTGATTGTTTCTGTATGGTACATTGAAAATTTTGCTAGGTGTAAATCAATGAAGGTGGTGGGATATGATTGGTTAAATAATTGTTTTACAATATGTTAAGATTGGTTTGAAAATTGTGTAATATTTTAGTTAAATGATTGGTTAAGGTACAGCTAAGGAGGACTCAAGTTTACTATATAAACTGAGGTCCAAAGGGAAGTTCTTTGGAACCAGCTACAGGACACAGCCCCAGGATCAGAGCTGCCAGACCTCAAACACCCTGCCAACCATACCGTGCAGAAACTGGAGTCCCCCAGATGACCTGATCCTGACTGGCCATCAAGAAAAGTTCATCTGCCTTATTGGGAGTGGTGAGCATTGTAGGCTTAGCATGTGCATTCTGTTTTGGTGATTGTTAATAAATAGAGGTTAAGTAGGATATTACTGTGTAAGGCTCTTTCACTGGTAAAAGATCCTGTAAACCCACAAAAGATTAAGCCCTGAGTCCACAGGGAATGGGTGTTTACCACTCTGTGGGCTCAGGGCTCTACTCCTCTGTGGGCTCCGGGTAAAGTTAGATGCCTTTTGCCTGGAGCCCTAGGAACTGGGAAAGAGTGGGGGTGCCTTGATAAACCAAGTTACGCCTTGAGCCGTAGGAAGTAGGTAGAGGTGGCATGTCCTAGAGTATGCAGGCAACAAATTTAGGGTAAAGTTGGGTGCCTTATACCCAGAGCCCTTGGAAGTTGGAAAGGGTGGGGTTGCCTAAATTAACAGGGTTATGCCTTGAGCCCACGGAAGGGTAAAGGTGGGTGCCGTAGAGTGTGTGTAACAGAGAACTTTGTGTGGGTAACAAACGGATGCCAGAGAGGTGAAGTGATTTGCCCAAGTTCACTTCAGGAGGCTGGTGGCATTGCTGAGAATAGGCTTCCTGTGTCCCAGTCCATTGTTCTAGTAACTGGGCCACACTGCCTTGCTGAAGAGGTTGCAGGGGCCCTGAAAGGGGCAATTGCTCAGCCAATATGGGAAAGATATTGTTGGACAGGATGCATCTCTGAACTCAACCTGGGAAGAGAAGTCCACAGTGTGGTGTTTCTTCAGCTTTGAACATTTCTCAAGAGACCTAATGCTTGCTCTCCACAAGAGAGGCCCACAGAACAATGAAACATTGGGAAATATCAGCCTTGTGCAGCTAATTTTCAATGAGGGAGATGTTCAGTTAAAGAAATAATTTATGGAGGACTGGAATGTTCTTGGTTGAACAAGATATACATTGCACATATATTTCCTTCTCCACTCAGGAGTTCACAACACTGAGGGATGCACTAGAGAGAGAGATAGGAGGAAAGGAACAGTAGCACTACATTTCTAACAGGACTTGGCAAAACACCTGGAAACATCCTGTAGGGAACATGCCTGCATCACAGGAGGGTGCGTTAGGTGATCCCAGTTTTTAATTTCTACGATTCTGTGAATCTATAATGTCCATTGGTCTGTCCAAAAAATGTAATGTAGCAACATGTAACAAACTACATTGTGCTAATTCAGAGTTTGTTGCCAGCAGGCGAAGCCTCCAACTGAAAGAGGTGTTGATGTCTGTGCTCTGAAGCTCTCCTGTGAAAACCATTTGATGCTGGCACTTTTGCCCTGCCAACACTGCCATGCCAACTTGTGGGCAGGCTGCATGCCACCCTAGCAGATGGGCAGGAGCGACGGCAGAGCAGAGAACAGAGATGCACATCAAGTTTGTTTTTCTCTACAACAGTGAAATGCCAGAGGAACCTGTCACTGCTGTAGACTTTTCTCTCATAATTTGCAGTGTCAATAAAGTATTCTTGAGTCAAGCAATTTTTAAACACTGTATATTTATGCGGATTATTTAAAACAGTGGTTTGCCACACACTTTATATTCATGGAAACTTCAGAGAGCACTTTTTAAAGACTATGGAGTCTGGATTTAATTTGCATTTTAATTAATATTTCAGATTAATTCTCTGGCCTCAATCATTTATTTATTTGAATTGTCAAGGGCAAAAGACCCTATCAATGTCCTGAAATTAGCAGGATTGGGATTTGTTTAAACATAGCCTTCATTTGGCTACACTGTCTACTCTAAAATACCTTTGGCTGGCTTTTAGCTCTCACTTGAATTAACAGCCCTGGTCCTGTAGTCAAGTTTGTCATTTGCCTCTTAGCAGAGGAAGGGGACAAATGCAATTTGCAGCAAGGAGAGGAATAGCTGAATCCTGTGATTAGAACAGTAAAATTCAAACTGGAGCTGTAGACCCATTAAACGTTCACAGAAAAATAGAGAAGTCTGCTACAAATTTAGAGATCACCTGAAGGTTAGATAGCAAGGCACTGCATTCATTCAACAAAGCATTCACTCACACACTTAATTCTCTGTTCAGCAAAACATTTAAGAAGTGTCTAATGTTAAGTATGTGCTGAAGTCCCTTTGATTAAAAAAATGAAACAAAACAATTTTTTTCTTTCAAATAGTGTGACAGTTCCCATGAGAGAACTGATATTTTTTCAACCAAAATGTTTCAAATGAAGATTTTTTTTATTTGAAATGTCTCCTGGGGGGAAAAACCTCTGGTTTCTGACGTGATCTGATGATAAAGTACTCTTGGGACCACACATGCTGCCTGGGACACCTCATGTGTATTTGTGATGTGTAATAACTGTGTCTGTCTGCAGCCTATGAATATGTATTGGAGGTTGAAATGTATTGGAGACAATTTTTTATTTCAGAAGGTGGAGAAAGCTACTAGGGGGGAGGCTGTTCTAGATTTGATTTTGACAAATAGGGAGGAACTGGTTGAGAATTTGAAAGTGGAAGGCAACTTGGGTGAAAGTGATCATGAAATGGTAGAGTTCATGATTCTAAGGAATGGTAGGAGGGAGAACAGCACAATAAAGACAGTGGATTTCAAGAAGGCAGACTTTAGCAAACTCAGGGAGTTGGTAGGTAAAATCTCATGGAAAGCAAGTCTAAGGGGAAAAAGAAATGAAGACAGTGTGCACTTTTTCAAAGAGACGTTGCGTCCAGTTTTGGGCCCCCCCACTACAGAAGGGATGTGGACAAATTGGAGAGAGTCCAGCGGAGAGCAACAAAAATGATCAGGGGGCTGGGGCACATGACTTACAAGGAGAGGCTGAGGGAACTGGGCTTGTTTAATCTGCAGAAGAGAAGAGTGAGGGGGGATTTGACAGCATCCTTCAACTACCTGAAGGGGGGTTCCAAAGAGGATGGAGCTTGGCTGTTCTCAGTGGTGGCAGATGACAGGACAAGGAGCAGTGGTCTCAAGTTGCAGTGCGGGAGGTCTAGGTTGGATATTAGGAAACACTATTTCACTAGGAGGGTGGTGAAACACTGGAATGGGTTACCTAGGGAGGTGGTGGAATCTCCATCCTTAAACATTTTTAAGGCCCAGCTTGACAAAGCCCTGGCTGGGATGATTTAATTGGTGTTGGTCCTGCTTTGAGCAGGGGGTTAGATTAGATGACCTCCTGAAGTCTCTTCCAACCATAATCTTCAATATTCTATGATTATTAAGGGCACAAGAGCAAACTATCTCACTGCGTAGGACATATAGGAAGTATGGCAAGAGACCACCCTAGCTTAACCAGGAGATATTCAATGATCTAAAACTCAAAAAAGAGTCCTTCAAAAAGTGGAAACTCAGTCAAATTACAAAGGATGAATATAAACAAATAACACAAGTATGTAGGGACAAAATTAGAAAGGCCAAGGCACAAAATGAGATCAAACTAGCTAGGGACATGAAGGGTAACAAGAAAACATTCTACAGATACATTAGAAGCAAGAGGAAGACCAAGGACAGAGTAGGCCCATTACTCAATGAGGGGGGAAAGACAATAATAGAAAATGTGGAAATGGCAGAGGTGCTTAATGACTTCTTTCTTTCGGTTTTCACCAAGAAGGTTGGTGATGAGTGGATATCTAACAGAGTGAATGCCAGTGAAAATGAGGTAAGATCAGAGTCTAAAATAGGGAAAGAACAAGTCAAAAATTAGACAAGTTAGATGTCTTCAAATCACCAGGGCCTGATGAAATGCATCCTAGAATACTCAAGGAGCTGACTAAAGAGATCTGAAATAAGGACAACCTGGGGAATTACAGATCAGTCAGCTGAACATCTGTACCCAGAAAGATAATGGAGAAAATAATTAAGCAATCAATTTACACACACCTAGAAGATAATAAGGCCAGTCAGCCTCACCTCAGTCCCTGGAAAAATCATGGAGCAGGTTCTCAAGGAATCAATTCTGAAGCACTTAGAGGAGAGGAAAGTGATCAGGAACAGTCAGCATGGATTCACCAAGGGCAAGTCATGCCTGACTAATCTAATTGCCTTCTATGATGAGATAACTGGCTCTGTGGATGAAGGGTAAGCAGTGGACGTGTCGTTCCTTGACTGTAGCAAAGCTTTTGACACGGTCTCCCACAGTATTCTTGCCAGCAAGTTAAAGAAGTATGGGCTGGATGAATGGACTATAAGGTGGATAGAAAGCTGGCTAGATTGTCGGGCTCAACGGGTAGTGATCAATGGCTCCATGTCTAGTTGGCATCCAGTATCAACCGGAGTGCCCCAAGGGTCGGTCCTGGGACCGGTTTTGTTCAATATCTTCATTAATGATCTGGAGGATGGTGTGGATTGCACTCTCAGCAAGTTTGCAGATGACACTAAACTGGGAGGAGTGGTAGATACGCTGGAGGGTAGGGGTAGGATACAGAGGGACCTAGACAAATTGGAGGATTGGGCCAAAAGAAATCTGATGAGCTTCAACAAGGACAAGTGCAGAGTCCTGCACTTAGGACGGAAGAATCCAATGCACCGCTACAGATTAGGGACCGAATGGCTCGGCAGCAGTTCTGCAGAAAAGGACCTAGGGGTGACAGTGGACGAGAAGTTGGATATGAGTCAACAGTGTGCCGTTGTTGCCAAGAAGGCCAATGGCATTTTGGGCTGTATAAGTAGGGGCATTGCCAGCAGATCGAGGGACGTGATCGTTCCCCTCTATTCGACATTGGTGAGGCCTCATCTGGAGTACTGTGTCCAGTTTTGGGCCCCACACTACAAGAAGGATGTGGAGAAATTTGAGAGAGTCCAGCGGAGGGCAACAAAAATGATTAGGGGACTGGAACACATGACTTATGAGGAGAGGCTGAGGGAACCGGGATTGTTTAGTCTGCGGAAGAGAAGAATGAGGGGGGATGTGATAGCTGCTTTCAACTACCTGAAAGGGGGTTCCAAAGAGGATGGCTCTAGACTGTTGTCAGTGGTAGCAGATGACAGAACAAGGAGTAATGGTCTCAAGTTGCAGTGGGGGAGATTTAGGTTGGATATTAGGAAAAAGTTTTTCACTATGAGGATGGTGAAACACTGGAATGCGTTACCTAGGGAGGTGGTGGAATCTCCTTCCCTAGAAGTTTTTAAGGTCAGGCTTGACAAAGCCCTGGCTGGGATGATTTAGTCGGGGATCGGTTCTGCTTTGAGCAGGGGGTTGGACTAGATGACCTCCTGAGGTCCCTTCCAACCCTGATATTCTATGATTCTATGATTCTATAATAAGGTGATAAGTAACGCTCAGCATGGATTTGTCAAGAACAAATCTTGTCAAACCAAACTGATAGCTTTCTTTGACAGGGTAACAAGCTTTGTGGATGGGGGGAAGTGGTAGATGTGGTATATCTTGACTTTAGTAAGGCTTTTGATACTGTCTTGCATGACTTTCTCATAAACAAACTAGGGAAATACAACCTGGATGGAACTACTATAAGGTGGGTGGAAAATCGTTTCCAGAGAGTAGCTATCAGTGGTTTACAGTCATGCTGGAAGGACGTAACAAGTGGGGTCCCACAGGGATCAGTTCTGGGTCCAGTTCTGTTCAATGTCTTCATCATGATTAAGATAATGGCATAGAGAGTACACTTATAAAGTTTGCGGACGTTACCAAGCTGGGAGGGGTTGCAAGTGATTTGGAGGATAGGATTAAAATTCAAAATGATCTGGACAAACTGGAGAAATGGTCTGAAGTAAAGAGGATGAAATTCAATAAGGACAAATGCAAAGTCCTCCGCTTAGGAAGGAACAATCAGTTGCACACAATCAGTGCTGTATTCTGTGGGTCATGAGAGCTCTCTAGAGAAATTCAATCTCCTGGACTGCCAATTTAGCACCTTTCCTGACTGGTAAGTTCACTAAAAAGAGCACAAGAAAAAGAGTCAGCAAAAGGCAGAAATTGGATGGCAAACGTTAGATTCGACCTGAGGGAGTGCCATTAAACATGTGCTGAAGCCCCACTGATGACAGCCTGCACCCTGTTGTGTTCTGAGCCAGGTACTTTGCTCACAAGGGGGCGCTAGGCCAGCAGTCCCTGCTCCCCCATCCCTCCCTGCATGGCTGGAGTTGCAGTCTAAGGGTGTGCCCTTGCAACAATCAGGAGGTGTGACTGCAGCAGTTGGAGACATACCCAAGCTAGCTTTGACCTTTAGCTTCAACAATACCAGCAAAACTGCAGCACATGGGTGGTTGCATAGCGTAGTTCCCGCCCCCCCCCCCAGGACCCTGGGTACGTACTTGAGTGGCCTCTGCCTATGCTGCCTCAGTTTTACTCCTGTTGTTACTCAAGCTAACTAGAGCAAAGCTAAACCATAGAATCTTAGAAGATTAGGGGTGGAAGAGACCTCAGGAGGTCATCGAGTCCAACCCCCTGCTCAAAGCAGGACCAACCCCGACTAAATCATCCCAGCCAGGGCTCTGTCAAGCTGGGCCTTAAAAACCTCAAAGGATGGAGATTCTACCACCTCCCTAGGTAACCCATTCCAGTGCTTCACCACCCTCCTAGTGAAATAGTGTTTCCTAATATCCAGCCTAGACCTCCCCCACTGCAACTTGAGACCATTACTCCTTGTTCTGTCATCTGCCACCACGGAGAACAGCCGAGCTCCATCCTCTTTGGAACCCCCCTTCAGGTAGTTGAAGGCTGCTCTCAAATCCCCCCTCACTCTTCTCTTCTGCAGATTAAACAAGCCCAGTTCCCTCAGCCTCTCCTTGTAAGTCATGTGCCCCAACCCCCTGATCATTTTCGTTGCTCTCCGCTGGACTCTCTCCAATTTGTCCACATCCCTTCTGTAGTGGGTGGGGAGGGGGGGGGCAAAACTGGATGCAGTGCTCCAGATGTGGCCTCACCAGTGCCGAATAGAAGGGAATAATCACTTTCTTCGATCTGCTGGCAGTGCTACTCCTAATGCAGCCCAATATGCCATTAGCCTTCTTGGCAACAAGGGCACACTGCTGACTCAGATCCAGCTTTTCGTCCACTGTAATCCCCAGGTCCCCATTCCAGAACATTCTTATACTGTCCACATAGATAACAAGGACGGGGCAAAAGGCTAGTATGATGGATAGAGTTGTTTTGTTCGAACCAACATGTACAAGGTGAGAGGCGGCACCTCGCTACGTAGAAGGGTGGTGCATAGTTACGTAAAGGGGTTGCACCTCAATACGGCAGGAGCGTTATGTAACTTGTTTGTACCCGTGTATAAGAATGCATCTCTGGGGTGGAGTCTTTGTCCGGCCTAGGGGGCAGTGGAAAGTCCCGCCACTGACTGAGCTGAGTCCATTGCCAGGGAGCACAAATTCGTAGTATGCCCTGTAGAGTCTATAGGGAACTATCACTGTGCTTCGTTTGACAATAAACCTGGCCGACGTGGCTTCGTACCTTACTAGAGTCTGTGGTCATTGGGGGTTCTCTCGGGGTCTGCTGTGTTGGCTATCTGCGCAGAGCTGGGACAGCACACAGAGGGAACATGCACGCAGCTGACTGTTATCATCACCAAACACGAGCAGAGCACCACACCGGTAGCTTCTGACAACAGACTATTCTGATTGTAAGCTCTTCAGGACATGACTCTCATTATGCATAAGTCCCACCATAGTTGTTACGCCATCCCAGTTGGGCATCCAAGCACTGCTGTGATACAAATCAAATAAACTCCCCAAATAGAAAAAAAGTGTTGGATCCCTGCTGTGTTCCCCCACACCCCAACTCCGCTTTTTAAAAGTGGTGGGAAATAGGACATAGAGGGAAATATCTGGGCTATTCTGTTGGCATGCTAAGCTGAACTTTTACTTGGGGACCCTGACCCATGTTTATCCAGCTGAGATGGGCTTACTTTCAAGTGAAACTCATATACAGAATCACAGAGCTAGCAGAGATCTCGCCAGGTCATCTACCTCATCCCCCCACACTGAGGCAGGACTAAATATGCCTAGACTATCCCTGATGGATGACTGACTTTGTAAATAACTTTGCAATTAAGAAATTTATTATGGGCCTGATGTGCCATTGAAGTCGGCATATGCTGTCTTTCCATTGACTTTAATAGCAGGGTTGGGCCTTAGATGAATATGATTATGTTGTTTCTGGGTCTTATTTTCAGAGTTATTGGGCATCTGTTCTTTGTGTGAGCCGAGAGAGACAGCGCCAAGATAATCACCCCCTATTAGACAGCTATTTATTGGAACAGCACCCACAGCTCCTATTGACTTTCAGGGGACTTTTGCACGTCCAGTGCCTCCACAAATTATTATTTATATTCCAGTAGTACCTTTAGGTGCTAATTGAGATCAAGACACCGTTGTGCTGGGTGCTGAACATACACATAATAGGAGATAGTCCCTGCTGCAAAGAATTTACCCTCTACATTGAAAAAACAGACAAAGGATGGGATAGTGCTGGGGTGGCCAACCTGTGGCTCCGGAGCCACATGCGGCTCTTCAGAAGTTAATATGCGACTCCTCTCTGGGGCTGGAGCTACAGGTGCCAACTTTCCAATAAGCCCAGGGGTGCTCACTGCTCAACCCCGGCTGTGCCACAGGCCCTGCCCCCACTCCACCCCTTCCCGCCCCCTCCCCTGAGCCTGCCGTGCCCTCACTCCTCCCCGCCCCCTGCCAGAGCCTCCTGCACCCCACAAAACAGCTGATCGGGAGGTGTGGGGAGGAAGGGGGAGGCACTGATCAGGGCGGGGGGGGGCTGCTGGTGGGTGGGAGGCTCTGGAAGAGTGGGGGTGCTGATGCAGGGCTGCTAACATATTACTGTGGCTCTTTGGAAATGTACGTTGGTAAATTCTGGCTCCTTCTCAGGTTCAGGCTGGCCACTCCTGGGATAGTGGAACAAAAACACTGACCTGAACAAGGAGAACTGACGAGAGACTTGCACCGCAGGTCAGTGGCAGAGCTGGGAGTGGGACTAGAACCCAGGTCTCCTGACCTACCCATTAGAGAACGCTGCCTCTCAAATGACACCATGTAGCATACTGTAAGAGCAATGAACACTTTCAAAAACGAACAATTAGAAAATAAAAATGTTTTTATTGTCTGGAAAAACAGGTCAAATAAAATAGCCGACTTTTCCATCTTATTTGTGTGCTGTCAACATCCCAAATTATTATTTTATGTTGAAACATCCCTGCTCGTTTCCTGGCACTCTTTGAGGTGCTTCCATTTCCCCTGTTTTTATTTTTTCATGCATTTATCCAGTGACAGGTGTGTCATTTTTCATAATGTATTTATTTTCCATGCTTAGATGCAAATAACTGAATGCACCATAAATTAATTCCATGTGTTGTTAATTCTGCTGGTAAAATACAGATGAATGGATATGTCACCTTCCTACAGCTCATTTACGATTGTTCAAATTATTTTTGAAACCCACGACACTTAGCAAATGCTGCCCCCCATTTGTTTTCTGCAGGGATGAAAGCAGCAGCAGGGTAAAGCCCAGAGCCTGAAAACAGGCCTTCTCATTCAAGTAGCTCCAGTGAGAGTTCAGTGGGGCTACTGGCACAAATTTAGGTTTGGCAATTGCTCCTGAGGATTGCAGTACATCAAAGGCTAGGCAAAGAAAGCACAAGTTAAAGGCTCCTATACAGTAATGTTTTTTTCAGCCTTCCATGTCTGTGGCCCACAAAATGGCCCCCCAAAACTGTCCCTCAAGCCACCGCACTCTATAAAGGATTGTAGAAGTTTGTGTCACGTGACGCAATAATGGGTGGGTTTCAGGTATCATGAGGGTGGTGAGAGGTAATGGGGAATTTGGAGTTGGTGGAAGATCTGGCTGGAAGGCTCTTAGGTTGTGTGCCCATCCTGGTTGGTTCAGGCCCCACTTCTGATTCACGTACCATGGGTTGAGAAATGCTGGCCTGAAGGGAGGTATGGGGTAATGGTTGCTGATCTGCTGGTGACACTGGGCAAAAATCACCTTCCCTCTCTGTCTCTTCCACCCTTTGTCTGTTTTGTCTGTTTAAATTGTAAGCTGTTTGGGGCAAGAACCATTGGCTGGCCAACATACTATTCCAACAGTCACCTCTTTATGGCCAATTTCCAGCTACTTTTAATGAGTTAAAAAGCACATCGGGGACCCAGAAAACCCGTGTGTTTGGGAAAACTATTGTTACTGTCTCACAGTAGCATCTAGGGGCCTCCACTGATACCGGGGCCCAATTATGCTGGATACACAGTATTAGAACTCAGGCAATCTGGATTTAGTTCTGACTGTGCCACAGACTTCCTGGATCATCTTGGCCAAATCCTGATGTATCAGTATCTCCCCAAGTGTAAAATGAGGTAATAATGCATCCTTTCTCCCACCCCTTCTCAGTTTTATCTGTTTGGATTGCAGTCTCTTATTATGTGTACGTACAGAGTCTAACACAACAAGGTCCGATATAGGCTGCAACTGTGTGTGCTGCTATCTCCACTGATTTCCAGTGGACTTACTCTGGATTTGCATCAGGAGATCAGAATTGAGCCCCTACAGCTGTAAAACAGCACAACTGTGAAACGTAGAGGGTATAATTAAATATGTAGGAGTGATCACAGAGAAGCAGAGACAATTTCCTTCACATTAAAGATAATAATCATAATCAATGCAGTGACAGAGAAGCAACATTATGGTCCAGAAAGAAAAAAAATGAATAAGCATTTTGAACTAGCACAGGCTAGAAATGACAAGAGGAAGATGGCTATAAAGGAAATAGAACCCATATATTTGCCCAGGTTTTTTTCCTGCTTGTTTCTACTGCAATGAAGGATGTTCATTGGCACAAATGTGAAGAGACACCCTGAGTGAAGCTGCTGCATTTGGAATCATTAAAGAAAACCAAATGATAAATAACTAATTAATGTAATTCACAAATTGCTTAAACAAATGTTTCCATGCAAATCAGCCATCTTCTCAGGAAGGCCAAAAGCATAACTAGGTTCAAAAAAGAATTAGATAAATTCACGGAAGACCGCTGCATCAATGGACCAGCTTCTGGCACTGGCCACTGTCAGAAGACAGGATGTGGGGCTAGATGGACCATTGGTTTGATCCAGTATGGCCACTCCTATGTTCTTAAGTGGCTTCTGCCAATGCAAATGTTCGTTCCACTCCTTCACCAATTAAGGCTCACCTCTAATCAGTCCCTTTGGGTCTATTGTGTTTTGTCTGACTAGTATGGAGGGATTTGAATGGTCTCCATTTTTGAGCAGTGAAAGTTTCCAAGGAACGCCACGCTGGCTGCATCTCTTTTGTAAATACTCACCCACACCAATTTTGAATCTCCATATAACTTGGCTGATATATTGCTAATGTTGGCCTGTTTTTTAAATGTGAGCAAGTCCGACTTTCAATGCAACAGATGCTAAATCTATTCCAAATAAAACTAAATGAAATTCCCAGCAGGCGCCACTAACAATTTTGACCCTGTGCACTGAAATGCTAGTTGGATGGTGTAGTTGTAACGAAATATATACAGGTTTTTCTACCCATGCCAACTTGAGCACCATCAATGCCAGTTACCAATCAGCGAACCAAGCTGGATGTCCCCAAAGCAGTGTAGAGAAATCAGGATGCAGTAATACAGTTGTGACTGGTATTTACTGCACCCACCACTGGTTTCTTTTCCATTCTTAATCTGCTGCATGGGCTTGGAAGTTACGCAAACTATATACAGAACAGCAGCCGCAGGTCACTGATGCATCATAATACAGAGTTTCTTAGCCATGACTGGCATGAAAATGGGAATCATGCCAGATTTATTTTTAAATGCAATGGAGGCCCAGTGACATTTCCAGATAAACTGGCCTGGCCATTTAAAGAGTCATTCCTTTCATTTCATTGGTTCTGTCTATGAAATGGATAGACAAGATGAGCCATTGCCAAGTAATCCTTCCATTCAAGGGACTGCAAGTCTAAGATTTCCCCCCAGCCATTTTTTGTTTTCATGCCATCAGAAATAAATGCACGTTCAATCAGAAAAAATATGGGTTTATGCTATTCCAAGTAATATTCCATTCGGGGGGGGGGGGGAGAATCACATTTCAGGAAAGTTCTCAAAACATCAATAACTTTGGTCAAATACAACTAGATTCCACCCGTTTATGCAGAGTCAAATTCACGGATGGACTTCACAGTTACACTGGGGTAAGTGACGGCCAAATCCATCTAGGGTACTTAACACCCTCATTACCATAGTATCTGACCACCACAAATTATCTGTTTATCCTCACAACTTCCCAGTGATGTAGGGAAGTACCTGCTATCTCCATTTTACAGACAGGGAACTTACACAGAGAGATTAAATGATTTACTCAAGGTCACCCAGGAAGTCAACAGTGGAGCAGGGACTTGAATGTAGGTCTCCCAAGTACTAGACTAGAACCCTAACCACTGTACCAGCTTACCACTCCACTTGGTCCTTACAGAGTCTGAGCTATAGTTTTCAATGTTATGCCTGTTCTTACTTTAAGTTCTCCCATCAACAGTCTCAATTATAATCATAGAAGGTCAGCTTTTGCCCTCTTACACCTGTGCAACTCAATACACTTTAATAGGATTGCTCATGTGTAACGTGTCAGAATTAGGCCCTATCTCCAATATGTAACTTTCGTTAATGTTTTACATTTATATTGCACACACACACGATGACCTGGGTAATCAACATGACATTGATCCCTTGCAAAATAGTGGTGCAGCTGATACAAGACTTGTACTGCTGTCCACGCTGTCCTGCACTGGCTCAAGAGTGTGGGTACCAGCCTTAGGGCAGACTGTTAGGAAAAGGCACAAATCCCATATTGTCTGTGAGTTCTATACTTAGATTTCACCACTACTTATCAAGTGTAACCTCCTCAGACACTATAATAGTCTTAACATGGAGTCACAGAGAGTACACCAATCTATCTTGCCACCCAGGTAAGCTTACCTTTGTGATACAAGACCCCTTACATCAAATATCAGAGCAATGTTCAGGTTACTCCCAGTCCTGAAGGACCAGTTACTTACCCCAGGTCAACTACACCTTAGATCTTACACCAAAGACAATACTTGTACCCAATCTTATAATAAACCACCTAAAGATTGATTATATAGGAAAGGAAACAAGAGTGTTATTTACAAGGTTAAAGTGGGTAAACATATATTCACACAAATGATTTCCAATCTTAAGTTTCAAAAAAGCAATAAGCAAGATCTAGATGTCTTTTAGGGCTAACCCAGGCTAAGCCCTGGGGATCTTTTGCTGATGCTTAGTAATCCTTGCCCCTCAGAGTCCAAGCAGCATAAAGATACATTTCCTCCTTGTTAGGGGTTTTTAATAACTTCCTCCCTTCTGCTTCAAGTTGCAAACTCAGCAGATGCGAGGAATTCACTTGCATGGGAGGAGGGGGAGAGCAATTAACAAAGTCTTTTGTCCTCTTTGATGTTCCACAATAGTTCATCTGGTGTCTATGGGCCTTTCTTGCAGGGCAGGACATAACATCTCCTGTTGGAAGATAGCATTTTACACTAATTAATGTCACTCTCCTGTCTAGTGATTTACACAGTTACAGAGGCTTACAATGCAAATGCTCAAATATTACCTTACAAATATGGGATACAGATTTTATAAGTGAGATTAATATTGCAGCCTCTTGCAAGTATTCAGTAAAGTCGAAACACAAAAACCATTTTATAACTCTAATGCCTATTTTAACAATACTAACACACAGGTGAACCACACTGATTCCAGCTATGTGTTTGTTTGTATTCAAGCAAAGCACAGGGACCTTGTTATAAGCAGGCACCTGATTTGCCAGCATCACACGGTCAAAATAACTAGATTTTTTAATGAGATTAAAGTTTGGTTGATAAAGGTAATAGTGTTGTCATAATATATTTATTCTTCTGTAAGGTGTTTGACTTGGTACCACATGGTATTTTGATTAAAAGACTACAACGATATAAAATGAATATAGCACACATTAAATAGATTAAAAACTGGCTAACTGATAGGGCTCAAAATGTAACTGTAAATGGGGAATTGTCATCGAGCAGGTCTGTTTTCATGGGGGTCCTGAAGGGATCAGTTCCTGGTCCCATGCTATTTAACATTTTTATCAATGACCTGGAGGTAAAAACGTAAAATCATTGCTGATAAAGTTTGCAGATGACACAAAAATTGAGGGAGTGGTAAATAATGAAGAGGACAGGTCACTGATTCAGAGCGAGCGAGATTGTTTGATAAACTGTGGGAAAGCAAACGATATGCATTTTAATATGGCTAAACGTAAATGTGTATATCTGTGCACAAAGAATGTAGGCCATACCTACAGGATGAGGGACTTCAGTCTGGAAAGCAGTGACTTTGAAAAAGATGTGGGGGTCATGGTGGATGTTCAGCTGACTATAAGCTCACATGCAACGTTGAAACCAAAAGGCTAATGCACTCCTAGGATGCTTTAACAGGGGAAACTAGAGTAGGATGAGTGAGATTATTTTACTACTGATTTAATGCTGGTGAGACCACCGCTGGAATACTGTGTCCAGTTCTGATGCTCACAATTCAAGGGTATTGATAAATTGGAAAGGGTTCAGCCAGTTAAAATCTCCAGGTACGTATTGTTTCATTTCCATACACAGAATAAAACATCTGGGATTTGGACCTGAGAACCACTGCAAAACTGAAGGATTCAGGAACTGTAGGACTTTCCAGTTGCATGGACCAGTAACTTGAGGAGCTGGAGAATTGAAAGATTTTAGACAAGGACAGTCTGTCAAAGGAACTGAAGAAACTCTTCAGAAGTTAAGAGCTGGGGAAAAACACACTGATGTGGCTTCAAGCTATTCAAGGTCCTGGAACATGAGCAGGCAAGATGGCTGCCTGAGTACAAATCCACCCACCTGCCCAAGTAAATATTGAGGTGACTGGCTCAAGCCAGCCTTGAGTGGGCCTGACTGTTATAAAAAGCCAGTCAGCTGCGAACCAGCTGAGCGGCGAACAGCAGAGAGGCTAACAGAGGGAGTTTGCCTGGGATCTGTTTGAGAGGAGGTACGCTAAGTGCTGCATTAGGGGGGCTGTGCTGGTGAGTATCTGAGTATCTGTTGTGGGGACAGTTTGACAGTTTGACCGTGTGCTTGATTGATTGTTTGAAAAGTGTGAATTGGGAGTGCTTTGTTCCAGATGAGCCTTGAGTGGGCCTGACTATTATAAAAAGCCAGTCAGCTGCGAACCAGCTGAGCAGCGAACAGCAGAGAGGCCAACAGAGGGAGTTTGCCTGGGGAGAGCCCACTGAGGCTTACATCTTGCCGGCTTCTCTGAGTAGTAACTACAACTCCTGAGGAAGCTTGTAGAAGGAAGGTAATATGGATGTGGAGTGTTCAGCTGTTGTGACCTGCACTGGATGTGCCATGTTTGTCTGTCTTTCTTCCACAGGAAAGAAGTGACTTTGTCTGTACAAAGTGCAAGCTGGTCTCCATATTGGAAGAGAAGGTTCAAGGTCTGGAGAAACAAGCATCGATCCTGTGTTGCATAAGAGAAACTGAAGATTTCCTGGACAGACGTCAGGATATGCTTCTACGGACACAACGTTCTGAAGATTCAGAGCAGGCTGCGCAGCGGGGACAGAAGGACGGTGAAGAAATTTGGCAGCATGTGACCTCCAGAAGACGAAAGGGGAGCGTCTATGTACCAGCAACACAGATATAGGTAAGCAACCGTTTTCGTGTTCTCTCCACAGGTACTAATGTGGAGAGTGGACTAGATGATACATCTGAGGGAAGGGAACAGAAGGAGACTCTGCCGATTGGAAGGCATGAGATGCACTGTCCTAGGGATGGGGGTTCCACGACCACCGCTCCCAAGAGAAGGAGGCAGGTGGTGGTGGTCAGGGACTCTCTCCTCAGGGGGACTGAGTCATCTATCTACCGCCCCGACTGGGAAAACCGAGAAGTCTGCTGCTTGCCAGGAGCTAGGATTCACGATGTGACGGAGAGACTGCCGAGACTCATCAAGCCCTCGGATCGCTACCCCTTCCTGCTCCTCCACGTGGGCACCAATGATACTGCCAAGAATGACCTTGAGCGGATCACTGCGGAGTATGTGGCTCTGGGAAGAAAGATAAAGGAGTTTGAGGCGCAAGTGGTGTTCTCGTCCATCCTCCCCGTGGAAGGAAAAGGCCTGGGTAGAGACCATCAAATCGTGGAAGTCAACGAATGGCTATGCAGGTGGTATCGGAGAGAAGGCTTTGAATTCTTTGACCATGGGATGGTGTTCCAAGAAGGAGGAATTCTAGGCAGAGACAGGCTCCACCTAACGACGAGAGGGGAGAACATCTTCGCAAGCAGGCTGGCTAACCTAGTGAGGAGGGCTTTAAACTAGGTTCGCTGGGGGAAGGAGACCAAAGCCCTGAGGTAATTGGGGACATGGGATACTGGGAGGAAGCACGAGCAGGAGAGCGCGAGAGGGGAGGGCTCCTGCCTCATACTAAGAAAGCAGGAGAAACAGCAAGTTATCTCAAGTGCCTATACACAAATGCAAGAAGCCTGGGAAACAAGCAGGGGGAACTGGAAGTCCTGGCACAGTCAAGGAATTATGATGTGATTGGAATAACAGAGACTTGGTGGGATAACTCACATGACTGGAGTACTATCATGGATGGATATAAACTGTTCAGGAAGGACAGGCAGGGCAGAAAAGGTGGGGGAGTTGCATTGTATGTAAGAGAGCAGTATGACTGGTCAGAGCTCTGGTATGAAACTGCAGAAAAACCTGAGAGTCTCTGGATTGAGTTTAGAAGTGTGAGCAACAAGGGTGACGTCGTGGTGGGAGTCTGCTATAGACCACCGGACCAGGGGGATGAAGTGGACGAGGCTTTCTTCTGGCAACTAATGGAAGTTACTAGATTGCAGACGCTGGTTCTCATGGGAGACTTCAATCACCCTGATATCTGCTGGAAGAGCAATACAGTGGTGCACAGACAATTCAGGAAGTTTTTGGAAAGTGTAGGGGACAATTTCCTGGTGCAAGTACTGGAGGAACCAACTAGGGACAGAGCTCTTCTTGATCTGCTGCTCACAAACCGGGAAGAATTAGTAGGGGAAGCAAAAGTGGATGGGAACCTGGAAGGCAGTGACCATGAGATGGCCGAGTTCAGGATCCTGACACAAGGAAGAAAGGAGAACAACAGAATACGGACCCTGGACTTCAGAAAAGCAGACTTTGACTCCCTCCGGGAACTGATGGGCAGGATCCCCTGGGAGAATAACATGAGGGGAAAAGGAGGCCAGGAGAGCTGGCTGTATTTTAAAGAATGCTTATTGAGGTTACAGGGACAAACCATCCCGATGTGTAGAAAGAATAGTAAATATGGCAGGCGACCAGCTTGGCTTCACAGTGAAATCCCTGCTGATCTTAAACACAAAAAAGAAGCTTACAAGAAGTGGAAGATTTGACAAATGACCAGGGAAGAGTATAAAAATATTGCTTGGGAATGCAGGAGTGAAATCAGGAAGGCCAAATCACACTTGGAGTTGCAGCTAGCAAGAGATGTTAAGAGTAACAAGAAGGGTTTCTTCAGGTATGTTAGCAACAAGAAGAAAGTCAAGGAAAGTGTGGGCCCCTTACTGAATGAGGGAGGCAACCTAGTGACAGACGATGTGGAAAAAGCTAATGTACTCAATGCTTTTTTTTGCCTCTGTCTTCACGAACAAGGTCAGCTCTCAGACTACTGCACTGGGCAGCACAGCATGGGGAGGAGGTGACCAGCTCTCTGTGTGGAAAGAAGTGGTTCAGGACTATTTAGAAAAGCTGGACAAGCACAAGTCCATGGGGCCGGATGCGCTGCATCCGAGAGTGCTAAAGGAGTTGGCGGATTTGATTGCAGAGCCATTGGCCGTTATCTTTGAAAACTCATGGCGATTGGGGGAGGTCCCGGATGACTGGAAAAAAGCTAATGCAGTGCCCATCTTTAAAAAAGGGAAGGAGGACGATCCGGGGAACTACAGGCCAGTCAGCCTCACCTCAGTCCCTGGAAAAATCATGGAGCAGGTCCTCAAGGAATCAATTCTGAAGGACTCAGAGGAGAGGAAAGTGATCAGGAACAGTCAGCATGGATTCACCAAGGGCAAGTCATGCCTGACTAATCTAATTGCCTTCTATGACGAGATAATTGGCTCTGTGGATGAGGGGAAAGCAGTGGACGTGTTGTTCCTTGACTTTAGCAAAGCTTTTGACACGGTCTCCTACAGTATTCTTGCCAGCAAGTTAAAGTATGGGCTGGATGAATGGACTATAAGGTGGATAGAAAGCTGGCTGGATTGTCGGGCTCAACGGGTAGTGTTCAATGGCTCCATGTCTAGTTGGCAGCCGGTATCAAGTGGAGTAGCCCAAGAGTCGGTCCTGGGGCCGGTTTTGTTCAATATCTTCATTAATGATCTGGAGGATGGCGTGGATTGCACCCTCAGCAAGTTTGCAGATGACACTAAACTGGGAGGAGAGGTAGATACGCTGGAGAGTAGGGATAGGATACAGAGGGACCTAGACAAGTTAGAGGATTGGGCCAAAAGAAATCTGATGAGGTTCAACAAGGACAAGTGCAGAGTCCTGCACTTAGGACGGAAGAATCCCATGCACCGCTATAGACTAGGGACCGAATGGTGAGGCAGCAGTTCTGCAGAAAAGGACCTAGGGGTTACAGTGGACGAAAAGCTGGATATGAGTCAACAGTGTGCCGTTGTTGCCAAGAAGGCCAATGGCATTTTGGGATGTATAAGTAGGGGTATTGCCAGCAGATTGAGGGACGTGATCGTTCCCCTCTATTTGACATTGGTGAGACCTCATCTGGAGTACTGTGTCCAGTTTTGGGCCCCACACTACAAGAAGGATGTGGAAAAATTGGAAAACGTCCAGTGGAGGGCAACAAAAATGATTAGGGGACTGGAACACATGACTTATGAGGAGAGGCTGAGGGAAATGGGATTGTTTAGTCTGTGGAAGAGAAGAATGAGGGGGGATTTGTTAGCTGCTTTCAACTACCTGAAAGGGGGTTCCAAAGAGGATGGCTCTAGACTGTTGTCAGTGGTAGCAGATGACAGAACAAGGAGTAATGGTCTCAAGTTGCAGTGCGGGAGGTTTAGGTTGGATATTAGGAAAAAACTTTTTCACTAGGAGGGTGGTGAAACACTGGAATGCGTTACTTAGGGAGGTGGTGGAATCTCCTTCCTTTGAGGTTTTTAAGGTCAGGCTTGACAAAGCCCTGGCTGGGATGATTTAGTTGGGGATTGGTCCTTCTTTGAGCAGGGGGTTGGACTAGATGACCTCCAGAGGTCCCTTCCAACCCTGATATTCTATGATTCTAAGCCGTGGCCTATGTTACCCCCGGGTACACTGTTATTTTGAGTGCACTAGCCTGAGCAGAGCTAGCATGTTTCTGTCTGCCTTAGCAGGGAAGCACAGGCTCAGCTGCAGAGTAGCCCTACCCTTATAGTGGGGTTTCTCAAACTTCATTGCACCACGACCCCCTTCTGACAACAAAAATTACTGCATGACCCCAGGAGGGGGGGCCAAAGCCCGAGCCCCACTGTCCCGGGTCAGGGGTAGGGCAAAGTCGAAGCCCAAGGACTTTAGCCCCAGGCAGGGGGCCTGTAACCTGAGCTGAAGCCCTTGGGCTTTGGCTTCAGCCCTGGGTGGTGGGGCTCAGGCTTCAGCATCAGTCCCGGGTGGTGGGGCTCAAGGTTTGGTCTTAGCCCCAGGCCCCAGCAAGTCTGAGTCAGCCCTGGCGACCCCATTAAAACAGGGTCACGACCCAGTTTGGGGTCCTGACCCACAGTTTGAGAACTGCTACCTTAGAGGCTGAGATTGTTGGTACTGTATGAACCTTAACCAGAAATGAAAGCAACATGTGCACAAGACATGGTCTATTTCAGGGTAAAAATACATTGATCTGGGACTTTCACCAATGAGTGACACTTTCAGTTCTTTTCTTGTAGCTTATGTACAAGTTTAAGATGCAGAATCCCTTGACATTTGATTTCCAACAACAAAGGTGCACTACCAGAAAGTCCTAAACCAAGGAGAAATACAGCAGGATACATTGCCATTGTCTTTGGCGGACTCGTGTCAAGCTCTTGAAATATTGTCTTCATGCCACTGAGCTAGACTATTATCATACAGTTCCATCAAGGAAATAACCATAACAGGCGTGCCAGAGGGCAGGAGACACTTTCATAACCTTGGCTGGGCCAGCAAACTGAATTCTTGGCAGGTTTGTGGGCTTTTTGCACTCTTTACATTCACAGATAGGTTCTCCCTGGTAACCTTTAAAGATCTCTTTGCCCACAGGCCCTGGCTGGTTTTCAGTATTTCTCCTCCTCTCCAGGTATTGCATTAATCAAGTAGGTGAGACACAAAAATGAGAAAAGCGGTTCTCTTTCTGGCCCTTATGCACAGTAAAATTACTGTCTATTATAGCTGGAACATTTGAAGCAGGCCAGTTAGCATCTTGGATCTCCCTATTACCCATTTACAATCTTGGTATCTTACCATCTGCAGCTGAGAGAAAATGATGATGATTCTGGCAACTCGAAGGAGATTCTTCAATATTGTAATG
Source organism: Natator depressus (assembly GCF_965152275.1). NCBI lineage: Eukaryota > Metazoa > Chordata > Testudines > Cheloniidae > Natator > Natator depressus. The sequence continues at coordinate 7,701,504 of NC_134244.1, read as the reverse complement.
ATCTGGCTGGTGTGCATATGTCATTGCTGTCCCCTACTGGATGGAATCAGAACTGCTCAATTGTAAATCAGATTCTAGGCTCCCAAAAACTAATGGAGATTCTCCCTCTGCATCCAGTGCCACGGGCCTGTGATTTTTGGGAGTTGGAGGATCTGAGACTCGTCCCTAATGCTATAGCAAGTTTTGTTTAGTCATGGTATGCAGCACAGTAATAGCGGCTGTGAAGTCTTAGGTGACCACAGATTTATTATAATATTATGGTTTTAGAACTGGTTAGGGCAGCTTGATTCACTCAGGATACGTTATGGTGGAAGAGGCAGAGTATCCCATGAAAACTAGTCTTGTAGGGCAACCTCACTCCCCGCAAGAGAATTACAAGCTCCCATGTGCAGTGTCTTGCTGCAATTTGCTTGCTGAACAGGTTTTGCTATATGGGGGTTTGGAGCTGCATGGAGATTGTTGGAACACATGTTCTGAATTTGCACATGATTTACACGTGGGGGAAATCACCATCAAAACTGGGCCCAGGGGACAACTGATGAATGCTATAGCCAGCCACTTGTGAATTATAGCACAGCAGAACAAATGCCTCCTACCTTTTTCCTTGTGTCCATTTTGCATCCAAGTTCACACTGGTATTTTGTAGTGTTCCTCTCTCATTATTTCTTCAGCCTGTACAACATGGAATGGGAGATACATATCCTGGCCTCAACAATTTAAGGACCGAATTCTGCAGATTACCATGCATTGGTGGCACAAATTTCCGTGCAGGCATGGGGTCCACACACATGCACCAAATTACAGGATGGGGCCTAAATCAGATAGAAAATGGGCATGCAATCACCTCTAGCTCTTATTGTAATACAACAAAAATAAAGATGTCACCATGTTCAGAGGAAAGCCCTGTTTTTGCGGCATATAATATCCACAAGCAGAAATGGCCAAAGAAAAAAGGCTCTGGTGCAGATCTATAAACTCGCGCATTCCTACAGTTCGCATGTAGCAAACCGGCACCATCAGGCGCCTCTAACTTGGAAAAGATCCTCCCTCACTTTGTTTAAACATTCCACTTGTGCTGTGAAATTGCATTTGTGAGTGAGGCATAAACTCTGGAGCCTTTCAGCGGCAATGGATTTCACATAGTGGATGCCTGTAGGCAATTTCTTTTCTTAATGGGGGAACTGAATGCAGCTTTAATTTTTCACATTCCATAAAGGTTTTTACTTGAAATTACTTTTTATATGGTTTCTTCGCTAATGGGTCCTTCACACTGAAACAGGAGGCAGAGAAAAACACCTTTAAAAAAGGAAAAAAATAGAAAGTCTACAGGGAAAAAAATCACATCATAAATTGGAGCTATAAATAATTACAATCCACAAAACTGTCTCCCATATTTTTCTTTCATATTTACCAGGGATTGATCTGAACCAAACCCCCAAATACCACCGCATTTTGATTTAAAGAAGTTGAGTTAAACATTTGCCTCTGGAATGCATATTCTGTTGGCTAGTTCGGCAGTAGTTTGAATTGTTTGATCACAGTATCCATCCCTTCCCAGTATCAGTGATAGCTTGGAAATTGTATACCTTGCACATCCACATATGAATACTGCCATTAGCTCAAGAGGATAAGTACATAGACAGATATGATTCTTTCCCTTGGAGAAGGAAAAAAGTGGCCAAATCCGTCTTCTAGAAAGCTTTAAGGTGACACTCTATCAGCAAAGTAATTATGGAGGATAGCAAAGTCAGAGCTAACTAATTTTTGCTTTCTAAAGGGTTGTGCAAAACAGTTGAACTCAATATAACTGCTGAAGAGGCCACTAGTTATTATTGGAGTCATTTAATCTCTTTTATTTTTGCTATTGGCATTTTGCAATTGGCATGGTGCCGTTTGATCTTAAAGGCTTGTTTCTTTTACTAATATTGCTGAGAGCTGATTTTACAAACAAGAAGAAAATAGATGGCTCTGCTATAATAATGAGTGACCTTTCTGACATGCAGAACATGAGAAAGGTACCTTTTCTTCTTGTCAGAGCCCAATCTCTCCTTAAAAATTTGTGTACTCACGAGTCCCATTATTGATCTGGATACTGAACGAGTTAGTTCCTAGTCACTGTAATTGACAAAGGCTTTTACAGCTCATTAACCATGAGATTATGTGGCACAATTCATTAAAATTCTGTTTCACTGAATGGATTTGTAAACACCTTCTGAGAAGTTTATCACTCTTTGCATAGTGCTGAGCTTTCTTTCAGTGGGTACATTTCTCTTCTGCTCTTTACTGATATAAGAATCCTGAGACAAGTTATGGAAAAAGAGTGTTATCTTTTCACTGCAAAGAGAAAAAATGCACTGACTGTGAAGCATAACAGATATTAAATGTTGCTATCCTGTTTCCTTTAGACCAATGTATTTATTAAATCTCTTATTGCATTAATTTGGTGGGATTAGTGTACCTCGTAGCAGGCAATGTTTGTATTTAACTAGAAGTGCAACAAACAAAGTTTACAAAACAGTCCTTCGTCTTCCTTTGTCTACATGTCTAGAGTAGAGGCAGAAGACATTGCATCCCTGGTGGAAGAACCTCAAGTGATACTCCTACTCCTCTGCTTTCCAGCTAGGTTTCAATTGTCTCATATCCAGAAGCATTTACCAACTTTAAATTAGCAGATCCTCTGCATGAGTGAAGAGTATGGGGGAAGAAAACACAGATCCCCCCACCTCAAGCATCTTTCCCGGGGCCACAAATACTACAGTTGAGTATGATTCTAGCCTAGCACTCCCAATAGGGGATTGGCAATCCTGCCTTCTGATGGTCTACGACCCTGAACTGATATGGGCTACCAATGCATGGTGTGGCCAGACTTCCAGCACATAGGCATCGGTGAGGAGATAATGCATCTCAAAGCAGCAGCAAGTTGCACCTCCCAGATCTGATCTATTTCTTGTCTCTCCAGCCAGTCCCACCTGGAACTGGTGGGATGCTTCCAGGTTCACTACCAATGCTCCCCCTCCCTTCATTCTCACATAGCTTCGACAGTAGGATAGGATTTTACCTCTCTGACCAAAGCCTGATTCACTACTGCACTACTCCAATTTTAAGGCAGTGCAACTTTACAGAAATGACCAGCATAAAACCTGACTAAGCCATTGGGAACCAGGCCCCATGGGGTGGAGCTAAGATAAGAGCCTGGCTCCACTCAAGCCCAATTACTGAAGTGACTATTGCTTGGTACCAAAACACATGGCCAAACCCAGCTGACCTTATTCACCCCCTACTCCAGCAATGCTCCCATTGACTGAGGCTACGTCTTCCCTGCAAAAAAAAAAAAAAAAAAAAGGCGCGTTTTTACATCAAGATAGCTGTCTTGTTGTACAGTCCTAGTGAGGATAAGGAACAGATTGATGTTACCTCAGAGTAGCTAACTGATATGAACACTATACCCCTTCCCTGCTTCTGGGGGGTACCTCAGGAAGGAAGGCAGGGTTTTGCTTTACTGTTATGCTATATTCCTAGCTTGGTTAGGTTCAACAACTGAACACTTTTTGGAGCACAGAATCTTAGAACTGACATTAACATCCGTTGTGTTCCCATTTTCCCTGTCATGTCTTCCCATTTTCCAGGGTCTAACAGTTGCTCCTTTTCTGGATTAAAAAAAGCAGACTTAGAGGCTAGGGACTTTACCGAACTCTTGTGACTGCAAATTCAGAGTCTTTGTTTAAGTGAACCTGAAATATTTTACTTGAACTAATAATCCTGGAATTTATTTAAGTACTACCGGGTGTTTATAATCACCTGTCTTGGTTACTGAGGGGAAAAAACCCAGCAGAATTCACAGAGCCTGCAGAGATAACAGGGCTCTCCCAGCCTGCCAGAATGGGTGAGAGCTACCTCCTAGCAACAAAAATGCCAGAAAGGGATGAAAAATGAAGGCACGTGAGTGACAAACCAAAGGCAAATTCATCTGCTGGGCCTGCTTTCCATCTTGGTGGTGTGTTTCTTTGGCTCATGTTTGTTTGCCTTCAACCCAAAGTGGATTGCTGCCATTGGTTTGCCTGAACAGTTTAATTACGAGTATATTGAAATGCTACTTCCTCAACCACCCCTTGCCTACAGAAAGGGCTGCGGACTCAGGAAACTAAGGGCATGTCTACACTGCCCACAGTTTGGGCTACAGGGGCATGAAGAGCAGTGTGCCTCAAAGTGCTGGGCTCTCATACCCCCATATGGATGCTGCGGATGTGAACTTAGAGGTCCCAAGTTTGCTCGGCACTTTTCATAGAATCATAGAATCATAGAATATCAGGGTTGGAAGGGACCCCAGAAGGTCATCTAGTCCAACCCCCTGCTCGAAGCAGGACCAATTCCCAGTTAAATCATCCCAGCCAGGGCTTTGTCAAGCCTGACCTTAAAAACCTCTAAGGAAGGAGATTCTACCACCTCCCTAGGTAACGCATTCCAGTGTTTCACCACCCTCTTAGTGAAAAAGTTTTTCCTAATATCCAATCTAAACCTCCCCCATTGCAACTTGAGACCATTACTCCTCGTTCTGTCATCTGCTACCATTGAGAACAGTCTAGAGCCATCCTCTTTGGAACCCCCTTTCAGGTAGTTGAAAGCAGCTATCAAATCCCCCCTCATTCTTCTCTTCTGCAGACTAAACAATCCCAGCTCCCTCAGCCTCTCCTCATAAGTCATGTGCTCTAGACCCCTAATCATTTTTGTTGCCCTTCGCTGGACTCTCTCCAATTTATCCACATCCTTCTTGTAGTGTGGGGCCCAAAACTGGACACAGTACTCCAGATGAGGCCTCACCAGTGTCGAATAGAGGGGAACGATCACGTCCCTCGATCTGCTCGCTATGCCCCTACTTATACATCCCAAAATGCCATTGGCCTTCTTGGCAACAAGGGCACACTGCTGACTCATATCCAGCTTCTCGTCCACTGTCACCCCTAGGTCCTTTTCCGCAGAACTGCTGCCTAGCCATTCGGTCCCTAGTCTGTAGCGGTGCATTGGATTCTTCCATCCTAAGTGCAGGACCCTGCACTTATCCTTATTGAACCTCATCAGATTTCTTTTGGCCCAATCCTCCAATTTGTCTAGGTCCTTCTGTATCCTATCCCTCCCCTCCAGCGTATCTACCACTCCTCCCAGTTTAGTATCATCCGCAAATTTGCTGAGAGTGCAATCCACACCATCCTCCAGATCATTTATGAAGATATTGAACAAAACCGGCCCCAGGACCGACCCCTGGGGCACTCCACTTGACACCGGCTGCCAACTAGACATGGAGCCATTGATCACTACCCGTTGAGCCCGACAATCTAGCCAGCTTTCTACCCACCTTATAGTGCATTCATCCAGCCCATACTTCCTTAACTTGCTGACAAGAATACTGTGGGAGACCGTGTCAAAAGCTTTGCTAAAGTCAAGAAACAATACATCCACTGCTTTCCCTTCATCCACAGAACCAGTAATCTCATCATAAAAGGCGATTAGATTAGTCAGGCATGACCTTCCCTTGGTGAATCCATGCTGACTGTTCCTGATCACTTTCCTCTCATGTAAGTGCTTCAGGATTGATTCTTTGAGGACCTGCTCCATGATTTTTCCAGGGACTGAGGTGAGGCTGACTGGCCTGTAGTTCCCAGGATCCTCCTTCTTCCCTTTTTTAAAGATTGGCACTACATTAGCCTTTTTCCAGTCATCCGGGACTTCCCCCGTTCGCCACGAGTTTTCAAAGATAATGGCCAAGGGCTCTGCAATCACAGCCGCCAATTCCTTCAGCACTCTCGGATGCAACTCGTCCGGCCCCATGGACTTGTGCACGTCCAGCTTTTCTAAATAGTCCCTAACCACCTCTATCTCCACAGAGGGCTGGCCATCTCTTCCCCATTCTGTGATGCCCAGCGCAGCAGTATGGGAGCTGACCTTGTTAGTGAAAACAGAGGCAAAAAAAGCATTGAGTACATTAGCTTTTTCCACATCCTCTGTCACTAGGTTGCCTCCCTCATTCAGTAAGGGGCTCACACTTTCCTTGGCTTTCTTCTTTTTGCCAACATACCTGAAGAAACCCTTCTTGTTACTCTTGACATCTCTTGCTAGCTGCACCTCCAGGTGCGATTTGGCCCTCCTGATATCTTTCCTACATGCCCGAGCAATATTTTTATACTCTTCCCTGGTCATATGTCCAACCTTCCACTTCTTGTAAGCTTCTTTTTTATGTTTAAGATCCGCTAGGATTTCACCATTAAGCCAAGCTGGTCGCCTGCCATATTTTTACTCCCCGATGCCCTGCAGACATACCCTCAGAGCGCTACCTGGGCAACCTTTGGTCTGGGTACATAGAATCAAGCAGGGCTACTTGCCCACTTGCTCCCTGGAGTGGGTGATGGGGGAGGAGTGAAGAATGGACAGAGCCTTGGCTCCACCCCTTCCCCAGTGGGTTAGAACAGCTAGGCTAGCATGGAGGGGAAGGGATGTAGGGAGTTGCTGGTGGTGTAGGCCAGCACTAAGTCACTGCCTGCTGAAGGCAAAGAAGAAGCAAGGAAGAAATTCAACAAGTCACCATGACACATGTGGAAGTGAGGCTTATATGCCACGCATTTCTCGGGGCTGGTCTAAAGGGGGGATCTAGCCCTGTGTGAGCCACACTCTTTAGCAAATATTTCCACCCCCATGACAAATACACTCCTGGCCAGCAACATACTCCGCACACACAAAACCAGAGGTCACACAGTAGACAAGCCAGAGACTAACAAAGTCTAAACAAACACTGGAACCTAAGGTCCAACTCTGCCATGAGGTGCACGGAGGAGCCCGGGCTATACAGCAGAACGGGAGCATTCGGCCTCTGAGCTACTACTCCTAAGAGGTACCACAGAGGCATTTTGGAATCAAAATATTTAGGGTTTTGGCTGAAATATTTTGGGGGTTGCATTTTTTTTGGTTGAAGAGTCAAAATTGCCAGCAGAAAATTTCTGTGAAAATGAAATTTCTCATTGTTGCAGAACTTTCCACAGGGAAATGTTGACAGGAAGCAATGCACCATTTGCCAGGAGATTGCCTGTTCAATCTGGCCCACAGAGGAGTATTAGACACCTCCAACTACAACTCCCATGAAGCACTGCAGTGATATTTCCAAACCAAAGGGTTGGTTGTAGGGCTGGCTTGCAGGCCCAAGTTAAATCAAGACAGGCCTGAACAAGAAACTGTTGACCAAGCCTGAAAAAGTAATTACTTAACTAACTATGGAGAATATGTTTATAGTAAATAAGGGGGGCAGAAACTAACTAAGCTTACTATTGTGGGGTGTGTTCACTGTAAACAAACTAGGGAGAAGCACCCTGAATTGATAAGCTTGCCTTCTGCAATCTGCAAAGCAACTGGCCCATACGTACTCTGCGAAGTGATTGCTCTTTAATGCAAGTATAGATGTTAGTAGCTAGGAGAGATGTATATAAACTGGGTGACATAATATGTGTGACATAAATTGGAGCCATGATATCACCCCATACCAACCCCCCTGCATCTTGGCCTGGCCAGCATGGGCAAAGAGCTGTTGCATTCTTAACAAAGTAATCTGAGTGAGAAGCTGGAGCTTAACTGAGGTTTTTGGATCACAGAGAACTGGATGAAGTGTTCCCCCAGAACTGGACAAGGTGTTCTGGATAACTGGAGTGGAAAAGGTCTCAAAAGTGGTTCAATCAAATATTTTCAGCTTTTGCGTGCAAAGTCAAAATTTTCCATACAGGGAGAAAAAATGTCAACCAGCTTGCATATACAACACTCCATGTCCTTCTCCGTACCCCAATTTAAGCACAGGTATGACTGAGAAAGCTAAGAACTATAGCTTCGGCAATAAAGATGCTGCTTGTGGAATATTTATCTGCTTAGGTTCCTTGTTTACTGGGAGCTGAAGAGTTTATTTAAATCCAGCCAGCTGGTCATTTGAGGTTTCAGGGCTTCTGTTTCTGTTCCATGTCAATGCTTGGTTGATCCTTAAAGATTCATGCTTTTCAAACACAGCTCAGAAACAGGAGCCTTGATGCTTGAGACTTTCAGCTTGATGAAGTATGTATGTTTTGGAAAATTTTTATCAGTGCAGCAAATGTTTACTCCCGAGTGTGTGTATAAAATCAATGGCCAATTGTTGTAGAGATAGATTTGATATTGAATTAACATTTTGATTTTTTTATGCAGCGCTCGGTTTTCAATTCTGCTCTCTGAACAAATCTTTTTGTTTGCTTCCAGAATCTGAGGGCATGATTCTCTTCTCACACAGCGCTGGTTTGACACTGATATGACTTCATTGTCTTCTGTGGAGTTACTCCAGTGTAAAGGAAGAGCAGAATCAGATCCCAAGACTTTCCCCACTAGAATGTTAAGTGTTTCTTTAAACCATTCCCTCAATTTCTTTGATTGCATTTCCTTGTTTTCAACAGCAGTCTTTACTTTTGCATTTTTCACTTCTATTCATTTAATATTAAGCAGGCTGGGAAAATGTTAAGTTTGATTTCAGGTCCTTGGTTAAGTTATGAGGAACATGAGTTCTAGCTGGTTAAAGTGGTCCTGTGCTCTGTGGAGGTCTCTGGGACTTGCTGATTTTTAAAGAGGCCAAGCCACAAAAAAACAAAAAACAGAACAAACCTGGCATTCAATCTGGTACAACACTCCCAATTTTTCCAACTGCAGTTCTCTCTGATGGTCACTAAGTCTATTCCAAGGCACTACTATGGCCTCCTTTATCAGAATATCTGAGCATGTCACAATCTTTAATGTCTTTATCCTGCCAGCCCTGCTGTGACGTAAGGAAGTGCTATTAATTTATCCCCGTTTTAAATATGTGAAAGCAGAGGCACAGGGAGACTAAGGATACCACTACATGACAAGCGGAAACCCGCCACAGCAACTCTCAGAACCCAGATCTACCGACTCGGGTTAGCCCTCCAGGGGCTTCAGAGCCTGAACTCCAGCCTGAGCATCTACATAGCTATTTTTATCACCAGAGTGTGAGTCCAAGTCTACAGCCCCAGACTCCAAGAATCACTGCTGCAGGTTTCTCCTTGCCTTGTAGATCTATTTCCAGGGCAGCACCACAAGCACTTATTTAATTTAGCTGTGCAGCCAAGATCGTTATAACTCAAAGGGTTTTTACAGCCTAGATGACATTATCCTGAGAGAGAACTGACCGTATCTGTTAGCTTAAGCTTCTTGCTTCAAAGTCAACTGTTCTTTTAACACTCATCAACAAAGTTAATTACCAGACGACGGCCTCACGGGGACCCTTGCTACCCATGATGAGCGTTTCAGAGGAGAATCCCTATAAAGAGATCCCTAATGCTGTATTAATTAGAATAGGACTAAGGTCTCAAACCCTAACAGCTGAAACAGGTTAATGTTAATGTCGTAGATTTCTGATGACTTACCACCATACAGACCAGGTTGGCTGGCTGAGGTGGTATCATTGTAAAACTTCCGGCCTGAGCCTGCATAAGATATGCACAGCCTCTGAGGCAAGACAAGCAGGCTTGCCCGCTGGCTAAATTCGGGAGGCGAAGGGTTAATGATTGATGGAGTGGTACCAAAACCCCTCACTCAAGCTTTCTTGAGCTGATTGGAGAGAGGAAAGGTGTCTTCTGTTCTTTACGTAACACACACAGTATGAAGGAACCAGCCAAGCACAGCGAGGGCCAAATAATTGGGTTTACTGAATATACCCAGTGTGCAAGTTCCGGCTACACAAACACACTGCCGCTCTGGTTCCAGTCAGTACCCGGATCTGCTGCTTCCTATGGCAAGCGTGAAAAGCAATCTTTGCAGGCAAAAATTCTGTGCTGTGTACGGATCCTTTCAAAGGCTACAAGTGTCTTGGCTTCGTCAAAAACCTTGAGACAATGTATTCCTGGCATTCGGTGTAACACCTGATCCATGGCTCACTGCCAGACAGAATGTGCCGGGAACCTTATCAAGGTATACAGTGGAGTTGTGAGTGACTTCCGTGGCCAAGACAAAGTAAAGCTGAAACGGAAACTGCTCATTTAAAGAAGAAAATAGACTTGTTCAAAAGCCCAGTAGAGGGCTAGCCCAACGATATCAAGAGGCTGGAAGAGTATGCAATAGCTAATGGCGTAAGTGATGAGAAAAAGGTGATCGTTTTCCTGAGGGGGCTGGAACTTATAACGTGCCATGTAGTCTACCAGGTGAGCTTGTAAAACTAAGATCTCTAGCTCCAAGTCTCTGAAATTTGTATGTGGATCCCATCCTCCATTCCCTGCCCGTGCTGCCCCCTATACCGTCCCAAAGGGCCATAGCTGTTAGAGTCCCATCAGAAGGCCAGGCCAGACCACATCCTAGCTTTTATAAACCGATCCCAGGTAACATCAGTCCCAGCCACTTGTGATAGTGGCATTGAGTGGCAGAACTTCTCCTCCCCCCTTAGCGGTCCTGCCCCATGGCACAAGAAGCTCCTACCAAGATTGAGAGGCAGGATGCCAGCAGTTCAGAATGGCAGTCCCAGTCACTGGGGCTGAGGGTGGGTAAGGGAGATGGAACCAGGCAGGTTTGCCACGGACACCTGTCCCTATGTTTTTAGATCCCAGCCGAAACAAACCCTGGTAAGAATGCCTCACAAAAATCAACCCCTCCAGCCCCTTCTCGTAGCTCTTCCTTGAACACCCACAATTTGTCACTATCTTTCTGGTAATGAGGGAGCCAGATCTGAAGGCAGTGTTCTAAGTTCTATAGAGGGAGAGCATCCTTATGCCCTTAAAAGGCTTAGAAAATTCTAAACTGCAGAGTTTTTAATATATTTTATAATCTCCATTTGAAGTGGGGCTCACCCGATAAGTAACTGCAGAATTGGCATCATATTTCTGAACAGATTGGATCCGGATTCCCCACTCCATTGCACTGACTTTATACAGATGTAGCTGCAGGAGATCCACCCCCCGCCTCACCCACACACACCCCAGTGTGCATTCAGAGTCACACCTGCTGACTTCGGTGACAGAAACAAGTTATTTCTACCTGGTTCCTTGGTAACCCAGCAGAACCAACACACCCATAAGCGTACACCTAATACATCATGGTCATTGACAGAAAGAGTTATTGAAATTCAAGGAATTCCACCTTCACAATGCCTCTGAAGGCAAGGTGGTCACTGTGAGGCCATTCACAGCCCACAGAATGTCTATGACTTGTGATGATATGTTACAAGGAAAAGAAGACAGCTTGACTTTCAGATCCCAGATTAAGTTTGAAGGTCTGACAGTTAGAAAACATTGATTTATTTGCACTTTGGGTCTGGGATAACCAATAGACAAGCAACCCACCCAATGCCATTTCTGTAGTCCCATTTCAGTGGGATCCCTTCTGGATCCAAAGCCAGCAAGCTCCCAGGGAAAAAAAAACAGACAATGCTGTAAAACACTATCAGTCTTCTATAGTATCCTTGCCTATTTGAAGCCTGCGGTAAGCAAATTAGAGGGAAGAAACATAAAGCTCCCCGCCCCTTACCACAGGACTTAAGTCCTGCTATAAATTAGGGGTGTCCTAATCCTTTAGCAAACTGTCTTTGAAACATACGATGAAATACACAATGGAAATGAAATGGACAGTAGCCAGCAAAGTATAAAAGCAGTCTGTCACTGTAAACCGCTTCTGAACAATCCCCAAATGATACACACAAAAGGTGTACTATCAGGCAAAGGCAGAGAAGCTTGCAAGTAAAGCGGTCCTAAGCCTCTTTGTACTCCAGGACTCTAATTAGACATAACAAAGTGAATATGAATAGGAAGGAGAAGAATTGGCAGGAGGCTGCTGCTGTCTGCACTCATCACAATAAGCATCAGTGTCTTGGTTCTATAGTGCAGATAAAGGCGCATGTGCGTCCTTTGTTTCTATAATAGGATGCAACATGTGTCACACAGGGAAGGAATTACAATAGCAAGGACTTATGAGCCTCATAATTTCCAGAGTGCCACGTATAATAAAGGGTTTCATTAAAAAAAACCAAAAACAAAATACTGTGGGATGAATGTCAGATGAGATTGGCTTATTTTAAAAGTGAGAAAAACGGTGTTTAAAATATACAGTAGCCTGTACCGAAAATATGGTATTTCAAGTGTCAGAGGCATGAAAGGATGAATGTCAGTTTAGTTCTCAGGTTATGCTCAGCTTTTCCCACGTGTTCTTCACCCCTCCACTCCGGCAAAGCCAGGACTGACCCCCAAGGACTAGGCAAGCTTTGTCTATACTGAGGAAATGAATGGTGTGTTTTAAAAAATGTAAACTACCACGGTTAAATGGGAATTAGCAACTAGTGGAGATGGAACTGGGTCAAGGATTACCATGACCACCAAACATGTTTTAAAACACTGTCTTTGTCTAAATGCCAAGTGATATTCAACAATGTCAGCCAGTGTTTTAAGGCCACCACTCATTTTCTGACTGCGGTCACTAATGTCTTTAAAATGTGTCAAGGGATGTATTTCAAATGTATGATGTCTTCAGCCAATGCAGAGTTTTTGTGCATTCTGGTCAATATTTTAAATGACTGTCCCATTAAGGAGAGTTGTTCTCTTAGGAAATCTGGGTTTTTTCCTGGGCTTTGGAGTCTTTTTCTGACTCCACAACTGGTTTCCTACATATGCAACCTTGGGCAAGTCATGGTAAATGATGAGGACAGGTCACTTCTTCAGAGTGATCTGGATCACATAGTGAATCAGGCTTATTTGAACGGTATTTCATTTAACAAATTGTGGGAAAACACACACTTATTTTCCCCACCTTTTTCCAATGAATAAAAAGGTAAGCAAGATTAAAATATGAAAAGGGGATTCCCCCCCGCCCCAACTAAAATTAAAGGAAAAATTCTGTCGTTTTTCTCCTAAGCTAAGAGAGACTGAAGTGAGCTCCAACTGTGTAGAAAGCAAAGCTCTAACTGTGTAGAGCTCCAACACCAGAACTTCTCAGACTGGCTGAATCTCTGACAAGAGTCAAGCTTGAGAGAGGGAATGAGAACAATGGAGAGTCCATTGATGATGCATCTCTGGAGGGCAAGAGTCTATTTTTTCAGTCATTTTTTCACCACACTCACCCAAGATAGAAGAAAACCCTTTAGGGGAGTGCTGGGGGGAGGGCTTTATATAAGATTATTTTGTTATTCTGACAGAGTTGAAAATACCAACTCCAGGGCTGTCACTTTAAAGGAATGCCAGCTTGGCTCCTCCTATCTGGCCTTCTGCTTGAGGAACCTCAGGACCCTCGCACATAGCACTTTCTCACTGCTGACAGTGGCTCCTCCCCCGAGTTAAAAAGCTGCACTAAAAATAGTGTTGGCAGGAAATAAGTATTTGTCATTGAAAAAAAATTGAGAGAAAAAAATTCCTCAAAAAACAACTTTTTTTCACCAACACTTTTTAAAGTGAAGTATTTCTGTGATTATGATTTTATTAGTAAAAAGGCCACTTTTCATTAAGACAAAGAAGTTTTGATGGAACATTTTCAAACCATTGTAGTTAAAAAATTAGTTTGTAGAAAGAGGCCTGTTTAAATAAAAGCCATAATCTCTGTGATGGGTTTGGTCACAGAGACCCCTTTGGGACTGTCACCTGACATGCTGAGTTTACCTCTGAATCTGTTTTCTCTGCCAGTTTGGGCCTCCAGAACCCTGCCTTCTTGAGCCAGACACTCTAGCCTGCTGCAACACAGACCCAGGGTCTGAAAGATGCCCCCAAAGCTGCAGACTTAACTGAAAACAGCTCAGCAAGTACTCCTGTCTCCAGCACCCAGACACCCAGCTCCCAATGGGATCCAAACCCCAAATAAATCCGTTTTACTCTGTATAAAGTTTATACAGGGTAAACTCATAAATTGTCCACCCTCTATAACACCGATAGAGAGATACGCACAGCTGTTTGCTCCCCCAGGTATTAATCACTCTGGGTTAATTAATAAACAAAAGTGAGTTTATTAAGTATAAAAAGTAGGATTTAAGTGGTTCCAAGTAATAACAGATAGAACAAAGTAAGTTACCAAGCAAAATAAAACAAAACTCACAAGTCTAAGCCTACATTAAGAAACCGAATACAGGTAAATCTCACCCTTAGAGATGTTCCAATAAGCTTCTTTCACAGACTAGACTCCTTCCTAGTCAGGGCCCAATTCTTTCCCCTGGTACAATACTTGTTAGTTCCAGCTCAGGTAACTAGGGGATTTCTCATGATTGGCAGCCCCCTGGGTTCTGTTCCACCCCCTTTTATATCTTTGGCACAAGGCGGGAATCTTTTGTTTCTCTTTTGGTTCCCATCCCTTCTTCTAAATGGAAAAGCACCAGGTTAAAGATGGATTCCAGTTCAGGTGACCTGATCACATGTCACTGTTAGACCTCCTTCTTCATTACCTAGGAGCTGGCTGACATTTACACAGGAAGGCTTGCAGCTAAACAAACCCATTCACAGGTTATTGATTCTGAAGCACCCTTAATTGCTTCCACTTAATATGTTTACATCAGTAATATAAGTTTATATCTTATTCTCCTAACTCCAGACACTGAAATAATATATGCAAACAAATAGGAGGAACACACTCAGTAGATGTCAGAGTAGCAGCCGTGTTAGTCTGTATCTGCAAAAAGAACAGGAGGACTTGTGGCACCTTAGAGACTAACAAATTTATTTGAGCATAAGCTTTCGTGAGATACAGCTCACTTTATCGGATGCATGTACTCAGTAGATCATAAGTTTTGTAATGATACCTTACAAGAGACCTTTCGCAGGAAGCATATTCCAGTTACATTATATTCACACTCATAAGCATATTTCCATAAACATACGGAGTGCAACGTCACAATCTCCATGGGAAGAGACACCGAGGGCATCTCATAAGTAACTCCTGCTGAGGAGAGAGAGAGGCCCAAGTCACGAAGATCAGATCTAGAATCTGATCGGAATCCAAACTTCTGCAGGCATCCCAAAGCCCTTTACTAGGATCAGTTCTGCTAGGACTGCCGCACAACTACCTTGGATGAGAAACAGTTATGAACAGTTCATGGCAGCAGTGCACAGTGGTATTATGGTGAAAGATGCCAGTGGCTTGCACAATCAGGGATCATTGATATATAAGCACCCAGGATGAAGCTCTCATAGAAAGACCTACTGATGCCATGAAATAGTGGCCCCCTCAACGAGGTGTGTTGCAGGGCAGATGCACAAAAAGAGGGTAAACAGCCAAGCCATCTTTTCCAGACCTCTGGAATCTGAGGGGAGGCTTGAGGGAGGGATTTAAGAGGTATAAAATGCAGGGCTGAGGAAAGAAGAGGGGCACAGAGTGAGATTAAGCACTTCGTTTTGTTTGAACTTGGTGTGAGTTCTGGAAAGAGAGAAAATTCCAAAGCAGCTTAGTATTTTGTTATTTTTCCCGACCTAATTAATGTGATTTATCTAGAATGAAAAAGAAGGAAGCAGCAATACTTTGCACTTCTGTGTCACTCTTCATTGGAGGTGTTTGAAAATTAATTCATCAATATTTGTTAAACACCTTTGTGGAGCACAGTGTTATTACCCCCAGCATCCCTGCGCTGGCAGCAAGGAAACTAGATAATCTAATATTTACAGATCTTTTCCATCAATCACTTGTATAATTCTGTTCTTCATTTTACAGATGTATAAGAAAATTCAGAGAGGTTTAAATCCCTTGCCCAAGATAACAGTCTGTGTCAGAGCTTGGACTAGAATTCAGGAATCCCATCCCCTTCTCTGAATACAAAAGGAAAATTAGAAGGGAAAAAAAAGTCCAATTATATATTGCACTTTTTCCAAGCACAGGAAGTAAATATCTTTTTTTTTAAAAAATGGATGCTTCTAAATCAGTGCAATGCTTTATAATATGGGAACACTTTCTAAGGTTTCCAGCTTGCACTAGATTCTATATTACAAAAATAATCGGCCTACACCGGAAACCTGCAAGATTTGGTGTAGCAAATTTATGGCATAAAATGTTAATTCAGCCTCATGCGTGATTGGTGCTGCTCACATGTGTTTGTAATTGCAGCGTCAGAAAGAATACGGTGTGACATTTGATTGAAGGGAAAAAAACACCCACAACAATACATTCCGTTCATCCTCCAGCCAAGCTACAAACACAGTAAAGCACATAAAATCCCTCATTCCTCTGGCCTGAACTAATGATAGCCCCCCCTTCCCCCCCTCCCCCCAAAAAAACCAATCCACAGACATGTGACAATTAAAGAACTTTGTATTGATAAAAATAATAACTTCAAAAAGCTACTGTAAATATTCCATTAATTAACTGAATAGACTGAGTTCTTATATAACTACAAAACTCTGGAGATTAGTGTAATTTCATGCTAGCTCTGCTTGTACTGTTTATTGCTTTAAAGTAACTGTATCACTAAGTATTTAAAAGAGGAAGTGCTCTTGGGGAATATAAAAATCCTTAGACGTTTGCATCTAAATAAACTAGCAAGCCCTATTAAAAGATAGGTAAAGGCACATTATTAAACAGGTGGTAATTACAATATTGATTCTTTCTGCATGAACAAAAGCAAAGTAATATTCATTAGTGATTAATATAATCTGAGATTAGGCTGAGCAGATATTAAACCTAGGTGCCCAATTTAATGCTGTGCAGTATATATGGTTTGCCAATTACTGCAGAAGAATTACAGGGAGATGAGTTAATGCTTCTGCACTGCTGAAATCTTCTAGTTGCTTATCTATTTAAAGGAACAGACTTCTACACTTTAATATTCATCCTTATTGAAAATAAGTGAGATTTCTGGCTTGTCTACATGAAGCAACAGCCCAGACTTTGGGGTACGATTTGTAGAGCTCTCTAACGTGTTGTACTCTAACTGCTCCATGTAGCAGTTGGTGAACCTCCAGACGTCTCCTTGGGTTGAGTGTTCCCAGCTCTTTGGTATGGAAATCACACAAGCAAAGATTTTCCTGTGAGGTTTTTCAGCACTTTCTTCATCCAAGCTGGAAACACCAAATGAACATCTTTACTGGAGGTTTTTGTTATTCCTCCTTTTGGCCTTGGTCAAAGCCAGATAACACCGAGGAGCATGAAAACAAAAAGAAAACACAGGGGCAGAGGTCCTTAGCTGGTGTACATTGGCATTGTAGCTCCGCTGAAGTCAGTTTGGGTTTAAGGGGCAAATCCCACTGACTTCAGAAGGAGTTAGAGGGATATATTTGGCTCTAAGTTTGGGTTCAGTTCCTATTTCATCCATCCTTGTTCCTTTATCTCTAACACTATTGGAACACCCCCTCCCCCAGCTCACCTGTGGGATTGAACCTGGGACCTCTGTAAACGTCTACTGCTTGAGGGAAAGGACCAAGACCATTTTCCTGAAGACAGTAGCAGTCTCAAACATCGCTACAGCCAACAGAGGGAGACAAAGAGCCACACTGTCTGCATAGGTCACCTCATGTCAATGACCTCAAAACAATGTAGACAACGCAATTCATTAATAACATAGCTTGTTTTTTTCAAAGAGCATTTCATCCCACAAAAAGGATAATTTCTCTTACCGGCCATCCTTCTTCCCCTGCCTGCTAGGTCTCCCCATTCCATTCTGGGGAAAGCAACAACATCCAAAAGCATGGAGACAGATGGGACTAAAGTAAAACTGTTTATTTTAGAACCTGTTGTGTTTGACACACAGTAGAGGCAGTCTGCATATGTGCATTTGGTTGTCGTCTTGCTCATGGTTGGACTGTTCTGGGGAGCAAAGTTGCTGGAAATAGTCACTATATGTGAACTTTTGCAGAGTTAAAAAAAAAATCAGCAAAAGTGGCAAAAATTAATGAACACCAAATATTTCGAGTTCTACTGTGTAACACAACATAAAGCTACGTGGAAGAAACAACTAACTATACTGCCCACGCCACCATTCTGCAGCCTTAGAGGGAGTGATCACAATGGTTTTGTAGCCTTAGCTAGAATGCTTGAAGTTAGAGGGGTGGACACTATAAGGCAGCATCTACATTTCAGCTGGGAGGTGTGATTCACAGCTTGCATAGATGTACCCATATTGGTGCTAGCTCTGCTGAAGCTAGCATGCTAAAAATAGCAGTGCAGTCAGGGGTTTCATGGGTGGCGGCTCAGGCTAGCTGTCTGAGTCCTCATCTGCAGATTCAAGTGGGTAGGTACTGGGGTGGCTAGCCCGAGCAACTGCCTGTGCTAACTTGGCCACACTGCTCTGTTTTGATGCTCGCTCGAGCTGAGCTAGTGCAGGTAAATCTAAGCAAGCTGGGAATCAAGTCTCCCAGCTCAAATGTAGATGTAGCCTACGTCTGTCCATTTTAATTACATACGTTTAAATAAAGAAGTGTCTCTAGCTTCAGTAGAGCACCTTAGTAGTATTTGTTTATTACTCCACAAAGGTAATCAGCATCAAGTTCTTCAATACGTAGGCCCAGATGTTCAAAAGCAACTAGTGATTTGGGGGGCCTGATTTTCGTAGGATGGATGCTCATTACTTTCTGAAAACCAGGCTGCGTTAACGGGTCTCAAGCTGAGGAAGGCCAATTCATCATATTGGAAAACACGGGCACTTTTGGGGTCAGGGATTGTCTTCTGTTACTTTTCTATACAGTGCCTCACACAATGGGGCTCTGATCCTCAATTAGGAACATGGAATTGCCATGGTGTATCAGATCTGAGGACCATCCAGTCCAATATTGTATCTGCCCAACCAGTCCAATATTGTATCTGACATTGGTTTGCACCAAATGCTTCAGAGGAAGGTTCAACATACCTCCTGAGTTCTTAAATCCTAGATTCTTTCACCTTTCCTGCAGATGCTGCCACGGGAGTGCTACAGGGACACAGCCTGCAGTGAGGCACACAACACCGAATTGATATGGCATGTCACCTTGAAGGTCTTCTTGCAGAAAGCGAGAGAAGATCTTGCAAGCTAACCCTCTCTTTCAGTTGGCACGCCTGAGCCACTGAAACTGACATAGCACCTTGTGAGAGGACATTGTGCCATGTGGACAGATGGGCATGAGGGCCACCATGCCAGAGAACTAGCATGTGTATCAGGTTTGAGTAACAGCACCTGGATTCTCATCCAAGAATGTCAAAACAGCCATTTGGCTAGAGCTCCCACACTTATGAATAAAGGGATACACAATACGCCCACTATTACAGCCCAAAGCTTGATAGAATTAGAATACTTAGCATTTTTATAGTGTTTGTATGCTCAAAGCACTGAGCAGACAGTACCTAATTAATCCACACAATGATCTGGAGAGGTAAGTGGGCAAATATTATCACCTCCATTTGACAGATGAGGGAAAAGACCAAAAGGCAACAGGACGTGACCAAAGCCATAGGTGGCAGAGTCAGGATTAGAACTCAGGACCAGCTGACTCAACTCTGTGCTCAGTTCTCTAGTCCACAGTTCCTTCCTAGGCAATAATTTCTGTGGTCCTGAGATTTTGCTTCTGGAGAACCCAAACTGTATCTTGGCTTTCTACAACAGGTATTTATTTATTGACCTCAGCAAGATACCACACTACTCTAAAATTCATGACCAAACTGATTTCTGCAGCCTCTAGAGTGCAGGAACCTGAACACGATTCACCAAGTAACTGAGCCGACAGTTTTCATTCGTGCACTGTTTAAGGAAAAAATCCTAACCTTGACCATCAGGATCTGTCTGTCCCGGTTTTCCCCCCATGGCAGTGTTAGTACAACTCAAGGAGGATTTTTTAAAAAGTTAGGTTTATTGAAACTAGAGATAGGCATAAACCACAATTTGGGATCAATCTTTGGGAAAACTTACACCCAGAGCTGAAATTGACATTGGGGTCAGGAAGGAAGTTTCCTCCAGGGCAGATTGGAAGAGGCCCTGGGGGTTTTTCGCCTTCCTCTGCAGCATGGGGCACGGGTCACTTGCTGGAGGATTCTCTGCACCTTGAAGTCTTTAAACCATGATTTGAGGACTTCAATAAGCTCAGATATAGGTGAGAGGTTTATTGCAGGAGTGGGTGGGTGAGATTCGGTGGCCTGCATTGTACAGGAGGTCAGACTAGATGATCAGAATGGTCCCTCCTGACCTTAATATCTATGAGTCTATGAGACATCTCCAGACCAGACTATTTCTAAATGATATACACATATTATACCTATAACCAAGTCAACAGGTTTGTCTCATGCAGTATAATGCAAACACACAGGGCCAGCTTCTCAGCAGGTGTAAAGTTGCAAAATTGCACTAATTTCTGTGGAGCATTGCTGATTTACACCAGCTGGGACCCTGGCTCAGGAGACTTGATTAGGCAGCATAGACCAGGATTGTCCTGAGCGTTGTGCAGAGCCACCATGCTCCAGGAGGAGTTTCAGGTACAATTTTGCCACAGGACTCCTCCTGAAGCAAATTGATGCACAGGCTGAAGCATGCATGACAGCCGCCATCTTTGCCGACCCTGTGGATTGAACTGGGGACCTTTGAGTCTCCATAGCTTGAGTTAAACAAAGAGACTCTCCTTAACACATTCACATCCTCTGTGGATTGGGCACAGAGCGGGTGGATAACATGCCCTGACCAGTGAGTTATGTGCACTCCCACTTCTATAACTCCCCCTGTTGGTCAGTGTGGAGCTGGGGGAAACATAACACTTAGGAGAGTCTTGGGCGAGAAGGGACATTCTACATTCCAAGGAGTGCAAGGATTTCAACTGTGCCCACTTGCAGAGATGTAATAGTTTCATAATCCACCCTTCACGGAATCATGGAATATCAGGGTTGGAAGGGACCTCAGGAAGTCATCTAGTCCAACGCCCTGCTCAAAGCAGGACCAACCCCAATTAAATCATCCCAGCCAGGGCTTTGTCAAGCCAGGCCTTAGAAACCCCTAAGGATGGAGATTCCACCACCTCCCTAGGTAACCCATTCCAGTACTTCACCACCCTCCTAGTGAAATAGTGTTTCCTAATATCCAACCTAAACCTCCCCCACTGCAACTTGAGACCATTACTCCTTGTTCTATCATCTGGTACCACTGAGAACAGTCTAGATCCATCCTCTTTGGAACCCCCTTTCAGGTAGCTGAAAGCAGCTATCAAATCCCCTCTCATTCTTCTCTTCCGCAGACTAAACAATCCCAGTTCCCTCAGCCTCTCCTCATAAGTCATGTGTTCCAGTCCCCTAATCATTCACCACAGCCCTCCCCCCAGTATCATAAATGGACACAACCTGCTCCTTAGCTAGCATTATAGAAGATACACTTGCCATTGGGAGCTTCTGTGGAATATAAAAGGTACTGTATCAGCCTAGATGGGTTACTGCAGTACTGGTCCTTAACCTATGACTTTTGAGACTGTGAGCATAAAAGGAACTCCGAGATTCTGTTCTTGTCTAATAACAGCCCACTATAATGTTCTTAGACCTCATGCTGCTTCCTTTCCAAGCAGAGAGAGAGACTGTAAATAAGTTTAGAAATAAATAATGTATAGCTGTAACAGTGACAAATATTCCAGGCAAGTAACTGGCAAATTTATTCCAGGAACTTGAATTACAAATAGCAGACAGTTTAGCAAGTAAAGCAAGAGAGTGCTGTGTTTAAAATGGTGAAACCCTGGTCTCACTGTCGTCAACGTGGGGCCAAGATTTCATCCAGGGACACACTAATTTAACCACTGACAACCCATCTTCATTCACCACTTTGGAAAAAAGAAAAACAAACAAATACCATAGTGGAGGGCCATTTTTCCATCTCACATTCCTCTTCAGCACTGTGATACTCCAATAAAAATTACATTATTTACTCCTCTGGAAGGGCATAAAGGACATTGAGGTGCCAGGGGAGAATTCCCCCAGTGCTGGTACAGCACTGGGCTATCAAATGTCCCTTTGTAGCTCTGTCAAAAGTCCTAGTGTAGTAGGGGAGCCTGTATCACAGAGCCCTGCTGAGATTCTGGGCTGCAGAGCAGCCAGGAATCTGCACTGGCTTGGGGAAGCTGAAGCTACACCCTTCAAAGGCTTGCAGAGCAGTTGCTCTGGTGCATGCTACTTCAGAGCCCCAGGAGGAATACTTGCTTTGCCACCTGGGCTCAGCAGACTCTCTCCCGGGAGTTACAGTACTGCCAGCCCCCCCCCGCATCATGGCCAGGGCTTGAAGTCACAAATGTGGCTATGGTTTAAAACTCTGCTCATCTTACATGTTGGACAATCGAGGATTAGTAATCCTCTGTCTGATTTCCCCATACTCTGACCCAAGAGGCAGATGCTCCAGAATCTCTGGCAAAATCAATACCTTAAACTCTATTGGCAAACCAGGAGGATTAGAACAGAGTAATTTAAACAGCAGCATATCATCCACAAAGGCCACAGCCTCACATAGCCTGGCACATATATCATTTACTTCCTTTGGAAACGTTTATTAGGTTAAATGAACAAAGGGTAACTGGGACAATCTCCCATTGGGGAAATTTAACAGCATTAACAATGAATTTTCTGGATTCAGTCTTACCTGCAAGTACTGGGACCGTCCTCCAAGACGCTGACAATCTGGGCAGCGGCCAATTCATTCCTTACGTCATCAAATGCAGGTGTTGGGCAATACTTGATTGCCTTATTCAAGTCTCATTGTCCAAGGCACACAGGCACAGCTCTCCCTCTGTGCTGTTTCTCCACCACCATCATGACGTCCTCCCAACTCTACGGTCATAGCAATGATTCCTAATGGCAAAATTTTTCGTCTCTCAGTACAACTGGGATTTTTTGTAGCACGTGTATTGCAAGACCATGGCATCCAACCTGAGTTTGTATTCCCCAGAAAGCCTGCCCGCCCTACTCCATAAATACAGCTAGTAGCACTGGAGCTGGGAGGTTTCTCCTGTAATTCCCAATTGGATCAGTTTAAGATCACAGCATACTCTGATGGTGCTTCTTGGTTGATAAGTTTATAATTTTAAACATTTTGCACCTTTCTTGTGCATGGTTTATCTTCATGACCAAAGTCTGTGAGTGTGAGTGTGAACCTTAACTGTTTAAGTACTTTAAACTGGAAACAGGTTCACCAGCTAAACTTACCCCGGCACTATTTCTCACCAATGAAAAACTCTGGGAACACCTGGGAAGCTGCAGCTGAAGCTGTTGCTGCTTCTGCCCAGGCCTGGATGACTGCTTCCACGACACCATCACTGGTGCATCATTGTGGCTGATCATCTAAACATAGGTTCTTCAGTATTTGTACGTTTCTTTTACTTTACATGTGTGATGTCGCTGTCTTTTTGCTGGACATCCTCTCACACTTCCTACAGGCTCCCTCTTTGTTCCCAGGTTTGTATCCTGCCTGCTTTCTGTGCAGCAGATATTTTCTCTCTTTGGATACATGACAGCATATAAGAAGGCTTTGCTGCTCTATACCCTCCTGTACAAGCTTCGCTCAGGGTGCAGCATAAGGATCTGGAAATATGCCATAAAGGAAAATTATAAAACTCTATGATTCCAGTCTTTTTTGGAACCCTGTGCCTTTAAGATTCCAGACTCAAGTTACAAAGCTGTCCAGATTCATGCTTCCCTTAGCTTTTGGTCACTGGGAAAAGTCTATTGGGAAACCCCTGGCAGGGGTCTTTCAGTCCTTGTAAGACAACAGAAACAAGCAGTCCTCTCTGCGGACCACATACAGTCCTCATGCAGAGATGAAACTGACCTCTCCCCCAGTTCTCCTGGCCAATCAGCAGGGCAGGCTCCTAGCTCAGCCTGGGCTGGGTGGAAAGGGAAAGAGTCCTTCCTTCTTCTCTCCGAGAGTTTCCAAGCCTGAGCTTTGCTCCATCTGGTGCAAATTAGGTTCTCTGGAGCAGGACAAGCTCATTGCTTGATCTCCCTTGCAGGGAGTCAGCCAGTACTTCACCGGCTCTGCATGGGGCATGCACACTTCATCATACCTGCCTTCTCCATATATGTTGGGCTTGTGCCACTACATATCTCCTACCCATGTTTGCAGCTATATTTATAGAGCATGCTCAGCTCCTGGTTTGTCACCATTTCAAAAGGCTTTTAGTGAGTTTGTTCTAAGGCGTATCTTGCCCCAACCAGATTATTGCATCAGGAAGTGACCAGTCCTTATCCGGGAACTTTAATTCTGCTGAGCCACTTTATAGATTCACATGGCCTATGTACCACTTCAGAGGGCAAATACTGGGTTAGCTTTGGGGGATTTATACCATGCAAACATGGGTTAGCTCTTGGGGTGACACATTCATCAAGCCTATTGCAACATGCCCATAGCATTTTTTCTCTTGAACTGACGTATCTATGCAAGCATAATAGATGTATTTACCTTATCTCCAGCTCAGATTAACACAAAACAGCAATTTTGCTTGCTGCCTGTCTGCTTCAGGGAACCTTTGAAAATGAACTCGGTATTCTGCTTGAATTTCTTCCTCTTCCCAAGAAGATTTCTGATTTTGGAGCAGCTGGGCTCCTGCAAACCTTATGGCTGGGTGTTTCTTAGGCTGGGTCTGCACGGACTGGACCTTTGGCATCATGTGATATATTATTTGTAGGCACCAGGTACACCTAATGAATGAGCGAGAACAAGGCACAACAGCTTTACTGATGATATTCTCAGCAGAAAAGAACTGCATCACAGCAGACAGTGAGCATTTCTCAAAGATATAACTACCATATACCCAACAGAACCTATTTATCTTTAAATACACATCTGGTGAATCCCAATATTTCTATGACACACTGACCAAGTGTGTCTTTGTCCCTCTCTAGTGGTTGCACCATACAAGAAGTTTGAGCTGGTTATGACCTTCAAGCCAATTGATCTAGTCCATTTTGTAAATAGCCTGTGACCCATTAGCCTGAAGACACAGCCAGCTCAAACCTTCTACCTGGTGCATCCACTAAAAGGTGACAATGACACTTGGCCAGTGTGTGACATTTCCAAAATGGTTATATTATTCAGTGTGGTTCGCCCAATCTTTGGAGTGTGAACTAGACAAATATCAATTCCAGAATATATAGGTGGTCTTATAAAAGTGCCCCACTTCTATATCATTCTGTCTGCAGCCTCCAACAGGCTCGCTGGGTGAGGCCTATCATAAACTCAGCCATGCCTTTCCTACCTCTCCCAGTTTTGATGTACGGTTCAATTTAAATCTGATGCATGTTGGGGTTACTTGGCTAGAGACATCTCATGCTTCCCAGGGATACCTCTGGTTTGGAAAGTCCCAGAACATGTAGGATTTGAAAAGGTCAGTCCAAAGGGTCTGGCAGACCAAACCCTGTGATGTTATCATGGAGGAAAAAGGGCACATGGGCCTAAGAAAAGGGAATTTGAGGCTAGAGAACAGGAGTGCAAAACTGTGCTTGTAAATAAAGCACAGAAGCGGGAATCAGGAAATCTGGAATCTATTCCCAGTTCAAAAACATACATACCATGTGCCCTTGAACAAGTTAATTAACCTCTCTGTGCCTCATTTCCCCATCAATAAAACAGGGACCACAATACTTAGAATACTTAGTTCAAAAGGATGTTGCATGGGGTGGTTCACCAAAGTTTGTAAAGCGCTCTAAGAACACAGGATGAAGGATGGTCTAGAAGTGCTAAGTATACAGATAAGAAAGGTGATTCAAGGTTGAGGAATGGAAGAATCCAACTGGAGATGGAGGAAGGTAGCAAGAGAGTTTCAACAAGTCAATGTATCGGGCAGAAGGGTTTGCCAGGGTTCAACACATTGCAGGATCAGGGGTCCAAGTTGGCGGGGGCAGGAGTTATGAATGAGCATCCAAGCTTTCCGAGTTCTCCAAACCCAAGTGTAGTTTACTAAAGTTCCTTTAAATAACTTTAAATTAGTCTTAACTTACTCATTTTGGCTGCATAGTTCTGGGAATTTGGCAACTGCACCCAAACTGCATCAAATATTAATTGCATATTTAAGGAAAGAAATGTGTTTCTGGTTTACAAATGATTCTCCACTTTGAGACACAGCCAAATATTAGTATAATTTAGAGCTCCCAGGACTGAGAGAAAATGATCAAGGCTTAATAAAATTAATGTGCAGCTTGCTATTGCAGCTATATATCAAAAGAAATATATATTGATTAATTTTCCCTAGAATAGCATCTATAATTTACTGTGTTTGAAAAAAAGCTGGTTACTCGAAAGGTTATGGACAATGTAATGTTTATACCTTTGGACTGTGAATTTGTAGCTTTTTGGGGGGTGGGGGGGCGAGAACAAAAAGTCATGGATTCATAAATGTTAAAGTCAGAAGAGACTGTTATAATGATTTATTCTGACTTCCTGTATAACGCAGTCCAAAGAACCTTACCCTGAGATGGTTGTACCAAAGCCTATAACTTCTGATTCAGCCACAGTGTATGTTTTACAAAGACATCCATTCATGAAAATCCACCCATCCCTCAGTGAGTGGTCCCAATGGTTAACAGTTATGAGGTGATCATGTTGAGAAGAGGAAATCTTGGGACTTTTTTTTAAATGCTGTCAAAATTTAAAGGGAATTGATTTGTGTCTAAAATAACCTCAAATGTTCTGCAGTTAGAGGAATTATAAAGAAGACAGGATCTCTCAGAACATGCACCAAGAACAATTCTGAATAAAGACATTTCAGAAGAGAATGACCATATAATGCCACTGGGACTGCCGGCAGTCAGATTTAAGGATAGGCAGAATGCAGTTCCTGAGGTGGAATTTGGTTAAAGCAGTTGGGATAAAAATACTCCCAACTCTTATATAGAATCTCATGGAGTTTTCATAACCACAAGTACTCAGGAACTTGTTTTACGTCTCAGGAAAAAGCTAAAACCATCACAATCCAGAACCCACTGAAGGCCAGGATAGATTTGCAGGCAACTTCACCTGGGAGCAAATCAGACCCCTGTGAATACAGAGTATAAGGGAAGAATGCCACTTACTGAAGTCACCAACACCATGTCCAATAGGACATGAGATTTCATTTGAAGTGTCACATCCACATCCTGAGCCAGCCTAGCTTAAGATCTGACAAGCTCATTGCCCAATGTGGCCTAGCTGCCGGCGTACTGCTTAGCTGGCAAAACATCAGAGTTATTTTAAGAAACAAGAAAAGCTTTTATTGGGTACATGCACATTTACTGGAAAAAACAGTCTTTTTATCGCTGCATATTAAATTTCAGTTTCTACCCTGTCTGAAGTTTTAAATTGGGTACTCATGACGGCACACTATTTCCAATCGTTATAGTTTCATTCTGTATTTTTTGAGGGAAACTTTTATAAGAGCGTCAGTCTTATCACGTTTGTTTGTCGTAACGGAGGCCAAGATATAAATTGTGATGATGCCATTTGCAAATTCTAATCTATGCTGTATAGATTTATACCGCGCTCATCACCATCATATAATGAATGACTGGTTACAGTCAATCCTGCCTTCATACTCCAGGCTAGAGTATTATAATTTGCTCCTTGATCCCTAGACACCACTCCAATGACACATAGGAGCTGGAACCATGCCACAAAGGGCTGGGAAAAATCCCCCTTGTGTAGGCACAGGATAGGGTTGCTTATAGCAGTCATATGTTCCCCCTTCATGAACCCCAATGCAGTAGGAGGAATCTCAATAGCACACATTGCTATGAAGATTCTGCACTGTGGAGCGGAGGCTTGAGAGGCTACTATAAATGAAAGAAGCCTCAGGGCTACTCTAATTTATGCCACTAGAGTAGCCCAGAATCCTGAGTGTGCAAAGACAGTGTATCAGATCAGCCTCCCATCCCGTAAAATTACCCACAATCGGTAGCATCCAAGAACCACTGCTGTCTCCTGTAGAAGCCATATTGTCAATCCAGTAATAAAGCAGCTGACTTAAAGAACAAAAGCAAATGTCAAAGAAACGTTAAACTGAATAAATATGACCTGCACCCTGAGGCTGGCTACACTTCCACTCTGGTGGCCCAAGAACTAGAGCAAACGCCGGATGCAAGCGTGCTCAGCTGAGAAAGCCGTGCTCTTGCTTCTGGAGAGTTCACCCCAAACAATTACAGTTTAGAGTCTCCCAGGTGGTCTTAATTGCCAGTGGTAACTCAAACACAGTCTTCTCCCCAGTGCCACTGAATCAGTCCAACAGGTCTGAGTCTGAATCAGATCTGGAAAGAGGTCTATTTTTTTATCTGGTTTAGATTCGTATTCCTAGATTTATGGCCAGAAGGGACCACTGTGATTATGTAGTCTGACCCCCTGCATTACACAGGCTACTGACTTTATCTCAGTCATTATTTTATGAGGTCATTACTTCTGGTTGGGCTAGAGCCTTGTTTTTAGGCATCCAATTCAAGACTTCCAATCTTGTGGCCTCAAATAGGAGGACTGTGGCAAGAGCGGACGATCTTTTAACTTTGGTACCCATGTCTCATTTATGAAGAGCTCATGAGAGTTTGGTTCCATTAAACCTCAATCCTGTTTATGGTTTAGCCTCAGAACTAGGCCAAAGCTAATCCAGATGTAGATTCAAGCACTCTCAATTTACTCTTTCTCTAATAATACTTTTACAGTACATAAGCATGTTTTGTTCACAAGGGTCACAGTACCAATTTGCAGTGTAGACATATCAATATGAGCCTAGTTTTTATGAGACCAGAAAACTCTGAATATTCCTAATGCATTTTACTTTTTAAATGATAGTAGGAGCTCAAAGCTTTTTGCAAACAATAGTTCCTTTTCACAATGGCCTTGCACAATACCCATTTTACAGATGGCTAAACTGAGGCACAGAGAGCTAGAAGATTCCCTTTCAGACAGGGGAAAAAACAGCCTTTTAAAGAAAAAGCATCAGCCCATCCATACTGGTACCTGGAGACTTAGGACTATTAGGTTCAGTTTTGGTTATTGATTAATGAAACATCAGATAACTTGACTCAGTCATGTTTATTAATCAGAGATGCATCAGCACAGAGAGGTTCATAGGTACCAATCCCTGGAAGACAGTCCTGCAGCAGTTAATCTGTCCCAAAGTATGAACTTGATTTGATTTATATTTATACTGTACAGGTTTATGCCACATAGAAGACTAATACACATTACTCCCCTTTCCTTATCTAGTTTCATATATATTTTTAAAAATATAAGGACATGTATACCAACCATACACAATAACCTTCCAGATGTTAATAAACTATAGAGTACAAATAGCATCAGACCATGGTGACATGAACTGTTTTCTCCTAGTGGTACCTATCCACAATTAATATACAACATACATCTGGTTTCTGACAGGTTCCACCATACAAAGAATGGGGGTTATTGAGAGTTTACCAGTTAGTAAACAGCTTAGTATAAATGCAAAACATCCCAGGAGTATGATTCATACAAAGTCTTCTAAAATATATATATATATATATATCATTGGGTAACAGGTCCCAATCCTACAAACACATACACACATACTTAACTTTACACACACAAGTAGTCCCACTGACGTTGCTTTAGGCAACTAGAACTTGCTCTCATGGTTCTTTAGGAAGGGAACATGCAGGGCTAGGGATTTGGCCTTGTCCCACACCTCCATTTTGGAACTGGCGTTTTACAGAAAGGCATAGAAGCTAGAAAAGACCTATTAAGATCACCCTGTCCAGTGTCTTTCCAGGACTAGATAGTGTCATATAGCATATGTGCTAAAAATAATCCTTCACAAATTATACATACCACACCAGTATAGCTTCAGTGGAGTCATTCCTAGCTTATACCAGCTTGAGAGGAGTATCAGGTCCATATGCTCTACCCACACCACACCTGGAAAACTAGCAAGCTACATGCAACTACATTAAGCCTCCCCTTCTCAGCACATGATAGGAGCATAGGGTAGCAGCTCGGGCCTTCAAAAGCTCCTCCGTGATTTAGGAGCACAAGCCTCATTGAAAATCAGTGGGATCTGTGTCCCTGAATCACTTAGACACTTCTACAAATCCCACCCAGATTCCTTTTTTTGGTGTGACTGACTTTCCTTTTGAAAATGCAGAAGTGAACAGTGTTCCAAAACAGTCCGCACATACTGTGCAAGGTAAGCACTCACCCCATCCTAGGGGTCAGCT
Source organism: Natator depressus (assembly GCF_965152275.1). Taxonomy (NCBI): domain Eukaryota; kingdom Metazoa; phylum Chordata; order Testudines; family Cheloniidae; genus Natator; species Natator depressus. The sequence goes on along the minus strand of NC_134244.1, from coordinate 7,671,420 downwards.
TTACAACCACACAAAACAAAGAAACCCAGCACACTTTAATCCTCTCTCCCCAGAGGGCCACTCCAACCTCACTGATATAGTGGCTGATCACCAGGGATTGGCAGGAATCAATTAATATCTCCCTATAAGGTTGATGCCAACAAGGTGGGACAGCAGCTGAACCCATTATCCTGTGCACAGGATGTACCAGCCAGGAGAACTGAGAGTTCTCCTACCATTCCAGCTAGAGACATTTCATTGTGAGTACATGAAATCATCCAGATACACTGAAACGCTGAGTATTGTGGAAAGGCACCTGTAAAGGAAGTTTGACCTGAGGAACGATGATGTGTATCTAATGTGTCTGGAAGCGCTTGTTGCCCTTGTTGATGACTCTCTGATGACAGTTAGAGGACAGGAGAAATGATAAAAAATTGTTAAACTATTTTCCCATTCCCAACCGCTTTCTCTCTTCTGAGTCGTTCACTTCTGCAAGTCAGACAATCCAAGCACATGGCCAAAAACAGCAGAGAGCCTGGGTCTGCAGACCAGAGAATACATAAGCAGTCATCAGATGCCAGAAGGTGAAATGAGACCAGCACTGGACTCTTGCTCTTCTGACAGGCTAATATCACCAAACAAGATTTTAATTTGCAGTTACATTTTTCATAAACCCAGCTGCCAAAAGTGCATTTGTTTCTTCTTTTTATATTTTTCCCCTTCCCCTGCAGATAATGTTTTGTGTACTTTGTGCTGTTGAAAGATGCCAGCCTGGCAGTCCTGGAGACTGAAATCCTTCCGGTTATCCACTGAACAGGTGCAGCACAGATGGTAGCAGGGAAAGCTTTCCTCCAACACCACCTTGCTAATGAGTTTATCCTTGCCCTGAATGGACCACTCTTTGAGGATACGTTAGCCTTCATCCACCTTGGGTTCTCTGCTGCAAATGCCAACCAAACGACCAATGAGATGCATTTATAGTAGTGGCTTTCTGATGATGATGATGGTTTGTATTATGATATCACCTAGGAAGCCCAACTGAGACTGGGGGCTCCTATTGTGCTTGATTCTGAATAAACACATAGGAAGAGGGGGTCCCTGCCCTGAAGAACTCATAGTCTAAATAGACAAGACAGGCAAAGGTTGGAGGAAAGCAAGCATTATTACACCCCCATTTTACAGATGGGGAACTAAGGCTATTAAAGGAATTGGCACATGAAATTGCAAGCCCATTAGCAAGAATTTTTAATGAATTTGTAAACTCAGGGGTTGTATCGTATGACTGGAGAATTGCTAACATAGTTTCTATTTTTAAGAAAGGAAAAAAACGTGATCCAGGTAACTACAGGCCTGTTAGTTTGACATCTGTAGTATGCAAGGTCTTGGAAAAAAATTTGAAGGAGAAAGTAGTTAAGGACATTGAGGTCAATGGTAAATGGGACAAAATACAACATGGTTTTACAAAAGGTAGATCGTGCCAAACCAACCTGATCTCCTTCTTTGAGAAAGTAACAGATTTTTTAGACAAAGGAAACGCAGTGAATCTAATTTACCTGGATTTCAGTAAGGCATTTGATACCGTGTCACATGGGGAATTATTAGTTAAATTGAAAAAGATGGGGATCAATATGAAAATTGAAAGGTGGATAAGGAATTGGTTAACAGAGAGACTACAGCGGGTCATACTGAAAGGTGAACTGTCAGGCTGGAGGGAGGTTACTAGTGGAGTTCCTCAGGGATCAGTTTTGGGACCAATCTTATTTTATCTTTTCATTACTGACCTCAGCACAAAAAGTGGGAGTGTGCTAATAAAGTTTGCAGATGATACGAAGCTGGGAGGTATTGCCAATTTAGATAGAGACCGGGATATCATACCGGAAGATCTGGATGACCTTGTAAACTGGAGTAATAGTAATAGGATGAAATTTAATAGTGAAAAGTGCAAGGTCTTGCATTTAGGGATTAATAACAAGAATTTTAGTTATAAGCTGGGGACGCATCAATTAGAAGTAACGGAGGAGGAGAAGGACCTTGGAGTATTGGTTGACCACAGGATGACTATGAGCTGCCAATGTGATGTGGCCATGAAAAAAGCTAATGCGGTCTTGGGAGACATCAGGCGAGGTATTTCCAGTAGGGATAAGGAGGTTTTAGTACCATTATACAAGGCACTCATGAGACCTCACCTGGAATACTGGTTGCGGTTCTGGTCTCCCATGTTTAAGAAGGATGAATTCAAACTGGAACAGGTACAGAGAAGGGCTACTAGGATGATCCGAGGAATGGAAAACCTGTCTTGTGAAAGGAGAATCAAGGAGCTTGGCTTGTTTAGCCTAACCAAAAGAAGGTTGAGGGGAGATATGATTGCTCTCTATAAATATATCAGAGGGATAAATACCAGAGAGGGAGAGGAATTATTTAAGCTTAGTACCAATGTGGACACAAGAACAAATGGATATAAACTGGTCATTGGGAAGTTTAGACTTGAAATTAGACGAAGGTTTCTAACCATCAGAGGAGTGAAGTTTTGGAATAGCCTTACAAGGGAAGCAGTGGGGGCAAATGACCTATCTGGCTTTAAGATTAAACTCGATAAGTTTATGGAGGAGATGGAAAGATGGATAACATGATTTTGGCAATTAATTGATCTTTAAATATTCATGGTAAATAGGCCCAATGGCCTGTGATGGGATGTTAGATGGGGTGGGATCTGAGTTACTACAGAGAATTCTTTCCTGGGTATCTGGCTGGTGAATCTTGCCCATATGCTCAGGGTTCAGCTGATCGCCATATTTGGGGTCGGGAAGGAATTTTCCTCCAGGGCAGATTGGAAGAGGCCCTGGAGGTTTTTCGCCTTCCTCTGTAGCATGGGGCACACTTGGTGGAGGATTCTCTGCTCCTTGAAGTCTTTAAACCATGATTTGAGGACTTCAATAAGCTCAGACATAGGTGAGAGGTTTATCGCAGGAGTGGGTGGGTGAGATTCTGTGGCCTGCATTGTGCAGGAGGCCAGACTAGATGATCATAATGGTCCCTTCTGACCTTAATATCTATGTATCTATGTCTAAGGCACAGAGTAAGGCCAGAGTTTTCAAAAATGTTCGGCATCAGGAGACGAATTTTCAAAAGAGCTCAATTCCCATCTGGACAGTAAATGTAAGCAACCAGGCTTTCCAAAGCATGAATTTTTTTTTAAAAAAATAAGACTGCTGCAGGGGATGTTTGAGCATTTGAAAATCTGGTTCCGAACTCTCTGGAAAACGTAGCCCCTTGTGGCTTCCCCACAGAGAACCTGCAATGGAGCCAGGAACTGAATTCAGAATTCCTAAGTCTCAGACCAATGTCTTCACCACAGGCTTTTCTGCAGAAACTCAGTTCCTAAGAACTGGATTGAAGCCACAAAGAAGTGTGTGTTTGCTTTATCATTGTGGTAAATAAGTAAAGAAAAGATTCTGACCATTCCAAAGCAACCTATTTCTATTTCCATTTCTTCTTCCCCAAAGTCCCTATCTCCTCCTCCTCAGCCAAAGCTCAGGAAAAATACAGCAAATTCTTCTTCATTTTTTCTTTTGACATTTAGTGCTCACGGAAATAAGGGACTTGCACAAGTCTTCTCTTTGCCTGACTCTACTCATGACCAGATTCTCCTTTCAGCTGCGCTGTTGTTTCTCAGTGCTGAAATGCAATACCCTCTGCTACTCCAGCTTTCAGACATGCTTGTTAGCAATACCAAATTGGGCAGTGGTTTCAAGGTGGGACTTTTTTGGGAAAGTTTGGCATGAAACATTTCTGAGGAATAAGATATGATGGGGTGTTCATCCCACACTGGCAAGGAAGAGGTTAAAAGCAGACTAGGGAGGCTGTGCAGGGGGCAGCCAATTGGAGAGAAGCTGCATGGAGCAACCAGTCAGGGCCCAGTGGACTCATGTAAAATGAAGTTGCAGAGCAGAGCAGGGTCAGTTGCTGCAGGGAGCCCAAGGAGAGAGGACTGCGTTCCTAGTGATCTACAGGATGGTAGCACTTTGGACAGAGCAGCTGCTGGCAGGGACCAGTGGAGCAAAACAGAGCTCCATGCTGGCTGGACACATTAAGAGGAGGCTGAAGGTGCTGGGGCCCTGGGGAAGTGGCCCAGGGAATTGAAGCATCTCTGGTGGAGAAGTTAAGGAGAGGCAGCAGGAGGCTGCTGTCTGCAGGGTCCCTGGGCTGGGAACTGGAGTAGTGGATGGGCCTGAGTCCCTCGCACTCACCACTGGGGAAGTGGCTAGACCATTGATAGGGATACTTCCTCTCCCCACCCCAGAAGGGGGAAAACATGGATGGTAACGTGGCCAGAGAGCTGAATCACAAAAAGGATGCTGCGGTTCCTAGGCTGAGAGGGCCTTCGGGGGAGAAGGTGATAGGAGAGATATCACCAGGAAAAGGCATGCTGGTTGAGAGAGCTAATCCCTGAGATGGCCAGCAGGAGGCGATACTCTGGTGAGTGAATTCCATCATATCAGGACTTTCTATTTACCTGACACTTACTTCTAAGCTTCTCTGGAAATCAGTTGTTTATGCCATTGAAGGTAAAATGGCTGTTTATTTTATATAGGCATTGTAGCGCTTTCTGGTTTATAACAGAACACCTCCACCCCATTTTAATAGTGAAGAGCATCAAATGAATAGGCATGTAAATGCAGGCAACCAATACGATTTTGATTTGTTTAAAGGCCTTAATACTTTTAGCGTGTGATGAAAACTAGAATGTCAAATCACACTCTACTTTTAATTTCAAGGTGGGGTGGAGAGAGTTAGTTACAGACCTCCAGATCTAATGCTGTCCCTATTGTTATGAAGCCAGGTTTGCGCCAAACGTAAAACAGACCTATTTTCTGATGTCTGTTTAGAAGTCTCATGAGAACTACTGTTCTTGTGAGATTTTCGTCCCAAATCAAGAAAAATCTGGCAAGCTGCTCTCATGTGGATTCTGGTCAGATAGCTCAAACCTGCTAAAAAACGCAGAAATTGGGCTTGTTTTTGGCTTAATTGGCTTGTGAGTTGTTCATTGGCAAGTTTTTGGCTTGTAGCTTGTTTGGCTTGTACCTTGTTGTAACTTGCTGCTTCTTTTTTTTGATCGGCCCCTGGCAATCAGGAGCAAGGGACAAGCAGGGGCAAGAGGGAGAGAGAGTCAGGGGTGCACAGCGGGCCCACCACAGTCCCAGACTGCACGCCGGGGGGGATCTAGTCACAGAGTGTTTGGGTTCTTAGGGATTGGCTTATTTTGGCCTTGTTTTGAAATAGCATTAGCTTGATTTTTGGCTTATTGTGAAAGTCGGGGGGCTTATTTACCCCGTGAAAGTTGGCAACTGTGATTCTGGTGCTTGTAATGGGGAGAAAAATAATCTTGCGCTACCTGAAACTTCATCCCAGAATTTTACAGAACCTCAGCCCTAACCTGAGCCTTGACCCAGTCTCAGATCCCAACCATAGCCCAAATCTCCTACAGCTCCCAATTGGTTCACTGGGCCTTCTCTAGTAGTGTTGCTCTTAAAACTATTTTACCTGTTATTTTTAGGCACCAATTGCCTCTAAAGTGGCCAGTGATGACATTTCTAGGACATTCATTTAAACTGATTGGCCAGGTGTCAGAGCACTGTAATGACGGCCAGCTAAATATGGAGTCACAATTTCAGGAGAATGGCTTGAATTCTAAAGCTGAATAATAAGGACATAAGAAGAAAATTCCTGAGTGATGGATGGCATGGCTTCTCCAGCTAGATAAGTTAGGCCTACAGAAGATAAGAGCTAATTAACTGCAGCTTAAAAAAAAGAGAAGAAGAAAGAACTAGCTCTCCAAAAACCCAGCAGCAGATTGCTATTTTGAACATTAATATTTAATGTCTGAACTGAGAATGCTTATGGGCACCTATTTTTGGTGTCAGTGATGGCTTCTTGTGGTTTTTTTTTTTTTTTTTTTTGGTAAATCACAGTTAATGATTCTGCAAGCTGTTGAATAGCATTTGTGCCCCTTCTGTTTCCAACAAGGATTGGAGCCCTCTACACTTTAGAACAACCAGCTGCACCGTGGAGCGGAAACAACCGCCACAACTGGGGAGTAATTGCTGTATACACTTGGATGAAAAGGCTAAAAAAAGATCAAGCAAAGCTCTGCCCTGTCAGGCCTTATCAATAATAACAGGACCTGACAGCACTTGGCTTAAGCTTGTCTATTTCAGGCAATGATGGTCTGTTGTTTCAACAGTTCTGAAAGGGAGAAAATGGCATGCACTAATCTCAGCCGGCTACACTGCAGAATTTGGGCCTGCCATACGCCGACAGACATTAGATCTCCTTTTCTATTAGGAAGCTGCTGTCAGTCTGATCACTCAGCATACTGATATTTACAAAATTAGTAATGCTTTTTTGGGGCCTGGAGTGCTGAGGAGAGAGCTTGTTGCCCGTGACGATTTTGTGAATGGGATGGAGGGGATTGATCATATGGATTTGGGGTCTGCTGGTAGAGCCTTGAAAATGAGGTTTTCCCCCCTTCCCACCGCCATTCAGTTATAGCTTAGAAGAGTGAGTTCACCTTCAGCCACGCTGGCACCTCTGAAATATAATATTGTGCAAGGGTGACGTCGTAAGGGGAAATTAAAGTGCAGGTGAAAGCCCGCGGTCATCATTACAGCACTTGCTTTCCCAGCAGCGCTTAGTTTGAATGACAGCCTCAGCATGCATAAACATTCAATACCCGTTGCAGGGGAGACCTTCTCAGCTGGGAAATTGTTTCTTCCCTCTCTCGGGTACATTAACCCCTTGGGACACAGGAAACCACGGTACCCAACAGCTTTTGAAGGCTTCCATCCTTTTGGGTAACGAAGGTTTGTTTTTAGCTCGGCCTTTAGAAACTCCCAGAGCACATGATGATGAATATTATCCTTTTCGGCCCCATCCACCAAATGAACCAGAGAGACTACCAGATTCTCAGTTACTGTGTTACTACTATTCAGCATCTGTGTCGCAGAAATGCTTAGAGCAGGGTCGGCAACCTTTCAGAAGTGGTGCGCCGAGGCTTCATTTATTCACTCTAATTTAAGGTTTCGCGTGCCAGTCATACATTGTGACGTTTTTAGAAGGTCTCTTTCTATGAGTCTATAATATATAATTAAACTATTGTTGTATGGAAAGTAAATAAGGGTTTTAAAATGTATAAGAAGCTTCCTGTAAAATTAAATTAAAATGCAGATCTTATCAGTTTAGCGTGATCCTGGCCCTTGCTTTTCCTTGCTGAGTTTTCCAATGTCTGGCATGTATCTGGATACTTTAAGCAGCACACAGGCTTCTGAGTGATCAGTTGTTAACCGGCTCCGAGAGGGACAGAGGACAGATTTCATGTGTGAAAATACCTGTTCACATAGGTGTGTGGATCCAAATGCTGAAAGCACTGCAAACGCCATTTTCTTCAAACAGGTAAATTTCACTGGCCAGGAGGTCAGAATAGAGGCCCCATCATCGCTCTCGGTAGCTTCAAGTGCACTCCGCAGATCTCCAAACTTTGATGCCCACAATTCTGAGCTTTTTAACTGAATGAGCTGCATTTCGAAATCTTCAACACCCATCCTCTGAAATACAGACAAATCCAAGTCGCTTTCATTGAACTTTTCAGGTTTAATTAGAAAAGAAAGCCTGGGGCCAAATTGCTGGAAATCTTGAAATCTGTCAGAAAATTCTGATTCCAGTTCTTGCATGTTCATTCTAATCTCAGCGTCAAACATGGTGCACTGTTCCACAGGGCGTGATAGCGATGTAAGCAGCGAATCAGGACTTAAAAATATCCCAGCACAGTGGCGCTGGAACAGTTTTTAAGGTGGGGGTGCTGAGCTGTGCCCCCTCTGGCCCCTGTCTGCACCCCTCACTGCCCTAGGCTGGGGCCAGGGGCCACAGCTGGGGGCAGCTGCAGAGCCCTGAGCCCGCAGCTGGGACCCCAGGCTGGCAGCAGAGCCCCCCGGACCAGTGGCCGGGACCCAGGGCCAGCAGCAGGCTGAGCGGGGCCGGCGGATGGAACCGCGGCTGGCAGGAGGCATACCCCAGGCCAGCAGCGAAGCCCCCGGGACCGGTGGCCAGGAACTGGGCACTGTGAGTGCCACTGAAAATCAGCTTGTGTGCTGCCTTTGGCACGCGTGCCATAAGTTGCCTACCCCTGGCTTAGAGGCCGTAAGCAGGTTGAGGTTCCCTGGTGCTAGGCAGTATACAAATGTGTACACCAAAGGAGTGATGTCAGCTGCCTCTAGTTTTTGGGTGCTGTGATAGGGTGTTCACTTCACATTACCCTCAAGGGGTTAACATAGGCCAGATGGTCTAATCTGCCTGCGAACCAGGAGACATTTAGGCCAAGAGGAAAGCCCTAATCAAGGGAAGCTCACTTGTGCAGCAACATGAGGGGCTTCTAAAAAGCCAGGAGGCTGGTAGCAGTAAAGGGGTTGTGGTCACTCTCTCTGGGACAAGGGAGAGAAAGGGATTTGGACCCAAGAGGAGCGGTTTGTCTAGCTGACCTAGGGGGTAGGAGTTTAGCTAGAAGGGTGGAAAAGGTGAGCCTGGGATCGGCTAGATAGGAAGTAGTGTGTGGCAGGTGTGGCAGGAAGGTTTGTGGCAGTACAAATCTTAGCTGCTGGAGATTGGGCCCCTGGACTGGAATCCAGTGTAAGGGTTGGGCCTGGGTTCCCCTACCAGCCACTGAATGAGTAGCACAATCTGGGCAGCAAACTTGAAAAATGACTGTTTTGTTCTAGCCACTGAGAGAGGGGCTGTGGATGTAAGGGCTGCCTGGGACAATGTGGACGACTTTGATAGTACCCCAGAAGGGAAGGATTGTTGTGACTTGGCCAGAGGGCTAAGCCATGAAGATGAGGCATGACAGCTCCCGAGCAGCAAGGGGGGGCTGCAGAGGAAGAGAGTGAGACGATGGGCCGATGAACTGTGAGGAGAGGGCATTGGACTGGCAGACCTAATCCCCAGACTCAGCCAGAAGGATGCACTCCAGAGCTCCCTGTGAAAGGTGCCCTATAAGAAACAACTTAAGGCCTGATTTTCAGGAAGTCCCTTGTCACTTTTGACAATTTTGGTCACAATAAATGAGTCCCTGCCCTAGAGGGCCTGAAAGACGAGGTACATCAGCTCAATGAAACATACAGGAGTGGAATGGGAGATGGGGTGTCAAAACAGCAGGATGTTTCAGCATAGATGACTAGCAGTTTCTCACTGACTAAATGGAGAAGAGGAGAAAATACCACTTGCACTATTATATTAATAGACGACAAAGCCAAGGTTGATAAAGGAGTGCTCTTTGCCTCCACGTGTGAAAGGGGGAAAGTTTGTCAATTACCATTGCATCATACTGCATGCATAAGACTTGAAAAATAAAATAATAAAGAACACAAATTATCTATCGTTTTGTGTTCAAGGCACCCTACAAACACAACTGAATGAGGCCTTGCAAAGCCTGGTTGAGGTAGAAAGGGACAGGGGGAAACCAAGGCACAGATGTTAGAGGGGATATTTTCAAAAGCACAGATGGGAGCTGAGTGATTTTTCAATGAGAATGGGGCACCTAATGCTCCTTGTGCCTTTGAAAATCTCCCCCTAATTGACTTACCTATGTCAGAGGGGATCACTGGAGCAGCATAGGCTAGAGCTGATGGTATCCTGATCCCTGTTCCATGCAAACATACAGCTCTTCTTAAAAATGAATGTTAACGGGATAAAATGGACATGAAGGCATAACGACAACTTGTGCATCTTGATTATGGACAAGAAGACACACACAGAGATTTGATCACACATTCAAATAATAAAATAAGGGCATTAAAAGCCTCTCTGGAGAGGAGAGGCTCAGAAAATCTGATGACTGTCCTGGGTGGACATGGAGACAGATCCCATTGCAGATGTCACGTCAACTGTATCATATGTAGTGGGAGCAGACAGCACAGAATAATTGCAAGTCAACATACACTTTTTGCATATTTGGAGTAGACCAATCAGGAGCCTAGCACTATAACTAGGTGGATTATACTTGCTGCACGTAATTCAGGATTGGAGGATGAGCTACATCAAGAGTACGAAACTCGAGTCTCAACTACCCTGTCCTTCCCATATTTCTACATGGGCCTGGAGTCTTGCTTAGGAGAAGGTTTGTGGGGGCTGGGGATGGTGTGGTTCCTGCCTCCAACTCCACAAGGTAGAGTGTATCTGTTAGGTCCAAAGGTTTTACTAGACTCGGCAGGATTCCAGTTGCTTGTTTAAGTATTTGGATCAGCTGTGCTGCCATTGCATCGAGGGAGGAAGAAGGCGCAGCTGGGTTGTGGCTCAACTATATTATCTGCACACAATGGATGAAGGAGCCCAAACCAGAATGCATTGCTTAGGCAAAACTCCCACTGAAATCAGTCAGGGCAATAAGCAAACCAGGACGCCATGAGGTATGTAAGAAGCCAAGGGTTGGGGGAGATCTACAGATGCTCTGTAGTGTCAGGGCCAACATCAGATTTGGGGGCTAGACACAGCAGTGAGAACTGTGATCATCCACCAGATGATGGATCCTTCAGATAATGGATTGGATTCTTCTCTCATTTATGTTGCTGTAAATTAGGAGTAACACCAATTAAATCAATGAGGCTTAAATTGTGTAAGGCAAATGGGACACAATTATTTTACAAAAGGTACAAGCAAAACCAGCAATGGAAGAACTAAGAATCTCAGACAATTCTATTATTCAAGAGAATGTCGAAAGATTCTCCCTCCTTCAGATTTCCCCTGACCCGTCTGCGCCTCCCCTCCTGCCCCTTTCCAAGTTCTCCTTGCTAAAAGCATCGGCACATCAGCGCCAATCCATGTGCTGTAGAGCACCCTGTCTGAACTGTAACATTCACCACAGCCCCTCACACTGGAGCAGGCTATTTTCAGGTTTGTTATGGGAAAGGCAGTGTCTGAAAGTGACAGCCGCATGCCACCAGATGTGAAGGTCATGCAGCGGCACCAAGGAACAGGAAGGTTTGGGTTTTTTTTCTCCCTTCAGCTTCACTGGCAAATGTATACAGATTTTTCATAGACAAGCAGCTCAAACAGGAGGAGGAAGCTTGAAGCAAGAAGTAAATCCGATTTATGTTTAAAACAGCAGAAAACATGCAATTTATAGGGAGTACAACTTCTTTCACTGCAGCAAGTCTTCTGTGTGTCTCATTTGGACCTAACACACATGGGCAGGTAACTTCAAAACCCTTTGGAGGTTCAGTTTGTTGCTTAGCCATGAACTATCTAAACCACTTGGGTTTGCAAAATGGCAAAGTAATACCACGACGGCAGATATGTATAGTCTCTATCTAGCAGCATGGCCTTTGCCACAATAGCATCTGAATGCTGCACATTCATTATTGTATTTTATCCTCACAGCATCCTTTGGGGTGGGCCGGTATTATACCCATTTTACAAATGGAACTGAGGTCATGTAATCTACCCTGTGTTTGCCCAAGGTCACCCAGGAAGTCTAGCTGAGCTGGGAGTTGAATCTGGATCTCCCAGTCTAGAACCTTATCCACTAGAGCTCTCTTTTAACCAGCAAATTTGTGGCTGGAAATGCAGAGGCATGTGAAAATGAAAGATAATTAAAATAAAGAATCATTCAGACATTTTCAAACGTGAGGAAAAACTTTGTTGTTAGAAGTACTTACATAACCCTTATCTTCTAGAGCAGTGTACCCTTGCCACAAAGTTCAAATATGGATTTGTATCCAAACTATCCCAAAGTTCAGGGATGCCAGTTTTGGTTCAGGCCCAGCTCTAACCTTAAATAGCGTTGGTACAGTATAGGTTTACTCGAGCTTCATCTTTGCTTGACATCCACTTGGATCCACATTTAAAAAATATATATATATATCCCTGTATGATTTACACACACTGTAGAAGTCTAAAGGTTAACTGAGAATGTAACACACAATACAGTCAATGGTGTCAACCACTGATCTGTGGGCATGTTTTATTTGTTACAATGATTATGAGTTTATTCAGGAGAGCAATTTGGAGAAGGGCTTTGAAAGGTTGACTTTCAGTGCCAAAGAAAATAAATGTGAAGAAAGTATGAATACTGAGGAGCACAGCAAACCAGTTGAGAAGGATTTGGATAATTCATTAGACTAGACCTGTGGATGAGAAATGTGTTTCAATGGAGTTAAGTATAGCTGGGTCCAAAAAAACCTGTGAGATGACTTAAGAGACATGGCACAAATTACAGGCAAATTTTTCTCTCAATCCTCATTGAACATCTGTAGCATTTTGTATTCCTTCCAAGAATCAAATTAATAGGATGTGACATTTACAGAGCTCCTTTCATCCCTTCTTCATACATAAAGATCAGAATTTTCAGAAATCTTCAGCACCCACAATCGGGGCCAGATTTTCGGAAGAGCTCTGCTTCCATTTAGACATGTAAATAAGAGACTAGATTTTCAGTACACAGCCGCTCCCATTGAGGGTAATCAGCAGGTCTATTCACATGCTGAAAGTTGAGTCATGTGCTCCTGGAGAGAAACACAGAGGAAAGGACCAGAGTGGGAGAAAGTGACATAGGGAAATAAATGAAGAATTGTGCTGGTTTTGTTCTGAGAATGTCACCTCAACTCACAAAAATCTGTCTCACTGGAATCAGAATGGGTACATATTATTGTGTAGTTTCTACTTGGAGGCCATATTCTGATCTTCTTTAAACTAGCCTCAATGCTATTTATTGATGCGCAGCATTCTGCCTCTCATTAATCCCCCCCTTCCCCTTCCATTATGCAGATGATCATTGAATAGGGAACTAGGATTGGAGTGCCTGTAAATGACCGGATAGAGTGATCCGAGAACTAAATCACTGTTCTGAAGCAGCTGGCCCATGCCACTCTTTGAGCCAAAGCTTTGTTTGTGAGCAAAATGCCACTGTCACATCCCTGTCCCACCTACCTCAAATAAAGAACTGGCTTTGAGTGGCTTGTTTGTTTTTACAGCTTTAGCTACTGGCCCTTCAAGATCCATGTTAGCCCTTCTAATTTTATTTGTCTGCTGTAATTATTAAATGCCCTGGCTTCAGCAAAGCTATGCCTGATTTATTCCTGTGCAAGTATTATTAGAATCTAATCTCTGGTTAGGCACAGAAGCGACAGACAGTCGGCACTGAACTTGTGAGAAAGAGCTCTGGGCCCTCAGCAGCCGAGTCCAGACTAAACCTAAAAAGTTCATCGCACTGCAGCTCTGCTACTTCTCTTGCCAGGCGCTAGCCTTCTGCGTGATCAAATCTAAGCGGGGAAAAAAAAAAAAAGCCACGTGGCACAATGAACCCTTCAATATGTATTTCTTCCTCAAGATCATTCCCATTTAAAATTTGCAACTTAATGCAGCTCGTTCATGCTAGAGAGCTTTAATCGCCCACTTGACATTTTTCTATTTTTTGGATGGGTGTTCTTATTAAATTGTTGTAATGAAACAAATGACCAAGCTTTTTTTAAAAAAAAAAATTTCTAAGTGGACTATATGCTGAGCCTGAAAAATTGTACAGATTCTCCGGATGGCTGCGGCTGTATCTCAGAAGATGAATTTTTTTCATCTTCCCAGTGATTCATAGTAGAGAGCTACAAGGAGGCTGTGCCAACCAAGCGGTGGCATCTTACAATTAGATGGCACTGGAAACAGGCACTCTCTACCTGTGGAATGATAAATGAATGGAAAAGCAGGTAGCTTTAAGAAAATGTAAATGGGAGGAAAATGTCTGCTGTGTGTCTTCTGCCAATCTGAATAAGGGAAAAGTTGCCTTTCTTCAGAAAACTGGCTTAAGGGATCTGGTTTTTGCCTTGTGAATTCCAGTGCTTGGGGTGTCTGTTGGTTTATTGGTTTTGTTTTGAAAGCCAGGGTCTGTCAACATGTGAAAGCAACAGCATGCATGGAGGGATGTGATGAGATCCTGGGCCCAGCTCTGACCCGTGCAACCTTATTGCCTCAATTCACTGACAGCTGGCCTGAATTTTTGCTTGTCTTTCTGTAAGTGGTTAGAGGGCCTGTGGGGGGAAAAAACATATATGATCATCATGTACTTATGGTGGACAAGGGGCCAAATTAATGTTGCACAGGCAAGTTCAGTGCTGGCGTTTCCTAATTTTTGAGTGCTCAGAATTTGCAGCATGGGGGGAGAGATAGCTCAGTGGTTTGAGCAGTCACCTGCTAAACCCAGGGTTATGAGTTCAATTCTTGAGAGGGCTGTTTAGGGATCTGGGGCAAAAATTGGGGATTGGATCTGCTTTGAGCAGGGGTTTGGACTAGATGACCTCCTGAGGTCTCTTCCAACCCTGGGATTCTATGATTTAATGCCATTTTAACATGGATTTTGGTGTGTAGTTCCCTAAATTTAAAAAACAAACAAACGAACAAACAATCCATCATGTTGACACCCACAAGTTTCATCACAGCATTAGAGCATTTAGCTCCACCGCACACACCTGCCGCTTGAGCTAACGAAGTAACTGACCGCAGCAGTGAACTGTACTGTACGTGGACCAGCAGTACAAGGGGATGGGACACTTTGCCAAGGCTCACATGGATTGTTGCTGACAGCAGAGAAGTGGCAACACGCATGTTGTTTGAATTCCATTTCAGGCTCTGGCAAGGAGTGTTCTCTAGTGGGCACAGACTCTTCTGCCCATTTAACCCATTCCAAGCTTGACCCCTTCTGCCCCACTCCTCTCACCTGTCCCTGGCCTGCCTTTTCCCTGCATCTGGATCCTTATCTCAGTCCCATTCGCCTCACCTAGTCGGTCCCAGTCTCCACTCCTCGGGCGTCTCATTCCAGTCTTCTGGCCCAGCAAGTCCTAGGCTCACCCTTCTGGACTTCTCAGTCCCAATGTAGGTGCCCAGAGCCAGTATGGCCGCCCAGAAGCCCAAGCTGCAATTGGAGGGAAATTCCTGCTCAGTCCTGGCCTGGAGCATGTCCAGTGTGGATGAAACCTTCAGAATGTGTCTCTACTGAGAATAAACTGCAGTTATTCAAAGGCTTATAACACGGCCATGTTTGGGCAGATTTTCATTGGGTAGCAAACCAAGCACAGCCCTGACACAAAGATCACCCTTCTGCCTAGTTTCAAGTCCCTGCTTTACAGCACAGGGATTCTAGAGCTTTTAAAAGAGAAGATCACCAGAATTTAACATGGGTAAAACATTTCAGGCTCAGAGTCAAAAATGGCTGAAATTTTACCTCTCGACTACCCCCACAATCGTCCTGAAGAAAACACCCAGCATGAAAAATTTAACCAAATGGTTAAAGTTGGGCAAAGTTATCAACAACTAAAAACGGGTCTTATAATAGGAAGTGTTGGGTAACCTGAGAACAGGTGATGTCTCATCAGTCCTGCCTGTAACTATACAACCAGATCTAACTTTTATTAACTAGTAAGAGTGTATAATTGCAAATGTAGCACAAAATGTTGGCATCTGGATATTCTAGTCTCACATCTCTGTATATGGTGGATCTCCACTGACCTCAATACAGTGGGCATTAAAAGAGTTTCTCTGATGTAAAGGAGATCAGAGTCTTGCCTGCTATCTTCCTCTTCCCTAGTTAGTTGCCCTCTGTGTGTCAGAGTCTATTAATGCCAGAGTTGCCAGATGGAATGATCAGAACCCCCACAAATACAAGGCAGTCCCAAACTTACCACCACAGACTGACTATTCTACCTTGTCTCATTGGCTGCCAGAGGTATTGACAACATGTTGCTAAAAAACATTTCGTTAACTGCTGGAAGTCAGAACTCATCCCCAGCGCATTCACACTGATCTACCTGTGCAATGACTGTTTCAAAATTCCACAAAAGAAATACACATTTCTAGGGGGATTGTGTACTAGATCCAACTCTTAATTGACCCCAAGGTACCCCCTTACCTCTGAACCCTTGATGGGTAAGGTGGTGTTCTCTAGATAACTTTTGTCTGACGAAATCCACTTTTTCAAGCTGCAGTTTACCTATTAAATGTTGCCTTAGTTCAGATTCCATTATATCTATGATCCCTTTCCAAAGCTTTGGGTTATCTTGTCGCCAAGCTCTTGTGTTTAGAAATTTGAAGATGCCATTTGAGCTGGGTGAACATTTTCAGTTAATTTTTTTTTCATAAAACTTCTCATTGCTATTGCTGGGGCAGCTCTACATGTTCTGTAGATAAATCAAGCATCAATAGATAAGTGGAAACATCTTGATTTTTATATTATAGATTAGAATACACGTAAACAAAGTCAAAAGGAAGAGTTTCAACAAGGTCAAAATAAAGTATTTCAAGCTTATCAAAGTTTCAGTTTTATCACATCAGCATTTTCTGATGGAAAAATATGCAGTTGGAAAAAAAAAAAAAAACCAGTGCTAGCCATGGTACCATGTAAGGATAAAGGCAATTTCTGAGATAACCAAGATGCGACCCATTATGACAGGCTCTCTGGGCTACAAACTCTTTGAATTGTATCTAGTCAGTGCACTGCAAACCTGTGCAAAGCATACTACGGAGGTGTGAATTGCTTCTGGCAAGAAACACATCTGAGCTGATAGGAAGCTGCACACTGTACATGCTGAATGGTTATAAGGTGCAGTCCTATAGAGTGCATTATAGGAAGCCACTTTCAGCATAACAAAAGCATGGATGACTGTGGCAAGGTCCTACATTTGAAAGAGGAGGCTGCAACCTTCTGTCTAAGCACAAATAAGAATAAAATACTGTTGTTAACACACCCCTGGGATTTACATTAATGAAGCCCTAGGCCACTGAAAGTATCACCTCCCATTAAGTTTCAGCTCACTGATCAAGTTATGTTTAAGGGTCTGAATAGGTCTGTTATTTTTCCTATTATGTATTTATATTATAATAATAGTGCTTAGGAACCCTAGTCAAGGACTCATTGTGCTAGACACTGTACAAACACAGAACAAAAATAAGAACCAGATTGACCCACTCAGTCCCACAGAGATTAGCTCTCTTTCAGTCCATTTAATCGTTCATTGCTGCCTGAGCTTAGCAAACTTGAGGTAATGATTATTTGCTTTAGTTTCCCCATAATATTCTTTAAAGGTTATTTATTTTACTGATCCATTATCTTTCCTCATACTTGTGAGCAATCACTGGGTCCACATAACACAAACATCTGACAAAGGATCATATCACTCACCTAGCAGACAAGGCGATTCCTCAAAGGTAAAGAATTCAGAAAGCTCTTGAGATATTTAAATACAGTGTGTGTGTACAGATAGCTGAGTGGGGAGTAGATTGATGAAGGAGAATTATTTTTTGTTGGTGGGATGCATAGCAGGAGACTGAACAAACAGCATGTCCTTTACCAGCTGCTTGGGGGATGACAGAATACTACACAAGATTTGGGTGTGGGTGTGTGTACTGGTAACCCATATTCTCATCTTTCTAACGTCTCAGATGAAGATGGGGCTCATGATGGAGGATTTCAAAAGGATTTTGGGAAACATCATTGGCTCCCCTTGACCTTTATGCCTTTGGAGTCCAGAGCAGCCATGAAATTAAAGAGAGGACCAGGGTCTCTCTTCGGCAGGCCCGCTGACAGCAATTCCAGGCCCCAGGGCAGGACAGTCAATGGGCCCCCATGCACACACAAGCTGCATCCGTGCGGACGTAGGCCGCCTGACATTTGGGCAGTGCTGGGCGTGCACTGGCTGGGGCCCAGCGAGCTGCCATCTGCGCTGCTGGGCGCGCTCTTCCGGCATGGCCAGGGCTTCCATCAGTCCGCCCAGTAGGGTTGCCAACTGTCTAATCGCGCAAACCCAAAGACCCTTGCCCTGAGCCTTCCCGGAGACCACGCCCCTGTACCGCTTCTTCTCCGAGGCCCCATCCCTGCTCACTCCATCCCACCCACACTCACTTGTACCAGGCTGGGGCAGGGGTTTGGGGTGCGGGGTGCAGGCTCTGGGAGGGAGTTTGGGTGTGGGAGGCGGTGAAGGGTCAGGCTCTGGGAGGGAGTTTGGGTGTGGGAGGGGGTGCAGGATATGTGCTCTGGGATGGACTTTGGGTGAGGGCTCTGGGCTGGGGCAGGGGTTGGGGTGCGGGAGGGGGCGAAGGGTCAGGCTCTGGGAGGGAGTTTGGGTATGGGGTACAGGCTCTAGCCTGAGGCAGGGGGTCAGGGTGCAGGAGGGGGCCAGGGGGGTTGGTGCTTACTTTGGGCGGCTCCCGAAAGCAACTGGCACACCCCTCTGGCAGCGGCTCCTAGGCAGGGGGCCTTGGGGGTCTCCACACACCGCTGCCCTCAGGCACCACCTCCACAGCTCCCATTGGCTGCAGTTCCTGGCCAATGGGAACTGTGGAGTCGGCGCTCGAGGTGGGGGCAGCGCGTGGAGACTCCTTCCCCGGGGATGTTCCAGCCACTTTCGGGAGCAGTGCGGAGCGAGGGTGGACAGGAAACCTGCCTTAGCCTTGCTGCGCTGCTGGTTGCTGGGGGCCCCCAGGCCCTTTTAAGTTGCCTGGGCCCCTGGGCAATTGCCCCTTTCCCCACACCCCCCCGTCGGCAGGCCAGCTCTTAGGTGTGTTTATGTAGTGCTTTTCACCTTAGTATCAAATTACTGAACATAATTAAAGAGTACAAAAGCCCTGGACAAAAATACTTTTTCTTTTCTCCACACTCCTCCCAAAGCAGTGGGTCTAACAAGCATGACTTTGTGCCTGTAGGAGTCTTTCTTTAGTTAAAGTGTACAAATTCTAGGTGAAGGCATCTGCATCTGAACATGTTCAGGCCTGCTCTCAGTCTAATCTCCTGTGGCAAGCAGTTCCACAGATAGGGTCCCACCATGAAGAATACTCTGTTTACAGTGCCTAATGCTCAGAATCTGGATCTGAGGAGGGAGAAGATTATGGAGTGATCCACGAGTGAACTTTCCCTCTTATCCCATCGCTGCTTGTTTTGCTTAAGAACCATTGGGGTGAGGGACCCTGTAAAAAACTTCCTGAAATTTCAAAGTACACTATCAACTGGATCACCCTTGTCCACATGCTTGTGACCACCCTCAGAGAGTTCTCCTAGATGGGTGAGGCATGATTTCCCTTTACAAAAGCCATGTTCGCAAAAAGAAAAGGAGTACTTGTGGCACCTTAGAGACGAACCAATTTATTTGAGCATAAGCTTTCGTGAGCTGTAGCTCACGAAAGCTTATGCTCAAATAAATTGGTTCGTCTCTAAGGTGCCACAAGTACTCCTTTTCTTTTTGCGAATACAGACTAACACGGCTGTTACTCTGAAAAGCCATGTTGACTCTTCCCCAACATATGTTTGATAATGTGTCTGATAATTCTGTTCTTTCCTATCTTTTCAACCTATTTGCCTGGTAATGACGTTAGGCTTACTGGCCAGGAACTGCCAGGATTGCCTCCGGAGCCTTTTTTTTCTTTCTTTCTTTCTTTCTTTTTTTTTAAATCAGCATTACACTAGCTAGTCTCCAGTTTTCTGGCACAGAGGCTGATTTAGGCAATTGGTTACAGACCACAGTTAGGAGGTCTTCAGTTTCATATCTGAGCTCCTTCAGAACTCTTGGGGGACTACCAGGCCTCCTCGTTTTTGTGTAGTTCCCCTTTTGGAAGTTAAATGCTACTGTGGTGGGTTACTTTGGTATTTTGTCCCCATAAAGATGTTAAATTTAAATTACATTACAGTTGCTATAACCTACAGGTACAGCTTTATTCGCCTCTTGGACCAGATCTTATGCTTCATTTAGGACTCAATCAAGAATTGCTTCACCCCTTGCGGATTCCAGGATTAGCTGCTCCATGAAGCAGTCGTTAATGGGGTCTGGACGTTTTATTTCTACATCCCATCCTGAGGTGACGTACAGTCACTATGGGGATAGTTGCAATCTCCCATTATTATTGGGTTTTCTGGTTTTGTAGCTTCCTTCATCTCCCTGAATATTTCACAGTCACTGTCACCATCTTGGTCCCGTGGTCGGTAGTATATTCAAACTGCTATACTTCTATTGTTCAAGCATGGAATGTCTATCCATAGAGCTTCTATGGGTACAGTTTGAGTCATTTAAGATTCTATTTATATTTGACAGTTTTCTTTTTCACATAATGCCACTCCACCACCACCGTGACCTACTCTGTCATTCTGATATATTTTGTACTCTGATATCACTATGTCCCATTGATTATCATTGTTTCACCACCCTTTCTGCAGCCATTTTCCTCTCCTTTCACTAAGGCTACTGACCCTTCTTCTCTTTGTATCAAGACTTCTGATCCTCTTTCTCCAGAGAGAACTGGGATAAGTCCAACCAGCTGCCACTTCTCTGGGGCTTCTAAAGGTCAGAACAGAGCACTGTGATAATCTAGTCTGACCTGTACAAACACAGGCCATAGGACTTCCCTGAAATAATTCCTGTTTGAACTAATATGTTTCTTTCACAGAAACATCCCATTTTGATTTAAAAAATTTCCAGCGAAAGAGAATCCACCCACAACCCTTGGTAAGTCGTTCCAATGATTAATCACGCTCACTGTTAAAAATGTACACCTTATTTCCAGTCTAGATTTGTGTAACTCCAACTTCCAGCCACTGGATCATGTTAACTTTAATCTGCTGGACTGAAGAGTTCACAATTAAATATTTGTTCCTCCTGTGGGTACTTGTAAACTGTGACCAAGTCACCTCTTCATATTCTTTGCTATGCTAAATAGATTGAGCTCCTCAAGTCTCTCACTATAAAGTCATCTTTTCCCCAATGCTGTAATCATTCTCAGAGCTATTTTCTGAACCCTCTCCAATTTATCAACATCCTTTTTGAACTGTGGCCAGCAGAACTGGACACAATATTCCAGCAGCAGTTGCACCAGTGCCAAATACACAGGTAAAATAATGTCTTTCCTCCTCATCAAGATTTTTACCAAGGTTCTCATGAACCATTTTGGCCACAGCCGCACAGTGAGGCTCTCATGTTGAGCTGATTATACACCATGATCACCAAGTTCCATGCCCTCTTTTTCCACGCAGGGAGCGGGGAGGCCACTCATCATGAATCCATGACTTTTTAGCGATCGTTTGAGACTTACCCAAGTCCCATCAACACCTCCAGCTGCCATTTACAGTCTTTTCCTTTCTGGTGTTTGAGCGACAGAAACCCAGTGGGTTATGTAAACAAAAAGAAAAATGTTTTCCAATGTAATCAACAGATCGTGTGTCGGCTATTCCCTTTCTTCAGTCTGCCACATTCTAGACTGTTCTACAAAGAATGCAATGACCCGTTAAAACCAAGAGGCCAGTTAAATGATTCAGCTTTCCAGAGCATAGAGTGTGTGTTTTTTAATTCTGCAATCCTGTGCCATTCTTACCAAGGGCTAGTCTACACTGGTAATGCTTTAACGTGGCTTATGTAGTCGCGGCCGAGCGCTGGGAGGGAGCTCTCCCAAGCGCTCTAAAAAACCCACCTCCACGAGGGGCGTAGCTCCCAGCGCTGGTGCACTGTCTACACGGGCGCTTTACAGCGCTGAAACTTGCTGCGCTCAGGGGTGTGTTTTTTCACACCCCTGAGCGAGAAAGTTGCAGCGCTGTAAAATGCCAGTGTAGACAAGACTGTCAGTGATTCAGTGAAGTTACACAACCCCCCCACACACACATATTTTCAGGGTGCTACATTGACACTCAAAACATGGCTGATTAAAAAGGAGGAAGCTCCACTTCCAAACACAAGTGGATCAAGTTGAGCTGGTTCTGCCACCGCCGACAACAGAAACCAAATGCCAGGTGCCTGCTGCTATTAGCATTTTTGAGATGCTCAAAACCCATTACCTCAGCCATGATGCAATGCCTTTCCCCCTGTGTAACTTCGGAAAATAAAGGCTGTTCTTTCTGCTCACCCTGCTTTGACAACTTTCCATACAGGAGGCCCATTATTTTGACGCTGGTGACAGCTTATTTTGTTTCGGCAGCTGTACAGCTTGTGGGCACCAACTACTTTTGATGAAGTACGCAGATCAAACTTTCACACAATCTGGATTCTCTTTCTGGAAAAAGGCTCAGGACAAATTCCCAGAGTTTAAAGCCAGAAAGGACCATTAAGTCATGTAGTCTGTTTTGTGGCTTTTCTTGAGAGGCATCAAGCTCCTTTGTGTCACCATGAAGCAGTTCATAGTCTTCAAAAGACTGCTAGGAATGTTGGTGACCTGCTAAGAGAAAAGAAGAAAAGAAAAGGATCCGCATGAAAATTCAAAGTACTACGCACTACATTATTTTGCCAGACAAAGACTTGCACTGCGAGGTCATTATACTGAACAAGCTTAAAATACACCCTTAAGTGGAGAGATTGACTGCAACTTTATTCATCTGCTTTGTTTGCATGCAGAACATGATCCTGGTATTTCAAAGTGGCTGAAAAACAAATTGATAAATCCAGTCATTCAAAATGAGATAATCCAAAGCCTGGCCCTTAATCAGGAGGAATATTTCTGAGAACTTCTGGAAAGTGGCCTACAGTCATGTTACATGAGACAGACTTATGCAACAAAGAACAAATGCTTTCAAGCCTGTGATATGTGGATGATGACATAAATGCTGATGGAGAGTTCATTGGGTTGTACAGTGTAGCCTGTATATTGGCAAGGATAATCTTATCCATAATTAAAGATGTATAATTGCATCTAAATCTGAAGATCAACAACTGTTGACGACAATGCTGCTAATATGGCAGGCTTAGTATGAGGTGTAGCTCAGCTTCAGAGGTTGTGAAGGCTTCTCTGAAAGATCCTGAAATGAGCTCAAACTGGTGACATAGCATCTCAAATGGGAACGTTGAACTTCCTGTTTGGTATTGAACTAGGTTGAAAAAGTCCTAAACAACATGGATGATCTGTCCAAGAATGCAAGGGTTGGACGTTTCAGCAACAGAAGGCCAATCTCTTGTGAAAATAACACTTAATTGACTTCTGTCCCATAGCAATGAGATGAAAGCTACAATTTACTCGGGGAGCAAGTCCTCCAATAAAGTTTAAAGTTGGTTAGTCAATGGCTGAGCTTCCAAGAAAGAGAAGTTCCCAATGCTAATAGGGACCAGTGAATCCAGTTATAAAATTCCTTTGCTGAACCTGGGTAAGTATAGAAGATGCCATGTAATAACAACACAGATAATAAAAACATTCAGTTAATGGAAATGTTTTGTCTGGAGCAGATACCATCAAATTGACTATAATTGTAAGTTTGTCTAGATGTTGGCAACAGGCATGCTGTTAACTTTTTTTGCCTGCAGTCCCATGGGCACCCAAGTGCTCCTACTTCACATGGAAAACCCTAGCCACAGGCAGGTTTCTGAGGCTTCAGCCAGGGATGGCATTGCTGGACTGTGTGAAGCCCAAGCCCCAGGGTAGGCTGCAGGCAGGGCAGCAGCAGGAATGGAGGCTGCATCTGGATGCCAGAGTTCTCCATAGGGAGTGGGGTCACTGGTGGGCCTCAAGGCTGCATAGTACCTCTTCTCATACTCTGCAGCCTGCATCAGGCCTGGGCTTGGGACATCCCAGTGTCCCTGCTGCCCCTGGCCACAGGCAAGTTTACAGGGCTACAGTCAGGGAAGGAAGGGCTGGGATGTGCCAGGCCTGGACTCCCAGGGCTAGGGCAGGACACAGCCCAGAGAGTGCAGGAAGAGGTTTCCTGCAGCCCCAGAGTTTTCTTTCCTGGCTGCAGCCCCAGAAGGTGGGTTTGCGGAACTACAGCCCCAGGAGGAAGCACTAGGATGTGCCGAGCACAGGCAGGTTTGCAGTGTGGCAGCCAGGAAAGGCACATCCCAGTACTTACTTCTCTGGTAGTAGCCCCATAATCCTGCCTTTTGTTTTTTAGCAAATGATGGATAATGGAAACTTTTAGCCATCAACCAAGGGGGTGCTAATAAATGGAATCTACTGTACATTGACTTGAAAGGAATTGAGTTTACAATGTCCACTATTCAATCAAGAGTTGAACAGAATTATTCAAAATCTTGAAACTCTCATCTCCAAACATAACAGAAGCACAAGTTCAAGCTGTGGATTAGGTCTGTGGTTCCGATTTCAACCACGATCAATTGATTATTCCACTCCATCTGTTGCAAGCCAGCTGTCAGTTTACAGCGAGATCATTGGTGCCAGTTCAGAAATATACCAGTTTGCTCACCCAAACCGAACATCAGATGTTTTTGAAGTGGCGAAGGTGATAAAATGATTGTGGTGGTATCAGCAACCATGGCCGTAAGCGAGCGTAGTTTCAGTGTTCTATGGCATATTAGAACACACATTCGATTCACAATGAACAATCATGGCTCCAATGTTGTATGACTTTACATGTAGACAAGGGCAAAGCTGATAACTTACAGCATAAAGATGTGGCAGAAGAATTCATTTAATGAAACCCAGGGTGATGACCACTGTTTGGAACTTTTGGATGTGTAAGTCATTCTTTTTACTAGTGTTTTTTTAAAAAGTGATTCCTTAATGAGCACTTTTGTACCATGACTAAATTTTGTCCGCTTTTAATGAAGTGAGATAAATAAGCTCCCGTTTCAAACTCAGTGTTTCCTTTATTTGTTAATACAATTCCTAATTTTTTGAAGGGCTAAAGACCACCCCCAGGCTCCCAGTTACCTACACCTATGGAGTAGCCATTGCATTTAATCCCAGGTAGAAAGAATTACAATTACAGCCAGGTGCAAATTTTTTAGCAAATAGTAACTTTACCAGAAGGTGCCTGGAAACTATTTGTGAATTTGGGTAGACCTCAGTGAATAGCTTTTTGGATGAAAAAAACAACCCTTGAAAGTTTTGTCTGGAAATGTTGAAACATGTCATTTTTGACTTCTTCAAATGTTTTGTTTTTGGAAATTTCAAATTGAAACGCCATTTCATTTTGAAATTATCTGAATTAAAATAAGGGTGAAAACATACAAAGATGACCTGAATCGAAATGAAAACAAAAAGCCATTCCCCCTTCTCCCCGCAAATTGGGTTGAATGAAACACTTTGTTCGACCCAAAACACTTTTCCATTTTTTTTTTAAAGAAAAACCCAAAGGATTCAATATAGGTTCAAACCAATTCTCTTCCCCCCCCCACCCCTCCCATTTTCAGTTTTGAACTGAAAAATCCCATTGTTTTGTTCAGCTCTAACAAGAATCCAGCCTGAAGATTGCAAAAGTCTGGATCAGATTGGTTAGGAGAATGGAGCCCTCCTGGCCAACTGAAGGTGAAAGGAGGTGTGTCTTGCCATTGACACTCTGCACATCCAGGAGCAGTGAGGTGTGTTGCAAATAAATTCCTGTGCCTTCACCAGACAATCTGATAGTCGGATGCCGCTAATCTTTGGTCACAGTAGCCCACTGGCCAGTTCCATGCTGCCTGCACTACTTCTGTCTTTGCAGGGTCAAGCTGGGAAAGATCTGAAAAGGAGCTGTGAAATTAAATCACAGCCAAAAACCCACTCTCTCTTGCTCTTTTCACAAACACCTTAAGTGAGTGCCACTGGTTCATAAAATTGTATGTGCCCATAGTTTCACAGCCAACATCCTTGCACCTTGTAGGATCATTCTCCTGAATTTCAATCTTTGCAGTTGTGTATGCCACTTAGTTTGTTACAGTAGACGTTAAAAAGGCAGGAAAGGATACCGCACAGTATTACATAGAGGTTCTCTGTTTTTCCCCCAGTACAATTATGTGTTTTTGAAAAAAAACCCTGTACCTTCTCCGTTTTCTATTCCACATTCTGGCATTGTGCAAAGAATGCCAGAAAAGTAACACATGCTTCACTGTCAGAAATAGTCACAAAAAGGGTGAAACTTTTTTTGTATTACAGAGGGAAAGGGGATCTTTGCATTTTTTCCTCCTGTTCAATAGTACCGATCCCAGGGACAAAGCCCCTCTGCACTGAAGAAGGGAAGGTTGTAGTACTATCTCGGAGAGCCAGATGGGATGCATTAGAAAAGATATTTATGATTCATATACTTATCAGGGTCTTTCATTACAGCTCTTGGCTTGTCTTTTTCTTTTGCCTCCTTTAACCTGTGCAAACACAGTACACTGAAAGGGTAAAGCAATAGCACATATTCTTTTCAGTCCCCTGACGTGGATGTTTGCACCATAGATCAGCTCTTCGGAGGAGAATAAAGAAAGAAACAGCAGCCCCTCACTTGCTCCTGCAGTAGGATACAACATGCCATTTTTCTACTCCACAATAAAAAAAAAAGACAATTTCAGTCCCTCTTGGGGAAGGGAAACACACTATGATGCTTTGGCTTTTGGCAAAAGAAAAACGTGAGAACTTAACTACTTCACTGACCATTTTCCTCCAGAATTGCAGTGTGCAGAAATAAACTGGGAGAGATTAACCTCCACCAATACGCCCAGCTACCAATGCTTAGGAAACATGGATAGCTCACGCTTACTCTGACTTCTGAACGAGCAGTTATGAAAGGGACTGGTGTCTAGTAATTATAGTAGGGGACTCCTAGGGCCAGTTCCTCTGTTGGTGTAAATTGGCATAGCTCCAGTCTTTACATCAGATGTGGATCTGCATGCTGGCTTCTATTCCCAGCTCTGCTATGGATTCATTTCTCTTGATCAAGTCAGTGATTGATTCCTTTGGGCAAGTCAAATAATCAGTCTGGGTCTCAGTTTCTCTGGTCGTAAGATCTCACCTTACCTACGTCTCAGGGGCACACAGACAGAATTAGTTAAAGAGTGCTGCAGTGCTCCCTCACTCTCCAGTGGGGAGGGAGGCCACTCTGCCTCATGGTCAGGCGCAGCAGTCTTCGGGCTCAGGCCGCACCGGCGGGGCCAAGTCCTACTCAGTCTGTGGTCCTGGGCCTGTCTAACAGAGGCAAGCACCCCACAGTAGTCTGGGGCTCCGATGCTGATGCTTGCAGCGTGCTCTGGAACGCACTCCCGATGGTCAGCACGGATGACTGGGACCGGCTGGAGCTGCCTCTCTCTCTGGCTGAGTTCTCGGAAGCCCTCCGTCTCATGCCCACCAATAAATCTCCGGGCATGGACAGGCTGTCTGTGGAGTTCTGGGACAAGCTCGACCCAGACCTTGTTACTGTCTGGGCCAAGTCCTTGGGGAGCCAAGTCCTCTGTCGTGGGGGCGAGCAGTGCTCGCCTTGCTACCCAAGAAGGGGAACCTCTGTGACCTTGGGAATTGGCGTCATGTCTCGCTCATCAGCATGGACGATAAAGTCGTGGTGAAGGCCATCTCACTGCAGCTGGGGTCCATGCTGGTGGATCTATAGTAACTTGCTTTAGCTTTGTTCTTGTTTCAGAGTCTTGTTGTAATTATATTATAGTTTATATGACATGGTGTCCCACTTCTCTCTCTTTACAACCCCCTCCTATATGAGGAATGGATAGTTGCTGGGACAATTTAGTACCAAAGGGTCCTTCATTCCCTTTCTCTTGCTTTTCTGCTCCAGAATAAGATATACCATTGTGGCTTCAGAGAACCTAATTTTAACGTGAGAGTATGTAGGGGCAGATCCTCAGTTGGTGTAAACTGACATGACTTCCATGGAAATTTGCTGATTTACACCAGATTGGGATCCAACCGGCTTTGTGCTTGCCAAACCAAAATGGCTTTTAAACATCATAATGAGGTTACTGCTCAGGAAAGAATGGAGCTAATGGACGAAGGCAGACACAGTGTCCACAGCCGTGTGGGAGAGCGGTGGCTTTCACAGCCTTTCTTGACTATTCCCATTGCTGGGCCTCTGCTTAACAGACAGGAGCAGTCATTGTGTGGGTGGGCAGCGAGAGATTGGACCAGGGCAGTGGTAGCAATGAGGCCTTTAGAACTAGCAAACTCATCTGCTGTCAACCTCCCAGAGGGGAACCCCAATACCCTGACCCATTGTGCCACCTCTGTTAGTTTAACAAA
Source organism: Natator depressus (assembly GCF_965152275.1). NCBI lineage: Eukaryota > Metazoa > Chordata > Testudines > Cheloniidae > Natator > Natator depressus. The sequence goes on along the minus strand of NC_134244.1, from coordinate 7,643,517 downwards.
CAAACAAAATCAAGTTAAACCACAACAATAAGCTAAGAATCTTTTTCATGTATGTAAAAATGTCTTTGAAAAGCAAGGAACAGGATCAGAGGGTTCAGTTTATTAGCCTGAATTTTGTTATGCTGGGCAGTTGCCTTTGTAGTTATTTTCCCTTGAATTCCCTAAGCGTTTAGAAGAGTTCAGCATCCCTGTATTTCAAAAACAAGGTGAAGAGCTGATAAATACTGTATAAATAATGGGATTGGCTTCAAAAGATAAATAGCCAGTTAGTTTTTCAGTGCTGAAGCAAAAGCACATTTTAGCAGCATACAAAGACTGTGATGTAAACTTGGGATTTGTTTGCAGTTGTAGCTATTTATCTTCCTGGCATAAGGCAATTTGTAATGGAAGCAGGAGAAAAGGTCATGGAATTTGGCATGGGACTGCAGCTACCAAATTGTCACACATTTCCAAAAATCAAACATATCACGCTTCCTTGCACTCGAGCTGTTTTGAACAAGGGCAGCTCAGAAATTACTTTGGAACCTCATTCAGCTTTTAAAATGGTCTCAGATTTCTTGTTTTACCAATTAAACCCTAATGCTACTGCGTCCAGAGAGACAATCCTAAAAATGCAATAAGTTCCTGAACTCAGATCTTATTGCTCAATAGACCATTGTAACGAAGGGACAGAAAACATAATAAGGGAAATAAAGGGTATGAAATATATACATTAAAGAATTTTTTTTAAAAGAGTCTTTTCAAGTGAAAAAATATATATCCTCTGTATATCCATCTTAGATGCTGACCGTCCTGGGGGAAATTGGCCATGGTCTTGCACTAGACAGTAGGAGTAAATTTCTTAGCAGGAAAAGGAATTGGGTAGTCAGACAGAGTCCCCAGGGAGGGGGTCGAGGCATCATCACAGCAGACACTCAAGAACAAGTTAGATAAGACATTAGTGGGAATGATAGATTGAGTTGTCTTCCAAGAGCTGCAGGGGCACACTGACTGATGCAAGTGGATTTCCTTGGCTCTAATGACTGTGAGCGTATGACTTCGTTGAATTCAGAAAAAGTGCTTTTTGGTGAGAGGAAAGAGACTGGTAAAAGATGATGGAAATGTGCTGTCTCTTGGCATGCCATATGTTTTAACATTAGCCAACTTTAAATAACTGCATTGGGGGCACATTTACACTTCATTCCAGTAGGTGGGATATCCTGGTACGGATGACAAAGGCGAGGCGAGAACAAATCAGAATCTATTTAACAGTCTTCTTTAAGCATAGAGAAAGGCCTATGTTCTATATAATGGAAAGCAGCATAAATCAGTCTGGGGAGACTGGCCACAATGGACAGCAGGAAGAATTAGGAAGCATCAAAGTGTATTTTTTCCACCGCACTGGGGAGTTTTGTGCATGAAGACAAATGTGTGTCTTGATATTAATCTGGTCTGTTTGCCATCTACTTGAATACAGAAATAAATACAGAATACATATCTACAGCTAGGCATCTATATGTTTTAAGTATATATAAAGGGAAGCTCATTTTCTAGCCACTGAGGTAATATACTAGTGTATTATCATTACCATCTGCAGCTGAAGGAAAGTGTGGTAGAGCACAGGAGAAAACTAGAAGCAATAAGAAACAGAGGTAGCTCTGAGTATTGACCTAGAAAGTCTCCCATTCAAAACAATGAAGTCACTTCACCCACTGAGTTAATATAGCAGCTCTGATAAATTCACAAGGAAGCGATAGATTTTTGTCCTATCTCATCTCATACTTTAGAGTTGATTTAACTAGAGGATAGAGAAGAATGCTGTATCTGGCCAAGATATACATTTGATGTAGATGTCAGAGTAGCAGCTGTGTTAGTCTGTATTCGCAAAAAGAAAAGGAGGACTTGTGGCACCTTAGAGACTAACCAATTTATTTGAGCATAAGCTTTCGTGAGCTACAGCTCACTTAATCACTATACAGAGAATAACTAGGGACTCAACAATACATTTGGAACTTTTATCTTACATATTGGTTTACTCAGGGAGCCAACCAATTGGATTTTAACAGGGATAACATTTTTGCTGTTTGTTATCTCCTTAGAAAAATGCATTCTTAAAAAAAACCCCAAACAAACCATTGTCAGGATGAAGTCTTCACTAGATAAATGTGTTAGCCGTAGGGAGGAACTCTTCCAAATTAAACATTATGGTGGACCTGATCCAAATCCCACTAGCATTGGTGTGGATCTTCCCATTGATTTCTGTGGGCTGTGGTGCAGGTTATATTTGAGAGAGTATGGACAATTGGAAGAGTTTCAAATACTTTCGTGTGTCTGCAGCTATTGCTGCTGGGATATGTTAACGACATCACAGTCTGATACTTCTGGTGACACTCATCCTAAGATGTGCAGGACTTTTTTGAAGAAACAGGAAGGCAGCCAAAAGACAGCTGGTTTTGTGGCAAGCCCAGAACTTGGACCAGGTTTGCCTGGTATAGACTAGAATTGGGTTAAATATCAAGTGAGCCTTGGCCAAGTCATGACTTGGGATGGAAACCAAGTGACAGTAAATGGTTTTGCTTGGACTTGAAAATATCCAAACCCTGATGGTTTTGACTGAGTTATTTTGACTGTTTAGTTCCTTTTCATTTCAGCACACAAAGCAGGACTTGAGATGTCATTCCACACGAGCTGAAATTTTTAAAAGGTGAAAGACTGAACTGACAGCAGATTGCTCTAGAACAGACCTCTTGGGTCATTTGCAATAGACCATCCTTTATCCGTTCAGGATCATTCATTCTAAGGCAGGCACTTACTTTTTCTTGCTTGGTGAAGAGATTCTTGAGTTTTTGACTTTTAATAGCACCATCTATCTGAGAACTTAGTTCATTTCACATGCACTCAATTTAGTATCCTACCATTCCTAAGAGTCCTGGGAGGATTGTTGCCCCCATTTTACAAACAGGAAACCTGAGGCACAGAGAATTTAAGTCATTTGCCCAAAGTCTCTCAGGAAATCTGTGGCAGAGTCAAGAATAGAACACAGAGCTGCCGATTCATTGTCCCTTAGCATTGCTAAGTGCAATAGGAACTGTGTATACCACAGAGAGAGCGATATTAAACAGCAATATTCTAGAAGAGTTATCGGTTAATAAAAATGGCTCTGGCAATACGCAGACAAATTAGATACATTTCCATTAATCTGAATTCTTAGTAGCTGAGCCATTGAAGTCTAGCGCTAACATTTATCAACAATACCTGCAACAATAATAATTAATAATCAAAGGGATTCTGATTAATCATATGCTCTATCTGCCTTTGAAATACTTTCCTCATTTTTCTCATTAATTTGACAAATGTCATTTCATTAGCACAGGTGAGAGAGCGAGAGAGAGAAAATCTGAAAGGGCATGTTCCCTTAAGATCAAAATAAATGTAATTTTCTTTAAACATGCTACATGGAGAGTTGCTTTACCATGACTCTCAATTAACGTACACTTTTATACTTGGTTTTCAAATGTCCTGTACTTTATTCTCTGTACATACTCACTCCCCGCCAAAGTTGTCATTTTGCATTTCAATCCAAATAGCCTCAAGATGGCTGGATTTAGTTTCCCCTTTCTGGAGAACAGCAGTAGGGAAAGCTGCTTTCCTTTTAATGGCGAGGGAATAACTACCAGTGCTTGAAGTGTAAAGTGAACTAAGTGGGCAAAGTCGTCATTATCACACCGAGTCCCAATGCTAACATCTCTTGATTTGACTGAAACTCGAGCTGCGTAGCAATCTACCTTCTGTCGTTAAGCTGCCTCGGCAAGCTTATTGTAGGGTAAAATGCAAAATAATTGTGACTCCCTGGTTGAGCATTTTCCCAAACGGTTCTTTGAGGTTTTGTCTGATTCCTCAGGAAGCTAAAATGCCAAGTAGCACAGTCTGTGCTCACAGCTACACAGTCCTTTCAAATGTTTAAATTTAAACAACAAGGTCCTTGCACAGTGTTAGGGCAACTGCATCTATGTCCCCTTCATGTCCTCCTGGAGAGTACTCCCTACGTTAGCTCTTGGCCCTTTAACGGTCACCATTCTCAGGGCAGAAATTTGTATCCCTCTTCATCCAGACTGGGGACTTGCAGTCTTGTTATCTCCCAGGGACAAGAACGGGGCTTACCAGCAGGCAGCCAGCCTTTACAAAGTACAGTATATTTATTCAGGACAAGAATATTACAAAACGCAACATTAATAAAACAAACAGTCTGAACACATGCTAAGCTTACCAGATACTACGCATCACTTGCATGGGATCCCGGTAGGTCTGTACGCAAGTGCGTCAGTTCTTTGTTCTAGAGTGACTCTGCCTCTGGGACGTCGACACAGTGAGTGGCAGCAAGCTTCAAAGCCCAGGTTGACAGACTCAAGCTTCCCCTCCCTAGGATTCAGAGCCTGAGCCACAATGTTTACACAGCTATTTTCAGAGACTCACTGCTGTGGACTGCTACTCACTGTGTAGATGTGCCACTTGTCATTCCTCCTAGCTCACATTTTATTCCGTTTGGGACCTTTGATTCCCCAGGCCTCCTGAAACAGGTAAAGCCAGTCAATGGCCCTTTCCCCAAGGGGCAAAAGCTTCCAAGAGCCAGGGATCTGCATAATCTGCACTGGGACTTCGCCGCATTAATTACTCACCCCTCAGAATCTGATTCCACAGGAACCCCATGGAATGGGCCAGGAACACAAAGATACACACAACGCTTGTTGATACAGTAGCCGATGAATACTCCATGTGCCCAAATCTACGCTTGGCAGGATTTGATTTTAATCTAGAACTCTTGGTAAATGTCAGTTTCAGATGACACGCTGAAATAAATAAATCGGTAACAGTTGGCTTGCCCTCAGGGATCGGGAGTCATCATTGTTGTCCCTGTTTGTGGAGGAGTCCCTAGGCAGGAGACATTCAGCAGTGGGATGGTCTCTCCTGCCACCGGGGTCTTGTCCTTCTCCTCCCGGCCCTAGCTGGGGGGTCTCTGGTCGGCCATGCCCGGAACCCCAGCCTTCCTCTTGCCTTGTGACTGCAGGGATCCAGTATCACCGATTCCATGGCTGCACAGGGAGCCTTCTGTAGCTCTGTGGTCACGGTCCTACTTGCTCACTTGCCAGCCAGGAGTGTGGGAGCTGCCCCCGTCCTCCTCCTTATAGTCCTGGCCAGGGGTCCCTGCTCTGCTGGGCCAGGACAACCACTGCCTCCCACCCCCCCCCCCTTGTACACTGGTGTTTTGGGCCCCTCGGCCACATAAGGAGCCCCTGCATGCCTGCTATCAGCAGTTCCCTAACCCTATCCCCCACAACTATAATAATGATAAATAATAAAAACAAATCTACACTATGATCAAAATTAGCACAAAAAAAAGATACTCGGGAAGGATTGGCAGAATTCTAACACATCTAGTGCAACCGTCTTTGACATCCGCACACTTCCAAGGGCTCAGATTTGTCACCGTTCTTAACTCAGGGTATGTTGACCATGCCCTTGGGAGGTGTGATTACAGTACGTGTACACAGCCTTGAGCTAGCTTTGATTTAGCTAGCTCATGAGAGATAGCAGTGTAGCCTTGGCAGCCGTGCAGTAGCACAGGTTAGACAACCAAGTACATACCCCTGGTCTCTGATGTAGCTCTGGCTTTCACTGTCACTTCGAGGGAGTTCACTAGATCCAGGCCTGTGCACATATGCTGCAATCGTGCCTTCTGACGGCTGTTTGGATGTACTGAGTTAAGGACAGTGACAGATGTGAGACCTTGAAAGCATGGAAACGTCAAAGAGTACTGTATTGAGATGTGCCAGATACTGCGGGCACATGGAATATTCATAGGCTCTTGTATCAACAAGCGTTATATGCATCTTTGTGTTCCCGGCTCATCCAGTGCGTTTCCTGTGGAATCTGGAACCCTGTGGCATACAGTCAAGTCATTGCCCAGACATGCTGTCCTACTGACTTCAGCGGGAGAGTTTACTTGTGTAAGGACTGAATAAAAAAAATCATGCAAGGTCTTCAGTATAAGGCCCAACTGGAATGTTGCCTAAGCAGAAAGTGAGATAGGACTTCAGGATTTGGCTCACTGAAGATAACTGCACAACACTCCCCATTAGGAACTGAGAGTCTTAGCCAGCTTTGGAAATCTCTGCCTAAATACATAAACATTCCTACTGACTCAAGGTCCTGTCTTCTCTGTGACCATACCTGAGAACTTGTAGGTCTTATTGGTTATGTGCCAGTGTAACGTTCTGCTCCGCAAGCCTGGAACTGCAAGTCATTGTGTCACCCCTCTGCCTCAGCAAGTGAGAGCTTTGCTGCTGCAAAGGTGTGTCCCAGCCCCCTGCCAACTCCGAGACTGCCAGTCTAAACCTCGCCTTGCAGGTAACAATCAGTGAACCCCCAGTTTCCGAGATCCCCCTGAGATGTCTCCCTGCAGTGTCCAATTCCTCTCACTGACACTCACAGAAGTTATTACATTCGCTGCCTCCGAAGAGACAGAGCACACACCAGCCTGTTAAGTTAGTTGAAGACTTCTGGTGGTTTTATAATAAAAAGAGTTTATTATAGAACAGTGATTTAAGTGATACTAAGCAAGAGAGAGAAAAAGACAGCTTAGTTACAAACCAAACCACATTTTCTAGTGAGTAAAACTTAATTTTAGCAAGTTCTAATCTTTGCCTAAGCCTAAGCAGTTTTCTTACTTGCATCCTGTTAGCAGCATCTCTAGCCCGCAGGCTAGGGGATCCAACTTTCACAGGCTCAGAGGGTGCTGCACCATATGTCCCGCTAAGTGATGGGTAACTAAAATTTTTTTTGCTTCCCTTATATTACCCAAAGTCCATTGTCTCTGCCTTAAGAGCCGGGAAGGCTTCCTGGGGTGCAGACTCTGACCTCCGGTGAGCTCCCTAAGCTCCTTCCTCCATTGCTTATGAGCTGTATGGCTTTGGTTACTATATATATAAATGTACTTTCATTGCCCTCTGCCTGTAAATAAGGCTGTCAGTCACAACAGGGGAATCCACATTCCTTTGTCTAGGGAAGGCTGAGTTTATGCACTGCCTCCCAAACACATTTGAAGAATATATTTCCAGCACACATCTATAACTTTGCACACAACCTGTACATACAGCACACTGTTATTTTAGGGACCAGTGTGTCACCAGTTTACATAGGATAACATGCATGACACATTTGAAATACATATGACAACAATGTGTTGGGTGAAGTGAGCGTGTCAGGCCTGATGTGAGCGACGGTATGGCGAGTAGCCTGACAGTGGGCACTGGGGGGCTATTAGGGTCACACCTCTGCTAAACTAACAAGGTGGCACGTGCTCTGTCTCTCTGGAGGCAGCAATTTCTGTGAGTGTTACAGTGGGAGGGACTGCACACTGCAGGGAGATGTCTCCGGGGAACCCGGGTTCGCTGTCTGTTACCGGCAAGGCAAGACTGAGACCGGCAGAGTCTTGGAGTTTGCTGGCGAGACAGGCGGGCTGGAGTGTCTGGGAGCTGACCCATAGCTTAGCAGCAGCAGCAAAATTCTCACTGGCTAAGGCAGAGGAGTAACACAGCGGCTGATCGTTGTGGGTGTCCTGGCTATGACTCATGGCTCCTGTGTCCTTTCTATTTCTGGTGCTGCCACTTACTCCAGATGGCTATGTCCACATTAGGCTTTTTTCCCCTAGAGTAAAGAGGTTTGAACCCCTGTTTTTCCTTCTGTTACATTTATTCCTCCAAGTCCTTGTCTTCACTGGGGGGGGGGGGGAAGGTATGTTTTTAAACCTGTGTTAACTACACAAGGTGAACATCCTAGTGAAAACAAGGCAGTTCGCTGTCACATGAGTTAGAAGGTCAAGATAAACCCTTGGCTGGTTGACCTGCTAAACTGTAAAAACATGCAATGTGTGAAAACTAGAGTGTCTTGTCTACAGTAAGATTTTACTTCATGTAAGTTAACTTGAGTTAACCCTTTTTTCCTAGTGAAGACCACATTCCTTTCAATGGGTAGCTATAAAACCGTTGAGCCTCTATTTAGATTTACATCTTCCACCTTCAAGGGCAATTGCCAGTTGTTCAAAAGAAGTCCTTTGGGGATTATAATGAACCGTATTTCAAATGCTTGCTCTCTGGGATGGAAGGTGTTAATTTGAACAGCAGCTCACTGTCTCTCTAGAGAGACAGGGTTTATATTTTTCCTGACATTTTCCTTTAACCACTATCCCCACTATACATCAGACATGAATTATTGTCAGCTTTAAGTCAATCTTTTATAAGCTCCCCTCCCTTGTACACCCCAAATCAATTATTTGCACATTAGAAGTCAGGGCCAGATACTGTACTGACTTACACCCATAGGTTCTCAGCTGGTGTAAATCAGCACAATGAAATCAGTGGGGCTAAGGTCCATTGCCATTAGTCAGCTTGCCCTGTGTATAAAAGAGTGCAGCATCTGGCCATAAGTAAACATGCAAGTGTCAGTACTTTTCCCTATATTGCTGGCATATTTATATGTGTAGTAAAAATGGATTAAGGAAATGCACACTCCTGGCAGCCTATAACAATGGCAAAGGTTTATATTCAATTAAAAGGGTTTTTAGGTTTGGTTTTGTTTTTAAGGGGGGAAAAATGAGAAAATACGTAAGTTAGCGGTTCTTTTAAAGCCTAGAAAAAGGGCACATGACCCTTAAGAAAACGATTTACACAAGACTCATTAGTCCAGACCAGTTCCTGGAATTCTGCCTCTGGCTCTCTAATGATCCATGAAACTTGAATTCAATAAAAAATGATTTCACCAGAAGGTTGTTGAACTGAGCAGACTTTTGCTTACTTTTTAAAAGAGGCTTTTATATGTAAATAATATTTGTTTCTCTAAAAGTTAAAGGATTTCCATGAAAATGTTGTTCAGGTAGATTGCAGCCTATTGACCTTTGTTCTTCCTGCCCCCCGGTGGTATTACATATACCCCAAACCTGATAGCACTAACTTACTGGATATGCACAATCAGTCTGCTAGTCTGGGGAGAGTTCTGAAAGCTCATACAGTAGACTCTCGCTTTCCAATCCATTAATTCTGTTGTTCTTTGCCTGTTGGGAGCTTTGTTGTCTCTTGTAAGAATAACAGATCATTGGTGAAGCTTTTAGGGTCTGTTACTGGGAGCAACAACGATGCAGACAGTGTGTCTCTGCTCAATCTATGCTTGTTGCCAAACTTTTAAAATCAAGTTAATTACAGTGTATTATTTTCAGGAATGATCAGAACAGATTCTCTCTTGCTCCCTACATAACTGGAGCCCATGAAATGATATTGTACATGTTGAAAGGTCAGAGAGTTGCTTTTTGAATCAAAAGGTAGGGTGTCTACCAATGGAAAAGGTCAGCCCAGCAAAACTCCAATGTCGCCAATGCCAATCATTGTGACTTATGTATTGTACTTCTCCAAATTTGCATACTTTGTATATTTCACCATAGAAACATATGAGACTCCTAGGGACAGTGTAATGCTGTGATGTTGGTATAAGAGCTAACGGGTCAAATTTTGTGGTGATGTAAATAGCTGAAGCTGCTCTCGTTTACGCCAGAAGAGAATTTGACCTCATATTTTCCTAATTTGCCCATACTGACAACTCGACTGCACAATCAATTATTGTAAAACGACTAAAAGTTAACCTGCCGAAACACAGTTATAGTCTGGGGTCATATTGTGTCATTGATATTGAAGCATAATTCCCCATTGGCATAAAATCAATGGCACCATTGTCTCCTGGTGGGGACTGTATGCCAGGTCAGAATATATATCTGTGATTATTATTCCTAATGCTTTAACCTAGTACAGTATAAACTACTGTTCAACCAGGGATCTCTAAGCACTCGACAATTTTCAGTTTATAAAGTCTCAAAACATATGTAAATTGTCACATGTAAGAAGAAACCTGGGGTTTGTGATTGCCTTGAAATAGACTTCTGATGAGCCGGTATGTTTCCATTATTCACTTCCCCAGTAGAACACTGAAGTCTGAAGAAATGTTGAACATTGCAATCAAATACTCAAACATCCTCTTTTTTGGAACTTAGTTCAGTGAAAACCCTTATTCACCTCTGATGAGGAAATGAGACAGCATAATAACCCCATCAGAGGTGAATAATATTTTATTTCTGGATCTCTAACATCATCACCCCTTTACAACATTAATTCAAAAAGAAAAACTGTTACCATTGAACTGCATCATGACCGGAATAAAGAGAACATCAGACTTTCTGATTAAAACATACATATATTGACTACAGAGATCGATTAATGCTTAGATCTTTAGCTGGTGCATAGCAAAGTAACTACATTTATACCAGCTGAAGATCTGGATCCTATTGTCCTTTGAGGTAAATATTGATTTTGATTTTCTTTCCTCCTGTCCTGGGGTAAGCAGCCCTTCTGCACAGCTCCTACCCCCCTTCTCTATGGTTGGTGTGAGCAATTTTTCCTACTTCAACCCACTTTAAACCCAGGCTGATTAGGCCCACTTCAATATCTATCTGTTACTTAACAGATACATGTGTCCACTAAGAAACTGAGCCCACTGACTCATTTCACATAAGCCACTGTACAGCTTTTAGCGGGTAATGACTTTCACTCATTACTTACTTAGCTCATTGCTCAGCAAGTGACCTTGGGATTAAAGACTCAATATTCAATTACCAAGTGCAAGACAAGTCTGACACTGTGGTACATTCCCCCCACCCTTCTTTCCATTGTTTTAGCTGAAATGTGACCAGGCTATGTTCACTGTCGTGTTTTTATTCACTTACCTTCTTCCCAGTACCTGGTGCTTTTACCTGCCCTCTATTATCTCTGCTCACTCCCTGTGTAAGCCCTGATTGTTTTTTTCTGTTTTCTAGGCTATGACCTTCCTAATTTTTGTCCTTCTCATTCTCTTCCCACATTTTCCAGTCACCGTGGCTCCTCTGTGTCTGATTGATGGTACCCAGATGTTTTTCTGTAAATGGCTCTGCCATGAATGGCGAGAAAGGGAGCTCAGCCTGAGGAACTGTTGATCTAGCTAGCTCAAGCTAAGATTAGCAGTGAAGCCACAGCAGCACAAGTGGTATAATACGCTAACCTCTCAAATACATACCCAGGCAAGCTTGTACAGCATGTGCGGCTGTGGCTTTACCGCTTTTGTCCGTTGAGCTAGCTAGACCAAAGCTAGCTTGGGTGTGTCTACACATGCTTCAAGCACACCTCGGGAGTGTAGACATACCCTGAGATAGCCTAGAGCTGCTACAGTGGTCACATCCTCTGAAGTTCTCCTGAGTATTAATTTGAAGGATGTGACTCTCCTGCAGAAGAATTATATAACTGGACGAGAAAGACTCTTAGCATTTGTCTTCACTGAAGAGTTAATCTTACTCGGGTGTTGTATTAAACTCCCCTGCCAGCCACACACAAAATCTTCTCATATGAGTTTAGTGGGGCTTTCAGCCCAGGCTAGCTGGCTTAGCTCTGGCTTTGTTGCTGGGGTAACTCACCCACTTTCCAGCGTGGATGAAGGAAAAACCACTGGACTACTGATAGTCCTCCAATGCCTCCCTACAATTCACCCAGAAGGCCAGACCAATTCTCCCACAATTCACTGGGAAAGAATCATAGAGCAGCTCAGCATACTGCAGCAAAAAGAACCCTGATGGGCTGATGCAGAATCCTGGCCTGGTGATACCGATGAAATGCACTGCTGAATCCACTCCTTGGTAGTACCTGGAAACACATGCAGGACTAAATAATCTACTGACCTCTCACTAACTTGACAGTCAAATGCTAATCTCTGATACTAGCTCAGAACTCCCATTGCAGCTAATAGGAATTCTGTGCAAGTCTGATTGTAGAATTTAATTTTGATGTTTTAGGGGCTGAGCAGTCTTGGACTAATTGCTGCAGTGTGGTAATGGGATGGGTTTTTATGACGGAATTCCCATCCGAGAAGAAACCAAGTGACTATCCGTCAGCTTTTTGGACTGTAATTAAGCATAAATCCTGGAGCACTTTGCCACTAATGGATTTTCTATGATACATCTGACCTTCTGCATTAAACAAAGTAAAATCCCAATCACAAGGAGTACTCTGTGTGTCTGGATACAAACACCTCCTTTTCCCAGGACTCTCTGTAACATCTCTTTAAATGCTATCATTTGTTTTAATTTTTTTTTAAATCATGATTCTTTCCTTCAAAGGTTTTTTCAAAAGCCATTCTTCACCTTTAGGCTGCTCCATCACTAAAGCAGTATTAGGGTTTCTTTCTGCTTCAGTTAGAAACTAGGGCTGTCATGCCATTAAAAAAATTAATAGAGATTAATCTCACGATTAATTGTGCTGTTAAACAATAATAGAATACCATTTATTTAAATATTTTTAAATGTTTTCTACATTTTCAAATATATTGATTTCAATTACAACACAGACTACAAAGTATTCTTGTATTGTATGTAAATACCTTGCAAGGGCAGCTACAAAAGTGCCATGCAAACACCTGTTCTCACTTTCAGGTGACATTGTAAGCAAGAAGCGGGCAGCATTATCTCCTGCAAATGTAAACAAACTTGTTTGTCTGAGTGATTGACTGAACAAGAAGTAGGACTGAGTGGACTTGTAGCCTCTAAAGTTTTGCATTGTTTTGTTTTTGAGTGCAGTTATTTTATTGCATTTTCAGGATAGAGATTGTATGAGGTGAATTGAAAAATACTATTTCTTATTTTTACAGTGCAAATATTTGTAATAAAAATAATATAAAGTGAGCACTGTACACTTCATATTCTGTGTTGAAAATGTAGAAAACATCCAAACATTTTTAATAAATTTCAATTGGTATTCTATTGTTTAACAGTGCAATTAAAACTGTGATTAATCATGATTATTTTTTTAATCAATTTTTGAGTTAATAGCATGAGTTATCTGCAATTAATTGACAGCCCTATAAGAAACCCAATTTTTTCCACATTGGGCTGAAATGAGGTTAATGAGTATGAGCCCTGGTGCTATTTTCATTGTTAGTTGCAGGTCCTTTTTATTTAGGTATTTAGTTTATTCCTGAAACATGAAAATAGCTTTTAAAATGAAATGTAACTTCACAGATTATTGGTTTGCAATACACACTAATGTAAAGCGCTTTTTATTATTTAACTTTCACAGTTCCAGGGTCTTTGCTTGTTTTGGCCAATATCCTCCCATCTGGAGCCCAAGCGAGGCCAAGGTGTTTGGATGCTGTCTCCAACCTAGCAGAATACCTCCACAGGATCCCCTTCTGCAAACCTCTGCTTGTGTCTAGAGATAGGTGGGAAACAGTTTTCTCACCTTGAGCATATTTTGGAGAGTCTGCCTTTTTTTCCAGTCTTTTTTCAAAAAGTCAATCTTGAAAATATTTTTGAGCTGAAAAAATCATCATCATTTCAGGTGAATTAAAACATTTTGATAATTTGAAGAACATAAAAACAGCCAAATGTCCTATCTAGCCTAGTAGCTGGTCTTCTGACAGCGGCCCGTGCCAGTTGACTCTGAGGGAATGAACAGAATGGGGCAATTATTAAGTAATCCATCCCCTGTCATCCAGTCCCAGCTTCTGGCAGCTGGAAGTTTAAGGACACCTGGACCATGGGTTTGTGTCCTTGACCACGTTGTCCAATAGCCATTGATTGACCTATCTTCCATGAAGTTATCTAATTCTTTTTTGAATCCAGTTATACTTTTGGCCTTCACAACATCCCAAGGCAGTGAGTTCCACAGGTTAACTGCATTATGTGAAGACATACTTTCTTTTGTTTGTTTTAAACCTGCTGCCTACTAGTTTCATTCAGTGAGCCCTAGTTCTTATGTTATGAGAAGGGGTAAATAACACTTCCTTATTTACTTTTTCCACACCATTCATGATTGTACAGACCTCTATCATATCCTCCCTTAGTTGTCTCTTTTCTAAGCTGAAAAATCCCAGTCTTTTTAATCTCTCCTCATTGAATCTGTTCAATATCCCTTAAACATTTTTGTAGCCCTTCTCTGTACTTTTTCCAAGTTATATGTCTTTTTTGAAATGGTGCAACCAGAACTGCATGCAGTATTCAAGGTGTGGGCACACCATGGATTTATACAGTGGTTTTATGATATGTTCTGTCTTATCTATTCATAGAATCATAGAATAACAGAGTTGGAAGGGACCTCTGGAGGCCATCTAGTCCAACCCCCTGCCCAGGGCAGGACCAATCCCAACTAAATCATCCCAGCCAGGGCTTTGTCAAGCCTGACCTTAAAAACTTCTAAGGAAGGGGATTCCACCACCTCCCTAGGTAACGCATTCCAGTGTTTCACCACCCTCCTAGTGAAAAAGTTTTTCCTAATATCCAACCTAAATCTCCCCCACTGCAACTTGAGACCATTACTCCTTGTCCTGTCATCTGCTATCACTGAGAATAGTCTAGATCCATCCTCTTTGGATCCACCTTTCAGGTAGTTAAAAGCAGCTATCAAATCCCCCCTCATTCTTCTCTTCCGCAGACTAAACAATCCCAGTTCCCTCAGCCTCTCCTCGTACGTCAAGTGTTCCAGACCCCTAATCATTTTTGTTGCCCTTCGCTGGACTCTCTCCAATTTCTCCACATCCTTCTTGTAGTGTGGGGCCCAAAACTGGACACAGTACTCCAGATGAGGCCTCACCAGTGTCAAATAGAGGGGAACGATCATGTCCCTCGATCTGCTGGCAATGCCCCTACTTATACACCCCAAAATGCCATTGGCCTTCTTGGCAATAAGGGCACACTGTTGACTCATATCCAGCTTCTCGTCCACTGTCACCCCTAGGTCCTTTTCTGCAGAACTGCTGCCTAGCCATTCGGTCCCTAGTCTGTAGCGGTGCATGGGGTTCTTCCGTCCTAAGTGCAGGACTCTGCACTTGTCCTTGTTGAACCTCACAGATTTCTTTTGGCCCAATCTTCTAATTTGTCTAGGGCCCTCTGTATCCTATCCCTACTCTCCAGCGTATCTACCACTCCTCCCAGTTTAGTGTCATCCGCAAACTTGCTGAGGGTGCAATCCACACCATCCTCCAGATCATTAATGAAGATATTGAACAAAACCGGCCCCAGGACTGACCCTTGGGGCACTCCGCTAGATACCGGCTGCCAACTAGACATGGAGCCATTGGTCACAACCCGTTGAGCCCGACAATCTAGCCAACTTTCTACCCTATTCCTTTCCTAATGGTTCCTAACATTGTTCACTTTTTTGACTGCCGCTGCACATTGAGCAGATGTTTGCAGAGATCTATCCACGACTCCAAAATCTCAGCTAATTTAGACCCCATCATTTTGTAGGTATAGTTGGATTTTTTTCCCCCAATGTGCATTACTTTGCACTTATTAACATTGAATTTCATCTGCCCTTTTCTTACATGGTTCTGTGAGATCCCCTCGCAACTCTTTGCAGATAGCTTTAACTATCTTGAGTAATTGTATATAGTTGCATTTTTTGACACCTCATTGTTTTACCCCTTTTCCCAGATCATTTATGATTACTTTTATGAAAACTTCCTAACTGTCAGGGTGGTTAAGCACTGGAATAAATTGCCTAGGGAGGTTATGGCATCTCCATCATTGGAGATTTTTAAGAGCAGTGTTTACACTAGCACAGAGTGAGTAATGCAACTGGTGGAAAGTTGCTTTTACATCCACTTTTCCCCAATGCAAATGACTTTGCCGGGTGCACAGAGGTTGAAATCAGGCCCAATGGCATTTACCTTGTGCACTCACAAGAGCAGATTGAAACCTCTTTAGCAGCCCTACATGGCTATTCCCTGCTGCTTAGTTTATTACTTCACTTATCTTGCGGTTATTTGGTTTTGGCTCAGTTTCTATAAATGAGCCCAGGGTGGGCACTGAGAATCTCCAAAGAGCACTGCCCATCAGCATGCAGTACCAGACAAAGCTGCTATCAAAAGCTAGTCCTAATAACACCCTCTCAGTCTGTTACCTGGGCTGGTTGATAAGAGCAGGGAGTGTATGCCTCTGTTTGCTGTCAGTAGAGCTAACCACTTTCACTTTTACCACTTCCACCTACGACACCCCTCTGCTTAGCATCACTAAGGAATGGGCCTGGGAGAAGACTTTGCTTTTCTCAGCTGTGTTGGGGCTAATGGATATCCCAGGACCATCAGAAGCAAGTGAATTTCTTAGGGGGAAGAACTTGAGAAGAATTATCATTATTAGGTAGCAGCAATTAGGAGAGAAATCTGATGTAAGGACTCAGCAAACCATGAAATGCTGAACGAGTTCCAGACTGAATGCCAGGTGGAAGCAGCTCCTATGATGTAGAGTAAAGCAGCAGTTCCCAACCTATTATTAGTAATAAAACCTAGCTCTGCTCCAGCATTCCTCTGAAGATCTCAAAGTGCTTTGCAAAGGCAGCAAGTATCATTAACTCAATTATTATTATTTGTATTATCAGAGCACCTAGGAGTCCCAGGCCTGGACAAGGACCCCAGATTCTACAGATGAAGAAATGAGCGGTGGACGATTTTCCCACAGTCACACAGCAGGTTCCTGGAAGAGCCAGGAATAGAACCCAGGTCTTCAGTCATCCACTGGGACACCATTTTAGGGCACTAGCTTACTAGATGGAAGGCCCAATTCTCCATTCTGGCTGTGATGCACTCAGCACAGGAATAGCACATCTTACCTATGTCAACTCCAATGAAAACTGAAAATTTGCCCCAGTATTCAGCAACGCACTAGGACTGTAGAAAAATACCACCAAATATCGTCTCTGTAGCTCAGTACAAGAGACATCACTCATCCCAAAGTTACTTACACCCCCTGGACATTTGGTGTCCCCTCCCTTTAGGCTTCAGATTGTTTAGCTCAGAAACAAACAGCCATGAAAATGTGGTCATAGAAACAGTTATTTGCACTAAGGAATGAATATTGCAGCTTCTTAAACATCCTGCATAAATAATTATTTTTCATTTTGGTTGTCACACGTGGGTGAAATCCTGGCCCCATTGAAGGCAGTGGCAAAACTCTCATTAAGTTCAGTGGGGCCAGGATTTCACCCTGTGTCTTTCATCTGGGGCTTGGCAAGCCATGCAGTATTCATGATACCACAGAGACATGTTTGGAGAATAAATTAATACATGTTGGTAAAGGGCTTTGAGATCATAGAGTGACAGATGTTACCTATTCATCTTCCTAGGCACTTCAGCACTGTAATACTGAGCACCTGCATAGTGTAGACGCATTATATGTACAGTATTTTTCATTATCATTAGCTTTTTGATTCACTGCCAAGCTATTTCTCTTTGCATTTACATTTATAAATTACCCATGCAATTTACACATGTACCGGACATGATTTATGCTGCTGGCTGAGGTTTATGTTCATGTTTGCTCTACTATTTTGCTAAAAGATAATAGGAAATATTTGGCTTCTTTATGGGATCCCATATAAATGGTGATACAAAGCTTGGCAGTGTGTGAGCCTTGACACTACTAAATATATATATATATAGCCATTGTTAAAATTAACAGCCTTTTTATTTATAACACTATTATAAGACTGATATGTTTATATCCACCCTGTCAATGGTAACCTTCCTGCCTTTATTTCAGCCTTGGCTGGTAATGCTTATATTAGGCTTTTATATCCCTGCATTTTCAGCAGCATTGCGTCCACCACCTCATGAGCACATTAATGTCACACACAAAACAACATTAGGCCTGCCTTATCATTCATCATAGCCTTCTGATAAGATTTGGCTAGTGTCCCTTACAGCTAACACCTTCCTTGCCTGGCAAAGGTTTTTCTGACCATTCAGTACCTCAACACCGGTCACGCAAGAGAGAAATGTTGCATTTGGCAAAAGTGGAGCCTTCAGATTAAGAAATGTCTGTGTTCTCAGGCTCCCTCCAGGTGTACAGGAGAGAGAAACCCCCCTACTCTGCAAACATGAATGAGAGATACAGTACCTTTCTCATTCAGCCAAGGTTTGGCCTAACACTGAAATAGCCTTTCTTGAGCATGTAAAGCCCAATCCTGAAACAGGACTTGAAACTAATTATTATTATTATTTTTGATATTTCAGTCGCATCCCGAGGTGCCAAGCAAGCTCAGGGCCCGATTGGGCTAGGTGCTGTACAACACCTAGAAAGAGAAAGTCCCTACCCTGAAGAATCTACACGGGCTAAATCCACAAAGGAGACTGCCTCAGGCTATTAACACGGAGGGTATGTCTACACTTTGAGCTGGAGAGGTAATTCCTAGCTCGGGGGCGTACCTGTCCAAGACACTAGGCAGGTACTCGGGCAGCTAGCCCCTCCCTGCCGTTCATGGCACCGCGACGGCACTTCTATTTCTAGCGTGCCAGCTCAATCCAAGCTCCCTCAGATGTGTCTCCTTGAGCTGGAAATGACACCTCCAGCTCGATATGTAGACATACCCGTTCCTCTGACCGACCTAGAGTGATGCCCCAAACTAAAGTGCCAGCCTTTTGCCCTGTTGCATGCCCTTCTGCTGAGTAGAGTCTCTGTGTACTAAACATAGCGGTTGAAATTCTGGCCTCACTGAAGTCAATGAGAGTTTTGCCATTGACTTCAATAGGGCCAGGAGTTCACCTGTAGGGCCATATCATCAGCATAACCCCATTCAGCTGAATGGAGCTACATCAGTTTACACAAGCTGAGGATCAAGCCTATAAAATAGGTATTATGGAAAAGGGTAACATCAGATGGGTGAAGTGATGTAGGTATGACACAGTCACTGGGGTCTTCAAGGAAAGGCGAGAGAAGGTTTGGGCAGAGAATTATAAGGAGAAGTGTAGGACAATTGGTAGTTTTGGTTCACAGGTGTTCACATCCTGTGAGTTTCACGTTGGCACGCACCCAAACACTCAACTGACTCCAAAGCACAGCTCAGATTTCACACATCTCCTAAGTTTTGGGTGCTTAACTATAGCTGTGCTGACCCTTTGGGCTGAAGAAAGTCACTCTGAAAAGCCTATAGCCTATAAATATACATGGCACTTTATAAACATGTAAATACTAAAAGGCTATTTTGAGGGGCCACTGAGGGCAAAGTTTGTAGGTGCAGAAACAACATTTACCAGGAGATTAAATTCAGGGATCGTCACCAAATAATATCAGATTCTGTTTGCAAATGCTTGTGAAATGCAAAGCGGTAGTTTCACACAGCAGAGGGGTTGATGAGAACAAAAGGATTTCAGATGAAGTGGAACATAAGCCTGCAAAACAGATTTCTATGATGAATTTGGAGAGGGGCGTCTGTTATTATCTATGTGATATAAAATTGCTCTTTTTGCCTCTTTCACACACCCCCACAGGAAGCACACACACTAGCCAGGCACATTCAATAAAACTGAGATCTGACTGATTAAAATAAACAGCCATCTGTTTTCTTCTGACAGTTCCACAGGAGCCTGAATATCAAGCGGTATGAATATGGTTGAATAGCCACTTGGAATTGGAATTAATATTCATAAACACTGTTACAATATTCGACCAGATATCCAGCCGGGTATCAAGTAAAACATGTTCTGACAATGAAATGACAAGTTAGGAGCATTACATCATCAGAAAGACATCTCATTGGAGGATCAGATCATGAAAGCATCCCATTGTTTCCATTAACTTCTGAAGTTTCCATTTCCAAATGAGTTCTTTCATGGGTTTTGCATTCATCCTAAACAACAACAGGCATTTCTAAAAGGTGTTCATATGCAGCTACTGTAGGGAGCAATCGTGTGAGAGGTTTCAAGGGTTTCCAACATCAGGGAACAGGGCTAACATTTGACTCTTACACACAATGAATCTTGAATCACTTTGTCGTGGCAGCCCTCATTCATCCACGGCACACATGGCCTGCCGCCTTGCTGCTGGTTTTTGACTCAACCATTGGTGGATCAGGTGGAAACTTATTTTTGCAGGGGTTAGGAAGGGAATTAGATGGAGCTGGGGTGGGAAGAAGAAAGGAGATAGGTTGGAAGCAAAGGGAGAGAGAGCACTTTCATAGGAATTGGGGGAGGGTTATTGCTGGCAGGCGTGAAGTGGGAGGGGATGGAAGCCCTCGTCTTCGTGAAGAGGCAAGAAAAGCAGTTACCTAAGCCTCAACACTCAAGTATGTCTTTGATTTATTTAATGATACCGATGTTTACATTGGGCATGTTTTATTTCAGTATTAGGATGTTTGCCAAAAATACAGAAAATATAAATGCAACACATGTTTATCATTAATTTAATTACAGACGGTATCTGATCTACAATGTGACTGATTCTTAACAAGCAAAAATGAGGTAGTCCTGAGCCCAGGAGTTTATGACCTATTGTAGTTCAAACTCTAGAGCTGGTTGGGAAAGATTTTTGATCCTGCAAACAAATGTCAATGGAAATGAAAAAAGTTTTCATGTTTGCTGAAATTTTTCTTCAGAAGTTATCAGGTTTTTGTTGAAAACCCTCAAATGGTCATTTTTGTTTGTTTTTGTTTTCAGCAACAGAAAAGTAAAAAAAAAAAAAAAAGTGAAAACCAAAATGTTTTAGATTTTGGCTGACATTGTTTCAAAATGGTTGTCAAAAACTGAAAAAAGAAATTAGTTTTCAGTTCTTTGTTTTCTTTTTTTTTAAACCCCGAAATGTTTATATTTTGATGAAAGTCATTTTTCATTAAAAAGTGTCAGGAATAAAAAAATGTCTGCCATCTCAACCTGAGTCAAATGCTGGGCCACTGGGGCTAGTTGGAGGAGGGATAAAAGTCGGGTGGTGGTATTTTTTAAATGCTTCATGGAAAAGTGTGTGTGGAGGAGGAATTTGAAGGAGGAGAGACAATTTATTTAACTTTTATGAACAAAGGATTAAAACTTTCCAAATGAAGAGTTACAATTAGATTGACAAAGAAACCCAAAACTATGCAAAAATAATCTAGTTTCAGACATTAACATGGAAAAAAAAAGCAAGTGAATTTTGTGTGAACATTTTATGGACCCACATGTAGTTAATTAAAACTGAAACAAGATGTCTATATTGAGACAGTGTAATAATGGGAACCGCAGAGCCTCCAGTTTTGCCAACTATTCCATAAACTGTTGCCACCTAAACTTTGTGGTGCTAAATGGGCATAGAATATCAGTCCTGCTCAGATATGTGATCATGTCATCAGTGTGTGAACCCCCTCATAATATGCTCATATTAAGTTGTAGAAGTCTCCTACTGCTTTGAGCAGGAGGTCTTGGTAAGTGGTGTATATAGCTGATGATTGCAATGTCTATGTGAACTAGTAACCAGTCATTGATCAAGTAATCACTCTTCATAATTTCATTTAAACTTTCACTGTGCTTGGCTGCCTGATATTGTTTCTGTTCCTTGATTGGGAGACTCCGAAATCCACAAAGAGCTTTCAAGATGGCCATATGAAGTTTTCTAGTATGAGTACCACATTTGTGAAAATACATATTTACACTACTATTCATGACACTTTTTTCCCTTGTGAATATTTTTGCAAAAACATGACCCTACAAATGCATGTGGAAAGTGAATCAAAAGGGGCTTGGACAACAGCAGTATTCGTGTTTATCATTCTTTTTTAGCAATAATTGTCCAGCTCAACAATTCATAGCTATTTGTGTGGTCTGAATTACTTAGAGTACTGGGCAATGAGGCTGAACTTTCAGGACCAAAAGCAGTGCCAGATTAAGACATAGGCACTGTACCCACCATGCCTCAGGCTCCTGCTTCTGGAGTAACGAGATGACATTGGAATCTCCGCTTTAGTTTAAAAATAACAAATAAGTTTTTACACCATATGGTTGGGAAGAAAATGTGACTTCAGTTTAACTGATGCAGAGCTATCTACCTGAGTTTGTAGACAGCCTGAAACAGTAACTCTGAGAAGGGTTTACTGCCCCATGCATCTCTGTGGATTGTTAAACCAACGGCCAGCTGCTCTATGGTGCCCTTTTAACACCACCGCAGCAACAATGACCTCTATGTGTGGCAAGAAATGAAGACTTCAGAGGGCTCAGCTCACCTGCCCAAGCAGATACACCCTGGTTGCTGGGATAAGTACTGGGTTCCCCTAGCTGCTAACCTTTGGGGGTAGATGGATGCTCCATCCTTCTGCCCCAGCCACTCTGGAAGCAGAACCTCCCAGCCCTTTCCACTCCAAATCGGGGATGGGGCTACAGCAAGGTGTGGGGGCCTCATGGCATGGGATGCCAGGACCACGGATGCTTTAATTTGTCTCCAACCAGAAGACGCCCCTAGAACAGACTATCTACTCTCATTAAAAAACAAATAAAAGATCTTTCCTTGTGTAGCTCTCTCACATGGTGCACTCCACATTGGTGTTTTCAGTTCAGAGGAGGAAGAATAGTTAAGTAGACCAAGTTCCCTAGGCATCCTATTCCTATCATTATTCTTTTGACTAAAACTTCAAGACTGTGCAAATAGCTCGG
Organism: Natator depressus; assembly: GCF_965152275.1. Classification (NCBI taxonomy): domain Eukaryota; kingdom Metazoa; phylum Chordata; order Testudines; family Cheloniidae; genus Natator; species Natator depressus. Next base: position 7,621,035 of record NC_134244.1, on the reverse strand, counting down.
CAAATATTGTCAGGATCTGTATAAAACCTGCCACAGTGCATCTAGGGACTTCTTGATGTTCTTTCCTGCTGGCACAATTAGATTGTGAATGAGTCAGTTGTTTGGGAAATTCTGAAATGTTTCTGTGACGGCTCCACATCTTGACATGCCTTTTGTGAAATATAGAAGTACAACCATTTTAGGAACAAGAGAAGCAGGGAGAGGAGCTACAGGTGAAATGTTTATATCCACCAAGCATTTGATTTATCAAATTAATAAAAAAGTGACACATGCTTGAAAAGAGCGGGAAATCCATTTGATAATCCTTGTAGCTAGAACAGGAGAGTACAGCCAAGTATCCAGGGAGTCCATGTTCTCTGTAGATTAGTAATAGTTACATAGGGCAAAATTTTCAAAAGTGCCTAAAGTCCCATTGATAGTAAATGGGAATTAGATTCCAAAGTCACTTTTGAAAATGGGACTTAGACACTTTTGTTAATTTTACTGATGCAAATTATCTGCCATTCCAATACCCTTCCACAGGAGATAGGCTGAAGTCAAAATGTGTCACATAAGAATGGACTGAAGATCTTTTCTAGAGCTGTACACAAATGTCTCAGACTGACCTTCTATTAGAATTATTGCTTTACTGCTGTATTAGCTTTTGACTTTGTAGGGAAAGAAAACCTTTTAGTTAGTGCAGGATGTGCCCGATCCAAAGATCAATGAGGTCAACTGGAGTCTTTCCATAGATTTCAATGAGATTTGGATCAAGCCCATAATCTTCTGTCTCCTTCCTCATTACTATGTTTCCGTATTCTACCATGTACCCTTAATTTTTTCTTCGGATGCTGCTGGATATCTCATGATCCCTCAACATTACTTCCTCTGTATCTATTCTTTTCTTAAATGTACAATATTACTGTCCTCCTCTTGTCCTTTCCAAGAGTGCTTTGAGCTTCTATTCTCTCCTTCTTCTGACCCGATGTTGTCTGATTCCAGATGCCTCTCCTCAGACAGGAAAATAATGTCAGGCTTTCCTGAAGTAACCTCAATTTCTGTAGTAAATGTGAGTAACCTTTACATCATTTTACCTAAGTAGGGCTCATCAGCATAAGAAGGCAGGTCCATTCAGGGTCATTAAAGGGAGTTCAGAAATGGGTTAAATAAAAGCAAAGTGGTGCTGGCAGAGGTGATGGTCTTATTTTATGGAAAAGTGTGAGGGAAAGGGTAAAGTTACAGTGAAGTAGTTAAGGGATCTGTTCCAAGATTATTATGCTCAGTTTGCATTTGTTGCCAGTGAAAGTACCGGGCTTTTCACAAGACTGTGAGGCCTTTGTCTTTCAACAGGTGTGGTAAACCCAGGACAAACAGCTACAAAAGGGGGGGGGTAGTAATTAGTCCCAGGGGATTAAAAGGCCTCTCCCTATCCACTGAGGAGAGAGAACCATGGGGCAATAAGGTTCAGCTGGAAAAGGGGTTGCTAGGGAACCAATTAGGTTCAGCTGACTCCAACTACTTGGGACCTTTTTAAACCCTCCCCTGGGTGGTAGGAGGGGAAGAGTGAGGGAGTGAGAGGAGCAGGGAAGTTGCCAGTAGGCTGTTCGCAGCAAGACACCAGACCTTCCCAGCAGGGAGGCTGCACTCGCTCCCCAGAAGGGAAGGAAAACAAGCACAAGGGACTGACTGAGGAGAGGAGTAGCAGGACCCTGTGCCACCTATAAGGATTCGCCTTGCCCCAAACTTGAGTCTCCAAGGCTAAAAAGGAGTGAGCCTACTGAGGCGTACAAGGTATTTTGCCACACAGGGAAAGAGCAGACACTGGAAAGATGGAAATTAAGACACCTTATGAAGAATGGCTGAAATCTATGATGGAAATTAGCTAAATGGAGAAATCTGGATACTGGCTACAAGATAAATAAGTTACATTTAGAGAAATTTGCACTTTCTTTCTATATCCAACAGAGATTTATAATCATCATATCAGACAGGCTTCTCTCACAAAGGCACAGTCAACCCCTAAATGCAGCAGTTCTCAATACACAGGACCAGAGTCTCCTTTTACTCACACTGGTGTAAATCAGGAGTAGCACAACTGAAACCTGTGCAATGCCCTTGTGAAAGTGAAAGAAGAATTGGGGGTGATAAAGGCACACTGTCTCACAGGGAGACTACAGACATTTAAATATGTTGAACCAATTTTATATATCTTAATAAAGTCATACTCATGTATATAACAGAGTCAAATTCTGCCTTTACAACTGTACAATCCTCATGAGATCAATTTGGTCTATTATCTTTGTCCCACACACAGTGCCAGGGAAATCTTTTCCCATTGTCTACACAAACTTGCTAGCATTTGACAATTAGTATGCACCAAAATAGCATGATAATGCATCAGAAGGCAATTTACAATCAGTGGTTAGTTTATATCTGTTGCCTACATTATGTGCTCTGTAAGATATAGTGCTTACCTTAGCAACCTCCAGGCTAGTCAATTACCAGACAAACTGGGATAAATCCGAGAGTTATCCAGAAAGGATTCTCAAACCCTCCACATTCTTGCTGTAAATGCCGTAATTATTCAGATACTTAACTATAATCTTTTGTCCATTAGATGATACTCTCTCTGTGTGTGTGTGGGGGGGGGTGGGTAGCTAAGATTTTTTTTAAAATACTTCTTAAATTGTGAATAACTTTTTTTTTTTACCTTGATCATGTATTTTTTTTCCAGTCAGAAGATGGGGGCCATAGCAGGAGCATTCACTTCACGGGCCCTGTCAGATTCTCTGAATCTGTGAATGCTGCTGAACACCTTCCACCACAGTACATAGTCTTTGGTTACATCTATGCCTGCAGATGACACGGTCATCAGCATATAGCGCTATTGGGTAACATGAACATGGTGGACGAGTTGAATCATGGGCAGATGCACACCACTTGAGCTTAATTCATGACCCCAAGCTTCCCAGTTCTTCCAACAGCAGTTGATGGAAATGGGGCTACAGGCCTGATCTGGCATTTGTCAGCAATGGTGGTTCGTGTAATGAATTTAGGGCTGGCCTACACTACCGCGGTAAATCGATCTAACTTATGCAACTTCAGTTACATGAATAACATAACTGAAGTCGACATTGTTAGATCCACTTTAGCGCAGTGGCTACACTGCACTGCGTCAACGGGAGAGTGTCTCTCGTCGACTTCCCTTATGCTTCTTGGGGATATGGAGTACACAAATCGATGGGAGAGTGCTCTCTAAGGTGCCACAAGTACTTCTTTTCTTTTTGCGAATACAGACTAACACGGCTGTTACTCTAAAACCTATCTAGATCACTGCAGCCATAATGCCAAACTCAGTTCCATTCTGGCCCTGATTTAATTTTAAGAAAGTGGAATGGAAGGGCTTCACGAATTACCTCGATGCCACTGTAAGAAAGATCAAACCAATACCAGAAAATTAAGATCAGTTTGTCAATGTCTTGAAGAAGCATATGCCACAAGGCTGCAGAAGAAATAATGGGCCAGGATTAACATCCAAATTAGTGGATTGGTATGAACAATACAGAATTTTGAAACAGAATAATTCTCCATACCATCAGAAGAGTGGTCTCTGAACTAAAGGACGAAAAACAGAAGTCATGGCAGAAGCTCACTGAGTGTGTTGACATTTCCTACACCGGTAAGAAAGCATGGATAACCATCCAGGAGCTTAACAAGCATCCAAGAAAGGCAGAGCAACACTACAACAGTGTTGACCAGGTAGCACACCAACTTCTAGGAAATGTCTGGACACCAAACAAACAACGCATGATACAGCGTAAGTGGCAATAAAATCAGGAGACTTATAATTTTGGGGCTGAATTAACTACAATGACTGAATTAACCTCTGGACTTAACATCCTCAAGAATGGCAAAGAAGCCAGTCTAAACAAGGTTCGTACTGAATAAATCAAAACTCTTCAGACCAGCAATAAAGAGATGGTTACTCACGTTGTTTAATACATGCTCAGACACATAAAAAGTACCCCAGATTTGCTGACAAGCCTAGGCTGTGGCACTCCTGAAGCTGGGGAAAGACACAAAGGAGCCAAAGAACTTCAGGCCTATATCACTACTATGTCACCTCGACAAATTGTATGAACATCTCATCCAAAATCATCTGTCACCACTCGTTGAAAAGCATCTAATCCCAGGGCAAACTGGATTCTGCCCAGGCAAGTAAAGCACCAGTCAAATGCTGAACAACACTCAATAAATTGAAGATGGCTTTGAAAAGGATATGGGCAACAGGCACTGTGTTTGTTGACCTATCAGTAATGTACAACCCAGCGACTCACATGTTGAAAATATACAACCTGATGAAAGATCCCCACCTCCTATGACTGATAAAATCTCTACTAGAGAACTAACATTTTTATGTCAAACTATGAGGGAAGTGAAGTTGATGGCAGGAACAGAAAAATGGCTACCACAAGGGAGAGTACTCTAGCCAACACTCTTCAACATCTACACAAATGATCAACGGATCTATCTCGGCACAGGAAGTTTTATCTATGCCAACACCTACACATCACTGCTCAAGCCAAGGATCGCACTCAGGCTGAAACTACGTTAATATCGATGCTTGTTTGGGCTCTCAGTCTATTACGCCAAGAACCAACTGCATGAAACGGCACTTATATATTGCTATTAGATGGCCAAATATGTATGTCCAGTGGGGGAAAACTTGTCTTATGGACCCTGTGCTGAAAGACAGCTGCAGCCATAACACAGGATGTCTAAAGCAACAAACATGAACAGCCTTCATGTACTTGCCAGAATCACTCTACCGGATATAAGGAGAATGGTCACAAGTACAATGGAAAGGTTATGACAAGTTGAAGATACCAGACAATCTGCTACATGGCCAAACCACATGAAATCTCAGAAAAGCTTCCTAGCTGCAATTGAACAGCTTAACAAAATACTGACTACAGGACTGGAAATGTGGTGCACACCGCTTGAAATACTTGATGAGGATGTCAAAATGCACATCAAAATTACTGTACAACTTCCCGCAGGAGTGGAGAAGAATTTGTTGACCTGGAGATGTTCAAATCACCTCTGAACAATATTTAGGAGGTCAAATGTCAATATGCAGAAGTGGTGCTATTCCAGTGAGCTAGACACGTCCCTGCAGTGAAACACAAGCCATGGAAATCTGTTTGTCTGCCGACTCCTGGAGGAAATGTGCAGCATGAAAGATCTTGCCAGGACTATAGACCAAGCCATATCATGTGCCCAACACTGGAAAAACCTTTGACTGTACTGGAAGAACACAAGAGGAAAAAGTGAGAAATATTTTGTAAGTTAATATTAATAATTCCATTATTTGTATAATAAAATAAAAAGGGGTACATTGTCAAATGGAGTTGAGATGACTTTCTTCAAAAGTGGTATATTCCAATTTAACACATTTCTTCCAAATCTATCTATTCACAAAATGGGACAGAGTAAAAGGTTATTTTTTAAAATGGAAATGACCATTTATTATTTAGATTTTGGTAGGTTTGCTTTTGAAACACAAAGGAAGACAGAGAGAAGTCCTAAGAAGCATTCAGTTTAAAAAGAAACAGACAAGTAGCGAGAAAAAGGATGCGATATGCAAGTCAAGCCATCAGGGTGATATTATCATTAACAATAATTATTTGTGTTGTAGTAGCACCTAGGAACCTCAGTTATGGACCAGGACCCCACAGTGCTAGGTGCTGTACAAATGCACTAGTCTTACGAGTTCCATAGACTCATAAACTAAGGCCAGAAGGGACCATTATGGTCATCTAGTCTGACTTCCTGCATATTGCAGACCACAGAACCTTACCCACCCACTCCTGTAATAGACCCATAACCTCTGGCTAAGTTACTGAAGTCCTCAAATCATGATTTAAAAACTTCAAATTACAGAGAATCCACCATTTATACTAGTTTAAACCTGAAAGTGACCCCTGCCCCATGCTGCAGAGGAAGGTGAAAAACCCCAGGGTTTCTGCCAATTTGATCTGGGGGAAAGTTCATTCCTGACCCCAAATATGGCCATCAGTTAGACCCTGAACATGTGGGCAAGACCCACTAGACAGCCACCTAGGAAAGAATTCTCTGTAGTAATTCAGAGCCCTCCCCATCTAGTGTCCCGTCATTGGCTGTTGGAGATATTTGCTGCCAACCGTCGCAGATTGGTTACATGCCATTGTAGGCAGTCTTGTCATACCATCCCTTCCTCACCCAATTGGGTACAGTCATTCTACTGCCAGTATCACCTGTTTAGCTTCATTGGTACTGTCCATTCTCCTGCCCACTGCTATTCCTTTCTCCATTTCTGTATCCTTTCTTACTTGATTTTGAGCCTGCTCAATGTTACAATCACGGATGGAGATTAAATGAGCATTTCCCAACCGTCTCCCCAAAGTGTCTAGTTTAAAGCTCTTTTAATCAGTTGCGCCAACCTGCATCCCAGAAATCTATTTCCCTCCCTACTCAGGTGGAGTCCATCCCATGAGAACAGTCCTCTGTTCATGAATACCCCCCAGTGGCTAAACATCCCAAAGCCTTCCTTATAGCACCACTGCCTGAGCCATCTTAATCATCATAACCTTGTCTCACCTTCGTTCTCCTCCTATAGGGAGGGATAGAATCCCACTGAAGATCACCTGAGCCTCAATTTCCTTAAGCATCTTCCACAGCCAGGCATAGTCTCCCTTGATATGTTCCAGCAAGAATCCAGAATCCAGAACCTGATGAGGTTCAACAAGGACAAGTGCAGAGTCCTGCACTTAGGACAGAAGAACCCCATGCACCGCTACAGACTAGGGACCGAATGGCTCGGCAGCAGTTCTGCAGAAAAGGACCTAGGGGTTACAGTGGACGAGAAGCTGGATATGAGTCAACAGTGTGCCCTTGTTGCCAAGAAGGCCAATGGCATTTTGGGATGTATAAGTAGGGGCATTGCCAGCAGATCGAGGGACGTGATCGTTCCACTCTATTCGACATTGGTGAAGCCTCATCTGGAGTACTGTGTCCAGTTTTGGGCCCCACACTACAAGAAGGATGTGGAAAAATTGGAAAACTTCCAGTGGAGGGCAACAAAAATGATTAGGGGTCTGGAACACATGACTTATGAGGAGAGGCTGAGGGAACTGGGATTGTTTAGTCTGCGGAAGAGAAGAATGAGGAGGGATTTGATAGCGGCTTTCAACTACCTGAAAGGGGGTTCCAAAGAGGATGGATCTAGACTGTTCTCAGCGGTAACAGATGACAGAACAAGGAGTAATGGTCTCAAGTTGCAGTGGGGGAGGTTTAGGTTGGATATTAGGAAAAAGTTTTTCACTAGGAGGGTGGTGAAACACTGGAATGCGTTACCTAGGGAGCTGGTGGGATCTCCTTCCTTAGAAGTTTTTAAGGTCAGGCTTGACAAAGCCCTGGCTGGGATGATTTAGTTGGGGATTGGTCCTCCTTTGAGCAGGGGGTTGGACTAGATGACCTCCTGAGGTCCCTTTCAACCCTGATATTCTATGATTCTATGATTATTTATTCCCACACGAAAGACAATCAGTGGATTCTTTCCAGCTCCCATTAGGATCCTCTTCAGCCTCAGTTCACTGATTTCAGATATTTGTTAAACAACCTTACATCTTTGGCCCCCATAACAATAGTTCTTTTCCTTTTGGTTTCCCTAGAGGATGGAAAAACCAAAAAGAGGCCTAAATTTCCTTGTTGGGAAATAGTTAAAGGGCCATTGTAAAATCAAAATTGACCCAAAATTAGAAGCTTGTTTTTGCAAAATGTAAGACCAAGCTCAATGTTTTGATTAAATTTAGTTAGGCCTTGAACTTGCAAGTGTAACTCACCGGTGACTGTGTTACCGGTTCTGCTCTGTGATGATTCACAGATGATAAAAATTGTTACAGTCCCCAACTATAGAATGTAGGTTTTTTTAGCTCAAGCTGTCGCAACTCGTGCTTTTAGTTCTGGAGGTCCCCAGTTCAATCCCCAGTGGGTTGGCTAAGATGGCGGCCACCACACATTAGCACAAGGCTCTGCTCATCTGATGTTCCAGGCAGGATTGGAACCACTCACTACAAGCTCTTTGGAAGAGAGACCTTGTTTCTCTGTTTGTGCTGTGAATACCTTGCACCCCTGTGAGCAACAGGGGCTAATAATTTCTTTGATAGTTTTCTGGATAGAAATTCGTTCCCCTTAGCCACCTTTCAACAATTCCTGTACCAATCATGTCCTAGCTAAATTGGATAACTATTAGAGGGAAGTATTTTCCTGAAAAGCTTTTTGAAGTATTTTTGCCAGCTGAGGCCCTGTGATTTCACATGGTTCAAAATAGAAATTTTCACAAAATTTACACAAAATTCAATCAGGTGAAATGGATCTGGTCAGACTCCTCAATTTTTGGATTTGACCCTTCATTCTATTTGAAAATGGCCTGCAAACTGATTGTGATTTTGTCCATTACTTGTAACCGTTGTACAGACAGTTCAGACAAACAGTTTTGGGTTTGACTATTCTCTATTCAGAATTCGAGCATTCCAACTGTGTGATTGGTCACCTAAATCATATGGTATGGTTTCTTCCTCCTGATTGGATGAGTTAATCTTTATAAGAAGGTGTAATATGTGAAGAAATCGTTGGGGCATCAAATCTCTCATTAGACAATCAGACCTAGGACACTGCTGAAGTTACTTACATTGCTGCTGTGGCTTTTTGCTGTTGGCTTACTTCTTCCCCAAATGCTCTTGCTACTAGCTGTCTAACCAGTTCTTCTTGACTGGCAGTGGTGGGACTGACATCCCTTTTGCCTTGTGAATAGCTCTCCGATGTGCCAATGGGTGGCCAGCTGGATCAAAGGAATTAAGAGCAATCTCACCCCAGGTGTCTCCATAATAGCCAAAAATAAAAGGCCAGAGTTTAGTACCTTTTCATCTGTAGATTGCAAAGCACTCTACCAGAGAGGGTAAGTATATGTGAAGTTAGGAAAGCCAACGACATCAAAGTCAAATATGGAAGTGAAACTCCCACAGTGAGTTAGAGGCAGAGCTTAGTGGAGAACCCAAGTACCCTGACATCCAATTGTTTCCTATCCCCTGGACCATACTGACTCTTTCCAACAACTGCCTATGAGTGAGCTAAAGTTGCTGATCCCGTTTCCATCCACCTGGGTCTCTCTCATGCTGGGTTTGTAAATGGCTGAAATGTCAATATAAAAGGCTGCCAGCCATGGAGTGCCCCATGGTACAGTTTGCAGGATCCTGTAAGGGTTTAGAGAGGTCAAGTTCATGCAGATTTCTTGCTGAGCAGCATCACAGCCCATGGTAGGATTCTGCCATTCATTTAGTCAAGTAGAATAGTGTGGGCACCATTGGCTGCTGTCATGTCTGCTTCTGGGGGCTCAGTCACCACCGTTTACAAATGGGTGCCTATGTTTAGGCTTTATCACAAGGCGTGCATAAATCTCCATGGAAAAATGTTCGTTGGCTCATTAGTTTCTGGGGTAATTAAGCAGATTTAAAAACAAAAAACAAGGATGGTTGATAGGTGAAGAGGCTCAGGGCTCCAGGCTGGCATTGTCCAAGGTTCTCAAAAGCGGCGAGTGATTTTGGGTACCTGACTTCTGATTTTCAGAGGTCAGTTGGGGCCAGCATTGTTCTGAAACTCAGGTCCCGCTATAACGTCCACACTGGGAACCAAAAACTAAAGCACCCCAAATCACTAATTACTTAAAACCTCAGCCAATGCCAGACCTGAACCCTGAGCTCCTTCACTCCATCAGCCCTACTTGGTTTAAAAAAAAACATGCCTAATTACGCCAGCAAGGAATAAGCCAGGGGATGGTTTTCAATGCAGATTTGCGCACATCTCATGATAATGATCATTACAAAAATATTTAAATGCACTGATATGGTTTAAAAATTAAGGCTTCACTGTGAATAGCATTTGAAGGTAAGGGAGAGCTGTCATGCATAATTTTTTACCAGCTCTGCTGCTGACATGCATAATTTAGATGCTAATCGGAGCAGACTATGTCCCTACCCTTACTGAGAAGTTTTATTTTAAACCCTTTTCTTGGCAATCAGGTGGCTGGAATATTTGTCAAAAAGTTTTAATTTCTATTCCTTTCTCTCTGTTCCATTAGCTCCTCTATTGCTGTGATGATTGTAGCTGTGAGGCATGAGTATTAGCTGAACTTTCTGTGACCTAATCAAGCTCAGGTAAAGATAAAGCCAGGTCCAATTTCTCTTCATTCATTTTCTTAGAATTAAAAATGATATTTTCAAGGCAAAGGGGTCAACACCTTGTTTGCTGGCAGGTAATTTTTTTTATTCAAGTTGTGAATGTATTATAAAAGTTGAACAAAGTCTATTCCCTTAAAGATACAGGAGGACACAGTTTTATGCCATGCTTTCAAAAAACGCTATTTCAGGTAGCATTGGTTATTATTAATATTTGGGTTACAGTAGTGCTTTGTCAAGGATCACTGTGCTAATCATTGTGCAGACAAATAAAGAAATCAGTCCTAGCCCCAGAGAACCTTCAGTCTAGATGGTTTTGTCCTATCCTGGGGATTCAGGATGGAGCTACGTAACAAATCCCAGTAGCTGGCACTTCAATTACATTTCTACTAGCATTGCACACGCAAGAACCACCTTCCACTCTTCTCTGTAGCTTAGCCTGACTCTCCTCATGAGTAACAGGGGCTTCTGGCTTTGACCAATTCAAATAAATGAGTATTTGTTACTGATTAGATGCACAGAATCAGATTGCTCCTTCCAGCCAAGAAATCTGAGAGACAAAGCCAGCAAAAGAGTAAAGTTCAATTCATGGGGTTTCCTTCGTATCATTTGCTCACAGGGAATAGGTTTGGAGGGGATGAGGATCCATGAGGGAAGGAGTTCTTCATATCTTTGGAATGAGCAGCCATCTGCATGAACAGCATGGGTGAAATCCTACCCTTCATCCCTCAGCTCCTCTGCTAACCCCCTCTCTCATCAGAAACCAGGCTGCTAGTGTGTGGGATCCAGCCCTGAAGCTCTGCCCTCTGTCCTAATCACTTGATTTATTCTGGATAAAAGTCATTAACACCAGTCTGTCTCTAGATCAGCATTGTTTTCATTCTTGGTGATGAATCTGGCTCGCTAGCAGAGATGAGTGAAATTTGTTAACCAAAAGTTTTTGGTGAAAAATGCATGTTCAGTGACACTAAAAATTTTCGTGAATTTGTGTCAATGTCACTAAACTCTTTCAGTCAGAAACCCCACCCCCACCCCCCGAACATAGTTCTTAAAAAAAATCTAAACTTTTCCTTGACATTTTTGAAACGGAAAGACTTAATTTTTCTATTTGAAATGTCTTTTAAATTTTAAAATTCTTTACTTTTATTTTTTTTAAATTAAAAAATGCTTAAAATGGAAACAAAACATGTAATTCTGGCTCACACAAAATGTGTCGTTCTACCCGAAACAAATGTTCTTGACTTCTTGATTCATTGACTATTTAAAAAAATGTATATGCAGTTTGACCCAAAGTTTTGGAATTGAAATCTGTTATTTGCAGAATTCTGCTCCCTTTACCTATTTCCAATTTAGCAAACTATGGATAGATTTCAAAAAGGGATCCCCGATTAAGTAGGTTGGGGGAGGGGTCCTCCTCAGCCTTTTCAGAATTTAGGCTGGAAAACATGAGAACAAACCTTCTAAAAAGGGACATTTCTAGATGGGGAAAACCTCCTCTTTACTTCGATGTTTCCTTAAAAACTCCAAGTGCTTTCCAGGCCTTAGTTAATCCTAACCCTTGTGAAGGAGGTACATTAAGATTACACCCATTTTAGTGCTGGGTAAACTTGGCTGCCGTGGTTAAATTATTTAGCCAAAAGTCAGAGGGAAAGCAAGGAACAGAAAAAAACATACGGCTGCTAAGTCCCTTGCTGTAGCCACTAGACCACCCACCCTCACTTTGGGTGAAATATCCATGATGTTATCAAATAGATATCAAAATAATCCCAAAACTAACAGAGGTTAAAATAAACTGGGTTATTAGTTACTTAGATTGTAAACTCTTTGGGGCAGTCTTTTTGTTCTGTGCTTTTACAGCAGCTAGTGCAAAGGTGCGACTGCAAATACGAATAAATAATAATAGATCTAGTGGTTTGAGGAGAGGGCAGGACTATCAGACATTACACTGCTGTGACATACCAGGGCACATTTCAGACTAGTGGGGGGCTGTGTCACCCATAGGAGCCAACTTTCCACTTTCCCCGGGGGTGCTCCATCCCAGGCCCTGCCCCCACTCCACCCCTTCCTCCAAGGCCCCACTCCACCCCCTTCCCCGAGTGCACCCTGTTCTCACTCCACTCCCTCCCCCCAGTGCATCCTGCACACCACTGAACAGATGATTGTGGTGAATGGGGGGCTGCTGGTGGGTGGGAGGCACTGGTGGGGAGGAGGTGTGGCAGTGGGGCTGCCAGGGGGTGCTGAGCACCCACAAATTTTTTCCAGTGGGTGCTCCAGCGCTCGAGCACCCACAGATTTGGTGCCTATAGGGTCACCTCTGCCCTGCAACCTTGGGTGCCTCACAATGCCTTGCTGAAGTAGCTCCCAACTCACAAACAGCCTTCCGGCATGCAAGCCACACCAAATGTCTCTGTATAACTGCAGTCTGCCAGCTACACCCTGGCTCTCACCAGCCTGTGTGATACTGCAGGGTAACCCCAACATCCTTGCAGTCCTCATCCCCATCCCCAGTCCCTATCCCTCCAGCCCCCAGAAATGTATGTCCTGTACTGCCCAGCCCTCTCCTGGACAGTACAAATACATTAAATCAGTTATTCCTTTAAGGGAATAATATGCCAATTTATTTTCTTAAATAGAGTTGCCCAGACACTTGGATTTAAACACACTAGATTAGATAAACTAATAAACCAAGTTTGTTAACTACAAGGAGACAGATTTGAAGTGAGAATAAGTAATGAGACATAAAAGCCAGAAACGGTTACAAGAAAAATAAAGACAAAACGCTTATTAGGATCCACTTAAGAAATGAACTTAGTTGCAAAGCAAACTTTCTCACCACATGTTTCCAGCAAGGTTATGACCAAACCCTCATGTCAGAACCCCTCCCCCAAAGTCCCATGGCTATATCTTTTTGTCCTCTTAAGTGTAGAGAATGCGATGTACGGGGGGGTGGGCCTTGGGGTGTCCTTTTTTCAATCCCCCTCTTGAAAAATATTTCCAAGGAGACAAAGAGTCTATATGGAACGATGTTCCCTGCTGGGTTTGTTCCCCACCTGTTTGAACTTTGTTTGTTTTCTTTTCCTGCTTGATGTCTCTGTTTACTGCTTAAATGCAAATTAAGGCAAGCACACAGTCCTTCGTTTAGGACCAGACCTGTTTGCCAACTTCTGCTTGGGCAGGGCTGTGGGGTTTGGAACATGGGTTAATGACATCATACAGGAAAATCTTATAACTTTCACATACAATGTTGACACACATTTTAATCAGGACAATACTGACCAGCAAATTATGAGTTTTCAAATGATACCTCTCAAGGCCTACTTTGTACACAGATGACTACAATAGCATGCAGGGTGTGAATTTTCTGTCAACTGCCCAGCAGAGTGATGAAGGATCATCTCTACTTCTCTTAAGCCCTTAGTGAGACTGAGGGGGAAGGGTTTACACTGCACCACAGTGCGAGACTACAGGGATGCGAATAGCTCTATGCACCAAAGTGCTGTGCTGTAACATCCCCTGTGTGGACACTGAGGGTGCAAACTGAAAGGTTTCTAGTTAGAATTAATGTAATCCTTCCGATGAGGTGAACTAGGAACCTTTTAGTTCGTGCCCTCAGCATCCACCCAGGGGAGTTACAGCACAACACTTTAGCATACACTGCTATTCATGCCCCCGTATTCCAAACTGTGGGGCAGTATAGACAAGATCTAACACCCCTACGTTGTGTATCAGACACAGGGAGCTGTGGGCTGCTCTGGTAAACCAACCCAAGGCTTTGAAAGCAAAGAAGCATTAGATTTGAAATCCATGTGCCAAATAGTGAATCTACAAAATGATGCCCAGCACGATCGGTGCCTTCGTCTTCATTGTGTGTTACAGATGACTACATTTTATAGTCTCTCAGGTTTCATTTCATAGAATCATAGAATATCAGAGTTGGAAGGGACCTCTGGAGGTCATCTAGTCCAACCCCCTGCCCAGAGCAGGACCAATCCCCAACTAAATCATCCCAGCCAGGGCTTTGTCAAGCCTGACCTTAAAAACTTCTAAGGAAGGAGATTCTACCACCTCCCTAGGTAACACATTCCAGTGTTTCACCACCCTCCTAGTGAAAAAGTTTTTCCTAATATCCAACCTAAATCTCCCCCACTGCAATTTGAGACCATTACTCCTTGTCCTGTCATCTGCTATCACTGAGAATAGTCTAGATCCATCCTCTTTGGATCCACCTTTCAGGCAGTTAAAAGCAGCTATCAAATCCCCCCTCATTCTTCTCCTCCGTAGACTAAACAATCCCAGTTCCCTCAGCCTCTCCTCATAAGTCATGTGTTCCAGACCCCTAATCATTTTTGTTGCCCTTCGCTGGACTCTCTCCAATTTTTCCACATCCTTCTTATAGTGTGGGGCCCAAAACTGGACACAGTACTCCAGATGAGGCCTCACCAATGTCGAATAGAGGGGAATGATCACGTCCCTCGATCTGCTGGCAATGCCCCTACTTATACATCCCAAAATGCCATTGGCCTTCTTGGCAACAAGGGCCACTGTTGACTCATATCCAGCTTCTCGTCCACTGTCACCCCTAGGTCCTTCTCTGCAGAACTGCTGCCGAGCCATTCAGTCCCTAGTCTGTAGCGGTGCATTGGATTCTTCCGTCCTAAGTGCAGGACTCTGCACTTGTCCTTGCTGACCCTCATCAGATTTCTTTTGGCCCAATCCTCCAATTTGTCTAGGTCCCTCTGTATCCTATCCCTACCCTCCAGCATATCTACCACTCCTCCCAGTTTAGTGTCATCCGCAAACTTGCTGAGGGTGCAATCCACACCATCCTCCAGATCATTAATGAAGATATTGAACAAAACTGGCCCCAGGACCGACCCTTGGGGCACTCCGCTAGATACCAGCTGCCAACTAGACATGGAGCCATTGATCACTACCTGTTGAGCCTGACAATCTAGCCAACTTTCTACCCTCCTTGTTGTGCATCCATCCGGCCCATAACTTGCTGACAAGAATACTGGTAGAAAACAGGTTTCAGAGTAGCAGCCGTGTTAGTCTGTATTCACAAAAAGAAAAGGAGTACTTGTGGCACCTTAGAGACTAACCAATTTATTTGAGCATAAGCTTTCGTGAGCTACAGCTCACTTCATCGGATGCATAACGTGGAAAATGCAGTGAGGATGTTTTATACACACAGACCATGAAAAAATGGGTGTTTATCACTTCAAAAGGTTTTCTCTCCGCCCACCCCACGCTCCTGCTGGTAATAGCTTATCTAAAGTGATCACTCTCCTTACAATGTGTATGATAATCAAGGTGGGCCATTTCCAGCACAAATCCAGGGTTTAACAAGAACGTCTGAGGAACAGTGGGCGGGGGGGGGGGGGAGTAGGAAAAAACTAGGGGAAATAGGTTACCTTGCATAATGACTTAGCCACTCCCAGTCTCTATTCAAGCCTAAGTTAACTGTATCCAATTTGCAAATGAATTCCAATTCAGCAGTCTCTCGCTGGAGTCTGGTTTTGAAGTTTTTCTGTTGTAATATCGCAACTTTCATGTCTGCAATCGCGTGACCAGAGAGATTGAAGTGTTCTCCAACTGGTTTATGAATGTTATAATTCTTGACATCTGATTTGTGTCCATTTATTCTTTTGTGTCCAGTTTGACCAATGTACATGGCAGAGGGGCATTGCTGGCACATGATGGCATATATCACATTGGTGGATGTGCAGGTGAACGAGCCTCTGATAGTGTGGCTGATGTGATTAGGCCCTGTGATGGTGTCCCCTGAATAGATATGTGGGCACAGCTGGCAATGGGCTTTGTTGCAAGGATAGGTTCCTGGGTTAGTGGAAAGATTAAGAATGAGCTCTCAAAACTGGATACTCTCATAAAAAACCAATCTTCCACACAAACTTCCTCGTGGCTGGACTGTACTAAAACTAGACAAGCTATTTACAACACACACTTTGCTTCTCTACAAAAGAAAAAGGACACTAAACTTTTTAAACTACTACATGCCACAAGGGGCCACAGCAATGGTTCCCTTAACCCACCCAGCAATATTGTTAATCTATCCAACTATACTCTTAGTCCAGCAGAAGAAGCTGTCCTATCTCGGGGCCTCTCCTTCTGCCCCTCCACGCCCACGAACATGATACAGTTCTGTGGTGACCTAGAATCCTATTTTCGACGTCTCCGACTCAAGGAATATTTCCAACACTCCTCTGAACAACATACTAATCCACAGAGACCTCCCTACCAACACTACCAAAAGAGGGATTCTAGGTGGACTCCTCCTGAAGGCCGAGACAGCAGACTGGACTTCTACATAGAGTGCTTCCGCCGACATGCACGGGCTGAAATTGTGGAAAAGCAGCATCACTTGCCCCACAACCTCAGCCGTGCAGAACACAAAGCCATCCACAGCCTCAGAAACAACTCTGACATCATAATCAAAAAGGCTGACAAAGGAGGTGCTGTTGTCATCATGAATAGGTCGGAATATGAACAAAAGGCTGCTCGGCAGCTCTCCAACACCACTTTCTACAAGCCATTACCCTCTGATCCCACTGAGAGTTACCAAAAGAAACTACAGAATTTGCTCAAGAAACTCCCTGAAAAAGCACAAGATCAAATCCGCACAGACACACCCCTGGAACCCCGACCTGGGATATTCTATCTTCTACCCAAGATCCATAAACCTGGAAATCCTGGGCGCCCCATCATCAAAGGCATTGGCACCCCCCCACCCGCCCCCTGCCCACTGTTCCTCAGACTTTCTTGTTAAACCCTGGATTTGTGCTGGAAATGGCCCACCTTGATTATCATACACGTTGTAAGGAGAGTGATCACTTTAGATAAGCTATTACCAGCAGGAGAGTGGGGTTGGGGGAGAGAAAACCTTTTGAAGTGATAAACACCCATTTTTTCAATGGTCTGTGTGTATAAAACATCCTCACTGCATTTTCCACTTTATGCATCCAATGAAGTGAGCTGTAGCTCACGAAAGCTTATGCTCAAACAAATTGGTTAGTCTCTAAGGTGCCACAAGTCCTCCTTTTCTTTTTGGTAGAGAACGGATTTCATTCCATGCATAGCTAATTACATAGAGGGCAAATCCAGTTGTAGATATGTCCAAACGCTTATGCAGTTTTCTTTTTCGCTCTGTCTTTTTCGTAAGTAACAAACAGATTTTTGTACTAGTTCATCTTCCAGCTTGATCAATATCTTTAAAGTGGTAACACAGAGTCTCTCCTGAATTATTGCAAGTTAACAATCATATTACAAAGTCTCTGGTACCACTAAATTGCCACTCTTGGTTCTCTTAACAGGGGACGATGGCTTTCTGTGTGCTTTGAGCTAATATAGTAGAGTATGAAATTGGGTAGGAAGATGATGTATGTTAGGCTTGTAATTGCTGCAATCTGGTTAATTCTTCTCCCTAGATGTATGAATTTTTGCTCGTTTCTAGAAAACTTCATGCTGATGTTGTTTTAACAGTTACAGGAAAGGCACACAGTTCAGTACATTGTGTGGAATGTTGTTCATGAAAATATAACCCATGGAAAGCCAGCTCCTTATGGCAAAGGCAGCACAAGATGTGGATTCATCTCCCCAGGTGAAGCAAGAAGCAGGGAAAGGAAAGAAAAAAGTCAGGTGTAGGAGGCAGCATCATTTCTGCATCAGACTTAATTGGCTGCTAATTACTCATTGTGGAACTCAGTAGCTTCTACCTGCTTAATCAATATCTTTGGTAGAACCATTGTCCTTCTAAGCAGTCCAAAAATGACATTAGCTCTTTCCCCTATGGTATTTAAAGCATCGTTCCTTCTCCCTTCAAGTCAAGAAGCCACAGCGGTGTTATTTCTCTAATACACCGCTCAATACTAACCTCCCTCTTATCTAAAGCAGCCTAGTTATGGATTAGTCAATTGCTTAGTCATGCTTTCTAAACATTTACATGTGTCCAATCATTATGAATATTAGAGATACATTTCTCCCAGGGGAAACCGGAAATATAGCTTCCTGTAGATTTGCAGAGAACTTGAATATGTCATCCCTCCAGGTCAGTGAGATCAGCAAGATGAGCTTTACTCTGTCCTATGGTTCCATTTGAATGAAGGTCTTCTCGTTTACTGAAGTCCCTTCCTCAGCATATCTGTCACAGGACATCTGCAGCTATTTGACAGGCTGGGTAAATTTCTATTTGAATCGATACATCTTTGATCATTTTGGCCTCCAGTTTTTCTCCAGCTCTTCCATGTTAGAATTTCCTCCACCTCTCTCCAGCTTATTTGCATGCTGGTCATTCTGTGCACAGGATGTGACATCCCTGTGCCTTGTTGATGTTGGGCTCTGAACTCAGTGTGACTTATTTCTATTAGGTACAGCACCTCAGAGATGCTTGTGCACTTACATAAAAAACCAGGTTCAACGTGCAAGTTTACTTATAAACTTACAAGCAATCACATATAAGCAATCAGGTGGGCAAATGGGTTAGAGAGTTTCCCATCACTATACCTCAAGTGCCCCAAATAGCTGATTCTCTCCAGTGCTGGCCTCTCAGGATGAGACTGCGTAAGTTGCACGTAGCCCTGTGCTGGGGTTGGTAATGGATTGCATGGAAGGAGATCACTGGTGCAAAGGAGAAGTGTTCACACCACACCATCCTTTACGAGTTGCTGGGATAGTGCACAGCATGCTGTGTGCCCAGACAGCAGTGCTGTCCACTGCGGAGGCCAGGGCAGCCCTAGCCTGCTAGCTTGTCTATATGTAGGGCCCTACCAAATTCAAAGTCCATTTTAGTCAATTTCATGGTCATAGGATTTTAAAAATAGTCAATTTCACGATTTCAGCT
Organism: Natator depressus; assembly: GCF_965152275.1. Classification (NCBI taxonomy): domain Eukaryota; kingdom Metazoa; phylum Chordata; order Testudines; family Cheloniidae; genus Natator; species Natator depressus. Next base: position 7,601,925 of record NC_134244.1, on the reverse strand, counting down.
ATTTAAATCTGAAATTTCACAGTGTTGTAACTGGAGGCCCTGACCCAGAAGGAGGTTGTGAGGGGGTCACAAGGTTATTGTAGGGGGGTCGCGGTATTGCCACCCTTACTTCTGTGCTGCTGCCTTCAGAGCTGGGACCTCAACCAGCAGCCTCCAGTCTCTGGCTGCCCACCTTTGAAGGCAGCAGTGCAGAAGTAAGGGTGGCATGGTCTGGTTTTGCCACTCTTACTGCTGCATTGTTCCTGGCAGGGCACTGCCTTGAGAGTCGGGTGCCTGGCCAGCAGCTGCCACACTCTGGCCACCCAGCTCTGAAGGCAGCGCCGAAGGAAGAGTGGCAATATTGCAACCCCCCTACAGTAGCCTTCTGACCCCCCACTGTGACCTTCTTTTGGGTCGGGACCCCTAGTTTGAGAAATGCTGGTCTCCCCCATGAAGTGTGTATCGTAGGGTAAAAGTACACAAAACACCAAATTTCACGGTCCGTAACGCGTTTTTCATAGCCGTGAATTTGGTTGGGCCCTATCTATATGGATGGGTTTGTACTCCTGGCATGGTAAGGGAGCTATGGGGTGTGATTGTGTACTCCTACTGCAAGGACTAAGTCGCTCCTTCCAAGCCCCTTGGAGCCCCTCCTCCCTTGCCCCCTTCCTTCAAGACAAGGGGCATGTGCAATCTAGCCCTCAATGTCCAAATCCCACCCCAAGACCAAATTCTTCCCAATGATGGCAGTACAGTTCTTTTGAAATGAGATTTTTGGCACCCGAAAGAATAATTTCCAGGATTCTGACCAGAAATAGCCATATTCATGGTAGGAAACATAGCACCACACCTGTGGGTATATAGGGGAAAACTACACATCCTGTCCACATGGTTGGAGCACCCTTGCAAAGTCACAAAGCTCTCCTACAAGAATCTAGCCTTCCTTCTCCACAGAATAAACACGTCACGGAATTACACAGTAGTTACAGAGCGGAAATAGAAACAACAGAGGGAGAGAGAAAATTGTGGGGGGAGGGATAGCTCAGTGGTTTGAGCATTGGCCTGCTAAACCCAGGGTTGTGAGTTCAATCCTTGAGGGGGCCATTTAGGGATCTGGGGCAAAAATTGGGGATTGGTCCTGCTTTGAGCAGGGGGTTGGATTAGATGACCTCCTGAGGTCCCTTCCAACCCTGATATTCTATGATTCTATGAGAGAAACTAAGAGGCCAAGGGAGGAAAGAACATGGTGGGCAGATGAATGGTAGAGGGAGGCTGTGAGGGAGAAGGCTCTCACACCAACAGTGTGAGGTGTAGAAAGGAGGGGGTCCTGGATGAACAGTGAGAGTGAAAGAGGGGAGTACAGAGACAAGGGAGGGTAGTGTTCTTAAAGCAAGGAGTCCAGGCAGGTAGCATGATGAGATGAGAAAGGTAAAAAAATGGCAAAAGAAAATAGGATAAGGGAGGGTGGAAAGAAGAAAAATGAGGATAAGAGAGGGGAAAAGAGATGAGATAAAAGACCAGAATCATTGAGAGAAGGAGAGGGAAATGATGGGGCACGGGGCAAAAGAAAGAGGATTGTAGGGGCTTAAAGAAGGGAACAGGGGGAGGGAAATACATTGAACCTAAACTTTCACTGTGTTTCTGACAAGCCTGCTAAGTCTCATTCCCTGCATGAAACACCGGACTGCACACAATGAATTCAGCTCCCAAATTGCACTCTCTGGACTCCATTCTAATCTGTGCTAGGCAAACACCCACTGATGTATGGCGAGCAAAATGAGCTTTATTCTCGCTGATTAGAGCCGAGTATAACACATCACCTAAATGAAAGGCAGGTAAAACGTGACTGACTGGAGCCTGGTTTTCCACCCTGTCTTGGCAGGGATGCGGTTATGCTATGATGCGCTGCACCGGCTGGTTATGGGTCCCATGTGCCTCACTCTTTATGCATGTTAACTCATGCTGTTTCTACTTGGGTCAAGGCCCGTCTCCATGGCTGTACAGTGGCACGTGAGGGCAGAGCTGCTAGTGCCAACAGGGTGAGGCTGTAGGGACCAGAGTTCAAACTCTTACAGCACTTTATCTTAGACCCTTTTATTTCAGCAATACTTTTAGCTCCCACATTATACACTCGCTCTTACCTGAAGCAGAACGAGTGAGTGGATCTATGCTTGCTGCTGCACGTTTTCTCTCTGTCCTTGCTGTTTCTAAGGTGACTGCCGTATTGATAAGCACAGTATTTAATGAGGCAGAGTGGGCAGTGGCCTGGTCTCAGAAGACCTGGGTTCAATTGCTAGGTCTGAGACTCTCTGTGACTTTAAACAAGTTGCTTCACTTCTCGCTGCTTGTTTCCCCTTTGTTTTGTCTTGACTGTGAACTCTTCTAGGGCAGGACCTGTCTGTTACTGCATATTTGTACAGCACCTAGCACAATGGGGCCCCAAACTTGACAGGCTTTATTCTAATTCAAATAATAACAACCATTTCTAGGCTTTATTCTAATTCAAATAATAACCACCATTTCTTGACTCTGGCAAAAAGTCCAATTGACTGCATGGTTTGGTTTATGGGAGCAACAGAATATTTACAAGGACAACTGAAATGAAAAAGAGAGATCATACGCTACCGAGCCGGGACTAAATTCTGATCCCGTTTACACCTGATGATGCCAAGGTGCTGGCATGGGGAAGAATTTCGGCTCTAAGATTCAGCGTTTTCATGAGATGCACTTGCCAAGGAGAGTTCTGATGTGATTCAAATTCTTTTCTATTAACCTCCGTGACAAAGGCCCATTTAGGTTGAAGTGTTGGAATATTGCCTGCACAATCCTCTGCTGAATAAATCCTTGGGTAAATCTGCTTTGAACAGGTAACTAATCTATTGATAATTTAGCTACATGAGAGAGCTAAACTAATTCCCATTTATTTTCATTAGGCTACCGCTCTCTCCTGCCCACTTCACGTGGGCTAAAATCCAGCTGATGGGAGCTCAGAGAGGGTGCTGGTAGAATGCAGACCTGAAGACAATACCTAAATGCTCATTCATTTTCCAGAAGGTAGATTTTATTTAATTTAAATGTTAATAGACTTATTTCAAATACCAATCAATCTACCCACTGCTAGGAGGCATCTCAGTACTATTCTTGCACAGATTTCAAGAAAAGTATTTTGGTCTAATCGCAGATGAGCTCTACACCTCGATTAAGCAAAGCACTTAAGCGTATGCTTAACTTTGAGTATGTCAGTAATATTCCATCCCTACTCAGCAAAACACTGGAGCATAGGTTAAATTGCCTTAAGGCTAAGGGCTTGATTCTGTTAATGAAATTATGCTAGATTTGAACCACAGTAACTGCCTAATCAGGCCACACACTAGCTAAACTATGAGTCTTATTAGTGGGATATTTTATTATTGATTCCAGAGCTAGTTGAATTTTTTTATCAAATATTTTTTGGGATGAAAAATGGCTCTTCAACCACATTGAAAATAAATGTGAAAATTTTCATGTTGTTTGAAATTTTCCAATTTTTCAACAAATAAATTGGAAATTGAACATTTTTACTGAAACTCAAAACTGTTGTTGAAAACTGATTCCACCTTCCCCTCCCCCCCATTTCATTTTTCATCAAAAACATGTTTTTATGGATTTTTTAAAAAAAAGTTTAAATGTCTTGTAAAAAAAATTGGCATTTTCCAAGCAGGTCTAATTAAAACAAGTAGCTCCTGGCTCTTGCTATCCTGGAGAACTGAGGATCTGAATTCAGATCCACCACATGTCAGCATCCATCACGTGGAAGCTACTACTAGACCAGATACTCTCAGGAGAGATTCCTGGCTACAGACACAGTATCATTCAAACTTGGCAAGATGTCATACACTGAGAGAAGGCTAAATTGTTATTGACTCTTAGAAGCCCCAATCAAGATAGGGGCCCATTGTGCTAGGTGCTCTCTCCATATGTAATAAGAAACAGTCCCTGACCCCCAAAATCATACAATATAAATAGACAAAGGATGGATGAAAGAAAATACTATATTATCCCCATTTTACAGATGGGGAACTGAGGCCCAGAGAAATTAAACAACCTGTCCTTCCTGATGCACGAAATCTAGAACAGAGCCAGGAACTGAGCCTCAGTCTCCTGAGTCCCAGTCCTTAACAATGAGATTATCCTCAATGTTAATCTTGAAGTTTCATGAGCTGATTAACAGTCTGTTTGCACAGTCAGAACCTGACACCAAGGGAGCAAGATCAGCTCTGCTTGGAGAAGTTGCCGTTAGCTAATTGGTTATTTTTTCTTGAGTGAGTTGGTGCATACAGTTATGCTAACAGCAAAGATAAATTTTAAAAGCGAAGTTGTTCTCTGGCCCAGAACGTCTATCGTTTGTGAGCCTGATCCTGATGGCACAGCTGAAGTTCATCAGACATCTGCAATGTATCATGCATGGCAGCTCACTAGCTCATAAGGGAATTATCAGATGGAAATAAATTGTAAACAGAATAAGCTATACAGAGTATCGTGGCTGTGTTAGTAATATGAGAATTTCCATTTTCCATCTAAGTTAGAGCAATTCAAACCTCTAGAGAAGCGTAAGTGATGGAGGATAATCTAGCTACCTAGGTTTGGGAAGGTGCCACTTCAAAAAGAAAATATTAAAGCATAAAATAGGTTTATGAAAGGGAATGAATTACTGAGCCCAAAATTGAAAGTGATTAAAAACTGGTGCATGATCCTGCAAATAGACTTGCATGGAAAGATCTCCTGCATGGATTCACAATGACATAATGTTAGTCTGTCCATGAGTAAAAATCAAAATGTGCAGACCTCTTCTCAGGAAAGGGAAACAAATGAGGCCCTTTATAATACAAATGGAACTTGCGTAAGTCTTGGTCTCGCAGTTGTAGTTCATAAACCAGGTTGAAATTTTGATAAAAAAAGGATTTGATTAAAAAAAATCCTAAAAAATCCCCAAAAGAACATAAAACTGAAAACTGCTAGCCCCCCCCCCCACTTTTTTTATTTGGTTTCTCACCAAAAAATTAGAACATTTTCATGTGCCACTGTGATGAAAATGAAAAAAGTTTAATAATTTCTGGCAAAAAATCATTGTTTTTTTTTTCTACCAATTCTAGTAGTTAACTTTTTCTGTTGTGGTTTTCCTAACCTCTGAAAGCTTGAAGACAGCAATTTCCATCTGCCCTTTGAAAAATATCTGCCAAAGATTCTTAGGTGTAAGGCTTTGATCCTTCCTCTTAGAATCAGAGTCTGAAGCCAGAAGGGACCACCATATCATCTGGTCTGAACTCCTGTGTATCCAGGCCACCAACACCACCCAAACACTAACTCCCACCACCAAAATGAGAACAAACTATTACAGCACACAGGAGACTAGACTATTATGGCCACAGGCAGAGAATAGGGGAGACTAAGGTGCACCAATCCCTGAGTCCCTTGCAATGGCAAGGAAACGATTACGTGAGATATACCCAGATAACCCGAACAAGTGACCCGCACCCACAGGCTGCAGAGGAACGCACCCCCCACACACACTTTGAAGGTCACTGCCAATCTGACCTGGGGGAAATTCCTTCCTGACCCCACATACAGTGATCAGTTAGACCCTGAGGATGTGAGCAAGAACCAACCAGCCAAGCACCTGAGAGAGGGACTGCTTGGTGCCACCTCAGAGCCCTTGCCCACCCCATCCAATGTCCCATCTCCAGCCATGGCCATCCTGGATGTTTCAGAGGAAGGAGATGTACAGATCCCTGTACATGAGCGGCTGAAACCCTGAACCATGAGCTTTTAGGAACATAAGACATAAAGTAAACCCCAGGTCTAATGAGCCCTGCATCCTACCATCACAAGCAACCCCCTCAGATAACCACACACAGACTCGACCACCTCTCTCTTAAAATTAATTATGTTGTTTGCTCCTACAACTCCTGTTGGGAGGCTGTTCCAGAACCTCACTCAGCTTGTGAGTTGGTGGATTGCTGTGCTTGCACCCAGCCCCATTGGTAGGAACAGTCTCTCTATGTTTCAAGACTGATGTCTCAGGCCTTGTTTACACCAGAAAGTTATACTGCTTCACTAAAGGGCTATGAGGTACTACACCACCAGTGGGGATACAGATGTATCAGTATAAAGGTGCTTTATAGAAGTATAGATATTTTTGTACAGGAAGGAGGCTAATTGCACCAGTATAAGTCATCTTTATACTGGTTGTCACGCTGTCTGGTGTAGCTCATGACCATGAGTGCTTCCCTCAGGGCAGACTGCCAAAAGCAGGGTGGACACCCCAAATTGGGTGATATGGTCTATAATTAGATTTCACCAACCCAGTACCAAATGGGAACTCCCAAAGTACTACAGGTTTCAGAGTAACAGACGTGTTAGTCTGTATTCGCAAAAAGAAAAGGAGGACTTGTGGCACCTTAGAGACTAACCAATTTATTTGAGCATGAGCTTTCGTGAGCTACAGCTCACTTCATCGGATGCATACTGTGGAAATTGCAGAAGACATTATATACACAGACACCATGAAACAATACCTCCTCCCACCCCACTCTCCTGCTGGTAATAGCTTATCTAAAGTGATCATCAAGTTGGGCCATTTCCAGCACAAATCCAGGTTTTCTCACCCTCCGCCCCCCCCCCCACAAACTCACTCTCTTGCTGGTAATAGCCCATCAAAAGTACTACAGGAGTCACAGACAGTTCCCTTAGACGCTCCAGTCTATCTTGCCACCCAGGCTAGCTGGACTATGTGATAAATGGTCACATACACCAAAAACAAAACAAACAAAAAAAAACCCCACCAAATTTTGGTTTGTTTAGATAAGAGGTTTTGATTCAGGCCATTTACCTTTTATTAGCCATAGGAATAGTTCTATTTATGATTATGTTGCCTTTACAATAGAATATTGTAAAATGAAACTGGATAGAACATGCACTTATTGATATTATCTCTTTAAAACCCTGCTTTCTGCTGATGGGATTTCTGTGTAATGTATGAATTTGGGGGGCAGAAGGGCAGGGATGTAAAATTGTCTGCTGTTAATATACAGTTTATTAAGGATTCTTATGATGTTACTTTCCTATATTAAAGTGTCTTCCAATTATTTATTTATTTGTAATTACAAAGTTACCAAGTTAAAAAAAAACACCAAGGAAATGCAAACTACACAAACTTAATTTAAATCTACATTAAGCTTGTGAAACAAGGTAATTAAAGCCATGAAATTCACAGTCAGGTTCCAGGTTTGGAAGGTACTTAGCTTCTGTGCGGTACTGAGTGCACTCAACTGCTAATGAAGGTGCTAAGGATGCTAAGCGGCTCACAGAATTGAACCATTACTACCCACTGTGGGCACAATCCAGAGACCTGCAGTGTTATGCTTAGGTAGTAAAGGCTGAATTGTGAATTTCCTTGCATTTATGGGCTTGCTTTAGCATTCTTCTAACCCAGTTTTTGTTGTGTGATTAAGGAGATTATGCCTAATGCAGAACTACTGGGCCAAACCCGATGAGACTAGCAACTTTATTAAAGGAACACATCACTCCGGGAAACAGGACTGCATTCCCAAATCAGACTAAAGATCTTGGACCTCTCATGAGATTCAGCCACAGGATAATAGTCAATGAGTTAAGAGGTACAATAGAAATTTGTGCCAACATTCAGTGTGTGAAATTAGGCTAAATTAAGAGCCAGATGCTACCACCCTTACTTTGATTGTGAGTTCTCCTATTGAGTTCAGTAGGACTAGTCAAGGAGTAAATTACTACCCAACATAGATTCATAGAGTTTAAAGTCAGAAGGGACTGTCGGATCATCTAGTCTGACCTCCTATATGCTGAGGGCCATTCAACTCCACCTAGTTACCCCTCTTTTGAGCTCAGTTACTTGTGTTTGACAAAAGCATAATTTGTGTTTTGGCTACAGTATGTCTTCCAAAAAGGGGGGGCGAGGAGGGGGCCACAATCTGGCTCTAATTTCTCAGTATTTCTTTTTATACTTGTTTTCCATGTTCTTAGTATCTGAGCATTATAAAAATAAACCTGAGATCAGATTACTCATACTGTAACCTACATTTGCATGACTATTAATTTTAATATTAGCCAACAGCTTTATGGTCCTTTTATTTCCAGCCTCAGTATTTTTCACAATGTCCTTTTGTCAAAAGGAGTTCTACAGGTTATCTATGTGTTGCATCCAGAATTAATACCTGTTGTGTTCTAATTACTTTAATTTCAGGCTGCTTGCTTCTGAGTGACAGGTCAGGAAAGCTTCCTTAGTCTTAGAACTGACGCCGAAGCTGCACTATTTGATTGGTCACCAAATAACCCCGTATAGGTTACAGACACCAAGTGTGTAGCTGCAGGACACCAAATGTATGGCTCGTTACACCACTCTATAATTCACTAATCCTCCGTTGTCCTAAAATTGAAGTGACATTAATTGTCCACTTCACCCTGAATGGTCTCCTACAACATGTTAAATCTTGATGCTAAACAATCTGTTCCACTTTGCTTTTAGCTCTGACACCGAGTACCTTTCCCAGACCTGAAGAAGAGCTCTGTGTAAGCTCGAAAGCTTGTCTCTCTCACCAACAGAAATTGGCCCAATAAAAGATATTACCTCACCCTTTTTGGTTATTTGGTTTCTTGAACATTCTTAAGACCTACCCACAACTTAAGTCAATCAATTGGCTATACAATTATTAATCAACACCCCAGTCCTGCAAGACACTGAGCATCTTCATCTTCTCTCAATCTTCTCTTCATCACGCCACTAGACTAAGCCCGTAGAACTCTGGGTGATACTGGAGGTCTTGGTCCTGTGACTGCTGCTGCCCACACTAATCATAACTCTAATCTCTTATTAATGAAGTACACAGTGCTAGTACAATGTAGCCCTGATCCATAATTGGGACCTCTAGGTGCTACCACAAATCCATAATAATAGGTCCTAATTTCCAGGTGAATTTTAGAAACAGCATTTCTTAGGGACAGATTCTGCCGTCCTTATACTGAGTACCATCTTTCTGTTGCAAGTGGTCCTATTTTTTTCAAGGAGACTCCTTGTGGAAAACACGCTGCTCAGCGTCAGTGAGGACAACAGAACGTGGCCTTTCACTGGTGAGAGAAAATAGTCAGACATTCATAAGGGTGTATTTTAAAGTGTTTTTGCTTCAACAGAAGACAAAAAAAGGCTAAATGTATAGTTATGTATTGATTTGTATTCCTACCAAGTCTAAGATGAGGGCCTGGCAGGCTTCACATTTCAAAGGGGGGCATTGCCATGTAAAACTGAATTGCCTGTATCAAACAGAGACCCTTAAGACCTTTCAGGCTCTGAAGGAGGTCAGCTATCATCTGAAAACATCTTCAGCACGAGGTCAAGAAGATCAGAAGGCTGGAGGGGTGAGCTGAATGAAAGAAATGGGAATTTGAGTCAAAGCTCTGGACAGGGCTAGATTCTGATGCATTTACTCACACTGAGTAAATACCTCACTACTCAAACAGTCACATTGACTTCAACGGGGCTACTTCCAGCATAGGATTCTACTCAATGTTAGTGAGCATGGCAGAATCTTGTTGATTTTATGATACTGTATTGAAAAGTTTGGAGTTTTGGACCTTTTTCAGTTATTTTTTGTTCTAGTTCTATTTTTAATATGCCTTTATGATTTTTTTAAAAAATCTGTAGTTACTTGTTTTCATAGAATCATAGAATCATAGAATATCAGGGTTGGAAGGGACCCCAGAAGGTCATCTAGTCCAACCCCCTGCTCGAAGCAGGACCAATTCCCAGTTAAATCATCCCAGCCAGGGCTTTGTCAAGCCTGACCTTAAAAACCTCTAAGGAAGGAGATTCTACCACCTCCCTAGGTAACGCATTCCAGTGTTTCACCACCCTCTTAGTGAAAAAGTTTTTCCTAATATCCAATCTAAACCTCCCCCATTGCAACTTGAGACCATTACTCCTCGTTCTGTCATCTGCTACCATTGAGAACAGTCTAGAGCCATCCTCTTTGGAACCCCCTTTCAGGTAGTTGAAAGCAGCTATCAAATCCCCCCTCATTCTTCTCTTCTGCAGACTAAACAATCCCAGCTCCCTCAGCCTCTCCTCATAAGTCATGTGCTCTAGACCCCTAATCATTTTTGTTGCCCTTCGCTGGACTCTCTCCAATTTATCCACATCCTTCTTGTAGTGTGGGGCCCAAAACTGGACACAGTACTCCAGATGAGGCCTCACCAGTGTCGAATAGAGGGGAACGATCACGTCCCTCGATCTGCTCGCTATGCCCCTACTTATACATCCCAAAATGCCATTGGCCTTCTTGGCAACAAGGGCACACTGCTGACTCATATCCAGCTTCTCGTCCACTGTCACCCCTAGGTCTTTTTCCGCAGAACTGCTGCCTAGCCATTCGGTCCCTAGTCTGTAGCGGTGCATTGGATTCTTCCATCCTAAGTGCAGGACCCTGCACTTATCCTTATTGAACCTCATCAGATTTCTTTTGGCCCAATCCTCCAATCTGTCTAGGTCCTTCTGTATCCTATCCCTCCCCTCCAGCGTATCTACCACTCCTCCCAGTTTAGTATCATCCGCAAATTTGCTGAGAGTGCAATCCACACCATCCTCCAGATCATTTATGAAGATATTGAACAAAACCGGCCCCAGGACCAACCCCTGGGGCACTCCACTTGACACCGGCTGCCAAATAGACATGGAGCCATTGATCACTACCCGTTGAGCCCGACAATCTAGCCAGCTTTCTACCCACCTTATAGTGCATTCATCCAGCCCAGTTTTCATTGGCTCACTTCTTATTTTGGGTATTGCAACATCTTGATCTAATCTCTTTTTGATGCATCTTCATTGCAATGTCAGAAACTTATTTCTAATGCTATTAATTTCTAAGCAGAAAAGTTCTAAGCAACTACTGTTGCTATTAATTAATAGTTATTGCTCTGCACTTCTAACCAGACTTCCCAACCCAATAAATCTGCTATTAATTTAGACTAACTGACAATCTTAGGCTTCCTGAGTATAAGATTAGAAACCCCACAAAGGAGCAGAAAAATAATTTGAGTAACTAAAATAATTACAAAATATGGCCGGCTCCTGATTTAGGATTGGATTGCGGCACCCTTCTTCATATTAGTAATCACGTAGTAACACAAAGTCAATGGAACTACTTGTGAGAGGAAGTGCTCAACAACTTGATTTATGGATGCACAATCTGGTAGAGCTGGTCAGAAAATGTTTTCTTTCCGTTTAGAAATTTTTGAAGAAAACCAAAAAAAAATCATTTTTTGTTCTAAAGAAAATGTTGACTTTTTTGTCAAACAAAACCCAAACTTTTTGAGTTTTCCAATTCAAAGGGAAGCTGATGCTTAAAAAAAAAATTATTTGGTCAAAACCCATTTTTTTGGCCAAATTTTTTTTTTTAAATTGCGTCAGTAGAAAAAATTCAACCAGCCCTGCAATTTAACCCTCAGATGCAAGTGTTTTTAGGGTGGAAATAAAAAGGTCACAAGATATGATACCTGCTTTTCATAAAGTTGTAGGATATTCATAGGATCTTTGATCAAATTTTACACCACTAACTTTTTTAGTAAACTGATAATATAATACCGTACACTTTAGCAATAAGGATAATAAAAGTAAAGCTCATCAGAGTAGGAGACAGAGCTTTCTTGGTGTTTCACCCAAACTCTGGACTGACATCCCCCAGGAACTAAGGACCAGGCTAAACCTTACCGCCTTCCGCTCTATGTGCAAAGGGCATTTCTTTGATCTGCCTCCTCTAAAAAGCGTGTAGACCATGCGTATGGTTATATTAAAAAATTACAAAATAAAACACTCCTCTGAACACACTTCTACCCTGGGGGGAGGATGAGAGAACATACATGTGACAGACGTTAGTCGTGTTGCTTGAGGCACTATTGGAAGGTGCTCAGATACCATGGTGATGAACACTGTTTAAGAACCTATGCCAAATATGAACTTAATTTGGGGGTAGAAATAATACACCCCGACAGACCAATGTGTGAGTTCTAAAATAAAATAATTTAAAAAAATGCTTCAGTGCACTTCAGGAACCGTCACTCATAAGTGATAGTACTGGAAGTACAGGGACACCCACCAAAAAGTGCCAGAATGGCTTTCCAGAGCGACTTGAGCCCTGCTACAGACCTGCTATTGCGCCTTCTCCCTTTAAAGTCAAAGTGAGTTTTGCTTTTGAGTTCAGTGGAAGCAGCGCTGGCTGTATTTGATCTGATCTCACTGCTGGTTCAATATTGGTCTGATACAATGCCCATTGCAGTCAGTGCAAAGATTCCCACTGATTTTAATGGGCTTTGGATCAGGCCCCAATTCCACTGAAAGAGGAAAAATAATTTTCATGTTAAGTCTCACTAAAAGATTTCTTTTCTAAGGCACGTATAGTTGACATTTTACAGACTTACTGAATTTGACACAGCACACTTGGCAATTACATTTATAGTCTGTGTGAGCCTCAATTTGTCCAAGTGCTTTTCTATTATGAGATTTTTTTGGGGGGTGGAGGGGAACAAGGGGACATATTTGGAATGAATTTTATAATCTTCAGATTCAGAGGTTTGCATTTCACTGTGATTTTGTGAAAATGGTCCACGGTTTCATGAAATACTCGAAACTTTTGCAGTTTTTTTGGTTGAAAGGACGTCTTTTTTGGATATTTATTTATTTAAGAAACTGTTGCAGAATCTTGATTTTACAAAACCTCACTATGGGGCCAAATTTGACCTGACAGCATCTGTTTAATTAACTGATGCTAGGATGTGGAAACACCCTGCCATTTACTGACACTCATTCTTGGAACTCAGCTATAGAATCCTGAAGCCAAGTGTGAAAAATTCTTCTCCATCTGCTTGACTGGCACACACTGTTGGCATGCTGCATGGGTGGCTCTCTTTCCACCATTGACTGTCAGAGTATTGATGGGTGTTTGTCACAGAAAGGCCTTGTCTCTGAGGACACCATCTTTTGACTCACTTTCTGATCATCAAAGGATTGGCTCCTACTCTCATTCAAGTCAATGACAAAACTTTCATTGGCTTTAAGTAGGCAGGGTCAACCCTTAATTGAGAAACAGAGGGCTGGTCTACACTGAAAACTTACATTGGAATTGCTACATCTTTCCGAGTGTGAAAAATCCATCCCCCTGAAAGACGGAACTATGCCGGCCTAAGCCCCTGGGTGTAGATTGTGCTAGCTTGATGGAAAAATTGTTCCGTAGACCTAGCTACTGCCTCTCGGGGGGGTGGATTAACTAGTACAGCAACCGGAGAACCCCTCTCGTTGCCGCAGTAAGTGTCTACACTGAAACACTACGGCTGCTGCTCGAGTATTTTAAGTATTTGAGGATTACAAGGTGGGTAGGTAATACTAGCAGATTGGCACAGGTGTAAGGCACTTGGCTAAGGCTGCATAAGAAATCAGTGATGGATCAATGGGCTTGACACTTACACCAGTGTAAATGAGGAGTCAGTCCAATTACGTCACTGGAGTTACAGTGGTGTGAAATTGGTGTAAGAGGGAGAGGCGAATCAGGCCCAAGAATTAGTCCTTTTTGCCAACTGGCATGAACACTAGACTCACCAGCCTCTAATTCAACTTAATGGAGAACAAGCATTTGCACCTAAACCCCAACAATTGCAGATTTCTTTTAAATTCAGAATGATGAAAAAAATTTAAATACAAAATATTTTTTTTTGGCAAAGTCATTTCCCCATTTTTCGAACAGCTGTACTAATAAATGATTTTAATTGAGTTCCATTCACACCAGCTGCCTGGAGAATCTATGCCCAGTTGTTGCAGTATTTATTCAAAGCAAGGCTGAATCCTCATCCTGGCAGAAATTAGCACTGGGCTACACATTCACTGGAAAAGTGGTGTTTTTTCCCCCCACCTGCCTAAAATATTTTGGAATTTAAATTGCCGTAATGTCAGAAAAAGTGCAGTGACTACGTGAAACATTTCCCCCCAGCGTAAAGATCATGGCAGTTGGACTCGTGAATTCCCTAGTTCTATTCCCACCTCTGACACTGACTTGCCCTAAAAGGGAAAGTCACTTTTTTTTTTTAAATCACATTTTGGTCTGATTTTTTTAAACCCATTATTGTTACAACTAACGTCTGCAGGTGAATAGAACTGAAAGACGTGGAAGGAAACATTGCAGTCTGTGCATTTGAAAGCAGGTTGAGCTAGCCTGTGCTCTGACTCAGCTGTGCAGGGGAATAGTCCACTCCTCCCCCTACTCTGCTGTTTCACTCTGCTCAGATTTTATCAACGGGGAAACCAAGGGTTATGGCCTTGACATTCCCTGCTGTGTGTGAATAGGCAGGGAAAGGGTGGAGATTTGTGTTTGGCTTCCCTTCCTCCCCTAGCCGGGTGCCCAATGGGAAAAAGCTGCTCCACAAAAAGGAGCGAAGTACCTAAAGCAAGGTGGGAAGTAGGGAAGAAAATGTGACCCTGAATCACAATTCGTTCTCTGGTTGCACCTGAGGTAGTGTAGCGATGTGCTGCCTCTTACTCAGGGTGGATTGGGACTACTCAGGAGGTAAGTTGGACTAAGGGGCTCAGAATCCAGAGGCTCTACAGGTTAGTTTCACAACACAAAATCATTATTTCCAGTTTAGTCTGGAAGGGTAAATGAAGGCTCAAAGGTTATGTGAGTTCAGCCCCACATCACACAGAATGTCAGTGGCAAAGCCAAGAATAGAATTCAGCGCTCAGAAGAAAACATTTCTCTAAGAAGATAGAGAAATAGTAGCCAGTTCTATATATTTGTTGAGCAGGGAATTTAAAGCACCCTGCAACTACACAATGTTAAATATTAAATAGCAGGTCTTCTCCTCCCTAGAGTTACTTTAACCATAGACAATACTGCCTCCTTTAGAAAAAAATCCACTGACACTTGGTTTATTTTAAGACTACCGTATGTTTCGTCAAGCACCATCTGTTTTCTCAAAGATCCATATTTGTTAAAAAAAACATTGTACAATCTCTACCTCATTTTCAAGAAAAAAAAACCTTCCATAGTTTTAGATCATCTGAATTATGAAAACTGTAGCAGCTAGGTTATTGTCTAGACTTAACATTCTGGCATAATTAATTACATCTGTTGGAATCTCTAGTAGCAGACATACTGCAGGTTAGAATTCAGATTGTTAATTGCTTCCTTAATTCTGTTTTCTTATTCTACAGGCACACAATTAGTATCAACAATTATAACGGTTAGGTCTTCTAGTAAACATTTTTATTACTTTTTATCTTTAATTTCAGATTTCCATATTTTCTAGGCTACAGTTTATGTGTGCTCTGCAAAAAGCGCTTGTGTGATTCCCCTGCATTCACATTATTAATGTTATCAGTTCTTGTAATGAATTGGTTTTGTGCTTCACTCTAAACAAAATTTTCATTATCTGATAAGACAAGGTTATCTTCACTTGTGTTCTGTGCTAATTATTTCTCCTTATTTAATATTCACACTAGACATCACTCAGCACAGAGGAGAAAACTTCACATGAGCAGTCATTCCACTGACTCACTCTGTTCTGGGTGAGGGCTGGATGTGGCTTGATGTGGACATACATCCCGATGCAAGGGGGACTAATCCTTTCCTTTAGACTCCTGCATGGACCTTGGCTTCAGGCAAGTATGAGTTAGCATGTGGTGAGTGCCCACTTACTCCTCTTACACCATGCAGCAGCCAATTTGGGGTGTAGGGTGAAAGGCCCCACTTCGACTCTCTGAGGTAGCATAGGGGATGGGGATTCAAATTGTCGCTGACATAGGACAGCAGCAAGTTACTACCCTCACGATTTTTTACACCCTTTATTTCCCCCTTTCCTATTTCCTCTGAGCAAGCAGGGGAGGCTCTCAGAGCTTGTCTGTGTGGGGAAACTTACCAGCATAATTCTGCTGATCTAATTAGATCGCTATACTTATACAAATAGAATTCTCTGTGTGCACAGTCTTATACCAGCATGAGGGTCTTTCTCAGGTTTAGTTTATGCTGTTTTGGAAGACGTTATCAGCTAAACCAGAAAATGACATTCTTATTCTGAAATACGACTATCACATGGGGAGTTATATTGGTGTAACTATAGTGGTATAACTTTCCTTGTGCAGACAAGCCCTAAGGCACAATGTCTCCTGGGGTGGTGAAACTTACTAACCACCCTTTGCTCAGTGCTGTTCCTAAAATCCCAATCTAGTTCAAAACATTTTGTCTTTGCAATTCAGGATCCCTTCTTTGCATTTGCTTCATTCCCTCAAATAGAGCTGGGGGAAAATTTCCAAGAGCACTTAAAGTAATTTAGGAGCCTAAATCCCATTTTCAAAAGGGAAAATTTTACTCCTTGTCAAATAAGACTAACATATATTCATGAATACTTTTGCCAATGAAAGCATCAAGTTAGCCCTGTTGTTTATAGATTCCCTAATAGTTGGATGGCCAATGGTTATCAAGCTAACAGTTCACACGTCCCCAAAGTGCCAAGAATTGTAGCAGGAATAGCTATTCCCCTAAAAATTCCTACAGGAAAATTCATTATTTGTTATTCGCCATTTATAATTTTCATGGTAAAAAGTTTCTATCAACCAATCAGGAAGCAGAAACAAAGCCACATGACTTAGGTAACTAGCCACACAACACGAACAATTAATGACTCAAAGGGTGACATTCCTTAAACTTTTTAGGAAATGTACAAGAAGAAGGAATGAATTTACAGGTAGCAGGAAGGACTCAAGAAAATTCATAATATAATTCCCAACATAATTCCCAAACAGATAGAGTTGCCGTAAAAAGCTTTGCTCTTTGCAGTATCCAGGTTCTTCTATTGGTAGAGATAAATTTAGTTAGATGAAGAAGGACTTTGTTAAGTTTATTTTAGAAATTCCAATGTGGCTTATGCCTTATATATGATCAGTGTATGCATATAGTTAGAAGGACGCATTTGCTTAGATAGAAAAATCCTCAAAAAAAAAAATCTAAGAAGGATCATTTTCAATGTTTTGTCTACAAAAGTTGGCATATATATTTTTCTTAAAGTCTTAAATGGGAAATTAAATTTTGCCAAGAGTTTTTGTGTCAAATTTGAAGACAAAAGGTGTGAAACAGACAGGTTTTAGTCCTTCTCTAAATAGAAACCTCTGCATAACCTTCACTAAGGCACGGCTACCAATGTTTTCATAATACATACTTGCACAGTCGGAAGTTTAGATTTTGATTAATTGAATTAATCAGAAGAAACACAAATCATCACTCCAAGTCAATGTGGTTTTGCACTGACACAGTATTAATATTGAGAGTCACTTCCTCTCCTGCTGTAATATTTCCATGTTAAATGGACAAAATGTAACTTTCTAGGTCAAGACAGATTAGGGTTTTCATGCATGAACTGAGGAAGTGCAATGGTACTGCTTTTAGTACAGAGGTATGTTCAGATTCCCATTAAAATGGCTCTCATCTGCCCAATTTTTTACATGCTATTAGATACACAAGCTACTGAACATTAATTCACGGTAAGGCAAAGTGGAACGTCTATGAAGTAACATATTACGTCCACATGAACACTGAAAGAATTAATGGTGGCCTGTCGTTACAATAAGCACCAAAAGTGGCAAAAATGGTTTGTCGCCTTATAAGGTATTGCCAGGCTACTTCATCTTAGAAAAGGAGGAACTTCCAGAGAACAGCTAATGATGTGTAGACTATAAAACTTTTTATGCTATAATGCTTCGGCACGAATGAAATACCTCTCTTTGGTTGTAGAAGTACCCTCGTTATTTAATCTACTCTTACAATATATAGCAACGTTATACAGAGTATACGCACTCAGAGACCTTTTCTGTTCCAGATCCCTGGCTTAGCAAACAAGCACACAACTACACACACTTTTGCTATTTAAACAGGACAGCTTAATTTCAAATGCATGTGCATAGCTCCCGTTAAAATCAATGGGATCTGGGCATAGCAGAAAACAGGACGTTGCTATTAATTCTTTGGCCTCCCCCTAATCTACACGTCCCATCAATGAACAAGATGCTGTTTTAGGAAAATGTGTTGTTTGAGCTTGGGTTTGTGAGTGTTTTAAGGAAGGAAAGGCAGAAATACAAAATGGGGAATCACTGGGTAGGCAGTGGTACTGAAGAAAAGGATCGGGGGGTTATAGTGGATCACAAATTGAATATGAATCAACAGTATGATGCTATGGTGAAAGAGGTTCATTTTGTTGTGGGGTGTAATACCAGGAGAGTCCTATGTGAGACGCTGAAGGTAATTGTTCTGCTCTACTTAGTCCTGGTGAGGTCTTAGCTGGAGTACTGTGCCCAGTTTTGGGCACCACACCTTAAAGATGTGGGTAAATTGGAGAGTGTCTAGAGGAGAGCAACAAAAATAGTAAAGGTTTTGAAACCAGTACCTGTAAGGAAAGGTTGAAATAGCTGGGCATGTTTAGTCTAGAGAAGAGAAGGCTGAGGGGTGAATGCTAACAGCCTTCAAATATGTAACAGTTTGTTATAAAGAAGACAGTGATCAATTGTTCTCCATGTCCACTGAGGATAGGACAGGAAGGAATTGGCTTAGTTTGCACCAAGGGAGATTTAGGATGGATATTAGGAAAACCTTTATAACTATAGGGATAGCAAGTTACCTAGGGAGGTTCTGGAATCCCTGTCATTGGAAATATTTAAGAATGGGTTAGACAAATACCAGCCAGGGATGATCTAGGTATATTTCATCCTGCTTAAGCATGGGGGCTGGACTAGATGACCTCTGAGGTCCTTTCCAGCCCTACATTTCAATGATTGTACAAAAGAGGAGAGGTTGGAAGAAAGAATTTAAATAGGGGGGGAGCAGGAGGGAATGTAGTTCCCCCTCCTTTGCTAAAAGTACAAGGAAAGTTCCCCTTCTTCTCCCTGGTTTGGGTAAGCCATGGTTCCTGAAAACTCCCCCTCCGCTTTGGGTGGTGGACTGAGAGAGCCTCCTGCTGTTTCAATCTGTTTTAACCACTGGTTGAAAGCCTTGGGGAATCAGAAAGAGCAAGGAGTTGCAGGCACAGTTTGGGGGCCACACAGAAGGCGGCATAAGAATGAGTTGCGTGAAAAGGGTGGTTTGCAGTATTGCAAACCCCACACATTCAAAAATCTTGACTGAGCCCCCCCCCCCCAAACCATTAGATTAATGAAAATAGTAAAGCTAGGGGTCTTTTGTCATATTACATTTGGGATTATTATTTGCCTTCTGGTGTTTGAGCCCATGGGGTTCACGTTTTAGACCCTTTCTCCCCAGCACAAGGGCTAGAAACTTACTTTGTTTTTCTAAATGAAAGCTTATTACATCTTCACACATCTCTAAAAGCTGGGGCCTTAGACTCAGACTTTCAGGCTAGAAGGGACCATCAGGATCACCTAGTCTGACCTCCTGTACATTGCAGGCCACAGAAACCTGCTTTAAGAAAGAACATAAAATATCTCAAATCTTGCAACCAAATTGTGAGCATTGGTAATGCTGGGCTTGGGGCTGGGGGTTAGCAGAGCAAATGAAGACAGGCCAAAAGCACAGTGATAGACAGGTCTTAACACAGTGACCTCCCAGTTTGCTACTACCTTGCTCTTTCAATTGGGAATAAAGCATTCCAGGAGAGATGGACCCAGGGAAGTAATTGTTACTTTATAATAACACAATCCAGTGATTTTTGTTCGGTTTTGTTAGCTTTGGCAGGTTTCCCAGCTGTGTAAATAACAGTTTAGTGGCAGCACAATCTATTATCTGTGCGGTGCCATCAATCATGCTCATCACAGCCGACTACATTCCTAACAAACTTCAGGAGCTCTTTGCTCGTGGGCTGAAGCTCTGAATAACATACTGCATTTGGAAACAATATCTTTATAGGAGCATTACAAAGTAGTACGTTGAAGCAGCATGATGTAGTGCTTTACGCACTGGACTGGGGTCCAGAGACGTAGGTTCTCTTCCCAGCTATGCCACTGACATGTTTTGTGACCTTGGACAACTCACTTCACCGTCTGTGCATCTGTTTCCTCTTCTAGCTTTCGTCCGTCTCATCTGTAGTCTCTTTGGGACAGGGGCCATCTCTTACTAAGAATTTGTTCAGCACCTGGCACAATGGGTCTCTAATCTCGGCGAGGCCTATAGATGTTATTGCAATATAAATAAAAATAATAGTAGTAAATAAATTCACAAGACTGAGGGGAGATTCCTGTGTACTGGAAAATGCCCAATCTAAATACACCCCTGAGAAGCAGGGTCTTGAAAAAAAGATTTGGGGTCATAATGGATAGTCAGTTGAACATGAGCTCCAAGAGCAATGCTTGGGCCAAAAGAACTAATGCAATCCTGGGATGCATAAATAGGGGAATCTCAAGTAGGAGAAGAGAGGTTATTTTACCTCTTTAGCTGGCACTGGTGCAATCACTACTGTAATACTGTGTGCAGTTGTGGTGTCCACACTTCAAGGAAGAGGTTGAAAAATTAGAGAGGGTTCAAAGAAGAGCCATGAGAAAGATTATAGGATTAGAAAACATGCCTTGTAGTGAGAAACTCAAGGAGCTTAATTTATTTAGTTTAACAAAAGGGAGGTTACAGGGTGACTTGATTAAAGTCTAAAAGTACCCAGATGGGGAACAAATATAACTTTCTCTGTTAGACTGAAGAGCCCATTATTATATAACACAATTCAATGGCTGGAAGTTGAAGCTAGATATATTAAAACTGGAAATAAGGTGGAGAGTTTTAACAGTGAGAGTAATTAACCACTGGAACAATTTACCAAGGGTTGTGGTGGATTCTCCATCATTGACAAATTTTAAATCAGGATTGGATGTTTTTCTAAAATATATGCTCAAGGAATTATTTTGGGGAAGTTCTATGGTCTGTGTTTTACAGGCGGTCAGACTAGATGAACACAATGGTCCCTTCTGGTCTTGGACTCTACGAATCGATAAACCATTATTAAAGTAATTAAAAAAACCAAGGATGGAGATTTATAATAAAGGAATCTATGGACTTGTGAGATTAACAATGATGGGAACATTTTTGGAAGCTATTTGAAAGAATGTGCTGAGAAGCCACTAGAAAAGCACAATTGACCTAGGACACCCAGCGGAGATTGAAGCAAGACAAATGAACTTGCTGGAGCTTCTCTCATTATTGCCATAGAGAGATGGAGCATTGAGTGGAGAGAATTTGTCTAGAATTTTTTTAAATTGGCAAGTACACTAGGTTCAAGAGCAGAGTCAAAGGTTCAGATTCTCCCCGGGACACTTGGGCAGCTCCTTTGTGGCAAACGGGATCGCACACATAACTCAGAGCAGAAATTGGCCCCCTGGAGCGGAAGGCAAATATAAGGTGCTGCTGAAAACAACCAGACCAAACAACACCTGATGTAAAAAGAAGACAAAATGCACCATCAATAGAAACTCTTAGAGCTGGAAACTATTTTAAAAGATGAGAGTGGCTCTTCTAGTGTTAATTACCAGAGGGAGATAGAATTCCCATGGTGTTCTTAACACAGAACACATACACTGAATTAGAGCTGGGCAAAAATATTTTCATTAAAATTTTTTTTTTTTTGCAAAAAATATAGATTTGGGTTAACAGAACATTTTTGCAAATTTGTGTTGAGTTCCCCAAGTCATTTAATTTTTAAAAAAATGTCAAAACCATCAAAATGTTTCATTTTGACATTTTCAGTGTGAAATGTTTCAGTTTTGCATTGAAACAACTTTTCATTTCTCTTTTTACTTCAATTTTATTTTTAAAAGTGTTAAACTCAAAAATGAACAAGATGTTTTACTTTGGGTCAAACAAAACCTGTTGTTCAATCAGAAACAATTTTTATAAAAATGTTTTGGATCACTTAAAAATAATTAAAAAAAATCATTGTAGGTCAACTCCCAAGTTTTATTTTGGGGAATGGAGGAGGGCAAGTTTTCTTTTCAACCAGCAAAACAAAAATCAGCTACTCACACCACTCTACACTGAATAGTGTCCTAACTTCTTCCCTTCCGTGGGTTCTTCTTTATTGCTAACTTGCACAACATGCAAACCTACGCTTGATTTTCCTCATACATTCAAAGAATTTAAGGCCAGAAGGGAACATTTATGTTCATCTAATGTGACCTGCATAACACAAGCCACAGAATTCCACCAAGTTGTTCCTGTATTAAGTCCAGAACTTCTAGTTAAGTCACTAGTTAAGTCTAGTTAAGGGTTTCTCTCTCTAGGACCTCATCTGTCCCTATCCCAGTGTTCCCTCTGGATTGGAGAGGCTCTTGGCCTTTTTTATATCTCTGACTGGGAGCTAATAAGACCCTCCTGCTCTGGCTATCAACTAGCATGAGTCAGCAGAATGGCTCTGCAGCTGTAAGACATGTTCTGACACCTGACAACCTTCCACAATTACAAATTAATGTTCTGTAATAAAAGTGTTCTTGTAAAATTCAATTCTTTAAAGCAGGTACACATTATTTCGGTCCCTACTATTAAATATTTTAAAAAATAATACCAGCATTACCTGTCAAGGTACAATAAGATTAGATTGCCTTGTTCATGTGAATATGAAATGATTGTGCTTTCCCTAACAACACCTGTCCAGCAGCCACAATGCTGAAATACTGTTTAATCATTTGAAATGAAATTTGCAATCCTTTTCTTAGGGGGTATCCTGAGCCAATTCAATGATGTGGCATCATTTGGAATCAGAGAAAGGATACAGCGACAGGTATATCACTATTTTTGTTTTTGAATAGGCTGTTTTAGAAGATGGAATAATTACACTGGAAAGCACAGAAAGAGGAATCATGGCCCACTATGATATTTGCTATAGATGGAAGCTGGGTTCCTGAAGGTAAAGACATAGTCTCAGATAGCATGTAATGAAGTGAGTCTTAATCTAGTAGGATTGGATTGATAATAGGGTATGAGACTTCTCCCCATTTTTGATCCTGGATTTGACTCCGGCCCTGGAAAGTTCTACTGAGTAGCAACATGTTTTGTTGAAATGCAATGACTTTTTTGTTTTAGTTTTAAGGGCACCAAATATATTTACTATTTTCTGTAGTATGGGCAGGTGTCCACTTTAGAAAAAAACACCAACAGAGTTATATCTATCACATGAGAAAAAGAGCTTTACAGATTAGTATACTGCAATATATTGATTTATTGATACAGACTAGTGTCATCAACCCATCTTGTGTCTCTGAAAGTCAGCTGTTGCATTTGGGTCTCTGAGATAAAAGTATTCATTTTGCTTTCACCATGTAATTTAATTCGCTGCAGCTTGGCTTTTTAAAACAGTGGGGGGGGGGGGGGGGAAACTGGGCCTGATGGGGCAATCCCATTGAAATTTGGCAAAATGACCCTAATGGTTTACACATTTGTAATCTTTGGGTTTGTATAGCTCTGGATACACTGATGGGATTCCATAAGTAATCAGATACTCATGTCCCAAAAAGCTATACTGAGCAACCTTCACGATGTAACTCAACAGAATGAGTTATATTAAACACATCGATAGTACAGTGATGGTGCTATAGATATACCTACAATTGATATTAAACAATGCTGCTGTAGCTGTGTTGGTCCCAGGATATTAGAGGGATAAGACGGGTGAGGTAATATCTCTTATTGGACCAACTTTTTCATCAACAGAAGTTGGTCCAATAAAAGATATTACCTCACTCACCTTGTCTCTAAAATTGATAAATTACATAGAATAGACCTGCTCTATGAGAACACTCCATTACAGACTCAATGGATGCATCTATAATTCTAGCCAATGGCATAGTTCATTTCTGTACTTGTACTTCCCTGTATACTTTGCTTGAGCAATGATGTTACTAGTAATGATCTAAAACGATAGTAAATGTCTATTTAAATAATAATATCAGGATTTAGTAGCTGGGCTGGGGAAGTTAAATCTATCTCAGCATGATAAAGGCCAACTTGTTAAAATGTCTGGATCTAGGGAAAAAAAGTAATGGAGTGGTAAAAACCATTAAAACTGTCTTCATAATAAAGGCTACACTCATGTAATGAGGGAAGGATAATGAGATGTTAATTCACTCAAGATTTAATAGATTTATTAGTAAAATGAACAAGACTTGACAGCTTGGAGGGTTATTAAAAAGAGACTTGTCAATCTCCAGACAGACACGTAAAAGTTTCTCTGTCTCAGCCTTGGTGCATGAATATACAGTATTCATCACTCACCTAGAGACATATCACCTCATTCTGGGATCTTTTTAGGTATGGCAAGCTAAAGAGGGCTGAGCTGAGACAGTGTTTGAGTGCTTGAAGAAACACCTAAGTACTGCGGAAAGTGCTGATGATGATCTGGGTCAGTATGAAGATGCCTAATATCTTGGATATCTCCTTGGTGAGGTTAGCCACTCATGTCACTGAGGCTACACTCAGTTTTAGAGCGTTAGTTCAATCAGAGCTAGTATGGGTATGTCTCCTCAAGCTATGTCTCCAGCTCAAAGTGTAGACATACCCTCATGCGCTACCTACAGAAACACTGAAGACATGGTCAGAATGATAAGATGAGAACCACGCAGGTAGATTCAAGAAATCCCAGAGAGGAGAGAGACACACGGGTATAAAAGATTCTGGTTGACCATGACAAAAATAGGGGGGAAATAAGGATGCAGAAGAGGCCTTAAGACTTGGGTGGGACTTCAGCACACAAACAAACAACAACACCAAGCTCAGAGTGGAATGGAGTGGGCAACCAAAAGTAAATGATCATGCGGAGAGTTTGCAGTGAGGAAGACAAGGCGGTGGGAATATATTATATACACAAAAGAGCTTGCACATTAAGAGACGGAGGCTGGCAGAGTGATAGAGGGGGCATGAAGAGGTAAGGGAATTGGGATTTTTGTAAGGTAGAGGACTCAATGATATGTTTAAAATCAAGGAAAGGAGCCTTTTCAGAGAGGTTAAGTGAGAGAGAGGGGAGATTTGATGGAGAGTGTATGGAAGATGAGAAGACAGGAGCAGGCAGAATAACTGAGTATCAGAGGATTAGGGTGACAAAGGAGAGGGCTGAAGGATTTGATATGTGAAGGGGAAGTAGATGGGATGTAGAGGAAAGGAAAAGAGAAGAGCTTATGATGGATGATGCCAGGATTTCCTCTGAAGAAACGGACAAGATCTTGGCTGAGAAGGAGGCTAGAGAATGAGACAGTGTGTGTTTGAGGAAAGAGTTGAAAGTGGAGAAGAGGCAGTGAGAATTGTATGTACAGGTGAACAGGTAATCTGAAAAAAAATCGGATTGGGTCAAAGTGTTTTGTGTTGGTAATTTTGCAATGTTTGTTTTGATGTTGACCTTTCTTAAACCTTTAATTTTTAGTATAAATTAACTAATATTTCAAATAGAAAAACAAAACTGGGACATTTTGACAATTTCTAACCTTTTAAATATTTTAAAAAACATTTTGAATTGGAAGATTCATAGAAACTGACTTGTTCTCACTCCAATCTTTTCAATTGCTTTTATGTTAACTCTTGTCTCAAACGCTGAGATCTGTCAGACTCAGAACTGCAACCAGGGCTCTGGACTGAAACACATGACACCTGGGTTCTGTTCCTGGTGCTGCCCTATATCTGTTGTGTGATCTTGGGCCAGTCATATCATCTTTCTGTTCCTCTGTTTCCCCTTCACCTTTTGCTGTCCTGTCTATTTCCAATAGGAAGCTGGTTGAAACAGGAACTGTCTTTTACTCTGTGTTTGTACAGAGCCTATCACAGGGGAGCCCTGATCTCGGTTGGGGTGTCTAGGTGCTGCTCTAACAGAGATAAAAGAGAAGAAGTTGAGAAAATAACACACACAGCAATTTGCTGAAGTAGATTTCTAAATTCCTTTATAGTTACTGTACTAACATCCTCAATATTTATTACTAACCTTTTCCACTAACCTTCAGAATCATTAGTCAGTCTAACTAGCATTTACAATCCTGGGACAGACCTGAGAGTGTGCCAAACACATTATAACTTTCTGACCCACTTCTAACTGACAGCTAAACGTGAACAGTAAAAGCTGACCAAGCCCATTAATGGTCTTCTATAATTGCTGTAATTATATATGAGTTTAGAATAAAATAGTACCACTTTTTAACATTGAAAATTCATTGCCAAGCGAAATGAAAAGGAATTATGCAGAAGCTGGATCATACTCCTCAGACGCTGCTCCTTTTGATTGGAAATTAAAGCAATAGCGATTACAAGCTGGCTATAGTACCTAATTATAATGTCGGTATATTAGTAATATATAACGATAATGTACTCCATTTATATCCCGCCTGCCCACTGTAGTGTTCCAGGAGCCTTGGAAACACAACATAGTTATTACTCTTAAAAAGTTAATGCTAGTGTAAAGCTAGAGCTGATAAAATGTATGAAATTCAATCACAGCACTGAGCTAAAAGCTTTGGCGGTGTGTCCATATAAACACCTTATATAAGTGAGTAGCACCGTGGTCCTTTGCAGGTCAAGAAGCAAGATGTTTGGAAGACCTGAGGCTGTAAGGTCATTATAACAAGTAGTCCCTGTTCTGCTCCGACACACCCCTACTGTATCACAGCCCTGCAGTCCTTCTGGTCCAATGGGCCACTGAGTGCTTTGAGCTCAGCAAGATACTTAGGACCTAGTCAAAATTAAAGCTCCTAATATTCAAACTCAAGCAACACACCAGCAAAATGTCCCATGATGACATCCCTCTTCCATGTAGATCTCCCTGGTCAGCCTGCCTCCTCAACTCACTAGATTCCACTATGTTTAAGACCTACGTTGGCCATAGAGGTGAATGAGTGGTAGTGTTGGGCTTTGTTGAGGAACACATATTAATTCTATATCTTTTAATTCAGAATCCATTTAGGCATAGGCAGGACAACATAGTCACGCATACTATGCAGTTCTGAACTTGGACTACTGTCCACAAATCTGTCAAAAAACATGTCCACATCAAATTGTTGACCTAGCTGTTAGCTTTACAGAAGAGCAGACGACAGATCTCCAACTGTTATCTTTAGAGTTTGGTGAGTGATTCAAAAAAGTTGCACAGTTGGCAGGAGAGACCTTGCTAGGTTTAGCATCACAGTGGTGCCACTCCCCAGTGTGACTGCATTCTATGGAGTAACATCCAGTCATTGAAGTTTGACAGGCATCTGATGTAAAATTATTTGTATTACTGTAGCGACTAAAGGACTTGACCAAGACTGGGGCTTTACTGGTTGATGGACACTACATATGTGCACAGTAAGATCTTTCAATCTAAATAAACAAAGGGTGGAAGAAACAGAATATTACCCCCATTTTATGGGGAGGCAATGAAACGTGGAGGTTAAGTGACTTGTTCCAGGTCACACAGAAAGCCTGTGACAAATCTGGGAATCAAACCCACATCTCCTGAGGCCCAGTCCACTGCCTGGCACACAAGAGTATGCCACTTTACAAAAATTATGTGCTATTCTACTCTATTCTATTCCAGTTCTTATGCTGCACCCATCACCCTAGCATCAGAGCTCTCATGGTTTCCATGACGGATGATATATGCAACGCTAGAAGATTTGACTTTTATGCTTCTCCTACCATGCTCTTGTGCATTTTATTGCATCTCTGGATAGTATATTTGTCAACGTTATCTCCTGTAATTATTTAGTGTGTAATTATCATCATAGAACAATGCACAACTCACCCAGAAATGATCTCAAGTTTGCTGATGGTAGCAGGAGAATTATGTTTGTTTCTTTTATTGCATTGACCTGAAGGTGTCTGCTGAACGTTAGAGTGAGGATGCCCTTTTGATGCCCTATAATTACAATGACACACGGGGGCACAGGAGTCTTCCTTCTGTTTTCTCTTCTCTTTACTTTTTTAAAAGTCTTTAATAGAACAGATATTGATTAAAGTTCTTCCAGCTTCCAGCAGAAAACTATTTATTGCCCTTTGAGTTGAAACAGTGACCTCAACTGACCTACTGAGTCAAAAAGCTTTCATGTAGTCGATAAAGCACATCTAGAGTTTTTGGTCTGGGTCCTTTGCTGTTTCCATAATTATTTCTAGGGTTAAAGGTTTTATCCCATATTGCTTGACCCAACATGTTTGTTCCGGCACCACTTCGCTCTCCATGCTTTTTTTCACTTGTAACCAACTGCAGTACTTTGCTTGCAAGAGAACTGAATGTGATCATTCGGATGACAGGAAGTGAATTACTGTTTTTTTGCCAGCCTTTTCTCCATTGTCTGGCCTGACATGCAAGCCTCAAGTAAGATGGAGACATGCTTTCAACCAACAGTTTTACTCAACCAGTTAATCCCTTCCCATTGGCAATTATCCTTCTTGTGAGGCTGTTCATTTCAGAGGAATCTAGCTTGGGCCTAAGGAATGGGGATACCTGTCCAGCAGTAGCTAAACACTCTTACCAGATGGTTGATGGCAGGCATCCTATCTTTCTTATTGCATAGTCCTTCAATACTGTATATCCCTTCTAGCTCTGTTAACCTGTTCTCATACTGACAACATGTTAAAAGGAAACTACACCTCATTAGCTATACCTTAATGATTTCAAAATAAATATTTTATCTATTTTGCATATACATTATGCATATGTATGTGAAAATCATCCATCTCTAATTACCACGTGATGCTCCTAGACCTATGGTAAATTACATAATAAATATTTGAGGCAGTACGTTTCAGTGGACAGAGAAATGGACAGGGTCTCAGGACACCAGGATTCTATTCCCAGATCCGTGTCTGAACTGCTGTATGTCCTTGGGCAAGTCAATACACTTCTTTGTGTCTCTGTTCCTCCCCACATCCATCTTTTGACTAGTTAGCTTGTAAATTTTTCAGAGCGGGGACTGCCTCTTGCTATGTGTTTGTACACAGAGGATTGGGCCCCAAACTTGAATGGGGCTTCTAAGTCCTACAACCTGACAATAATAAACTGAATTTATCATGCATATTTGACTGCTTCCCATGCACTGTGATCACTAATCCACCCCCTCACTTAACAAAGAAAAAGTTAAGAAGTGACTTGGTCATAGTCTTTAAGTACCTATAGTGGGAGAAGATTGCTGATAGTATAGAGCTCTTTAAATGTAGTTCGCAAAGGCACAACAAGATCCAATGGCTGGAAGCTAAAGCTAGATAAATTCAGGGTAGAAATGCGATGCACATTTTTAACAGTTAAAATGGTCAATTAACCATTGGAACAACCTATCATAGGATGTGATGGG
This sequence comes from Natator depressus, assembly GCF_965152275.1. Lineage (NCBI taxonomy): Eukaryota > Metazoa > Chordata > Testudines > Cheloniidae > Natator > Natator depressus. Next base: position 7,572,620 of record NC_134244.1, on the reverse strand, counting down.
TTCACCATCATTTGAAGTCTTTAAATCTAGATTGGATGTCTTTCTAAAAGATATGTGATAAGCTGAAACAGGAGGTAAGGGTTTAATGCAGGAATTACTGGGAATTCTGTGTTATGCAGAAGGTCAATCTAGATGTTCAGAGTGGTCCATTTGGCATTTAAATGTAGGAATCTCAATGTAAGGAGGTGTACCAGGCCTTGACAGCCCCCTACTGGAAGGCCTGCTGCATCCCACCCTAGGAAACAGTTCTCTGTGATGAAAAGAGCAGCCATTTTGAGAACCAATGAGATCTGGTCCTCCAGGAGCCAGAAGGGCTGCGGACCAGCAACAGGCAATGAAGGCCCAGCAGGCAAAAATAAAAGGAACTGCCTGCTATCACCAAATCAGTTCTTGGCTGGAGCAAAAGGAAGGAGGAAGGATGCTCTCAAGGCTACAGCTAAAGGGGACAGGCTGGGCCTGGGCCAGGGTTCACTGTTGGCCACAATCAGTAGCAGAATTCCAGAAGGATCCCTGCTGGTTCAATTCCAGAGAGGGAATTTAGCTCAGAAGGATAAGAAAGTATTTTGTTTATAACTGGCCCTGAAGGACAAAGAACTGCTTCTATTTTCAGTCTGTTATACCCCAGATGGGGTTTTGGACTGTGTGACCCGGCTGCAGTGCTGAACCACAGAAGATCTTCAGAGGCAGCGGGGCATTGGGAACCAAAGACAATGGCAGCATGGCATCTGGAGGGCAAGGGGGTGCTCAAGAGATGAGGGAAACCCACAACACTTCTACATTCATCATTCTAAACCTCTGTGGAGTCCCACTCAGCAGCCATGTAAGAATCCAACCAGAATTCTCTCTCTGCACCAGTTTGGACTGCCCTCCTCTCTCCAAATTATACCATTCCAAGGGTCAGGCTGGGCAATATCCCAGTCTGTGCCAGTGACAGATTTAAGGTCTGCTTTCTTATGACTCCAGTGAGCTAGACTTTGAGTTGTATGTGATTATAAAGGGGAGAATGCTAACTGTCCAACAGGACACAGCCCTTGCTTCTATCCTTTGAAGGTCCCAAGGTATCAGACTTTTAAAAACTGTGACTTTTTATGTCTAAAAAAAGCTATTATTTGTTATTTAAGCAATTTTCTCTCTCTCTTTGGTCTGTAGAGTTGAGCCTTTGGAACTAAGACAGTCTCTCTTTACCATGGGAAGAATAAAAAAGAATTAAGATGTTAACATTGTTCAATGTTCCCCAAACCTCTCAAATTGTATCCTGTATATTACAGTAAAACTCTGTCGCATGGTGAGATGCAAAGGCTTAATTAGCATTCATTTGAATGACCTCCAAACTAAATTATTTAGGTCATCCCAAACTCCTGCTGATAAAACCTTTATTTCATACCACATCTATAAGTACTATGCATAATGAATCATCAGAACAGATTATAGAAATACCTAGCTCCAATAGCTGGGAATTTTGTCGATTTTTGTTTCACTGAATGCTGTCATTTTACTAAAAAGAACAGGAGTACTTGTGGCGCCTTAGAGACTAACAAATTTATTTATCTGAGCATAAGCTTTCATGGGCTACAGCCCACTTCATTGGATGCCCAGAATGGAACATATAGTAAGAAGATATATGGACTACTTTTCCTTTGTCCTTATGTACATAATCTGTCAAGATACCAGCTTTCAATTTGATTGTTAATTATTCTTCATTATATTTAAGATATTTAGACCATACATACATGAAAAGATGGAGTAAGAAGCTAATTAATTAAGATGAGCAGTTATCAGCAGGAGAAAAAAAACTTTTGTAGTGATAATCAAGATGGCCCATTTAGACAGTTGACAAGAAGGTGTGAGGATACTTAACATGGGGAAATAGATTCAGTATGTGTATTGACCCAGACACTCCCAGTCTCTATTCCCCCAAGTTAATGGTATCTAGTTTGCATATTAATTCAAGCTCAGCAGTTTCTCATTGGAGTCTGTTTTGAAGCTTTTCTGTTGCAAAATTGCCACCTTTAAGTCTGTTACTGAGTGACCAGAGAGGTTGGCATGTTCTCCTACCAGTTTTTGAATGTTATGATTCCTGGTGTCAGATTTGTGTTCTTTTTGCAGATACAGACTAAGACGGCTGCTATTCTGAAACCTGTCATTTTACTGAGGCATCCCAGCTGTATGTCCTGTCTGATTCAGTCCTGTCTGTGTAAGTTTGAAAGCTCATCTCTTTCATCAACAAAAGTTGGTCTAATAAAAGATATTACCTCACTCACCTTGTCTCAATACGGTAAGACAGAGGGAGTGCCAATCATAGAGCCATTGCTGAAATCAATGGGAGCTTTGACCTACATTTTCAAAAATAACTAGTGATTTTCCAAAAAGCAGGCCCATGTAAGGTGTCTCACTTTGGGCAAAAAGAATTCGAGGGATCCAAAATCACCAGCCACCTTTGAAAAAATGTAGACTTTGACATCAATGAGAGCAGAATTGGGTTGTACACGAAAAAAACAAACCAGGAAACATGCATGGCCAGCTCTACTAGCTTTTAAAAATGTTGTTGTTTTTAAAGCCAATTTTAACTTAAAACCAATAGGACTTTTACAAAACTAGCACTAACCTTACAATGGTTTGAAAGTCTCCTGCTTTCTTCAATGTTTAAATTATGGACTACTTTTCCTTTATCCTTATGTACATAATCTGTCAAGATACCAGCTTTCAATTTGATTGTTAATTATTCTTCATTATATTTAAGATACTTAGACCATTTTAGTGCTTTATTCTTCTTTGCAATTAGATAGGGTGATTAGAATATCTTTTATATTCTGTTACAATATTTCTTTAACAATGCTCAACTTGATGTACCCATTCTTGGCTTCAAGCATTTTGTGAGTCTCTAACTCTGTACAGAACATCTCAGGGATATGTCCCTGTTGCTCTTTCCATTCAAGTGTCTCAAATTCATCATTGATGTCTCTTTATCATGTTTCAGCAGACTTTGCATGTGTCTGTGTGCTGCTTAATATTCCTTTCTAATTGCCTCATTTTTGGTGTTTTCTCTCAGTTTCTGAGCTTTCCCATATGCTCTGATGCTTCATCTGAAATTCAAGTTTTCCATTTTCACTGTTCTAATTTTTTTTAATCAGAAAAATGCAAACTGTATTTTTCTTCCATAGCTCTTTGTCCTTTTTTCCTACTCAGTCTAGCATTTCCCTCCGTCAACTTTCCACTTCAAAATACTACCCCTGGGAACTGGGAAGATTCCATGATGTTCTTCCGTTGATAATACCTAACATATATGCAGTGGAGTACGTTGTAGTTTTACTGAGAATGTAGAAAACCAATCAATATTATTCCCATAATGAGATCATTCTTGCTGCTATTCTAATAAGATTGAAAGTCTAGCCATTACGTGGCCTCCATCACTGTAGTCCTTGATTATAGTATTCATCTACAGCCAAATACAACATATCTGTTGTACTGTATTTCTAGGCTCAATCCCTGAATCTAAACACCATAAATTTAGGGATGGAGGAGATTCACCATCCAGCCCTGATATGAAATTTTCAGTTGACCCCTTCTTCTATACCATACCAAACCAAATTCCTAGATCAGAACACTCTTGAACTTTAGAGTGTTTGAAAGCCAAGTTAGGATCTGGAATCTCAGATTTGCTTCTTGGGCCAAACCCTGGTACCATGTCTACATGCCCTATACCCTTGAATACACTTTTTTTCTCTGAAAGTGGGGCTGAAGTCTAGGGAAAACATTTATTTTAGAATGGGAAAGGTTAGAAAATATTGTGAGGTGTTTGGCTTGATCACACCCTAAACATGATGATCAGACTTTCTTCAATTTCAATATTACTACAGAACTTTGATGATGGATCTTTGCAAAGATTGTGACTCATGCAAAAATCAGGTGAATCATTACCAAGAGCAAATATTTCCAATGCATTCCCCCAGTTCCCTGAATATTTCATAGTCTTCAACTCCTTCATTCTATTAAATATTGCTCATTTCATCAGAAAATCCCCTATTGTCTTGTGGTTTTGTGAGCATCACAATTGCAGAAGAACCAGACAGGACATAACAAATATATTTAAAACCCACCCACAATGTTCATCTGGTCTTTCCCCTTCTTTTGCTTTACTGCAAGTATTCGATGCATCATCGGGCCCATCTACAGGCTGGGACAATATTGCTAAAGAACTACAGAATACCAGCAATGGGGTGGTTTTAGTCCATTACTGAAAAGGACAGCAGCTGGAGATAATCTGCTTTAGAAAAAGCCTAGAATGTGAAATTTGAACTTTTTACCATCTGGTGAAGAGGCTGGGGGATTTCCTTTCGGATGCCGACCTTGTCACTATTGTCCATGCTATTGTCACCTCAAAAATAGAGTATTACAATGTGATGTACATGGGACTGCACCTTAAAACCATTCAGAGACTGAAGCTGATGCAGAATGCAGGACGCACTAATTGAGTGGGGCATCTCGCTGGGGAGCACAAGACCCTAGTGCTCCAGGATCTTCACTGCTGCTCATAGATCTCTGGAGAGTGTTTAAAATGTTCTGTATGACCTACAAATGCCCTAAAATGGCCTGGGAGCAGCCTACCCAATTGACGGATACTCTTCCCATGCCAGATTGCCACACCTGTGGTCAGAAGGGGGCTGGGTGTGATAAGATGGATTTTTCTTATTGTAAGAGAGAAGGCAGCTGGCAGGGTGTTTTCTGTGAGGGCTCAGAGGCTGTGGAGTTCCTTCCCTAACCCTTGGTCCAAAATTTGGTGACCTCCTGGGCATGCTGCAAAAGGTATCTGTTTGAGAGGGTTTTTGGAGAGGACTGAAGGTATGCTTCCCATTGCCGCAAAGAGTTGGAGAGGAATCTCTACTGGTGTTTGGCTGGCTTGCTGTGTTCCTGTGGAAATTACAGTACTAATTTAATGAAGCTAAGATTGGATTGTGATTTTAATCATGTTAGGGTGGCCAGAGCCTTGAATGGGCATCTGTTTTATATTTTTAAATTAAAAAAAATACATAGAGGACTACAGAATCATAGAACCATAGGGTTAGAAGGCACATCAAGGGTCATCTAGTCTAACCCTCTGCCAATTTGTCGGGTCTAAACCATCCAAGACAGATGGCAATCCAGCCTCCTTTTGAAAACCCCTAGTGAAGGTGCTTCCACAACCTCCTGTTCCATTGTCTACACTACTGTGCTACATCGGCTGCTGTAGCGCATTTGGTGAAGATGGGCTATGCCAAGAGGAGAGCAGTCTCCCGTCGGCATAATTACTCCACCTCAATGAGAGGCGGAAGCTATGTCACTGGGAGAGCGTCAATGTGGACACCGCTTTAAGTCGATGTAACTTATGTCGCTCAGAGAGGTGACTTTTTCACACCCCTCAGTGATGTAAGTTATATAGACTTATGTGGTAGTGTAGACAAGCCCCTACTGTTCTTACAGTTAGGGAGTTTTTCCTGAGATTCTATTTAAGTCTGCTATGCTGTAGTTTGAACCCATTGCCTCTTGTCCTGCCCTCTGTGGCAAGACAGAACAACTTTTCTCCATCTTTTTTATGGCAGCTTTTCAAGTATTTGAAGATTGCTATCATGTCCCCCTTTAATTTCCTCTTTTCCAAACTAAATATACCCCGTTCCTTCAGCCTTTGCTGCTATGGCTTGCATTCCATCTCTTTGATCATCTTTGTCGCTCATCTCTGGATCCTTTCTATACACTGGTGACCAAAATTGGACACAGTACTCCAGCTGAGGTCTAACCAATGCTGAGTAGAGTTGTACTATCACTTCCCATGACTTGCATGCGATGCCTTTGTTAATACAACCCAAAATTGCATTTGCTTTTTTTTGCATCAGCACCACATTGCTGACTCATGTTGAGGTTGTGATCCACCCAACTCCCAGATCCTTCTCAGAAGTGCTGCTGCCAAGCCAATTGTCCCCCATTCTGTATTTCTGCATTTGGGTTTTCTTCCCTTGGTGTAGCACCTCACATTTGTCTTTGTTGCATTTCATTTTGTTGTCCATAGCCCAGTTCTCCAATTTATCAAGATCCCTCTGAATTTCAGCTTTATCCTCTAAAGTGTTGACAACTCCCCTTAGCTTTATGTCATCTGAAAATTTGATGAGTAAGCTCTCTATTCCTACATCAGGTCAATAATAAAGATGTTAAACAACACTGGACCCAGAACAGATCCCTGTGGAACCCCACTTGAGACCTCCCTACAATCCGACATCGGTCCATTAATAGTTACTCTTTGTTCATGGTTGTTTAACCAATTATGCATCCATTTAAGGGTAGTTCTACTAAGCCCATATTTCTCCAGCATACTTATCAGAATGTCATGCAAGACTGTCAGACGCCTTGCTGAAGTCCAGGTATATTGTGCCACTGCATTTCCCACTATCCACCAAACCAGTTACCCTGTCAAAGAAGGAAATCAAGCTGGTTGGCATGATTTGTTCCTAGTAAATCCATGCTGGCTGCTAGTGGTTACCTCTTCATCCTCCAGATATTCGCAAATTCAATGCTTTATACATTGCTCTAGTAGCTTCCCAGGTATTGAAGTCAGGCTGACTCCCTGGCTCCTCCTTTCCCCCCTTTTTAAACGTGGCCACTACATTAGTCCTTCTCCAGTCTTCTGGGACCTCTCCTGTCACCTGTGAGTTTGCAAATATTGCCAGTGGCTCTGAGATTGCTTCAGTTAATTCCTTCAGTACCCTGGGGTGTATCGCATCAGGCCATGCTGATTTGAATTCATTCCAATTTGGTCAGATGATCTCTGACGTGTTCTTTACTTAACCCAATCTGCATCCCTTCCCCTTTATTGTCTATGGTAACTTCACTTGTCATCTGGTCACATGTTATTTTTTGTGAGAAGACTGAAGCAAAGTAGGCATTGAGAAGCTCTGCATTCCTGTCATATTCCTTTACCAACTCACCTTCTCCATTGAGCAGCAGACCATTCTGGATCCTTCTTTATTGCCTGACATATTTGCAGAACCCTTTTTGTTATCTAACATTTCGTGCCAGCTGTAACTCATTCTTTGCCTGGGCTTTCCTGATTTTGTCCCTTCATGCTCGCACTATTCCCATGTATATTTCCTTGGTGACATGCCCCTCCTTCCATTTCCTTTCATTTTTTAGATAGCTTAAAAGCTCCTTGTTCAGCCACATTGGCCTTCTGCAGCTCTTCTTATCTTTCCTCTGCCTCAGAATAGCTTGATGTTGAGCTTCTAGTATTACATCTTTTAGGAAATGCCAGCCTCCTTTGACTCCTTTCCTTCCTAATTGGTCTTTCCATAGGACCTTGCCTACTATTTCTCTGAGTTGGTTGAAATCCACTTTTCTGAAGCCCAGAGTTCTTGTTTTGCTGTTCTCATGTCTTCTTTTCCATAGTCTTGAACTCTATCAGATCATGATCACTTCCTCCCAAGTTCCTGACCACCTTCACGCTCACAACTAATACATCCCTGTTACTCAAAACCAGATCCAAAATGGATGAACCCCTATGAGCAAGATGTCTGAAAGTGACTAATGATCATGGGTGCTCCTGATTTTCAGAAAGAGCTGAGCATTCATCTTCTGAAAATCAGGCCTTTTAAAGAGGCTTCCAAGTTGGGCACAGAAAAAATTTGCAGCACCCAAAATCACTAATCCCTCTTGAAAATCTAGGCCAACCTTTCAAATCTGTATTTCCCCAGGCACAGACAGCTTCTGTGTTGCCTTTTCATGCTTTCATATTTTGTTAATGGGAAGAAATAGGGGAATTCCCCAGGGTGTTTATCACTATCTGACCATACATAAAGAAGTGCTTAGTGCCCAGAGGAAGACACCAACAACATTACAGTTTCCTTCACTTTCAGCCTAATAAACTGTGAAATCTGCCTCGGTGCAGAACACATTTTAAGTAAAGGCCATAGTCATTGCTCCACGTAAATAACTGAAGATGATTAGGGAAAAGAGCTGTTAACCTGAATGAGTATAAACCAGTTGGCTTATCATTCACTACAAAGAGAACTACATTGGATCTTTCTCTCTGCATCTATCTAATCTCATTTTTTATATCCAATCCTGCTCTTCTTTATCCTCTATGATATTTCTAAGGAGGCTTTTTCTCTGGAATCTAAACACTGACCGTAGCTTTTCATGCAGCATGAAAAAGTAGAGCTAGTCAGACTTTAATTTCCCACTGCCCGTGTGGAAATTTTTGACTCAAAATTAAGAAGACAGCAGATACTTTCTGTGAAAATATTTGTTTTGTTGAAAAGGCAGTTTTCTTCCAAAAGAGTTGTGATAGAAAATTTTCAACCATTTTCAATTTTAAGATCTCCAAAGTGATTGTTTGTCTCCACAGTTCCACATTTCTCTTCCTTTTCCTTCCTTCCATCCATTCCATGCCCATTGCTATGGTATATCAGAACCTTAAAAATGTAATTTATTTTTAAACATCTGATATGTCTTAAAGTATACAGTAAAATTGGCTCTGCCATTGACTTTCCTGTGTGTCTTTGGTGAAGCGACTCAATCTCACTCTGCTGGAGATCCCCATCCAGACATTTGTAAAATGTAAATGTTGCTATGGACAAAAGTTTAGCAAGATTCAAAAATGGATTGGATGTTTATATGGATAACAATATCCAGAATTTTTAATAGCTAAAGCTAACAATTTTTGAGAGATATTAAACCTCAAGCTTCAGGGTTTAAATCAATCTCTAACTATAAAGAATTAGGTAAGGCTGGGGGAAGATTATCCCACATCTGCCTGCTGCAGAGTTCTTGCACTTTCCTCTGAAGTATCTGGTGCTGGCCACTGTCAGAGACAGAATACTGGGCTAGATGGACGTGTGGTTTGATCCAGTCTGGCCAATCCTATGTTCCTATGATAATAGTTCTTTTCTCCCACCATTTTGTCTGTCTTGTCGATTTAGCCTGTCATATCTTTGGGATAAGAACTGGCTCTCTCTGTATCTACAGTACAAAGCACAATGGGGCCCTACCATAATTCAAATATTTACTGATTTAGATTGAAATAACAATAAAGTGTGTCTTCTATTCATTGCCACCTGGTTCCTATCATCCTTGAGTTGGCGATAGTGCCTATATATGAATTCTTGGATAATTATTTGGAGAACTTCCCTACTCTGCACACTGCTGTGTATTTTTATCTGCAGTGAGTGCCATTAGCACTCCTCACACCACTAGCTGTCCCCATCACAACCTTGTTCTCTGTGCAACTCTTGTTCATGCTAGTTCTGTATTGCTAGATGTCCTTTTTGAACCTTTCCTTCCTCTGGCTTTTTTGCATAGCTTATTCTGTTCAACCATTTCTTCCCCAATTTTCCGTTTCAGCTGCTGGGTTTCTTAACTATCAGACATTTTGCTTCATTTCTAGCCAGCTTCCATGCCTGCTATTTCCTTTGTGTTCTACAGACTAACTAGGTATTACTTTAATAAGAGAACATGTCTATAAGATATATCAACACAGCATGTTCCATTTTGCCTTTTTGTTGTTCCTGTGACTTTCCTAGTATCTCTTCAAATTTTACAAGGCCCTTTCAACAGAACCATTTATCATTTTCTTTAACAGTGATTCTTTGGAATAACCAACCATAGGGCTATCATTGTCTTTAAATCACCAGGGATCATCATTTCCAGTCTTATGTACTGTTGGAAGAATACGATAAAAACACTGTTGGGATGAAACCAGAGAGGAAACGTATCTGACTACATTCAATTGCTACAATAAATCTTCAGTGCAAAATAAATAACAAAATAAAGAAAGGGGATTTATAGGTAGAACTCAATTAACGTTGGCTCATTTGTATTGTGTTAAATAATAATTTCAAAGAATATTTCTTTGGTAAGGGGATGATTTAATAAAATAAACTAACATTCAACCTCTTAATATTTCATACAGAGAGTTATTACAGACCTTTCAAATACTATAAGTATAATGGTATGCTATTCTTTAGTGCCAAGTTTCTTCTCTATAAATAACCTGCTGCTGAAAGGCTAGAATCTCTCAGAGCCAAGTGATTTGATTTAATGGGAAGATAATTACCTGTTGATACTTGCTAACTTAAACACGGAGTTTTGAACAGAAGATAGAACTGGGAGGTAGGTGGCAGAGTACACGAAGGTTTCTATATAAATGGATACATAATAAGAATTAACTACTTAGGTCAGTGACTGAAGAGAGTAAATATTTAGAGATAGATTTTGAAAACTTGACCTTCAATTTTAAACTGGTACATTGAAGATACAGACCATTGTGGTTGCAGTTTTGTATCTGCAATGAGTTGTAACTACAACACAAGTCACATCAGATCTTGATCCTGCAAAGACATGAACTTGAGAAACTTCATGCGAGTAGTCTCATTATGACCAATGGGATTACTTGTACATACAGAGTGACTCCAGGAGGAAGTGTTTGCAGGAATGGGACCTTTGACTTCTAACTACTTGATCTGAAAATGAAATATTAAGTCTGTTTAGAAGCTAAATCTAATCCAGTATGAAGATGCCCATTTGACAAGTGGAGCATCTTACTGGGAGCACATTCATAGATTCCAAGGCCAGGAGGGAACATTGTGATAATCTAGTCTGACATCCTGTATAACAGGCCACAGAACTGCCCCCAAATAATTCCTTTTTAATTAGAACGTATCTTTAAAAAACAAAAAATCTTGATTTAAAATTTGCCAGTGATAGAGAATCCATCATGACCCTTAGTAAATTGTTCCAATAGTTAATTACTCTCACTGTTTAAAATGTATGCTTTTTTTCCAGTCTGAACATGTCTAGCTTTAATTTCCAGCCATTGGATCATGTTATATCTTTTTTTGGCTAGATTGAAGAGCCCATTATCAAATATTTGTTTGCCATGTAGATATTTATAGGCTGTAATCAAGTCACCCTTTAACCTTCTCTTTGTAAAGCTAAATAGATTTATCTCCTTGAGTCTATCCTATAATGCCTGGTTTCTAATCCTTTCATCATTCTTGGGGCTCTTCTCTGAATCCTTTCCAATTTATCAATATCCTTCTTGAATTGTGGACACAATATTCCAGCTGCGTTCACACCAGTGTCAAATACAGAGGTAAAATAACTTCTCTACTCTTATTTGAGATTCCCCTCTTTATGCATCCCATGACTGCATTAACCCTTTGGGCTATAGCATCATACTGGGAGTTCATGTTCAGCTGATTATCCATCATGACCCTCAAATCTTTTTCAGAGTTACTGCTTTGCAGGATAGAGTCCTGCATCCTGTAAGTATGGCTTACATTCTTTTTTCCTAGGAGTATACATTTACATTTAGCAGTATTAAGACATATTGTTTGGTCATGCCCAGCTTATGAAGTGATCCAGATCCCTCTGCTCTCTTCACTATTTACCACTCCCTCAATTTTGGCATCATCTGCAAACTTTATGAGTGATGATTTTGTTTTCTTCCAGGTCATTGATAAAAGATGTTAAATAGTGTAGGACCAATCCCAGTGGGACCCCCATTGGAGACACACTTGCTCAGTGATGATTTCCCATTTTTATTTATATTTCGAGACCTATCAATTAGCCAGTTTTTAATCCATTCCATGTGTGCCATATTATTTTGTATCATTCTAGTTTTTTAAATCAAAATGGTGTGCAGTACCAAATCAAACGCCTCACAGAAATCTAAGTATTTTACATCAACACTATTACCTTCATCAACCAAACTTGTGATCTCATCAGAAATGATATAGTAACATCTGTAATTGGAACTGACACATCATAATGCCACATACTCCAGTGACTAGGTTGCTCTCCTGTAATGTGAGAGAAGCATGTTCAAGTCCCTTTTCCACCTCAGGCCATGGGGGAAGATTGAACCCAGGCCTGCCACATCCCTGGTGAATGCCCTAAGCACTGGGATAAAGTACATAAGGGAAGCAACCCATCCCCTCTTCCTTCTTTTCTGGCCATTTTGTGAAGGGTGCCTCAGCCATGATATTTTTTTTAACCAAAACTCTTTGGTGAACTTGTGTCAATTCATGAATAGTTTCGGTGCTCCCAGATTGCATTTTTCAGTGAATCCACTATTTGCTGGGGGGGGGGAAGGAAGGGGGGAGAAACACCCCGCTCTACCCCAGAGCTTTTAGATGTGAACCTTTTGTTCATTTCATAAATATACATCTGGTACTGAGATGACTAACTGACCTAAATTATGGGTGCAAAATTTTGCCCACAACTTGGCTTTTAGGGGCCTGGATAAATGCAGCCTTCAGAGTCTCTAGAGAATGCATCCATCGTCAGATTGTAGATACTTTAATTTAGAGTGGCAAAGAGTCTTGTGGCACCTTATAGACTAACAGACGTATTGGAGCATAAGCTTTCGTGGGTGAATACCCACTTCTTCAGATGCACGTAGTGGAAATTTCATGCATCTGAAGAAGTGGGTATTCACCCACGAAAGCTTATGCTCCAATATGTCTGCTAGTCTGTAAGGTGCCACAGGACTCTTTGCCACTTTTACAGATCCAGACTAACATGGCTACCTCTCTGATACTTTAATTTAGAGGTTAATGCTAGAGTAGTAGATGGAAGTGGAAGGAAGAACTTTGGAAGGAATTCAGGATCTGAGTGGATGCTTACTGGAACCTTTCTAATCAGTTATATTGGGATGATAATCTTAGAACAGGCTCTCTTGCAAAGTCTTGGTATCTTCCATTTCCAGTCAAGAATGAAGATTCTGAAAGGGCAGACTTTATAGTGGTATGTCAGTGCTTCTGATTCGGGCTGGGAACGGGTGATGAATAATATGTATATGAACATTTCATAACCTTAGAAAAGGCCTGTCCAGAGAGTTTGTTTCTGGAAATGGTGGAGGGCTGGGAAAGTTGGAAGAATTTGAAGTGTTTTTTATTCTTTCTGAATTGATTCAGCCAACTACTTGACATTTTCACTTTGATGCAGATGAAACAACTCATCTCCCTGGAATGCATACATCCCATTTTACTCAATTTCATGTATTTATTTTTTCAGTTTACAGAGTGTGCCTTCACAACAGCTTAAAATAAAATTTGCAGAAAACTAAATTATCTCTGCTCAACTCAGCACCCTCAGGAACAGCCTGAGTAAGTAGATAGACCTTTCAGCCTTGCCCGGAAAATCCACAGGTTCAGATTCCTTTGCACCAAAGGAATTGAGTTAGCAGACCCCGGCTGTTAACCTAGGGTTTGAATGTCGACACTCATTTGTAACCCCAGGTTAGAAATTGTTGAACTCTGGGTCTCAATCTGGGGCGCCAGTGTCTACACGGCATTCTGTGGGCCTGACTCCAACCACCCATATCCCAGACTTCCTAGTGTCCTCCCAAAATGTGGCTACTCTAGCCCATCAAATTTGACTGTCTAGAGGACAACAAAAATTGGCTTGTGGAATACTTTTGGCAGACTCCCAGAGTACAGGTGCAGTGGGGCTGGTTTACAATGCAAAGCAATAGGGTTTGAACCCTGGGTCTTGGCTTGACTCAGACTCATATCCTCTACCCCGAGGGGTTCTGGGACCCAGGGTCTGAGCCCTGGTTTAGCATGATTTTGTGTAGATGGAAGGGGAGTTATGCCTAAGCCTGAGTTTGAACCCTGGGCTTACACTGCAGTGTAGACATAATTGTACAGCCTATCAGTTTTTCTATCAATATACCATTTGCTCATTTTCCTGATAATCTTCCTTTCCTTTCTCTTTTACAGATAATTACCTGTGGTCCTGAAAAATAAACCCAACTTGATATTCAGACAGTCCAGCACACATGGATAATGTTCTTTCCACACCGCTGGGTAAATGCTGAGTATTTCACTGTAGAACATAATATTCACACTCCTGTTGAAATTGTATACATAACATTTTGATAAGTAATCTACTTTATGGATATTTACTTAATACAGTGTTGGCAGGTTAATGCAGTTCCCATAAGAGCTCCTTGTAGTTTATCATGGTTGAGCTTTTCAAAGCAATAGAGGGGAATTTAGCTTTAAAAATGTATGGAAGAGACTAAATCCCCAGCCCTGCTGAAAATTTCACCTTTGAGGACTTTTAATCAGGAGATGTGGGCCCTATTCCTGGCTCTGCTACAGACTTCCTAAGTCACCTTGGGCAAATCACTTTGCTTTTCTGACCTTTTCTTTTGCCATCTTTCAATAGGTGTAATAATACTGACCCCAATGGGTATTGCAAGGCTATATTCATTAGGATTGGCAAAGTGCTCTGAACTGATCAGATCCAGTGAGTTTCTTTTGACATCATCGGTGCAAAACATTCGTGACAGAAAAAAGCATTCTCTAAAACTGTGTGTAACCCACACCCACTCAGTGAGATGCTTTGTCCCCCTCTGATTAGCCTGCTTTGGGATTTGATCCTTCAGCTCAGGCAGTAGAGGCTCATGATTTAACATCTAAAGATCCCAAGTTCAATCCCTGCTGATGATGATTGACCAAGGGGAGCCATATTACATACATACATAACCACATTCATGACCTTCTTTTCCCACAGTCAGCATGAAAATGGGGAGAAAAGACATTTGTCCGGTATATAAACCAGCAATGTCTGACAAGCTCCGAGTGACACAGACTCTATGTACTCTACAATGAACATTGGCCCTTTGCCAAGATACTGGAGAGTGCAGCATTATGGGTGTGGATTTCTTCATTTGGCTGCAACCAGAGGCCTGACATTTTGTTTTCCTTCCCCCTACTCCGTCCTGCGCTCTGTAGCTGTCCCTTGGCTTTGGCTGTCCCTTCAGGGGTGGGTTGGCTTATCAGTGTATGCTTCCTGTAGTCTGACCAAAAAAAGGGACAGAGGGAGTGAGAAAGAGGAAGATTTCTTCCCAGAATCTTCAGCATCGGCCCCCTGGGCAGAACAGTGGACCCAGCTTACCTGTCTCATTGTCTGTATAGAGCTGGGTATCAGGCCCACAGCTAGACTTTTGATTAGTCTTTGTTCTCTACACAGCTTTAAGCATATGGCAAAACCACACAGACATAACTGAGTTCCAGATGAGTAGGTCTACTAACTACGTACCATGACATCCCCAGGTCTTGAACCCAAGCATGGGAGTCCCCAGACAGCCACCACATCCTGGCCTCCCCCCACTGTTTGCTGAAATCTGATGGGCCGAGAAGCTACTAGGGTGGTTTCCTCAGGCGAGGCACAATCCATGGGATCCCTGACTGGAGGATTGCCCAGTTCCACCGATAAGTCCAACCATGCTATTTAAGCCAGAAGGAGGCACAGGAAGCTTGTCTGAGCAACAAGGTGCCTTTCTGTTTTGGCTGCATTGGACCCTGCTTGTGCCTGCTTCCTGCACCCAACCCTGGTTCCTGATTTTTGCTCTGCTCCTGGCCCCTGCAGCAATACATATTTTGTTTCTTCACTTAATATTTGTCAGGCTTGTATTGATCTAGGATATTTCCCTCCAAGGGTTTCATGAAGAAGCACTTTAACGGTACAATAAATATTAAAGGCAGTTTGAGCGGCCTAGAATGAAGGAGGCCTAGAAACTGGTTTTCTACTGCAGAACTGAGAGCAGATCATCAAAGTGGTCTAATTTGCAAACTGAACATGCAATGGTATCTGCATGGGTGGACTCTGGCATCTTGGCAAACATTTCTCTACATCCGCTTCACAGGTCTGGGAGGACAAAGGTGGCTGGAAGGACAAAGTTTAATACAAACTTTGGCAAAGCTGAATTCTAAGAACTCTACATCCTCATGTTCTGGTGATGGGATCCTGGAATAAATATTTTTCTGGGATCTCCACAAAGAATGTAGCTATTACGATTAATTATTTATGCCCTGCAAATGCATCCCAGAATATCACTGTTGTAAGCAAGACACAAGGAGTAATTCTTCCACTCTCCTCTGTGCTAAGGTCTCAGCTGGAGTATTGTGTTCAGTTCTGGGTGCCACATTTCAGGAAACATGTGGACAAATTGGAGAAAGTCCAGAGGAGAGCAATAACAATGATTAAAGGTTTAGAAAGCATGACCTATGAGGAAAGACTGAAAACATTGAAAAAAATCTCTTTAGGTCCCTTCCAGTCCTACGCTGCTATGATTTGTATTACAGTAGCCATAGCCCTGTTGCACTAGCCACCGTAACCACACATAGAGACATTCCCGGCTCCAAAGAGTTTACAATTGAAGGTAGGCTTGTCTTCCTCCTCATTTTCCAGAGTTGGGCTCTCAGAACTCTGGATTTGTCCTGACCAGCAGTGAGGTCCCTCCTATTCCTTGGGTATCACCTAAACTCCAGGGATTGGTTTCTGTAAGCCACAGGCATAGCTACATTGCAATGCAACATTACTACACAAATCCCTAAGGAGTGGTGACCCTCAGTCTACAGACCAAATGGTGCAATGCTTATCCACATTCCTTATGGCAGACATGAGCAAAGATGGCTTAAGGTCAGACTCAGATTTCCATCTGAATCATTCATCCAGCTTTACTACTAACAGACTAACTCATATTGATTAATGGGCCTTTATCTCTTTTGGGGGCAGCAGCAATGTTGATTGCTCTGAGAAAGGAGATTCCTCACAATCTTTCTTGTTCATATTTCCAAGCTAAGAACTCTCCAAAAACCCAAAGGAGGAGCCATGCGGCAGGATTCGCTATTGAAATTCTCTATTGAAACAAGTGTCCCTTGGCATGGGGGGAACTCCTGGATGATGCAAATGTACCAGCTCCAGACTCTTGCCTTCTTGCCCCCAGCAATGTGTTGCGAGTGGGCATGTCTAACCTCCAGTGGGATAGCATCCATTACGAAGTGCCAGCCAATGACGGATCTTCGAGCTGTTTAAGTGGTGTCAGCGCCAAAAGAATTAGGCTGCTAGTTCCACCTCTCTGACATGCCCACTCTTCCCCATGCAGAGCAAAGCAGAGGAGAGCACCTAGCCTGTAGTGTTTGACAGAAAGACACAAGGTCTTTATTAGATACAATTAATATAATGCATTCCTAGTGACTGTAAACCCCAGCCATTAGTGAAACATTTAACCCTGCAAATAAGAGCTGTAAAGTACGATGGAGTTTATGATATTAGACTGGATTTCTGTTTTCATGGTTGCACTATTCAGCCTCTATGTATGTTCACTCTTTCTTTCTGGAGTCTGTTACCCCTGGACTTCCCTGGCTTAAAGCTATTTCCCTTAAATCAAAGCAAGTACCATATAATTGACAAGGTTCTGGAGTGTCTTGTTAATCACGCTCTCCAGTAAAGAATAAATGTTGAAAACATATTAATCTTCTCTTGTCTGGGCCCTCTGTTGATATCGACTCTAGCGCTGAAGTATGATAGAATTGTTTTTAAAGGGACTTCCTTGGATAGCTCAGCAAAGCCATGTTTGATGCAGAGTCGTATTCAGTAAGGATGACTCAGCGAGTCACATGCATAAGTCCACAGGTTCTGCAGGGGATGTTTTCCATTTGACTTGGCCTCACGGGCTTTGCTATTTTAACTCTTCAACCTCTGGGGTTCTACAATAATATTAATGCCTGAGGAATAAGGATGGGTAAAGATATAAGAACACTTTCTACACATTTATACATTCTTGCTAGGGAATCATTTTTAGCATTACCTCTGCCATAGAAAAACAGCAGCAGATTTCAGTGCTTTTCCACAATGTGAAGACTTATTTATTTACAGATAGAAATGAGACTAAATATCACAGTACTGTGTGCCATGTGCCACATGTTGATGGTCATCTGAAATTATTTATGGTAATTTACTCAATTATTTTATTTTGCTTTCGGGTTAAATTTTAGTTCAGGTAGTTCTAGAAATCTTCAGAAGGCAACACAGCCTTTGCTCTATCACTTATTTCATGATGTAATTGGGCTAGCGTGTACTCCATGTGCATGCTGTCCTTGAGAGGAGAAAAACCAGATCTCCTCAGCAGTGTGTAATCACTTTTACACTACCAAACCCTAATAGAGCTGCTCCTTTAGCTAAATGGACTAGGGCTCATGCTTGGGGGGGAGGGAGAGTCTTGGACTATTATGCCTGCCACCTCTGTGACGTTCTGCATGGCAAATTTTAAGTCCTGGATGAACGTGGATTTGATAATGCTGCTTCTTACTAAGCTTTAGACACAGAGCAAAAAGTATAACAATTGGTAGCATGGTCTTGCAGTTAAGGTACTAGACTGGAACTCAGGAGATCTTTGTTCAGTTCCTGGTTCTGCCAGCGTCTATAACAAGCAAGCAATGATGTTACCATATGCCCTCCTAATGGAGGGCACCTACTGTAGTGCAGATTAACGAGGGGGAAAAGGGAAAGTAGGTCCACACATCACAATTAAAGTTATGGCTTAAAGATTAAATAATGTTCCTTTCCTTTTAGTTTATCTTACAGAGGGAAAGGAATGCCCAACTGAACCAAAGATTATCCTGTACGGACCTTGGATTTGGAGTGTAAATGAAATGTAATGTTGATAAATGCAAAGTAATGCACATAGGAAAGCATAATCCCAACTATACATATAAAATGATGGGGTCTAAATTAGCTGTTACCACGCACGAAAGAGATCTTGGAGTCATTGTGGATAGTTCTCTGAAAACATCCACTCAATGTGCAGCGGCAGTCAAAAAAGTGAACAGAATGCTGGGAATAATTAAGAAAGGGATAGATAATAAGACAGAAAATATCATGTTGCCTCTATATAAATCTATGGTATACCCACATCTTGAATACTGTGTGCAGATGTGGTCGCCCCATCTCAAAAAGATATATTGGAATTGGAAAAGGTTCAGAAAAGGGCAACAAAAATGATTAGGGGTATGGAACAGCTTCTGTATGAGGAGAGATTAATAAGACTGGGACTTTTCAGCTTGGAAAAAGAGACGGCTAAGGGGAGATATGATTGAGTTCTATAAAGTCATGACTGGTGTAGAGAAAGTAGATAAGGAAGTGTTGTTTACTCCTTCTCATAACACAAGAACTAGGGGTCACCAAATGAAATTAATAGGCAGCAGGTTTAAAATAAATAAAAGGAAGTATTTCTTCACACAACACACAGTCAACCTGTGGAACTCCTTGCCAGAGGATGTTGTGAAGGCCAAGACCATAACAGGGTTCAAAAGGGAACTAGATAAATTCATGGAGGATAGGTCCATCAATGGCTATTAGCCAGGATGGGCAGGAATGGTGTCCCTAGCCTCTGTTTGCCAGAAGCTGGGAATGGATCACGTGATGATTACCTATTCTCTTCACTCCCTCTGGGGCACCTGGCACTGGCCACTGTCGGAGTACAAGATACTGGGCTAGATAGACCTTTGGTCTGACCCAGTAGGGCCATTCTTATGTTCTTATGATACGGTGCTACAATTTTTGTAATTGGTTTATTGCTTATGCTTGCTTTGCTTTGGATTTTGTGCTTAGTGGAAGAATTCTGTTGTGTGTGTTATATTTCAGGAAGAAAAAAAATAATACCAGTGCTCGAGCAAAGATAGAAGAGGTTAGTGTAAGTATTTAGAATAATATGGCCGGAAGCACTGGACATTATTCCTATAGAATATTCAATATCAAGAATCTTCATAATTCAAAAAGGGTGGAAATATGTTTTTTTGGCTTTTATGTTTTTTTAATATTTGGGGAAATTTAGGGGAACACAGATATATATATGGGAGCACCTCTATGATAGAGGTATGGAACAAAGGGGATAATACATTTGACTATTTGTGGGACAGAATGGGAAAAACAGGACCAAAGAAAACCAGATATAAAGAAAAATCTTTTGAGGTAAAATTTGAAATATGGTCGGAAGATGGCAAAAATTTGACATGGGAATATCTAAAGCCAAAAAATTTGGAAGAGCAATGGAGGTATTTGTACATACTAAGGGGGGAAGGTCACCTAATGTTTAGATTTAGTTATGATGAGAACAATCTGAATATGAGTACTCTGAACTGTACCTTTTGGAGTTTGGGATTTGATGTAGTTACCCTAGATGTGACTAATGAACAAGAATTGGCTAATACTCATGAGAGATGGAATGAGTCAATGGCTCTTAAATTATGGGAATATGGTGTAATGGCAAATCCTTCCATAATGATAAGATTGAGTTGCTTTAGGAAAATTAATGGGAGAATATATTTTTGGGGATATGGTCAGTTTTGGTTTGTTAATCAGATACTAGTAAACAAGATTGCACCAAGAATCATGGCAGACAAGCACCCATATAGGAGGGGAGAAGTAATCGAAGCCTCAACCCAATCTGGTTGGAAGGAGTGCAAGGAAACATAAGTGCACAACATCCAGAATGTATGCCATATGCCTTGTCTCTATTACAAGCATGGCAACAACAATGGGGAGATGGGACTATAAGAAATAAGAGAGGTATAAGGGAATATATCGTAGGTAGTATTGGTGCTGGAGCTGGAGTTTTAAACTCATTTGATATTGAGATGTTACAAGGGAAAATGTCAGCTTTGGGTAAGATTTTGGGGGCTATACAGACACATGTGACACAAAATTTTGGTGCATTATCGGAACAAGGAATAAGAAGTGTGCAACTCCAGTTGAAATAAGCCCAAGCCTTTAAAACGTCTCTAAATGTAAATCTATTTGGTGTGTCTGAGATTGACAATAAAACGGTACTAGCAATACCATGTGTAGAGATGCAAACTTTTGGGATACAGTACGTAGAGAGAATGGTTATTCTGTTAAGTAATGAGCAATGGCCTTTTGAATGGTTCAAAGATCG
Source organism: Natator depressus (assembly GCF_965152275.1). NCBI lineage: Eukaryota > Metazoa > Chordata > Testudines > Cheloniidae > Natator > Natator depressus. The sequence continues at coordinate 7,551,868 of NC_134244.1, read as the reverse complement.
TCATATATGGAGTCAATGAATTGCAGGATGGAAGAAATATATGGAGTTTCATTGGAATTAAGCCACTCTGAAGGGCGAGTGGAAATGCAGAATGCTGTTACACAACACAGGGAAGCAAAGAAAAGCAGCAATGGCCTGGATATTGCCAAAAATTATTAATGGAGAATTAGGGCAAATAGAAATAAGTGGGACACACTTGATTCAAGAAGAAGGGGATTATAAATTAGTAAAATTAATGAAACATTGTGAAGAGTGGGGATGAAGTAAATGGGTGTGCCCACAACTAACTTGGTTCCTAGAAGGACGTTCTTCGAACCATTCAAGCAGACAATGTATCATGCAATATTTAGCCTCTAATGGCACAAGATTGTTTGATTTAGCTAATGGGTGTATTTCTGTGGAAATCACTGAAAAACATGTATTTTGGGGAAGTATGACAGAAAAAAGGCCCAATTCAGTCACGTAAATGTAATGTAACAGATGCCATTATTAATGGAATTATTTACTGAGGTCTTCTATTTAAAAAAAAAGGAAATTGTTTGGGAACCAAAAGATGTGGACTGGTCCTTTTCATAGAATATCAGGGTTGGAAGGGACCTCAGGAGGTCATCTAGTCCAACCCCCTGCTCAAAGCAGGACCAATCCCCAATTTTTGCCCCGATCCCTAAATGGCCCCCTCAAGGATTGAACTCACAACCCTGGGTTTAGCAGGCCAGTGCTCAAACCACTGAGCTATCCCTCCCCCAATTTTTTTTTTATTTGGGGATACATTGGGAACAACTGATTGACGAAAGCAAAAAAATCAGGCAATATGCAAAAGATGTATCTAAGTCTGCTCAGCTGGGGAAAATAAACATTTTGATCCACAATGGTCAAATATTAAAACTGGAGAAAGGAGGAGAATAATTGGCAATTTCTCATTGGTATGATGATTTTAAAGGATGGTCTCCGAGTGTCACAGCTCTTCTAAATTTAATGTTACATCCTATTGTCATATTATTTGTATTAATGATTTTGTTAACCTTTACTATGCTATGTTTATACTGCTGAATAAGAAAGCAACAAGATGTTTTGGAGCAAGTGATATATAAAATTGAATTGTTTGCAAAATTATAAAGTGATGCAATGATTAATAGCATTCACCCTGTATCAAGAGGAGGGGAAATGTTGGGAGATTGTGTATATATATATATATACACACACACACATTGTGATTCATATATCCATGTAATATGTTATAGGTCATTGAGGCCTGGCATGAATGATGCGTGCTTGACATGAATACGTGCGTTGCAAGTTGACAACCAAAGCAAGAACTATTAGAACTATTTGTGTAAAAACAATCTTGTTATGTTCCGAGAAAAATATGGAAAATCAGCAGAAAAGGAAGCAACACCAGCTGGACGCATATAAAATTGTATAAGAATTGGAGGAAATGGCACGCCTTGGATCATGGCAGCCTGCCCAGGATTGTCTCTTTGGAATTGTGTGGGTAGAAGGCCTAGTAAACAAAGGCAAAGAACCAATGACGTGATAGAATGGACTCTCAGTGGTTGTCTATGACTTCTGCAAATGGGGGGAAGTAACACACTCTATTTCACACATATTTCAATGAGCTGGTGTGAGAATGAATTGATTCCTGTGACGTGTTCAGATATGATGATGATGAGGGCCATAAAAATAAGTAGATGCATACAATGGTGAAAAATCATTAACTAAATGGTGAAGGCAAAATATCTTTCAGCTGTAAGGCATCAAAATCCTTAGAAACGGGGAATTACCTGGCTCTTTAATATAAATCCCTATAGATTAATAAATAGATCTACTGCCATTAATGACAAGTGCAAGTTATTTTAAATGACAAGTTAAATAATGGGAAATATATCCACTGCATTGACATTAACACAGTCTGCGCAAGTGGTTTTCTAATTATGAAAAATATGCGTGCACTTTAAGTGTTCTCAACTCCTACACTATAATCCCCAACATTGTTTCATTTTATTAAATAAAATAGGCTGTGCAGCACTCTTGAATATTAAAAATAACCCCCTTTGCCAGAAATACATTCCAGAAATATAATTCAGTGGCCTTTCTTTTCACATTCAATAACAATCTGTACCAGTGAACGCAGTAGGCATGTAAGCTCGTGGGACTGCCGCAGCAGTATTACACTGAAGAATGCTCATTTAATGGAGGCTTGAGTAGGAGCCTATCAGAAAGTGTAATTACTCAGAGCTGACCTTGCAGAATTCTTACAAGGAATGAAATAAATACCTGAATATCAGATTAATAACTGGACTCTGACAAGTTTGCAATTCATACCGGTATATTATCAAAGATGTGTTTACTCAGCATTGGCGCGAAAAATAGGAAAATTCTTTTGTACGAGGCATTTTCCAAGTCAGAAAATTGGCTGTGGCCCTGCATCTAGGCTTGTTGGGCTATCTGTAATAAGTGAAATTGTGAGGGGACATCAATATAATTTAAAATTAAGTTTACTCAAGAGTGAGTGTGCTGCGAGCTAATACATCTTCGATGGGCCTAGGGGCAGGTCATGTTTTATGCTCATTTTCATTGCAAAAAGAAGGGAATTAAATGACTACATTGGAATGAAGAGTGAGATATGGAAGTTCTAGAATCCTGACTCAAGAATGCTCCTTTATTCAGGAATGTATCAAATGGTTTAATTTTATGCATACATTTAAGACTCACTAAATGGGACTTTAGCTTGTGTTTAAATCCTTTCTAGATCAGGGCCTAGTTACATAAACATTATGGGCTCAGTCCTGCAAGGTCCTTAGCACTTATAGAAAGCAGTGCATACCTTCCACTCCCATTAACATCTGTGGGAATCAGGTGTGCTTAGCAATTCACTGGAACTCTCAGCACCTTGCAGGTTTGTGGCCTATGCCAGTAATAATTCATCCTTGTGTCTCTGGGACTTCAACATCTCAAACTATATCCTAAAATAGTCACAAAGGAAGAATTACATTGGTTTTGTGAGGAACTGGTGGATGATTCATTCTGAGTAAGAGCTAGCACAAATGTCCCAGTGAATGAGTCATGAGAACATAAGAATGGCCAAACTGGGCCAGAAGAATACTCCATCTAGTCCAGTAGCCTGTCTTCTGACAGCAGCCAATGCCAGATGCTTCAAAGGGAATGAACAGAACAAGGCAATTATCAAGTGATTCATCTTCTGTCATCCAGTCCCAGCATCTGGCAGTCAGAGACTTAGGGATGCCTAGAGTATGGGGTCGTATCCCTGACAATCTTGGCTAATGGCCATTGACTGACCTATCCTCTATAAACATATCCCATTCTTTCTTGAACCCAGTTATATTTTTGGCCTTCACAACATCTCCCGGCAATGAGTTCCAGAGGCTGACTGTAAATTGTGTGAAGAAATACTTCCTTTAGTTTGTTTTAAACCTGCTGCATTGATTTACAGAGGTGGTCATTGGTATCTGATGGTATGTTCATGGGGACATGAACTTGACTCTTTTGTTCACAAAAATATTAATGAATTGTTTTTTTAATTCTAATTGAGGAGTTTTGCCATAAACCTCAGGTTTCTGGGTATACAGCATTTTTATTAAAAGTAACAGATGAAGCGCTCGAGAGAAATGTCACTAAGTAAGCAATCAACCATACAAGCTTATTTCACTATCACCCCCAATGTCCATTACAATCCCTCGAGTCCTGCTTTAACTCAGCACTAAACACTGAAAACTGCTTAGCATCTCCAGTTGTGCCTCAGTTCAGGTGCTAAGTACTCCTTTGCTCAGGATTTGTCCCTCAGTACACTCTTCAGAGCATGGATCATGCCCTGAGCCCCCCTTCCCTGGCTCTGGATGAAGAGCTGTCAGAGTAAGTCAGGCGGGAGTGATGCAAAGGAGGGTATAAGCCATATGGAACTTTCTGGCTTTCCACCAAACTGGTTCCTTTGTACCAGGCCCCAAGGGGTCATTATACTATCGAAGGATCACAGAGCACAGGGAAGTCACAGGGAAACAGGGTGGCATAAGTGCTACGATGCTAGAATTAAGTCATTGGACAATCCCCACACCACTGGAGTGATCCTGTTGTAGCTGGCTACATTGCATCAGGGCTGGTCCTACAATGCAATGCTGCTTTAGTGCAGCCTGAGTGCAGGGCCCCTATCTCTTGTTTGTCTGCAAAGTCCCACAATGCACATTTCTAATAATGGGTCAATAAAAGAACACAACTGAGGAATGACAGTAAGCAAGGCTCCTGCAGTTTTGCTGGCTTGGCTATGAAGGTTTGATAGCGTCAATAAAATAATAAAGTCATAATTAGGTTAAAGGCTCTCTCATGTCATTCATTTTCTAAGCTTCTATGTGATAGTCTCTTAGGCTACATCTTCTATGATTCCTTCTGGAAAGCAACTTTGTCCTGGTGTTTTTGCAGATGCTCTGTTTTTATGGTGAATAAATGCTGTTCTCACCCCAGGGTTTTACAGCAAAGGATCATCACAAAATCAAACTCTACAATAGAATTTCAAATAAAATCCAAGCCAGGAGCAAGAGGATCTTGTACTGTAGGGTAAACGTGCTATTTACATGAGGCATAAATAGATAAGAATTGCAGCCAGAGAAGGGTCTTCCCTTTCTCCCTCTATGTATATAGAGTGAGGGGTCTCTCCATGCACCTTCTTCCCACATGCTTGGTTTGCAAGTGGCGGGGAGGGGGAAAAGAGGGTTGCATGAGTGATCCCTCTCTCACACATACAGCTGCACATCCCCACACAAGGGAGATTCCTCCGTGGCTTATAGGAGGAGCGTAGTAAGTGGCTGGCCTAGCTAATGAGGTGGGCCATGGCCCCTAAGGTCTCCAAAGGTTATGGGCCAAAAGCTACAAGGAATATCCAGCTGCCCTAGCATATTTGCCATAGCCAAAATACTAGGTGGTCAGTGAATACCCCACCTTCCTTTAGCTGGATCCATATTGCAAGGAACTTATTGGTCTACACCACTGCTCCCTATTACCATATTGACTAGGGTAGGACTTGATCCTTTGCTTCCTAAACCCTGTTGAAGCAATTCTCGTAGAACACACATAGACAAGAGTCCAGGAAATATTTCCAAGCTGCAGTTAGGTTCATCTGGTAGCATGTAGAGGAACTACTAGTCCCTACTGCACCTGGGAATACCTCCTGGGTGCTCAAGGGAAGGGCTAAAAGGACAGCTCTGTTGGAGAGACAGAGCAAGGTCTTTGGAAGATCATTCTCCATGCCTAAGGTGATAAGACTAGGTTGAAACCCACACTCGGGAGTTTTCTGGTTATATTTTATTGCTGACCTAGCAAGAAATCAAGGTAAACTAATAACTTACACCTTAAGGAAAACACCTTGCTGACTGCTATTTCAGTGATATTGGTGTTTTTGCCAAGTCATTGGCAATGTACAGGTCTGATTGGACTAGTCTGCACAACCATGTTTTACTGTGTTTAACACAACTATGAAGTATCAGATCAGCTGACATGGAGCATTGCAATCATTGTAGACCAAGACAAATCATGTTCAGCATTGTGTCTGCTAACTATGATTAAGCTCTCAGGGTTTGATCAGCAGCTGACAATGATGGACACCATTTGATCTGGTCTCCATTGGTCATAAAAACATGATCAGTATCACGTCAAGTGGTGTGAGAAATGTGCTGGTTTTGCTTTGGAGGATTTTGTGTGAATATTGTCTTTGGTTGTCATCCAGGCTTTCCTTTGCACAAACGCAAAATCTAATTTGAAGCTCCATTGAAAAAATAGAGATTCACCAGTCCTTAGATTGGGAGTCTAGCATTATGGACCAATTTCCGTATATGTTGGCCAAACTTATTTAAATCTAGACCCCCCAGCTCCCCAGAAAGATTTTTCAAGCATTAGTTGAACTTTTCAGCCATCCATTCCTGAACTTGAACATTTAAGTTCTCCCACATTAGTTGAACTTTCCACCATTGCATTTTCCCTTGTAAGCTTTTCAAAAAGCTTCAGTGAAGATATAGTGCTAGAAGGAAAAATAGGTGTTTGCCTTGTAGTTGAAGTTACAGGTGCTGCAACCAGGAGTTGAACTAAATAAAAATAGAAAAAAAATAGTAGAAAATATGTTCTCATGAAGCGTGCTTCCCAGTGAGCCACTTCTCCTGTATGCCCTGCAAAATGACTCTCTAGGGGCCCTGTCCAAGTTGCAATGAACTGCCTGCCTCCCATACTGGAGCCCAGAGAGGAATAAGACCAATCAAGAATGTAACAATGATACAGTTAAAAGAATGTTTGAAAGCCCTTCTGCTTTCACCCTTCTTTTCAACTCAGTATGGTTGTGTAAAAACCAGCAGTAGAAAACAAGATTCAAGTAAGTTCTTCATAGAGGAAGGGCTTGTTTAGAGTTATAAGGAAGATCACCTCAGCGAGGACAAGACTGCTACAAAGGAGAATCAACTTCATTTTTAGTTTCAGAGTAGCAAACGTGTTAGTCTATATTCGCAAAAAGAAAAGGAGTACTTGTGGCATCTTAGAGACTAACAAATTGGAGCATAAGCTTTCGTGAGCGCTTATGCTCCAATTTGTTAGTCTCTAAGGTACCACAAGTACTCCTTTCATTGTTAGTGGTGCAGTTTAGGGGACTGGATTGAGAACACCTGCTCTAGCCTGGCCTAGGTTAGCATAAGATGTTACCAGGTAATGGTTACTAGTATAATGACCCTACCACCCAATGTCGTGCGTGAGAGCGCGCGCGCGAGCCTGGACTTTCAGCTCCGAAGCACAGCTTTCCATCACTTGAACTAAGGGAAAAATTCTTTTAGCTTGTAGCCATAGTGGGCTCTTAATTTCTACGTGAACCAGCCCGTAGAGGCTGGACAAAAATACGTGCAGTGTGTTACATTACACTGCTACTGACTCTGCTGTAGCTAAACATCCCCATATTGCCAGTCCTGCTTGCCTCAGTGCTGGCTTAGGAAAAATCTTTAGAAGAAAGAGGACACGTTTTGACTCTAACAGTCAGTCAGTCCATGGAATCTGTACTGAGACAAAGGTGCCAGTTAGAGGTTTATTATAGGGACAAGTCTTCATTAGAACCCCAATTCAGCAAAGCACATAAGAGTATGCTTAATTAGGGACCGGGAAGAGCCTTGAACTGAACACTGTAGGTCTCTCTGCATAGACTTGAGCTGGTTTTAAAGCAGTGGTTTAGAAATGAAAAGTTCCAGATCCTATTACCAGTAAGTTATACCTTCAGCACTTCACCCTAGTTGATTTGATGTGACAATTTTTGAATTAAACACTCTACTTCTAATGATTCAGTGTTCATCCAAATCCTTTAAGAGAACCAACCAACCAAAACAAGTTATATATGTGTGTGGCAATTCCTATAGCAAACAGTTATTTCATTAGATTGTCTGTTTTTTATAACATAGCAAATTATACTTTATTAACATTTCATAGAGCAGTTTCATAGAGTACATTGATTTTAATAAAAATACATATCGATCAAGATAAAATGTCAGTCTTTCTGCTCTGAACATATCTGGAAGTCATTAAGTAATGTTATAATTGTACTAAATCAATTTTACACGCTCCCTTTAATTAAGAAGTGATTTCATTTGACCTTGTTGGCACTGCTTGAAAGAAGCTTTCCCATGAGTCAGCAAAAAAACTTTTCCAAAAAGCAGAAAGTCGTACTATTATGGTATGCCTGATACATTGTCTGCTTATGAAATACATAGATCAGTCTAGATTTCCATTCAATAGGAAGAACAATATTTAAAAATAATCTCTTGGACTCTGCTAGTGCTCTTCAGCATTCTGCAATTTCAGGTCTTTGAAGATATACCACTCCCCTGAGACATTAGAAAGGGAAAATATAAGTGGAGGTCAGAATACTTACCATGTGGGAGAGCGGAAGGCAGATACAAAATGGCCACTGTAGGGCTCCAGTGCTGTTTGAAAGGGCGAGCACCTAGAAAAAGCATGCTGGGGAGAGTTATGGACCAGGAAGTCATCAAGAAAGGCAATTTTAGGGGAATAAAAGATTTGTTTCTGCATTGTTCCTATTGACAAGTATGGTCCGGGCCTCTAAGGGACAAAAAGAAAAAAAAAAAAATCTATATTTTAGTCTTGTGAAATTTAGCATGAGTCCGGGCCTCTAAGGGACAAAAAGAAAAAAAAAATCTATATTTTAGTCTTGTGAAATTTAGCATGACGTTGCATCCCTCCAAAATGCCCCACAAAATGAACTGTTCACATTTGCATGGGTATTTGTGGCCTTTTCTCTTCTTGCAAAGACTCTTGAACCAAAATTTTCTCATGTGAATGTTTGCAGAATGACAATATTCATCATGATGCTTTTTGTTCTAAGTCAATTCCAGATTTTATTCATAAGTAAATTTTTAAACTCTCTTTGACCCCGTATAATTCCACAGCAGCCCAGTGGCTAATCTGGGGATAGAATTAGACGCACTCTCAAGAGTAACATAATACATGCTGTTGTGATTGCCACTACCTTGGCCAACATACCAAGGATTGAACTCAAGATCTCCAGACCTAAAAGCTGGCATTGCTATAACTTGAACTGGGGAACGAATGATCTGTCATTGTGGGATGTAGCTACTCATATCCTCTGCAGACAGGCCTAGAGCAAAACCTGTAACACTAACCAGTGGGTTACACTGTCTCTTAGGACAGTGTTTTTCAAACTGGGGTCTGTGGACCCTACTCCAGGGGGTCCACCAGCCCCCTTGACCAAACCTGCCCCCCCTCCCAGTGCCTCCTGCATGCCAGGGAACAACTGTTCAGCAGTGTGCAGGAGGCACTGGGAGGAGACGAGACAGGGCGCGCTTAGGTGAGGAGGTGAAAAGAGGCAGGGAAGAGGAAGGACGGGGGTGGGGCCTTGGGGAGACTGCAATATTTTAAAAATCAAGATGGGGGTCCTCGGGTTGCTAACATTTGAAAATCACTGCCTTAGAAATCCCATGCATGGCTGCTGTCTTTGCAAAGAACTAAGCAGTTTGGGTAGTTACTAATCTCTTACTAATTAGTGTCTTTTTCCCTTGTTGTCCAGTGTTGAAAATTGCACGCACACTCAGTCTTAAAGCTTGTGTGTATTCCGATAGAAACGATGGGACATTTTCCTCCTCTGACAAAATACCCACTTCACCTTCTCCCATATTATCTAATAATTCAACCGTAACATTAGGCCCTTATTACAGCCTCAGTTATAATGTTTTCAGCTCAGTCAGAATGCTGTTTGAAATGCATATCCTTTCAAGTTTGAATGAGAAAAAGGGAACATTTTAGCTGAATAACCAGGTGAGGAAAGAATTAGATCTTCAGTTTAGTTAGTTTTTCCTCCCATAAAGAGGCATTTACTTAATCACCAAGAGTGAAACTGATAAAGGGACTGGGAGTTGAAATATGACTTAGGGTATGACTACATAATAGGGGATTGGCCCTGCTTTGAGCAGGGGGTTGCACTAGATGACCTCCTGAGGTCCTTTCCAACCCTAATATTCTATGATACATTGCAATTAAAAACCTACGACTGGCCTGTGCCAGCTAATTTGGGCTCATGGGGCTTGGGCTGCCAGGCTGTTTAATTGCAGGGTAGAAATTCACAGCTTGAGCTGCAGCCTGAGCTCTGGAACCATCTCAGGGTCCTAAAGCCTGAACCTCTACACTGAAATTAAATAGCCTCGCAGCCCAAGCCCCCCATAGGTTTTTAATTGCAATGTAGACATACCCAGAGCAACTCAAAACCAGATTAGCATGTTTCATTGAGCTGCTCTGAGTTCTGGGACAGAAGACGCTGGGCAGGGGTGGGTGACAGAAAAAGTTAGGGGAATATTACGACAGTGCCAAGCACATTCCAAACAGGTCACAAAGCCAGTGAATTACTGTGCTTTACAGACTGGCTGTATTGATTAACACGGGGCCCCAAAGGTACAGTGATCTGAATCACATATTGCTTGCTTTAAAAACACATACTGGTGAGCTCTCCACAGGCCTGGCTCTAGATTTTGCACGGACTTATCCAAAATCACATTGTCAGCGTTCAATCCCACACAGTACAGACCCTCCCCCTGTCTCAGCACCTACCCTCCCCCTCGACTCCTTTTTTCCCTGCCTGAAACCTCCTCACACATCTATGAAGTACTCCAGCCCTAGTGCCCCTGGGTGGCCCTCCCTCCAATATGGCCCGTTATTAAAAATGTAGCACTCCAACCTTACAGGGCACTTTATACACTGCAAATAGAGTTCTTCCCTCAAAGACCTTGCAATCTACGACCAACAAGACACAGCACAAAACTTGGTGCTACAGAAATATCTAAGCTAGAGGGATAGACAGAACCATTCAGGTAAGGGTCAGAAGGATGTAGAGAAATCACTGGGAGAAATTAAGGAAGAGGTCACTAGAAAAATGGATTTGAAAATAGAGAGTGCTAGAGGCCAAGAAGTGGGAGACTTCCAAATGTGAGGAGAGGCACGGACTTGAGATGTGAAGCAGAGAATGGAAGAAAGAATGAGCCGAGAGGATTGGGAGACACTTAGGAAGCAAAAGCTGGTGGTTTCTGAAATTTCATCTCTCAGATACAGTGTATTAACATGCATTGAGGAAGACACTGGGGTAAAATAGCTTATTTTTCAGATTTAAAATAGCAAGGAAGCTCTGAGTTCAGAAAACTATTGTTTTGTACCTGACAACTCAGCTGAAGAGTATCAGTAATTATAGCTACGTTAGAAGGGACATAATGACATCTATTACCCTTAATAATCCCCAACTTCATGTTTTTCATTTTCTCAAGACAGACCACTTTGGCTTTGCCTCAAGTTCCTTGAAAGTTGTCACCAAACTCTCTCAAGAGTTGCCTTACTGTCAAACCTTTTTCTTCCTATCCACAATGGTTTTCATTGAGAAGCCTTCAATTTTATTGGGGGCTAGAAGTGGCTTTATCAAACCAGTCACACTACACAGAGGCTCTGTTTAGGCAGTGGTAAAGCAGTGAGGTAAGTTGTAGCAATTCAGCATCATGGGTTTATATGACAGCGTTGAATGGCTGTGCTCGAATGAGCTGACTCCTATTGCCGTGTTCAGCAGAATATTTGATGGAGTTACCTTTTGTGTTAAAGCTCCAAAAGAATGAATGACTTTGAGAAAGAGTAAAGCACTTGCATAAGTGGAACTGAGCTAATGAGGTCTGAGTTATCCAGCCTCTTTGTGGTCTACATTTAAATTGATTTTTCTCCACAGTTCAAAGTCTGGGTTGCTGCTTTACATACTTTAAAAAAAAACAAAAAAACAAAAACAAAAAAAAAAACCCAAACCACCACCAAAAACCGAGACAGCTTGGTGAAGGATTTGCAGGTTCTGAATCTTTTGGTGCTTTGCTGTACAGGGGACATAAATTCAGCTTTAGAGAATTTTCTTGCCATTTTAAGCAGCTTGCTCCAGAGGTGTGATTTGCCTGATGTGCTGAGGATGTGAGATCAGTCTCATGGTCTCGTGGAAATGAACAAGGGATCAACAAAATACATTAAAAGAAACAAAAACTTCACACAATTTTCCCAAGAGGCAGAAAAAGGAGGAAGAGAAGCACAGGTGACACATGGCATGGTGATGAGGGTACATTAATCAGAAGAGAATAGGGAAAGCAGTGGGTCCTGAGCACAATTAATATTTATAATATAGTAGCACCTAGATAACAGAGACTGTGGCCCCATGGTGCTATGCGCTGTCCAAACACAGAGTCAGACATTCCCTGCCCCAAAGAATATTCGACCTAAATAAACAAACCAGATGAAGGAATTTATTGTTATCCCCATTTCACAGATGGGGAACTATGGCTTGTCCAAGATCACACATGACATCTATGACAGGTGGGAACTGAACCCTGAGCGCCCAGGTCCCAATCTAATGCCTTAACAGGAGCATCCGATCGGTCTTCTCACTTAGGAAGTCACTCACCTGTCTGCCTCAGTTCTCCATCTGTACGAATAACTAATTAATTGCTGAGCAGTGAATGAATAATGTTGAATATGCGATGCAAGTGCTAGATACTACAATGAAGCAGTGGCAAAGGAGATTGCCGTATACACCTCAATTACTCCAAGTCTTTCCATATGATCTCTTACGTTCTACAGGAACCGTGCAATTCCCCTTACACTGATGAGATAAGAGTGATGTTGATCGGGGGGCTCTGCAATGAGAGTTTTTATAATTTTCTATTCAGGGTGCATCTATGCTACAGCAACACAGGGACAAGGCTGCAGAGCCATAGTGCAGATGGAAAAGGCTGTTTAGTTGATGTTGCTAATCCACATTGCCAAGGGGTAGTAGCTCAAATCGATGGGATAATTATTCCACTGACCTAGCTGCATCTACAGTGAGGGTGAAGTTGACCTAACCACGTTGTACAGGGCACAATTTTTTTTCCACAGCCCTAAGCTAAGTAGCTAGGTCAACCTAATATTTAGGTGTAGACCAGGCCTCATGCAAAGTCCTGCTAGCCATTTCCAACTAGAGGAAATTCAATAGAAGTAATCCGCAGTGTAAAATAAACTCTTAGTTTAGTGCAATTCCAAACAAACAACTTAATGCTGAAAAGTGATTTTTGCATGAAATCAAACTAACACTAAAGATTGAAGATGACATATGGAACACTACTTAAATTGCAGCATATTTCAAAATCTGAAGGATGTTTGGTTTGTTTAATATAAAATCATGACTGGCATGGAGAAAGTAAATAAGGAAGTGTTATTTACCCCCTCTCATAAACACAAGAACTAGGGGTCACTACATGAAATTAATAGGCAGCACGTTTAAAACAAAACAAAGGAAGTATTTCTTCACACAACGCACAGTCAACCTGTGGAACTCTTTGCTAGAGGATGTTGCAAAGGCCAAGACTATAACAGGATTCAAAAAAGAACTAGATAAGTTCATGGAAAATAGATCCATCAATGGCTATTAGCCAGGATGGACAGGGATGGTGTCCGTAGCCTCTGTTTGCCAGAAGCTGGGAATGGGCGACGGGATAGATCACTCAACGATTCCCTGTTCTGTTCATTCTTTCTGGGGCACCTGGCATTGGCCACGGTCGGAAGACAGGATACTGGGCTAGATGGACCTTTGGTCTGACCCAGTATGGCTGTTCTTACGCTCTCATGTAAGTAGTGAGGATTTAGAAGATGAAATAAAGAGAATGGTGAACTAGGAAGTCCTGAGAGTCCAGGTTCCGAAGGTCCCAGTCCCTTGGCAGCCTAGGCTTCCAGGATCTGGTTCTGTGGCATCCCATTTGGTGGGCTGCTGGGGGGACAGGAGCATGGAAGCCCTTAGAGCCCCAGCTCCTAGGCTCCGCAGCAGCCTGGCTTCTAGGTCTTCCAGGGTCCTCGGGTCTGGGGCAGCCTGCCAGGTGAACCGTCCCAGAGCCAGGGCTCCCCTCCCATTCCTCACAGAATTTTGAAATGTTGTGGGTTTCTTCCAAACAAGAACAAAACCAAATATTTAATAAAGAAAAAAAAGTGTCAAAATTCTCAGTGAAGTGAAACACAATTATCCTCTGCCTAGTTCGATCTTCTCTTTCACATAACTGCCTTCCTCCATGGTTCCCATCACTGAGCAAACTGCAGATGGAGTTTGGAGTGCCTGATTTACTAAAAAAATGGAGCCTCCAGAATCTGGGCGAGAGGGACATCAGCATTTTCTGTGGGTTGTATCTTGTATCTTCTCCTAGCTCTTCTACTGGACATCAGAGTAACAATACCAGCATGGACTAGCAACTGGATTGTGGTCCTGTATTTGGGCTACTACCCAGTGCTGTCACAGTACATCAGTGGTCACCAACCTTTTTAGCATTGCAACCCCCCTTACTGCTGTCCCTGCCTCCTCCCTCCCAGGCCGGGACCAGGGACGCAACTCGTGGGGGTAGGGGAGATGGGAACAGCGGGTAAGAGGGCCCAGGCTGGGTCTGCAACTAGGGGCGGGGCTGGGAATGGAGCCATGGCCAGGGGACAAACCTGGGGGCGGGGAGCCATGGCCAGGAGCCAGGGCCACAGCCAGGGGCACGGCCAGAGCAGAGCTGGGAGCCAAGCGGGACTCCCTCCCTGCACTCCATGGGGGCTGGCCAGGGCCCACCGTGCCCCCCTGAACCTTCCTCCACGCTCCTGAGGGGGGTGCACCCCACAGTTTGGGGACCTCTGCATTACACTTTCATTGTTACCCACACTAGTTGGATTAAAGCTATCACAGGTATGCCTACTCCTCTGCTATCCTACCCTCACTTGCAAGGTCGACATACCCTGATCGAGTCTCCCACCCTTCTAGAAAAAGAAGTCCGTTTTCATTCCTGAGCACCCTCACATCCTGCACAGGCGAGGCAGGTGGGTCAGCACGGTCAGACAGCTGTCCATGCCCTGGTGCTCATTGTGCACAGGTAGACCCCCCTCTACTCCCCCCGGCATGTCCAAGGGGAGCAGAAAGTCTCAACATACTCCTTCACATGTAGACACAGGCCCAAAAATCAGTGACTACAAACCATTAAGACTGAACGGGTCTAACAACACGAACAATGGAACCACCTTCCCAGGGGGCATTCTCCTAGATGGCCTGGGAAAAGCCAGTCTGAGGCAGCAGGGAGATTTCACATCTTGGCCTCTAACCAAGGCCATTGAGCACTATGGTAAACGGCCCCAGCCTCACACCAAGGAGGTGGTGGTGGGAGTGTTCAGAAAAAACAAAACCGAACACCCAGCTTCTCTGATAAAGGGAGGAGCAGACTGGAGGAGACACTCTCTAGGGGTATATTTTGACTGCACAGTTAACAGGTGATCGGCACGCAGGTTTGCCTAGCCCAGGTGCAAGCATTCTCACTGGAAAGCCATACTGTGTTACTGAGTCCGCACTGTTTCTATGCTCACCCTTGGGAGTCTGGTGGCATCATCTATGGCTAGGGCAGCTGTTTTTCAGGGTTTATCAACTTCATTGTTTGGGGGTTATTTTTTAGCAATTTGAGTTTTATGCAGCTGTCCAAAAATCAGGATTTTGGGCGGGGGGGGGGTGGACTCTGTATATACTGTAGTGAGCATTACATACACAACACTTATTGCAGTAGTATACACTGCAATGAGTAATCTCTTTGTAATGTTCCCTAATGTGCTATAACATACTACTATTAAAGTGTACTAGGATAACTAAGTAATCCTTAGTGCTCACCAGCAGGGTCTACATAGACCAATTAATGTGCTTTAGAAATCAAACATCCATAGTCCGTATTACTGCTCTGTGAAGGCAAATCTTTAGATCCAAGTTACCATTTTGGTGTTTTTTTCAGTGTTGATTGGATTCAACCCCCCATTTTGTTTTTTAATTGGGGTGTTTAAACAGTTAAAACCCAAACCCAGACCCATGGTTCTTTGTGCTGAGACACTCTAGGATTCTTTCCTAGTCAAGTATGGTCAAGCAGGTCTGCTTTGGGGGGCATTGTGGGAAGGACATTGGAGAAACTGTCAGCGCATGGGTGATTTTTGCCTGTGTCCTCACTGCAAAGTGGGAAGGTTCCAGCCCAAGTTTAGAGCCCAGGTTTTGCTTTGTCTGTACCCCCAGCTCTAACCTGCACTTAACGTATCTCCAAACCAGTCTCAGAAGTTTTCCTCTGTGGAGGGCTGGAGGGTTTAGGCTAAAACCTGGTCAAGAGCCTGGGTTAACTTTGCTGCGGAGTTAAACCATGACCAAGCTTGCTGGCTTCTTAAAAGACTGTAAGTCTGTTCTGCTTCTGTAACTGAAGAAGGTCTGTCTAACTTAGTGTGTAGTGAAATGTAAGATGAGATTAAATATGCATACCGGATTTTGTTTTAAATCTTTTTTTCCTCCAAAGCTTTGTTCCAACTGCTAAATAAAAATAGCTTGTTTTTAGAAGGCTCTTGGTCACTATCACTGGGCATAGGTTCTTGAAGGGAGTAAATGCAGGCAGGAGCTGGAGGGTTGATAAGATGGGTAGCCTGACCCCAGGGCCGGATTAAGACCTTTAGAGGCCTGAAGAACTGAAAAAAGGTCATGATGCCCCCCCCCCATATGTAATTCAAAACAAAAGCAATACTATACCATAAAATTTTATTTTTTGAAATGACACAAAAAAAACTTACACGTATGCTGAAATTAAAATAGCTTCTTTCTGATTGCAAAATTCTGGATAAGTTCATCGAAGCTGACTCGACGAAGCATGTCTGCTTCCATACACAATAGGGAAAGTGAATCAAGTCTGTCCTGACACATAGTTGTTCTCAGCTGAAAAGAATAAAAAACCCTCAGAAAAAGAGCATTCTGTGGAGCGGTTAGTAATCAATGTTAGAAAAATACGTAGTGCGATCTCTACATTTGGAAATACACATTGTATTCTGTCTTTCAATATTGTGTCATGAAGATCAATGTGACAATTTCATTTTTCCTGTTTCATTAAACTTTGCGTGCATATAACAGTGGAACTGCTGTACTTCTCCAAATTCATGTTCAAGGCAACAGGGTCTGAGTCAACTAGCTTTTGGGAACCTTGTGAATATTGTTAGTCAGATAAGTCCATATTGTTTAGAAAAGAAAATCTACTTGATACTCCTTTGTACACCTCACCTCTCCTTTTCATATGAAATTCAAGTGCATCAATTATAGCGTAGTAAGTAGATACGTTAAATTTCTCTCTAGGATTTAATGCTGTTTCTGTTGCACTGCTATCATTTGCTTGTTTTTTCCCGATTTGCTTGCAGGACTGGGCTTCTTTGTAGTTAGTATCAGGCAAGATAGCTTTTGAAATTCATTCCTCAAAGTGTGTAAGTGGTTTGCTAATGATTGATAGAGGTCTGCACATGTTTTCAAATCCAATTCTTTTTCTTGGAGAGCTTGACTTGTGTGGTAAATTTCATTCCACATGGTCAACATGAATACAAACTCTAGTTCTTGCATCTTGTTTGCAATGTTTTCTGCCTCTCGTATAGCTTCTCCCTTTTGTGATTGTGGGAAAGTATAGCTGAAGACCAATCTTTGAGTAGGACTCCAGAATTGCACTTGTTGCCACTGCATGTGCCTCCCAGCAAGTATTAGAAAGATTTCAACACACGATCATTGCCCAAATAAGTGTTAAGAACTGCCCATCGGTGTGTTGAGGCAGAGAAAAAATGTATAAAGTAACTGGACTGTTGAGAAAAAAAACAACAACAACAAAAAAAAACTTACTGCCACCGGACAACAAACAGAACTGCGGTCAACAAGATTGAGAGAGAGAGTGCAGCACATGGTATGAATATGGCATATTTGTTCTGTTCTAAAAGCTGCTTCTGCATTCCTTGATAAAGCCCTGACAGATTGACCTCTGCACTTTGAGAAATCTATTTTGCAAACTTGGCACAGATAACGCAGTGCTTGATTTGCCATTTCTTCACCAGTGCGGCTTTTCAAATTGAGGAATGTTATAAATTGTTCAACTGGTTTTCAATCTGTGGGAGACACATATCTTAGTACAATACTCAATTGATCAATATGTGAAAGATCAGGTGTAAAGTCGACAGATAAACTGAAGTACCCAGCAGTATTTATTTCATCCACGATAGCTGAACAAACTCTGTCACTCATTAGACTAATGAGTTCATCACATATTGCCTTGGATAAGTATGATGGGTTACCTTTGCCAGCATTCCTATATATTTTGAGATATGGCCTGCTAAAAATGGGTCAAACTGAGCCACAAGCTCCAACAATCCCAAGAAATTTCCATTCTGCAATGATCCAAATGTGTCATTTGATCCCTGGAAAGGCAGGCCACCTTCAGCTAATGTTTGAACAGCTATAACATGCTGCAAGACATGTTGCCAGTATTCACGCTCCCTTTTAATTTGTTCTTCCAATTTTTGTGTCAATCCAAAGCCCTGTCTTCGATTTAAATATGTCAACATTGAATCTCTGTGAGTAGGGGTATTTTCATGTTGTTCAATTAAAACAGTATTCCGCCCGTCACTAAATCCATCTGCAGCAAACCGGGATGTTGAAGGTTTATATGCAAAAATTTGCAAATAAAACAGTACACAGACCCTGTTGATGGTGAATACAGTAGCCATTCTCGAGTGCATTTCTCACCATTCGCTTTCATGATGAAAAATATTTTTTGTGGACAATATCTTGTTTGTTTGCCATTGGTAAAAGTCTGACGGGATTTCTCAAATGGCCCAGTGTGGTGTTGACAGTCAATCTGGTCCACGATCTATCCAGTCAGCTACATCATTGGTACTGAAATCAACCCACATACCAGGATCTTTTTTCTTATTATTTACAGCATGAGCAGGTTCAGTCTGACACATCCACACCTTCTAGAACAATGTCTGTTTTACCACCAGGAATAGGATGATCAGTTACAGTTTGACACGTCCACATGTTCTGGAATGGTGTTTCACCAATAGAAGAAGGGTCAGTCTCTGAAGCACTTACAGGTTTTGGAACGATGTCTGTGCTACTGAGAGAAGATGTTGCTTCTGATGGATTCGCTTTGAAAAATATCAGCTTTGGAAGATTTTGGAAAATTTCACTAGTTTTTTGTTTCTTTCCTTCTGCCAGTTTATGTTTCTGTGCTCCACTCAGTCAGTTACGTTTCATCCTGCCCCTTATCTCAGTTATTTGAACTTAAAAAAATTACACAACACATATATATTATATACACACACACACACACACACACACACACAAAAATAGTGTAAGAAAAAAGTGAATCAAGTACGTATAACTCAGAAGAATATATCAATAATAAAACAAAATTTATTGCAATACATGACAGGATCTGATTTCCTCACATTATTTCGATCTACGTTAGTAGGATGCCCCCCTGGTTTAGGTGGGGATAAGTAATAAAAAGAGAACCGAAAAAAGGGGGAAGAGTATGTAGTGGAGTGTAAGGAAGTCTAACAAAGTTCTGATTTTTCCCATGATGACTAGTTGGATGCTTTTTTCTTTGAAATATCAAATTGTTTTTAAAAAAAAATCTCATTTTTTTTTGGTGCCCCCTACTTTGCTGGTGCCCTAAGCACATGCTTAGTCTGCCTGTTGGGTAATCCAGCCCTGCCTGACCCACATCCTGATCTAAGAATGGAAGGATCATGAGATTATGCACTGAGAAAGGTAAGGACAACAGGTCCATCCCATGAGCTGGGTGCACTCAGGGGACTGAGGTGAAGCTAGCCCTGTAACTATGGCATCACATGCTAGCATGGAAATCTCACTGATCAATGCTGCACCTGTTCCCTATTAACACAGATTAGTGAGGATCTACTGTACAGAGAATCAGTGCAATATTTGTGTATGTGTACACACATTTGTTTATATGAATGTTTGCTAATTTACAAAACCTGTTAATCAGACGTTCCTGTCATTAGCTATGGATTAAAATGCTTCTGCTGAACAATGAAGATTCTTGGCTCATATTTGTTTGCACTCAGACTATGGAATCGGTTAAAAAAAAAAAAGACACCCCAGTTTTCTTTACAACATTCACAATTTCAGAGTTAAATTGCAGTGGAAGTTGGTGGTGGCTCTCTGTTATTACCGCCCTCTGTAAGATGTATGTTGTGCTATTGTTTATGGAACTGAAACCGGGGGTGCGGAGGGGACCTTATCCTTGAGACACTTTTTTAGCTTGGGTAAATAAATCAGTGAAAGATTTAGTTTACTTATGAGACAGTAATTTTATAAACTATTTCAGATGAACTGAACCCCTCAGTCAACTATTGACTCTAAGAAAGACTTATCTGACTTGTTACTGCATTCTGTATTTCTGGAGTGTGAATGGAGTTTAAATTGCCTGTAAGGAACTGATGCTGCCTAAAGGACATTAGAATAAATGAACCACGGCATTCTAAGTGTTATCATTTCAGAGAGAAAACAAAAACACTCTTCACAAAATGCATAAGAGCTTAGCTGTTGGAATAGGTTGGTGTTATTGCATGACTCACTTCAAATGTTCAGTGTTAATGAATTGACGACAATGGGCTACATCCTGGAATCCTGCACAGGAAGAAGTGCCAGTCAAATCAGTGGGGTCCCAAACAGAATCCAGACTAGCTGTGCTTGGTTCAGGAAAGAGGGGTGTGTGCGTGTGGGGCGGGTGTGTGTGTGATTTGGAGCATGCCACTTTTGCATTCCCCAGATCCCTGAGGTGGTAAAGGACTTGTCTGGCTCTCAGCCTAAACCAGAATAGCCTCAGGGTTACTCTTGTTTATGGACATATTGAAATGGTCTCTAAGGGATTACTGCTGCAGCTGAGTGCACTATAGTCCAATCAAACCCCTGAATGTTCTCCGGGAGATACAGGGGTGGAAAGAGAGCCAGCTGTGACTCCGTGTAATATATTTTAATCATATTTTTAATTGCAAAATAAGAATGCTGAAATGAAATTTTCATTTTGGTTCATTTTCCCCCCTGAAATTTAATTGAAGGGAAGTTTCAAAATTTTTACTTTTTGGAACAAATTCTCAACATGTTAGAATTGTCTCTAGAACGTAAATCCTGAGTTTAACAGCTCTATGTACAAATAACTCTAATTTGTTTTTTTCCCCCTCCAGCTAATGTGTATCATCTCAATTTTAACATTGTTGGTGTGAAGAGATGCAGGATTTAAAAAGTAAAAAAGGAAGATAATTTTCAGACAGTGGAACATGTAAATCAATTATTTCTGAAGGCTAGCAACTGCAGTAATCTTTCTGGATAGTGCCCTTTGGGACATTGAACATGATTCAGACAAAGCTCTGTGTAGAGGGGTAGGGAGTATACCCTTTTTCTGCAGCCCAGAAGAAAAGATGAGTGGCTAGGTAAAGCACAATGGGACAGAGATGTGGAAGCACAGGTGTCCTGGAATTCTGCAGCAAGGTCCAGAGAGACTTCTGCAGTCAGCTTGTGTTAGATCGTCAGTCATTTCTCCAGCATTTTCCCCTTTTACAACCACAAATTTTTTGCTGGCTGCTACCAGAATGACAACAACCTAACGTTCACTATGGTTTCCTAGGATGCTTGGGAACAGTTACCAGCCAGGGGATTTCAGTCCATCATTACATTTGAAGAATCCTTGGCATGAAGCAAGCAAAAAAAAAGAAATAATAATAAAAAAAAAATCACAGCAGATCCTATGTATTGTTTAAAAAAAAAAAAAAAACCCACACACACCAAACCACCCAACACTGGAAACGGAATGACAGTGTATCTGTCATGTTTTTGTGCTAACATACTGAAGAGCTTGAATATACTGCTGTGATCTAAGCCCAAGCTGAAATCAGGGTTTTAAACCATGACCACCAATTCCTTTCTCAGCAATTCTTTTTTAGGCAGCATCTGAAAGTGACATTGCCTCGTCTATCACCTGCCGCTCTGATGAGTAATCATTCAGATGGTGGCACAATTCCACCTTCGCCCCCTCTCTTTCCAAGGGAAGAGAAAAAGAGCTATCAAAAAGAACAGTGCTGGCTTTGTCTTTTTAGCAGAGTGGGTGGATACTGAAATACCAGATTCACCATGATAATTGAAAAAAAAAAAATACGCAGGGGTAGTTGTTGGTTACCTGACCCACTTATACATGAAATAGGTATTTGATACCCAGATACCCACGAAAGTGACACAAACAACTGAATTTACATGTAGAGCCCGTAGCCAGATTTCTTCTCTCTCAGAGGGTCTGGGGGAGGTGTAGATGAAAGGAGAATTGAAAATCACAGGCAGATATGAACAGGGGATGGATTAGCTGTACCCATCCAGTAGCACTAATAATAAACCTACTTCGTAACCAGCTGGTGATTCTTCATTATTTTTGTTATTATAATAAGCCTTGGAGCCCAAGATCGGGGCCCTACTGTTCTGGGTGCTGTACAGACACACAGTTGCAGACAGTCCTTGCCCTGAAAGAGTTACAATTTGCATAGACAAGACAGACCGCAACAATAGAATCCTCATTGTAATGATGGGCACAGCTAGATCAAGTACCTTGCCTGGTATTACACCAGGATTGGTTTGATTATTATAGCATCTAGAGGTCTCAGTCATGGACCATTGTGGTAAGTGCGGTACAAGCAGAACAATTTAGGACACGATCCATGAACTAAAGGCAGATTTTCTGAGTCCCAATCCAGTGCCTTAAACCATCCTCCCTCATTAGTTACGTTTTATTTACAACCTTCACCCTCCCTCCCCCGGCCCATGAACTAAGTAGCTCTGACTCAATTTCACAAGAGTGCTTGAAACCTCGAAAATTTCTAGCCTAGCATTTCTGACTCTAGAGGTCCTAATAAACATCCCAACACTTAGTAACGTTGCCCCTTTTTGACCCAAGCTAGTCAAAGTTCAGGGCCCCAAAGGCATTCTAGCTGGGAGTAGAAATTGATGGAATCAGGTATTTCTTTGATGCAATTTTGTTTATTTATACCGAATGTACAAAGACGGTCTCAAAATGCAGGAGCCAAATAGAAGGAAACAGCTCCTTTAGCTTGCAGCATCAACAGACACACTTTTCAGCTTGCACCACAGCCCCCAAAACCTCTTCCCAGGTTTCTTTCAGGGTCGGCCACCAAGCTTTCAGCTGCTGCTTCTGACAGTCCATCTCTTTTAGTTTCTAGCCACCTCCCAATCACCACATGCACTAATAGCTCAATCCAAAACTCCTAGGTGGCTTCATAACCCCTTTTGTCTTCAGTGAGGGGCTTGTGATTAACACATCCTGACAGTTATGTTAACTGAAAGGAGCATTCACAACCAATCTCAAAGAGGCTTGTTATTCAGGCAGTCACCAGTACCTCTCAGCATAACAGTATGTTATTGGTAGGCGAGACATCACACACCATAGGGCCGGATTCTGCCATGGTGCGTACTAGTTCCTCTTAGTGCTCTGAGCATCTTGCAGGATCATTCCATCCTGTAAAGCATCTAGCTCAGTGGGGCCCTGATCTTGTTTGGGCATTATCATCAGTTGCCAAGCACTCTGTACGAGAGGTTCCCCGCCCCCTTTGTAGTGACCCAGAACACACCTAAGAAATTGGCAGCTTGCATCTGCAACTTGTTAATAAATACAGTAGCTGGTCATATCTTGTAGTGGAAAATTACTACCCAAATGGGCCTAGACGCCATGATGTTCACATAAATGTCTCCTCTTTTGCTTACCCCACATGAACCTCAAGATAAATGGATTTACTGTCAGTAAAGCAAAAAGAAAGTTAAACTTGTAGCAAAAGTTTGACTACTGCACCCAACTGCTTGGTGTACCTGGACCATTGAAGAAACACCCCCCCCCCCCAACTCTCATTAACCTTTGAAAGCTTCCTGATGTGGTGGAATTTCAGCAAGGAATTGTAAATGAAGCATCCCTCTCCACACAAACACAGAGAGAGTACTTCGTAATTACTATTATTATATGCTATTTGCAGCAAATTCAGATAAAACATTCTGCCTATTTTTTTCATTCACTTTATCTCTTCCTGCCTTTTTTGGCTCGCTGTTGGCAGCTGGCTGCCATTTTGGGGCCTACCGATGCTAGCTCAGAGATCAAACTTTGCCTACCCCAGCTGCCAACCGCAAACCAAGATATTTTCCAACATAATGCCCTGGGCTCAATCCAAACATCAAATCTGCATTCTATACTCAAAAATTTGGGAAAGTTCAGATTTGGATTTGGAGTTTGAACCTACAAACTCAGAAACCTTCAGATCTGGGGGGTTTGATTTTTTCCTAGAATGATCTGAAGTTTAAAGCCAGATTCAAGGTTCAAATCTGATCCTGGCCCACTTGCTACATTTCCTTCCACAATTTAAACCAAATTAAACATATTAAAACTTATAACAGCATTTTTATGGCCGTTAAAAAAGAGCTGTTCTCAAGTACTACTATCTTGGCTCTTTTCTCTCAGAGAAACTGTTCATTATACAAATTTGCAATAATATGGTGAAGAGATTCAGTAGTGTTATTAAAATCCAGATTATTAGCTCAGACTTCTACAAGGCTGCCTTTTAAACTAATTTTCATGTAAATAATGCTGCTGAGAAATATAGCAGCAGTACTTCATCTTTTAAAGAGTCACCTTCATGAAGAGGGAAGCCACCACCCAAGGTGCATTCATTTCCATTTTGTCACTCTATATTGTTGCAAGATTGTTTAAAATTCATTTAACAAATTAGCTCGCCGCCTCCCCCCAACCCCAGTGTGAGATTTTAGTCTTCGTTTCCTAATCCACCCATTTCTATGTATTCCACATACATTTTTACTGCACTCATCATCCATAGTATCAGAGGACCTTCCAGTAGTGTATTAGTCACGTGACCACACATCTATCACACGTTGGTTCTCTCATTCTTTCCCCATAGGAGAATAAGTGTGTGCACTGAAGTGTTTTGTTTTTGAAAAAATTCTACATACATACACACACGTGTGCACACTGCAATGTGTTCATGTTAGAGCAGGCAAGGCACCCCACACTACGAGAAAGATGTGGAAAAATTGGAAAACGGAGGGCAACAAAAATGATTAGGGGACTGGAGCACATGACTTATGAGGAGAGGCTGGGGGAAACTGGGGTTGTTTAGTCTGCAGAAGAGAAGAATGAGGGGGGATTTGATAGCTGCTTTCAACTACCTGAAAGGGGGTTCCAAAGAGGATGGATCTAGACTGTTCTCGGTGGTGGCAGATGACAGAACAAGAAACAATGGTCTCAAGTTGCAGTGGGGGAGGTTTAGGTTGGATATTAAGAAAAACTTTTTCACTAGGAGGGTGGTGAAGCACTGGAATGGGTTACCTAGGGAGGTGGTGGAATCTCCTTCCTTAGAAGTTTTTAAGGTCAGGCTTGACAAAGCCCTGGCTGGGATGATTTAGTTGGGGATTGGTCCTGCTTTGAGCAGGGGGTTGGACTAGATGACCTCCTGTGGTCCCTTCCAACCCTGATATTCTATGATTCTAAGTCCTTGGTCTAGGGCAGTCCACCTGGGGTCTCCAACTCAGAGGCACTTCAACAGGTGGGCTGCCAAGGAGCAAGACAGGCAAGCTGGCAGGAAACCAGGCAGATTTAGGTAACCTGACCATAGAAAGAGGCAGCTTTCAAAGGGGTTCCATCAAAGTTCATTGAAGTCAACCGACCTTGGTGAAATGTTTCAATTTTGGTGAATTACACAAACTCCAAAACATTGCATTGGAATTTTTCCTACTAGCGCTAACTCAGAGCCAGATCCTTAGCTTGATCTGCAGATTTAGCCTTACCTAAGTATCAGCTTTAGCAGGTGGGGGCAGGTAGCCCAGACTGCAGGTAGAGAAGCAGCTCCAGACCCTGGTTCCCTCAGAGTCCTGGCTGTAGCAGTAGGGGCTTTTTTTGAAAAAAAGGTTTCCTTTGTGCCACTTTTCTGGCTCAAGGAAGTAGGTGGAGAACTAATACCATGGCTAGGAATCTGTGTTTGCCTCAGTTTCCCCATCTGCAGAACAACTGTGATAATAGTCACCAGATTCCGGGGGTGCTATGAGTCTTCATGGGGGATGAGGCTTTCTTCCGGCAACTCACGGAAGCTACTAGATCGCATGCCCTGATTCTCATGGGTGACTTTAATTTTCCTGATATCTGCTGGGAGAGCAATACAGCGGTGCATAGACAATCCAGGAAGTTTTTGGAAAGCCTAGGGGATAATTTCCTGGCGCAAGTGCTAGGGGAGCCAACTAGGGGGGGCGCTTTTCTTGACCTGCTGCTCACAAACCGGGTAGAATTAGTGGGGGAAGCAAAAGTGGATGGGAATCTGGGAGGCAGTGACCATGAGTTGGTTGAGTTCAGGATCCTGACGCAGGGAAGAAAGGTAAGCAGCAGGATACGGACCCTGGACTTCAGGAAAGCAGACTTCGACTCCCTCAGGGAACAGATAGCCAGGATCCCCTGGGGGACTAGCATGAAGGGGAAGGGAGTCCAGGAGAGCTGGCTGTATTTCAAGGAATCCCTGTTGAGGTTACAGGGACAAACCATCCCGATGAGTCGAAAGAATAGTAAACATGGCAAGCGACCAGCTTGGCTTAATGGTGAAATCCTAGCGGATCTTAAACATAAAAAAGAAGCTTACAAGAAGTGGAAGGTTGGACATATGACCAGGGAAGAGTATAAAAATATTGCTCGGGCATGTAGGAAAGATATCAGGAGGGCCAAATCGCACCTGGAGCTGCAGCTAGCAAGAGATGTCAAGAGTAACAAGAAGGGTTTCTTCAGGTATGTTGGCAACAAGAAGAAAGCCAAGGAAAGTGTGGGCCCCTTACTGAATGAGGGAGGCAACCTAGTGACAGAGGATGTGGAAAAAGCTAATGTACTCAATGCTTTTTTTGCCTCTGTTTTCACTAACAAGGTCAGCTCCCAGACTGCTGCGCTGGGCATCACAGAATGGGGAAGAGATGGCCAGCCCTCTGTGGAGATAGAGGTGGTTAGGGACTATTTAGAAAAGCTGGACGTGCACAAGTCCATGGGGCCGGACGAGTTGCATCCGAGAGTGCTAAAGGAATTGGCGGCTGTGATTGCAGAGCCCTTGGCCATTATCTTTGAAAACTCGTGGCGAACGGGGGAAGTCCCGGATGACTGGAAAAAGGCTAATGTAGTGCCAATCTTTAAAAAAGGGAAGAAGGAGGATCCTGGGAACTACAGGCCAGTCAGCCTCACCTCAGTCCCTGGAAAAATCATGGAGCAGGTCCTCAAAGAATCAATCCTGAAGCACTTACATGAGAGGAAAGTGATCAGGAACAGTCAGCATGGATTCACCAAGGGAAGGTCATGCCTGACTAATCTAATCGCCTTTTATGATGAGATTACTGGTTCTGTGGATGAAGGGAAAGCAGTGGATGTATTGTTTCTTGACTTTAGCAAAGCTTTTGACACGGTCTCCCACAGTATTCTTGTCAGCAAGTTAAGGAAGTATGGGCTGGATGAATGCACTATAAGGTGGGTAGAAAGCTGGCTAGATTGTCGGGCTCAACGGGTAGTGATCAATGGCTCCATGTCTAGTTGGCAGCCGGTGTCAAGTGGAGTGCCCCAGGGGTCGGTCCTGGGGCCGGTTTTGTTCAATATCTTCATAAATGATCTGGAGGATGGTGTGGATTGCACTCTCAGCAAATTTGCGGATGATACTAAACTGGGAGGAGTGGTAGATACGCTGGAGGGGAGGGATAGGATACAGAAGGACCTAGACAAATTGGAGGATTGGGCCAAAAGAAATCTGATGAGGTTCAATAAGGATAAGTGCAGGGTCCTGCACTTAGGATGGAAGAATCCAATGCACCGCTACAGACTAGGGACCGAATGGCTAGGCAGCAGTTCTGCGGAAAAGGACCTAGGGGTGACAGTGGACGAGAAGCTGGATATGAGTCAGCAGTGTGCCCTTGTTGCCAAGAAGGCCAATGGCATTTTGGGATGTATAAGTAGGGGCATAGCGAGCAGATTGAGGGACGTGATCGTTCCCCTCTATTCGACACTGGTGAGGCCTCATCTGGAGTACTGTGTCCAGTTTTGGGCCCCACACTACAAGAAGGATGTGGATAAATTGGAGAGAGTCCAGCGAAGGGCAACAAAAATGATTAGGGGTCTAGAGCACATGACTTATGAAGAGAGGCTGAGGGAGCTGGGATTGTTTAGTCTGCAGAAGAGAAGAATGAGGGGGGATTTGATAGCTGCTTTCAACTACCTGAAAGGGGGTTCCAAAGAGGATGGCTCTAGACTGTTCTCAATGGTAGCAGATGACAGAACGAGGAGTAATGGTCTCAAGTTGCAATGGGGGAGGTTTAGATTGGATATTAGGAAAAACTTTTTCACTAAGAGGGTGGTGAAACACTGGAATGCGTTACCTAGGGAGGTGGTAGAATCTCCTTCCTTAGAGGTTTTTAAGGTCAGGCTTGACAAAGCCCTGGCTGGGATGATTTAACTGGGAATTGGTCCTGCTTCGAGCAGGGGGTTGGACTAGATGACCTTCTGGGGTCCCTTCCAACCCTGATATTCTATGATTCTATGATATTTTTTCAAGATCCTTGCAAGATCGGTACTGCATAAGGGCAATCTGCTATTATTAAACTCTCCCAAGTTCACGTGTCACAGAGATTGGTTTAGGATGGGAGGGGGAATCAAAGATTTGAACAGCTTGGTTAAATTTCCTATACACATTGAAACTTTGCTGGGGTTATGCAACCACTAATCTGGATGCCCTGTAGGCCTGCTTTAAGATTTGACTAATTTATTCCAAGAAATGTTGTGGGTATGGCTCTGTATGTACTTCCCACATTTTCCTTCCATGGGTTTATGTAATTTACACACATTCTGTAATGGTCCAGATACCATTGGAGTTTTATGCACAAGGCAGCTGATCTATAAAACATATGGCATTTTGAAATATTGATCTCTTCTGTGCCAGCGAGTAAGAGATATTAGTGTAGCATGGGATTCCATTTGTAACACTGGGATTAAAGGCAGGGAAGTGGAAAATTGGAATAGACCAGAATTCATGTGAAGTGAAAAGTACAGCTGGCAGTACTTCTAAAGCAGGAGAACAACAAATAAGTATTATTTTTTTAATCTCCTAACAGCCACAAAAGCAGCAGCGGTAAATGTATCCAAATGAATGGTTTATCTTTGAGTCCTTTTAATTTATCTGGTGATATATTAGGAATTCAGTGAAATACTAGAACAAGACTAAACTCAGAATGATATAGAAGGAACAGGACTCTAACAAGCTTTCTGTTGAGCTGGTACTGTAAGCAGCAATGTACGTTATAAATTAAGAACTGCCCCAAACCTTCACCCAAATCAATGACATGTATGTTTTTGGAGATACCAACTAACTAAATAAAAAGAATTGTGAGTTGGTGTAATGGGAGCTAGGGTGATTGGACTTCACTAGAGTAAGGCTGATTTACACCAGTGAAGGATCCGATCCTATATATTTTACTTTTTTGTGTTTTCTGTGTAGAGGGTGCAACACAAAAACCTGTGTTGGAGAAAAGGAGTGACAATGCCTGGTTCCTGCAGTTCATAGATTGAAAGAATTTATGGCCAGGAGAGAGCATTAGATCACAGTCTCACCTCCTGCATAACACAGGCCATAGAATTTCATCCAGTTATTCCTGTATTGAGCTCAGTAACTTGTGTTTGGCTTCATCTGAAGACTTCAAGAGATGGAGAATCCTGCACTTCCCTCAGTAGTTTGTTCCTCATTACTCATCCTCACTGTTAAAAACAGGTTTCAGAGTAGCAGCCGTGTTAGTCTGTATCCGCAAAAAGAAAAGGAGGACTTGTGGCACCATAGAGACTAAAATTTATTTGAACATAAGCTTTCGTGAGCTACAGCTCACTTCATCAGCTCACGAAAGCTTATGTTCAAATAAATTTGTTAGTCTCTGTGGTGCCACAAGTCCTCCTTTTCTTTTTACTGTTAAAAACGTGAGCCTTATTTCTAATTTGAATTTGTCTGGCTTCAACTTCTCGCCACTGTTTCTTGTTATGCCTTTCTCTGTCTAATAAAAAGAGTCCAGTATTTTCTCCCTGTGAAGGTACTTAGACACTATCATCAAATCATCTTTTGATCTTTTTGATAAGATCAACAGCCATGATCAGTAGCAGAAACTAAAATATCAACACTGGCCAACACAGTTGGTGAAGTTTTCAAGATCATTCAGCATTTGCCTAATTCTGCTCTGATTTAATTCAATGGAATTTACACCCTTGACTTCAATAGGAACAGAGCTAGGCCAATTCTGAACACTTCTGAAAATCCCAACCCTGATTTATTTCTATTCTAAGTACTGTGGGGAACTGACACAGCTCAGACAATTTTGTAGAAGCTGTCAGTCACCAGACTGGAAATCTCAAAAGAGATTTTGAAAAGTGCTCATGAAATGTTAGCACAAGGGCCTAGTTAAGTTCAATAGAAAGGTTCCCAGTGACTTCAGCAGGCTTTGGAACAGGGCTCCGTTTTGCAGACTTATGAGTTCTGGATAGTTCAAATAGGCAACCTAGTTTTTGGGTTAACCAATGTGAACCAAGTCCTCCATCATGACTACATCTCACTCACTCACTCACCCTGATGTGCTATATCTGCCTGCAATAGGGATCTACAGCAAGGGGCTCAATGTGTTTGCTCAGGGGTTCCCAAACTTTTTGATAGCATGACCCCATTTTAATGAATTATTTTCTTTCGGGACCCCAGACAGCATGGAGGATGCCATTTTGCTCTACAAAATGGCATCTTCCTAACAGCATGACCTCACATGTACAGTGTGTGAGACTTAGGGTTGCCAGTTTTGGTTAGATGTATTCCTGGAGGTTTCATCACATGACACAATCTTTAAATTGCTGAAGAGTCCCAGACAATCTTGGAGGGTTGGCAACCCCAGTGCAAGGTCACACTGTGTGGAGAATGCCATTTTATAGAGCAAAACGGCATCCTTCATGAATATGACCTCACACATACTGTACATGCGAGGTCACGCTGGGTGGAGCAAAATAGTGTTTTCCACACAGTAGGGATTGCTGCAACCCCAGCTCCTGAGGGTGTAACAGAGTTTGGGAATTACTGCATTAACTATTAGAACCAGAATGCTAATAAATGGCCTCATGACTCATTTCTTTTTAGCTCTCTCTCTCTCTATGTGC
Organism: Natator depressus; assembly: GCF_965152275.1. Classification (NCBI taxonomy): domain Eukaryota; kingdom Metazoa; phylum Chordata; order Testudines; family Cheloniidae; genus Natator; species Natator depressus. Next base: position 7,521,212 of record NC_134244.1, on the reverse strand, counting down.
CTCATCCAGGCCACATTTAAGTCAGTGGGGGCACGTCTATTAATTTAAATGGAGGCAGAATGGAGTCCTATAGTACAAATCAATCCTAATTTTTTTAAGTAGAGATGTAGTGAAGGACTTTAAAGGGATGAGTCTAACAGAAGAACTAAGTTTCCACTGATGAAGTCTATGCTAGTTCCATGATATTTGGAATTGTCGTCTAATTTTGTAAATTGAAGTGCACATCATTCACAGTTTGGAGAACAGACACACAGCTTGAAAGGTCGGCCAACTACTGTGTATGAACAAATGCATCATACTTTTCGTCAAGTTATGTCAGATCAAATAAATGACTTCTTTCATTGCCTTTAAGGTTAGAGGGCCAGAGTATTTCATGGCCATATCCTACATTTTGAGTTTATTATTAATCATGTTTATTACAGTAGTGCCTACAGACCAACTGAGATCAGAGCCCCATTGTACTAGGCACTGCACAAAGAGTATAGACAGTCCTTGCCCTGAAGAGCTTACAATCTGCTTATCTGTTTCTCTCCCTTAATGGAAAACATTAAAACACAGCAAAAAGTTCAAATCACTACATGTACAAATGTGAAAAAAATTGCACAAACAAGTCATAATATAGACTAACTAGCAATCACATAATAAGTAACCCATGTGAGTAGTTATTTCTGCTGTGGAAAACAACTTAGAAAAAATGCTACTTCCATCTGAATGGATAGTAAAGCCAGGACTTCACAAGTTGTTGTAGGGCGAGTTCTACTACTTTGTAACGATTGTTAAATTATCCAAAAGTATGTTCTAAATAACAATAAGACTCAATTTTTTAACAACTTGGTTTAGACTTCAAGTGGCAGAGGGTTTAAATGGAAATTGGGTGTCTTTCTAAAAGATGTGCTCTAGCTCAACCAGGAATTATTGGCTTTTCATAGGAATTATTGAGTAAAATTCTATGGCCTGTGTAGGAGGTCAGACTAGATGGTCATAATGGTTCTTTCTCCTCTTGAAATCTGATAGTCTAGGAAATGTTGAAAATCCCTACTATGCCTTGCAGTCATAGGATCTGTATTTGGGGCTGATTTAACACTCCATTACATGGCAGCCTCCTCCTCCTGAGAAACATTAGTATTTGGAAGCTGCTATTCTACTGATCACACGATTACTGTAACAGGAGATAATGAAACAATGGCAAGTAGTAAAAAAAGTCTGTAGGAAGCGATATTATTTTTTGGCCCTGAATCAGTCCAGTGCTTAAGTATATGCCAACCTTTAAGTATGCACGCAGTGCCACTGAAATCAACTTCAAAACCTCATTTTTACCACATCACCGATGCAGAAACTATCCTCATCACAGTAGTATCTGAGCACCTTCCACTCATGCATTAACAACAACAAGCTCTTACATAGCACTTTTCATTAGTAGATCTCAGAGCAGTTTACAAAAGGAGGCCAGTATTGTTATACCCATTTACAGATGGGGAAATGGAGGATAGAACAGGGACATGATCACCCGATAGGAGAGCCAGGAATAGAACGCAGGTTTTCCGAGTCCCAGTCCTCTGCCCTAACTACTAGGCAACACAGCTTCTTTTAAGCACAATGCCTCAACATTAAATAAAGTGACTAACATTGTCAAATGTGGTTTGTTCTCTCTCATCTTTGCCCTGGGTGGCAGGGGGGAGACTTGTGAGGGCAGCAGAGTTTTGTTTTTGTAAGGTTTTGTTTTAGGTGTTTATTTTTTAACATTCACACTGCTCCATGTTGGTGTTAGAGAAGGCCAGGACAGAGAAATGCACCTGGAACTTGGAGCAGAAGGTTTGTGACGGTCCTTTCCTCCTGTGGGAGTTTGTTCCACCGTCTGAGACTGGCCCTTGAGACAGCCCAGTCATTTGCACATAGTCAGAGGTTACATGTTCTTGAATGAAAGGACAAGAAGTCTGAATTTGATGGATTGCACATTCACTTCTCTAGCTCACCAATCAATGAGTGTGCATGGAGTGACCAGGCTGAAGTGAGGGGTGAGAGAAATGAGCCACTCAAACAGTGATGGGTCTGTTTCTGGGGAAATGACAAAGCTGAGAAAGATAATTCAAACTGCTGCTGCCAAAATTAACTACTGTTAAGGGGCGGGGGCGGACATAAAAAGGGCCCTTAGAGGAGTAGGCTGCAGCAGTCAAATCAGGATGTGCATGAATGATTTGGTTGTCAGGACAGGGCTATTCTTAGAGATACTGTGAAAGGAAGAGTGACAGATTTAGACATGGTTTAGATCTATGGGGAGAAATCAAAGATGGACCACAGTTTATGGGTCGGATTGACATGGAAGACATTGAGGATAACACACGCAATATAGAGTAGAGATAGTGGAATTCAAAAGAGGACCTAATGGAGCCGCTGCATTTCCACTATCTATGACTGCATACAACTTGTGCACAGAATGCTAGGTAAGAGCATCACACCCTTTTCCACATATGTATTATTTTCTATCCCTTTTCAGTGGGCTCAAGCCCATCACACTGCAGCTGAAATTGCATCAGATATTAAAAGGATCTCAAACTATATGCTTGGGGGTAGGAATTTTGTTTTTTACTGTCGGTTTATAAACCATAGCAACCTTTGCCCAGGGCATTTCCTGAGGGATTAAGGACTATCTAGGGTTAATGGCCTGCTGTCACATCTGTGGCTGTGAACTCCTTCTAGATGGTCTTTAGTTTGCAGTAAAACGTCCTGTGTGTTGCTGTTATCCCGTAAGTATACTGAAGCTCTTCCATTTTGGAATGTGAAATGAGCTCAACATTTAATCCTACTAACAGAGGTAATGAACCAACCTCTCTGCCACCATAACTCCACTGAAGTCAGTGGATTTACCCCAGCCAGTAGTGACTTTGTCCCACTAACTCTGGCACTGAAAAAAAAAAAAACCCAAACAAACAAAAAAAGAGAGCCTGCTTTCTTCCAAGGAAGAGTTTCCTAGCTACTGTAGAAGTGCCTGTTACCCCAACCCAGGACAGCTTAATGCCATGCCCAGTCTGTTCAGGTCCTTCCTTCAGGACACATTTCATTCTTCAAACAAACCATTTCCCTGATCAAAGCAGGTCACAGGGGCCTTGGGTATCACTTACCCACTGCTCCAGAAAGCAACCTTCTTCCTACAGCTCCCTCCTTCAGCTGATCTCTTTCAGGCCTGTTTAGGAATCACCTGACCCCTTCCCAGCTAGGATTGATAATCCTTTCTTCCACAACCAAACATCTGTTCTTAAAGGAACTCTGTCTCCAATCAGGGCCTGCCCCCTGGCCCTTAAAAGCGGCAGACCACTGTGTTACAGGTACTTTTCCAAAGCAATGAGTAAAGAAGACTTTGAAAAGGGCTTTAAATTGGACTTGCCCAATTGAATGGGAGTTCTGGGGTTGCGGGAAGTGCCATATAAATCAGCAATAGTTAGGGGTTATGATTTTGGTCTCTTAAGAGCTGGTTGGAAATTTTCTGGCTTCTTTTTCCCTGAGGGAAAATTGGGATTTGACAATATGGATTTTTTTTTTTTTTTTTTTTTACAAAAAGTGTCTGGCTTCCTGTGAAAAATGCTGAGTTTTTGTCAAACCCTCCCCCACCCCCCCAAAAAATCTGACAGCTAAAAAGCGTTTGACTAAAAACTTTTGTTTTTTGACAAAAAAGTCAGAAATTTTCAGTGTGGGGAAAATAAAATCCAGCTAGCTGTGGTTCTCTTCCTTCACCTTCTCCAGTCCCTTTTTCAGGGAGAGACCTGGAAAAGAAGCGATCATGAGGAAGAACTTTAAATAACGGCCTATTTCACTGCGACTCTCACGATGGTATCAAAGTAAAATAGACACTAGTTGATAATGCTCCTGCCTATGAAGCATAGGTAAGGGCCCAGAATGAACGAGATTTAATCTAGAGAATAAAGTGTTTTATTTCCATGAATATTCACAGTGTGGCTATCACCATGGTAAAGCAGATATCAGTTGATATCTCTGCTTAGGAGGCAGCAGAACTAAGCCTCTTCTCTGAACCATGTGCTGACCATGAACAAAATCAGGAAGTTATGAAAATATGCCAATAGTTTAAATCCTTTCAGAGAACGTCTTGGCCAGAAAGCTTCGCTTACATTGTGCTAGTGAAGGTCAAGGGAGCTCCATAACAAAGGACCTTTGCCTGAGAACATCCTACCTCCAGATTACTGAGTGCACTGTCTCTGGGGGGATGGGCTGAATGACCCATAATAGGTCCGTACCATATAATGTCTATGATTCTTTGACAAGGAAGAGATTGTATAAGGAGCCGGAAGGGTAAAACTAAGGGAAGACCAGGAGAAGAAATAGAGGAAGATGAGGAGAGAGTATGTAAAAGGAGAGAGAGGAGGATTGGTTAAGGCATTCAGGTAAGACTCAGGAGAACCGGCTTTGCAATGGACTTCCTATGTGATTTTGGAGGGAGATTTTCAAACTACAAAGGGGAATTTAAACAGCTACTCCCACTGACTTTCAGTCTCCCCTCTTATCTCTTCGGGCTTCAGCACCCCATCACTAAAATTGGGAAGTACTTATATGCCCCCAATCACCACAGTAGCTGAACGCCTCAGAATCTTTAATTCATGTATCCTCACAACACCCCTGTGAGGTAATCTCCATTTTACAGAGGGGAAACTGAGGCACAGAGAGGCTAAGTGACTTGCCCAAAGTCACACATGAAATCAGTGGCAGAGCAGGGAATTAAATCCAAGTCTCCCAAATTACAGGCTATCCTACCTCCCTAATCAGACTTTTTCTCTCCCACTTCTTCTGTTTGTCTACACAGATTGGAAGTCCCTCGGGGTAGGGACTGCTTTTCACCATGTGCATTGCTAGCCCACTGGAGCCCTCAACTCAGCTGGGGCCTTTGAGTTTCACTGTAATACAAATAATGATGAATAATACTCATAGTGGAAGAAAAGGAAAACAAGGAGATGGAGAAAGGGAAAGGAGATTTAAAGAATCAGATCTTAACCTCTCCCATGTAATGTATTGTGACTGGATCCTTCAGCCATCACAATGATTATTTTCCTGTTTGCAAAGAGCATAGATCCTACCCTAACACTGCTGTGCATTTCAACCTTTGGAAAGGTTACAGAATCACACAGTGTAAACCCCAGCCTCTCAGCAGCTTCCCTGCCTGTTAAACTGCAGGATTTTTTCCAGCCTCTCTTGGGAAAGTCTATGCAAACCAGGTTATGGTTTGTGCTGGATGGAACGAAGCAACACAGCAAACGGCTGGTGCAGAGTGAAGGCATCAGGGGTGGGCGTTACAGCACCTAAGTCGCAGTGTGAAGGATATTTTAATCTTTCCGGCTTATAGAAATAAGTGCCTTGGAGATGACTCCCTATGCATCCATGTTCTGTCTTCCCATGAAGAACAGGGGATTAGTTGTGGTGCAGTGCAAGCCTCCAGCACCTCAATGACTGACGGGCTTGTACTAAAGTTAAATCATTCTCCTCAGCTAGAGTTATCATGGCTACTGCACCGCTGTGATAATGATCTAAATAAGCAACAAGTTAGGTCCCCTCAACTCATGTGACTGGACTCATGCTGTGTAGTTGGGGAACATTTGGAAGATTTATGCTTCCATGAAATCTCTAAGCAAGCAATAATAATGATATTTATTTATTTACAGGACTCCTGGCCCCCCCATCTCCAGTGCACGTAGAGTGCTGTACAAACCAGGAGACTACAACCCATAACAGACAATCATCCGAAAGCCCAAGTGTATAAAACAAATGAGGACATCCAGCTCAACCAAAGCATGGAAAGGAAAGTAGTAAAAACCATGTCAAGAAGGTCATTATTTTGCACATGCCAATTTCAAAAAGCATCACAGTGTTCCTTTCCAAGTGGGGTGGGGGTGAAAGAGAGAGTTCACGGCAGGTGGCGGGAGAACACGTGCCCTGACACAGTGCGGGTCTCACCACAGCAAAAGTGTGATTTCAGATGCAGCAGCAGAGACCAGAGCCAGTGCGTGTGGAGGTGAGTGTATATGCCCATTAGGACGGGGGTCGAGAAACTGGTTGCAAATGACTATTGGGGCCACTGTGGCTTTCAAGAGGGACTTACACGTCATCTGTGCTATGCAGCCAAGTTCCAAGTTGATGTGCAATAGGGACATAAGAAACACGTGGCAGGAGAGGGTGAATCAAATTGAGTTTACAGGATTCCAAATCAGCTTAGAGGGAATCTGAGTTGGTGCAACATATGTAACGTATCAGGAGGCTGAGGAATGGAAGATGTAATTTGCATTACCTTAAATCAAGATTCATCTCTTTCTAAAAAGTATGTTGTCGCTCAAACTGAAGTATGGGCTTGATACAGAAATTACTGTGTTTAGTTCTTTGGCCTGTGCTATGAAGTCAGACTAGTTGGTGATAACAGTCCCATCTGGCCTTAAAAACTATGACTTCATACTCAGCACCTACTCCTATGCTCACTGATGTCAATGAATGATTTTTGTTTATTTCAACAGGCTTTGGATCCAGGGCTTTGGATTCCCATTTGAATATGGACCTGAATATCTGTAATAGGAAGAAAAGGAGAAATCTGAAATATTCCGCTAAACGAGGAACACTAAATGACCAAAAGGCTTTCACAAATCGCACTGCTTGAGCTTTTTAGGAAAGCCCCATAGTATATGGAAACCTGCTGATATCAAGAGGGGAAGAGAACAGTGGCAATGATTGATGATTATCCTGGAAACATTGAACAGGCTGAGCCATGGTCATGTTCAAACTTCTTCCTGGAGCATGTGGAGATTGAGATGATGAATTCAAGAAGTTTCCAAAGCTACCAGTCACCTGAAAGATAGCAAAGCGTTAGATGCTAGCCACATATCAACTAAATTTTACACAATGGTCCCTTGTCTCCTGAGAAAAGCCAAGTGAGATCATTAGCACCTCCTAGAAGTATGAAAAGCGAGGGATCATCATGTAACCACACAAAGAAATTTATCTTGAAAAATTAGATCATCTAATGAGTTTTTCACACTGTTGTCTATAACAAGGGAAGGTTTTGCATTTTTATTTCAAACAGAATCACAGGGGTAGCTGAAAAACATCTGTAAGATCAGCAGGGGTAGATATGCCATATCCAGGCAGAGAAGACAGTTATACTTCAACAAGTCATCACACAATAGCAGATCAGAATCCAATAGTAATTAGTGCTTAATTGACTGGACTGGTGCATTCAGCACTTCACACCTTCTCTAATTATGGAACATCCTTTGTGGACCTGTGTTTCCCTTTGAATCTGATTTTTCCCCGTCCAGACCTATATTAGGATGATTCCGTGTGTTGTGTTAAAACTGATGGATCAATTTAAAAATCAGCCCTGGCATCTGTCAGTCATAGAACAACACACAGACAAACCTGGATTTGTGCTGGAAATGGCCCACCTTGATTATCATACACATTGTAAGGAGAGTGATCACTTTAGATAAGCTATTACCAGCAGGAGAGTGGGGTGCGGGGAGAGAAAACCTTTTGAAGTGATAAACACCCATTTTTTCATGGTCTGTGTGTATAAAACATCCTCACTGCAGGAGAGTGGGGTGGGGGGGAGAGAAAACTTTTTGTAGTGATAATCACCCATTTTTTCATGGTTTGTGTGTATAAAAACGTCTTCTGTACTTTCCACAGTATGCATCCGATGAAGTGAGCTGTAGCTCACGAAAGCTTATGCTCAAATAAATTGGTTAGTCTCTAAGGTGCCACAAGTACTCCTTTTCTTTTTACACAGACAATAGCCTCTATCAGCCTACAGGACCCCAATGCACTTTATGACGTAATTAATAATCAAACAGATGTCCATATAATGAAACTATCACTGTAAAAATATATTCAGCTTCACACCATTCCTGCCATACAGCTATTACTTGTAAGGGTCTGTTGTAGACAATGATGAAAAAGTTGTCTGGTTTCATAGCCCTCATAACTGGTGGTTCTTTTCCAATTCCTTTCATACCTGGCAACCCGTGCTCTCATTATTCCTGCTGGGTCCTCTTTCCAATGATGCTGTGGTGCTGTTCCATTTTAGTTCTATGTCCATTATGGTTCCTTAGAGCTTGTTCCATTGACTTCAGTGGTCACTGGCTCAGGGCTTTCCTTAATTCCTGATGTTCCTTTATGTCAGTTTCATCTTCCTATCCAGACAGGGTCATGTTCTAGGACCGTCTCCTTGAGTTGCATGAAGGGTATCTATTCAACTACAGGTACTTTTTGGATGAGGCCAAGGATCAAGAATTATTGTGTGGTGCAGTAAAGCATGCCCAAGTTGTGGATTAGCTGAAATGATGAGAAGCTGCTGCTTTTACATTTGATTTAGGATTGCTCTCAAAAAACCTCATCACACAAAGCAGGGAAGGAAACAGAGCAGGCCAAAACCACCCCTGGGAGAGATGGAGTTACACAAGGGAATAATTTAGCCCAGCATGTCTGGATGTTGTTCCAGTGGCTTCTGAATGTTAAAAATGCTAGAAGTACTGGAGATTTTCTGTTGACCCATGTGACGGTGTTTTTGCATTGGCCCATGCAGGGGGCTATGCAGAGCTGCCTCCAACAGAGGAGATCAGGGTGGGATTGTGCCCAAGGAGACAGGAGCATTCTCTGAGGGCTGGTCTACACTAGAATGTTTGGTCAATCTAACTACGTCGTTCAGGGACGTGAAAAATTCACACCCCAAAAAGATGTAGCTAAGCCGACCTAAGACCCAGCATAGACAGTGCTTGGTCAACTGAAGAATTGTTCCGTTGACCGAGCTACTGCCTCGCGGAGAGGTGGATTTACTAGAGCGATGGAAGAACCCCTCCGTCACTAATGTCTACACTACAGAGACGTGCTCTAGCGTTTCTAGCGTAGATATACCCCAAGCATCCCAGTGCACAGGGAGGCTATGTCTACATTAGAATCACTACAGTGGCTCAATTGCAGCGCTGCAGTTGCATTGCTGTAGTGTAGGCAATTACTACAGTGATGGAAGGGGTTATTCCCTCAGTGTAGTAAGTCCATGTCTCCGAGAGGATGTAGCTAGTTGATGGAACAACTCTTCCGTTGACCAAGCACTGTCTATGCTGGGGCTTAGGTCAGCTTTGCTACGTTTCTCAGGGGTGTGAATTTTTCACACTCCACAGTAACGTAGCTAGGCTGACCCAACTTTCTAGTGCAGACTAACCCAGAGGTTGCACTGCATCCTGCTCCTGCTGGTGTGCCTGGCCAGCTCCACAGCCTGGTGTGGAGGTGAGCTCAGGGACATAGACTTGCCTCTTCTCTGTCCCCCCAGCCCATCTGGGGCATATTTCCCACAGAGTGCAGAGACTGCAACTGGCCCTTACATGGGGTGTGTGTGTGTGAAGGTCAGAGTGGAGGAGGAAGGAAGAATTCTTGTGAACTGCTCCCATGCACAAGGCCTCTCACAAACTTTCCCATTATCAATGTGTGTGTGCGTGCACACATGCCTCCAGAGAGGATGGCATGAAATGTGTAGATGATCCCACCCAGCATCCTCTGTTGAACAAAAGGTACCCCCCTGTAGATTAGCTCTTCTCTGAACTAAAGTGAGAATCAATATAACAGGTTGCAGGCAGACCTACCAGAAGAAGGGGAAGTAGAAGTGTCCGCTCTTTCCACAGAAATGGATCCGATTGCTGAGAAATCAATCCAGGCCAGTCCCAATTTAGTTTTCAATTATTGTTTTATTTTGAAAATGGAATGAATTTAGTTCTTCAGAAAGGCAGTGATTAGTAATCCTGGCTAGAGCCAGGCAGTGTGGAGGGAAGTCCTAGGAAAGCTTCCTCTCCCCTGCTATCCCCAACAAGAGCTGAGCAAATGGATTTTTCCGTGTGGATGCCAGACTGATAAGTCTGGGGAAAAAAATCTGGTTCTATTCAAGCCCAACACTTTTCTCTATTTTTTTTCCATCAATGAGAACAAAACAAAAAAAAACAACACCATTTCAAATCTACCAAAACCTTTTGAGTTGAATTGAAATGAACCTTCTCTTCAAGTTTGTCATTATGATTCAGCTGTTGTGGGTATTTTTCACCTTTATTTGTGATTGTTTATTTGTTTTTTAAAGTAGAAAACACCGTTTCAAATTGAAAAGTTGAAACAAAATGCTTTGGGGGTGTGGGGGGGGGTTCTAATCAAAATGTTTTGCCAAGTTTGTTTAGGGCTCCCCAAAACATATTTTTGGTTTAAAAAAAATTGTCAAAAAAATGTCACCCTGCTGTATACCCAACAGCCAATGCCCAATAACCTAATGACCATTAGTTCTGACCTTCAGCAATATTTATTCCTTTCCAATAGGGACTGCCAATTGTACTAAACAGTGCCGTGGTTTTGCATAGTAGACACAAACCTGTGAAGATCGAAGTGGCAACTATGACGCCATAGAAACACTGGACCTTCTCCTGCATTATTTCCTTGCATACCCACTGAGATCAATGACTTTTGGGTGCACCCAGAATGCAAAATCAACCTCGCAAGGTAAGGGCTCATTAGGTTTCCACCATTTTTTTGTTTGAGATTCGTGTGCCTTCCTGAAATTGAAGGCTACCCTTGAATAGATGGTACAGCTAGAGCAAAATGCTGGAAGCCAACTCATAGCTGTGTTGTTCATTAGGAAGATACCATGGTCCAAAGTTTGTGTTAGATTAATGTTAAATTCCAGGTGCAATTTGAAGTGCAGATACTGATCTTTAAAATTCTGAGGTACTGCCTCCTTCCCCAAGGACCACCATGTAGGTCTATTCTGAGCCAGGAGATGAAACAGTGAACAAAGCATGAATTTACAGAATCCTTGTAAATATGTAGCGAGTAGAAAAGAGATCATAGGGAAATAAGCAATGGGCAACAGACAGCCTCTGTGCAGCACGTGAATAGCTTATGATCTGTGCAGAGATTGTTTCACAAAAACTAATGAACCAATCATACATTGAATGATATGATGCACAAGAGGGCACATGTGGCAGTCCGTTTTAAAATGTATCTATAAGCTGATTAATGATTTTGTACTTTGGATGCGTGGTATACCCTACACCAGTAGTGGGCAACCTGCGGCTCGTGGGCTGCACGCGGCCCATCAGGGTAATCTGCTGGCCAGCGGCCAGACAATTTGTTTACATCGACCGTCTGCAGGCACGGCCGTCTGCAGCTCCGAGTGGCTGCATTTCGCCATTCCTGGCCAAAGGGAGCGGTGGGAAGCAGCGCAGGCCGCAGGGACGTGCTGGCCGCCGCTTCCTTCAGCTCCCATTGGCTGGGAACGGCGAACTACAGCCACTGGGAGCTGTGGGCGGCTGTGCCTGCAGATGGTCAATGTACACAAACTGTCTTGCGGCCTAACAGTGGATTACCTTGTTGGGCAGCGTGCGAGCCGCAGATTGCCCACCACTGCCCTACACCCACGCCCTCCTCTTGAGTAGGATCAACTCAGTTAGTTTTGCTGTATGCCAAACAATGGAACCTGAGTGATGAGATTGGAGTCAAACTGAGTTCCTGGGCAACCAAGTGGAAGAGGTCTCGAGGGAACATCATAACAGTTAAGACTAGCTGATGACTCAAGTGAATAGTCATCAGATTTGATATTCTAGTGGCTGGTGGCAGGGTCTTCTCAGCACTGGAGAATTTTTTTTCTCTCCCACCCTGGTCCACTCTCTTTCTTAACTAATATTCTACTGTCTCAACTCTATTTCTAGAGGGTCAAAAACAAGCCAGCCCCCCAGGGGGGTCCTGAGTCAAACCTTCCTTTTCTCCCATGTTGAAGCTGCAATGTTATGTTAGCCTCACTGAAACTCCCCAAAATGAAAATAGCTGTAATTAAAGGTTTCCCGTTACAGGGCTGTCAAATCCTTGTGTGTATCTATTTTGGCAAATGCTTCAAATCCTAGAGCAATATTAAACAGACCATCTGTTAGCCTTCATTAGTCTCTCTCTCTCTCATCAACAGCAACACTAAATATAACTGAGCATGCTAAAAGAAACCTTGACATCTGGGTTTTCAGTTGGAACACTGATCAATATTAATAACAAAACTACTTCCCCTGAATTTCTTATTAATAGAATATGGACGTTTTGCCCTTCTACACACCTTTAATATGGCTAATCTAAATGATATAGTGAAACTCAGCTTCACGACTACTAATATCCATAATGATAAAGACACCTAAACAGCTCAATGGCCCAGGGTGGTGTTCTGTCTCCCAAATTACAGGACAAAATAGCTAGGAGCATGCTCAACATGAGGGGGTGTCTAGAATCATACCGTAGTGTGGAAGCTTGGTTACCCTAGGGAGGCATTAAAGAGCAAAAAGTGCAGGAGTTCAAAGGTCCTGCCTCTAAATGTGAGGTTCTAGAACAGCCTTCCCCTAAGAGTAGGGGCAAACAACCTAATTTTAAGATGGACCTTAATACATTTATTAATGGGATTACACGAGGGGGTTGCCTGAGATAGCAGGGGACTGGACTCGATGATCCAGGAGCTTCTTTCCAGTCATTTGTTCCTAAATGAATACAGAACTAGAGATGGATCTAAGCCGATCACTTTGATCCAAATGCCCCATATTCGGGTGAAGTTGGAATCTGGATTCAAACTTCAAGGCTCTTTCTTCATTAATGGCCTGAACCAAAACCCTGAATCTAAGCTACCCTGAACAGTGCTGCAATTTGGATCCGACTCTGAACGTCGCAGACCACGCGCATCTCTGTACAGAACATCACCCTGTGATTTTGGGGCACACAGAAGTGTAGCACCAGAGATGCGTTTTGCCTAGTGCACCCGGCACGCTGAGCAGGAGCAAAGCGGTGAAATTCAGAAGAAGGAGTGAAATCGATTTCAGTGGGGCCAAGATTGTACCCTAAAACAGGAGGCACACGTCTGAGCAGTGCCACCATAAGGAATGCTGATTAGTGGTTAGAAATGAAGTGCAATTGCCAAAAGTCCTGGGGTAACAGGGTCCTTGGTGGCTCCTCCTTTGGAGGTGGGGGAACCTGACCCTGCCCAGTTAGCTACCCTGGGTGGTCACAATCCAGGGCTCACTTCCCCACTATTTGCAAGAGGGGTTCTGCCCTTTGTGGGCTTCCGTAAGGCTCTCCATCGGGGGGATTAAAAGGAACGTCACAAACGCCCATACATTCATGGATACTCCCTCTCTATGGTCCCAGCAAAAAGGGTGGGCAGGTAGCCAGTCAATAGTGCTGCCAACGATCCATCCCCAGGGCAATGGGTTTGGGGAAATCGGCCAGGCTGGGTCTTAGGGTTGCCCAGCTTTCGACTGGAAAAACGCTGTTAAAAGTCCAGTCAGCAGCGCAGCGGGGCTAAGACAGACTCCCTGCCTGATGTGGCTCTGCACAGCTCCCGGGAGCAGCGGCATGTCCCCACTCCAGCTTCTACACATAGGGGCAACCAGGGGGCTCCACACACTGGCCCCGCAGCTCCCATTGGCTTGGAACCACGGCCAATGGGAGCTGCGGGGGCAGCACCTGTGGACAGGGAAGCATGCAGAGTCACCTGGCCACATCTCCATGTAGGAGCCAGAGGGGGGACATGCTGCCTCTTCCAGGAGCTGCTTGAGGTAAGCGCTGCCTGGAGCTTGCACCCCTGCTCCCCAACCCCTCGCCCCAGCCCTGATCCCCCTCACACCCTCTGAACCCCTCCATCCCAGCCCAGAGCACCCTTCTGCACCCCACATCCCTCATCCCTGGCCCCTCACCAGAGCCCACACCCCCAGCTGGAGACCCCTCCCACACCTTGAACCCCTCATTTCTGGCCCCATCCTGGAACCTGCACCCCAGCCCAGAGCCCATACCCCCTCCCACACACCAACCCCCTACCTCAGCCCAGAGCCCCCTCCCATACTCTGAACCTCTTGGCTCCAGCTCACAACCCCCTTTTGCACCCTGAACTCCTAATTTCTGGATCCACCCCAGCCAGAGCCCTCGACCCCTCCCACACCCCAACTCCTCCCCCACCCCAACCTCCTGAGCCAGCCCGGTGAAAATGAGTGAGTGAGGGTGGGGAAAGTGAGTGACAGAGGAAGCAGGGATGGAGTGAGTGGGGGTGGGGCAAGGGTGCTTGGTTTGGTGCAAGTAGAAAGTTGGCAACCCAACTGGGTCTCTGAGACCAGCTCAGCCTGCCTGTCTGTCTGTCCTACCTTGGAAGTCTGCTGTACTCTTCTCAGGGTCAGAGTGAAGATTTGCTGCTGAGGAGTTTCCTCCACACCTTCCAGCATTACTCCTGCAGTCTGCTACTTAGGGCAATCCTACTCCACCCACTTGTCCCCTCCAACACTGACTGCCGCTTCCTCCTTTTTAAAGGCCTCCTTCCTATCATGCATGATTGACAAGGCTGGAAGGTTGGAGCTAGTCCTGCCCCTGGGGCCTCTCTGGCCCTTTCCTCATCTGCCTGGGACCTATAAACCCCATCACACCTGGATTCTGTAGCTTACTCTGCCAGTGACTGTGTGACCTTGGACACAGCCTCTGCGAACCCCAGTTCCCCTCTCTGTACAATGAATGAAACAATATCTACTTATAAGATATGTGAACATAAACCAATACTTCTAAGCACTTTGATCTGTTTGCATGAGTCCATCCCAATTCTATAAGATGTGTAGGTTCCAGGTCTTATCATTAGCTTTTGAGAGCTGCTACAGAAATTTGAGATTTTTATTTTCTTGCTGGAAGACTGATAAATAGGGATGAGTGCTGAGATCAGAAACTCACCCACCAAATTGTCACAACCATTGATCAAAACACTGAAAACTAGTTTCAGGAAGGGGTGGCCAATGTTTGTTCTGAGACTGGTCTCAGCAGAATAGGATGAGGCAATCTAAATCTTAGGAAAAATCTTTCTAACTGTAAGAATCATAGACTATCAGGCTTGGAAGGGACTTCAGGAAGTCATCTAGTCCAACCCCCTGCTTAAAGCAGGACCAATCCCCAATTTTTGCCCCATATCCCTAAATGGCCCCTCAAGGATTGAACTCACAACCCTGAGTGTAGCAGGCCAAAACTCAAACCACTGAGCTATCCTCCCCCACAAGAGTAAGGCAATAGAACAGACTGCAGAAGGAAGTCATGGAAGCTCCTCCACCATGGGTGAAAAGGAGGCTGGATAGCCATCTGTCTTGGGTGGCTTAGTTACAACAAATCCTGCATCATGGCATGGGGTAGACTAGATGAACTTTGTGGTCCCTTCCAACCCTATGGTTCTATGATTCTAAGCTGTACCTGAGCCATGCAAAAATTTTATACTCATATGCAACATACCAAAGTACCAGTATCTAAAAAAAAAAAAAAAGAACCAACCAACCAACCAACCCATTCACTAGGTGCAGGACAACTGCCCTGGCTGAGAATCCAAGATGTGTTTTTCACTCCTCTGCAGGTTTGTCATGACAAAAACAAACAAAACAAAAACACATTGATATCGTCTTATCAGTAAAACCAACTGTTTTGTGTGTGAGATGTAAGTGATTCACATTTGCTACCTGCAATTGCTGCCTCGTTGTGAGCTTCAACACAATAGGCCAGATCCTGAGCTGGTATAAATCATTGACTTCAATAGAGATATGTCCACTGAAAATATGGGGGAGGGATAGCTCAGTGGTTTGAGCATTAGCCTGTTAAACCCCGGGTTGTGAGTTGAATCCCTGAAGGGGCCATCTGGGGCAAAAATTGGGGATTGGTCCTGCTTTGAGCAGCGGGTTGGACTAGATGACCTCTTGAGGTCCCTTCCAACCCTGATAGTCTATGATCTATGTTGATTTTCATCAGCTGAGGAGCTGGTCCAGCATTTTGCCTGCTATCCTTAATAGTGTAAACAAATGAAGTGAGTAGTTTCTGTTCAGCTTTTATTTTCCCCAAGTCTTTTTGAAATCTCTCTAAGCATCATTTAGGCCTTTGTATTGCAGAACTTATGCAATTCTAATTTTAAGGCAATTTAACCTTGTAAGTAAAGATGGTTGATTTCCTTCCAGCTGTCACAAGAAAATTTAGTACACCTGGGATGAGGGTTTGTTCTTATTTGCACGGAAAAGATTACTTATGTGGGTTCATATATTTATGGTCATATTTACCAAAAGCTTTTTAGTTGTTAGGCAATGTTTGAGATGAGGCAGCTGAACAAAACAGATTGTATAAACCGAGCTTGTGTGTGCCTTTGTTTCTTTCCCGTCTCCAAACTAAACAACTCCCAAAGCCATAGCAAAGAGCAATAATGGTAGAGTTGAATCATTGTTGTTCTCTACATCTAAGAACTGTGATTTCCTGAGATTATGGATCAGATCTTCGGCCGATGTAATTCAGCATCACTCCATTTCAGGTTAATGGAGCTACACCAACGTACACCCTGTCCCAACAAACCAAACAGTGCTGAACTGAAATGCCAGGAGTGAAATGTATCCCACAAGTATCTCATTCATTTCAGGAATTCATGCCAGTTTGCTGCAGAGTCCCTAATGTAATGGTAAAAGGTCCCTAAAATAACCCATAATCCACTAGAAGGCTACCAGTGACAGAATATCCACCAGGAAGGAGGCTGCTGTGATCAAAGCGCACATTCAACTTTCCACCCAATAGGTGGCCACGAGACAGACAACTCAGCCTTAAAGTCAGTTGCAATAGTCAGCGAGATGACATGGGCCATAGTAGATAGAGAATGTATCAATTCAGCACATCACTGCTGTAGCATTCACTACTGGGGCTTCTATGGAGGTCCCAGTGGATAATAAAACTGGCCTCCTTTAGCAGAAATCCCAGATTAGGGTAGCAGTGGAATCAGTGCCTTCCTGCCCCCGGGGGGATGAATCCCCCACTCAAGTGCAGCAGGTCTTGCTGTTGCATAGAGTACTAATGATCCTGTACAAGTGGGAGCAAATACAGTCCAGTGAAACTTAATTAGGGAGAGGTAAAATGACTTTTCAAAGTCTACAAAGTGAGTCAGTGGCAGAGTTAGAACAGAGCCCAGGAATCCCGACTCTCAGTCCCCTTTCCTAAACATTATATGATGGTGTCAAAGAGACACGATGCTACTCTAATTGCCTATTTCATTCTTTTGTGAAGTCATTCTCTTCAAAAGCACCTTTTTCATATTGCACAATGAGTCTTATTAAAGTCTACGTAAGTAGCATTGGCTTGATCTAGATTATTAACAGTTCCAGCGGAGAAAAGAGAAATTGTGCTCTTCAGAAAGCACTCTCTCAAGTTCTCGATAAAGATGGTTGTCTTATGCTGGGAGTTACTTAGACATTTCACCTCCACTGAGGTTTCCTGAGAAGCTCTTTAGATTTTCCACTGGAGGCTTCACTGTCTCTTAACCCAAAGTCAAACAAACAAAATCCCTTGAATGTAATTAAATCAATTACTAATTGTTTATGTAGCATTTACAGTTTTCATGGATACAAGACATTAAGCAGGTGCTGTGGAATCTATTTAGAATGTGTTGACCTTCACAGCTTGCTAGGCATGGTGTGGCATGCTCAATGAAGACTGGGACTTTCCCAGATCCACATTGCTTTTCCAGTGAGTTACTTAAATAAAAAGTGTACTTGAAAAGACAAGGTGAAGCAGCTGCTACCAACAAAGAAATCAGGACACATTGAGGATATTTAGATTGCAGTTAACTTCTGAGAAACAAGGGGGAAGAGATACTGTGTTGCCCATATATATGCTCTCTTTTAGGGTCAGATTATGATATGTTGATAATATTGCCATAAGCAGAGCTGGTTGAGAATTTTTCAACCAACCTTTTTTCAGTTGGAATTCTTATTTTTCAGCCAGTCCTAACTAGAATTGTCTAGGGAAACCAGGAACGCCTTGTCCTTGCTCTGAATTAATTAGAGTAGGGGCATGAACCAGCATCTTTGACATCCCAGGTGAATGTCATAACCACCAGCTCTTGGCTAGTCTGGGATCTCTCACTTTCTCTCTCTCTGGTTTTGGCTGGAAATTCCATCCTCGACCAGAAGAAATTTTTAATTGAAACCCGTTTATTCCAGCAAAATGTTTCAGTGAATGACATAATCATCAGGCTTTTGGCTAATTTGGGGAATGGGGATCCTGAGTGGTGTGGGGGGCTTTTTTGCAAAAAAAAAAAAAATCAAAAGGTCTCCTTTTTGTGATACTGCAGAACAAAATTTTTGAAAACTCAGAACTTCTGTGTCTGGAGGTTGCTGGAGAAGGGTTGTACCAGCTGGGCCCATTTTTCCCTCCAACTCCACTCTGGCTACAGTACCTTCTGAGGCTGCTTCTGCGTAATCATTCCATACTTTATTCGGCTTTGCCTGTCTTAACACAACAGGAACTAATGAGCTGCAGCTATATACAAATATACAAAATGCATCAGAAACATCGACCTTTTCATATTTTGCCATAATTAAAATCTAACTTACAATGACCCAGTATGCTGCAGTAACATTCAGGTAAGCTGTGTCATTTTACCATAGGAAAAAAAAATTTTTAGATGGATCATTACAGATTCCTTTTGATTTAGAATTAGCATGCTGATGGTATTCCAGGATTTGTAAAGAGTAACCTACCCCAGTGTTAAGCAAGGGGTTCTCATATTGTCAGAGCATAAAGCACAACTTAGTAGAGACACTGTCGCACAAACAACCTGTCCTGCCATTCATGATCACATATCAACCCTGAGGCAACTACACTAATTGCCTAGATGGGGAAATAAAAGTAAAGAAATATTTAATGGCTGGCCCTCGTGAAGTCAATGGGAGTTTTGCCATTGACTTCAATGAAGCCGGATTTCACCCAATGCATTTTTAGCCTCTTTTAATGTTACCTGGAAACAAGAGGCGATCCACTATCGTGTGACCAGCCAGCTCTCCACAGAGCACCACCAAGTGCTTTATTGCCCAGAGATCAAGAAACACTTGGTTGGACAATGGGTCTGATCCTGTTTCCACTGAACTCTTTGGGATCTCCACTGGATCAATGTAAGGCCCAACCATCATGAGCAAGTGTTGATGTTAGTTACACTCATCTGAGTGAAAGAAGAATCAGGTTCTTTATATCCAAATTTGGGATCCACACCAGTGATTGTTGAAAATAAAATAAAAAAATAGCGGTGAAAATTTGATTTGATTCAGCTAATTATTGAAATCCACGGATCCTTGTGGGCTTGCAAAAGTAGGCCAGAGGTACTGTGAGAACAGCCTGCCTCCTGGTGTTTTTCAATGGCAAAAGGACATGCCAATATTAGCAACAATGAAAAAAAGAACAAGAAAAAACAAAAAACCCACAGAGCCTAATTCTTATTTTTATTACGGCCCTTTTATACCCTTTTCACAGTATAAATGGGCCTTCTGTGGAAATGAGAGTCAGGCCCCAGATCATTCAAGTTTTTTTTCAAATCTCAAAAAAAAAAAAAAAAAGTTCAAACTTTGGGCAGAGATTCAGCTCACTTCTTATTTCTTAACTAAGTCTCCTATCCTTAGGGGAGGTTGTAGCCGCACTTCACAGAATCAGAGCAATCACACACAAGATGGAAATGAACGATTAAATACATCCGCCCCAGGCTCCCACCACAACCTCTGCACTAACTGGGGCAGGTCAGTTACAGAGGTTCTGGTAGGAGCTTGGGGTGGATGTATTAACTGAGCCACCCATTCATTTCCAGTTCAACAGTATGATTGCTCTGATCCTGTGAAACACTGCTATGACCTCCACTACAGTATTAATAGGAGTTATGTCCTCGATTGGTGCAATGCAATTACACATGCCCTCTTGCTTCTGGATGGTTTAAATGAAGTCACCACTAGAAACGTTAACTTTCACCTCTCATAACGCTATTATCTTATCCTGGGCTAATGGTGAAGAGAAGTCATGATTTCATTTCAGCTTTAGCTGGGTATTTGACCATAATATTATTTGTAAAAAACAATGAAAAGAAACATGATAAAGACCAGTAGCTCAAGAATTCAGCAATGAAAGAGGACAGTACTGTGATATTACCTTGCAGATGGTTTATATAGTTGTTCTGAATTTAGGATTTTCAAAAGACCCTAACGGAGTTAGACACCCAACTGCCTTGGTTCCTTTGAAAATACCAATCTTAATCCATTTTCACAATGTCTGTAAATATCAGAAGCGGAACAGCAGAAATAGGGCCAGAATCTGCATCTTTGGAAGACCCAGAACACCCAACACAGTCAATGGAAGTTTGAGGGTTGCACAGGCTATTGATTTAGGCCCCATACTCAATTACACTATTTTTGGACAATTTCTGGATTTTCATTTATTTACACTTCCATTTCTTTCTTTTTTTTTAATCTACAGGTCAGTAGAAGTGTGTGTGTGAGAGAGAAGGTGTATACAAGTCAGCCAGCAAGGGGGAGGGTGGGTTGAAGAAAGCAACGGCCAGTGAATAATCATAAAAGTAAATATGTTCAAAGTAAATCAGAGGCTCAGCCCGGCACTCTGCAAACCCTTACCTAAATTGTGGCAGGCTTAGTGCCATAAGCCATTCTGTCCCTCTCTTTCTCAAGAAACCCTTTGCATTTTCCTGGTTAAGCTCCACCTGGGTTGGCCACGAAAGTCGTGCGAAATAAAATTACCCACGCCCGCTCCACACCTGCCCCAGGCTCAGGGGTGGTACCAGCTTCTTCCTGGTTGGGCATGAAGGTAAGGTGGGCCTTAGCCCCTCCTCGCCATGAGGCCCTGCCTTCTGCCTCTCCTCTCCCTTGCGGCCCCGCCCCCTGGCCAGGCCAGAAGCCAGAGCCAGGCAGTAGGATGAGCCACCCAGAGAGTCCGGGCTGCTGTGGGAAGCCCCGTATCCTCCACCTGCTCTGGGTAGGGGGCCGGGGGGCCTGAGAACAGCTCGTGGCCCGTGTCCCTGCTCCCTGGGGTGTGCTGTTTATACCTGTGCTGGGATAAAGTGGCATAGCTCCACTGAATTTAGTGGAGAACACTCTGATGAACAGTAGCTGAGCAGCTAGGTATGTTTTCCAAAACATGTTAAGATTTTTAAAGGACTTGTGAATCCTAAAACTCCTCCTGATTCACCCTCCTCACCAGGGCTTCACGGATCCAGCATTCATAGCTCATTCTTTGCCATGAGTTTATGTGAACTTATGATCTGAACTCATTTTTAATGCTTGCTATCTCTCTAGACTGCCTGAATCAACGGACTTATGTCCACCCCCCCAACTTGTTTTTTGTTAACATGCTTCAGATAATGAGAT
Source organism: Natator depressus (assembly GCF_965152275.1). Taxonomy (NCBI): domain Eukaryota; kingdom Metazoa; phylum Chordata; order Testudines; family Cheloniidae; genus Natator; species Natator depressus. Next base: position 7,499,988 of record NC_134244.1, on the reverse strand, counting down.
TTCAGTAAATACATTAGTGAGACTTCACATAGGATAACTATCAGTAGCTATACAATACCCAGGCTGAGTACAAGGCACAATCGAACTAGGCAACATGTAGATACTTAATGAAATCTTGACATCAATAAGGGATTTCTTGTTCCATTATAATTATGTTATCAAGGTGGAAGGTGGTTCAGTATGAAAAAGCCATTGAAATGAATAGCATGAAAGGTAGTATTTACAAAGTAATATAGTATTATTTTCATTTGATGGTGAGAAAGGCACATGGAATTACTGTTTTGTATCCTTTAATATCTTTCAGTTGCAGAGGATCTTTTGCTTAATGTCACCACAGCTGGAGTTTAGCAAAAGATTTTGGAACTGTATATATTTTTAATGAGGTCACTCTAGCAGGAGACTTTTCTTTCATGTTATTACCTGTTTCAAAGAAAGAAATTACATCTTTTTTATCCCACTCCTGCATTAGCTTTACACTTTCCTCTTTTACCCATTCCTTCATCTCCCCGTGTCCTTCTTTCCCTACTCCCTCACAATCTTTCTCCTTTGCTCAGCCTGATTTCCCTTTCCTTCTTTTGTTATCCTTTCCTTCCCTGGGAAGAAATCCAAGTGTCTCTGAGTTAGAAGTGATAGGCAAGATCCATAACCCCCCAGATCTGAAAACCCCCACACAAGAAGTCCTGACCCAGATCTAAACTTTGTGGTCCAAGCCTACTCTGTTCTTATTCTCGTTTCTATCCTTATTTTGCTCCCTTTCCTTGGCAGATCCTGCTAAAATCTTTATGACCTTTTGTAAGAATCAGCTCTGACAGAGTTTTCACCTATCGTTTCCTACTTCCCTAATCTTTACATGGGTAAACGTTGCAATGACAGAGTGCAAGTACCAAGAACTGAATTCGTGGTTTCACCCATGCTGAGCATATGCTCTACCATTGAGCTCTTCTACTATTAAAGGGCATGTGGTATCATTAGCTAAGTGGCTTTCTGAGTTTTTTTTCCATGACCTATGAAGGCTATTTACTTGCTTTGCAATGAGGCAAACTTAGACATTTATAAACATATTAAACCTTCACAAAACTGCGGTAACAAGCCTGGAAGTTTTGTGAAGCTTTTAGAAACCTGAAATTATTATTATTTTTAGTACTTTGGTTGCACCTCCACTCCTAAATCGAGATCAGGGGTCTACTCTGTGGGGTCATATGAAAAAACACAGTGAGAGACAGTGCCTACCCCAGTGAGCTTACAATCTCAATAGTCAAGACAGACAAAGGAGATACTATTATCCCATTTTACAGACAGGGAATCGAGGCACCAAGAGATCAAGTGACTTGCTCAAACTCACAGAGGCAATTTGGGGATAGACTCAGGAATTGAACTCAGATATCCTGAGTCCTAGTCCAGTGCCTTCACTGCACAACCAGCCTTCCTCTGACTTCCGGTCAGATCTGGTTCACTTACGTTTGAGAGGTATTCAGCAAATTCTTTCAAATGCCAGGAAGGGATTTACGGGTTTGCACAAAAGACACACAAAACTCATCAGCTTTGCACAGTTTTGTGAAACCACATAAATACTCTGTGGTTTCAGCTGCCTTTCATAGAGTCATAGTCCTAGAATATAAGGCCAGAAGGGACCACCAGATTGTGTGACCTCCTGTATATCACAGGCCATTAAACCCCACATAGCCACCTCCACATGAACCCTCAACAACCAGAATCATATTCACAGAGAAGTTAGATAAAAACATAAAATACTCCTGCTGGAAGGTTGCAACATAACACTACTTTATTTCTTGGAATTCAGATCCCTAACACCCAAGAATCACAAAACAGAAAAAGACAAAGCAGGCTGCTCCCTAAAAACAGAGAGGCAAAACTCCCCCCACTTTAGGCTAGGCTAGCTGGCTGCAGACTGACTACTGAAGAAAGAAAAGACCCAGACTGCAAGTTTCCCTGCAGAGCACCCTAGCCTGAAAGCCAGGCCAGGAAACCCCTTACAAATTAAAGTGATACCATCTCATTTTAACATAGTTTTCAACACCCCACAGATCCACCTGCTCCCAAATGGAGTCCCAGTGTGTTTTTTCTCCTCAAAGAACGATCTTTTGTTCACTGATTGATTGTGGTTTTGAAGAAGCTGAAAATACGCATGGAAAGAGAGTTTGCAAACTGTGCGATATCTATTGGATGGAATAGTGCTGAGTATTCTTGTGCTAGCCCTGAAGGAAGGCTGGAAAGGAGACTTACAGACCTATTAAGAAGTCAGCTGATGGAAATGGAAAATGTGACTAAAATTAAAATAACGACATCTCTACCCCGATATAATGCGGTCCTCGGGAGCCAAAAAATCTTACCGCGTTATAGGTGAAACCACGTTATATCGAACTTGCTTTGGCCTTGAGCATTTCTGTTATTAATAGTCACTTCCCACCCCGACTGACCCCTCAGAACCCCCAACCCATTCAAACCCCCACCCCGCTCCCTGTCCCCGACTGCCCCGACCCCTATCCACACCCCCGCCCCCTGACAGTTCCCCCGGGACTCCCACGCCCTCTCCAACGCCCCCGTTCCCCTCACCACCCCACCCCCAGAACCTCCAAACCATCCGACCTCTCCTGCTCCCTGTCCCTTGACCGACCCCCGAGACCCTCTGCCCCTTATCCAACCCCTCGGCCCCGGCCCAGCACCTTTAACACGCCGCTCAGAGCAGCGTGTCAGAGCCAGACACGCTGATGCCCTGATCCGCCGGAGCATGCAGCCCCGCCCCCAGAGCACTGCTTTACCGCTTTATATCTGAATTCGTGTTATATCGGGTCGCATTATATCGGGGTAGAGGTGTATTTACTTTACAGGAAGTGACTTCTTAGTTGTTAGGGGACTACTTTACTTTCTTCTTGGCTGAACATATTCATAATTATAAAGCAGATAATCTGCAGATCTTCTGAATTCCCAAATTATGTGGGGTTCAGAGTCAGCACAATCCAGTTCTTATAGTCAGCATCTGTACAATGGAAACAGTGCTTGGTCATCCCACGTCCCAGACATAATGCAAGGGGTCTCATCTCAGGAAGGAGAAATGGCCTTAGGCTTTTGGCACAAGACTGGGAGGCAGAAGTCCTTTATTCCATCATGGACTCTACTACAGGTGTCTTGTGTGAAATAATTGTGGCCCAGATCCTCAAAAGTATTTAGGCACCTAATTCAATGGAAATCAAGGGGAGTTAGGCATCTAAATACCTATGAGCATCTGGGCCTTCACCATTCTCTATTAGCAAAATGGGTTGATCCTAACAAAGAAGTTGCAGGTATGATAGTTAATGTGTTTAAAGTGCTTTGAGATCCCCATCTGAATGGGATTAGAGAGGGGTCCCTAGGATTCCAGTGTCATGGAAATAATAAAGGGCAATGATAATTGTCTGGTCACATCCCCACCCGCTAACCAGGGGCGGCTCTACCAATTTTGCCGCCCCAAGCAGCCGCCACAGCGGTAGAGCCGCCACCGAATTGCCGCTGCCCACAGAAGAGCGGTGGAGCTGCTGCCCAAAGGCTGCGGCGGTGGGAAGAGAGGCGGAGCTACCGCCGAACTGCTGCCGCGGGACACGGCCTGACGCCCCATTCTCATTGCCGCCCCACGCACCTGCTTGGAGAGCTGGTGCCTCGAGCCGGCCCTGCTGCTAACACATCACTGCCCTGCCCGTTCCTGTGTTATTTTGCCACTGTAATGGCAACACGACCATATTATGCGCTCTTGAGAGTCTGTTTGAAAGTTGCAGGACTATGTAAGAGAGTGAATCACCTGAGTTTCAACCTGAAATCTACCCTTTCCGGTTTGCTCAGCGCACTGCCATTCACCCTTCAGGCTCCTGTCATATTCAGGAGATGAGCTAGTGCAGCTAACAAACTGGATAGTGTACTGCGGTCTTGCTTCTCAGGCAGGGAAGCAGACAATCGAAACTGGCATTACTTCTGCGGAGAAGGAGCAACATGAGGTGACACAAGCTTTCTCTATGTTTGGCTTTAGGTAAGATTGAAAATGGACCAAGGAGGCTGCATTCAAAACGAACGTGATTCATTTCAGGTTTTATTCTACCTGAACCACCAAAGCTGGGCCATGATGTTTGAGTTTAGTTCAAACATTCACATTCTGGCCCAATCTCTAGATAAGATATATGATAGGGTAAATTTCTATTAGGCTGTAAGGTGAGCAGGTGAATCTGTAAAGTGCTAGACACAGAAGTCCTGGTAAAAGATTCATCTTTATTTCTTTGTCCGACATATCATATGAGTCAAGGTTACAAAAGGTCAATATCCCTGTCAATGTCAAGACTAAGGATTCACCAACCCACTGGCGGCTGTTACTGTGGGTTGACTCATGCGTGTGCTGGCACCTGAACTTTGTGAGGGGAAAACACCTGTTCAAAATTCTAACATTTGTGGGACCTTTAAATGGTCTCACATCTACACATGGCGCAGTGTCCACATCTTCAAGGTGAAGGGTCCACATAAGCTGTTCCTGTGCTCCAGTCCATGCAGTTCCTATCTGCAGGTTCATAGATTCCAAGGCCAGAAGGGACCACTGTGATCATCCAGCTTGATTTCCTGTAAAATACAGGCCACAGAACGTCCTCAAAACAATTCCTAGAGCAGTGTTTTCTAAAAATGTCCCTAGTTAACGTTTATATAGAATCATAGAATATCAGGGTTGGAAGGGACCTCAGGAGGTCATCTAGTCCACCCCCCTGCTCAAAGCAGAACCGATCCCCGACTAAATCGTCCCAGCCAGGGCTTTGTCAAGCCAGACCTTAAAAACTTCTAGGGAAGGAGATTCCACCACCTCCCTAGGTAACGCATTCCAGTGTTTCACCACCCTCCTAGTGAAAAAGTTTTTCCTAATATCCAACCTAAATCTCCCCCATTGCAACTTGAGACCATTACTCCCATATGTAGGGCAAAGGCAACTTATGCTGGCTCACCATGACCTACAGCTACCTCTGATAGCCACATGGCTCCCTTTACCCTTGAGTTGGGCCCACCAGGTCAAGGTTGGTACTGAGTGGCATGTAAGCATGTGAAAAGCAGTTATAGAGGTAAATTTGTCATCCTCCACTTTGGAGCACATCATGACCACTTTCATGGTCATCCACATAGCCAATGATTGCAGTTCGGCGCTAGGTTCTGGTTTCATTTGGGTTTGATATGTCAATCGAAAAATAAATAACTGGTCATTGGACACCACCAGAACTCCTTTCTTTGAGAAGGACAGCACAGAATTGAGGCACAGTGGCAGAGTGGTGTAATTTTTGCTGTACTCAACAGCTGTCAGATGATAATGGCCTTTGATCAGTACTCACTTAGGCCAGGATTGAGACAGCAGTCTCATTCCCAATCTCCCATTCCTTATGTCAGTGTGATCCTCCTTGCTATCAGATTTTATTTGCTTGCTTCTCCTATAACTCTTCTTCAAGTGCAACTAAACAGAGGCACTTCTTTTCTGAGGAGCTGTCATTGCTGGTGATCAGAATCTTACTTTCTGGTGCTATTTTTACCCCCTATCATTTTCAGCCAATAAGACTAGTGAAAGAGGAAAGACTCCTAAAAGTTCTTTAGCTGTATTGTTTTAACATATTCCTGCCTAGTCTTTTTTACCCTCTCTAGCAGCAGAGAAACCAACTAAGAACGGAATGGGCACAGAGCTCCTACTTCTCTTAGATACAAGTCAGGGGCTCCCTATATATTCTACCTGCCCTGTGGATTAAACAAAGGACTTCCTGCTCCCACCTTTTAATTTTCATGACTGGGGAATGCACTTTATATGAAGAAGGAAACACGAATGAGGTGGGATTCTGCACTTTAAGACAGAAGAGGAACAGAAGCCATTATTTCATTTTAAGTTAATTACATTTGCCCTTTGGAAGTCGGGGAGAGCCTTCAGCTGGAAAGAAAAAGTGAAAAACAATTATATAGAGATATATAAATAATTTAACTCAACGTATTAATCAGGGATCCTAGCGGGTTTCTATATGGGGGGGAGGGTGTGAAGCAAATCAAGATAATTTTTTAAAGATCCCTATTACTTCAATATATTTAAGTATAATATTCATAGTCATTATATTTATAGTTAATATTAACAATTTTGGAAGCGATATAAAACCTCATGTTTCAGGGCTTAAGCCAATCTCTAACTATTAAGAGTTATGATGAGACATTCATGGGGGGCAGATTACCCCACATCTGCCGACTCTGGGGTTTCGTGCACCTTCCTCTTAAGCATCTGGTGCTGGTCACTGTGAGATCGTGAATTAAATGAACCATAGATCTGATCCAGTCTGGCAATTGATGTGTTCCTGTTTGTTTATTACAGGTATTTCTATGGCAGCCTCAGTAGTATAGGAGTAAAAAAGGTGTATTTTTTTAGAGTATGCAACAAGAAGATTGTGCGGTTAACAGCAGAAGAATGGTTCTTTTACGCTAATTTGGAGTAGAGAAGGAAATGTATTTGCTGAATGTGTGGAAACATTGGTTCAATTCTTATGTGACATGGCAGCATGGATGATCTAGTTAGGACGTTCATTCAGAATGTCTGCATGTGAAAGCTGTTTCTTCGTGGTTTTATTTCCTCATCTGTGCACTGTACAGAATATACAGTGGGCACACATAGAAAGTTCATTCCAGTTTTAGTGCAATCCCAGGTTTCAGCTATTCCCTATACTTAAAATGGAGAATACTGCTAGAACTGTTGATACCGGGAGAACCATAATGAATGTTTGGAGTGCGCCCTGAAGTGGTATTGTATTAAGTTAGGACTGTATTTTGTTCGGACTCAAATGTGGTTTTGCCACAAGCCAGGGCATAAAAAGCAGCACATAGATGCATGGCTCCAGGAGCAGACCAAGAACCATACGATGACTGAGAAAACCACATTATAGTCCTTGTTTCCCCCCTTGTTCTGGAGGGGAAATAATCCGAGCCAGGCTAATATCTGCAACTGATTATGTTCTACTTTACTCCAGCAAAGGTGTACTTCCTGCTGTATTGGGGGTTGGAACCAAAGCGATGCCACTCCCCACCCACCTGCACAGGAGGAGACAGTGTCCTCATGGAGGCTGCCTTGTTGGCCATTAGCTGAGCTTTAAATGGAATAGACAAGCAAACAGATTATGATGGCCATCTGCCCTGCCCCTTTACAGCCAGAGGAAATAGACCTCCTCTTAGTAAACTAGAAGACAAAGGGACCCATAAGTGCTTGTTCAAATAAGCTCCAAGGTTGCACAAGTACTCCTTTTGTTTTTACAGATACAGACTAACACAGCTGCTACTCTGAAACCTGTCACATAAGGCAAGTATTGCATCTGAACTGGACAGCAAGTACAGTATGGAGCCAGGTTTGCTTCAGCCGAGCGCTGGAGGAAAGAGAACAAATAGGAAACTATCCCTGCTGATCTAACCTATGTTTTCATACCAGCTCCATTTCTCAAATAGCTGAGCCTCTCCCAGCACCTCTCCTCTTCAGCTCATTCCTTGCTGGTTTGTGTTCCCTGAATCTCAGGGATTTAGGGACGAGCTGCCAATGAGGATCATTAACATCCCTAGACAGAACACCTGCTAGTCCACCCATCACTGCTCCCAGAGCGCAAGGGCACTTGCTTGCGTGGAGAAGGGTTTTAACCCCATCCTTGCCAGATTGCGTGTGGAGTCTTTTCATACTAAGCAAAGCTGAACGACATGTTTATTGTATGGCACTTTGCCACTCCTTGCTTCTGCAGGCTGGGGAAGATGAGAAAGGTAACAGTACCAGTGCAGTAAAAAAAACAACCCATTGCAAACACTTCCACAGATCTCATGGCCAGATGGCTTGTCCTCCACTTAATGCGAGGTGAGTTTTAAGTAAAATTTAAATTTCCATTCTGAAAGAACACAGGAAAGTTGAGATAGTGCAGAGGGCACCTTAATAAAGCTGTCTCTTAGTATTAATTGTCATTCCCACGCCAGCTAAACATTCACTCATGATAATGATTCATTTTTCCTCTTCATTGTTTTTTCAGTGTTCTACATTAATGGCTTTAAATTGTCAAGGGCTTTCTCTCTTTTCTTTCTTTCCAACTGAATCTCTAATTTATTGAGGTCTCTCTCCCTCTCCGCTCCCCTCCCCTCCCTCTTTCAAAGCCAGCGAAGTTTTCATTCCCCTTTTTCTCTGAGGAACGCCATGTTTATGATTTGGCCCCTCTTTTTCAGCATTCAATTAACTTTTCCTCTTCTTTGTTCTCAACCCTTTAAAGATGTTCCACTTGCTTTCCTGTAATTTATAGCTCCTCAAAAAGTATAATCAATGTATATTTTCCCCACAGGTACAGGTTTAACTTTTTGGGGCTCATTTTTAGGAATTCACAGCAATAGGTGGTGCATTTTTCATAGCACATTTACTTGTATTTTTGCTAGGTTGATTTATAATGGGTGTGTGGGAGGGTTTGATTTTTTGACATGCTTAATGCAGATGAATTAGATGAAATATGTCTCAATCAACAGCTGCCATGCAAGCTTCAGTCTCAACTGACACATAGATTTGCTCAGACATTGTCTTTTGAGGTGTGTTGCATAAAATACAATATAAACACAATGCTATAGTCTATGGATTCTTTAAAGTTTTTGGAGCATTTGGAAACTTGTAGCCTTTCTACGGCTTACTCAAAAAGTAAAAATTATGCTCTTTGGACCCAATAGCTATAGAATTGGATAGGCTGGTTGCTACATACAGGCAGATTGTATCCTCCATTGGTTCCACCCCCACAGGGGCCGGGAACATTCACAAGTTAAATCATGCTGTGTTTCCTTCTGGAGACATGCGTTCAACACTCAAAACCAGCAGATCCCCGTTGACCTGAGGAAGCATGCAGAGGATATTTGATTCCAGTTCCTTACTGGCCATTACTCCTACACTCCCCTTCAGGGAAGGGATTGCTGTGCCATGGAGATCCTGTGTCAAGTCGGGGCTGGCAGGATCCACGTGGTTTATAGCAGATATTTCCACGGTATCATTGAGAGCTGCTGTCCCCCAATCCTGCTCTCTCTGCGCTCCTTCCTCACCTACAATGCCCATCCCCTAGTGCCACCTTGTATCAGTAGAAATGGGCACCATGCTATGGATTTAGCATGCATCCGCCCCATCTGCAGCTTTCCCCATGAGCTGCAGCATGTTGCTTCCCTCTGCTCACAGAAGTGAAGAGGAGCATTTGGCCTTTAGTCTGGGGTTTGTTGCCTTCAACATCTGAGCTCTGCACTCACAGCAGCCGGCATGCTTTGAAAATGGCCTGGAGGTGCTGGCTAACCAAAGACGAAGTTAGGGCAGCTAGCAGCTGGGAGGAGCCTGAAGGGAGAAAACAATGGGAATTCCCAGATTCTGAGGTCTCCTTCCCCACAGACCTCCTCAGCCTCCCGAATAATCATTTACCCTCATCTCTGACTTGGATTCTGGAGATTTCGTTTTCCTCATTTATTGCGATTGATTGTCCCACCACTTTCCAACCAGTGCAATCCCTCAACTGGTCAGTCTTACTCTTTCCCCCTTCTCTGCTGCATCCTTTCAGTCTTCTCCCCGGGAAGTTTGCCCCTCCCTTTATCTGTTCTGTTCTTGCTCCAACAAACCCTTCCCTCTCACCTACATCAACCCCATGAAAGGCCCCTCCACAAAAGAGAAAGACCAAAGACTCAGGGCTGGATTGAGAGCTCTTTACTCCCATTGGTGGAAAGTGATACAGGAAGCTTTGCTGATTTCTCTGAGACTAATCATGCAAGTAACTGCTCACCATACATTATAGGAGCTCATATATATATATATATAAATCCTGACTACTTTGGTGCCTTGAACATCTAAATCTAGAAATGCATCCTGACAATCTCTTTAAACATCATTGCAAAGGCTAACCCGTACTAAGGGCTTGTCTTCACGGCAGCATTAGCTCGAGCTATAACTCGAGTTTTGCCCCTCACTTGACTGCTTTAAACTCAGGATGGCTGGCACTTCGGGGGGGATGGGCTGAAGTTGAAGAGCTGCTGAGGGTGGAGCTAGTAATGCAGTGGGGATGCAGCAGTCTGAGATGCAACGACTGCTAATCCAATCACTCTGCTGCTAATCCACATGCTCTGTGTAGCTCAAGTGTTGTTTCAGGGTGGTCACTTGAGGATACTAACTCAAGTTAACTGTTGTAGTGAAGCTGAGCCCTGTGATATTATCTTTTGTCATTTGAAATTCACTGTTATCCTTTTGACATTTGACATTCGCTGATCTATTATCATAGGTATAGGACTGTATTTTGCATATTTTATCTCCTTTTTTTCACAACTGAAAATGCTCTTCTCTCTTTGTTTAACCCCTTAGTTTCAGGCCTTTCTCACAAGCTGGTAAAACTTCAGTTTACATGGTAGAAAGCACCCATTTTGAACAAGGCAGTAACCCTTCTCCATGTGGCACACTGAGAGTCATCAACTACTTGGCATTGTGAATCCGCTTTGTGTTGCCATTCATTAGACTAAGTATTATTTGTATTACAGTCGTACCTAGAGTCCCTAAATAAGATCCAGGCACCTCTGTGCTAGGTGCTTTACAAACAAATATTAAGTGAGCTGAAGCTCACGAAAGCTTATGCTTCAAATAAATTTGTTAGTCTCTAAGGTGCCACAAGTACTCCTTTTCTTTTGCGAATACAGACTAACACGGCTGCTACTCTGAAACTCTTCTCTGAAGAGCTTACAATCTAAATCAACAAGACAGACAAAAGATAGGAAGAAAGGAAGGATGCACATTAGAGCTGGGTGGAGCAAGGAAACTCTTTGTCACAGAGGATTTTGATATTTGGTTTTGTACTGATTGCGAATGAAAATCAAAAATGTTGAAGATCTCTACAATCGGAATGGGCTACCTTTGAGCTGTGGATCCTGAAAGCCCTGGTGTTCCTGCCCTGAGGCCATCTGCCTTGGAAGCTGCCCTGGGGCCATGGACCCTGGCAAGATTGACTTACCTCCACAAAGCTTTTTGATTTCATTGAATTAGGAAATTCCAATAAACATTGTTTCTTTGAAATTTTGACCAGCTCTAATTAATATCTCTGCTTTACAAATGGTAGCCCGAGGCACATAGGCCATGATTTAGCACAGCAATTAAGCCTGGGTTTAAGTTTTAGTGTGTGGGCAGCATCCTTAAAGTCACTATGACTATTTGGATGCTCAAGTTCAATACATATTTAAGTGCTTTGCTGACTTGGTTCCTGAGGAATCAGAGGGAGAATGATCTTGTGGTTAAAACTCTAGAATAGGACTTAGAAGAGATGGGTTCAGTTTCCAGCTCTGACCCAAGCTGGCCTTAGGCAAGACATCTAAGTTGGAACTCTTCATCCACATGTGTTCTTAGCAAGAGAGGAATGGAGTCAGCAAGGAACACTACCGATGGTTGCAAACACCAGTCCATTTGTGCCCCAAGGCAGAGTTTCCATTCCTTGACCACACTTGAGATGTTCAGAGAGGCTTTCACTCGCCCTCCCTCATGCCTGGTTACATTTATTTCTGTAAGAGTTAGGCTGGCATTGCATTTCTGAATAGAAAATGTAACACAGTACTGGGCAGCAGGACGGATAACCAGTCATCACTTGTGCTTGGCTGGGTATATTAACATGTGTGTCTCTCTGTTTAATAGTATTAACTCATATCAGTGCAGCATTCATTTAAAATCATCTGTCCAACCCCCCCACCATTTTTAATCACTTGTAATATTTCTTGGGGGAGGGTCACTGGAGAGGAGATAAAACATCTGTTACTGCTCTCGCAAGCCAAAGCGAATGCTTCAACGAAACAGAATGAGTGAGTGTGTGTGTGTGCACATGAAAGAGAGAAACAGAAATATCTTAATGACCATCCCACTAAGGAAGCAGGATATTCAGTGACCTAGGAGAGGCAGAGTTTTAATTAGAGGTCACACATATTTGTACCAGAAACCTTGTGAGTATAAGTGCCTGTTTAAGTTACAGGCTTGTCCATTGGATGGGTACTGATTTCATAGGATACTTGAGTTTTGTGTATGTGTTTTTGTGTATATATATATCCTCAGACACAAACAGAAAGCTCTTTTTCACAGGTAAGATTTGCATGATCACATGGGCCCAATCCAGCCATTTTGCTTACAATAAATCAAGTTGTCCTATATGAAAGCACCTTTGATTGTAAGTGGAGCTGAGTGAAATTTTTTGGATGAGTAATTATTTAACAAAAAAATGCAGTTTCAGGTCTACTAAAATTATTCATGAATTCAGGTCAAACTCAGCAAATAGCTTTGGCCAAAACCAACAACAACAACAAAACGTAAAAAACCCAAATTTTGAAAAAATAGTTGAATGTTTCATGTAGACAGCTGCAGATGAAATGTTCCAACTTTTCATTTTGAAACAATGTTTCATTTAATAATTGAGCTAGATTTTTGTAAAGGGTAAAAAGCACTCAAAACCAAAACAAATTGGCGAAAACAAAGAACAAATTTCGTTTTAGATAGAAATTTTTTTTTTCTTCAATCCGATTTTTTAAGATTTTTCCTTTCGGTGAGAAAACCTGACAAATTTCCATATCAGGTCAAGTTGAAACTATTTCTTTTTTGGATTTCCTGGTTTGGCCACCGAACCAAAAAATCATTATTCATTCAGCTTTAATAAATGAATAAATAAATAATGTTACCCTTCTCTTAACTGTCTACTTTTCATTTGTCTGTCCTTAGACCATGAGCTCCTGTGAGCAGAGAGCACCTTGGAGAGTCTAGAAAGTGCCTACCACATAATGGAGACTCTCACAAATAAATAAACAACAATACTGAAGACATGCTATTGATTACAGTGAGAACAGAATCTGGCCCTAACCCTCTCAATACAAAATTCTCTTAAGAAACGGGAAAATAATCTGTCTTTCCTATAAGCCATAAACAGACAGGGAAATACAAAGATAAATATTAGCACAACTTGATTTATCTTGTCAGCAATATGGCTTTCCTTTAACTGATGGTTTATATTGTTTGTCGTATCCCTTGATATGTTTAAGCATAGTCATAAACTTCAATTACAGGACAGGAATGATGATAACAGATGAAATTATTATGTGTCAGAGACAGACTATTATGCTGTAGACAATGCACTTTACTAATAGGATAAGATATATCGCCACATGTGCCTTGAAGGCCTTCATAAAATACATTCATCAATTAAACCTTTAAGGTTGTATATAATTTGAGAGGTGAAAGAAATGAAATTATGCTTTGGCGGATAATGCAAATTCCATCCATCTAATGAAATGGAATATTGACCTAATGAACTACCCGACGTCTAGACTATACCACTTACCTGGAGCTACATGGTGTACCCATGTGCATAATCAAAAGGTTGGCGGAGTATAAATTAACTTTTCTGACTGCAAAGTAATACTTCATTACATACACATTTGAATATGATCGTGCCCTTTCTATAGATGATGGCACCATACACTAGTAGAATTCTCAGCAGGGAATGTTGTCTTGTGGCTTAACCTGGGAACTGGGTGTCAGGACTCCTGTGTTCTCTTCCTATTTTTGTCAATGACTCGTGACGTGGCCTTCGTCGAGTTCACTTATTCTCATGATCATTTCGTTTATCCATCTCTAAAATGCATTGGATAGTGCTTCTCTAACTTCTCACAGGGTTTTGTGAGGCGTCATGAATTAGGCCTGGTGTACATCTAAAACTTAGGTTAACCTAGCAACATTGCTCAGGGCTGTAAAAACAATTGTGCCCTGTGTGATGTAGTTACTTCCCAATGTCCATGCACATAGGTCAATGGACGAATTCTTCCCTCAGCCTATTTACTGCCTCTCAGAGAGGTGGTTTGCTTGCATGGATGGAAAATCTCCTCCCGTTGACGTAGCAAGTGTCTTCACTACAGCGCTACAATGCACAGCAGCAGTGTCGTAGCTATGCTGCTGTAACTGCTGTAGTGTAGACCTACCTTTACAACCTCATTCAAGGCTCACTGACTTCCACAGAGAGACTCCTATTGGTTTTCAGTGGGCTTTGGATCAGTACCTTAACGTATGTCTGCACTGCACACCACTGGCACTGTCATACCACAGTGAAAAGCGGAGCTGCATCCACACGGTAGTGCGTAACTACATGAGGCAGTGAAAGGCTCTGGAAGGGAGGAGGCCTCAGGACACTACACTGCTAAAAATAGATAGGCCTGACACTGCTTCAACGTGTAGACAGCCAAGTAGGTTATATACCTGGGTACATACCCTAAAGTATGTACCCAGGTATATAACCTACTTGGCCTACTCTTAAACATAAAAAAGAAGCTTACAAGAAGTGGAAGGTTGGACATATGACCAGGGAAGAGTATAAAAATATTGCTCGGGCATGTAGGAAAGATATCAGGAGGGCCAAATCGCACCTGGAGCTGCAGCTAGCAAGAGATGTCAAGAGTAACAAGAAGGGTTTCTTCAGGTATGTTGGCAACAAGAAGAAAGCCAAGGAAAGTGTGGGCCCCTTACTGAATGAGGGAGGCAACCTAGTGACAGAGGATGTGGAAAAAGCTAATGTACTCAATGCTTTTTTTGCCTCTGTTTTCACTAACAAGGTCAGCTCCCAGACTGCTGCGCTGGGCATCACAGAATGGGGAAGAGATGGCCAGCCCTCTGTGGAGATAGAGGTGGTTAGGGACTATTTAGAAAAGCTGGACGTGCACAAGTCCATGGGGCCGGACGAGTTACATCCGAGAGTGCTGAAGGAATTGGCGGCTGTGATTGCAGAGCCCTTGGCCATTATCTTTGAAAACTCGTGGCGAACGGGGGAAGTCCCGGATGACTGGAAAAAGGCTAATGTAGTGCCAATCTTTAAAAAAGGGAAGAAGGAGGATCCTGGGAACTACAGGCCAGTCAGCCTCACCTCAGTCCCTGGAAAAATCATGGAGCAGGTCCTCAAAGAATCAATCCTGAAGCACTTACATGAGAGGAAAGTGATCAGGAACAGTCAGCATGGATTCACCAAGGGAAGGTCATGCCTGACTAATCTAATCGCCTTTTATGATGAGATTACTGGTTCTGTGGATGAAGGGAAAGCAGTGGATGTATTGTTTCTTGACTTTAGCAAAGCTTTTGACACGGTCTCCCACAGTATTCTTGTCAGCAAGTTAAGGAAGTATGGGCTGGATGAATGCACTATAAGGTGGGTAGAAAGCTGGCTAGATTGTCGGGCTCAACGGGTAGTGATCAATGGCTCCATGTCTAGTTGGCAGCCGGTGTCAAGTGGAGTGCCCCAGGGGTCGGTCCTGGGGCCGGTTTTGTTCAATATCTTCATAAATGATCTGGAGGATGGTGTGGATTGCACTCTCAGCAAATTTGCAGATGATACTAAACTGGGAGGAGTGGTAGATACGCTGGAGGGGAGGGATAGGATACAGAAGGACCTAGACAAATTGGAGGATTGGGCCAAAAGAAATCTGATGAGGTTCAATAAGGATAAGTGCAGGGTCCTGCACTTAGGATGGAAGAATCCAATGCACCGCTACAGACTAGGGACCGAATGGCTAGGCAGCAGTTCTGCGGAAAAGGACCTAGGGGTGACAGTGGACGAGAAGCTGGATATGAGTCAACAGTGTGCCCTTGTTGCCAAGAAGGCCAATGGCATTTTGGGATGTATAAGTAGGGGCATAGCGAGCAGATCGAGGGACGTGATCGTTCCCCTCTATTCGACACTGGTGAGGCCTCATCTGGAGTACTGTGTCCAGTTTTGGGCCCCACACTACAAGAAGGATGTGGATAAATTGGAGAGAGTCCAGCGAAGGGCAACAAAAATGATTAGGGGTCTAGAGCACATGACTTATGAAGAGAGGCTGAGGGAGCTGGGATTGTTTAGTCTGCAGAAGAGAAGAATGAGGGGGGATTTGATAGCTGCTTTCAACTACCTGAAAGGGGGTTCCAAAGAGGATGGCTCTAGACTGTTCTCAATGGTAGCAGATGACAGAAAGAGGAGTAATGGTCTCAAGTTGCAATGGGGGAGGTTTAGATTGGATATTAGGAAAAACTTTTTCACTAAGAGGGTGGTGAAACACTGGAATGCGTTACCTAGGGAGGTGGTAGAATCTCCTTCCTTAGAGGTTTTTAAGGTCAGGCTTGACAAAGCCCTGGCTGGGATGATTTAACTGGGAATTGGTCCTGCTTCAAGCAGGGGGTTGGACTAGATGACCTTCTGGGGTCCCTTCCAACCCTGATATTCTATGATTCTATAAAGTTCTAGAGTCTCTTTACTTGCCCAAGTCACACCACAGTGTCTACACTGCTATTTATGCCCTGGGCATTCAGTGTCTATGCAGTGTAGACAAACCGTTGGTGCCTGTATAATGTATAAGATGATCAGATTCAGAAGACGTAAAAACGCACATTTATTATTCACTAGTTTTCTTTGATTCTCTGGAGAAATTAGTGTTTTAACCTCTTTAAAGATAAAAGAACAAATTGTTCTTATTTTATTCCATTTTGAGGGGGAAATATCACAAAAACACATTGTTAAATGATATGGAATAGATAAAAGCCCCGCACTATTAATCTTTTTGTAAATCATATACCAAAGTTACTATAGAAAAGACAGGCACCAGAAATAACAAAACGCTGTGTATAATGTAGTTTAAATGAAAAATTTCACACATGAGCACATTTGTAGATAGGGACATTTACACAAAAAAGCAATTTACTTGACCAGTATTCTACTGCTTCCATTTCTAGAATTAAAGATATTTGTGTTTTTACAAGAGGTCTTTCTCCATCTAACTTCAGTTTCTACTTAACTATGCAATCCTGTGTTTATGAATAAATAAATGAATAGGCATTGGGCAAACAATGGTGTCTACTGGTTAGAACAGAGGCCTAGGAGTTCTGATTTCCTTAGTTTTATTCTCAACATTGCCACCGGCTCACTGTGTGATCTTGGCAAAGCCACTTACACCATCACTGTGACTCAGTTTGCTCATCTGTATAATGATTCAGTAATCAGAAGCTTCATTAATTAATGTTTGTAAATTGCTTTAAGATCCTCAGCTGTAAAAGGTGTAGTAGTTAGGGGCAAAATATTATTATCGTCATAGAAATTACGATGACAAAAATGGTTATCATATCCATTGGTCTCCCTCTAACGACTCTCCCTTTCACATAAACCTGCTTCCTTTGTGAGTGTCTGAAATTGTTTTCGATGAACATAAATCCAAAGGCCAAATAGGAAGAAACAAGCCAAAGCCAAATCCACGATATGAGAAGCAGATTACTGTCCCTCAAACATTCTGAGAAAGTTTGTGGAAGGTGAAGTGAAGAAAGATCAGATTTCAGGAAGGTCCGGGCCTAACAGTACAGTATTTTCCACTGCAGGCATCCGATGAAGTGAGCTGTAGCCCACGAAAGCTTATGCTCAAATAAATTTGTTAGTCTCTAAGGTGCCACAAATACTCCTCATTCTTTTTGCTGATACAGACTAACACGGCTGCTACTCTGAGGCCTAATTCTGTTACTCTCAATGAAATTCATGCTAGTTTCAAGACACTGTACACAATTTTCATCTGAGATGTTATCAGATGTGCTTGTGCAGATTATACCTTTCTCCCAGTGACGTTTTTCCCCTCAACAAAGAGAGTTTCTTGAACAGGGAATTGGAGCACATCTTCATTTTTATTTATTATTTTTTAAACACCGATAGTTTGCTCAGTGCTTTACAAGACACATTGCAAGATAAGGTCCCAATCCAGAGGCGCTTACAAGCGAAACAGACAAAGGTCAGATGTTAGAATACACGTGGAGATGCAGAGAATGTTGCTGACTGGCTCAGAGCATCTTTTTAGTCACATTTCTTATTGTGTTCATTTCCTTTGTTCCCCTGTTTCTGTTCTCTGTTTCTTTCGCTCCCCAGTGATGTCCTCATCTACCCCCCATTCCTCCTACCTGTATTCCATTGTATCTTCCAAGTGGTCCTTTAAATCAAGAGATGACTGCAGTCATATGGTTTCCAGGTCCAAAATATCATCATGGGTTCAATCATGAGCTAGTCTATTGTAGCAGGCAGGGGAGTGTGTTAATTTAGGTGGAGTAAATGTGCTGAAGGCGTTAACATAACCCAGTCGCTGTCCAACATCAAAGAGTATTAAACAAGGTTCAGGAGTCGGTATACAGAGGTCTCGGTCTGCTTTAGCACTGTGGGAAACACACCATTAAAAATCCTTATAACTTTTAATTAAAAGATACAGAAAAGAAGGAAAAAACTGTTAAAACATGTAAAATATAAAGTATTAAGTCAGGCTTTCATTTCAGCAACTTTTTTGGTGCCCTTTCCCTTTAGCTGGAGAGAGTTTTAGAAGGAAAACCGCCTTGTTTGACAGTCTCAGCTTATATTAAAGATGGCAATAACTGTCCTTTGCGGGAAAAGAGAAGAGGTTAGTTGAGATGGGCTGGAGTTGTCGCTGCTGCTGTTAAAGTCCGATCCTGTTTCATCTCAGGTGTTGTTTCGGATTTAGCTGGAACAGATAGGGGTGGTGACATTATCTGGGCCCCTCTCTCTTTTGCTTGTTCTGGTCAGGACATCTCTCAGGATCTGGATGAAGAAGGCCTGGATTCCCTGGAAAGAGTGGGGGTGAAGCTCACTCCAGTAGCCTCTGTTGGTTCTTCTCTAAAGTCTCTTTCTTTGAGGACCCACAAGGGGACCGGTGGGTGGAACAGCTCATCCCTCTCATTATTTTTTCAGCTAATTAGGTGTTTATCTGACGTGCCAATTTTGGTTCACTAATTTCCAGTTCCACATCTTCTATTTTTACCAAGCTCGATTTCAACATAATCCTTGAACTATGTTAGTCGGCTTTTTTGTTGAGACTAATTCTCGCTTTTATACCTTTTCTCATCAACACTTGTTGTTATAGGTTATTATGACATCTCATGAACTTATACTCACTTGCTATAGCTGAACTCACAATTGGGCTGACCAATTTATCCTAATTATTGTAACAGTACTCACCTCCTTCTTCTGCCCTGCTCTCTCTATGCAATAGGGAGAATGAGCAGGGGGCTGGGGCATATGGCTTATGAGGAGAGGCTGAGGGAACTGGGCTTATTTAGTCTGCAGAAGAGAAGAGTGAGGGGGGATTTGATAGCAGCCTTCAACTACCTGAAGGGGGGTTCCAAAGAGGATCGAGCTCGGCTGTTCTCAGTGGTGGCAGATGACAGAACAAGGAGCAATGGTCTCAAGTTGCAGTGGGGGAGGTTTAGGTTGGATATTAGGAAACACTATTTCACTAGGAGGGTGGTGAAGCACTGGAATGGGTTACCTAGGGAGGTGGTGGAATCTCCATCCTTAGAGGTTTCTAAGGCCCAGCTTGACAAAGCCCTGGCTGGGATGATTTAGTTGGGGTTGGTCCTGCTTTGACCAGGGAGTTGGACTAGATGACCTCCTGAGGTCTCTTCCACCCCTAATCTTCTATAATACAGAGAAGGCAGCTACTACTCACCTTTCTGTGTAGATGGGGGGCACAGTGGGTGGGGGTGGCTCCATCCCACACAACTTGCCAGTCAGCCCTGTGGAGCTAGAAATAAGCTACACCAGCAAGAGGACACTGCTTCATTCCCCCATGGAGCAAGCGAGAAGATAGGACTGAATTGTTGCTCTGAGCCACAATTCCATCCTTGGTCTGCTCCTGGGATGCAGCTGTGGGGGGAGGGGCAGCTAGATGCTCCCTTTACTCAGGGCAGGTTGCAAAGTGCCAGTCCAGCCCTATGTGTGCAGTCTTGAAAAATCAGGGTTAGAGGCTTTAAAGAAAGTGAGAGGAATCCAATTACTTAAACAGGGGTCAGCTTTCACTTTGTCTCCTTTTACCCGTGGTGGTGTATTGAAAACTGTGTTCAAATCACAAGCTATCACTTTAAGCTTTAAGGAGTTTCCTGGTCCTGATTGCAGGCTAGGGGGCTCTGTAAGGAAGCATGCTACCTGTCTCTTTCAGCATCAGGCCTGGTCTACAGTAGGAAATTAGGCTGGTATAACCATGTTGCTCAGGGGTGTAAAAATCCACACGCCAGAGCAATGCAATTAAACCGACCTAACCCCGTGTAGACAGAGGTCGGTTGTCAGTAGAATTCTCCCGTCGACCTAGCTACTGCCTCTTGAGGAGGTGGATTACCTATACTGACGGGAGGACCCCTCCCTTTGGCGTCGGTATTGTCTTCTCTGAAGTGCTACAGCAGCACTGCTGCAGGGTTAAGTGGAGACAAGCCCCCAGGCTGCAAAGAGCCAGCCTAGAGTAAGGTGGGATGAGTTGTGCTTCTCTGCCTCAGGGAGCAGACCTGCTTTCTCTATATATTTTTGGTCCTTGTGTATTAAGTGTCAGGACCAGGGATGTAGGGGGTCAGAGCTGGAGTCAGGTCTAGTGTGCAGAGCAGGCATCTAGGTCAGGGAAGGGAAGCAGAACCAGCTGCCAATACCAGAGCCAGGGCCAAGCCACAGTCAGAAACAGAAATCAAAACTGAGGATAGGAGCTGGGGTTAGATACCAAATGCCAGAGTCAACGGTCAAGCCAAAGATCAGAGTCAGGACTGGCAACCAAGGCATAAGGGCAGGAATCAGAGAAGAGACAGGGATCAGGCACAGAGAAGGAGCAAGGCAAGAGCCAGGAAGGGTGGGAAGTGGCTTGCACAAGTCAGGCAAGAACAGGGGCCACCGCGGCTGTCGCCGCAGCGATAGTACACAGTTGCTCGGACAACCCCCCTCAGCTCGTTTCCTGGCTTACATAGTGGGGGGCAAGCCAATCACGCAGCCACAGGCTTTGGGTGTTCTGATAGGGAGGCCAGAAAAGGTGGGGGAGTTGCACTGTATGTAAGGGAGCAGTATGACTGCTCAGAGCTCAAGTATGAAACTGCAGAAAAACCTGAGAGTCTCTGGATTAAGTTTAGAAGCGTGAGCAACAAGGGTGATGTCGTGGTGGGAGTCTGCTATAGACCACCGGACCAGGGGGATGAGGTGGACGAGGCTTTTTTCCGGCAACTCGCAGAAGCTACTAGATCGCACGCCCTGGTTCTCATGGGCGACTTTAATCATACTGATATCTGCTGGGAGAGCAATAGAGCGGTGCATAGACAATCCAGGAAGCTTTTGGAAAATGTAGGGGACAATTTCCTGGTGCAAGTGCTGGAGGAACCAACTGGGGGGGGGGGAGCTTTTCTTGACCTGCTGCTCACAAACCGGGAAGAATTAGTAGGGGGAAGCAAAAGCGGATGGGAACCTGGGAGGCAGTGATCGTGAGATGGTCGAGTTCAGGATCCTGACACAAGGAAGAAAGGAAAGCAGCAGAATACGGACCCTGGACTTCAGAAAAGCAGATTTTGACTCCCTCCAGGAACTGATGGGCAGGATCCCTTGGGAGAATAACATGAGGGGGAAAGGAGGCTAGGAGAGCTGGCTGTATTTTAAAGAATCCTTATTGTGGTTACAGGGACAAACCAGCCCGATGTGTAGAAAGAATAGTGAATATGGCAGACGACCAGTTTGGCTTAACAGTGAAAACCTTGCTGATCTTAAACACAAAAAAGAGGCTTACAAGAAGTGGAAGATTGGACAAATGACCAGGGATGAGTATAAAAATATTGCTCGGGCATGCAGGAGTGAAATCAGGAAGGCTAACTGACACCTGGAGTTGCAGCTAGCGAGAGATGTTAAGAGTAACAAGAAGGGTTTCTTCAGGTATGTTGGCAACAAGAAGAAAGCCAAGGAAAGTGTGGGCCCCTTACTGAATGAGGGAGACAACCTAGTGACAGAGGATGTGGAAAAAGCTTATGTACTCAATGCTTTTTTTGCCTCTGTCTTCACGAACAAGGTCAGCTCCCAGACTACTGCACTGGGCAGCACAGCACGGGGAGGAGGTGGCCAGCCCTCTGTGAAGAAAGAAGTGGTTTGGGACTATTTAGAAAAGCTGGACGAGCACAAGTCCATGGGGCCGGATGCACTGCATCCGAGAGTACTAAAGGAATTGGCGGATGCGATTGCAGAGCCATTGGCCATTATCTTTGAAAACTCATGGCGATCAGGGGAAGTCCCGGAAGACTGGAAAAAAGCTAATGTAGTGCCCATCTTTAAAAAAGGGAAGAAGGAGAATCCTGGGAACTACAGGCCAGTCAGCCTCACCTCAGTCCCCGAAAAAATCATGGAGCATGTCCTCAAGGAATCAATGCTGAAACACTTAGAGGAGAGGAAAGTGATCAGGAACAGTCAGCATGGATTCACCAAGGGCAAGTCATACCTGACTAATCTAATTGCCTTCTAGGATGAGATAACTGGTTCTGTGGATGAAGGGAAAGCAGTGGATATGTTATTCCTTGACTTTAGCAAAGCTTTTGACACGGTCTCCCACAGTATTCTTGTCAGCAAGTTAAAGGAGTATGGGCTGGATGGATGCACTACAAGGTGGGTAGAAAGTTTGCTAGATTGTCGGGCTCAACGGGTAATGATCAATGGTTCCATGTCTAGTTGGCAGCCGGTATCTAGCGGAGTGCCCCAAGGGTCGGTCCTGAGGCCGGTTTTGTTCAATATCTTCATTAATGATCTGGAGGATGGTGTGGATTGCACCCTCAGCAAGTTTGCGGATGACACTAAACTGGGAGGAGTGGTAGATACACTGGAGGGTAGGGGTAGGATACAGAGGGACCTAGACAAATTGGAGGATTGGGCCAAAAGAAATCTGATGAGGTTCAACAAGGACAAGTGCAGAGTCCTGCACTTAGGACCGAAGAATCCAATGCACCACTACAGACTAGGGACCGAATGGCTAGGCAGCAGTTCTGCAGAGAAGGACCTAGGGGTGACAGTGGATGAGAAGCTGGATATGAGTCAACAGTGTGCCCTTGTTGCCAAGAAGGCCAATGGCATTTTGGGATGTATAAGTAGGGGCATTGCCAGCAGATCGAGGGACGTGATCGTTCCCCTCTATTCGACATTGGTGAGGCCTCATCTGGAGTACTGTGTCCAGTTTTGGGCCCCACGCTACAAGAAGGATGTGGAAAAATTGGAGAGAGTCCAGCGAAGGGCAACAAAAATGATTAGGGGTCTGGAACACAAGACTTATGAGGAGAGGCTGAGGGAACTGGGATTGTTTAGTCTATGGAAGAGAAGAATGAGGGGGGATTTGATAGCTTCTTTTAACTACCTGAAAGGTGGATCCAAAGAGGATGGATCTAGACTATTCTCAGTGATAGCAGATGACAGGACAAGGAGTAATGGTCTCAAGTTGCAGTGGGGGAGATTTAGGTTGGATATTAGGAAAAAGTTTTTCACTAGGAGGGTGGTGAAACACTGCAATGCGTTACCTAGGGAGGTGGTGGAATCCCCTTCCTTAGAAGTTTTTAAGGTCAGGTTTGACAAAGCCCTGGCTGGGATGATTTAGTTGGGGATTGGTCCTGCTCTGGGCAGGGGGTTGGACTAGGTGACCTCCAGATGTCCCTTCCAACTCTGATATTCTATGATAGAACTTCCCGTGGGGCCTAGCCTTCCAGGGTTAGCACGATGCTGCTTTGCTCAGCTCCTTTGGTGGTAATGAAGGAGTGTCACTGTTCTAAGACCCCCACATCTCCAGATGCTAGACCTATACCCTCAGATCCTTACATTAAAGAGCTAGATTTTAAGAAATAGCATTTTATGCTTTTATCTAACTTCTCTGTTTGAACACTGTGAACATAACACCCATGGGCCCCGGTTCCACCAGTGTTTCATTTGTTTTTTTCGGACAGCTCTATATACTGGCAACTGGGGCCACCCCAGGGCCAACTACACATTGAAACTCGCTGGTACAAAGCAGGTAACAGACAGTTGATTGGATTATTTCTATGATGAATTTCCCTCTGCATTCGGAGGAAAAGAGTATTTAATGACTCCACCAAAAGGAAAATGACTACATGTAATTGTGTGTCAGAAAAAATATTTTTTCCCAACTGAATGGCATCTAAAACAATTACAATACATTTGCACCAGCCGGAGCGGAGCAAAATGCCTATAGACAGAAATGACATTTATGAGCACTAAATGAACAATGTAAAAAAAAAAAAAAAAAGCAAAGTCAAATGAGAATTGTCAATCTTGAAATTACAGCTGACCTGACCTTGCAATGTTAATGGGAGTTCTGCATTCCAGAGGGATATCAGAATCTGGTCCAATGATGAAATCTGAAAAAAGGCTACAACAATAAACCAGATACTAATTGTCCATTCTGATTGTGAGTGGCAGATGTTTTTTTCCCCCCTCCTCCACGGGCGATTATCAGTGAGGCAGGCTGGAGACATGCACCTTTCATTGGAAATGAAAACTGGTGAGATTTGTACTAATTCTTATATCCTGTGGAGTAAAATCAGATAGTTTAAACCTAATCTGACTTGGACAAGGCTATATCATCTGTGCATGTTTTATAGGATTTACACAGGGTTGGACATGGTTCACGCATCAGAAGGAGTGTCAGGCTGGTCTTTTACTGCTCTGAATATGGCTTTTGTTAACCTAACCATTGCTGGTCTGAGGAACTACCTCCACAGCCCTAGAAAAGCATGATCATAGCTCTGTCCCACAGCAAGACAGCATATGGAATCCAAAGTTCCAAACAAAATCAGAAGAGTTCACTTTGGCCGGAACCAAGTCAATAGACACTCATGTTGATGCTTCTGGCATTCCTATTTTCCAGAGTTAAATCCAATTGGCGAGGGGTTGGAAACCAAGAATTGAGAGTTTTCAAAATTTGATTTTGTTCCCCATTCTTCCCCCCCCCCGCCAAAAAAAACCCCCCACAAACACAGAAGGCCACTATGCCACAGCATAGCTAATATTTAAGGCACAGACCTGAGGTTGATACAGGTTCAAATTTCTGTTCCAAATCAGGCAGAGCAGAGACTTGACCGTGGGTCTCTAACATTGCAGGGAAAGGCCCTAAACACCAGTCTATTGGCTATTCTGGAGCATGAATGGCTGTCTCTCTCTCCGTCTCACTCACACACACATCCTGGACCTGAAAAAACCTTCCAATCAACACGGAATGTTTCAGTTTTGATAAATTGGCATTTTCCAACTAAAGACATTTTGTTAGAAAAAACTCCTGCCCTGTTGTAATTCTAGTACACATTGGCTTCACATCCCCACAAATATGTGTTTACACTAATCAAAAGAAAATCCCAAACTCATTAGAGAGCTGTCTTTTTAAACTACCTCATCAAGCACAAACACTTTCTGAAATAAATTAGTTTTTAAACTTGGAAGGTGTTAAAATGCATGAATTTTACACATTACCCTTTACACTTTACCTGGAGAGCTGGTGGCTAGTTTAGATGTTCATAAAATGCAATCGATCATTCAAATGGAATCTGTCAAGTGAAGTTTCACTTTAAGTCAATTTTAAATTTAATTGTCTTCTCTGCCTATCACATGACATAATGTACACAGACTATAAGTGTTTAGCCCCATTAAGCACAGAAAGAAAAAAACTCTTGGCCAGAAAGCATTGTGTGGTTTGTAGCACTTACAAACAAAACATGGAGGCTAAGTGAAAGACAGAGATATAATTCAGAAGGTAAACAATTCTGACCAAAAATTGACTCCGGGTGCTGTCAGAGAGATCAATATTTATTTTAAAGCAGCCATAAGTGTGCTAGTCTTTTGCACAAGATATAGGAGATGCAACTGTAGAAGTGAGGAGGGGGTCGAGGTACCTGAATTACCACTCCAATGAGGCACTCTGGTAGTATTTCCAAATCAAATCTTTCATTAAAACAAAACAAAACAAAAAAACAGTTGAAAATTTCTGAGGAAAGCGCCAACTTTCTGCGACAACTCTCATTTTGCCTGTTTTCCATCAGGAAAAGAAAAGGTTCAAGGGAGAATTTTCAAACCAGCCCCATTTTGGTCTTCATAGCCTACCCACTGCAAGCCCCGCCCTGCTGCTTGCTCTTTGGTTGGACCCAAACCAGCTTTAATTAGCTCCCTTGGAGGTCCCCAGAACAGGTGTGCTGAGAGGAGCTGCAAACTCCAATGTAACGGTCACTGGAGAATTTGGAAGTCTGATGAGCCTGCACCTAACCAATAGGAATTACACAGCACGACTGCCTGGGGCATTCAACTTCACACCAAGATTAGTGTGGAGTATGCAACTTTGTTAAGCAGTTTTCTCCACATCTGTGAAACATGGACATGTTACAGCAGGCACGTGAAGCAACTAGAGTATTTTCCCATGCGCTGTCTCATCTGTAACATCATGTGGTCAGACAGAATACTGAACTTCGAAGTTCTGGACTGGTGCTGCACGACTGGCATTGAATCCCTAATCATATAGGCATAACTTTTCTAGGCTGGTCTCCTTGTACATATGGATGGTATTGAACTCCCCAAAGCCATATTTTATGGACAGTTGAAAATGCGGGCCAATGAAAACAATATAAGGACACTCTCAAAGCTCACCTATTCAGTCAAGTCTGCTTTGCTGTAAAAAAAAAAATAGAAGAAAGGAAAAAGAAACGGGCTGCAGTGTGGTGGGCTAGTGAGGAGATAAGGAGGAAACCAAGGGGGAGAAGCAGATCCTGAGATCCTGACACTGAGGGAAGGGGTTTATCCAGGTGGGTGGTGGAGAAGGAAGCCTGTAGAGGGCAGAGTAGGAAGAAGTCCAGGGTAAAGGCAGCAAGGATTTAGATGGTGCAGACATTGGCTGCTGATTGTAGGGTCCCTGGGCTGGAAACCAGAGTAGCAGGTGGGCCCGGGTTCCCCTGCTAGCCACTGGGAAAGTGGCACAGTCTTTACTGGGAAGACTGTTTGGGATGGCACCCGACAGTGGGTCCAGAGAGACTTTGTTACCCTGGAAGTGGAAAACTGTATAAATGACTTGACTGGAGGGCTGAGCCACAAAGAGCAAGTTCTGCGATCCCTACAGAGCAAGAAGGACTGCAATGCAAGAAAGAGATGAAAGGGAGCATCAGCCCAGGCAGAGCTAATCCCCAGACACAGCCACAGCGGGGTGCCCCACCAGTGAGTGAACCCCATTACAGCCTGTCTCGCCATTTTTGAACCTGTAGGGCTGGCAGTAGTGTGGCAGGTTGAATACAGTATCACTTTTTAACCAATCCAAAGGGACCAATGGCGCCAATGGCTAGGCCATGCCCTTTGGCACGTAGGAGAGGACCTCTGCTGAAGAAGCCTTTCCCGTAACGAAAGTGAGCAAAGAAAGGCTGATGAAACTGAATAGTCTGTTTGTTCCTCTGTGAGGACGGCACCTAATTATTGTACTGTCGGTGAAGTGTACAGAAGGTTACACTGTCTGCTCAGGGTGTTATCCTATGATTAAATGCAAACCTTTGCTTTGGTTGCTTCAAGTTTTAGGGTCAAAAGGGCAATGGGAAGGAGTTCCCATGCCTGCAATGTTTACCAATTAACTATCAGACTCTCAGTCATTCGGCAGTGAGCTAAGTGTGCATCCAAGCTTCAAGAAATTTGTGGACAAGAACAACCACCACCACAAAAGAGAGACTTTGAGCCAAACTCTTTTCTCATTTACATTGTGTAAATCTAATGATATCCTGCGCTTTAATGGAGCTGTTGTGGATTTACACTGGCGTTCTCGAGAGCAGAAGTTGGTCTCTGATCAAGGATAGCTGAGAGCATTTAAACAAACTGAAGGTCAGAATCGGCTTTGTAATTTTTCCCCTTCTTGAGATTGCCCCTGGGCATACAGAGAGAGACAAAAAAAAAAACGCTACGCTTTAAAAGAAATACAGGATAGACTTCCTTTACTTATAAGGGTTCTGCATGCTAATATTTCTCAAGCCTGAGTTGAAACTCTGGAACTCAGGAAGTACTTTAGCTCAGTGACCACAGCTTAGCGCTGCTTCCATGTGCTCAGCTGCTCGGGCCATGTCCACACTACCGCTTATGTCATCAAAACGTATGGGGTGTGAAAAAAAACACACCCCAGAGCAACATACATTTTGCTGGGATAAGTGGTAATGTGCACGGCGCTATTTTGGCGGGGATGCTTCTCCCATCGAAAGCTACCGCCGCTCCTTGGGGGTGGTTCAATTATGTCAACTGGAGAGCTCTCTCCCATCAGCCTAGCGCGGCTACACGAGAGATCTTACAATGGCACAGCTGCATCGATACAGCTGTGCCGCTGTACTCTCTCTAGTGTAGACATAGCCTAATCATGCAAAAAGTCTGTCTGTATGTGAAAGGCTGAGACCCACCCTCTTTACTGGGTGTGAAACTGGACGGTAGCGGGAGCTGTCCATGTTATGACTGCAGGTACAGCAATCGGTGGGGTTTTTTACCTAAGGATATAAGTCTCTTAAAGGTGACCTACCAAAGATTTAA
This sequence comes from Natator depressus, assembly GCF_965152275.1. Taxonomy (NCBI): domain Eukaryota; kingdom Metazoa; phylum Chordata; order Testudines; family Cheloniidae; genus Natator; species Natator depressus. The sequence continues at coordinate 7,471,597 of NC_134244.1, read as the reverse complement.
AACAATTAGAATTATACTTTTTTTTCCCATGTGTAAAGAAGTCCTGAAAGGGATGGAATGGGGGTAGCTTTTCCCTCCCATTTCTTTTCATCATAAAAATGCCAGACTTGTGAAGTCTAACCTCCCTCTGTTTTCCGTGGTCTCTGACCATTTAATTGAAGTGTTGCGGGAATGGACCTTTCTCCAGAGTGTTCCTTAACAGACACAAAAGAAAAAACGGTATTTGGGGAAAATCCAACTAAAAATCCCTTCTCCTCTCAGTGGCTCAACATTCAGCCTCTTTGCTGATAACAATTCACTAGTTCTATAATAACCAAAGATTTCCAGAGTAAACAAGATCAGATTTTTCTCCCATTAAGTCTGTCGCTATTGTCAGTGAACCCCACATTACCGTCCATCATATGGTGCGGAGGTTAACAAAAATAGAAATGTAGCTGCAGTAGCATGGGCAGCAGTGAGTGACAGCACGGGCAAGCTGCCCTGAGTACAAACCCGCCTGGACCCTCTTGGGCCGGTTAGCCTGGGCCACCACTTGTCGCTGCTACCCTACTGTTTTGATTGCATTAGCTCAATGAGAGCTGGCGGGAGTACATCAGCTCAGGCTGGGAATCACAACCCCACATGTAGACAAAGCCTAAGTGTCCAATATGGCAGACGCTCTTTTGCTTGCTAGGGACTCAGCCCATTTAAATGGGTGGAGCACAGGGCAGGGACCGGGAGGAGCCAGAACACAGAGGGCTAGCTGGAAGTATGTTGTGCAGAGGAGCTAAGTACAGATCTCCCCAAAAGTTACTGCAGGTTACATTTACATTAGCTCCAGGCTGGAGTGGCAAGGAGCCACTTGGTAGCTTACCCCTGAGGAAATCATTCTGCAAAGATCTCAGGACAGGTCCTGAGGGTGTAATGGGATGAATCCCCAAATAAAGCTCGTTGAAAGACAGTAATGGGGGGGGGGAAGAGGAGATTTAATGAGGGATCCCACTCTCCACAAACACACATTTCTTCCCCCCCCTTTTTTTTTTTTTCAAATTGAAAGATTTTTTTCAGCCAGCACTACCGTTGGTCAAAAGAAAAAAAAATCTCTAAAATTTAATTTAAAATGTTCCTGTTTATTTTTCAAAACTCCAAAATTGCATCAGTTTCATAATTTGAACATTTCAGCTAGCCCTACCCAAAAGCAAACTGTGTCCTCTGGTAGCATGATTGGGAGAAAACTCTGGATTGAAATGGACTGAATTTCTTACTTTGGGTGAGGTTTTCCCCCCTGCCAAAAGGTAGCATTTGGCTCAATATTTACATATACAGGAGCAAATGGGAAGAAACAAAGGGATACAGAGACTAGAAGCACAGAGTAACAATGCTTTTATGTGTTCCTAGAGCAAGATATCAGGAGGGCTGAAGAATTCCATATGCATTGCCAGCAGGGACTACTGGGTATAAGATGCTTTGACTTTATCAGTAATAGGGATGTATCATTGAGAACTGGCCTCAAGAGGACTGAAATCATCACTGGCCACCGCTGGCTGGTCCTTTTTTGCCATGTTGCCCGCCTTGGAGACAATGTCCCCCCACATGTAGATCTGAAGATTGGGCTTGAGGTCAGGAGAGGACACTGGCCAGTAATGGACTTGTCGCGGCCATGAGATCACCCACAATTAACCTGGCTGCACCAGATCACCAAAAACCCTGTGGAGCTCTCAGATGTCTGGAATAAAACTACATAGTGTGTGGTCATGGATACTCGGCATTACGGACCTGCGCTGTCTAAGCGTAGTAGGAAATCTTTGTAGTTCCTAGATGTAGAGTAAGGTTTTGGTTAAGACATTTGGATTGAAAGGACGTATGTGTTCAATTCCTGGCTCTGCCACAGACTCCATGTATGACCTTAGGCAAGTCATTAAGTGTCTCAGTAACTCTGAGACACCCATTTCAACTGGGGTCCCTTAACACTACCATAATGTTGTTATAATTATTTATTTACCAGTATGAAACAAATCAAGGGAGACTGGACTACGTTGCAGGTACGTTGCTTGAGAAGAGAATCTATGTGTCGAAACCTCATAATAGAAATAAATAAAGTAAAATAAAAGAAAGTGCTGGTTTATAGCTAAGCAAAAACTCCAATGATGGAATCTGAATGTTTTGAAAAAGCAAGCAGTAACAGAATGAAAATAAATCCCATGGTAAACCAACATCCTTTTCTTTCACTCAAAGTGAAGTCAATTTTTTCCTGTGCAAGCCAACTGCACATCACTTCCACTTTTATTTATCTATCTAGAAATATATGACCATTCCTATTGGAGAAGCACTTTCAGTGAGAAGAGCAATGCCTCATGTTGGTTTCTCACATTTCTCTTTTCCGTTGATTTATCTCAGTCAGGCCGTTATCCCGAGATATTGTTCAGCTTTTATGGTAACATCAAAGCCCACAGCAGTCACAGGAATAATTTCAACAATCTCATACTGTTAGGAACAACTAAATTGGCCATGCTCCATTTGAAAAACTTCAGCATAGGATCTCCTCTATTACTAAAACGTCAAGCTTAAGTGGAGTGGAAAATCATTCTGCCATTTTAAAGGCAAAAAAATAAAATAAAATAAAATAAAACCAAGCAACTAAAATATAGTTAGAAACTTTTACAATTTGTTGGACATGCATAGATGGGTGAAAGCACTAATAACATTAAATTAGACAGTCCACTGCAAAGCCTGTGTTGAAAGACAGGAAAGCAAAGACTTAAAGCGCACGCACACAAATAAATATATATATTAGACACAGCTGAAATTACGAGTCAAGTGACCCTCTAGGCTCTAGTGCAAATTGAATAGACCTTGATGGATTTGTTTTCCTTTCAGATTAAATTGAACTTCTGATTTGAAAATAGTTCACCTGTTCCTGAGCTTGAAAGCTACATTTTCCCTTAACTAATGTTTTCTTGTTTAGACAATTTAGTTTTGTAGTGGCTTAGAAACTAGCACCTTAATGTTGGTGAGGGCTCAGAAGAAAGACCCAGGTAAATAATAATGAGTTCTATTTTCTAGGGTCACTTTCATCGACATAGTGATTTGTATATTTCTGTGAAAGGTCACCACATGTTGTTATTACTACAAATATGTGTAAAAATATACTTTGGAGCAGGGATTGCACCTCCCATAGTGTTTGGAGATGGCCTAACACATTTTGGGTGCTGCTGCAATGTAAGTGATAAATAATGCTGCTCTTCAGACTTCCCAAATATGTATTAGTTAATAAATTACACCAGGTGACTGTCTAGAAAGTAGAATGTGGCCTTTGGAGCTTATGTGCCTGTATCTGTCACACCATTGTCAAGGTATGAAGAGTCACAGTTATGCTGATATTTTGATTCATACGGTTCACCGGTGAAATACATGTTTGTATAAGGGAATTTGTTTACAGTAACATCTGGACGCTCCAAGAGACATCAGTTTTATCATGGTAGGCACTCTACAAACTTGTAGTAAGCTACAGACCCTGCCCCAAAGAGCTGACAATTTAAATGCATAGGAAAGGCAAAGGAAGTATTATCAAGCCCAGTTTACAGATGGGAAAACTGAGGCTTGCAGAGATTAAATGACTTGCCCCAGGTCACACAGGGAATCTGTTGCTGAGCTAGGAACTGAAACCAGATCTCCTGAGCCTCAGTCCAGTGGGTTAACTGCAGGACCATTCTACACATATCCTACAAAATTTCTGAGAATTGGATTGAGTCCGAGGTACAAGTGGGTCTGTCAGCCATCCTGCCTGCCTCCACAGAGGACTTAGGATACGTCTACATGTGGAGGTGCTCATGGGATTCCCAGCTCATGCAGACATGCTCACGCTAGTTCTAATTGAGCTAGCGGGCTAAAAAGGGTAGTATAGCCATGGTAGCACAGGCTGCAGCATGGACTAGCTGCCCTGAGCCCATACCCAGGGGGTCCAGGACTAAAAGGGATTTTTAAGAGCAGGTTAGACAAACACCTGTTAGGGATGGTCTAGATGATAGTTAGTCCTGCCTTGTGTGCAGGGGACTGGACTAGAAGACCTCTTGCGGCCCCTTCCAGTCCTACAATTCTATGATTCTTTACATGTTGAGGCTATGCCTACATTTGGAGACAGGTTTCTAGCACTAGCTTTGTTCAAACTAACATGCTAAAAATAGTAGCGTAGCCAAGGTAGCATGGGTAGTGACAAGTAGTTGCATGGGCTAGCTGCCCCGAGTTCATACTCGCCTGGACCCCCTGGGTATGGGCTCAGGGCAGCTAGTCCATGCTGCAGCCCACGCTACCATGCATATACTTCTATTTTTAGCCCGATAGCTCAATTAGAGCTAGCGTGAGCATGTCTGCATGAGCTGGGAATCCCATGAGCACCTCCACATGTAGACGTATCCTTAATCCACTGTGGAGGCAGGCAGGATGACTGACAGACCCACTTGTACCTCGGACTCCATCCAATTCTCAGAAATTTTTTGCAAATGTTCCAGAGAATTTAAGTCCTCGATCTTGCAAGGACCCATGAGTGTGCTTAGCTTATTTCAGTGGGAGTATGCACCTTTCAAAATTAAGCACGTCTGTAAGAGCGAGGTTTAAAACGCCACACAACATAATAGATCTACAATTCGGCTTAGCACTTTCTTGATTAAAGAGGTTGAAAATATCTTCCTCATTTATTTATCAATCATTACATGTAGATTGGTTGGGCCATGAATCACATCTTAACCCTTCAAGTTAAGGACCAGATTGCCTTGGCTATTTCGTGACACTCGCTGTTCAGCGGTTTGCTTTAGGAGCATCTGTTCCAGGGAAATGTCAGCAGTGGGTTTCCTGCTTCATGTGTAGCTTACCCTTTGAACGTAAGGGATTAATGAGATATGTACAGTCCAAAAGCAGAAAGCTCTTTGCACGTTTTTTTTTTTTTCCGGCTGTCTCTTTCTTCCCCAGTGCTCTTTGTGGCGGCATAGATATTCTAGGGAGTGAGGGTGGGGAGGGAATGCAGACCAAGCCCCAGTAATGACGGTTTAATCGTTAATAATAAATTTATAAAAAAGAGTGATTGAATGTTGGCACTGTGCTGCGTCTGCCTGCCAGACAGTCCAAACAAACATTACCAGCAGCTATTGATGTCCCTCTTCTAGTAGCTGGTTTCACCGAGGGTCTGCTGGCAGCTTTTTAAGCCAGCTAGAAAGCTCTCTCTGCCTCACGCATTTCCTAGTACACAGAAATAATGAAGCTGGGAACACATTTCGGCTTTGTGGCCGTACTTTACAAAACCATATGTACAATAATTTAGGGCTGCAGTGAGAGCGCAGGATGGTGTAACCTGGCTTAGCTCCATTGACTTCAATGAAACTACATTCATGAACCAGCGGAGGATCTGGTCCCGGCTGTTTTATTGCTCCATGGAACAGGGACAGCATGGGGCAGCTGCAGAGCCAGCGTGACCCCCCACACTGTCCTGCTAATCAGTCTCAACCATAAGTGGCAGGGCAAGGATCATTGTAGGGGGTAAATGGATCGTTTGACTGCAATGGTTCTTTCAGCCTTGAGCTTTTTGCTGAGGCTGCTCAATAACACCAGCTCTGATGGTGGGCTTCTTTGTACACAGACACTTGTTCTCATAACAACTCGCACCACCCAAAACAGGGTTTCAGATGGTAACAACTTTGTCTCTAACCAGGGCTGGATTTGGGCCCCTGATTCTGCATGCTGCGCTATATTGACAGATCCCTGTGCCCATGCAGCATCCTTCTGAGGGCTATGGCCTTTTGGCTGATGCGAATTCCCACCTCTGTCCTCAAACCATGAAAAATAATCCAGAGGAGCAGAGCCTTACAGAAGAAGGATGGTCTTAGAGTTAAAGCAGTGTCTGCATTGAGAGTCATGACATCTCGGTTTGATCTCAATTGTATGCATGGTCTTGGAACAAATTTTGAAAGAGAAAGTAATTTTAAGACCATAGATGTTAACGGTAACTGAGATAAAATACAACATAGTTTTACAAAAGCTAGATCGCACCAGACCAACTGATTTTCTTCTTTGAGAAAATAACTGATCTTTTTAGACAAAGGACATTCAGTAGATCTAATCTACAGGGATTTCAGTAAGGCATTTGATATAGTTCCAGATAGGAAATTATTAGATGGAGAAAATAGGGATTAATATGAGAACTGAAAGGCAAATAAGGAACTGGTTAAAGGGGAGACTACAACGGGTCATACTGAAAGGTGAACTGTCAGGTTGGAGGGAGGTTACTAGTGGAGTTCCTCAGGGATCACTCTTGGGACCAATCTTATTTAACTTTTTATGAATGACCTTGCCACAAAAAGTGGGAGCGTGCTAATAAAATCTGTGGATGACAGAAAGTTGGGAGGTAATGCCAAAACAGAGGAGGACCAGAATATCATACAAGAAGATCTGGACGACCTTGAAAACTTGTGTAATAGAAATGGGATGAAATTTACCATGCAAAGTGCAAAGTAATGCACTTAGGCACCAACAATAAGAATTTTTGCTATAAGCTGGGGATTTATCAGTTGAAATGACAGAGGAGGAGAAAGCCCCGGGTGTATTGATTGACCACAGGATGACTATGAACCATCAATATAATGTAGCCGTGAAAAAAGCTAATACAGTCCTAGGATGCATGAGGTGAGGTGTTTCCAGTAGAGACAGGGAAATGTTAGTATCATTATACAAAGCACTTGGTTAGACCTCATCTGGAATACAATGTGCAATTCTGGCCTCCCATGTTTAAAAAAGATGAATTTAAACTGGAACAGGTATAGAGAAGGGACACTTGGATGATCTGAGGAATGGAAAAACTACCTTATGAGAGGAGACTCAAAGAACTTGTCTTGTTTAACTGAACCAAAAGAAGGCTGAGGGGAGATAGGATTAGTCTTTATAAATACATCAGAGGGATGTATTTAGAGATGTAAGGGAGCGAGAGGAGTTATTTAAGTGCCAACGTTGACACAAGAACAGATGGACAATAAATTGGCCATCAACAAGTTTAGGTTTGAGAGGAAGGTTTCTAACCATCAGAGGAGTGAAGTTCTGGAACAGCCTTCCAAGGGGAGCAGTGGGGGCAAGAAACCTAACTGGCTTCAAGACTGAGCTTGATAAGTTTATGGAGGGCATGGTACGATGGGACTGCCTACAATGGCATATAGCCAATCTGTGACTGCTAGCAGCAAATATCTCCAATGGCCAGTGATGGGACACTAGATGGGGAGGGCTCCGAGTTACTGTAGAGAATTCTTTCCCAGAATAGTCTGGGAAAGAATTCTCTATAGTATAGTCTGGCTGGTGGGTCTTGCCCACATATTCAGGGTCTAACTGATCACCATATTTGGGATCAGGAATGAACTTTCCCCTGGGGCAGATTGGCAGAGACACTGGGGTTTTTTTGCCTTCCTCTGCAGCAAGGGGCACAGGTCACTTGCAGGTTTAAACTAGTGTAAATGGTGGATTCTCTGTAACTTGAGGTCTTTAAACCATGATTTGAGGACTTCAGTAACTAGCCCAGAGGTTATAGGTCTATTACATGAGTGGGTGGGTGAGGTTCTGTGGCCTGCAGAGTGCAGGAGGTCAGATTACATGATCGTGATCATCCCTTCTGGTCTTAAAGTCTATGCATCTAATTCATGGTTTGAACATTGGCTTTCTATGGCTCACCTAGGAAGTCTCTGAATGGCTCTGTGCATCAGCTTCCCTCTGCCCCCATCTTTAAGGACGGTGGTAGCTTGGCCCCAGCCATCCAGGTCCCAAGGCCTGGACCCTTTATGAGCAGCCAGTTTGGGGAAGGATCCCTAGATCCAACTGGGCATGGGGGAACCAAAGGGCTAGGTGCCTGTGTCATGTGACCACTTGCTGAGGATTAAAGAGAAGTGCTTTTAGCTCAAGAGGGTGCACAAAGTTAGGAGAAACCTACAGGGAGACTTGCCGGAGGTACAGCCAGGATGACAGTGGGCAAGGGTTTAGGTGCCAGGGTTTAAGTGCAGCCCCAAAGAGGAGGACTGTGGAGACCCTGCCCCAAAGGTAGAAGAAGTTTGAAGTCAGCAACTGGGGCTAGGAAAAGGCCTGGGAGCAGGTGTCCCCAGAAGCCCAGAGCTGTACTGACAGAGATCCCTGGTCGGAGGGAACGGGTGAGCAGAGAAAGAGCCAGGGCCTGATGGAAGAGGAAACTGGAAGCCCTGAGGAAGGAAGAGTTTGAGCTGTGAAGGGTCAAAGGAACTGCCTCTTTATTTTGTGAGGACTTAATAAAGAAGCCCCAGAGGGGGAAGCTTAATTTTCCAAACACCTAGGTGAATATAACTTGTCTGGAGAATCAGGAAGGGAAACTGAAGTGGGGTGACTGCTGGAGTGGTTTGCTCCACAGCCATACCCTGCAACATGGCATGTCCAGCCTGCCTTATCTACATGGAGCTTGATCCTGCACCATGTCGCCGATGGGCATTTTCCCATTGATTTCAATGGGGGCAGAATCAAGCCATCAGCTTGTAAACTCTTCAGGGCAGGGACTCTGACTACGTTTGTACAGCACCTAGCACAATGGGGTCCTGATCTCAGTCAGAGACTCTAGGTGCTACCCTAATACGAAAGGTATAGATTAATGATGAGTAGCCTGAGGCTCGATATCTCACTGCAAAACCCCAGAACTATTTTTGCAACAATCTTTTTAAAGCTTTGCCACAGTGACACCCCGCTTCTGGGGAGCGAATCACAAACAGCGCAGAAAATAGTTAATGCGACAGCCCAAATTTGTCCTTGGGAGCAGCAGACGAATTACATCCGGGATGAAAGTGGCCCAGTATGTGACCAGGAAATTGGAAAGCATTCACAGCACAGGAAATTGGACACACTTTACTGTGAATTTTTGATCCAAATTCCGAGGGAGGATGCTGAGCAAAGTAAACTTTTTAAATTTCTGTTTGAGAGGCTGTCATCTAAGATCGTGAAGTTGAACAAGATGATGCATCGTATTCCAGAATATAAAAGGGGAAGAGAAGCCTTTTTATTTAAAAGCTATGACAATGCCCAGTGTTGTTGTTGCCTGAATTCTAATTACCTGAGGAGCATTCAGCACATCACATTTCAACATGCCATTTCTTCTAAGTGGAACCAATTGCATTAAAGCAGTCATGAAACTTCAGGCCCCCATACTTCAGTAAAAACATAATCATAAACATTTAAAATGCACATATTCATTTCCCACCCTTCAACAATGCCAGGCAAATGTGCCTCATCAAGATTCACTGGGGGCACAATTATCAATGCTCCCATCTGCCGTGGTGGTAATGGAAAAAATTACGTACACAACGTACTCCTGATAAACTCTGCATCTGATTTCACTGCTTGTGAAGCATGGGGGTATTAATTATTACTCCTGTCATTCTCCTGCTTGCTGCAAAGAAAGCAATGTACGTTTTCTATTAGTTCTGTCCATCTCTCTGTATAGTTGGATCCTACAGAGAGAGAGACACTTAAATAAGCCTGGTACTATTGCACCAAACTCTAATATTCAAACATTTCTGGAGTACGCTGCACTCAGACTTCGCTATTATTTTTTACTTAGTTACTTACAAATTAGGACTTGATTTAAACCAACAAAAGCAAAACACCTTCATAATGAAGAGTTTCAGAGTAGCAGCCGTGTTAGTCTGTATTCGCAAAAGGAAAAGGAGTACTTGTGGCACCTTAGAGACTAACCAATTTATTTGAGCATAAGCTTTCGTGAGCTACAGCTCACTTCATCGGATGCATACTGTGGAAAGTGTAGAAGATCTTTTTATACACACAAAGCATGAAAAAATACCTCCTCCCACCCCACTCTCCTGCTGGTAATAGCTTATCTAAAGTGACCACTCTCCTTACAATGTGTATGGTAATCAAGGTGGGCCATTTCCAGCACAAATCCAGGGTTTAACAAGAACGTCTGGGGGAAGGGGGGTAGGAAAAAACAAGGGGAAATAGGTTACCTTGCATAATGACTTAGCCACTCCCAGTCTCTATTCAATTCATTTGCAAATTGGATACAATTAACTCAGGCTTGAATAGAGACTGGGAGTGGCTAAGTCATTATGCAAGGTAACCTATTTCCCCTTGTTTTTTCCTACCCCCCCCCCCGACGTTCTTGTTAAACCCTGGATTTGTGCTGGAAATGGCCCACCTTGATCATCATACACATTGTAAGGAGAGTGATCACTTTAGATAAGCTATTACCAGCAGGAGAGTGGGGTGGGAGGAGGTATTTTTTCATGCTTTGTGTGTATAAAAAGATCTTCTACACTTTCCACAGTATGCATCCGATGAAGTGAGCTGTAGCTCACGAAAGCTTATGCTCAAATAAATTGGTTAGTCTCTAAGGTGCCACAAGTACTCCTTTTATAATGAAGAGTAGAATTCCATCTCGTAGCCACTTCCATTAGCCTAAGAAAGGTAACCCCTACAGGGCCATCTCCTTGCTTCAATCGAAGTCAATAGCAAAATTCTTGCTTTCTTCTTCTGAAAGGTGATCGCCCCAAGATATGCAAAATCATGCATGTGAAGGACTTCTGGAGCTGCAGTAACTCAGAGCAACTGGGGATGAGTCAACTGATTAGGAAAACACAAGAACCCGCTGCTGTTTGAATCTTCACTTATGTCTCATATCAAACTCAATCAAATCATGCTAGGCATTGAAATATTTGGGTAAGATTTGCTTCCTCCCCAGTTATGCCATCAGGACCACCCAGAACTGGAAATGCTTACCTACTCTGCGAGTCCTAAGATTTCCAGCCTGCTATTTCAGAGCAAGAATTTTGCTTAGTTCAGATAAACATGTAAATTCAAACCCTAAGAGCCCGACTGTGATACCCCCTACTCTGGTTTAGTTTGTCCTTACTCTGTGAAGTAGTCCCATTGTATTGATTCTCACTTATTATCAATCAGTACTGACCCAAACTTTTATAGTTAGCTCTTCCAGCCACTTGAAGGTGTGTAGCTACTTTCTGAACGGGATGGACAGACGTGCTGCCCACATTTTTAAAAAGGGACTTTCTGAAATATGTCTTCAGTGGGGCTACTTATGGAGTAGGTGTTATGTGACTACTTGTAGAGTAAAGTACTATTCAACGCAAGGGCATCAGACTCAGGCCTTAAGCTTCCCCCCTACTCCTACCTCCATCACTTGCAGTACAGTATAAAGTTTATTTTTCAAGCTGAATCCTCAAAATCTTCCTTTTTATATTTTTTATCAGTTGAAACAAGACTCTTAATAGTTTTTACATATATTTTTAAGTAACGATTGCTAGTCTAATTTATAAACCAATATCTTAAATTCCATCACATTGTAACTTGCATGCTGCAAGTTTTAAAACTGTATGTGAATGTTCTGAATAGGTATAACTCAATTTGTATGATACCATCTCTGTAATGTCTTTTCTATAGTATGTTACCTCCCTAAATAACTCAGGGGAATGCAATATTTTGCTCTTGTTGAGTTTTTCTTGTGTTTTTAAATATATGTTCTAAATAAGTACCTTTGTAATTGTTCCTTTGCCATTAATTTTCGCCTGCTTCTGGCTCACTGAAAGAATCAACTCTATAGAGATATTATTAGCCTGATATGGATATAATTATACCATGTCAGCAGCAAAATTACAGAACTTCAACCAAAACCTTTATGTAAACTATAATGAATATAAAACTAGCAGAGACAATTTATAGCAACCACTGAAGGAAAGCAGAACAACACAGAACTTTTGGACAAGTTCGGTTCCATCTAAAGCAGGAGGCTTTTTTCAAGGTTCAAATGTTTATAGTCCAAGAGCATTCTGGATCCACGATTCACATCAGGTGAGAGTCAATAGATACCAGCACACATTTTTCTGGATAGCTCTTTCAGTGGCATGAAGGTGGGCAGCAAGGTACTAAATGGGATGGAACAGTGAAAAGTTGGCAACATTTCAGCAAGGGGCTTCCTCAAAAGTGTTTCGTTGCTGCTGACGATGATACAAGGATCCCCAGGTAAAATAGTGTTTTTTTCCTACTAAACCATCAGCCAAATTCCATACTTTCCCCACAATCCTTCCACTCTTGATTTCCTGACATACTATTTTCCTTCTGTTTCCCAGCACCTCAGGGAGGCATTTGTTCTTCCCAGAAGGAACAGTGACGGCAGATGGGTCTTTCTGTTGCCTCTGTGTTTGGCATGGTTGGCAGAGGACATGTCCCCCTCCTTTAGGTGGTTGCTTGGGTAATGGGTCCTCTTTCTCATTTGAGCCAGATGGGAGTTCTCTGACTGCTGGCAGCCTTCCCACCTACGGGAGTAGCTTTCTTTTGGATGGTGGAGAGAAGGAGCTCCAGCCCAGTCCAGGTTGGGCCAACAGGGACATTCACGCTGCAGGGGTGGCAGGGTTCCTTCTCTGTTCAACATCAGCTGGGATTCTTCCTCCTCTTCAGGCATAAGGAGAAGGGCTGGTGATTGTGCAAACCCAACATGGAGTGCTTCCCTCTCATTTTCTCTCTTCTCTCCTCCTTTTCTAGGGGGCCAGCAAAGGTCACTTGCTTTCAGCATATATCCAAATATAAACAGATTCATTTTAAGTGTAGAGTGAATATGTATATGGGATATAAAATTACATCAGCTTGTGTGAATGAGGATGAGGAATACATGCATCAGGAAAAGAAGATAAGGTGTGAAGGCCATTGTTAACCAGATGGTCAAGAAAGGAGGAGCAAAGACACTTACCGAGATTTGTTGATGCCAAAGAACCATCAACGCGTATCCGTGATTGAGGAAGGGCAAATTGACAACCCCGAGGCGAAGGCTGGCACCCCTAAAGACAATTGATTAAAATCGAAACCAGGACAGGACGACCCTCTCAGAGGTGTTTTGGAATGTTAACACCAATCAAGGAGTAACCGGTCAGAAACTGACACAGCAAAATCTATAGACTTCAGCTGAGAAAAAGGACTATAAGAACAGGGTGCTTTGCCATGGGATTTGGGGTTCGTCTTGCCACACTCCAGGAGCATCAGATCATGACTGACAGAGCCCTGCTCCCCTCTGTGACCAATCTGGCTGGCCACTAGATTGATCCAGACTCTGGACTGGTAACTATAAACATCAACTGGCAGGAGAGAGAGAGAGAGTGTGAGTGTGTGTGAGAGAGAGAGAGATTGAAAAGCATATGCTAACTGTTGTATTCTCAATAAATGAGGCATGCTGCCTTCTTCCCTATAAAGATCCTGTGTGCTTCTTATAAGTATAACATTTTTGATGGAGAATTTCAAAAAGGGGGAAGAGTTTATGCGCTGTAATTATTGACAATACTGCTAAGTGATCGATCATTCAGGTGTGCACACCCCCGGTGATAGAGATACCGGGCAGTAAAAAGGGAACCAGATGTGGTTAATATTGTACTCACTGTTGGTATTTTATGAATTGAGAATTTGTATGATTAAGAGGTATACACACTCTCGGTTGTAGAAGGGCTGAGAGATAGGAGAGAGGTTTAGCATCCTTCCCTCTACCCCGGACTGCTGGGGGGAAATAATTGGAGGTGGGTATAACCCTGGTGGTAGAAGCCCCGGGCAAGAGGGGTTGGATTAGAGTCCTCGCTTGGCCTTGTCTGTTGGGGAAAACTGTAGGTGCATACACCCTCGGCTGTAGCAAGACCGAGCATAAGAGGAGAACTTAGGGTTTCTCGCTCTGCCCCTGGGAGGGGTTTTTATATTTGGTGTATGAACCCACAGTGGTAGAAGGCCGAGCAACACAGGGGGGACTTAGCGTTTCTCCCTCTGGCCCAGAGTGGGTTAAAATCATAAGCCCTGGCACTGGCCTGGGCAACAGGGTGAAGAAAGGAATAAGTAAGCCCCGGCACTGGCCCGGGCAAACATAAGATCTTAATTAAGGTAATCAGAAATAGCAACCAAACACCTTAGATACAAAATGTTCAGATGAAAAGGAAGTATGTTAAGCGTATCCCCTAAGGAGAATACTCAGGCAGAACTAAAAAAGCTGCAAGAGATCACTCCTTTTAAACAAATCTTGCAGAAATTTGGCCACAGCCCATGGACAGAACAAGCAATAGCCAATGTCCACACAATAGCAGACTTAGAAGATAAACTGGCAAAATATTTGTTGATCTATAAGCCTTCAAACCCAGCAAAAAAGGATTCGGCTGCACTCTGGCTATTGTGGGAAGCCTGTAATAGGCGTTCCTCCGGCTGGCCAATTGCCAAGCAGAGAACACTGTACAGCGTGAAAAGCTCAGCACTAGTGAGCAGCAGGCAGAAAACCTGAAAATAATGGCTACAGGGGTTCATGGCCAATTAGACTACTTAAAGACACTGTGAGGGAACTGAAAACAAAAGAAAAGGGATTACTGGAACAGGTAGAAGAAAAAGACAAAGTTGTAAGAGAAAACCAGGTCCTACAGGGCATGGTAAAGAAACTAACATTAGAGCAGGGCAGAGCTCCTGCAAGCCATAATCGCTGCAAATCAATCATCAAGCAGCGTAAGCAGAAGCTAGGCTAGGTTGCAGCAGTGACAGCAGGGGATCAAACACTGTCCAGGGGAAACCTGGACTGGGAGGAAGAGATATGGGACCCCAGGGAAACCTGGGAGGGAGACATTTGGGATAACCCACAAGAACATCTACATGATGGCTGCAGCCCCACTCCCATAGCCCCGGTAGCAGCTATCGAACGACGCACTGTGACAACCCCCATAGATGGTGGGGGTAGCAGGACTGTTACCAGAGTTCCAGTATCAGCCACCGATTTAAAAGCAATGGCTGATCATTTAGGGCCCTAAACCGAGACACCTTTTCTAAATGGTGCACTAACACGGTCCTACTTGCACGAAGGGAAGGGCTAACTACGCCAGAAGTCTATCGACCCATGGGGATATGTGCAGCCCCAGAGATTAGAGCCACCCTGGACAGGATAGCAGTCACCAACAACGACGGCCTTCTGGCCCTGATGGTGACATTTGGGGAACGAATAGGCAGGCGCAACTTCATAGCACAAGCTGTAGCCTCCACCCAGAAGCCTAATGAGGACCCTGAGAATTACTTAACGCGATGGGCTCTGATGCAACTAATGGCTGGCCTGGTGGCAGTCGACGGTACCACCCCAATAGATGAGTTAGCATTCAGTGTCCAGTCCTTAAGGGATTGTGCAGCATCTTTGGCCCCATATTATTCTGGTAAACTTGCAGTTTGGCAGGATAATCACCCAGCTAATCTGGGGGAATTAAGGGGAATGGTCCAACAAATCACCACTCACTCTGGACCATGACCCACTATAAAGAAAGAAAGGGACTCTTATGTGGCAGCAAGAGACCCAGCAGTCACATATACAAATGAGAGCGGTACGAAAGGGATCATTGGAAACCAGGGAGGATCTGCTAGGGGTCGACCCCAAGGATGAGGGAATAGGGGTCAGCAGGGGGACCGGATATACCCAGCAATATCAGGCTGATCCCTCTACCCAGAAGGAAGGGGGAGAAGAGAGAGAGATAACCGAGACTGAGATTCGACTGAACCCTGATGCAGTATGGAGCCAACCGTGCACAGTGGGACAGGGCACCCACAGCTGACTTAGTTAGAGAAGCTACGAAGTTACAATATCCCCAATAGCCTGTGTAACCCCCAGTGCTTCCACCACCAGCACCACTGCAGCTTCTCCCCGATACATACCCCCGTCCCGCAAACGAATAGAGAGGCCCGCTGGACGACGAACTTCCACTATCTGTAGGAGCACAAGGGTGGAAGTTCATAGGAAAGGTCCACTGGGAACTTGGAGGAAGACCGTGCGTGTATGTTCAGCAGGGTGAGCACACCCCTGCACTGGCTTTAATAGACACAGGAGCCGCGGTGTCTTTATTCAAAAACACTCCAAAAGCAGGAAGACAGGTTAGACAGGTAACCCTGAACTCCTTCCAAGGCAATCCCAGCATTGGTTGGGAATAGGCTCAGGTCCCCTTTTCAGTACAAGGATTTAAAACCTTTGGGAACCTGATCCAAACTTCCGACATGACGAATGAAATCATTTTGGGCTCAGATGGGTTGTTCATCAATAATATAGTAATAGATATGCCCAGGGGTATCTTATGGAAAGTTGATATTCCCCCTCCCCGTTCTGGGAAAATTGACCAAAAGATATTATTAGCAAAAGGGGGAGGGAACCAATCGCGGCGTTATCAGCCCAGCAAATTAAAGAATGGTGCCAGATATTCCCCTCAGTCTGGACTCAAAAGAAAACAGTCTGTGGCAAAATTAATGCCTGTGTAAAAATTGTTGGGGAATTAGTGCATCCCCAGAAGCAATATTCTTATCCAAAGGAGGCAGAGGCCCTGTCGGTACAAACTATCCAGGAGCTGGAACAACAGGGAGTAATCTGAAAAACAAATGCACCTTTTAACTCTCCTGTTTGGCCGGTACTAAGAGCAGACGACCAGTCCTGGCGCCTAACAATTGACTACAGGAGGATTAACAAAGGTACAATACCCATGGCTCCTATTGTGGCAGTCATGACACAGGTCATACAAAAGGTCCAAGCCACATTGAAATATTTGTCAGTAATTGATTTAGCCAATTGTTTCTTTGCTATTCCCCTACACCCTGACTCACAGGATCGGTTGGCCTTTACTATGAAAGAACAGCAATGGACTTTTTGTCGATTACCCCAAGGGTACCACAACAGTCCAGCAATCACACACAGCCATGTGGTAGATATGTCGGATAGATTAAGCCCACAAGATAGACCGTTTGTGTTTTCATATGTAGATGATATTCTGGTCTTTGGGGAAACTGAGGCACAGACACAGATGATAACTGAAAAAGTGTTAGCATTAATTCAAGAAACAGGATTTAAGGTAGCCTTGGATAAGACTCAATTGGTGCAGCCCCAAGTCACATATTTGGGTATAATTACTGGACAAGAAGGGAGGCAAATAAATCAGCGCAAGGTGAGAGCCCTAGTAGAAATGCCAGCTCCTACTGATGCTCATTCCCTGAAAGCACTGTTGGGAGGCTTTAATTTTCTCAGATCACACATTTACAAAAAACTCAAAAAGATGTAGGAAAGCGAGTTCTCCAAATAACACATACAAATGGAGATATGATTAACATTGCTGACTCTGAAAGGGAAAGCACTGCATATCACTGGTAAGATGTTTTCACAGGCTGGTCTCCTACCTCTAAAGGCATACTGTCAATCATGCTGCATCCATTGCTAATTGTATTGGATGTTTGTTAAATTCCAACCACAAGCTCAAATTGCCTCTCAATATGTGGCTATGAAACAATTATATAAGATATGACCCACTCAAGAATTGTTCTTGGAGGGTCAAAAGGGGGATATGTAGGGGCAGGATTTTAGAATTGAACTATAAGAATTAATGTATAATTTGATTTCATCCTGCTAGCCACCCCATTTGAATAGCAGAAAGGAATGACCCTGTGGGACTATGAGATTCTGTTTTCCCATATGCATTACAAATTGGCCCCTCTTTAGTTCTTTGTTTTAAGGTTTAGTTAGTAAGAGACAGGATTCTGTACTGTGTCTATGTTAAGTAGATTAGAGGAACATTGAAGGCCTGGGTCTCAATGTAAATTGTCTTGGTTATTGATTGTAAAACTTAGAAGGTTTAATTTGCAATGCCTTTTTGCTTGATATAAAATACTACTGTTTGTATTCTCAAAATCTCTGTAAAAGACTGTTTGGTCTCTGTAAGAGACTGCTTGTGTGAATGAGGAATGCATGTATCAGGAAAAGATAAGGTGTGAAGGTCATTGTTAACCAGATGGTCAAGAAAGGAGGAGCGAAGACACATATCGAGATTTGTTGACGTAGCCGTGATTGAGGAAGGGCAAATTGACAACCCTGAGGTGAAGGCTGGCACCTCTAAAGACAATTGGTTAAATCGAAACCAGGACAGGACGACCCTCTCAGAGGTGTTTTGGAATGTTAACACCAATCAAGGAGTAACCGGTCAAAAACTGACACAGCAAAATCTATAGACTTCAGCAGAGAAAAAGGACTATAAGAACAGGGTGCTTTGCCATGGGACTTTGGGTTCGTCTTGCCACTCCAGGAGTATCGGATAGCGACCAACAGAGCCCTGCTCCCCTCTGCGACCAATGTGGCTGGCCACTGGATTGATCCAGACTCTGGACTGGTAACTATAAACATTATCTGGCAGGAGAAAGAGAGAGAGAATGAAAAGCATATGCTAACTGTTGTATTCTCAATAAATGAGGCGTGCTGCCTTCTTCCCTATAAAGATCCTGTGTGCTTCTTATAAGTATAACACCACAGCTATGTTGACTTCACGGCGAAGCGTAGACCGAGCCCAAGTTGCTTTATGTCATCTGCAAATTTTGCTACCTCCTTGCTCAACCCCTTTCCAGATCATAAGTATACTAAATAACACTGGACTTTATATGGAACCTTGAGCAATCTTCTATCATTTTAGAGAGCGCAGCGAGGCAAGAATTCTCCCCACCGGCAAAACAAAGAAAATATTGTTTCCCGGAAAGCAAGGCATTTTCCAGCTTCACATTGCCATTTTAAACTAGTTTCTGTGAAAGCAACATAGTATGTTAGATGAAAAACTGCTCACTTTATGCAAGTGAGAAGCTACTTTCCAAGGAGAAAAAATGGTCAGTTGCAAATCGCTCTAATTATACATACATTTTTTCTTCATTCTTGGAATAACTTTGCTGGACCGTTCACCAGAATGCCATTGCTGAAGCATTCCCTGCAAGCATCACTTTGCTTACATAAGCTCAATGGATCATAATATTGTTACGAGTTGGGGTAAACCTCACTGAGCCTGGTGAGTGTAACAGTCACCTTTCATTTAGGATAAAAGCGACTGGGCTTCTAAAACATACGCACATGGGAAGGCTCGAGTGGACCCACGTTTCCCTGGGGAATGACAGAGTTACAGTTATTGCAGCTGCACAGTGCTGGAGTACACCAACCCCCTAAAGTGCTACATGTCCCATGACTCAGAAACAAGCACTGTAGGCACTTCGTCAGCTAGGACTTGTAGGGTGAATCCTAATAACTACTCAGACACATGGCCAAGGGAAAGGGTATCTACCTGAGGCTGGCAGGAAAGGAAAAGGTGGAAGTACCCTAGGTACAGAAGCTTAAATAGTTACAATTCAAAGTGAGCAACAGCAGTAAAAGTTTGGGTCTCTGGGGCAATCCAGCTGAGAGTCAAAGTTCTTAAAGCCTAGTACCTAGGCAGCCCTCTTCAGTTCAGTCTCTATATGAAGCAAACAGGAGCCCGCTGGCTTCCAAGCCAGGCTCAGTTAGTGTGTCTCATTAGGGCCCTTCTGCACTGGCTCCCTGCCCAGATGCTGCTGCTGCTCCCCCATAAGACCCACACACCTGTACCCCAGCTGTAACACCCAGCACTCACAGCCTGTTCCACACATGGCTCTGCATACAGTTCCTGGACATTCTCCTCTACAGCTCTGGGCTTGCCCATGCACCTGCTGCTTCCCAACAGAACTCTGCCAAGACTGGCCAGGAGGAAAGGGATGTGCAATGGGGCCAGGCTGATGGGAGTTGTAGTTCCCTGTTTAGCACATCCATCACAGCAAATACAGGGGCAGTATTTGGTGGAGCTGTGCATGTGAAAAACAACAGAGAAGCAGCAAGAATACCAAAGACGCTGCCACAGAAGTGTCACCCTGAGAAAAAGCTCAGAGAGAGTTTTGGGGCTAAAGTGCTGGCTGTAAAGAAGCTCGACACTGTGAGCAAAGAAACAGTGCGGTTTGGATTCCTGCTGTGTTCAGGGAAACAGGACTTGATGCAATCCTGTGTATTTACGAAAAAACCCAAAATGTACATTTAACTTCTCCTCCTAAACAAAAGAGCCTTCAAGATCCTGAACATTGGTGAACCACTCTGTCAAAAAGAGGTAGCAATGTATTTAGTTTGCAAATATTTACTAGCCACACAGAGATCAATCAAAACCTATAAAGCAGACAGACTGCCTATTACAGTGGCACCCACTCAGGATCAAGACCTCATTGTGCTAGCTCGTATGCTCATCTATGAATGAGATGGTCCCTGTCCCGAAGAGCTTATTGTCTAGACAAGACAGACAAAGGGTGCAGGGAAAGGGACACAACTGACAAGCTAAGTGATGGCTGGCAAACATGCAAGTTCCACAATTTGTGTGTGTAGGGGGTGGTTTAAATACACAAAGGTGATGATCTTGCACCCACTTATGTGCTTAACAAATAGGGCTATTTGTATGAGATAATATATATGTTAGGCATATTGCTCACCACATAATATGCATGTAGAGAAATTGCCTGCATCTTACTTAGACAGACATGGTGGGTGAAGCAATATCTTTTATTGGACCAACTTCCGTGGGTAAAACAGACAAGTGTTCCAGCTACACAGCGCTCTTCTTCAAGTCTCAGAAAGGTACGCAGAGTGCCACAGCTAAACACAAGATGGAACAGATGGTTTCGCATAAGGAGTTAACACGTTGTAAGAGATCATTCAAGGTGAAGTGGCCCATTAATACCCTTGCACTCATAGGACAAAAAAAAAAAGGGGGTGGGGTGGGGTGAGTGGTTTACAGAGGATTGTAACAAGCCATAAATCCAATGTCATTATGAAGACCATCATTTTACTGTCTAGTAAAATTCTGAATTTAAGCTCATCGGCTCATCTTTTGAAGGTGTTGTGAAGACTTCCTTTGAGGATGAGAGGTCAGATATGCAGTGATCATTCTGTGAAAAGTGTATGCCCACAGGCGATAGGGTGTTTTTAGCTTTTAGTATTTTTCTGTGAGAGTTCATTTGGGAGTGTTGCAATTCTCTGGTTTCACCCACCTAGTTCTTATTGGGGCATTTGGTGCACTGGACGAGGTACACCACATGTTGAGATAGGCATGCATATGACTCATGTATCTTGAAAGGTGGGTTGTGGGTGTTACAGATCATTGTAGCAGTGGAGAAACGTCTGCATGTTTTGCATCTGTTGTTATGGCAGAGTCTGGTGCTGGTTTGAGTGGGTGGGTCCTAGTCTGTGGGGAGCTTGCTTCTGATGATGTAACTTACTTGACAGATGGGAAAATTGACAAAACAGAACAGATGCTTCTCCTTGTGCTGCTTGACTGCAATAATGCCTGAAAACTTCAGAGAGACTTTTAACAGAGCTTAGAGAGCCTTCAAAGAGACATGACTAGCATTGGCCTTCCCTGATGCACAAGACAAAGAGTTTTTTAAAAAAACAAACTAACCCAACAACCCAGGTTAGTTAAGGAAGTGAATACAATGCTCCCCTATTAAAGATGATAGGCTACTGGGTCTTGATGCACCAATGCAGGGGAGTGTTCTGCACCCAGGAGAGTTGAGCTGGCCTCACTATCTGTAACAAGGAGACTTTTCTACTTGGGAGGAAGGGGAATAGCAGATGCTCACAGATCTTTCCCTTTATAAACAAAGACGACTGTAATGTATTCTATGCTACAAAGAGCAGGGAGAGGGAGGTAGTAGGAGGCCAGGATATATGCATGTCCGAAAATCAAATTTCCTATACCTTGAGCTTGATTCAAAGGTCCAGTAAGAGGAGTGGGGAAGAGTCTTATTTTAACCAAACAAGTTCTCTCAGCCCCATCTCTTCTCTCTCCTATCACATCACAAGTATGTTACTTCTGTCCAACACAGCATATTGTCATATTGTATATGACATCCTCTAGGGAAGTGCTAAAACATATTGACATGCATTAAGATAAGTGTTCCACAATGAGAAGACATCAGAAGGGGAATTGTGTTCAGACACTATATCCAAAGCAATCCTGCTCCATCATTTTATGGCAAATACAATTACACATTATCGACATAAAAGATTATCCATGACATGGAGCATGTGGATACATATTGCAAGGCAGTAATGACATTTTGAGTATCACATTAATCATAGGGAAAGCTATGAAAAAAGCATTCTAATTCAGACATTTTTACATGGAATAACATTACGCTTTTATAATGTTTCTTTTATTACTTTTTACATATTTTAACAACTGTTAATTAGTGATAAGTTGGTGATTAAAATGACAACATTGATCCATTAATGTTTATTGAATGGCTACATTTTTAAATATTAATTCACATATACCTCTGAATGCACTGTAAATTACTCAGCAATCTGATAGCTCCCTTTGCCAGGGCTCCAAAGGACGGATATGTCCCAAATCTCTGGCTGCAGTGGTACTACTGGCAAACTGAAGCACGAGCTTCAGCTGATTTTAAAACATAACCCCTCCTCCCAGATTATTTCCTTTTTCAATTATTAAAATGCTAGGGAGAAATTCATCCCAGGGTGAAAGCCATAGAGAGGCAGCATAAGGCTATGTGCTACTCAAGCCGTCAAAAGAGCACTGGGAGTGAATTTCTCTCCTAATGTGTTGTATGCCACCTATCACAGGCTCAGTGAGAGACATGCATAATATTCCTCTTTTGGACTGGCAAGGGACTGTTAGGGAAACCTCCAGGTGCTGCAGGAACAGGAAGTGGGAAATTGTTGATTCAGTAGGTGGAAGGCTTCTCTCTGACCAAGTACTGAACCTGTGCCCTAGCATGCCACTAGGGGGCATTGTAAAGATGAAGACACAGCTACTGTAAGTCCCTGGATAGCTAAAGGTGCAAATGCAAAGCCAAAATGCTGAACGCTTGTGGCCAGGAAGAATCCCTGCGGAATTTTCCATAAGAGTAACAGTGTCCCGGTAAAAACCCTAGTTATATTCTTCCCAGCTCCCACTCGCTTGGACATGCTATTCACTTTGTGGTGCACTATTCTGCAGTGGCTATATTTCCCTGGTGGGCCAGCTGTCCCTTTATCTTTTTCTGCTTCTGTACAGGGATAGGAAGAAGCTGACTTAATTAGCATTCAAACTGTATAGCAATTTGAGATCTTCATAAGAAAAGGCATGCAAAACATGTTCGTATTCATCCAGACGTGCCAACTGGGCACTGGCAGGAGCAGTCTCTTTCCTGACTGGCATTATTTACAATGAAAATGAGTTTCAGGCTATTGTGAGACGGTGTGTGGGGAAGGTCACATGGTGCCCAAGGATGAAAAGAGAAGTGATTTGTGGCACCAACACTACTGTGCAATTGTTTTTTGTTTAGTGGGGCTCTTTCAGCAATTGAAATCGCTCTGCCATCTCCTAAGGAACGAGGGCGGAAGCCATTCAATTCACTTCACTAAAGACACTGAGCGAGGAAATCTTCATCTCCAAACTCCTTTTGTCCTGCTGCTTCCAGGTAGAATGATGAGGTAGCATCCTCCTGCAGTATGGGAGAGATATGGGCTCACGACAGATGATAAAAAGAGCTGGAGCAGGGCTAGTAAAACGTGGTGTGTTCGCTTCTATCTCATTTGTGGGTGATGGGGTGAATCTGATGGATTCCGTTCTTCCCCCGTCCACCCTTGACATAGCAGCCTCTGTCCAAGCAGTGTAGAGTTTTATCCTGTCCCCATTCTACCCTTCCCCTCCCAAAGTGTCACTTACCCCAGCGGCCCTAGCTCTCCTTGCTTAGGAATCACTGTTCGGATTTCTATGATCCAAATGAACATTAAAGCAGTTTGACCTTTCTGATCTTACAGTCTTGTTTCCATCTATTGGTAAAATTGCTTCCGGGATTTTACTAGGCTAGTGCAGATCATTTGTAGACAGGAAGTGTTTTGAGGGTTTTTTTTGTTTTTTCTCTTTTATTATGAAGATGCTAAAACTTTTGTAACTAATACAACCAAATAATGAGGTGAGAAGTAAAGCACGTTTAACTAAAAAAACAAACAACAAAACCCCAAACCAGCTAGTGCCTATTTAAATAAGGTGACTTTCTGCTTAGAAATCCTGGCATTCTCTACTTACAAAAAGGACACGCAGTGCTTTTTCAAATGCAGAATTCACTTTCTGTCTGGCATGGCTTATTTGACAGGAAATGAGATTTTATTCAGGGTAAAGAGTGGAGCATTTGGAAACCCTAAGCCAGTGACTGGAGCAAGACTGGAGTTTGTTCTGACACGTGCGACAGTCACTGGAATACAATTAGCCCTTCACAGGCTTCTAAAAATATGCAGGTACAGTACTGCCAGTGATAAGCCACATGGAATTCATTATAAAACAAAACCTAGAAATTAATAATTAA
The DNA here is from genome assembly GCF_965152275.1 of Natator depressus. Classification (NCBI taxonomy): domain Eukaryota; kingdom Metazoa; phylum Chordata; order Testudines; family Cheloniidae; genus Natator; species Natator depressus. The sequence continues at coordinate 7,447,408 of NC_134244.1, read as the reverse complement.
GCGAATGCAGAAAATGTGTGCTCTGCTTTAATATGACAATGCCGGTACATAAACTCTTGAGCTAACAGACACTTTAAGAAATGAATGGCTATTACAGTTATACCAGATGTCTCATCAACGGCTACAGAATCCCCATTATGCTTGTCAACTTTATCCGGTTTTGAGCCTGCAAGTGTAACGCCAACAGACCCTGGTCGTCAGCGGGCGGGATCAAACTGTGGAGCTTAGTGCATGAGCCTCTACAGCATGAGCTAAAAGCCAATGGGCTCTTCACTAACGCTGTAGAGCAGACTCATTTTATCTCTCTCTAAGTGGTCTCGCTGCCACTAGAGGGAACAGAACACCACACCCAGGAGGTGTGTGGCTTACACAATTTTTTTGGAGCAGAGTCCAGTCTGATTTTTGGAAAGCGTGGGGCACACTTACTTATGGCCTTTCCTCAAAGGAGTAGAGCGGGTGGGTCAGGAACCAGAATTTCCATTCCACGGGACATTCTGAATTCTTTGTTCTGAATCGGAATAAGCTGCAATTTTGAAATTTCCTATAGAATGAAAATTCCATTTTTTAAAAAATTTGGAAGTAAGTGGTTTTAACTATATATTAGACAGATACACTCAATAGTAACATGTATTAAAGTTAAAGCTAAGTATTCTGACCCTGTCAAAATGTTTTGACATTATGGAAACAAAACAGTCTGACTCTCCTGCCCACCTAAAATTAAATCAAAATGGTTGTTCCCACACAACCATTTCAATTTCAGTGAAACTTCATTTTTCCGTAGCAAACTGTTTCTCTTATATTTTTTGACCAGCTGTACAAGTTAGAATATAAATGTTTTAGGGCTTGTCTACATGGAGACTTGGTGCATGGCAAGCCAGGATGCATTAGTTTGCTATGCATTAACTGGCTGGGTGTACCCGGCTACCACACGCTATAGGCTCTGAAGTATGCTTTGATGTCAAAGCAGTACATATAAGTGCACTATGGAACTTTTAGTGTGCAGTAGCACAATCCACATGGCTAGAGAGTGTGTGGCAAGCTAGCATGCTACAGATTTACACCTCGGCTTGCCATGTACCAAGTCTCCCTGTAGACTAGCTCTTAAAATTGATTAACACGCGGTGACCTTTCAGAGCAGATGAACTTCCAAATCACAAGACCCACCAACATAAGTGGCATTTATTGTCACCTCCTTATTGGCAGTTTCAGTAGAGAGGCTGGGGATGTATGGACTATGGAGGCAGAAGGCCCATCTCACCCCTAAGTTGGTCACACCCGTCCAGAGTGGTGGGCTGATGAGGCTGTTTGTACTACCACTCCCCGGGCAAGGTAGTGTTGTCTAATGGAAAGGGAACTGGGCTAGGAGTCAGAAGACCTGGGTTCCGTTCCTGGCTTTGCTATTGACCTCTTGTGTGGTGAAGGATCAATCATTTCACAGCTCTGTGCCTCCATTTCCCAATTCTACCCTTTATCCTGCAAGCTCTTTTTCTCACCATGTCTATATCCAGCACTTTCTACAGGGAGGCCTTAATTTCATCTGGGACCTTCGGTGTTAATGTATTATAAGAAAGAGAGGACTTCAGTCTCCAGGACTTTCAGAAGGACTCTTTTCACCAACACTCAGTTCACTATATTTTTTCTTAATATACTTAGAATGCTTTTTTATATGGGCTGACAGCTTTGAAAATTCTTATTCAAGAGACTGTAAGTTTTCTTTTGTGTTATGCTTTCTCAAGACTACCGTAGCTGATGGTCACGAGAGTGAGGTAGCTGAAACTTTTAGCCAGAGAAAGCAGAGTACTACAGGCATTGAAGACTGGTTGGGTGGGTTTGATCTCCCAATCACTGTGCACACAACGCTTTCCCCGAAGACAAAGTGATTATTTGAACCCAGTGGGAGTTTTCAGTGGACACTGATTGCAAGATCAGGCCCTATATTAGTAGGCGAATGAGTCCAATATGTTCCATTCATGAAGTGCTTATATTTCCTCTTCACCAACTGTAATTTATACTTAACAATTCTCTCCTGTACTTATGAGCTGATGACAGGCAGTCCAGATGGCAGAAAATATCATTTTAACTTGCTAACACATTTTACTTCAAGTACTAACAGGACACATTTTTGGTTGAAATTCACACTTGAGCAAAGAACATAGACTGACATTTTCCTGATGTAGGTCTCCAGTAGTGAAGGAAAAGTCTCAACAGTGCCCCCACTAATAGAATATATTCTTTAAAAGAGTAAAATATTGACCAGCTATGCTGTGCGGATCCTATGGTGGGCATACCCATCCTAAATAGGAGACGTTTCAACGCTTCACTCTAGGATAAGTTATTGTGATTTAATGTGTCTTGCTTATATATACTCCGATATGCTATTAACAGGATCATCATACTTACGGGATTCAGCTGGCATTTTCAGGGAAACAAAGCCAGGGGGAATTGTTCTGGCTATGCAAACTAATGGATTATTAATGGGGACCGCTACACTATGGAAGAATAATTAAGAATTTATTCAGAGATAAAGGCAAATGGGTCTGGAAAAACTTAGATCTCTCAGGCCTTAAATATACAGCCCTTTTATAATCTAGCGTCTGCTGACTAACACAAACCCACTTTCCAGAAGGGCACTGCTGTGTTAATTTCACAGTCACTTTGCTATCCACCACCATTGGTCCTCATAAGGTCTTCTGTGGGGCCCAGGACCGTAGAGATGGATGAATCGACTCACGACAACTTTAAAAACTTTCCCTAGTTTTGGAACTGAGGTTTATAGACCTTCTGGAAAGTTTTAACTAAGTGTTTTTTCCTCACAATGAGCTCCTCGGTAGCTTTGTTCCCAGCATATCAAGCAAAGACTTTTCTTAGGGCATTCCTAGCACATCCAGCAGCATGAATGATCAGAGATTTCCAGGCAAATTTTGCAGACTCAAGAGGTTCAGATAAGCATCTGATCTTGAACCATTTGATTTTTTCCTGCCACTAAGGGCTCATCTGTACAGTGAAGTTAGTTAGCTATTACACTTCAAATTCACACCCTAGCTTATTCCACACTAATTCCGTGTGGATTCTCTTATTCCTCACTAGAAGTGCCTTGGTGCATTTTAGCTTAATCCACTTTGAAAGTGGATTAAGCTAAACCACGCAGGGGCACTCTTGGTGCAGAATAAGAGTGGCCACACATCGGCCAATGCAGAATACATAGTAACCACTCTACGTGTGCCACGACTGATCAATCTGTGGTGCATGACGCATATTCATTTTATTACTTAGGTTGGGAGGGAGGAAGAGACAGTCCATATAGAAATGAAGTGAACTGTATTTTCTTATTTCACATACATTCAAGCTTTCCCTTCCATTACGGTCCGTAGAAAAGGGGCCAAATGTGTTGCCTTTCTAGTTCAACCCTTTAATAACCAGACATCTCTAAATTATTATGATTAGTTCTACAGTTTGTGCTTAGTGACCTCAGGCAAGATCAGAACCCCCTCGCATTACATGTGGGACAAATCCATAGTAAGCAAAATATTGCCCAAAAGAGTTTGCAATTTAAATAGACCAAACAAAGAAAGAGCTATTATCTTAATGTTCCTGATGGAAATAGAGGCACGAAGATCAAATGACATGCCTGAGCTGACACAGGGAGAGCCAGGTATATAATCTAGACCTCCCAAATTGTACTTCAGTGCTTTAACCACAGGACTATCCTTCCTGTCTAGAGACTAATCATACTGCTATACATAGCTGGGTGTTCGGTGCAGTCACGACAATGGACCTGGGGTCTCTAATAATTAAAGATCAGTCCTATACTATACATTGGTTTTTAAAATTCATTGCATGCCCTCTGCTTTTATGTCACATCTAAAATTCCTGCTGGTTTACGACACCAGGCGCAGTGATCTAATAAAGACAGGCTTTGCATTAGGTACTCATGATGCTGAATTAGTCACAGTGGCAGTTTGGAGGACACACTTATTCCCAGAATCTCCTGTTTAATTTATGATTCTGTCTCGTCTTTCATTGCTCACATTTTTCTTCGTAACGCTGCCGGTTCCAAAGTTTTACCCATCCAAGGAATTTCCCTGACAACAAAAATATGGCTGAGTGTTCTGTTATTCGAATGCATGCTTGTTATTGCTTCACCCTCGTTTTTTGGCTACTGGCCCAATGGGATGGTAAATGGCAGGCAGTTTGGGGGTACCTACCCCTACATGCATCATGGACAACAACTTAATTCAGAATGTGTCCTACAGACCTTTTGCCCTTCTAAGTCACGATTGCACAGACCACCTTCGCTCCCACTTGTGCACTGTCAGATACAGCAATTGTTCAAGTGAAAGAGTAATAAGAAAACTAATCAATGGAGCTTTAGCTCTCTCGGTGCAATTTAGCAGTTGGAATTCTGAAGTAGTGCCTAGCAGAGGCACTAGGAGGTAAGGGATGAGAGAGTAGCTAGGGAGTCAAAACACATGGTTTCTATTCCTGGTTCTTCCACTTACCTGTGCTGTGATTTCAGGCAAGCTGTTTCCTCTTCCATCCATCATAGATTGTTTGAGGCAGGGACTCTCACTATGCATCTGCTTAGTGTCAAGCAAAATGGGGCCTCAGTCTTGGTTGGAGCCCCTAGGTGATGCGGCAATACAAAAGCCATCAAACCCATGACCTGAATTTGATGGACCTTCCAGGTACACCTATTTGATAGGGATTTTTAGAGAAGGTTGAAGGACTGTTCCTGAGACAATGGGGTATGGCAAGGAGCTGCTTTTTCTTTTCTGACTGGCTGGGTTGAATGAATTTGTTCCAGTTTGAATGTTTTTTAAATGTTTTATGTTGCAAGGTTAACTGTTAAGGCACATAGAGCTCTTACGTTCTTCATAAGAGTCTTGCTATTCAAATGTAAAATAAACCCATACTCAAAGTTTGACATCAAGGGCACAGTATAGCATCAGAGTCAGACTACAAAGGTGAATAGACAATTTCGATCTCGTGCCAACTGACGTCAGCTTGCAGGCAAATTAAAGAGAGCTCTGACAAACTGTTGCTACCTTGTTTAAATTAAACATAACAGATTATATTCCAAACACATTTTGCAATGTTTTGACTAATATTGACTAACAGAGGATGCTCTGACGGTATAAGAAGCAGGGTTCAGCGTGGTCACTTGTTCAGGAAGCAGAGCTGAGAAAGACACATTTTTCTTCATTTTCTCCCCTGATGAGAGTTAACGTGAAACCCTACTTTTTTCCCATAGTGCCAGCCCAGTAAGTGGCAAAAGCTGCTCCTGGCAAATCATGACAACTCATATGGAAAATAACGCAAGTGTGAGGGCAAAACCTATGCGTAAGGAGCCACAGGGCTAGAACCCAAGTCCGCGGAGTCTGGAGCAGGTGACAGTCCCACACTGTAAGAAGGAGGCCATATAGAGCTCTATCCAAGGAGCACTGTGCAGATCATGCACAGCAGGAAGTACCACCCAAAGGGGCCAGAGTGACAGCACATTGAGGCCCTATGATTGGCCCATGGTTACTATTTAACCCTAGAGGGTGGTCCAGGAAGTTGTTCGGGCATGCAGACTTCTGGCTTGCTGTGCCTCTAGACCTTGCCTTACCCTGTGACCTCAGACTGACATTGACCCCGACTCATGTCTCCTGACTCCAGCTTGGTAGCTACTCCTGATCATCAGTCTCCTACCTTGGCCTGACTCTAACCCTGACCTTGCCTACAGAGTTTGGCTCTCACAACTCCTCTGACTCCTGCTGACTGACAACTGCCTCGTGGCCTCCCCTTAATTCTGTGTTCCCAGCCGAGTAGTAACTGCTACACCTGACCACCTATATGCTGGTCCCTTACACTATGGAACCCTGGACTTCTCAAAGTTCCCCTCATCTGGAGAAGTTCTCCAGCCCTGAAGGTAAATTTCACTGAGCTCTTCAGAGTAGGAGGTTGGGTTCGGGCTGGAGAGAAACACTCCTTTATAAGTACAGGTGGGAATTCAAAGGGCTTGATCATAGAATATCAGGGTTGGAACGTACCATCTAGTCTAACCCCCTGCTCAAAGCAGGACCAATCCCCAACTAAATCATCCCAGCCAGGGCTTTGTCAAGCCTGACCTTAAAAACTTCTAAGGAAGGAGATTCCACCACCTCCCTAAGTAACCCATTACAGTGCTTCACCACCCTCCTAGTGAAAAAGTTTTTCCTAATATCCAACCTAAACCTCCCCACGTGCAACTTGAGACCATTAGTCCTTGTTCTGTCATCTGCTACCACTGAGAACAGTCTAGATCCATCCTCTTTGGAACCCCCTTTCAGGTAGTTGAAAGCAGCTATCAAATCCCCTCTCTAACTAACTAATCCCTGTTCCCTCAGCCTCTCCTCATAAATCATGTGTTCCAGCCCCCTAATAATTTTTGTTGCCCTCTGCTGGACTCTCTCTAATTTTTCCACATCCTTCTTATAGTGTGGGGCCCAAAACTGGACACGCTACTCCAGATGAGGCCTCACCAATGCCGAATAGAGGGGAATGATCTGTAGATATGTCTTCAGACTCCACAAGGTTAGCTTTTCATTGCATGGCAGCAGGAAATGCTGGTCTTGCACAATTTGAGAAGCATGAAAATTGCCTAAGGGGGATTACTCATTCATTCCCTTGTGCTTTCCTACTGAGATTTCCATTGCTTTAACCCTTTTATCTCTCTTGAAGAAAAAAAAAAAAAGAAGAAATACAGATTTTATTGCACTCTCTTCCATGGAATACTGCACTATAATAAAGTGTCCAGGAATCAGATCTATAGTTAAATTCATGGTTGCTCTGTTATTCTTTAGCTCCTTTAGATTGCACCATCTGATCAGACAGAGGATTCCTTACTATTATGGAAGAAAGTGACAGAATTTTGAGAGAAAGTGCATACATAGAGCTGCTTGAAGTTTCCAGTTCTGAAATTTCAACAAAAACTGTAAGAAATTGATTAACATTTCCAGTTGACTTTTTCCAGCCTGCTCCAAAATTAAACCTTCTAGTTCTTATAAATACTCTTTGTTTCCATTAACTTCAATTTGAAGTTAGGTGCATGCGAACACTTATCCTGATCTTAAGCATGTGCATTGTTTTAAGCATGTGAGAGTTCTAATGGGACTAGTCATGTGCCCAAAGCTGAGTATGTGTACAAGTGCTTTGCATTCGGGCTATGCAGAGGAGAAGGTCCACTTTGGATTACCACAAAGACGACGTACTTAAGCAAGTGACCAGGAAATGAGATACTGAAGAGAACAAAATGGCTTTCTAGGCTCCAGCAGTTCAATACCCTTGCACTGTCGTTTTAAATTTGCCAGCGTTGAGCGATTATCCCAAGTTGCTGTCAGTCACAGGAGTAGCATGTGTTAACAAACTTCACAGTAAGTGTTTGAACCTGGCCACATTCAGTGACAACCCCTCAGTTTGAAAGTGCATTTTATTTGTTTAACTAGATGGAGAAGGAATCTCTTAGAATCATCAGAAGTCCCAATTGATGTCTTGACAGTAAACAGTTTTGCCACAGACTTTAATGGGAACAGGATCAGGCCTTAAGTGCTACATAAACTGCACCCGCAGTAGAAACTGATACTAAACAGACAGGACTCGCATAGTCTTTACTTGTATTCTCTTCAGTGAGTGGGGTTTGACATATGCAATTCTCACTGCCCCTGCAGGGACTTGAAATCTTAAGATAATGTTACTTTATTGCATTTACTCACTAATGCTGCAGTGTCAGTACTTGAGCAAGAGGCGAAACTGTAGAGATTTCAATGACGACCACTGATTACCAAGATCTAGGTCTAGGAAAACTAAACCTTGGTTCTGAGCTCTGAAGTTAATGGAATACTTCTAACGTGGCTTCTCCATTACTGGATATGTGCAACCATGGTACCCATTCCACACAATCCTCTACTAATCTCTGGTGAACGATTAATCCTCTTGATCCACCCATGACACCAACTCATCCATCCAAAATCTCCTTTTTCTCCCATGAACTTTTCCTTCTAGTGTCCATAAACATGCATCACACACTGAACCTCTTAAAATGTACCCAGCAAATAAAATCTCTCTTTTCATAAGACCTCTCACTAGAGTTTGCTGAGCTCCAACAGGAGGGGGGATATGCAGTCCTCTCCAATACTTCTTCACTGGCCACATGGTCTATCCATGATATTTTCAGAAGGAACCAGACTCCCCTCAGGTTGTTTTTCCCTTTCATTTACTATGGAGTCCTCTGTTGGCTGGATGTTGCCTGGGGGATTAACACAGTGGTCAGCAATCAACCAGCAGATTATACAGTATCACCTGACACTACAGACATCATCTCAAATTCACAGGTCACCCTATGATAATGGTAATATCTTAAGAGACATGAAGCCTTGAGTCATGCTTCCAGGCATAATCTAGCTATTAACTGCCCTATGGGCACTTAGTTATTCCTTAGTTGTGTGCTCTGAACCAGATGGACCACAGGCCTGATCCCGTATAGCAGTTCCTAGTAGAGATATAACCTTTTCTAACACAGGCAACTTGACTGCTAGAGCAGAGAATATTAGTAGCGCAAGCTAATTAAGCTTATATAAATCCTTTTTTTTTTCCTAACGAAAAAGATAATTTGATTATTCATGTTAAGTGTCTGGAACACTTATAATAGTGGTATGGATATTTGGTCAGGAAAATTAGAGTATAGGTAACAAGAAGAAAGTTATTGATGTGAGAAGAAAAGTAAATAATAGGAAAGAATGTGGACAAATAAGGAAAAGTTCAGAATATTTAAAAACTAATACATGAAAGAGACAGCTCGGTGTAGCTACATGATGAATAATGAGCCTTTTGCCAAGCATTAGCAACTTCCATAGGTGCTTCATACCAGACTGAGGAATGCAAAATAAAAGGCAGCGTCAACTCTTGTAAATTAGCATAGTTTTGCTGAAGTCAGTGGGGCTTTTCTGATTTACACCAGCTGAGGATCTGGCCTTATAAAGAGTGAAGACTGGTAATGACCAATGAGAAGCAGAAGAATAAATCACATTGTATTGGAAGCTGTGGGTGGGGCAGCAGGATTGCTTTATCTACGTTTTTTCCTCTACAGCAGCCAACTTGTTCCTTTGTCAGACCCACTGTGATAAAGCAACAAAGGATGTAATAAACATTTTTACTTGTACTAGTAGCAAGCAAACACATATGATTAAAAAACCCTCACACACACACCCCCCAAAAAATCCCCCATAGAAGTACAACCACCTATGGCATAGACCCAAATGAAGATAAGATATTATCATGAATGTCTCCTCTCAGATGCCCATTGCAGCTGTCAGCTGTCCAGTATTCATTCCACAAGACTGACAACATAGCAGTAGCTTCTCTTTCTACTGTCAGGTGCAACTGCCTCAGTTCCCCACCTCTCTCCACGGAGCTTCCCTCTCATTTGTGGGTAGGTTATAGCCCTCCAGCCAAACAGAGCAGGCCAGCCCTTCCTAAGTAGCAAGAAATTCAAACCAACCAAAAACCTCCCCAGCTCTTTGTTCTCCTCAGGTCACAGTCCTCTTCCCAGGGCCTGTGCAACCTTCTACCTTTGGCTACAGCGTGGGCCATACAGTTTTGTCACATAGCCCACATCAAGAGGCTGTATCAGATGTCACCCCTCAGAGGCACAGGGGAGCTCACTCCCTTCTTCTCCTGAGAGCTCCAGCCCCAAGATCCTGGATCCTGCCGCAGTTATTTGGCCTGCCCTCAGGATTCTCCAAGAAACCAGACCTCCCACCCCTTCCCCACCCAGAGCTTTGCTATCTGCAGACTGGCCCACCAACAAAATCCACAACAGCATCAACTTCCCGTACTCTTTTGCATGCCTACCTGTAGGCCTCATCTCCAGTCTTTTCTCAGGAAAGCCTTCTTCCAAAGCCCTGCCTGAGCATCTCTGTTGCGACCCAATAGCCACTCTTGCTCCTTTCAGATCTCTCTCCAAACTCAGCAAAGCAAGCCTTTCTTCCCAGCATGCTCTGCTACTAGCCTACAGTTCCCAGGTCTATCTGGGAACTACAACTCCCAGAATGCCTTTGCAGTTTTGGTCTGGAATTTGGGAAAGGGCTGATCTGGATGTACCTTTAAAGGGACAGCACATCCTGTTACAATTTGACTCCTCTCTTAGTTTCTCTTGCTATGCCTAGGCTCTTGTGAAATGTTGTTGCTTCTTCTTCTGCATCCTCTCTGAAGCCCAATCTTTCCGCTCCATCTCTATTGCTAAAACCTTGGTCATCTCGTCCCTCCATTGCAATTTCCACTCTTCTTCCTTCCTTGCCTCTTACCTTTCCCCACTTGAGTCTAGCCATTGCTAAAATCTCCTTCTCACCAGCCATGTCATCCTCACTGCTTTAATCCCTTACCCTGCCCTTGTCAACACTTTCAATAATCTGGCACAGCTCTTTCCCTGCCTGCATCTGTGCTCTACCGCAAAAGATAAGGCCAGAAGGCAATACTGTGACTGTCTAAGTCTGACCTCCTGTATAACACAGGCCATAGAAATTCCCTCAATTAAGTCCTCTTTGAACATGAGCATAGTTTTAGAAAAACAATTTTAAAAAATTGCTAGTGATGGAGAATCCACCACAGCACTTCATCAGTTGTTCCAAATGGTTAATCACCCTCACTGTTAAAAAATTGTACCTTATTTCTAATTTGAATTTGTCAGCTTCTTATATCTTTTTCTAGATGGGAAAGCCCTCTATTTTCAAATTTCCTTTCTCCAGGTAGGTACTTATGGACTGTGATTCAGTCACCCTTTAATCTTCTTCGTTAAGCGAAAGCTCCTTAAGTGTTTCACTGTCGCACGTGTTTTCCATCCCTCTAATGATTCGTGTGGTTCTTTACGGAGCTGTCTTCAATTTCACTCTACACCCCCTCATGCTCCTCAGCCTTCTTCTGCATGCTCACTTCTCAGTGCTCCATTTGTCCCCTCAGCTCCATGAAATGCCCTCTCTATCCTCCTTCAAATCTCTCCTTACAACCCATGTTGGTCTATTGGTTTGGAAGAATAAAGTCCCACAGCCATTGGGAACAGGGGAAAAGGACTTTGAGGAAATGTGATCAACCTCATTTGTGGGGGTGGGGGCTGTGATTCCCATTCCTCTTCCCTCCACAGTCACAGATCTCTTCCTTACTGTGGCCCGTCTCTCTGGGTCAGAGCCTACCAAGTTTATTCTCCTGAGCACATGGCAACTTATGGCAAAAAATGCACAGGATCATCACTGTCACGTTTTTCCTAAGCGCTCATAAACAAAACCAGAGGCACAACTTTAGACCTCTGTTCTTTCCTCACCGCTAAAGACTGATTCCTGTCACCAGCCTCCCCACTAAAATAAAATAGCTGACTCTTCACCCCTTTCCCCGTTGGTTACACTTATAGCTTCAAAATGGGGTAAAAATCTTTTTGCGAAAAATGTTACTTTGGGTGGAAAGATTTCAAAATTTGAATTTTTTTCCACCAGCTCTAATTCCATCCTACCATGTCCAATATGAACAAACACAACCCTCCCAGTGTAACCGTGTAATTGCAATAGGGTTTGTATTGTGACGAGCGCTGACCTTGCTATTGGTTTTGAATGAAATTGCGTCAGTGCCATTGTTGCCGTGTTGCACATACTTCATTCTCCATTCGCAGCCAAGCAACAGGCCTATTGGCAGGGTTTCCTTTTGTGGTTTTAGTGCAGTTATAAAATGATGAATATTTCATTGTTTGTAATGCAGGTTTATTATGGCCTTGCTGGATTGCCTGTGTGGTCACCTGTATGCAAACCAGAGAGGGATAAATGGTGCACTGTGATGAGGGGACATAATGGTCTCATTAAATTTGATTTGTTCTAACCTACCAAGGCAAAAGATCTTCTTTTGCAATAATAAGAGAACCTGTAAGCTGTTACTACTCGAGATAAAATATAGAACAGCCCCAGGCTGGTAGAGTCATTAATTACCATTAATTGCACTTGGAAGTCAGTCTCTGACCATATATAGCTACATCATGTTTATTTTGGCAAGTGTTGCTTTCACTGATGGTGGGGCTGTTTAATTTACAGTATAGCTTCTCTGGGGATTAACATGCCAAAAATGCATGAAAATATTTTCACCATTTTCAAATGCATTCTGAATGAAGGCCCTCAAAATTGTGAAACAGGCTTGGGAAAGCATGGGGAGTAGGTGGCCAGCCCTCTGTGGAGAAAGAGGTGGTTAGGGACTATTTAGAAAAGCTGGACATGCACAAGTCCATGGGGCCGGATGCGTTGCATCCGAGAGTGCTAAAGGAATTGGTGGATGTGATTGCAGAGCCATTGGCCATTATCTTTGAAAACTTGTGGCGAACGGGGGAAGTCCCAGATGACTGGAAAAAGGCTAATGTAGTGCCCATCTTTAAAAAAGGGAAGAAGGAGGATCCTGGGAACTACAGGCCAGTCAGCCTCACCTCAGTCCCCGGAAAAATCATGGAGCAGGTCCTCAAGGAATCTATCCTGAAGCACTTACACGAGAGGAAAGTGATCAGGAACAGTCAGCATGGATTCACCGAGGGAAGGTCATGCCTGACTAATCTAATCGCCTTCTATGATGAGATTACTGGTTCTGTGGATGAAGGGAAAGCAGTGGATGTATTGTTTCTTGACTTTAGCAAAGCTTTTGACACCGTCTCCCACAGTATTCTTGTCAGCAAGTTAAAGAAGTATGGACTGGATGAATGCACTATAAGGTGGGTAGAAAGTTGGCTAGATTGTCGGGCTCAACGGGTAGTGATCAATGGCTCCATGTCTAGTTGGCAGCCAGTATCAAGAGGAGTGCCCCAAGGGTCGGTCCTGGGGCCGGTTTTGTTCAATATCTTCATAAATGATCTGGAGGATGGTGTGGATTGCACTCTCAGCAAATTTGCGGATGATACTAAACTAGGAGGAGTGGTAGATGTGGTGGCAGGTAGGGATAGGATACAGAGGGACCTAGAAAAATTGGGCCAAAAGAAATCTGATGAGGTTCAACAGGGATAAGTGCAGGGTCCTGCACTTAGGATGGAAGAATCCAATGCACCGCTACAGACTAGGGACCGAATGGCTAAGCAGCAGTTCTGCGGAAAAGGACCTAGGGGTGACAGTGGACGAGAAGCTGGGTATGAGTCAACAGTGTGCCCTTGTTGCCAAGAAGGCCAATGGCATTTTGGGATGTATAAGTAGGGGCATAGCCAGCAGATCGAGGGACGTGATCGTTCCCCTCTATTCGACACTGGTGAGGCCTCATCTGGAGTACTGTGTCCAGTTTTGGGCCCCACACTACAAGAAGGATGTGGATAAATTGGAGAGAGTCCAGCGAAGGGCAACAAAAATGATTAGGGGTCTGGAACACATGACTTATGAGGAGAGGCTGCGGGAACTGGGATTGTTTAGTCTGCAGAAGAGAAGAATGAGGGGGGATTTGATAGCTGCTTTCAACTACCTGAAAGGGGGTTCCAAAGAGGATGGTTCTAGATTATTCTCAGTGGTAGAAGATGACAGGACAAGGAGTAATGGTCTCAAGTTGCAGTGGGGGAGGTTTAGGTTGGATATTAGGAAAAACTTTTTCACTAGGAGGGTGGTGAAACACTGGAATGCGTTACCTAGGGAGGTGGTGGAATCTCCTTCCTTGGAAGTTTTTAAGGTCAGGCTTGACAAAGCCCTGGCTGGGATGATTTAATTGGGGATTGGTCCTGCTTTGAGCAGGGGGTTGGACTAGATGACCTCCTGAGGTCCCTTCCAACCCTGATATTCTCTGATTCTATGATTCTATGAAATTGGTTAGTCTCTAAGGTACCACAAGTACTCCTTTTCTTTCCTTGCTGTCGTCACTTGAGCTAGCTTTGATCTCACTAGATCACAGGTCGCTCTGGTATCACTATACATGCTGCAATGACACCTCCCAACTGCAGTGTAGACATGCCTTAAAACCAAGAATGCGCTTGTCTCAAAGAGGAAATGGAGAGAGAATAAACACTATTAACTGCTAAAGATGGGCTTAAACCATAAAGTTAGCATCTGGAGTCCAACTTTCCAAAGTTCAGGCATATTCAGTGTAGGTGGGTTTGGTTTCAGCCTGTTTCCGCTAAGGCTCTCATCCAATCAGACACCTCAGCACTTGAATAGTTCCACTGACATCAAACACACACAGAGCTCTTGACTCTAAGGAGGCTTGTCTTGCTATATATTTCTGAGCTAAGAAGAGTTTGAAGTGAATCAATGAACATTAAACTATAACAGCACATGTTGTAGGTCTAATGTCATGAGAGCCTGAAAACCCGTCCTCCACTCAGGAAAAGGTCAAATATCCAATCTTCTGCCTGCTGAAACTGGTCTTGAGAGAGAGCCCATATGCAATCAGCACTTGACAGTGAAAAAACCAAGTGGAAACTGCAGTCAGCCTCAAAGACAGATTTGGAGACCAAGGCAGAAAATGGAATGAATACATTAGAAGTCTCTAATGACTTCGAGCTGGAGAATCTGAGTGCATCTACTTCATCCTCATAATCCTAACCTCTGCTTTTCAGACCATCAATCATATCCCTTTTTTGGCATCTAATATTTCTTGGGTTCTGGTGACTCCATCCTCTCCTGGTCACTCCTTCAGTATCTCTTTAAGGTGTCCTTCCCTTCCTGTCTTCTGCTCTCTATAATGGTTTCACAGGGCTCTCTGCTTGGTTCTACTCTTGCACCCTTTCCTTGGAAGAGTTAATTTGCTTCAACTACCGTCTTCATGTCATTGACTATCTTTATTATTAATGTTGATGACTTGACCTGTGTCACACAATCTAATCCCATATCTCCACCTGTCTCCATGGCTGAAATTTAACATGGCAAAAGTTGAACTGCTGGTGTCTCCTTCCAAGCCCTGCCTATTCCCTCATTGTCTGTCACTGTGGACAGGGCCCATATCCTGAAGGTCACTATCGACTTTTCTCTTGATCCAAAAATCCAGGTTGTGTCCAAGTCATTCTAGTCCTCTTTCCATTCGCATAACATTTCTGAATTCAAGCCTTTATCCAGACATGTCTGTCCCTGCCTCAATTCTCCAGCCTGATTTCCATGACCTCCTTCTCTCTGGCCTCACCAAGTCACCCCTCTCCAGTCCATTCAAAATGCAGCTAATAAGATGACCTTCCTGGACAAGTGCTCTAGCAATGTCATTCCACCTACTGCTTTCAAGTCCCTCTACTGGCTCCCCATTTCCACTTAGTCAAGGTCAAGTGCTTTTGAAGCCCTTCACAGTTCTTCCCCTCCCTATTTATCTGCTCTTGTTGCTTATCACAGTGCCCCTTCCTCACTGCATCCCACCATTAGTGGCAGCCTCAACCATCTAGCTATCTGTTTCTCTCTCTTTGCACCTTTGTCCATGCACTTTCCCCTTCTGTATGGAATATCCTCCATAAGATGTACTGTAAATTCACTGTCTACTCTCATTCAAGTCCCTATTCAAAACTACAGAGCCAGGAAACATTGGCTAAGGTGAGGGGAAGATGAGGCTAGAGGCCATGTACTTTATCAATCTATAATAATTCATGCCAGGTATATGTATCAGCATTAAAATGGTAAACATCTGAGTACATTCCTTTTTTCCCCACCTTTCCCAGACCAGGATGCCCAGTGGTTAGAGCCAGAGTCAGAAATTGGAGCCGAGGGTCTGAACCAGGAGTGAGGTGAGGCAGGAGCAGGTCTGGGACCAAGCAGGCTCAAGAGTTATCATAGCCAAGAGCAAATGCTTTGAGTAGCTGCTGAACTGCTGCTGCTGGGCTTAAGAGCCAGTCTCCTGGTTCTTCAAACCCATCAAGTGTAGCCAAACAGGCAGCCTATTACAGGCCAGCTGTGCACATTAGATTGCCTGGACTAGCCCTGCTGCCGGCCCTCCTCCCAGACTGGCTCTGCTGTAGACCCTGATTCCTGACAATAAGCTCTTCAGAGCAGGGACCGTGTCTTCATATGTGTTTGTACAGCCCCAAGCACAATAGAGCAGCAATCCTGACTGAGGTGTCTTGGTACTACCTCATTATAAATTAAATAAAGTAAGAAAATTACATTGACTTCAGCACCTACACACATGGAACTCAAGGGCTAATTTGGGCCACTGAGCCTTGTAATGGACAGACGAGGAATGTACAGATGGGTGATGCACAGAGCAAGAGATGCTGCCATCTTTACAGAACTTCTCTTTATTCCTGAAGGAATTGTAGTGCCAGACAGTGTAAGTCGGTGTAGCACCTTTAACTGCAGGGGCCCTACACTATACACACCAGCTGAGAATCTGACTTTGGGTGTCTGAAGGCTCCACATACATCAACACAAAATCTGAGATAGGCTAATAGTAAAGTAGATGATGACTGTTTTACTACCGTCATCAGGTAATACCCCGTAATCCCATGAAGACTGGTGTAATCACTGGTAGTAAATGTACTTTGATTGTAATTCTGCATAAACTGGGACCTGAAACAGGGAGAAATGGTTGTAAAATCTTAGAAGGGTTTTCAGAGAGAGGATAGAATTTCTAAAGCAGCTGCAGCATTAGGGGCCAGAGTCGGATTCCCACGGACTCGAGTGGAGCTTTGCTGATTTCACCAGCTGAGGCTCTGCTCTGCTATCTACACAGTTTACTTTTGATGAACATTAGAGTAAGAACTGGAGGGGGTGCATGCTGGCAATGCTTAATATTCAAAATGAAATTTTAATTAAAGACAAATCTCTTTGGATCCAAGTCATGCTCTTAATTGTGGATGATCTGCAGATCTGTTGGAAACCTTACAGCAAATACAATAAGGCTATAACAAGCTTAAAGAAAAAAACATCTAATAGCAAAGGGCTGTAATTTGAATGCTTTTCTGGCCAAAGACACACCCTCTAAGGTTGGATCCCTGATTGGAACAAGCAGGTAGATCATTTTAATTATTCCAGTTCTGCTCGGGGGGGAGAGAGAGAAAGAAAGCATTACTAATTGCTTTCTAATTGCTAGGTGGCTTTACTGTCATTTTTGTATTTTTACAGGCCAGATTTTTATTACCTGGCTTCTCTTTCTGCACCCTGATTGTTCAGGGGCAGCTACTGTCACTTAGCTCTCTAACCACCTGATTGCATGCTCTCATCAGGTAGCTAAGGGATAAAGCTCTCCTCCTTTCACATTGATGGAAAGTCAGAGCAACTCCAGGAGTTATTGTGGATTCACACCACTGCCCCTACAGCAGGATGTGGCCCTGAGTGACTTTAATTGCACTGAGACAAAGTGGGTGGGGTCACATCTATTATTGAACAAACTTCTGTTGGTGAAAGCGACACGCTTTCAAGCTCTACAGAGCTCTTCTTCAGGTTTAATTGCACTGGTCAGAATGGCATACAAGGGGCCTTCAGAAGAACAGAGAATCAGCTGCAGAGTCTGAGAGCAGTCAGACTTTGGGCTGCATGGGGGGAAGAGATGAGGGTGAGACCCCCCAGACCACATCTCAGGGTAGCCAAAGAGCCAATGCTTCTGTCCCAGCTATTTTTTATTCACTCCCAACTGCATGGTGTAGTCACCCCACGTAATAAGAGCTATGTGAGCACCCAGTATTTCATAATAGGTGTGTTCTTGACGATTCTGCACCCCTCTCCTCTGACATAAGGACATATGCTAGTAACCAGGGAAAGGATGCAAGATAAGGACAAAACACAGAGCCCCAAATGTATTTTCTGCATCTGTTTCAGGAGCCTCGCATTTCATGTGCCAAACAAATACAGGTAGGTTATCATGGAGGTGGGCCCTGGACTTTCTGCCAAACTAGAAATTAATCTCCATTTCTAGCTGCGGAGTGAATTTCCATGCCATTAACACTGAATGGTTTGTAACGGACAATGCTCAGGTGTGGCCTTTCTGCCCCAGTATCTGTGTTCTCTGCTGCAGTAGCCGAGCCATTTACCAGCATTAGAGCAATTTCCCCTTTGCTAAAACCTCCTTTTGAAGTGCCTAGTTGGAAGCACCTTGTCTGATGCTGCTGACATGCCAGTGGGCTGGCATCACAGTGTGCCTGGAGATTAGTCAAAGGGAGTATTCGGTGTGTTTCAAATCCTAGTGTGAATTAATCAGGCGAGCCAAAAGAAACCGTGCTGATAACAAAGTGTTCCTGAGCTCCCAGGCTAATGCCTAGCAAGTTGCTGCAGCAGGGCTAAAGCAGAAGAGAATATGGAAATGAAGCTCAGCTCCCAGAACATGTAAATGCCATTGGTTATTCACTGTATCCCGCTCTGACCCGTAGCCTCCACCCTTTAGCTATCTCGGGTCATATCCTGCCCCTGCTCCATGAACACTGGCAGAGCTCCCTTGGCAGTGGAACTAGTGCACTTCCTCTGTGAAAGGCGGGGCTGAGAGCTGCACAGTTCCCTGACCAGCCATTGCTCGAAGTGGGTAGGTGGGGCCATAGGTAAGGCATAAGAGGAGTGAAGGCACGGCCTGGGGAATTGCCATTATGTGGGTCTGCCTATGGGGGAGAGGGTACATAAGAGGCTGTGAAGCCTTCTTCAGTCACTGGGCTGGACTAGCCTCCATAGAGTGGCTCTGCAGGTTAAAGGAGAGGATAATTCTCCTCCAAATCTGGAGAAGCCTAAAAGTAGTAAGATGGAAGTGATTATTCCCCTCTATTTGGCACTGGTGAGGCCACACCTGGAGTACTGCGTCCAGTTTTGGTCCCCCCACTACAGAAAGGATGTGGAAAAATTGGAGAGAGTCCAACGGAGGGCAACAAAAATGATTAGGGGGCTGGGGCACATGATTTACAAGGAGAGGCTGAGGGAACTGAGCTTATTTAGTCTGCAGAAGAGAAGAGTGAGGGGGGATTTGATAGAAGCCTTCAACTACCTGAAGGGGGGTTCCAAAGAGGATGGAACTAGGCTGTTCTCAGTGGTGGCAGATGACAGAACAAGAAGCAATGGTCTCAAGTTGCAGTGGGGGAAGTCTAGGTTGGATATTAGGAAACACTATTTCACTAGGAGGGTGGTGAAGCACTGGAATGGGTTACCTAGGGAGGTGGTGGAATCTCCATCCTTAGAGGTTTTTAAGGCCCAGCTTGACGAAGCCCTGGCTCAGATGATTTAGTTGGTGTCGGTCCTGTTGTGAGCAGGGGATTGGACTAGATGACCTCCTGAGGTCTCTTCCAGCCCTAATATTCTATGATTCTATGAATTGAAGGAGCTCAAAGTGGATGCTACACCCATTTGATGATCTCTTGTATGCCAGTCATCCATGCCTCTAGGTATGTCATCTGTACCTGTGTCGGAAGAGTTCCACGCCTACACCATATTCTATCGTCAGCAAAAAGCCCGAACTAAAGGCAACTTGAGCCTAAAGTAATGTTGGTCTTCCTTGAATAATCTGTATTCTCATGCCTTCCATGTTGTGTAGTTCATAGTTGCCAAACTGTCTTGTTTTACATATCCACCAGCTACAGCAATGACCTAAATGCAAGATGCAGAATTACCATGGGCTGGTCTACACTGAAAAGTTAGGTCAACCTAGCAATGTTGCTAGAAAATCCACACTCCTGAGTGATGTAGTTAAGATGACTGAACCCCCAGTGTAGACAGCACTAGGTTGATGGAAGAATTCTTCCATCAACCTAACTACCACCTCTTGGGGAGGTGGATTAACTACAGTGACAGGAGAGCCCCTTCTGTCTCTGTAGTGTGTCTACACTGAAGCTCTACACTTCTGCAGTTGTGCTGCTATAGCATGTTAAGTGTAGACATAGCCTAATACTTAGCATTTCACTGTCCTTGATTCCCCTCTCGCGGACACTGCTGCAAATCACAAGTAAATCAACTGAAGTGAATAAGAGTTACACCAAAGTGAAACGGGTTTAAGCAAGAGGGGAATCCAGCCATACCTATTAATGAACAAAATGTGAACTTGTGATAGAGGATTGAAATGCTCAAGGAACACACACCTGTGGCCTGATACTAATTTAACTTACACCACTGTAAATCAGAAGTGGCCCCATGCAAAACCAAAACCAAAGGTGAGATTGGAATCCATCCCTTGGTCTGTCCTGTCCTTCCACAGAGAGGAACTCGACCTCTCACTACATTCGCTAGTTTCTTCTATTTCATTGCATTCCAAATTGGTTTTGCATAGTCCTTGGTTGTCACAAGAATAGATTAATGATTGGCCACTCTCTTCCTGTCATAGCATGAAGGATTGTCAGGAGCATGGATTGATTTCACCATCGTTCCGTCCTTTAAAAATATTTGTCAATAAATCAGATGCAAGGAAAATATTCCGGCAGTGATATTATGAGTTGATTCATCTTCACCACCAAGAAACCAGCTAGAAAGGATAAGATGCAAAAGAAATCTGTTCTCATGACAAACTGTAGTTGTATTTAGGATAAATACTGCCATAGTTACCTACCAAAGGCAGAATACATTATACTGAGAATTAGAAACGGAGTAAGAAACTCACTTTCCTGACCCCATTCATTTCAAGATCTCTTTTTAAAGTTGTTCCCTGATTTTAAAATCCTACCTGGTTACAGCCTACCAGAGAGACTTTGCTCTCACTCCCCTGTTTCTTGTTCCCCGGGCAGGCCAGTTATTGTCTTCCTCTCTCCATGTTGGTGTAAGATTCTTCTTCTCTTCAGCTATTTCTCTGCGTAGCAGTCTTTCTGCTATTTGCAGTATAGCCAACCCCAAGCATTCAAAAACTGTGAGTCAAGCCCCCCAACCTCGTGAGATTGGCTTCAAAATCATGACTTTTAAAACAATTTTTCATTGTTCACGAGAAGGCCGGTCTGGTGGTTAAAGCACTGGCCTGGGCTGTGAGAGATTGGGGTTCGATTCATGGCTCTGCTGTGAAGTTCCAGTGTGACCTTGGATAAGTCAATCAGGTTACGTCTACACTGCGAGCTAGAGGTGTGATTCCCTGCTCTGGGTCGACATACTTGTACTAGCTCTTGGCTAGTGTGCCCGCAAGGGCTGGGGGGGAAGATACCAGCGAAAGGAGGACACTCAGGCCTAAGAATAGTAAACTATGCTTTATTGAAGGAAGGAAGAAAGAACTTACGCTCCAATCTGCGCGGGGAGCCCCTAGGATGCGCGGAGGGGCTGCAGGGGACTCTGGCCGCTCGGGACAGCTGACCAGGCAGGACTGCACCGGGGGGGAGTCCTCTGCGGCGCCATATTCTCCGCGTTTATCTTGGGGTAACAGCCGGTTACATTCTTACATGTATAATTTATGCTTATTACATAAACTGACTTGTTTACAGGCAAAAATATGCTGAGCTATGCTACAATGTCTTTTGGCAGGGTCTGTCAGACAAAGTTCATTGAAACTGCCTGCATCCTCCGCTTACATCCAGTCACATCCTCAGTCCACCACTTAGCTCCTCGCCAATCTTCCACAACCTTGCCCCTACAGCTAGCTAGCACACTAAAAACAGACAGGTAGTAGCAGCCGTGGCACACCGAGTATAAACCTACCTGAATCCCATGGGTACACACCCAAGGCATCTATCTCAGGCCACCGCTACCATGGCGATACTACGCTTTTTAGATCTTTGCTCCGTGGGAGCGAGCCTGAGAATGTCTGCGCAGGCTGGGAATCACACCCCTCGCCCATCACGTAGACATAGCCTGCGTCTCTCTGAAACCCGGTTCCTCATCTGTCAAAATGCAGACAGTAAACTTCCTTTCTCCCTCCACTGGTCTGACTTGTCAATTTAGAATATAAGCTCCTCAGGGCAGGGGCAGTCTCTCACTGTATATGGTGCCCAGCACACTGATGCCCTGATCTCCTCTGGGGCCTGGTCTACCCTTAAAACTTAGGTCAACCTTTCTACATCACTCAGAGGAGTGAAAGATTCACACCCCAGACAGACACAGTTAAGCCAACCTAGCCCCTGGTATAGACACCGCTAGGTCAATGGAGAATTCTTGCTTCCATCTAGCTACCACCTCTTGAGCGGGTGGGTTTGTTACAGTGATGGAAAAACCCCTTCTGTTGTGGCAGAAAGTGTCTATGCTACAATGCTAGTGTAGCTGTAACACTGGTAGTGTAGACACACCCTAATATTATGACTAATATTAACCAAGTGTGTAATAGAAACCTATGCGTTATAGACCTCTTAAATTCTCTTCTGTAAGATCATATAATATACCCCCCTATCTAACCATCTGCCTCTGTCTTGCAGAATCCTTGACATTACGAAGACTTTTTGTTTAAAAAATGACTGGCTCAGTGAAATGTACAAAGCTGCTGCCGCCCACCAAATACAGAACATTAGCAATGACATGGGGTGGAAAAAATAAACTGCTCTGCTATGAATCCTGCCCTCCGCTGAGAGATCGGCAGTGGAGAGCCAAGAGCAGGGTTTTGCTTTTCCATGTCTGAGTTGAGAAAAGCAACTTGTTGAAATGAATAATACATGCATGTCGTATGCCAGAGGTAGCACGAATGGTGGATTGGTCAAAACAATATTGAACCTTAGCACCTACAGAAAAGACCAAACAACAAAGAAAGTACTCAGCTGTGAGAACATTTAATTATAGACTGTGAAAAGGCCCTTGAATTAATATAATCAGTAATACATGGCCATTTCCCCAAGCCTTTCTCTGGCATGCCAGGTCCTACAGTGATGACTGTTTCTAATTTAAAAGTCTAACAAACAATATTGAAGTCTAACTCATTAACCCCTGGGCTGTACATCGCTTTCCGGAGCATGGTACAAAATGTATTTGGAATTGGCAGCCATTTTGGGCAGCCATTTCTGTGATTCCAGGCTAGTTAGTCACAGGACACCGATGGGATATGACCTGGCTAGCTTTAAAATGATGAGTAAAGAATCAACAAGTTTACTCAGCTTAATGTCACCTAAGTCCTCAGATGTGGGTGTGCTGTGTCCGGCACAAAACTGGGAAGAGAGTGGGGGCAAAGGTGGCGTATGTGCTTTTGCAGCCACCTGATCCTGGAACCAGTCTCCACTGGCTCCAGTGCAAGTTCATGGTTGCTCTAATGACAGGTGCCAGTAGTCCCAAGAGGCCACCCTGGTAGCCAGGAATCAAGGAATTCCCCGGTTCAGCTAGAGCTGATGGGGAATTTGACTTTTTGCCCGATTTAGGATGGGGGGAAAATATCAACATCTCACACTCTTGCAGGACAGGAAAACCATTTCCTGCACATCTCCAGCTGCTTTCCCCAGGCCACTCCTCTGTGCCAGGGGACAGAGGGATGGAGGAAGAAGGTTGGAGACACTATGAGATCTCTTACATGGGGGAATCTTTGGGTTGGTTAGAGAACACTTGAGGAGTTGGTTAGCTTGCCTCCAGATTGCTTTATGCCATGGATCTGGCCCCTACTGTCCAGATTTATAATTATAGATTGTAAAAGGATCACAGAACTATATCAGATGTTTTCTGTAGGCTATTCACTAACCTTTGCTGAGTAACTGTATAATCTTGATGGTGGTCCCTTGTCCCTTTGACCCTTCCACCAGTTTTCTTACATCTTCCCTATCAACCACATACCCTCTGTGTTGTCTCACTGAAATTAGGTTGCCAGCTCTTCATATAATAATACCTCACTCTTATATATGGCACTTTTCATCCATAGATCTAAAGCACTTTACATGGGGGGGGGAGTCAGTATCACTATCTCCATTTTACTGCTGGGGAAACTGAGGCAGGGCATGATGCTGTGATATACCTAAACCACCCAGCAGGCCAGTGGCAGAGCCGAGAACAGAACCCAGATGTCCTGAATCCCAGACCAGTGCTTTACCCACTAGTTCACACTACATTGTGAGGCACCGAGCATACTCATGGGTGTTACAAAATAATGAAATAAGCGAGAAATAGTACCCATTGCTAATGACTTATGTTACTATTGCGCCTTTCATCCCAAAGGATACCATGAGATGTACACATTGATTTATAACGTATGGGCCACTTTCTAGGCTGGTGTAAACTGGTGTGGCTTGACTGAAATCGGGAGAGCTATGTTGACTTACACAAACCGAGGATCAGCTCCTCCATTAAGGGATAATTTTCCTCATCACCAGGGTGCAGCCAGCCACAAGGAGAGTGAAGCACGGCAACAGGTTTAATAATACCTTGCTCTTCTGTAACGCTTCCCAGCCATAGATCTCACATAAAACCGTGCACAGACACAGTACCAAATGGTTTAGTTACATGCTGACTCCAGCTGAAAATGTAGGGGGAATTTTAAGCAGCCTTAATGTAATTATCCAGATTGAACTTTGGCCAGGACATCAAGGCTCTAGAGAGCTCGACTTTTGCAAAGGAACGTTCATTCGCACAAGTGTTCAGAACCTGTTTTCTGTCTCAGCTGTAAGATTTCAAGTACAGCAGCATGGTGTCCCTTCGTGCTGAGGCACTGATTTAGTGTTGTATCGCAGAGACGCCACCTACCTTATCAAAGAGCGCCTGCTTCTTTATCATTGCTGCTGGGCTAGAGAACCAAGCCTGGATCCGGAGAGAACTCAACAATTGACGGCAAAAGCAAATGGGTCAGAGCACCACACTTCTGTGTTCATGTCCAGCAAAAGATCATTGGAAATGCCACATTTTGTTGTGTGGTCACTTCTGTTTACGGTGCCATTACGGCTTGCTCAGATGAGCGTACTGTACCTCATATATCTACACGTGTTCTCCAGTTTAGCAGTGTGAGTCCTTTGTGCTAATGCTGTACATCTGCCAATACTTAGCACGCGCACTGTCTTATACTACGTTTTCAATCCCACCGTTGTCCAAGTAAGATGTGCAGCTGATAAAGGCAAAGGAATAATGCATTGCCAACTGGTGAGCCCGCTCTAACAGCCACTCTTCCAACTTATCAAATTCAATTTGCAAAAACATGCCAGATAGTTTCAAGAACTGATGCACAGTTCATATAGTAATGCGTCCAGTCCTAATGCTTGTTTGATCTCGCTTTACAATATCCATGCTTGAATTATGTAAACGCCTGTCCTGAGCCTTGAGATCAGAGATTTCCTTGGGGTTATTTCAATGAACTGTTGATCAGTCTGCTTCCATAAAGCCTGAACACATTTAGAAATCCCCTGGAGTAGCTCAATTTTATTTCAAGATGCTTGAAGCCCACACCCCACCTTGAAAAATGTATGGCCAAACTGCATAATAGTTTTAGCGCAAGAACATGTTCTCCCTTCAAAAATGCTAATGCTCGGAAATCAGGCAACACTACTGAGTGGCACAGCATGATCTCACAGTATGACTCACAGGGCACATCTACATTTGAGCTGAGAGCTGTGATTCCCAGCTCATGTAGACATACCCAGGCTGGATCTGCTTGAGCTTGAGTGCTAAAAATAGTACTGGAGGCGGGGGAGTGCAGGCGGCTGGTTGGGCTAGCTTCCTGAGAAAACAACCCGTCTGGATCCTCTGGGGGTGTACATAAAAGGGCAAAGGCTCCTAACATTTATATCAGTGTAACTTCCTCCAACTCTTCCCGCCAATTAAATCAATATAGTTCCTAGAGCAGGTCAGAATTTTTGAAACAAATGTTTTTCCTGCTGAAAAATGGGATTTAGTTAAAAACAAAGTTTTTCTTTGTTGGTCTTTTTGTTTCTCTACAGGAAAATGTTCCTTTTGACAATGTTTTTTTTTTCAAACAGGAAATTTCAAAACATGAAAAATGTTCATTTTGTTCTGAAATTTTTGATTGTTTTCAAAACCATTTTTTTAAAGTCTCAAAATTTCAGTTTTTTGTTCCTTGCATTTTCTTTCTTATTTTCCCTTTTAGCTACTGAAGTCAACAGAATAAATGCTGTGTAGGTTTCCTTGGTAGAGAGAAAGGTGGGGCAGGGTTTCACATTTTCTTTTTGCTTGTTTTTTCCCCCCTTTTTCAACTTTGTAACTTCAAAATATCTCCAATTTGGGGAAAGTTACAGATCTGCAAAATTATAATGGTTTTTTTGGGGTCATTCTAACTTTTCCAGTGGATGCCCAACCATTCAGTGATTTCACGGAAGATCCACTGCCTCGTGGAAGAAAATAACCAATATCCTGGGAGAAGGAAGAGCTGTAGTGAAAACTGATGGTGATGTTCACATAAACCATGATGGTGATGGTAATGGTCACATAAACACCACCCTATACCGGAAACCTACTGACCGCTATACTTACCTACATGCCTCCAGCTTCCATCCAGGACACATCACATGATCCACTGTCTACAGCCAAGCCCTAAGATACAACTGACTTTGCTCCAGTCCCTCAGACAGAGGCAAACACCTACAAGATCTTTATCAAGCATTCTTAAAACTACAATACCCACCTGGGGAAGTGAGGAAACAGACTGACAGAGCGATATGGGTACCCAGAAATCACCTACTACAGGACAGGCCCAACAAGGAAAATAACAGAACGTCACTAGCCATCATGTACAGCCCCCAGCTAAAACCTCTCCAGCACATTATCAACGATCTACAACCTATCCTGGAAAACAATCCCTCACTCTCACAGACCTTGGGAGGCAGGCCAGTACTCGCTTACGGACAGCCCCCCAACCTGAAGCAAATACTCATCAGCAATCTCACACCACACCACAGAAACATGAACCCAGGAACCAATCCCTGTAGCAAACCTCGTTGCCTACTCTGTCCCCATATTTACTCTAGCGACACCATCAGAGGACCCAACCACATCAGCCATACCATGAGGGGCTCATTCACCTGCACGTCTACTAATGTTATATATGCCATCATGTGCCAGAAATGCCCCCCTGCCATGACATTGGCCAAACCAGACAGTGTCTATGTAAAAGAATACATGGACATAAATAGAACATGAGGAATGGTAACATACAAAAGCCAGTAGGAGAACACTTCAATCTTCCTGGACATTGTATACAGATTTGAAAGTAGCTATCCTTGAACAAAAAAACTTCAGAAACAGACTTCAAAGAGAACCTGCAGAACTAAAATTAATATGCAGATTTAACACCATTAATTTGGGCTTGAACAGGGAGGTGGCTGGCTCATTACAAAAGCAGCTTTGCCTCTCCTGGAATTGACACCTCCTCATCAATTATTGGGAGTGGATTACATCCACCATGATTGAATTGGCCCTGTCAACACCGGTTCTCCATTTGTGAGGTAACTCCCTTCTCTTCATGTGTCAGTATATAATGCTGGCATCTGTAATTTTCACTCCATGCATCTGAAGAAGCGTTTTTTTACCCATGAAAGCTTATGCCCAAATAAATCTGTTAGTCTTTAAGGTGCCACTGGACTCCTTGTTGTTTTTGTGGGTACAGACTAACATGGCTACCCCATGATAAGTGAAATCTGAGAGACTAAAATCTTTGACAGAAAGGACTATTATGAACATCTAGTCTGACCTCCCACATAAAATAGATCAAAGAACCTCACCCTAATTTCTGCGTCAAGCCCATAACTCAAACCCATGTTCATCCTTTCATCTCCATCCACAGCATAGCTGGCCAAAGAAATGGGATGTAATTTTCATGCACATTTTCAATAAAGTGTTGTCCCTTTTTTTGGGTTGAAACCCAAAATTTCCACAGAGAATTCCATGAAAAGTTTCGACCAATTCCATAGTTGGTTGCAAAACCAGGGGAAAAAAATGTGATGTGATTTTACATCCAAATTCAAAATGTCAATCCAAAATACTATCCAAAATTGAGAACTCTGAGAGTGTTTGAACAGTTGTAATTCATTGATTTCCATTCTAGACCCAGCTGTGAATAGAAGGCAAGATTCCCAGAAGATGTAAATCATCAGAATGCCATCGACTGTAACAGACCAGAAGGCCAATCAGTCCTGAAACAGTTTAAAAATTATAATGTTTCATAATCCTTAGATAAGAGGGTTTCCAGGGCTGTTGCTGGTCATGGTGGGGAAGGATGGAAATGAGCTAAGGCTTTTAAAGTATTTGAAGATGAGGACACTTAATGATTTTTGTGCATATTTAAAGAATGAAGAAATCTAAGATGTCCTGGTACAGATCTACTTATGTTCAGGGCTAATTTATATGTGGGTTGAATAGGAGCAAGATCTGAAGTAAATGAATTATTTTAAAAATTACCTTCTTAATCTACAATAGCTCTTGCACTCCACGCAAGCCTCTAATTAAGAACTGTCTATATAACAGCAGTGTTTTAACTGGGCTAGAGGAAGGAGCTGAAGAGCGATGGAGGAATAGAATTCTCAGCTTGCTGTGCAGTTAAACTCTTCTTGGCTTTCCAAACTGCTTACAATGGGGAAAGTTTTAATGGTCTTATAAAGCTACTGAAGTAACGCCAGTGTCATGATTATTCTAAAATGATATCTGAATCCATTGTGATGTTATGGCTTATGAAATAGTTGAGCTCTATTACAGTGAGAAATAAAGTGTCAGAAATTCATTTCTGGTAATTCCTGCAAAATTTAGATGATGGACTGGGCTGGAGAATGTTTCTGCTTCTCATTCTCTTCCTACTCGGGCTTAGAGGTTTTATTGCAAAGAAAGGGGGAACATGTTTAAATACGTTGGACTCATAATTTTTATGAACTGTTTAATAAATGTATAATGTAGGTAATTCACAAAGGCTGCTAATTGTACACACATAGCAGCAAGTAGAGATTGTAAAAAATCTTGTTTGCATTTTATATAAACTTATTGCAAAAAAGGTACTATCACTGGGAGAGAATGTGGATAAAGTGTTAGAGATGGCACTGTGAGAGCCTGTAGGAGTTCTGAGTTACTGATCCTTCCCTATGGCTACTGGAAGCTTGGGCTGGGTTTCCCATTGAAGACCCTGTGAAGCTAGACACTGAAGGATGTACCGCCCACCAAGGCATCAGCTGAGGTGCTTCCCATGCAGCCCGCTTATTGGCTCATGCGAGTATATAAACCAGGAAGACCCTGCAAGAGGGGAAGGTCCTTGATCATCTGCCCTGCAGTTAAACAACCCCTTAGCCGAAGCCCGAGTCAGCTGGCACGGGCCAGTCGTAGGTTTTTAATTGCAGTGTCGACATACCCTGGCACTCCAGCTCCTGGCAGCTTCCTCATCTCAGTCAGCTCTGCTCCAGCCCCAGGACTGCCTCCCTGAGCCCCCGGCCCCCTCCTTGCTTCAGGGACCTACCACAGGAGCTAGCTCCGCTGCTGGGTGGGCCTTTCAGCCCCAGGGCACAGCCTGTCTCATTTCTTTTCCCAGCTGCCCACTAGCAGCCCTTTAAAGTCAGGTGTAGCCCAGCCCTCTTCAATTGGCTGTATTGGGCTCTGGTCCATGAGAGCTAGGTTTAGTCTATCCCCAGGGACCAGCTATGCTGTGACACTACCATACCAAACAAGATCCAACATGTTTATTAGTATGGATTGGCTGAGTATTGTTCCCACGTCATTGAAGGTACCACGTGGGCCTGTTTCTGCAGTCCTTACTTGAGCAAAACTCCCCTTGAAGTCATTGGAGCTTTTCCCGAGCAACGACTACAGAGTTGGGGCGTGTGCACGTCTCTCGTTTAAACAAAGCTATGTGATTTAATCTGAGCAGGATGGAGGAAACCAGAGATAAGCCTAAATAGCACACTGCAGATAAAGGACCAGATTCACTGCTGCACTCAGGCTGTGTTGTGTCACTTCAGGGAGGCCACTGAGATCATGTTTAAAGATGCTTAACGTCACTAGATTGGCAGCAGGGGGCAGAGCGTATGATTGAACCTGCGGTATTGATCCAGTAAAATGATTTTCTGTAGATGGTCTGGTGGCATTCCATTCGTAGTCCAGAAGCAGTAATAACAGAAACTCCATACCAGCAGTGATTGTCCAAGGCCAAATTTCTGAGGTGTAGCTGGCCTAAGTTACTTATCTGAACAATGGGGTAGTGTCGGTCATGCAGGGTCAATTAAATAAGTCCAGGCCATCAGCCTTTAATGTGAATTTAAAGTGAAAGCAAAGTAGCCATCATCTGCAATTCCATGCAGTCTCCCCCCGCCACTTGTTTCAAAGTCCTAGCTATGGGGTTCTCTGCAAATCTAAGTAAAGGCAACACTAGAGGAGGCCGTAGATGTTCAAAGCAGGAGCCATTCTAGAATAAATGGTTTCAGAAAATTCTCATAGCAGGGTGAGGTTTTTCCATTATGCTCTTATTTTATTTTTCTGCACCCATCAAAGCCATCAGACTTCAGTGCCCCTCCCCCTTTTTTGCCATCCTGCATAGTGCCTACTGAATAAAGAGATGATGGCTTGGCATTGCGAATTGTGTACTAGGCAATGAATCTCATTACTTCAGAGATGAAGAACTATTAATAACAGGTCAGATCCTCATCAGGTGTGAACTGACATAGTTCCATATCTGGCTCATTATCTGTTACATTTTCCAGTCTGCAATGAGCAAAACTAATAATAACACCTAGCTGTTACCTAGCACTTCTCACCAGAGAAGCATTTTCTTTTTTAAATTCAGATTAAGGAAAATGCAGAATGAAAGAACAAATACAAAGTCTCTGAGAGAGTAGACAGCAACTCGCTCTCTAACATTCTGCTTCCAAAAAGAAATGCAAGACAGTAGTTGCCCATGCAGAAAGCAAAGAAGAAAACTACCTTTAAAGGTACAGACATGTCCATTCAGCTCCTTAATTACATTTACCACCGTAGCATCCAGAATTGTAACTTCTGTAAAATAACAATAATAATTAATAATACCTAAGTATGTAGAGGAAACTGGGTGAAAAATTGCATTTGATTAGTCATTGCTCACTGCATGAAGTGCTCATTAAGTAAAGTCAGCCCAAGTGGGAATCAAGTTCATCTGTGACTCCTTTACTTAACAGAAAAATACAGCAGTCTTAACATCTGCTATGCTAGATATTTTGGCAGCTATTTAGCACATGTTACAGAGAACTGTCATAATTGTAGCAGTGCAATTGGCAGTGGAGTAGATCAGGTTTGCTTTGTGTTTCCTGAATAATTCACTGCTTCAAAAAACCCAAAACCAATCTCCCCCGCCCCTCCCTCCAAAAACCCCCCAACCACCACAAAAAACCACCACCAGCAAACAACGCCATGCTAACCAAGAAACCATTGCCTGCACCTCTGGACTGTGATACCAGTGAGCAAAGGCAAGTCTGTGAACTGAGTCACAACCCTGGGCGAGGAGGGATGCACGAACTGCACCACCACCGGAGCCACAAGCCCTTCTTCCCGCTCTTTGCTTTGCTGTGGGGTGAGTGGTAATTTACTGCCAGCCTAACCCAGCACTGAATTGCTATTCCGTGCCCTATGCTGGCTCGGAAACTCCAACTCATAGACTTTAAGGCCAGAAGGGCCCATGATGATCATCTAGTCTGAGCTCCTGCACGTTGCAGGCCACAGATCCTCCCCCACTCTCTCCTGTCACAGACCCTTAATTTCTGGCTAAGTTACTGCAGTCCTTAAATCATGATTTAAAGAGTTCAGGTTATGGAGAATCCACCATTTACTAGTTGAACCCTGCAAGTGATCCATGCCCCATGCTGCCGAGGAAGGCAAAAAAACCCAAACAAAACACAACAACCCCAGCATCTCCACCAATCTAATCCGGGAGAAAATTCCTTCCCAACCCCAAACATGGCAGTCAGTTGGACCCTGAGCATGTAGGCAAGACCCACCAGCCAGACACCTGGGAAAGAATTCGCCCTCCCCGTTTAGTGTCGCATCACCAGCTGATGTGGACATTTGCTACTAGCAGTTGCAGATAAGCTACATACTATTGCAGGCAGTCTGATCATACCATCCCCTCCCTAAACTTATCAAGCTCAGTCTTGAAGCCAATCAGTTTTTTTGGCCCCCATTGCTCCCAAACTTCACTCCTCTGATGTTTAGAAACCTTTGTCTAATTGGAAGCCTAAATTTGTTGATGGCCAGTTTATATCCAGTTGTTCTTGTGTAAACATTGGTGCTTCAATAACTCCTCTCGCTTCCTGGTATTTCCAACAGATCAGTGGGAAAACTGGGAATAGAACCCACGTGTCTTGACTTGCAATTCAGCACCCTCGCTACTCTATCACACTGCCCGATGCTATATAGGTACCTTCTTTGCTGGGGCTCTAAACATGTAAGGGTACCTTCCGCCATCTAGTAAGTTCCTCTCTAACGAGCTGAGAAATTGTCTCTTCATAGACTGTAACATACGGAATCCGATTCCTTCTCCCCAGCTGGAATCCTCAGGATGTTCATATTTTTTTTCTCTGGGAAAATCAAGTATCTCAGTATGTGTCTCCTCCAAAACAAAACAGGCATCAAGCAAAACAGCATTTTAGAGAATCAGTCCAGCACGCAATAGTTCTTTGTGCAGCTACCCCAGCCAAAGGGCTTAGGAGCACAAGTCTGATCAATTTTAATGGGAGTTGTGCTCCTAAATCTGTCACCCTTAGGTGCTTTTGTAGATGTCTGCCTGCGGAAAGGGGCCAGCATAAGGCTGTGTACCACTTTAACCTTCTCTGTGTCTCAGTTTCCCCATCTGTAAAACAGGGATAGTAATATTTACTTACCTGAAAAGGGTGCTTTACAGCTTAATTAATTAATGCCTGTAAAGTACTTTAGGATAGAACAAGCTATATAATTGCAAAGTATTATTAAATATGTATATTCAATAAGCACCATGGGGCCTTAATCAGAACTGGAGACCCATTGCATTAGGCGCTGTAGAAACTGATATGAAGATACAGTAAGTTATTTGAGGCAGGGGCTATCTATGCTCACTACGAAATTATTATTACCCTCCTTAACATATTTTTCTGCCAACGGGTACATAGACGCTAAAGCAGGTTTTGCCAATTAGCAACGTCCCCCATCTGGCTTCCGAACGCACTATAGCTGCGTCCTCACATTAGTGCCACTAAGGCTTGAACCAAGACCAAGACCTTAGGGTCAAGCAGCAGCTGAATGTTCTGGTGTTTGAATACTTACATTAGTCACAAGCAAGCAGATTTTTTGTTTTGTTTTTCCTTTCTTTCTGTGAGTTAGTTTATTTTAGTCTGAATCTGGCAGGGATATTTTCAGAATGGGGTGCAGAGGAATAGGCAGATACTGTTTCTCTCATTAACAACTATAAGTCACCAGAGTGATGCCACAGTGATTTATTTAGCAGGGCTGGAAGAGGCAGGGTAAAAAATAAGGTGGATTGGAAGAGATGCGGCTGCCTTGGCCTTGGATCCAGCCAGCACTGTTAGTCATTCGCTTTCCTGAGCACAGAAGAAAATGCTCACAAATTAAAATAAATAAATAAGTCTCTGGGAAATGCCTGCCTAATTCCTTGCACAATTGACTGAAAATGTACCCCTCAGGACCGGAATTGATGTGTACCTGTCAGATACTGCTTTGCTGCTTTTTTTTTTCTTCATGCAAATAAAATCCTGCCTAATAAGTCAGGTCCTTGGTGTGCAATTTCCTTAAGTACTTGTCTGATGTCATTAAACAAACACAGAAGTAATATGCCAGGTTAGAGTAATGAAGAAAGAAACAATCCACTGTATTTAGAAACACCATAAAATCTGAAACCTAGATTAAGAACCTTGTTTGCTTCCATCATTACCCTGAGAAACATCAATACAGTTACATTGATTTTAAATCCTTCTTTGCTTGCATACAGTAGATGTGTATTATTCCTCTTTTGATATAGCTCTTTTAAATGCATGGTCCCTCATGTCTCATAGAATATCAGGGTTGGAAGGGACCTCAGGAGGTCATCTAGTCCAATCTCCTGCTCAAAGCAGGACCAATCCCCAATTTTTGCCCCAGATCCCTAAATGGCCCCCTCAAGGACTGAACTCACAACCCTGGGTTTAGCAGGCCAATGCTCAAACCACTGAGCTATCGCTCCCTCCTCCCCGGCCAGATGCTTTTCATACAAGGGATACAGTGTGGTCTAATAAATAGGGAATTGGATCCAGGGCCAGCAAAGTTGGGCACTAGTCCCAGATTAACTAGTAACCTACTACCTGACCTTGAGCAAGTCGCTTCACCTCTCTGTTTGTCTTGTTTATTTAGACAGTCAACTCTATGGGGCAGAGATTGCCTCTTTACACTGTGTCTGTACAATGCTTAGCAGAAGGGGCACTGATCTGTAGGGGGTGCTGTCATTATATGAGTGCTAGGGAGGAACTGTGATGTAATGGTTTACAAAGATGGGGCGGGGAGAAAGGATTCTTAGGCTGTAATGGCTGTCCCGCCACTGACTCATTGTAAAGGCAGGAGCAGGACAATCAGGAGAACAGCCTTCAAAAGGGCATAGCTTCCATTTGTGTAATTGCACCAACACTTTGCAACCCACACTTTGCATATGTGTACCCCCAGTGTGCACATTTTTATTATTCTTTGTGCACACTTCATAAGAACGGCCACACAGGGTCAGACCAAGGGTCCAGTATCTTCCGACAGTGGGGTACCAAGTTCTATGTAATAATGAAAGTAACAACACTAATGATAGGTGGAGTAGGTCAGAAAGGACGTTCCATGTGTAGGAGGAAGAATGGAGAAAGTCGCTAATTTCTAAATCTATCCTTATCCTCACTGTGCATAAGTTTACCCAGATATAAAATGCTTTTAAAAAAGGAGTTTCCTACCTCATTGTTATGATGGGAAATTTAATTACTGTTTGTAAAGTGCTTTGAGATCTTTAAATGACAGATGCTAGTTAAGAGCCTGAACTTGATAGGCAAAATCTACTGCATTGATCTGGATTATATTTATTAGAGAAACACCAAGGTTAGGTTAATTCTGCCATTTGTAATAAGGTAGTTTCAATCCACAAAGAACAGAACAACTAATTTACAACAGAGCTCAAGAAAGAAAAGATCCCACACTGCCTTTAAATATAGAGACCTTCAGAACAGATCATTGCTTGTTTGATGCAGCAGGTGGAATTTTTCATTTCAATCAGGTACTGAACCTTCAAAGGAAAGGAGGATCAAGAGGAATGGGCGAGACCTTGATATATCAAAACAAGCCTTTAAATAACCAGCACACTTCAAACCCAGGGCTTAACCTGCATATTGAACATGACCATAAGAAGTTGTGTAATATAAAAGGTGTTTATAAGTCTCTTCTATAGGCAATATAAAACTGGCTATTTTATATGCCTATATAAGGTGTATTTTCATCAGACATCATAAATAAATAGCTGCTCTTCCCACAAATAAAAATCCAAAACAGGATTTGTAACTTTATTCCCAGTTTCTAGCATAGAAAATGGATACCCTTGAAAATTACAAGTATGAAAATCCTAGAAACTATTTATTCTGATCATTGTATATAACAGGATTTTCTGTTCTCTCTGTTTTTCCAGTCTAATTACTATAGAACCAAAAAATACAAGAAACATCCTAAAATCTGTTCCCCCTGTGGGTGGAATCCTGCTTCCAATGAAGTCAATAGGAGTTTGGTGGAAGCAGGATTTCAACCATTGTACCCAATCCATTTGGGATTTTTTGTCTGGCTAATCTTCTCAATCAATAGACCCACCGTCTATTAATGGGGGCAACCACCCTGTGACACACACCATATCTTTCTCTTTTTGTAGTAATTTGCAAGTGAGAATGTCATCTCAGCCTGTCTGGGTAAAGTTTGGCACAAAATTTGGAATTCCACCAGTTTGTGAACTCTGGGAAAATTCAGAGCCACGTGTGGCCAACATTTTCCAGTTTCAGGTCTCCAGATGTTTACCCTGAATGGCAGAGTTACCAATATGCTGAAGTTGTTCATTTAACTTTAGTCTTGCATAAGTGAATTTGCACCCAGTTTCACAGTCTTGGCCCTTTAAAATTCCTCTTGGCCACAAAGGATGAATTCCATTGAATAACACTGAGTTCTTCTAAAAAAAATTACGTGTTATATGACAATAGTAAAGAAGTACAGAAATAGTTGCTTTTCTCTAACACTGAACAAGGAACTTCATTAAAATAAGGGCTAAAGCTAATGTGGCTCACCCTCTGGCCCACTGCAATGCCTCTGCCTAGAAATTTCCCTAGCCTTCCTCCGAACTCATATTCTGCAAGTATTTTTCTTTTTAAACAGGACGCATATCCTTCCAATGCCTTCCTCCAGGAGATGAAGAATTTTAAAGGCCCAGGGCTGAGAGATGTCTAAATAATAATGATTTATGAAGGATTGCCCCAACAGCAGCTTGCATCCCTGGGGTGGGTTTTGACTGAAGTCCATGTAGCTCCATGGCATCTGGGATGCACAAGCCTCATCACCACCTCCCCCACAAAACCCCAGTGCACTCTTGGGCACAGAGAGCTCCTATGGAGCCCTGGGACATGATGTCCAGGAGGGTATGTATGGACCCTTTGAGTGGGATCAACCCTCAATAGACAGTTCAGCTACCGATCCACACTTCTACAGTGGTTCCCATAAATTCAAGGACTTTCACGACAGCTTCTATTGTTACAGTGTTTAGTACTTTCAGAGCAGTACCCCTATATCTCCTTTAAGGGCCAACTCATCTGGCCCTCATACCATCCTCATTCAGATAAAACTCACATTGACTTCAGTCAGTGTTGTCCTGGAGGGAGGATGATACATAGGGTATGTCTACACTGCAGTTAGACACCTGGGGCTGGCCAATAACAGCTGACTCAGGCTCTGGAGTTCAGGCTGCAAGTTTGTTTAATTACAATGTAGACATCTGGGCTTGGGCTGGAACCCAAGCTCTAGGACCCTGCGAGGTGGGAGGGTCCCAGACTTAGGCTGCAGCCCAAGCCAGAATGTCTACATTGCAATTAAACAGCCCTACAGCCTAAGCCCTGCAAGCCCGAGTCAGCTGGCATGGGCCAGCCACGGGTGTCTAATTGCTGTAGCAGTGGGGATGCAATGGTGGTGGCTGCCATCTTAGTCAACGCACATGCCACAGACTGAACGGGGAACTTCCAGAACTAAGCACAAGATCTGCTGCAACTTGAGCTAAGACTCCTTGTTTGGGGGCCGGAGCAGCTTCTATTCTCCATGGATCGGTGTTATGGGATTGGCCACCTGCTGGCACCCTGTGCTGGTCTGGGGTGGCTCTGCATCAGCCT
This sequence comes from Natator depressus, assembly GCF_965152275.1. NCBI lineage: Eukaryota > Metazoa > Chordata > Testudines > Cheloniidae > Natator > Natator depressus. Next base: position 7,410,357 of record NC_134244.1, on the reverse strand, counting down.
GACACAGTTTCTTCTCTTCAGGGCTTCTTAAATAAACTTCTTCTGCCCAGAATCCTCAAAAACATTAGCCTTCTGGGTCTAAAGTATTTATATAAAATATAAAACAGTCAGTTCTGGAGCTTTTCCCTTTCTCCCAGGCTATTCCCAGCCTACCTGGCTGCAGTCTTTTGGTCCCTGAAATCTTAGACTCTCCTGCAGGGTGCAGAAAGCAAAAGCCTTCTGCCTCTCTGTAACGTCATCGCCCTGCTTCCGTTCCCTTCTGGCTCTTCGTGGAGACCAGTTGCCCTTTATCAGGCCCTCACGGATCAGCTGTTAATGAGGAAAAGGAATCTGAACCAGTTTCTCCTTATGGGGAGAAGTCAGTTACAGTCGAGCACAGAGGGGGACCTGTAACACACATTGACCAGCGGTTAACACATAGTGCCATGGAGAGAAATTTCATAACCTCCTTACCCCTCATTGATGCCCTTCCGGGAGATGGGAACATGTGGCTCAATATTATTAAATATGCACTGGAATTACAGAGGTTCTTCCAAATAATTCCCTATGAACCAAATTCTCCTCCCATTTACAGCAATCTAGAACCAGCATTAAGCCATCACTCCCATTACTTTGGGTTTATACTGAGGTAAGAGAGGAGAATTTGGCCCTTAGTTATATCTACACTATTCAGGCCAAAGGAGTATAATGAAATGACACTCCTGATGCACTGTGGGTGATGACCTTCATTATGCAAACCTGTTTGTATTTACAAAGCTAGTAGATTATACAAAGTTAATGAAGTGACTCTCTTTATTTGACACGAGTCTAGAAGGAAGGTGCTGTGTGTTGCAATGCACAAGAAGTTCAGCAGTAAACGAAACCCCTGGTGATTTGGGATTCACCCCCAGAAGTTTGGAAACAACTGCACAGCAAAGGCGACTTTTTGTGTAATGTCAGAATGTGGGCCACATTACTAGATATTTATGAAGGGGAAAGATACAGGGAGCGTCGGCTGAGCTTCTTGCTGTCTATGAGCTTAAAGGAAAGTGGATTTGCAGTATTGAAAGGAGTGCTCAGTGCTTTGGACTTGTGAGACTGGGGAAAGCTCTTTTTATTAAGAAAAATAATCCTTTTTTATTGTATTGCTGATTCTCTTGTCACTCCCTGTAGTTTTCCACCCCAGCCTTCATTATAGGTATTCCTGATGGGATCATATAAACAACATTGGTAATAATGAACTGCTTTATTGAGGTAAATCAGATAATTTTGGAGGACTAGTCCCTGGCACGGATGTGAAAGGCCCCAAGTGCAGCTAATGTATTCAAGTTCCTCTGCAGAGGGGGAAATCAGACCTCCTAGGCACTCTTTAGAGCGACTCCCTGCACAATGGCTTTTCCATGGCAGCACAGTGATGGTGTTGGGGACATCAAGGAAAGGCAGAGGCATGGCTAGTGAGTCTTGATTTCATTGCATTACAGACCAACATGAGGGAGGTGCAGTGCAGCCACTCTTATAACCTATTGGCTATTGGCTGTATTAGCAGTTAGGATAGAAGGAATCCTGTACATAAGCTTTATTGACTCAGGGAGTGCAAAATTCACTCCCTACTGAGACAGATACTGATTTTGCTCGGAGCCAATGGTAATTAGGAGAAACGGCAACATTAATGTCCATTTCAATAGGGCTTCCAATGGATTTGCTGGATAATTCAATGAACACTTTTCCTATTACAAAATGCCAAGTCAGAAAGCCCCAGTTGCTGCAAATTTTCTGACATGTTTTTCATTGTTACCTCTGTCCACTCTATCACGCCTGTCATTACTCCCTGTCAGTGTCAAGTGTGAAACTGACCAGAAGCAGCTCAAAGCTGATGGCTAGAAAGAGAGAATGTTTGCCTGTTTTTATGAATCTGCATTTATTTTAAAAGACTTGTATTTCCCCTTCCCCCCCCCACACTAATAGCACTCAAACCCGTAGCTTTAATGAAGCAGCAGAAGAAGAAAAAAAGAAGGAAGTGAAGAACACTGGCTGGATGGGGGAATAAGAGATGAGACTATTATTCTTAATGTGTAAAATACATAACACAAGACAAGAATAATGAATGTAGAACCACAATTTCCAGAAAGGAAAATTATGTACTGAACCAGCATCAGAAAGGGGCAACTGTAGGATAGAAGACAATGTGCTTAGGTGCTTCACAAACGGTTTAAATTCAGAATATGCATTGCACTCGCTTTGTGATTCTGAATGACAGGTGAATAGAAATATCAGTGCTCTTTCTTCAAAGGAGAGTCACCACTTAACAATCATCTGCTTAAAGAAACAAATGTTTCAACTGCCCGCCTTAGATTATTAAAGATGAAGGATTTAGAGTCTGATTCCGGTGTAAAGGTGAAGACCACGAAGTTACAACAGTGTAACTGAGATAGGAATCTGGCCCCCAAACTTTTTTAAAACTCAGTTTGCTTTATGCTGTTTATTTTTTCATTTCTAGCACTCAGACACTGACAAGTAGCAAAATCCATTTCATTTTTCTTTGCCGTCACTTTCACTTTGCAGGGATGCTAGTATTGTAACACTTGCACAGCAAACACTGCAGGTTGTGTGTGTGTGTGAGGTTTGTTCCAAAACTGCTGGCCAAGATTTTCAGAAGTATCGTGATTGGCTGCGCCCTACTTGGCTGGAGTCATGGGCCTGATTTTCAGAGGGTGGATCAGCCGTTTTAGGCGTCTGAGCTTGGGTGCCCAACCATTCGAAGCTAATCACTAATGACTTTTGAAAGTCTTGGCCCCTTTGCTACCGGAATTAAAATCAGAAATGATGAAAACATTTCTACTGCTCACGTTTTATAAAATTACTTTTTTATTTTTTTTTTTTACAAAATCTGAATGTAGGGCCCCAATTAGGTTGATAGAGCCCCTTTAATAAATTACTTTCTAATTAAAAAATATATACTAGCAATAGGGACTCCTATTCAATAATATTTGGACTTCATAAGAACACATTTGAATTCATGTAGCACAATAAGAATTTTATTAGTAGTAACTATTTTTGTGGTGGAACCCCACTTATGGACCATCCCCCCTCTCCCTGCAGTGCTAGGCATTGCACAAACATAGAACAAAAAAGACAGTCTGCAAAAATGATTTTAAACAAAATCTCAACATTTGCCATGTAATTCTTTTGTAAGTTGGAGCTGAACTTTATCATGGTTGCCAAAACACTGTAACATCAACCTTATAACAACATCGAGTTAGAACTGCAGGATTGGAGCCATTTATTCCTTTGCTATTTAATGCAGATATAAGATTACATTAATAGACATTGATTAGGCCAGCTTGTGTGATTAACTATTTAAGCAGAACTCCCCATTGATTTAAATGGGGGAGGTCTGATTCAAAATAGATGGACTAATATGAGCCAATGTAATTAGCATTAAGGAATGTCGAAGGATCAATGGGAGTTTTGCTATTTACTTTAATGAGGCCAAGAGTACTCCCCAAATTTTGTTTTTATTTAAAGTGGTTTAAACCCAGAATAACTCCACTGAGGTTAATGGAGTTATGCTGGATTTTCACTGCGTTAAAGCAGGATTTTGCATCAGACTGATTGGATATTAAAATTTAATGAAGCTGCCTTTCTTACTCTAACATGCTGAGCAGAACATTTTAAAGAACCAAACAACATATCCAGCAATTTGCTACCAAACCATATTCAGTGCAAAGCTTTGGCTGATGACACTCTTCAGATATGGTAAGGGCTGTTGTAAAGAGGGCAGTGATCAATTGTTCTCCATGCCCACTGATGGGTAGGACAAGAAGTAATTGGCTTAATCTGCAGCAAGGGAGATTCAGGCTAGATATTTGGAAAGACTTTCTAACTATAAGGATGGTTAAAGGCTTCCCAGGGAGGCTGTGGAATCTCCGTCGCTGGAAATTAAGAACACGTTAGGCAAACACTCCTCGGAGATGGTGTAGTATACTTGGCCTCAATACAGGGGGCTGGACTAGATGCCAGCCCTACATTTTTATGATGCTATGAAGATTTCCTGCTCCACCCAGCTCTACTGCGTGTTGTATTGCTTGAGTTCAGCAAATGTCTACATGAGCAGATCAAAGCCTAATCTTGTCTTTTGTTGCTTCTCTGTGGTTTCTGGTGCTTATGTTAATCCTCCTTAAACTAAGTGGTCCGAGATTTGGGAGATTTGAAATACAAAATAGATTCTAACCTTGAGATGGATTAGAGTTGTCGGATGACACAGAACTGTCATGTAGGACTAACGTAATGAAAACAAGAGCTGAAAATGCTGTTTTAGCTGTATAGCTGACAACAGGGATTTATCCTAAAAGAGACATGGATGTGTTTGGTTAAAAAAAAATATTCCTCAGTGAATACGTAGGCTGAATGCCTTCCATGGTCATTGATTATGTATCCTAAGTCATAGATGCAGCTTTTTCCTTCAAGAGATTTGTTTTCTCATCCTGGAAACATAACAGTCTTCAGAAGATGGATGTGCTGTTTCAGGAAGGCTCCTATTTTATTTTGTATGATAAGGAAAGGATTAGCCTGCGTTATGATTATGTATCTCTAGCTTGTGCTTCAAATAGCAGATTATTTAACTCTTCTGATAATAATGAGGTTTTGTAACTGACACTCATTTAGCGTGATCCAATGATGTAAACTACACGTGGCAAATGGGAAGGGAAACTGATTCTGTTCTTGCTGTCCCTTGTGGGGGACAAAGATACCACAGCCGTACAGGCAGAGGGCCTGTTTCACCATTCCATTGTCCCATTTTGGTGCCAGTGTGACTCTACAGTCAACTGGTATGACAGCATCGCAGATCAAGCTCCAATTTTTCAGAAGCCACATGGGCTGGTCCACAGAGGAGGTAGAAAGAAAGGCCAAAACAATTGTGAGAACATTTTAAAAATTCTTTTCATTTCATCAGGATTGAAACAACCCCATTTTCAGCAGCATATTTTGAAATTGATAATTTGAGCTAAAACAGTATTAAAATGGTGATTGACATTTTTCAGTTATTGAAAACCTCATGAAATGTCCTGAAACATTTTGGTTTTTAAAAGAGGTGGTTTTGCAATGGAAAGTTTGTTCTGAAAATTTCTACAAGCTCTAATGGGCACCAAGGCCCGATTTGTCAACAGACCTAAGTAGCTGAGCCACATTATAGCAATGTAGGGCTGGAACCGTGTGCTGAGGGATGACCAAGTAAACCTAGATCCTCAGCTGGTGAAAGCTGGTGCAGCTCCATTGACTTCCTCCACTCCTGGAAGTCCATTTTTCCTGAATCTCTCTTCAGAAGACAGCAGATGGGGGATCAATTTAAGAGCCTGGAGTTCAACACTCCTTGAGCCAGACTGTGCATGCTTGCTCAAGAGGGTATAAGGCAACTCCTTACTCTTCTCTGCTGCTGACACATACCAAAGGTAGCAATGAAATGGGGACAGCAGCCCCTGCAGGGCTGCTGTGCACATGGGTGGTGAGCAGGCAGGAAGGAACTTTATCTCCTGACACAGTAGCCAGAGCAGTCTGTGCTGCGGGAAGTGTGCTTCACCAGGTACAGGGCAGGAAGATGTCTCTGAGTCCCAGACTAGTTCCCAGTGTATTTCTGGGGCAGCACAGCTATGCACTGACCATACGAGGTTTATTGCGAAAGACCATTTTTCTCCAAAAAGAAAAGGAGGACTTGTGGCACCTTAGAGACTAACCAATTTATTTGAGCATGAGCTTTCGTGAGCTACAGCTCACTTCATCGGATGCATACTGTGGAAGCTGCAGGAGACATTATATACACACAGAGACCATGAAACAATACCTCCTCCCACCCCACTCTCCTGCTGGTAATAGCTTATCTAAAGTGATCATCAAGTTGGGCCATTTCCAGCACAAATCCTGGTTTTCTCACCCTCCGCCCCCCCCCCCCCAACTCACTCTCCTGCTGGTAATAGCCCATCCAAAGTGACCACTCTCTTCACAATGTGTATGATAATCAAGGTGGGCCATTTCCTGCACAAATCCAGGTTCTCTCACCCCCTCACCCCCCTCCAAAAACCACACACACAAACTCACTCTCCTGCTGGTAATAGCCTATCCAAAGTGACCACTCTCCTTACAACGTGCATGAAAATCAAGGTGGGACATTTCCAGCACAAATACAGGTTTTCTCACCCCCCCCTTTTTTCCAAAAAACACACACACACAAACTCACTCTCCTGCTGGTAATAGCTTATCCAAAGTGACCACTCTCCCTACAATGTGCATGATAATCAAGGTGGGCCATTTCCAGCACAAATCCAGGTTTTCTCACCCCCCCACCCCCATACACACACAAACTCACTCTCCTGCTGGTAATAGCTCATCCAAAGTATCCACTCTCCCTATAATGTGCATGATAATCAAGGTGGGCCATTTCCAGCACAAATCCAGGTTTTCTCACCCCCCCCCGCCCAAACACACACAGAAACCCATTTCCAGCATAAATCCAAAGTTTAACCAGAACGTCTGGGGGGTGGGTAGGAAAAAACAAGGGGAAATAGGCTACCTTGCATAATGACTTAGCCACTCCCAGTCTCTATTTAAGCCTAAATTAATAGTATCCAATTTGCAAATGAATTCCAATTCAGCAGTTTCTCGCTGGAGTCTGGATTTGAAGTTTTTTTCTTGTAAGATAGCGACCTTCATGTCTGTGATTGCGTGACCAGAGAGATTGAAGTGTTCTCCGACTGGTTTATGAGTGTTATAATTCTTGGCAGCTGATTTGTGTCCATTTACTTGATGATCACTTTAGATAAGCTATTACCAGCAGGAGAGTGGGGTGGGAGGAGGTATTGTTTCATGGTCTCTGTGTGTATATAATGTCTTCTGCAGCTTCCACAGTATGCATCCGATGAAGTGAGCTGTAGCTCACGAAAGCTCATGCTCAAATAAATTGGTTAGTCTCTAAGGTGCCACAAGTACTCCTTTTCTTTTTGCGAATACAGACTAACACGGCTGTTACTCTGAAACCCATTTTTCTCCAGTTCATGGGAACTACAGAGAGTACAGAGTATGGTAATCCCGTTTGCACATATTGTTTCATAACATGTCATTAGATCAGGTTCCTGAAGGAAAAGTCCTAGAAAAAAAAAGAGAGAGAGAGAGAGAGAGAGAGAGCCAGCCTTGATTTTATTCTCCATCTCAATAATGATTTTAGTACAAAAGATCCAGATGCAGATCAGTCTAATTTCTTTTAGGTCAAGAAACAACTATGTCTGTAGTTCAGCTTTTCAGAAAACTACTAACCTGGACAAAATGTGTATATACCGCAGGTAACTGGAAATCTGAGCAGAGCCTAGGGGTTGGGAAAGGTATAATGGTTCTCTATTAATTGCTTTACTTTCTACCAAAAAAGAGAGGGCGGGTAAATAGGAACCCCTCTGATTTACCTTAGTGCTCAGAAGGACATGGACAGCAACAATTAAAGCTCCCCACACTGCCTCACAACTCCTGAAGCAATGGTCTCAAGTTGCGGTGGGGGAGGTCTAGGTTGGATATTAGGAAACACTATTTCACTAGGAGGGTGGTGAAGCACTGGAATGGGTTACCTAGGGAGGTGGTGGAATCGTTATCCTTAGAGGTTTTTAAGGCCTGGCTTGACAAAGCCCTGGCTGGGACAATTTTGTTGGGGCTGGTCCTGCTTTGAGCAGGGGATTGGACTAGATAACCTCCTAAGGTCTCTTCCAACCCTAATCTTCTATGATTCTATGATTCCTGCCACTTTTAGGAGTGAGATAGAAATTCACTTTTCCCGCCAAGCCAGCCATTAGTTTGTCTCCATCTACTCATTGACATGTCTCCTGAGACTGCTAATTCAGGCCTGGATCATGGCTTAGCTGACCCTCTGCAAGCAAATGTCTTTCCATGGTGAACAGAAGTGGGGGCCTACTTGGAATTGTACCCCCTCTGAAGACCCCACAGCAATTACCTCTATATATAATGGTGGGGCTCTGAGACTGGGGGTGCTGTAGGTGCAATACTGGAGTGGCCCTCCACCCAGACGAACTTACACTGTCACGTCTTTGGGGCAGGGACCATCTTTTTGTTCTGTGTTTTTTGTACAGAGCTTAGCACAATGTGCTCCTGGTCTATGATTGGGGCTCCTACGAGTAACTCCAGTACACATTTGTAATTATTCTAACACTGTAGGGAAGCTGCAGAAAATTAATACAGCCGATAGCTTTGATCCAAAGCCCATTGAAATCAATGGGAGTTCTTGCTGGCCATTCATTATCCTCTTCTCTTATTACTATGTTTCATCTGTCAATTCTGGAAACAAAAACAATACTATGTGACCGAGGTGACCAGTCACACTTCACAAATAATTAATAGGGAATAGTCAATGCAAACATAATGTCAATGACCCACAGAATGAAAACTGTTCATTCAAACTCTTTGACTAATGCTGGTGAATAATGAATGAATTCCCAGAAATTGGCATGTGTTTGCATACAATTCATGAACAAAGAAAGGGTTGCATTTGTCAGATAATTTATTCATAATGAATCATTCGACCAGCTTCATTTGTGAGAATTAAATAATAAAGAGCTTTGAGGATAAAAAGCTCAGTAAAAATAAAGTATTATTAAATTATTCTGATTGGAAAATAATTGTTTCTTCGCTCATTTGATGTAATCCGTGTGTTGAATTTTTTAAAAATTCATATTAAATACTGACACTTACCTTTTCTATAGGTGCGTGGAGAAACCAGTCAAGACTTCATTGTTAATGTTATCTTCTAAAATTGGGCATAAATTCTGGGTTTTCTCTAAGTGGTGGGCAACCTGTCTCATGGCCCGCCAGCAGATTACCCTGACAGGCTGCGGGTTGCTCACCACTGCTCTAAGGGGAAAACTCTCAGTAACTTCAAAGGTGCAGGGTCTGGCCTTAATATAGGTGGCCTAAATGTGAATTTTCTCCCAGTGTTCGCTTCCAAGCATTTTGAATTTTCCATATAGTGTTTGTTTGAAGTTTTTTAATACAATTTTAAAATAAGGTCTTTGAAATTTACCGTTGGTGGAAGTTTGCCCATAGCTGTCAGACTTTTTTTTTGTTAACGTATCTCTTTTAAATAACATGACCTACTGTGGCGGAGCTCCGACTGTGTCCCCGTGAGTCCTGCGCTTCCAGGTGGTTTATGCTAGCCTCAGAGGCTCACTGCGACCCTCCATGTAGCCCTTCTCTCTCTAGGGCCAGTGTTACAGTCTACTGATCCCTTTTCATCATAAGCCAGCAAGGAGGTTTGTGAGAGAACTCCCACAGTCTCTGTTGTCCCTACGGGCTTATTCCAGAGCAGTTTAGCCTCCTGTCCTGACAGGGGCCTGTCTTCCCCTCCCAGGAGGTGTTTCTGTAGTGGCAGGTTGGGGGGAACCCCGGCCTGCCCTCTACTCTGCTTAAATGTTCATTCTCTGATTAGAACTGGTTGGAAACCACAATGCTTGTCCCATGAGAAATTCCAAAACTTAGATTTTTTTTATTTCCAAATTGGAACAAAAATCTTATTTTTTTCAAAGTTCCCAGGGAAAGGGAATTTTGAAATTTTACTTCAGAAAATTGAAAAAAAAAAGACATTTCATTTTGACTTTATTGACTCAATTTGTTACTATACCATATAATTGTCCCCCCCCCTCAAAAAAATCAATACATTCCCACAGAACAGTTTGATTGCATAAATCAGAATTTTAAGATAAAAAACTGTTCCATCCCAAAAAATATGATCAGCTGTACTGGCTAGTGTGTCAAATATGTTTATTTGGCAGAGAATGTTGTGAAGGCCAAGACTATAATGGGCTTAAAAAAAGAACTAGATAAATTAATGGAGGATAGGTCCGTCAAAGGCTGTTAGCCAGGATGGCTAGGGATAGTGTCCCTAGCCTCTGTTTGCCAGAAGCTGGGAATGAGTGACAGAGGATGGATCACTTGATGATTCTCTACTCTGTTCATTCCCTCTGGGGCACCTGGCATTGGCCACTGCTGGAAGAGAGGATACTGGGCTAGATGGACTTTTGGTCTGATCCAGTATGGCCGTTCTTGTGTAGCAATATTAGCTTTTTCTTGTTTATTCACATTAAAATGGTATTAATGAGTATAAATATGCCAGGTGACTATATTTAAGCATCAGAAAAATACTGTGTGCTTATTGTAATATTTTTGTATTTAAACCAAAAAAGTAGCACAGATAAGTAAGAGTAAAGTGGGGGTGAAAACTGCACTTCTGGAGAGTAGCATGTGCTTGTGTGGGGTAGCGTCTTCCTAGAACTTTTCGTTCATCATATCATGGGACAGGAGCTGCAGGATTGCAATGCAAGTGAAAGCTGTGCACTGTGGCTAAGCGGAAAAAAATGCAGTGTGCAGAGTCCTGCTCTGAACATGTGATCTCTCTTCATGCCACCTCAGAAACTGTCAATGGCTTCTCTGCTCCTCAGGATCCGGGAACACTTTCCCTCTTTTGCTATAGAACAATTTCTTCCATCTGATGATAATCCACCTAAATAGCAATGCTAAGCCACATTAGTGGCCTTTAAAGATCACGTGAATTATAATAGAATCAGAGTAGCACTGCAGAGAGGCTAGCCCGGGCTCGTCTCTCTCCGGGGCGGCAGGGAACCACACCACCTCACTCCCTTTGGGAATAGCTCTTGTGAAGAATTAGTCCAGCCGCGGGAGTCTTCCTCTGTCGCCTTAGCGAGGGTACGAATAAACACAGTGAGCCCAGGCCCTGGGTCAGGGCGAGGCACTGGTGAGTCTGGGACTCAGGCCCGCAGGCAGGGGCTGAGCAATAACCGTATGAGACAAGCCCAGGCCCGAGGTCAGGGCGGGGTAAAGGCCCTGGGAGAGGGGGAGACGGCCAGCCGCGAGGTGGGTGGCGGGGGGACGCAGGCCCTCCCGCTCCACTGCGTCCCAGCCCGGGGCCCTAGCACGGCAGAAGACCCGCTGCTGTGTCAGTGGGGATCCCGGCCGCAACACACTGACATGGGCTCTGGCCGTGTTGCAGCCGGACTAGGGTCGGCTGCCCCCCGGGCTACTTCCAGACTCCCGCTCTTGAGGGACCTGGGTCAGGGTGGTGTCCTCAGGGAGGTCCAGCACCATGGGTTCCTCGGGGTAGCTGGCCAGGGGTAGACTCGGCAACTCCTTCTGGTAGCTGGCGCGGGCCAGTCCTCAGGTCTTCCGCGGGCTGCTGGGCTTTCCCACTCGCAAGCTAGGCTGCAGGCATCTGGCCTCCCCAGCAGCTGCTTCTCCTGAGGTCGGGCCTTTATACTTCCTGGGCAATGCCTGACCCTCTGGGGGCGGGGTCAGAGCTCCCTGGCTCCGCCCATTCTGCTGTCCGGAGGGGCTCGTCTCTCTCCGGGGTGGCAGGGAACCACACCGCCTCACTACAAGCACCTACTGTAAAGGTAATTCCAAGAGGAAGATTTCCTAAGACAATCCGACTTGACAAATTCCACCTGGACACCATTTTAGTGGTGGAAATAGGTAATGAAAGGTTCCTTCCTTAAAGAAAGAGTCTCATTTGTCCCTTAAAACAACACTTATCTGTATATAGCTTCCATGCTGCCTTCTTATTTTTTTACTTTACCCAGCGTAATAATTCCTTTTCATGTATACTTGACATTGGTTTGCCAGCTAATGATCTCAGTGTTTTAATGGATACAAATTTAGTATTATTAGCTCACGAGTGATTAATGGATGATATTTCAAGAGCTAAATAACGAAGAGGCAATTTTAAAAAGAGCACTGATAGATGGCTTTTGCCACAAATCAAATAATAATACTTGCTATATACAGTATGCTTTTGTAATTAAAAAGGTATGGTGCACTGGGGAAAAAAAGCAACAATGAAAAAAAACCAAACCCTTCTGTATTAGGGGGGAAAAACAATAAAACAAATAACTGAAATAATGTAGCTGCCTGTGCAGGGATATCTGATTGTATTTTTGTGCACACAGCTGAAATAGTTACTCGGAGCCACATATACAGGGAAAAAGGTTAATGAAGCTAATTTGAATGATAGAAGCCTTATTATCACTCATAGTAATTCCATAAAGAAATTTCAGAGGTTGTTAGGGAAGATTTCAGTTCTGATCTGTGAAGTTGTAAGAGTCCTCTTCATAAAGTATTGAAGCATCAAGTGTCCACCCATAAGGGCGCAGGGAGGAATTACAAATTGCAGACGGGACCAAATCAAAAACTCAGTTTCAAGGTATCTGGGGGCTGGGGATCTAGATCTGAATGTTGTAGCTGTAGCCCACCTCTTGACAGAGAGCGAAATTCACCCCTGTGCAGAGGTTATGAGCCACTTATACCCTACTTAGGCGCTCAAAATAGGGCTTAACAGTGGGACATTGGTGCATAGCTCTTGTGCCCCTCTTCATTTCAGCCAATGTGCATAGATCAACATGCCAGCAGTGATTATTTCTGGAGCATTGTGGGAAACCAGGAACACCGACTCCTCCAAATAATTTGATCCTCCCCCCATGTCCCCTCCTAAAAGTCCACTAATGACAGAAAATCATATTGTAGATTTCCTCCAAGGGAGACATTATCCCTTTGAATGTCAGGCGGTGTGTCGTTCAGAGAAATTAAGGAGTCCCACTACAGGACCCCCTCAGGCATGGGCTGCCAAAGTTTTAGCAAAGCGCTGGGAGAGGCAGCCAAGCAGAATGCATTTTGAGCCTCTGATCCCCAAAAAGGCCCCGGTTAACTTATAGTGAGCTTTGAAGGGATTCTTAGTTCAATGGAGACTGCTAGATCAATGAGATATTACCATCGATTTTTGCAAGGGATTGGTGGAGTGGTTGGAGGGAAAATAGAAAAGACTAATTAGGAGCAGAAGAACCTAGGGAAGGTGTTTACACGAACCAATCTGCAAATTCCCAAAGGGCTGACTTTAGCTCAGTGTAGTGTGTGGACTCAGGAGGGGGCAACTTCTTGTTTTTTCTGAGTTGGCTCAGCCATGTCTACAAAATAACACTACCTCCTTGTCCTACATTACCTCATCCCTCGGCTTCCTCGCTGTCCTCCTTCAAACCACTTCATAAAACTCCTTTCATGTAACGCCCACAAAAATGTGAACACGGTTAGGCAGCTGCTGTGCCTAGTCTCCGTAGTGTAGACATAACCTTACACTGCTGATGTACCAAAGCCAGTGGTGAGCTGGAGCCCGTTCGCAATGGTTCGCTGGAACTGGTTGTTAAATTTAGAAGCCCTTTTAGAACCTCCCAGGCTTCATGCATGAACAGCTGATTCGCGGGAAGCAAAAGGGGGGTGGAGAAGCAGAGTGGGGTGGCGCATTCAGGGGACGAGGCGGAGGCGGAGCAGAGGTGAGCTGGGGACAGGCACGGAGCAGGGAGCTGCCGGTGGGTGGTCTGCACCCACCGAATTCTCCCCGTGGGTGCTCCAGCCCTGGAGCACCCATGGAGTCGGTGCCTAAGGTGCCACTTTTGATGTGACCAGTGGGGGGAGCGGCTGCTCCCCCCCTAGCTATGTTACCCCACCCCTAGGAGCCAGAGGGACCTGCCAGATGCTTCCTGGGAGCTGCCCCAGGTAAGCACCACCGGGATTCCCCACTTCGCCCCCCGGCAGGTCCCGTAGAGACTACGGTGGCCCACGAGACCCTCCTGCCTGGTTCTGGGGACAGTCAGGGGACAGGGGAGGAGGTGGATGGGTTAGGGGTCCGGTGGGGGCGTCAAGGAATGCAGGGGGTTGGATGGAGCAGGAGTCTCAGGGGGCGGGGGTGGGGGCGGGGCAGGAATCCCAGGGGGCGGGGCAGGACACCCTCGTGGGGTGAGGAGGGAACCGGTTGTTAACATTTTGCCAGCTCATCACGGACCAAAGCCACTGCCTATCAGGCTCTCCAATATTGTCTCATTGTTTCCTAGTGCTCCCTGGTCTGTCTGCCTGTATCCACCGATGGGCTCTTGTCTTAGATTGTAAACTCCTTGGAGCAAAGACTGTATTGTTGTTCTGTGTTTGTGCAGTGCTCTGCACAATGAGATCCGGGTCCATAACTGGAGCTTCTTGGTGCCACCACGGTATGAGTAAATAATAAGAAAGCAGCAAGTTTCTATCAATACTACATTGGGGTTAGGAATTTTTCTTTGCACCATGTACAGCAATACAACAAGCTGCAACTTCAGCGGAGGATTGGCACAGAAAAACAAAGTCTTCATATCATAAGAAGAATGTTCCTACTCAATGCCTTTTTTAAAAATCTTTTGACAAATGTACTCGTGAGAATGGATAAATATTGTGCTATTTTATTTCCTTGACACAGTCTTTGGTACGTGAATGAGGCAGAAGCTCTTAATGCTTTGTGCCTCTCGTGAATTATAGAAATCCACTGTTCAGTTCTGACCTTTTCAGTAAGCTATATTTTGGATAGATGGCTATTCCACTCCCCTTTATCAGCTTCGCTTAACTTGCGGGGATGACACAGAAATTCTCAAATACAAACTGTTGAAAGTACATTACTAAAATGTTGCAGAGCACAAGATGATATTTCAGAGGATATATTCAGCATTAACGTTCTGATATTTCACTGGATGAGAACAGAAAATCATAGAAGAAGAAGAAATGTAGTCTCATGACAACAACAGAAAGAGTATGTACTTAAAGTAATGTTGACAAATAATGTTGAGATATGTAATCTTGCATTTCCCCTTGGATGCAAACAAAGACATTCCAGCATATTTTTCTTGAAATAAGCCATATTTACACTATACTTTCCGAGTAACTGAAAATAAAAACAAGTTTAAGGTCCAGTCCTGGAAAGGAGTCCTCCACTGAGTAGCTCTTCTTATTTATTGAAGTTAATACTTGTTTTTTTTTATAAATTTTAGAGGCTCAGATCTTTAATTATACCATTAGCTATCATTAATGTACATTATCTTGGGCATTAGGTTGATCAGTAGCTTTGCTACAACTTTGCATAATGACAGGTTTCAGAGTAGCAGCCGTGTTAGTCTGTATTCGCAAAAAGAAAAAGGAGTACTTGTGGCACCTTAGAGACTAACCAATTTATTTGAGCATCGGATTCCTCCGATGAAGTGAGCTGTAGCTCACGAAAGCTTATGCTCAAATAAATTGGTTAGTCTCTAAGGTGCCACAAGTCCTCCTTTTCTTTTTGCTACAACTGGAGCTGGTGGAAAGTTTTCTGATACAATTTTTATTTTTTTAAATAAGAGTAAGGAGTTGCCTTATACCCTCTTGATGTAAGGTGGCGACGTGGGTGTAGAGGGGTGGGGGTTCCCCTAGGAGGGGAGACCCAGAGAGTGTGGACTGCTGGGGTAAGGGGCACTGGGGTCTGGGAGGGATACAGGGCCTGAGGCAGGCGGGTCACCGGCCAGCAGAGGGTGCTCCGAGGCTGGAAAAGCGCTAATTCCCAGCAGACCAGCAGGCAGCGCCATGCCGGTGAGTCTTTGACCCGTGACAGTGCAGGTGTGCCACTGTAAGCTCTCTAGTATAGCCAGAGCCTCAGTCTGTCTCAGGCTACAGCTCTGCTTGTGGCAACGTGTAGAGTACGGACGCTGCATATCCACCTAGCATGGGGATAAACAGGGGTGTGGCTAGTAAGACATGGCTTAGGCAACTGGTGCCGAGTGCCTTACCCTGGGGGCTCAGGCGTGTGTGTCCCCTTCATGACTCTCTACACGCCCAAGCAGTGTCTTTCTTGTCCACACTGCTATTTTTAGCAGTGTAGTGTCCTGCTGCCTTCCTCTTGCCAGAACCTTTCCCCATTGCCTGAGCCTTTCCATGCCGTGTGTAGCTTCAAACTGCAGTGGCTAGTGCGGCTGCAGCCTGCCCGTCACTGTGGTGTGGGCCTAATGTGCTACACAGTCGTACATGCAGATGTTGCCTAAGGTTTTCCAGTGGCCCCCACTTCCATAGCGTCTGAGTGTCTCACAGTCACTAATGACGTTATCCTCGCAACACCCCTGTGAGGTAGCTAACATCCCCATTGCACAGGGGGAACAGAGGCACAGAGACTAAGGCCCAGATTTGCAAAGGTATGTAAATCCCTTAACTACCTAGGCCCCCAACTCTCATGGAAATCAATGGGTTTAGAAAAACTGACAGCCCTGGAATGGGACCCAGGCGGTCTGGGCTCATCTCCTGGAGCAGGCTAGCACACGTGTGACCTTGGCCGGGGGGGAAGTCAGTTGGGGAAGATTTTCAAGAGTTCTTAAACATACGTAAGGGATTCCGATGGCTTTCAATGGAACTAATTTTCCTAAACCCTTAACTCTTTTGAACTTCTCCCCCTTAATCTCTCTGGCCCCCATTCAACCAAGAATTCATTTTAAATGTGTGCTTCAGTATTTTGCGGAATGAGCTCAGTTCCCAGCCTGTACCATGGGGATTCCTTCTACTCACTATTGCCTAATTAGATTGTCAGCTCTTTAGGGGCAGGGTTTGTGTGTGTACTGTACCTAGCACAGTGCGATCTTGATCTAGGCAGGGGCATGTAAGTGTAACTTTCCGACAAATTATTATCAGTGTTAAAGAACTATATATATGAAATGAGAAAATGCAAATAAAGTCTAAGTTAATACAAGAAATAAAACATTAGGCATGACTAAGGTTAATATAGCTATATAGAGGAAACCAGGATCTGTTAATAAAAAAACCCAAAGAACTCACTCACTCACTCAGAGGTCAAGAGTCCCCAGAAGCCCAAGCTGTATAAGCCTTGGGAGATGTTCTGAGCTAGATTTGAAAATTATTTTCTCATTCTGCAAATAGACATCATCCTGGCAAATGTTGGTGAAATGCTGTAATAAAAATAAAATACAACTATTCACGAACCCTTTTCCAAATAACGATCATGAATTCTCTTTGATGGTATCTACCATCTCTTCTGTTTATATGTTCCCTATCGCTGTAATTTCTGCCCCTTTTTATTTGCTCCCCACAAACATTCATGCCAGTGAACTTTTGTTCACTGCTCAGCCTGAGAAGAAGAGAGAGTGGAGAATATCCGTCCCAATGCATTTGCAGTAGTTTATGCAATGGCAGTGTGCAAAAAGTCACCCTGGAAAATATTAGTGGGGCTGAGAGTCAATGGAGCAGAAAGAAGATCAACCAGTACAAACGAGAATTATTAACAAAATACTCAGAGCAATAGTCACAGGGAAGAGTCTTTGAGCAATCCATAGGCAGAATCACTGGCATGAACCATAGATTGAGTAATTTTGATTAAGGAACCTAACCAGACACACTGAGGTCTGTTCACAGATATTGTGTGAACAGGAAGTTTGTCACCAAATGCAGCCCCTTTATTTTCTGTGTAGTTTGTCCGGCCGAATCCTAGCCCAATATCTCTGATAAAATGCACAAGTCCAGACCCTCAGCTGGTGTGAATCAGTATTGCTTTGTTGTCTTCCATGGAGCTATGCCAATATACATCCCCTGAGGTTCTGGTCCAAAAATCAAGAAGAAATTCCTAACAATGATATGGATTAGAATGTGGACCAGTGTCTCAGGGGATATGGTGGAAGCCCCCTTTTCGCTTGAAATAATGCAGCGAGCTTTTCTTTCCAGTGTTCATGTGTTGAGTTGAAGACGTGGGAGTCTGCTGTGTATTAAAGGGACAATACATCTTCCTGTACTGTTGAATGAATAATATGTACAATGTTCTAAAGAATCAACACCAGTCGTTATGGCCTACAGCTACTGTAATGCCGTTGTGCCTCTCACCGCTAGATCACTTCCCCTTATCTGGGTGCGGTGTTGCAGGGCTTTTTTGAGTCTCCCACCCTCTGTAGTAATTCTGGGGTCACAACAGTTTGCATGTGGCCTCGTCCTCTGGCCAGGTCACTGCTCAGTCCATTCCCCTTACAGGGTTGAAAGAAAAGTCCCAAATAGGAAATCCCAAAGTCTAGTGGCTTTTGAGCCTGGTCCTTGACCTCCATCTGGAGCCCAAAATTCTTGGCCTCTTCTCTTTCTGATGCCTGTATCTTCCCTCTAGGTCTGGGGAAGGGTAGGGGAACTCAGGCCCACCCTCTTCTGTGGGTTCCAGCCCAAGGACCCTGGTTAGGCAACCAAGGACTGTTCCTTCAATTCCTTCACCATTTTTCCTGGACTGGCCCTACCTGAGGCCTATAGGTAGGTAAGATATAGGTAAGGATTAATGTCATAATTCAAAAGCCTACAGATCTCAAACCCGTAAAGGAAATAGCTCAGCAAACCAAGTAGGGCCCAAAGCCTAAAAACTTAACATAAGTAACTAACCCATTAATGACTATATATCACAAGATAGGTGATGTTATAAGTAAGTGTTGCTAAAATGCTGACAGCAAATCACAAGATGGCTGTTTATACCAGCTTTAGATATTTTCAGTTAGGAACATCAGCAAACTTCAACCACAAGAATGCCGTGGGAACTAATTAATGTGTATGCTAATAAGCTTGAGGTAAAAGGCCTAGTGACCTATGGGAGAAGGGAAGCCCAACGTTGTTAGAGGGAGGAAATACAGATGAGGGAAAGGGCTTGAAATCCCTACTTTATATGGATTAAGCATAGTGGGCAACTGCATAACACATTATAAAAGCTGCAAAGAGTCCTGTGGCACCTTACAGACTAACAGACATATTGGAGCATAAGTTTTTTGTGGGTGAATACCCACTTCATCAGATGCATGTTATAAAAGCTGTATCCCAGCCTGAGTGCCTGGGGAGATGCCAGATGACAACCATGGTCGATGATGATGGTGAGGATGATGATGGGGATGACGACCAATAGTTCAGGTTTTTCCACAAGAGATGGCATGAAC
The DNA here is from genome assembly GCF_965152275.1 of Natator depressus. NCBI lineage: Eukaryota > Metazoa > Chordata > Testudines > Cheloniidae > Natator > Natator depressus. Next base: position 7,391,548 of record NC_134244.1, on the reverse strand, counting down.
ATACAGATTATCAGACGCTGGATGTTTTGCCCATTCTCTATTATCTCTATCTACTTTGCTGGCTTGGAGCATTTGTGCTTATAAACAGATTACTAGGCTGCCTTTCTTAAGTGCAGTTGTCTTTCTCGTGCACACCAGGGTCCTCTCATTAACTCCCTTATTTCTGGGTCTGGTCACGAGGGAGAATCCTGCAAAAGTACAGATTTCTGGGATTTCTAAATGGTCAGTATAAATTAACACATAGTCAATAAATGGGCAACATACCTTTGTTTACATCATTCCTCACAGTCTCTGGATTCTACTGTCCCTACCTGGGATCTATGGTTCCTCACCAGCTACAGTGGTCCCCCCTCAAAACTGTTTCAAACCTTTCTCACAGCAGCTGGGCCGTGACCAGAAACTCCTTTGTTTCTTGCCTGGGACTAGTCATTCTTTCCTTCCTGCAAGCAGAAGCTTCCCCCTCAGCCCTGTCTCTGGAGATAGGATTATACCTTGGGCATCTTTGGCTCAGGTTAGCAGTCCTACCCTCCCTCAAACAGGAGCTCCCTCCTCAGCCTTCTTCCTGGAGCTGGGCTTGTGACGTATGTCAGCTTCACAGCTTTGGCCAGCTCCCTTCAGCAAAACAGCCTTCCCAGTTAGCCTCCCAATCTGGAGGGTCCAGCAGACCAGCCTTCTGCGGTCAGTGCCTACCTGCTGTGAGCCTTTAGGCTACTCCCCTTCTCCCAACTCCTTTCCCGGTTGATTGGGCAAGAGGGGAACCTTCGCCCACCTTATCTGCAAGGTGTCAGGTCCTTAAAGTACCGTGTCCGGATTCCTTCCCCAAGCACCATTCATTCCCAGGACACTTACGTCTATATGGGTATGTCCACACAGCAAAAAACCAAAACCCATGGCAGCAAGTCTCAAAGCCTGGGTTGACTGATGCTGTCTTACACTACAGGGCTAAAAAAAGCAGTGTAGATGTTCTGGCTCGGTCTGGAGCCTGGGCTGTGAAACCCGGCAAGAAGGGAGGGTCTCAGACCCTGGGTCCAGCCCCAGCTGCCCCTGGAATATCTACCCTGCTATTTTTAGTCTCATAGCTCATGTCCTTCAAACCCAAGTCAGTTGTCCTAAGCTCTGAGGCTGCTGCAGGGTTGTTTTCGGTGTTGTTGTGTTGATGTACCCTGCCCTTCCAAACTCTTAAAGGGCCATGCCAGCTGGCATGGTGGGCTGACCACTAGGCTCTACTGCCCTGGATGGCAGACTAGACCCTCATCATGTAACTTATCCTAGTAAATATGCTTTTAAATAGAAAAGGAGGACTTGTGGCACCTTAGAGACTAACAAATTTATTTGAAGTGAGCTGTAGCTCACGAAAGCTTATGCTCAAATAAATTTGTTAGTCTCTAAGGTGCCACAAGTCCTCCTGTTCTTTTTGCGGATACAGACTAACAGGGCTGCTACTCTGAAACCATGCTTTTAAATGAAATTTACACATCTAACTCCTCACTCTAACTGCAACATAGTAAGAAGCATTCAACTTATCTTCTGGTCTAATTACAGAGCTTAGCACCTGCAATCTTTCACTCACCCACAAACACACTCTGTGCTTCCTATTTATACTCACCCACTGTGCAATTAACACTCCATTAAGCTTCACACCTGCAGCCCCTTTGCTCTCATTCTGTAGCACTTGGCTTCCAATTCTCCGCTTCACCCTGTATTATTACATGCTGAGTCTGCTTTTTTGTTTCCTAATTCTTTCAAGTGAACTGTTTTTGATAATAGTGCGGGAATGACAGGGGTGGCAGCTAAAATCTTTTTAGCCACAGAACAGAGAAAGCACAAGCAGAGAGAGTGAGTTTCCCCTAGCAATAGCAGCAGCAGAAGTTCTCCCAAGCTGCAGAACCTGTGCCAGTGCTGTCTCCCACTAAATTAAATCCTCCACAGCCATGGCACTAATTAAGATGGAGGGAAAAAGAGAGGCGATCTGTTCTGAGTCTGATCAGCTCCTCGCTCCACAGACTAGGAGGAACTGTGAGCTGCTGACCTTTCAACAATTTCTCTTCTGCAGCATACCGAAGTTGGAACTTCTCCTCTCCCCACCCAGTGAGATATGATGGTAAGGAGATTTGGGAGCTGTGTTGGTGACTAAGTGGAGCAAGCTCCATATGGACTAACCCACGCCATGGCTGATAGTACTCCCAAAGAATGATGGCTTCCTCTCTGATGATGCAGAGTCTTCCTCTGGGATTTTCCCAACCACAGAATGGATGTGCTGTATCCTCCGAGACACGGTTGATGGTGCCCCACCAGGGGTCTTTCCAGGCCCTTTTATGGTTGATGCTGCCCAAGTGGGTGGCACTGGGTGTTGGAGCCTCCCTACTGCCCATAACTCCAGACTTGCCCACAACCTGACTCCGCCTCATCGCAGATCACAGTACTGAAGTAGGTTGCAAATGCTTTTTCTGTGCTTATGTTATGTGCAGGGAAGGCTACTTGGCCATGTGCACAGAGGCCTTCCTGCTGGGCTTGAACCAACTCTGCCTGGAGGGGAGTTCAGTCTCCAAGGCCTGTTCAGTTTTTGTCCTCTTTCGTGAAACTGCCAAAAGAAGTGGGGCCAGCACTAGTTTCATGTGGCTCAGGGCTTGTCTACACTTGAAATGCTACAGCAGCACAGCTCTAGTGCTTCAGTGTAGATGCTCCCCAGACTGATGAAAGCGGTTCTCCCATTGCAGTAGCTAATCCACCATCCAAAAAGAGAGTAGCTGCCATCGACCTAGTGCTGTCTACACCAGGGTTTAGATTGGCTTAACTACGTCTCTCAGGAGGGAGGATTTTTCACAGCCCTGAGAGATGTATCTATGCCAATGTAAATTCCCAGTGTCGACCAGTCCTCAGATACCATAGATTTGCTCAGATGACATGGTACAAGCACTAAAAGAGAACAGAATGGACCACTCTACAGCAGACAAGGAATAATCACTTATTGTTGGCCTATGCAATGCAGAAGGTCAGACTACATGACGATAGTATAAGTGGTCCAGTAATTGCCAATCTCTGCTGATGTGAACCAGTGATTTAGAGACGAACATTTTGTTCTATGGCTAAGCCTTCCCATCCCATGCAACTAGCTCTATGTGTTTAGCACTCCTGAATCTAATTGGTCCTGCAGTCCATAATCAGGCAGAATTAGACAAAGGGGATCGCAGCCAAATCCTACACCTGCAAGACCTATATCAGAATTCGTCTGTACCTGCAGAATCCTGAGTACTTCCTGCCTTGAAGTCCCACGACTTCCCTGAGAACAGAGGATGCTCAACATCTCCCTGGATGAAGCCCACCTCGAGGGGAGACACACTGGCCTTTTATTTCCTGTCCATTCTCAAAAGAAAAAAAAGAGGGTGAAGAGAGATCTGCTGAACTGAGCTTTGAGTCTTCTCTGTCAGCTGCTAAGATTATTGCCCATGTCTAAAGCTTCAGGAAAGACTTTTCTGGGCAGATTTGCAGCACACGTTCTTTAATTCCTTGTAAACCAAAAGCAAATAGTTTAATCCCCGCTGGCATCACTTGTGCTTTGTTTGTCAGAGGGAAGCAGCGAGATGTAATTAACTGTCAGGTTCCACATCGACAACTGGCTCACAGATTAAATAAATAAATACACCTGGCACGTCGAAGAAAGGGAAGGGTTGTGCTCCCTGGTACGTGGGCAAACATCCCACCTCGCGGCATTTATTTATCCATTTTTGTGCTTCCTAAAATGCCCCACGGTCTCAGGGCGAGTTTCACAGGTTGGCCAACAAAGAGGTGCATTTTTGGAACCAGTTAGAAGAAAATCCCCCTTGTCTAAGGGTACGTCTACACTGTATTTTAAAACCCGTGGCAGCGAGTCTCAGAGCCTGGCTGTACAGACTGGGGCTTGCAGGGCTCGTGCTGTGGCCATTAAAAACAGCCATGTCGATGTTTGGGCTCTGAAGCCCGGGGACAGGGGCGGGTTTCAGAGTCTGAGCGCTAGTCTGAGCTTCAGTGCCTACACTGCTGTTCTTAGCGATATGTCAACAGTTTAGCCTGAGATCAAACACTAATAAGCTCTCAAGCAGCAGTTTTCTTACTGTGCCTAGCTGTAAATTTCGATTATTACTGATGGAAGTATGTTTTCGTCATTTTGTACTGTGAAATCGACGTTTATCAACATTTACCGATAAAAATCTAATCCTTCCAAGCCTCCAGAACTATTTATCTTAGGTACCTTTTATGGGCCTGTGATGGGGTGAATACATAGGTGCTGGCTTTTGTTTTTGCCAGTGGGTGCTCACTCCTATCTGTCTCCTCCCCCTGTGCAAGAGGTAGACTGGGTCTTCGGGGAGAAGAGGCCTAGTGTGGGTGGGGCATCGGGGTGGAGTGTGGGAGGAGCAGGGAGCGGGTCCACGGTCCAGGCACCAGGCCCCACAGACGATTACTCTAGTCCTGTAGGTGTTGAGCATCCCCAGTTTTTTGGGGTTTTTTTGGTGGGTGTTTGAGCTCTGGATCACCCACGGACTCAGTGCCTATGGGTGTATTAAACCCCACACTGTCATAGCCACGACGGGGTTAATGAACAGACCAGCTACTTCCCCGGTTGCGAATCAGTGGCTGACTAGCAACAGTTGTGATAAAAAGCTGCAGCTTAGGTAAAGTTGGTGCCAGGAAGACTGGGGACTTTCTCAGGGAGGTTCCTCAGCAGCAGCCTGGCCCATAGCTGGTCAAAGACCAGACTTTGGAATGGAGGGAATGGGGATAAGACAGCTGGGAAATAGCAGAAGGCCAGACCTTTACGGTGCATCTACACAGCAATTAAACACCCGCTCTGCTGACTTGGGCTTGCAGGGCTGTAAAATTGCTGGGTAGCTGCTTGGACTTGGGCTGGAGCTGCTCCAAGCCCAAATGTCTCTACTGCAACTTTTAGCCTCAGAGACCGGGCCAGCCAAGCCCAAGTCAGCTGACTGGGACCAACTGTGGCTGTGCCGTGGGTCTTTCATTCCCCTAGAGACCTGGGTTGTCAGGCCCTGAGAGACTATTTTATAGGGTCAAGAAGAAGCCGTCCGGACAGCTGGGAGACTGGGTTCTTAAAGGGCCAGGGTACCACAGCAACCTCTTGGATGAGGAGTGAAGGAATGAGCCCCTTCACATGTGCTCGTTAGGACTGTATCTAAGCACCTCACAAAATATTACTGTTTTTACCCTCCAAACACCCCTGTGAGGTAGAGCAGGACAGTTATCCCCATTTCACAAAGGGGGCACTGAGGCCCAGAGAGGCGAAGCAACTTGCCAACAGTCACACAGGAAGTCTGGCAGATCAGGGACTTGAATCCCAGTTTCAAACCTAGGCTAGTGCCCTAATACTGGACCATCCTTCCTCTTGTGTTATATTTATCCAGGTGTTTTAGAATCCTACTTTTAACTTTCATTTCTACATCTCTGTCTGGTAGTAAGTCAGTCATTCCCAGGGCCAGCCTCTTTTAAAGAGAGAGACAACATTGGGTACCCTCCTGCCCTCCACTAGTGTAGCTGATATGTAATGTGACTGCATGTTCTTGGCTGGCATCTCAGTCACTTCATTCACTCGTGGCTGAATGCATCTGGACCTGGTCACTTTTGGCTCTTCGGTTTATCAGTTTGTTCCAGTGCCTCCTCTTTTGCTGCCTCATCCTCTGACAGTGCCCCATTTTTATTACCTCAGAGGAGTAAGCCCACGGCAGGTATCTCCTCAGCATCCTCAGTGGTGAAGACTGATGCAAAGGAATCTGGGTTCTTTGCAGCTGTTCCACTCCTAGGCCAGTGCATGTTTTAAACTGCAACATTTTATTTTATTTTTTTTTTGCTGTTATCCAAAATACAAACACAGCTTGCACAAGCCCCACTGCTAGGGAATCTACCAGGAGCCCCAAACTCTTCTATCCATGCCATGTTCACGAAAGCTGCATCCACAGTTCAAAATCCTAAAGGGATGGGACACAGGACAAGGTGGCATTCCATCTAGTTTTGACTAAACAGTAGTTACACTTCATTAAAATCCTCTAATATACATATTCTAACTTGAGCACTACACAATATCCTTAACCTCCTTAACTGCCCCCTTACTTCCTGATAGTCCAGTTGATCCACTTTTTAAAGTAGATTAGACACCTAACTCAAAATAAAGAAAACTCTCCCAAAATACGATTGCAAAACCACCCATGCACCCAATAAGCCCTCCCTCAGGCAAAATACAGAAAGAAGCGACCCAAAAGACAGTAAGCTTGGACACTGTTGGACAAGTGGGAGCAGTACATTTCGTAGTATAGGATGATCCGTAGAGAACACCCAGCTAACAGCCTCCTGATGTTTAAATCTCGAGACTGCTAGCTCAGGTACTCCAGATGATGTGACCTGTTGTGATGTACGTGATTAGAGATGCAGTCTCTCAAATAGCAAAGGCCTAAGTCATGCTCTGGGTTTGCATCAGTTCCTTCATACAGAGGGACGGTACTAACTGCTCTGTGAAGAGCCAGGCTTTAACCCGTATAGGGTTATATCCTGATTTCCCATCACTGTGTGGTGTTGGACAAGTCACTTAACTTCTCTAAGCTCAGTTTCCTTCTCTGTAAAACAGGGCCAGAAAGATCTACCTCCCTCACAAGAACACTGTGAAGCATCATCTTGAGATCTGTGATGGAAGGGTGCTCTATAGCTCTGCATTCAACGGGTGTTGTGTCATTTGCTTCAATGGGTGCAGCGTCAGGTCCAAAGTATTATGATGTCCCTTTGGTGCAGTTCATCTAGCTCAGTGTTTGTGCTGATGTCCATTGAGGCTATGGAGGTGCACCATGATGTTCCTTGTCAAATGAGTGGCCTCCTCCCTAGCATCCCCTGGGGACCTCAGGGTCACCCTGCAAGCAACTCCTTGCCTCAGTTTCCCCCTCCAAGGTTTTCCTTAAATAAACTCCAAACAGGCTTTTTTTATCCAATACTGCCCCGTGCTCCAGGATCTAATTTATTGACCTCAACCAGAAAACAAAACTCAGTCCTGAGGCTTCTCTTCTCCCCCAGGTCTGCTCTAAACAGCTCTTCCCTGCCTTGTCTGCTCACCTTCAGCTCTACCTAGTGGGAGTCTCTCCTTACTCCTGTGGAGTCTGCTCTTTCCATGCAAAACCATTCAAAATAAGTCTCTCTAAGTCCATTCATGTAGCCTCTTATCAGGGCTCCCCCCAGGCCCTTCCTGCCTGTAGTCTCAGTCCCAAGTCCCAGGACTCAGCTAGATCCTGCTCCCTCCCACCAGCCTCTCCCATCATTCTTGTCTTGTCTTGTCTTGTCTTCTCCCCACTCCCAATCCCCTAGCTTCTTACTGGTGTGTGTGTGTGGGAGGGTGGTGGAACCAGGCAATCCCTGCTCAAGTGTGTTTCCCTGGCTGGCCCCAGGATCCTAGCCCTTAAGGGGCAAGACAACCTGCTACATATGGGATCACTGCATTTTTCTGTAGCACCTTAGAGACTAACCAATTTATTTGAGCATGAGCTTTCGTGAGCTACAGCTCACTTCATCGGATGCATACTGTGGAAACTGCAGAAGACATTATATACACAGACACCATGAAACAATACCTCCTCCCACCCCACTCTCCTGCTGGTAATAGCTTATCTAAAGTGATCATCAAGTTGGGCCATTTCCAGCACAAATCCAGGTTTTCTCACCCCCCCCCCCCAAACACACACAAACTCACTCTCCTACTGGCAATAGCTCATCCAAACTGACCACTCTCCCCACAATGTGCATGACAATCGAGGTGGGCCATTTCCAGCATAAATCCAAGTTTAACCAGAACGTCCGGGGGGGGGGGGGGGTTAGGAAAAAACAAGGGGAAATAAGCTACCTTGCATAATGACTTAGCCACTCCCAGTCTCTATTTAAGCCTAAATTAAATAGTATTCAATTTGCAAATGAATTCCAATTCAGCAGTTTCTCGCTGGAGTCTGGATTTGAAGTTTTTTTGTTGTAAGATAGCGACCTTCATGTCTCTGATTGCGTGACCAGAGAGATTGAAGTGTTCTCCGACTGGTTTATGAATGTTATAATTCTTGACATCTGATTTGTGTCCATTTATTCCTTTACGTAGAGACTGTCCAGTTTGACCAATGTACATGGCAGAGGGGCATTGCTGGCACATGATGGCATATATCACTTTGATGGATGTGCCGGTGAACGAGCCTCTGATAGTGTGGCTGATGTTATTAGGCCCTGTGATGGTGTCCCCTGAATAGATATGTGGGCACAGTTGGCAACTGTGCTGGAAATGGCCCACCTTGATTACCATGCACATTGTAGGGAGAGTGGTCACTTTGGATAGGCTATTACCAGCAGGAGAGTGAGTTTGTGTGGGTGGTTTTTGGAGGGGGGTGAGGGGGTGAGAGAGCCTGAATTTGTGCAGGAAATGGCCCACCCTGATTATCATACACATTGTGAAGAGAGTGGTCACTTTGGATGGGCTATTACCAGCAGGAGAGTGAGTTTGTGTGTGGGGGGGCGGAGGGTGAGAAAACCAGGATTTGTGCTGGAAATGGCCCAACTTGATGATCACTTTAGATAAGCTATTACCAGCAGGAGAGTGGGGTGGGAGGAGGTATTGTTTCATGGTCTCTGTGCATATAATGTCTTCTGCAGTTTCCACAGTATGCATCCGATGAAGTGAGCTGTAGCTCACGAAAGCTCATGCTCAAATAAATTGGTTAGTCTCTAAGGTGCCACAAGTACTCCTTTTCTTTTTGCGAATACAGACTAACACGTCTGTACTCTGAAACCTGCATTTTTCTGGTTTACCTGGCACATTAAGCGGCAACAAAGAAACAGATAAGTTCACTTGGCCCTCTGCTATTCCCACTGATGTGTGTTTTAAATGTCTCTAAGCAAGAGGGATATTTTTAAGGTTGGAACGCAAGCACAGTTGGAAAGCCAATAATTTTCCCTGCTGTCATTTCGCAGATCTCTTTATTTGGAGCTCATTCGTGCACTTTCAGCAAAGCAGTGGGAATGTACTTAGAATCATCCGCCAGCCCTAATTAATTTACAGTGATTAAAAGCGCTAACTAACCTGTAAAAAAGGTTGGTAAATCCTGTTAAAATACATAACCCAGTGTTTTAACTTTTAGATCAATGAGATAAGCCACTCTTTGCACTAGATCAATTTTAATTGTGTTCAGTGGCTACTTTTTTATTTCCCCAGCATGAATCTGCTTTTTATATTATGTTAAACCAAGAAATTAAAATTAACGAGGTCAAAGTTGGTCTCACTTCATTGCTAAAGAAAACCGGTTTCCTTTCTCAAAGTTTACAAGTTACTTAACTTTCACTGATGAATTTTCAAGATAACTGAAAGTCTCATTTTGGTTGCCTTTGCTTTAAAATGAATGCTGAGCACAACAGAGGGAAATACAGAGGTGGAAGACTGGGAAATATCTACCCGAATGCCCCTAATTACTTATTCATAGGGGACATGGCATATGCTAGTCTGGAGAGTTACATTTACAACTGGGCTTGGACTGTCTAACCTTTTGAAACCCAAGGATCAGATTAAGCCTGGATGTAAATCTGAAATGGGAAAATTATGGCCTCATGACAGCAATGAGACAGGATACTCGTACACTGTCAGACTATAATTAATACTAGGCAAAAAATGTGGTAAGCGTGAAATGCCCATTGCTGTCAGTTCTGTAAAAGCTGAGAACAGCTTTTAGACCACAGGCTGCGTGTAGCGCTGAGGAAAAACGATCAAAGCGGAAGAAAGAGTAAAGAACGATCACAGTTGGGGGTGGAAGAATGAAGCAGCGGGGGATAAAAGAGGGGATGTCATCCCCTGTGCCGAGGTGAGAAATATAATACTTGCTTTGGCACAGCCACACCACCACTGCCACTAGTAATTAACTGCTAGGTCCAAATTTTAACAAAGAGAGCTGTGATTCCAAGTCTCTGACAGGTGTTAGAAAAGGTGTGTGAGAGCGGCTGTCTCTGGTATGTGTTATTGTTTGAGCCTAATCAACAGCTCTGCAGGTTCACCCTGGATCAAAGCATGACTCACCACCCCCACCCCCACCTACAGCCTCTTCCCTGCACAACATTAAATAAAGGTAGGTAAAGGTAGCTTCGCAAGAAAAGAAATTAAATGTTTCCTGTGCAGGGAGGGAGTGGGAGAGAAACAGGCCCTTGTAGGGCCCTTTGTACTTTCCTTTCCTAGCCCCTGTTTTACCTCTCATCCTCTCTTGTTTTGGATGGATGGCTTTTCTAGGATGTAATCCCTTGGAAGCACTTATCTGCCCCTACCAGCCATGGAATTCATCATGAAATGAAGATGCTTAGTGGTTCTCTGCATCTGGCAAGACTGGGGCTTCTGCTTCTTCCAAGCCTCCCTCTTTCTTCCTTCCAAGTCCTGAGGACCTCAGCGATGACAGTACAGCTCAGGAGTGGCAGGTAAAGGTGGAGTTTGAGTTCCCCTTATCCTGAGCTTGGTGGGCACAATCCCCTGGCTTGGCCACACGCTCTATGCTGGCAGCAGGGAATGGGGTGACATAGCACCCACTATGCCAGCAGGTTCCTCTTACAGTAGTAGGGTGATCCCCCTAGAACTGGACATGCTGGCTTCGTGGCCAGATTCTTCCAGCTGTGCAGCACAAAGCAGCCACACAGCACTAGGGGTTCCGAGTCCTAGATCTTTCTTCCATACTTCCCCTCTTATTGCCCTGTGGTCTTAGCCTCAGCCTGGGATTTCATTTTGTGCAATACCTCCAGCTGCCACCAAACTACTAACAGCAGCTCTGTTACCACTCATGGTGCCCCTGTTATTAGTGTCTGTGGTGGGGTGCAGACACCCTGCCTCTGGACTTGCTGGGAGAAGGTTAACCCTTCTGTCCACAAAGGGCCTGCAATCAATACAAAGCCATGCTCTGCCATTGGGGGAGAGGGAGTGTTGCGTTACTGGTCATCTGAACAAGGAATGGAATAAAAGGCAGGCTCAAGTGGGGACCCCAATGCTGAGAAAGGCCTGGGTTCATCATGGAGACCAGGTGGTAGAATGCCCTGCCCAGAGAGGGTCTGGTGGAGTAAGATCAGTGGGAGAGGCAGAAAGAGAAGGGCATTCCAGAGTGTTTCCACAGAGAGAGACTCATAAAAACTCCTGGCATGAGAGAAGTGGTGGGAGCAGCTGGGAGCTGAGAAGATGTTGTCTGAAACCCTGCGGTCAGGAGCAGCTGTGGAGTCCTGGGTGAAATGGCCAAAGGGACTGGTAAAGGCCTGTCAAAAGGGCAATGGGGAAGAAATCAAAGGGCCCGGGGAATCTTGCTGCAAGGGTGCAGAACTGACTATATCTATGTAAGGCTCCAATAAACAGGCCAAGGAAGCGGGTCTTCAGTTGCAACATGTGGTATGTTTGTACTTCATGGTATTTGGGGTGGGAAGGGAAACAGAGGGTGGGTGATCAGGGGTCAGGTGGGGGTGAGAGAATCCACCCACGGTATCTGTGGGCTCTCTTCTTTATTTCACCAGTTGGTCTACTCATCATGTAGTTACTGGTTTGGGGCCGACTGGAATGGCATCAAGTTCCTTTCCTCTGCCTTAGAGACTAACCAATTTATTTGAGCATGAGCTTTCGTGAGCTACAGCTCACTTCATTGGATGTAGCTCACGAAAGCTCATGCTCAAATAAATTGGTTAGTCTCTAAGGTGCCACAAGTACTCCTTTTCTTTTTGCGAATACAGACTAACATGGCTGTTACTCTGAAACCTTTCCTCTGCCTGTTCTCCTTAAAGGAACAGCATGAATGGAATCTCCAGAAGCAGTCCCCACAGCCTGTTACTTCTATTCCCCAGGCCAAAGCCCTGGCCGTTTCCCATGGAGCAATATAGGCATGAAATAAATCACAACAAAAATGTGACTTCAAGAGTCATTAGCATCTTCCAAAGACATCTCAATTATTTTGTTAACAAAGAGAGCAAAGTGAATAGTACAAAGAAAATAGGTGAAGGAAAAATAAGGAAATCAAAACAAAACTTGCACTGTGGGGTCCCCAGGGCCTCTCTTTACCTGATTATTACTTCCTAGCAAGAATATTTGATCCACTTCTGCCTATTGTAATTCCCCTCCAATACTGAATTATGATGAGAGAAACTATCCATTTAGGCATAAGGAATATCTTCCATTTTGTTGTTTAGCATCTGTGAGAGAACTGTTTATCAGCACCAACCCCAAGAGGCAAACAATTAAAATGAATTAGATACCTTTTGCATAACTCAGTTTTGCAACAGTTCTGTCCTGCAGACGGATAAGGCAAGTTTGCTACAGTATGAATTCTCTTCTGCAAGGCCTTGATTCAGGAAAGCTTTCCTGTTCAGGACAGAATGTAAGCACATGCTTAACTTTAAGCACCTGAAGCGTAAAGTTAAGTATATGCTTAAGTGCTGCCCTGAAATATGGTGGATTTAAGCATGTGCGTAAGTGCTTTCCTTGGGTCCTGATCCTGCAATGAACTCGGTGCAGATAGACATCTGCAGATGCATGGAGTTCATTACAGGATCAGGGCTTATGTTTTTACTCTTATACATCTTCTATATACATTTTCCATTGCAATTTCTAAGTAGAATCAGGTGGTTGGTGGATTATCATCACTATTTGTGCCTATGAGTACTATTCATGGACCAGGACCCCATTGTGCAAGGCTTTGTACAAAAACAGAACAAAAAGACAGGCCCTGCCTCAAAGTGCTTACAATCTAAGTATAAGACAAAAGACAATAGGTAGATACAGACCAATGAGACTGTACAAGGAAGCGATCAGACAACACTAGTCACCATGATGGGCAGTGATCTAAACACACCAGCAGCCTATGCAATGTCTTATTTTTGTAGGCATCACAGAATGGAGAGTTTTAAGGAAGAGCTAATGCAATAGTTTCACAAATGTTTGCAGGCGGTTCCTCCCATGAGTTAGGGGCAGCATGGGAGAAAGCAGGAAAGTGCTTGATTGAAAAATTAACAAGTGGGCAATGGAGGCTGGCACCATTGGCAGAGTGGAGGTGGAACTCAACATCTTGGTAGCATATAAGTGAGACAGGTAGGATGGGGACTGGCCATAAAGACCAGTGAAGAAAAGTAGTCAGTGTTTGATGTGATGAAGCAGGGGGAGCTAGTGAAGAGATGCTAAGAGAAGCCAAATGGCCAATGAGACAAGGCAGGGAAGTTCGGGTGATCTTCGCAGCAGCCCTTCTGATGGATATGAATGAGATAAGAATGCATTTGTCCCTATGTTCAACTCTCTGTAAAATTTGGTCCGAATACACTTTGAACATTAGAAGTTATCTAGAACTGAAAAGATCCCGGTGTTCTAGCTCCTATAACTAACCAACTAACAAAAAACAATAAAACTGCTTCATTTTCACCACAGTTCTCATATGGTCTGATCTAAAGCTCACTGAAGTCAATGGAATAACTCACATGGTGTCAAGTATCAGAGGGTAGCCATGTTAGTCTGTATCCACAAAAACAACAAGGAGTCCAGTGGCACCTTAAAGACTAACAGATTCTTATGCTCAGATAAATCTGTTAGTCTTTAAGGTGCCACCGGATTCCTTGTTCTTTTAATGAAATAACTCCAGTTGTCTTCACTGAGGTTTGCCTCAGGCTCATATTGCCGATTCTTTCCTTATGGCTACTTCAGTTTACCTTTTCTGTTGGATTTAGCATATATCCAATGCAAAGTGCACCAGCAATCATGGATCATCTCCATCTTATTTGAAATTCAATACAGTGTCCCATCCACCTGCACTTTAGCTCTATAGGGGCCAGATCCTGAGCTGGTGTAATCTGTCATAGATCCATTGAAGTTAGTTGAGTAAGGAAATAACATTGTTTTTACATCAACTGAGGGTCTGGTCCATAATCCATATTAAAGCCGAGCATTGTCACCTGCCTTGCTTTGATCTTGTTCTGTCTAGGGCCACTTGTACAGTCTAAGGCATTTTTAATCAAATCTGAGAATTTCCTGCAAATAGGAAAAAATATTGTTCTCTAGATAAGGCAGAATTCTTTATATTTCCAACTTCAGTTTTATCAGTAACAGGAAATTAACTACATCAAATAATGGGACATACAGTTGGCTGGGTCAGAGCAATTTGGTTCTTGTCATTAAGGTTACTATCAAAATCTTTCCTTCCTTCCTTCCTTCCTCAGTCTATAAAAGTCTTTCCAGCAGACTTGCTTGATATACCCATTGCTAGACTGTCAACTTCCCCTAACACAGAAAGACATTATCTTTTTTCCCCCTCCAATAAATATGAATAAAACTGCACTGTAGGCTAGAATTGCTACTAAACAGCTTGACTGCTGTCCTAGCTTTATCTGGAACAAAAACATTTACCAACAACTTGATTGCAATAATTGGGTTTCTAATTCCTTAGAACCGCTACACTGTCCAAGGTGCAGAATCACTATTTTAATTAAAAATTAGTTAAACAGTGTCCAAATTGCCCAGATAAACTAAATCCCTAATGTGAAGTGTTCTTTGTGGTTAATGAACCAGTCCCTTGCCAGTGAAAGATTGATACAAGCTCACTGATGTTTATAATATGGTTCCAAGAATAACACTATTCATTATTATTATTTTTCTACAGCAGAGCTTAGGGGGAAGATGGTTCGTTAATAAACTCCATTATTTTTGTAATTCTATTAATTAGAGCCTTTCCACCTCACCCCAGCTTGCTGCCTGGAAACAAAAGTTAAGCCATCAGCCATAAATAAGGATCAGGCAGCCATAATAGAAAGGCCAAGGAACAAAACGAGATCAAACTAGCTGGAGACATAAAGGGTAACAAGAAAACATTCTACAAATACATTAGAAGCAAGAGGGAGAACAAGGACAGGGTAGGTCTGTTACTCAATGGGGTCGCGGTGGTGAGGAATTATAACAGAAAATGTGGAAATGGCAGTGGTGCTTAATGACTTCTTTGTTTCGGTTTTCACCAAGAAGGTTGGTGGTGATTGTACGTCTAACATAGTGAATGCTAGTGAAAATGAGGTAGGATCAGAAGAGGCTAAAATAGGGAAAGAACAAGTTAAAAATTACTTGGACAAATTAGATGTCTTCAAGTCACCAGGGCCTGATGAAAGGCATCCTAGAATACTCAAGGAGGTGACTGAGAAGATATCTGAGCCATTAGTGATTATCTTTGAGAAGTCATGGAAGATGGGAGAGTTTCCAGAAGACTGAAAAAGGGCAAATATAGTGCCCATATATAAAAAGGGAAATAAGGACAACCCGGGGAATTACAGACCAGTCAGCTTACCTTTTGTACCCAGAAAGATAATGGAGCAAATATTTAAACAATCAATTTGCAAACATCTAGAAGATAATAAGGTGATAAGTTACAGTCAACATGGATTTGTCAAAAACAAATCATGTCAAACCAACCTGATAGCTTTCTTTGATAGGGTTACAAGCCTTGTGGGTAGGGGGGAAGTGGTAGACATGGTATATCTTGATTTAGGTAAAGCTTTTGATACTGTCCTGCATGACCGTCTCATAAATAAACTAGGGAAATGCAACTTAATTGTAGCTACTGTAAGGTGGGTTCAAAACTGGTTGGAAAACCATTCCCAGAGAAAAAACAACGAGGACTCCTCGTTGTTTTTGCTGATACAGACTAACAAGGCTATCACTCTGAAACCATTCCCAGAGAGTAATCAGTGGTTCACAGTCATGCTGGAAGGGCATAACGAGTGGGCTCCCGTAGGGATCAGTTCTGGGGCCGGTTCTGTTCAATATCTTCCTCAATGGTTTAGATAATGGCATATAGAGTGCACTTATAAAGTTTGTGGACAATACCAAGCTGAGAGGGGTTGCAAGTGCTTTGGAGGATAGGATTAAAATTCAAAATGATCTGACAAACTGGAGAAATGGTCAGAAGTAAATAGGATGAAATTCAATATGGACGAATGCAAAGTACTCCACTTAGGAAGGAACAATCAGTTGCACACATACAAAATGGGAAATGACTGTCTAGGAAGGAGTAGTGCAGAAAGGGATCTGGGGGTCATAGTGGACCACAAGTTAAATCTGAGTCAACAGTGTAATGATAGGTTTCAGAGTAACAGCCGTGTTAGTCTGTATTCGCAAAAAGAAAAGGAGGACTTGTGGCACCTTAGAGACTAACCAATTTATTTGAGCATGAGCTTTCATGAGCTACAGCTCACTTCATCGGATGCATACTTGCAGAAGAAATCGCAGAAGACATTATATACACAGACACCATGAAACAATACCTCCTCCCACCCCACTCTCCTGCTGGTAATAGCTTATCTAAAGTGATCATCAAGTTGGGCCATTTCCAGCACAAATCCCGGTTTTCTCACCGTCCGCCCCCCCACAGACAAAGTCACTCTCTTGCTGGTAATAGCCCATCCAAAGTGACCACTCTCTTCACAATGTGTATGATAATCAAGGTGGGCCATTTCCTGCAGAAATCCAGGTTCTCTCACCCCCTCACCCCCCTCCAAAAAACACACACACAAACTCACTCTCCTGCTGGTAATAGCCTATCCAAAGTGACCACTCTCCTTACAACCTGCATGAAAATCAATGATGTTGCAAAAAAAGTGAACATCATTCTGGGATGCATTAGCAGGAGTGTTGTAAGCAAGACACGAGAAGTAATTCTTCTGCTCTACTCTGTGCTGATTAGGCCTCAGCTGGAGTATTGTGTCCAGTTCTGGGAGCCACATTTCGGGACAGATGTGAATAAATTGGAGAAAGTCCAGAGAAGAGCGACAAAAATGATTAAAGGTCTAGGAAACATGACCTATGTGGGAAGATTGAAAAAATTGGGTTTGTTTAGTCTGGAAAAGAGAAGATTGAGAGGGGACATGATAACAGTTTTCAAGTACATAAAAGGTTGTTACAAGGAGGAGGGAGAAAAATTGTTGTTCTTAACCTCTGAGGATAGGACAAGAAGCAATGGGTTTAAATTGCAGCAAGGGCAGTTTAGGTTGGACATTAGGAAAAACTTCCTAACTGTCCGGGTGGTTAAGCGCTGGAATAAATTGTCTAGGGAGGTTGTGGAATCTCCATCATTGGAGATTTTTAAAAGCAGGCTAGACAAACACCTGTCAGAAAGGTCTAGATAATTAGTCCTGCCACGAATGCAGGGGACTGGACTAGATGACCTCTTGAGGTCCCTTCCAGTTCTTTGATTCTATGATAATCACACACTTTAGGATATCGTATCCATGGAAATCTAAGAATGGCACAAATGTAACAATCGTCCACTGGATCTTCTTGCATGGTTTGTGGCCTAAATGTGTAATAAGTTGCATCAAAGCCAACACAAGGTCTTTCCAATGCTCATTCCTGGAAAAGTAAATATATATTAAAAGAGAGAAGAATATGCAGAGAAGGGAATAGTAATGTCTTTTCCTGAGGATGCAATGGTTAACAAGTTGCAGATTGGACTAGATGACCTCCTGAGATCTCTTTCAACCCTAATCTTCTATGATTCTATGACTCTAAGCACTGCTGAGCACTTAATCTCATTGGTAGTATGTTTATGATGTCAGGAGAAGCCTATTAATAATATCAAAACTAACGATCATGTTATATAGTGTGTTCTGGATTATTCAGTTAATTATAATGCAAACCTGAGAAAAGTTAATTCTTTATCTGTGAGCTTGGGGTAGGGAGGCTGATTTTCGGGCTAGGAGTTACTAAGGGCTTCACTGTACGGCAATTTAATGCATAGAATCATAGAAGATTAGGGTTGGAAGAGACCTCAGGAAGTCATCTAGTCCAACCCCCTGCTCAAAGCAGGACCAACTCCAACTAAATCATCCCAGCCAAGGCTTTGTCAAGCCGTGCCTTAAAAACCTTTAAGGATGGTGATTCCACCACCTCTCTAGGTAACACATTCCAGTGCGTCACCATCCTCCTAGTGAAATAGTGTTTCTTAATATCCAACCTTGCATGGCAAGCCAGGGTGTGAATCTACAACACGCTTGTGTGCTGCACCCTACCTGGCTGTGTGGAACCTGGTATTGTGCACTGACAGTTCCACTCTGTGCTTTTTAACATACAGCTGCTGTAGATAAGGCCTTATTAGTTAGATCCAGATGAAAGAGAGTTCTCCTACCTACCTTGTACGTATATATCACTGGGTGTCACACCATAGTTCATATAATTCTAGATATCAGCAAGAGGTGTCTAAACAATCAATTAACTTGGATTCTGGTGATAATCCAGGACATGGTATTAATCACCTACAATTCCTATTGGCTTCAGTGAGAGTTGGGGGAGTTTAGGCCTGCAGTGATTTATATCAATGTAAGGCAAGTTAGACTGTGACTCTCAGAGTAAGCCATTATCCCAGTCTGGATAGCTCAGCATATATACGAACTATGGGCTTGAGGCTTAAGGCTCAAATTTTTAATATAAATTCTTACAATTAAATAAATGTAATGAAATTCAGGCAAACTATTAAACTTTCCACAGGGTGGGAATTAATGAAAATAGCTTGATCTGACATTGTTACTGTAATGAATCAGAATTTTTTTGGCCAGCAAAAGAGGAGAAGAAACTTTAGAGGAAAATCAAACCTACTTATGGCATGTCTGTCTTTGAATATTGGGACTGATCCTGAAAACTGTAGCCAGGCAAGTAGTGCCATTAGCATCCATTAGAAAATGTTCTGAATAAGGACGATGTAATAGCTCTTATGTAACTTAGAGTCAGTGGCAAAACTCCTCTTGACTTCAGCTGGAGCAGACTTGGAGACATTTGAACTGATGCTGTTCCACTGAAGTCAAACAGAAGTGGGACATACTGAGTTGGGGAGGGAAGGATAAACGGGTGGATGGAGTCTCAAAAGAGTGAAATTCACAATGGAAGGCTTTGGCACAGCAGGGACTCAGAGACTTAAAGGTTGGAAGGGTCCATCATGATCATCCAGCCTGGCCTCCAGCACATTGCAGGCCACAGAACCTCACCCACCCATTCCTGTGACAGACCGACAACCTCTTGTTGAGTTACTGAAGTCCTCAAATCCTGGCTTAAAGACTTCAAGCTACAGAGAATTGAACCCAGATCTGGTTCAAGTCCTAGACTAACCTTAGCCACTGGGCCATTCTTCCTGTAGGACTCAATGTGTGGCATCTTGATGTTTTTCCCCATCCACAACTATATTTATTTGTTTACATTTATTAAAGCTCAAGCAAGTGCCCATCTCAGGCTCTAGGCAGCACTCTTCTGTATTTAAATTTTCATACTTAATAAGACAATGGACTCCTCTTTCCAATTCATCAACGACTGTAAAAAAGATGAGCCCCAGCGGCAGATCTGATAATAAAATGAAATCCTCTCTACAGCTGGCATATAAGCCCTAAACCCCTTCAACCTTTAGCACATTACTTCTTCATATGCCTGGGAGAAAAACACAGACCCTGTGGATGCTCCTCTGCATATACTGTCTACATACAGTCACAGCGTTAGCCACTGTGAGACCTGTCAGTGTTAATCTGTACTTGCCACTGTGCTTCACTAAATTCTATACACACAAGAAAACCAACCTAACAACAAAGACCCTCAAATTATATACCACATACTGTAGGTATGTCATGGGGATTGCCTGGTGTTTCCAGGCTGCCTTCCCTTCATTCAGATCCCTCCTAGAGACTCACTCCTTCTGTGTTGTGCCCAAGAAACTAATCCAAAATAGTAATAATCATAATAACAAGCATTAAAAAAACCCCTTCACTCCTCTGGGTGTCATAAGGTGAACTTGTCCTTTGTGCTGAACACCAGCATCAGGCCTATGCCCCACTTAAGCCCAGCTTTGAGAGTGAATTTCACCCATAATGCCTATTGCCCTGCTACAGACTTGATTTTCCACCTCCTCGCACCAGCTCAAATCAGGAGTAACTCCATTGCAGTCATCAAGTATAAAACCAGCGCAAGGGTCCCATCCTACTCCCATGCAAGTCAATGGAAAGATTCTCATTGAATTCACTGGGAATGGGACCAGGCCGTAAGTGTGAAGAGAAACAGGACTGACATGCCTGTTTTGTTTAGACTAGAATGTATTCGGGGCCGGAACTTGTGCACATGTTCCTGGTGACCATGTAGTGTAGCTAAGAATACTTAAGGGGTATCTTGATCACAGCTCATAAGTACCTACATGGGCAGTGGGTATCACAGGCTGGGGGAGGTTAAGCCTCCCTAAACAGCCTGGAGTGGCCCTGCCCATGCTCTACCCCCAGGACTCCTCCAGCTTCCCGCTTTTCCCCCCACCGGGGGCTAGGCCAGACTATGGCTGGGACCTGGGGCTACTGGGAATGAGGGCACCAGGGGCTGTGGGCTTCCTGCCCGGTGCTCCAGTGCTGGGGCCATGCTGCTCACCCAACACTCCGGGGCTGTGGGCACTGGGGCCGGGGGCACTGGGGCTGCACCACCTGGCCGGCATTTTGGGGTTGGGGGCATTCGAGTGACCCGGGGCTGTGGCGGGGGGGTGGGGGGGCGGTAGTCGCCGTGCAGGGGCTCTGGTGAGGGAGGGGCAGGGCCTCAGGTAGAAGGGGTGGGGCCGGGGGCTAGCCTCCCCCAAGGGGTGGTTCACTTGTTGCCCATGAGTACGTATGTGGGGAACCATTATTTGATAATGGTCCCTCCAATTTAGAAGAGAAAGTTATAACAAGACCTAACAGCTGGAAGTTGAAGCTAGACAAATTCTGACTGGAAATATGGCAAAAGTTTGTAATGGTGAAAGTAATTAACTATTGGAACAACTTACAAAAGGTTGTGATGAATTCTTCATCCCAGGCAATTTTTAAATCAAGATCAGATGTTTTTCTAAAAGAAAGGCTCTGGAAATTATTTTGGATAAGTTGTGTGGCCTGTGTTATACAGAAGGTCAGTCTAGATCATCACAGTGCTATCTTCTGGGCCTGGAATCTGTGACTTTCTCTACAAGACACACAGCTCACTGATGGGGCTTAAGACTTACATAATAACTCATTGCAGATAATTCTTTTAACTAGAGTATTCATTTGGGAGTGTTTGATGGTAAACGTTTATGCCAGTGGCATAAATACAATTGTGGTACCACAAAAGTGGTAAATACAATGTCAATGAGTAGCTGAGAAACATACTGGCGTGATTTAGAAAGAATAACTTATGGCTGTTATATTTTATAATATACAATTATTTTATAGTCCTGTGTAACAACTTCCTACATTTCAGTACAGTATGTTTCTGGAAGAGTGCTGCTTATCTAGTGATTGCCTGGGAAGCCGGGGGAGGGTAAGCCCTCCAGAAGCAATTCTTGCAGAGAACTGGCATTTTGTCTTCTTCCCCAGCACATGTGTTAAGTATGGATAGCTTTTGGCGGTAGAATTGGTTTGATTAGGAGTGATCTGTCAAGACCTTAACAGAATAAGAGCTGATTTTCTCCTGCCAGTTAAAATCTATGTGTTGCAAGGATGGATTTTGATCTACATTGGCACCTGGAAAACAGCAGGCAAATGTTACTGAACTCTGGAGATGAAAAGCAGAAGCACATGTACCAAAGGGTCAAGCAGGGGAATCTCAGAACACAATGTGTGAGTTGTCAGGTTGGAGTAAAATGTGTAGGATATGATAATAATATCAATGACGAGGAGGAGACAGGAGAAACTGCAACTGCACGTGTGGGGCTGGAGTTACATATGTGTATCCTGAACATGCCTCCAAATCTCCTCTGAAGGTGGGAGACTGCTCCGTGCCCTCTGCCATCATGGTAGGTGCTTTGTTAAAATGCCCCCATCTCCTTCTGCCTCTGAGACATAGCAGCCAAAGTGAATTAATTCCTCTGTTAGATACATCAGAACTCTGAAGCCTTTCACACAGTCTTACATGCTCCATAAACAAAGGGAATCTGACAGAATGTTAGGACATCAATGAGTCTTTTAGACATGGCTCTGTAAGAAGCAAAAATATTTTGGTACAATGACATATGTTAACAGCACATGCAGAGAGAGAAAAGAAGAATCTGAGAACAACAAAAAAGGCTATAAAAACTAGAGATGAGCCTAAATTAGAGATCTAACCCAGCTCTGAACATCTTCAAATGATGGGATTGTTTTTGTCACGGGTTTTCATTCGGTCACCTGTAATCAGAATTAGCGGTGGCCTAAGTGCTTTGAAAAATTCAAATGTCAAAACACCTTTTTTCACAAAAAATCCTTTTTTTTTGGTAAATAATAAAAATAATCTTTTTTTCCAAACAGCTCCATTCAGAGTGTGGATAAGAAAGAGAATTGTTTAGGCACAGAAGAAAAAAATATATATTGATCTCTTATGGGAGGACGTGTATAGCAAGAATGACAAAGATAAGAAAAAGCACCGAGTTTGCCTCAGCTGAGACTGAAATCATGGATTTAGATCTCTCAATAAGTAGGAATGTACAAACCGATCTGGATAAAACAAGGTGTGTATGCACACCAAACCGTCTCGCCCATTTCAAATTGAACCATTTGGAAAACCAGGATCACATTCTTTCCATTATCTTCCTGTGCTAGTGCACTGCATGCAGGAATAAAAATGAAAGCACTGGCAAAGTCACAGAAGAAAATTGTGTTTCTAACATTTTTGGCTGCATGTTGCAGTTGCACAGGGTCTGGACAGTGCCTTCTGCCCAGTTATAGCCTACATCATGTCAAAGCATTGCATAGTTCTGATTAAGAAATCAAGTTGTGGAAAGGGATTAAAATTTTCAGCCAGAAAATAAAGACACAAAGGTGATCAAATACTTCATTACTTATCTTGCTGATCTTTTCACAGACCACCGATCTGAAATAAGCTCTCAATTTCCAATCTTACATGTTTTACAATAATCAATGGAAGCTATAATGCAAAATACTCAATCACACACGGCTGAGAAATGTTATAACAACATATTCAGGATGAAGTTAATGAGAAAACAGGAAGAGGAAGAAGGCTGAATTGGGTCAAGGCCAATTTGTTTCATTAGACGGGATCAGATGTAAATTGCTCTGTGATGCATGTATCCATTTAAATTGGGTTGATCATTTCAAAATTATAACATTCCATCTTGTCCTGTGTTTTTCTTTCTGTCATGATGATGAGATTATTTTGTGGTAGCTTTTATTTTCTGCTTAAGAGGGAAAGGAATTGTTTAGGGTGCTCTCAGAGTAGGTGGATGAAATTAACAGTGATAAACAGTTCCTGCACAGTGAAGTTTATCCATGGAGCTCAAGAGTATAAGTATCATTAGCCTCATTTTACAAATGGGGAAACACAGGCAAAGAGGAATGAAGTGACTTGCTCAGGGGCATCGATCATGTCAGTGGCAGAGTGGGAATAAGACCTAAACCTCCTGAATCCCAGTCCAGTGCCTTATCCACCACAAGAATAGAGACATTTAAGCAAGAACAATTTCTAACAGTGTCCACAGGGGGACTCAAAACACCTAAAACTAGACTTAAGAAAGTGTAACCCACTTACCTCTTGGGTGTGGTGTTCTATCCCCTCTAGTGGCACCGAGACCACTTAGAGATTAATGAGTCTGCTCCAGACTTAGTTAAGAGCCATGAGGCTTTTAGCCCATACACTAGAGGCTCATGCATTTCACTCCAGTGGTCCCAGGTTCAATCCTGCCTGCTGGAATCTGTCGGTGTTAAAAAAGCACTGAATAAAACACTGTATAGCTTAAATCTCCCCTGATAAAGGGAAGGACCACATGAACTGAACAGTCTTTCCTTTCTCTAACTTCCATATTCCTAAAAAGAAAAAAGAAAAGGAGTACTTGTGGCACCTTAGAGACTAACCAGTTTATTTGAGCATGAGCTTTCGTGAGCTACAGCTCACTTCATCGGATGCATAGCATATCGTGGAAACTGCAGAAGACATTATATACACACAGAGACCATGAAACAAAACTTCCTGTTATTCTGGTTGTAGAAGAAGTTGATAAAAATGTGTATTATTTAGATGATTTTGATATCTCTCCACCCATGGCTACTTATTGTTATTTGATTATGAGGTACCTCTCCCCGGTCAACATGTCTCAACTTACATATGTTAGGAAAGTTTTCATGATATCATACGAAAACCACACTTTACAGCAAGGCTAGGTGGAGACTATGAGTCTTATAAATCAAACCATGGTCATTAACCTAAACCTGGGGGACTGGATGGCTCAGAAGGTTAGTAATAGGATGCTGAATCTTTTCTTTTGAGCCACTGGTTCCAATCCAAGTTGGTCCTGATCAGAAATGGTTTCCATCAGAAACATATGAAATTAATGTGTTGTCTTGGCCGACTCTCTAATGAATGGGTATCCCCCACCACAACTATTGGCGGTGTCATCAGAGAGCTAAGAATCAAATGAAAATGGGGAGATGGAAACCTTCTCAACCTGAAAATTGAGCCTTCTGTATCAGGCTCTTTGGCCGTCCAACAGCATTGAGGAGCACAGAATGCCCTGAGGCAGAGATTGAATTCAGCAGCAGCAGCTGTGGATGTGAACTCGAATGATGACTTTGCTCAGGCAAAAACTCCCACTGCCGTGACTTTGCTCCCCTCCAGCTTTAGGGAGTTCAACTCTCACAAGGCTCAGTTCTGGGCTATCCACCTTCACCCTGCAGCTGATGCTACAAAACAAGTGCAAACCAACCTCACCAAGGATTAACAATCCAGTCCCACAAAATGGGGTTCGTTTCCATATCAGAGAATATTTCTCCTGTGCTGTACATGAGAGAACAGGTAAATGCAAGTCACTTGGGGAAAAGGAAAGGAAAAGCCGTTCAAGTTAAAAAAGGAGAGAAGTGATTTCTCAAATCCCACTAGATCTCACCCCTTTTCTGGATATTGCTAACCCTCCACGGTAGAAAGGAAGAGTCTTCTTCTTAGTATCTTTGGGATACAATTGCACCTAGCAGCATGCATTTCCAAACAATCCCCCAGAGAGTAATACCTTTGAAACCCAAAGGATTTATCCTCTTCTCTGCACGTTGCTCCACATGAACACTGAAGTATGTATTTCCCATAGTTAGAGAAATGTGGGGTTTTCTCTATCAGTGAAGAGCAGGACACAGCACTGGAGAAAGCTGCTTGCATAAAATATGGCACATAGGAAATTTTAAAACCAGTGGACTAGACCAATCCACCTAAGTGCCCCCAGGATATATGGAGGGATGATTTTTCTGTTTTAAGCACCAGCAGGTGAAGCCCGGTGAAAACATTCAAAGAACTAGATGTATAATTTTCAGCCAAAAATTGCACTTCATTTGCATCATAATGGACTTTCCAGGCTTACCTGCGGGTTAGCGTGAAGACTGAGGAAAAAGATGTGATCTTCGAAATTGCAAAATGTGATTGTAAGGGAGATGGACATCTTCAGAAAGGACAAATCTGGAGTAATGAAACAAGGATTTGATTGGCAGTGTGTTGACTGACACGCATATTATCCATGTCATACTATAGAGTGCTCAGCTGCTTTCTCTCAAAATGAGAAGTGAAAACATTACAGATGGGTCCAAGATCTTATGAACTGGAGGCTGCAAAACTGATTTGTCACAGGACAACATAATCTAAGCTAGAAAAGCCCTGAGAGTAGGAGTGCTTGATTTGATGTCAACTTGACTGAAAACTTTAATAGGAAGAAGAAAAATATTGGACTCAACAGGAAGATTTCTTCATCTAGGAGAAGAGGTTTACAAACTGGGACTGAACAATGGTATAGAGAGGCCTGCAGTCCCATCCTATCCTTGTCTACTCATATCCTCCCTTTGCTGATCTGGTCTATGCCCAGGAATGAAAGAGTTGATCAGGGATGTACTTTGGGGTTAAATGTGGCCTGAATCCACAAGCAGGGTTCTAAATCGGCTCATATATTTCTGTTGAGGAACGGCCTGAAAAATCTGTGCCTGGACGAAGAGGATTCTTTTCAGAACATGGTTTCAGGGTGGTCCATCAGCTTGTTTTTTGCCTTAATTTACCAACTGCTTCCTGGTGCCTTTTGTTGTGTTAGTTCTTTTGTTTGAAATTGATCCTTCACAACCTGAGAAGTCTGGTGCATTCACAAGGTAGCTTAGGGAAGAGATGTGTGCTTTGTTCTACAATTATTATTCCACAGCTATCATCTTGGAGGTTCAGGTTCACGTGGAACTTAAAACTAGCCAGCAATGGTTGGTCAGTCCCTTCAGGATTCCCACAGCCATACTAATTATTAATCATGTGAAGTAGATAAGTATTATTAACTCCATTTTATAGATGGGCTCTGAAGAATAAAGTGTGAGAGTGAGCCAATCTCAGAGCCAGGGTTAGAAATGGAGTTGCCTGAAGGATAACAATTCTGTTTTGTGAGGTTCTGAAATATATTTTTGTTCCATTGTGGAATGAAAACAAAACTTTTCAAATATTTTTCTGAAAGAGAATTGTGTCGAAACATCCGTCTTCAGATCATCAGGTTTTCATTTTGGGGTTCTCCTCTGATCAGAAGAGACTAGAGATTCCACCCTGGACCTCAGAAACCTTCCAGTTGAAAACATCATGGAAATCGATACACCTCCCTCTGTGAAATGTTTTGTCTTAAATGAGACAGCATATTCTGATGAAAATACATTTTTTTCAAAAATATTCCAACCAGCCTTAGTTAGAATTTAGGAGCCCCTGGCCTCCATTTCTGTGACCAGCCCATACCATGTATACTTCACATTGTGCACGTTAATAGTTTGGGACTGAATCTGACCAAAAAAGCTGAGGGAATGAAGGCATTACTCCCAGTAATGTATTGGCAATGGGATTCTATATGCCCACTCACTGTGAGCACAAGACCATAAAAGCGGTCATACTGGGTCAGACCAAAGGTCCATCTAGTCCGGTATCCTGTCTTCCTACAGTGGTTAATGCCAGGTGCCCCAGAGGGAGTGAACAGAACAGGTAATCAAGTGATCCATCCCCTGTCGCCCATTCCCAGCTTCTGGCAAACTTCCCTGAGCAGAGGAGTGAAAGTGTGTAAGGCTAGTTAACAGCAGTTTGCACTTCACATGAACATGGCTATTGAGGCCCCTGCCAGAGGCATAGTCATTTGCTCCTCCCAGCTCTAAGTCTTTTAATACGTTCTTAGTTTAATTATTTTTAATCGCAGACAGCAGCTGGTAATCACAGAAGGGCAGGCTTTTATCACTATCAATGGTCCTTAATTCATAAATATGGTGATCCCTTTTTCATAAATATGCAGCTTTTCAACGTCCTAGTAATGCTGCTTTTCAATGGATGGAAGAAATAGAATGAAGCTATTTCAACAGACCTCTGCACTCTGTACAGTTAGCAGATGGGCTGATTACATCCCTATCATAGGCACATGTTATTTCTGGGTCCTGTTGAAAAGTTGTTGAAGTGCTATCTTGTGGAATGTGTGGGTGGAATGATTTTTCTTTGCTTTTACTGATGTTATGCCACCAATAGGGAGGATCAGCCTCTGGATGCTCATCTAGCATGTGAGAGACCCGGGTTCAGTTCTGCTTTGCCACAGATGGCTTGCGTGACCTTAAGCAAGTTACTTAGCCTCTCTGTGCCTCAGTTCCCTGGGGTTAATAGTACTTTTCTACCTCCCAGGGGCATTGTAAGGGTAAATATATTAAAGATTGTGAGGTGCTTAAATATGGTGGTGGTGGCATACAAGTATCTTAGATTAATACTATCCCAGGATTAAAGGCACCCTAGTGAAATTTAGTATCATTATTTTAATGTTTGTATCACCTTGAGGTGCCAACCAAGGATTAGCTCTCTATTGTGCTAGATGCTGTACAAACAGAGTAAAAACAAGACTGTCCTTGCCCCTCGCAGTTTAGGATCATGACAACAGATGGAGGACAAACAAGGGCCAGGAGTGGGAGAATGAAGTAACATTAAAAGAAGCATATTTTCTGTAATTTGCAGTAGGGTTAATGGGTCCGCAGTCAGACACAGAGCTGGTCAAAACACTGGACCTCATTTTCATAAAAAAGTTGTCCCTTTTTCACTGGAATTGTGAATTTGGAAGATTTTTGACCAGGTCAAAAAGAAAGCAGCATTCTGAAGGCCTCCTCATAGAGGTAAGTCATGTAGAGGGATAAGAAGGAAGACCAGGGTGGTGGCTTTTTGGATTTTGATTGGGAGTTTTTCCCATGCATAAGGGGAGGTGTGGGCACCTGTGTGCAGGTACCTGAGAGAGAAATGGAATAATGGCCAAAAAAGGCTGGCAGCATTGGTGGTGCAACGGGGACGGGTCAGTGTTAGAGAGAAATATTCGCTCTGATAGGGGGGATGGATCTAAATGATGAACATGCTGCTAACCAGGAACAGATACATGGGGTCTAAAACAGCAGCAAGTAACAATGAAGTCAATGCAATTCTTCCATTCATCTACTCACTAAATATGCTTATGGACATATACTTGGCTAAAACAAAAAACAAACAAACAAATAAATAAATAAAACGGTGACTGCAGGTGACCTTGTTATCTCCCCAAACTGGAGTCAACAATCTCGCTATGACTGCCTCACATGAGAAACCAATGCCATACATTTTTACTCCATATATGTATGCATTGTTGGTTGCAATCCGATTTTGCAGTGACTGGTGACTTTTTGGAAAGCTCCGATGAAAGGTCACATTTGAAACTTGGGATTTGTGTGTCTCCTCTGCATTCCTTCATGGTGTGCAGATTCTAGCTCAACAGGTATGTGGAAAGTGTGTCTGTTACTTTCCTGGAGCAAGTGCCTTTGTGCTGTTTAGCCCGGACATCAGTGTGCTGTTCCATGTTTTCTCTTCGAGCGCTCACTGATGAGAAATGACTCCTGAAAAGGAGGGTGAAGAAGGGAAAATGATGTGATGTGGCAGGCTAAGTCAGCCTCCCCCTTGAAGGCAACTTGCTGTTTCCTATGTGCTGTGTGTGTTTCTCCTTCCCAGGATGGGTCTCAGAATTAAATCGGATTGGTGAATTTAGAAGGGTATCGTTTAGCGATAGGCAAACTAGTTCAGTTAAAACCAGCCTCTTATCTTCTCTCCCCCACCCTCTGCTCCTGATGAGGACAGCTTCAACCTAATAAGACGTTTGATTTCTGACCTTGCTTCTATGAAAATCAGTGAAAAAACTCCCATTAATTTCAATGGGAGTAGGCGTGGGCTGTTAATTTGCTGCCTATAAGTTTCATGGAGGGGCACATATACTGCACCTCCTTCGTATTATCCCACGAACACCCCTTATGCTGCCCGTGGCAGATGAGGTACTGAGCAGTGTGATGCCATGAAGGGGATGGGCTCATTTAGGCGTTGTTGATATTTCAGCCGATGCCAGCTGAGCATGCTTAGAAGTGATTTCGTTTCCAATCACATATGCTGAATTTTAAATCCTTCTCCCTTCCAACCGGGCAAAAGATTCCAGGTGGAGGCTTCCCTGCCATTTTTTGGGTAAGCAAATAGAGCCTTTTCATTGGTCAATAACTCAAAAAATCACCCAGCTTTCTAAATTCATCTCCGGTTTGAGACCCGGGCCTTGTCTTCACAGGAGTTGTTTCACATTTTTAAATAAATCCATTCTAAATCCATCTAGTTAAACCAATCAGCTCCCCCATTTAGATGCACTTCAACCAGTCCACGTCTCCCTTAAATTGATTTAGCCTGTATCAGTAAATGAACATATAAAGCTAATTCAGTTGAAGGGAGAATTAAATCAGCTGAAGTGCACTGATTTAACTAGACTGATGTAAATTTGATGGAATAAGCTGGTGCACCTTTTCTTGCACAGGTCCAAGAACAGAAATTTCAGCCACAAATAAGAATTTCCCAGAAAGATGGGAGCCTGTGACTATAGAGGTATAACAGAAGACCCCAAGTAACTTTAAAATAGTTCTCAGTGAAAGAAATCCCACATTCTATACCAGTGGTTAGAGAGATAGATAGAGAGAGCACCATATCCTCTGTGGCTAGGTAGAAGTGTGTGTATGGTGATGGATTGATTTACCTTTCCTATGTGATATTATTGGATAGTGCACTCAGCTTGGACTAAGAAGACCGCAGTTCTATTCTCAATTCTGCCACTGACATTCTGGGTGCCCTTGGAAAATCACCTCCCCAATCTGTGCCTTGGTTTCCCCACCTCTAAAATGGGGCTAGTGATATACTTTGAGATCTACTGATTGTGCCAATATATAATTTGGGGGAAAGGTAAGTAGAGGACATCATAAGCATCTTCTTTACCTCAAATTCATGTGAAAGGGGGACAAAAATGTAAGACGGGCGAGATGGTCGCAGTGGTATGAGACTTGAGATATCTAGATTCAATTCCTGTCTTTGCTACAGATTTCCTGTGTGATCTTGGCAAGTCACTTAATCACACAGGGTATGTTTACAGTGCAGTTAAACAGGCCTGTAGCCCAAGCTCCATGAACCTGAGCCAGCTGTGGGAGTTTAATCACAGTGTAAATGTTCCCTTAGTGCCCCATCTGAAAAGGCGATGAGGTACTCTTTTCCTCCCCCTTTGTCTACCTTGTCTAATATATTGTAAAATCTTTGGGACAGGGAACAGCTGTTACAATGTTTGTACAGCGCCTGGCACAGTAGGGCCCAGCTCCCATTTGGGACGTACAGGTAGCATTGTTGTACAAATATAATTAATAATAATGTCCATTCTTTAGGATGATATCATGTATGACCAAATCTATGGACATCTCTTATAAAATATGTAACAATCGACAGGTGTAAATGTTATAGCTATACTATTATCTGGTTACTTCCTTGTGGAAGACAATTAAAACAAGTTAAAACAGAAAAAAGAGAATAATGCTTGTTACTGTTTTACGAGTGTTATTTTTTTAGACTTCCGTTCTGATGAAGCTATGATATTTGCCTTTTCAGCAGAAAGAGCCCTTGACAACGATACAATGCATTTTCCGAGTCGAAAAAAAGATTGGATGTGATGTGGAGGAATGCAGTATAATTTGTATCATGTCTAAACCTAACGATTTCACCGTTGAACTTAATTTAACATATTACGCTTCCCCAGCAGCGGTAGTAGATCCTATTAATACATATGGCTTCCAGAGGAAGGTTTTCTGGCCATGCCATCAGTGGTATACAGCAGCATCATGGAAACCATAGCTCAGTTTAGTTTGACAGGGAACACTTTCCCGCAGTCATAAAGGTCTAAATAATACTTTGTGAATGGCTGAAGTTATTCAAACCTCCTGCGCTGCTGTAATATATTCCTCCCTCCAACGGACAGGCATGTTTTCTGAAGGTTTATTGAAAAATAATAGTTTCATATAAAATGTATTTCAGATCATTTAACTTTTCTATCTCTTTTTATAATCCAATGAATTTTATTCATTTTAGTAATCTCCTCCTGAACCTTAGCACTGTGGGGTTGAGATTAAAATACGGTGTATATGAATCAGGGTTCATAAAAGGAATTTGTCT
This sequence comes from Natator depressus, assembly GCF_965152275.1. Lineage (NCBI taxonomy): Eukaryota > Metazoa > Chordata > Testudines > Cheloniidae > Natator > Natator depressus. The sequence goes on along the minus strand of NC_134244.1, from coordinate 7,360,077 downwards.
CTTCTTGCTTAGAAGGCTGCAGTCACTTGTTTGAGCCACCGCAGCTGAGAAATGGGATGAGACTAAATTGTTAAGTGGTTTTTACTCTTCTGTGCCTACACAAATGGTAGATGGTTCAGCTACTATCTAAATTGGGGTTGATAAAGCTGACACATCTCTGCAGGAATCCTTTCTTGAGATATTAAACCTGGAGCCCATAACAGCATTTCTGTGAAACTATAAACTGATCAGATCAGTGAAAAAGATTAGCCGGGAGCTAAGGTCGAAGATGATTTTCCCTCGATAGATTTCAGTCTAGATGGACTGGGTGGTAAGCCCGGGTGTGCATGATTGTACATACAGGAGATGCTACATTTGGCCAGCAGCAAAAGGCCTGTGTCCCTGATTCTGCAGGAGACATAAGTATGTGTCTAACTGACTTAAATAGTTCCATTTAAGCTAATACCAACGATGGTGCAGAATGTCTACAGGAAAATTGCTCCTTTGCATTGTTTTTGGTCTCCAAGCTGGGGAGGAGTAAACCCAAGGAAATATTTTGGATTTGTAAAATTAAAGTAAAAGCCAGAAGTGATTCAGATCCAGGTTCCCCAAATCTCAAAGGAAGGGAAATTATTCTGATTTGGATCCACCCCTACCTCCAACAAACCATTGTACGGTGCCACATTGGGTGTCCTCCAGAAATACTGTTCGTGAAAGTGATTCTTTGAAAAATGATGTTTGTGTTAGCACCTGCAATGTCCTTACTCACTAGAGGTGTTTTCTTCTGGGTTCATTACCTCCATGAATTGCATTCTCACTGGTTGTAAGATATTTAGAGGGCTTGTGAGCACTGAATATCACAAATCTGGCCCTCACGTTTGACACCAAATGTCAGATTCTTCACAGTAGAGTGGGCTATTTTAATTCTTTTTTTTTTTTCAGAAAAAAAATTATAATCATAAAATCATAGACGATTAGGGTTGGAAGAGACCTCAGGAGGTCATCTAGTCCAACCCCCTGCTCAAAGCAGGACCAACCCCAACTAAATCATCGCAGCCAGGGATTTGTCAAGCCAGGCCTTAAAAACCTCTAAGGATGCAGATTCCCCCATCTCCCTAGGTAACCCATTCCAAAATTTTCATTTGAATTTTTTTGACTGTGTTAATGGGCAAGTTTGAAATGAAATGAAAGTTTTCATTTTTTATTTGAATAAAAATTCCTTTTGTTGTTTCCCCCCCAAAACTGAAATAAAAAACATAATTCATAAAAAAATTGAATTTTTAAGGACATTTTATTTCTAAATTTTCTGTCCAAAAAAAATCAACACAGGTACCCCCCAAACCATTTGGATCTGCAGGTTGGTGAGCAGTTGGTAGACACAGTTGGTCTTCCTCTATGAGTAGAAGAATCATGAAGATCTACCGTGAGTGAGGTAAGGGCAAGAGACGAAAGTCCTGAGAGATCAGAAAGGGGGGAGAGGTGCAGCTTAGCCCCACAATTAGGATAGAAGTGTTTGGGTTTTAGTGGGTTTTTTGGAAAAGATTGCATTAGGGTTGAGTAAATTGGTTCAAAGAAATAAGAACAAAACACTCCACTTTTCCTTACCACAAAGATCCCATTTGCCCATTTCTAGTAGAGGAGGATCCAAAATTTTGAAAGCGGTTTTGAAATCTGCAGTCAACACCAGTTCTGTGTGTTATGTTGAGGGCCTGATGCAATAGGGGCGTTGAACAAGAAAACCAGATTGAAATACCACATGTTTTCAGGCTGTTCCAAATCCACACTCAAAACAATGTTCCAAAGTTCTCTCGGTATTGACACCTCCTCATCAATTATTGGGAGTGGACCACATCCACCCTGATCGAACTGGCCCTATCAATACTGGTTCTCCTCTTGTAAGGTAACTCCCTTCTCTTCATGTGTGAGTATATTTATGCCTGCATCTGTAATTTTCACTCCATGCATCTGAAGAAGTTGGTTTTTTACCCACGAAAGCTTATGCCCAAATAAATCTGTTAGTCTTTAATGTGCCACTGGACTCCATGTGGTTTTTGTGGATACAGACTAACATGGCTACCCCCTGATACTTGTTCCAAAGTTTGCAGTTCAGGCCTGTCTTTTGTTCTGAGAACTGAATGGAAGCCAGGTTGTTTCTAAGGTTTTGAAATGTTCACATAAGTTTTCTTTTTCCCCGATTACCACTTATTCTTGCCCTTCATTTCTGAATCCCAGACTAAACCACAACAAAGAGACAAAATACAAACAATGCATGACTGAGGCCACAGAATGAACTGGGCCACATAATCAAGAATGAGAGAACCAACATACATAGTCCACTTGTTAACCTCTGCAACACAGTGTTTTTATCAAGGGAAAATAAATGCATATTTCATCACAACAACCTTAACTTTGACCCCTAAACAAACATTTTTCTTGCCTTCATTTTGCTCTATATTTTCTCTTCAAGTCCTTTTAATACAGAAACATCCGTTCGTAATTGATACAGATTTTTGACTAAATATATTAAGTATTGATAATGGCTTTTTCTTGAGCCCATTTAATCTAGCAGGCAAAGGATATAGTACAGTGATTCTCAAACTTTTGTACTGGTGACCCCTTCCACATAGCAAGCCTCTGAGTGCTTATAAATTAAAAACACTTTTTTATATATTTAACACCATTATAAATGCTGGATGCAAAGCGGGTTTGGGGTGGAAGCTGACAGCTCGTGACCCCGCATGTAATAACCTCACGACCCCCGAGGGGTCCAGACCCCTAGTTTGAGAACTCCTGATATAGTATCAATGTATGGTAATAGTTAAGTATGTGAACTTGCATTTCAGACTGATCAATACATGCTGTTACCATGTTGCAATTACATTTTGTGATTATGAATGAAAGAACAGTACTTATTTTGGATTAGAATTACGGTAATAAAATAATACAGTTCTGTATAATTGATAGAACTAAAACATAGAACTTATGGTAAGATATCTCAATTCAGGTTTGAGAGGGCTGAGTATTTAGAATGATACAAAGATGGTCAAAAATGGGGAGGGTAAATGTCGTGAGAATTTTGCAAAAGTTTTTGGGGAGTTGAACTTAGACATCTTAATGAAAAGTTGCATTGCAATTTCATCCAGCTCTAGTTTTTAGGGAAGTCTCATCTTTTGAGTTGGTGGGAACTTTGATACAGTCTGGGGTTTGGTAAATTATTCAAGTTTGAGATGGCCTTAAATGGCAAATGGGAGAGAGAGAGAGCGCAGATTTGGGGGCTGTAGTGAGTGAGAAGCAGCAATGCTCATGCACTGAAATTCAAAGAGACAGAAGAGTGTACAGAACTTATATAGTCAGATAGGTATCAAAGGCAATTCTTGTGTGGATTTTCAGTGAAATTTACTCACTATACGCAATTGTGCTAGATTGTGACTTGGGCCACGTACCTGTGCATGGGAGCAGGAATGGGGCACAAACCTGATACCCTGGCTTGGGTCCCCAGGCCCCTGAATAAGTGCAAACCCCACTCCCCCAGCCCATCCTCTTCCCCCTTCCCTAACACACTGGCCAATACAGCTGAGCTGGGATGGGGTGAGAGGTATAGGCCAGCAGCAAATAACTACCTCCCCATCAAGGAAAAGAGCAAGAGCGAGTTATCTCCTATAGGAGTGCCACTGGGGCACATGGCCTCCTGGGGCTATCCCTAGGGTGGTGCTGTTTACACACTGAACTTTGGGCCAAAGGCACACCCCTGAGTAATCTCCCCTATTGGCTATTATGAATGCATTCTGTGCTTGCGTGTATCCCTTAGCTATAGGGGGCTGCTTCTGGTGGCTGTTCTTTATATATACTTATGGATGTATATCAGTTAATTAGAAAAGTATTTGCAAAGGTGAAATCAGGTAGCAATAAATAAAATTGATAAAAGAAGCCACCGCAGAAGAGAAATGCATTATATCTAGCTCATAAGGACAAACCACTAGATATAGGGAGCCATAACTTGGATATAAATCCATGCAAATAGGAGCAGGACATAACCATGGATGTTCAAGAAATGTGTGACATGCACTAACTCATAGAATAGAATTTACCAGCCACTGTCTTGTTTTATTCTTCATAGAAAGTGTGTTCAACTCCATGAAAATTCACAAGCCGGTGCCAAATTAGCACCTCTTTTGCCATTATGCTCTGAAACCTTCCCAAATTTCCTTTCCTACAGCCCATGACTGAAATATTCATTAATGGGGTAATGCAGACTCAGGTGTCTCCTAACCAAATGCACAAGAACTGTGGACTCAGGATGGTATAATTACAGGTTTCTATTACCGATGGTGAGCAGAGCAAGCTGGAGATTAGCTTCTCTTGGTGCATTATACAACTTGAAAGAAAGTGTCAGACACATCATGCTAAAATAGGATGATATTTTCCCTACACAAGCAGAGACATTGCACTAATGAGCTGACTCCTCTGTCAAGTTTGGAACATACGGGAAGTGACCTGAGAACAAGACGCAGAAGCTTCTGAGGTACATAATGTAACCAATAAATAATTTGAAAAGTAGGTCACTCGGTACTTGGCACTTACAGAAAACATTTAAACAGCACTGAAGAAAATTGGCTGAATTCTAGGAGTAAAAAATACATTAAAACTCTGGAACTCAGCAATTAGCAGAAAAGGCTTAGAAATTCCCAGGATACAAAATCAAATAGGATGTCGAGATAAACTGAATCAATGTAAATTGGCTAACGAGAGAGTTTTCAGGCAGTACAGAAATGAGGGTGGAGCCAAAAACTGAGAGGCAGAAATGCCTCCCTGACCAATAATAGCTTAAGTACTGTTTCTTTCCTGTAAGAAAATTGGACTGTGATTATTCAAAAGCTATAGAAGCAAACACTTATTTAATACTATATCCTGATGTCTCGAGCAGAGGAAGTGAAGAAAGGTTTTGAGTGGACTCATGTAGCACTGTAGGATTCATAACAAAATTTGGCTTGAGGTCTGAACTTTCCCAGCGTTTGGTACTATTCAGGCCTGCAGGTTTTGGCTCAGGGCTAATATAAACAGGGATGGACTGTTCAAATGAGGACCATCTCAAGTGAAGAGTCTACTGATTCCTATGTAATATCCAGTCAATGATTCTCAGACTGAGGCTCGCAAGCTGCAGGTGGCTCTTTAATGTGTCTCCTGCAGCTCTTTGCAACACATGATATTGAAACTCTGATTTAATTATTAACCAATCTAAGTTATTAACCAATTGTGGTGGATAAAATGTTGCTGTGGGAATAATAGATAGATAGATATAGATATAGTAAATGAAACAATGCATTCACGCTACTGTGGCTCTTTTGAGTAATGTTGCTAATTGCTAATTTGTCTCCTGAACCACTGAGTATCACTGATCTAGACTGTGACTTTAGGCACAGCTGCGAGTAAGGAGTAGGAGGTATTGTACCTCAGAGACACCTCTGTGAGTGTAAGAGGCGGTCAATTTATGAATGCCCCAGGGTGCTAGTTAGATTTTAAAACTGAAGCCTAACAAACTAAGTTTGTCGGGCTATAACAGAATTCAACAGGATAACCCCATTTTTATTGAGTCCTGGAAGCATTAGCTTACTAGTTTTAAAGCTGGGTTCTTTTCAGGTCAGCTTTTAATTTGAGCAGTATTTTTTAGATCAAGACACTTCCTTATTCTTAACCAATCATTTAAGTCACCCAGCACCACATTAGTATACAATCAACTGTTCACAACTCAAGTATAGACCCAACCAATGTTCTATGTGTGTACTGCACACACAATATAGTCTTGCAAGCAGTTATCCTAGACTACAGTTGAGACTAGCAGTTATATCAAGGAACAATGCAAATTGCCAAGATTTCTCATAACTATTAACTTATGATCATCAAGTCTCAATTCCTAACACATTTATTACAATTCCAAGGATGCATTTGTTCTTAAGGCACTTTGAAGAGTGTGGCTGGTACAGTTGGAATTGCTTGAGGTCATTGTTTTCAATGTCTCTTAGGCCAAGTTGCTAGGATTTATAAAGGAGTTAGAATCTAACTCAGTAGTGAATGTAGACTTAGCAAGATAAACTACAGGTATTTATATTAAAGAAACAGAAGGGGAAATGCAATCTCTGAAATGAAATATCACCACTTATCCTCCCAACGCTGAGATGCGAAGAAGTGTCCATTCCACGCAGTTGGTCCAGGTGTCTGTCACACTTAGGATTCTTCAGTTTCTTGTGATGGGTTCAGTCAACTCTCATTACCCCATGGTGACTTCAGTTTATATACCCCAGTTTCAGGGCTAGTAGGACAGGGGGCCCTCCTCTTATTCCCATTGGACACATGCCAACAAGTGCTTTGGGTTTAGATCTTTCAGTTTCTTTGCAGCCTCCATTGGTATCCAGTTATATACTGGTGTATATCTTTTAACATTTATTTTTCAATTCCTATTACTTCTAGAGTACAGCGATTATTTATAGTTGAAAACCAACAGCATCCTTATAACCTTCAAAATTTGGAGGACGCACTCCATACATTCTTTGATTGTACAGAAGCATTTCACTGTATTTAGGACTAACAACAGAACAAGAGACATTATCCACCTATAGGAGGATGTAGATCTTATTCACAAGTCAAGCAAATGTGAAGATTCCAATTTGGGGTGAAAGGCGGATTATTCACAGTATATTTGATTTACAAGGAACACAATATATAGTTTGTCCTTTAAGGTGAAAACACTTTGCGCAAAAAAGCAGGCTGACTCTTGCTTGGTAACCTGGAGTTCTTTTTAGCTAGGTTGGGTGGGAGAAGGAGGTTTTATCCATATGCAAATTATGAGAGTTTCTTGTGTAGGTGATTGTGATGTTCACCCCACACGTTCCCCAAAGGGGTTAATGGAGGCCAGATGGGCCAATTAACCTATGAAGCTACAAACTGGGAGAATGAAGGCTGAGAGGAAAACCCTAATGAGGGGAATTTCACCTGGACAGGAAGAGGTGGGGTTTATAAAGACAGAAGTTGAAGTAATGAGAGAGGGCTGTAGTTACTCCCAGGGAGAAAGAGGTGTGTTTGGAGGCTACAGAATTAGGGTAGCCTACAGTTACTTCCCTGGGAGGAGGGAGTTGTTAGGCTGCCAGTCCCAGAGAAGCAAGGAGAGCCAGAAGGAAAGGAAAGGGCTCAGGGAAACAGCAGTAAAGTCCAGGAGGGAACAGGCCTCAGCTGGGCTGGAACCTGGAGCAGAGATGGGCCTGCGTTCCCTTGCCAGCCACTGAGGAAGTGGTACCATAGGGCAGTGAATGGGAAGACTGCATGAGACTACTGGCAAGGAAAGACTTTGATACCCCGGAAGGGGGAAGCCATACATAGTGGCCTGGCAGGGGAGGGACAAGTCATCAAGATGGAGCACCAGGAGTTGCAGAGACAGAGAGAGCAGCAGCAGTAGGGTGGGCCATGGGCAGCAGAAAGGAGCCCCAGACCTGGAAGGAGCTAATCCCCAGAGCGGCCAGTAGGAGGAACCCCTTGTGGTGAATGGACCCCATGCCAGTGATTAACAATACTCTCATTTAGACATTTTAGTTTCTATTCTTGGGGTGTGGAACCTTGGCTGATCGGTGTGTCCTTAGACAAAGCGTCTCACATAATGTTAACCATTTTCTTATTGTCTTTAGTTCTTAGGTGGATCCTCTTTTGGGATAAACAGAGGTTTTCTAATTTTATCGGGGGACAGAAGGAATCCATATTAATCAATCATTCAATGCATATCTGTTCCCTATATCCCTTACACTTCTCTGTTGGTATGGCTACACTGCAGGCTTGATGCGTGTTGTGCCATGCACCTTTGCACAAAGGCTCTTATGATCCACATGGGCCTTAAAAAAAAAAATCTCTGAAACAAACAAATTACTACCCCCCATCCTGGTGCTGGCTCAGCTAGTGAGATCGGGGGGCCTATTCCTCACCCCTGCTCCTTCGAGGAATTAAGCAGTCTCACTTGTACCTTTGCATCAAAGCAAAGACTGAAATTTTCTGCATAGGGTCCAAGTATAAAGCTAGGGAATTTCTTTTCCCTAGTCCAAGTCACAATAGGGCTTTAGTGGTGATACTCTTCTTTTGAAAACATCTGACCACTTTCAAACAGCTGGCTCTGAAAAAAACCCACATTCTTTTGGAGCATCCATTAAAAGTCTTGTGAGTCTCGTGCATTTTTTTTCTACCGACGGTGAAGTTATGTGAGGGGAAAAATGTCAAGACTTTGCTTCTGCTAGAGCAAAAATAATTTCTGTTGTTATGACAATGCTCCTGTACTTTTATCCTGAGACAGGTCACAAATTCAAGAAGCCAAATAAGATATGGCTCAACAACTTGGTCTTCATTTTCTTTGGATTGGGGGGAAAATAAATAAATAAAAGAAACCATATACATTGCAATGGATGGAGCAATAAATGGACTGAATGGTGAAATAAACATCAGTAGAGAACATAAAGATGCCATGAAACATTTCCACCAAAATAGTTGAAATCTCGCTTCCTTGACAAATCCACGGAGAGACATTTTCATTCCCCTCTATTTTGTAAAACTAAGGTTATTCTGAACAAAGGGAAAAGAGATCATTAAGAGATTAAAAACAAAAGGAGTTTTAGCTTTACACATTACATGCCTTTCAGTGATGCTATTAGGGAAATTAATGAAAGCCATTTTCTTTACTCTGGGGCTCTAGAAAAGTCATTAGATTCAAATGAATATATAACACTACATCAATCTAATTTCAAGAGAGGGAATCAGCAAACCAATGAGCAGATGCAGCTTCAAAGAAATTCACCTTAATGGCTATAATGCGAGTTTCATGAGTTACAGTAGAAAGCAAATTACAAACAACACATAGACACAATGATTCAGTGGAGCACAAACACAATAATTAAGTGCATCTGTCTATTCAGTATTATCTTGACAATTAACAATACAGTTTACTAATCTTGGTATTTGCCTCTACTTATTTATCTTTATGGTTTCTTTCCAATGCAGTCCTCGGAGCACGGAGTGAGACTGCATTTCTTTGAATACTGTGCATTTGCCAACCGCTTTGAAGTTTCAGTTGGAGAGAGGCATTTGGGGTGGAAAATATCAATGGATTTTCTCGTAGGGGTTTTTAAAGTACTGTACCTACTTTCAAACATTTATCTAAAGTTTTAAAATACACACTTTCTCTTTGAATGTACACTTTTTGTATGCTTTCAGTTAATCTTTTTTTTTTTTTTTTTTGGCTAGTCTATTTTACCTTTTAAGAATCACTCTGAAACCAAATAATTATAAAATTAACACTGTTAATTTAAAACCATACCAAGGATCTGTTTTAAACCGACCGAGTAATGGAAATTCAGAGTAGACGACATGGTCCAAAGTTTCCAGACTCTGGCAAATAAAGTTACCGCCTACATTCATGTTTATACACATGAGTGAGTGGTCTGATTTGCAAATATTCGGAACACTCAAAACTCATCCCATTTTCCCGAAGGAGTTTTGAACACTGGGGAGTATTTTATACCATGGAGAATAAGCTCCTCTCCCCATCCGCATGGTGGAGCTCCACTTTAATATCCTGCTCTCCTTATAGGCCTGAACTAAAGCCCAATCTTGAGTCTTTCCATTGACTTCAACAGGCTTTGGATAAGAGGTTATGAGGCTGCTGCTACTGCTTCTGGCTCTTGGGTTTAGTATATTAATCAAATCAGTAGAGCTTTGTGTTTTTAGAGTGAAAGATCCAGGATCCAATCGTTGCTGAGAACCAACCCAATCAGGGAGTTGTTATATCTACATGAGTAGAATTCCCAGTAACCTCAAGAGGCACATGTCTGGGGGGGTGTACTATCCGAGACAGGATTAGGACACAATCTGAAGAGGAGACTGTTGCCCCATATGCCCTATACTTGCTTGGGCACAATGAGGTGAATTAAATACAGTGAACTCCTTTTATAAGAATTACATCTGTCCTGCATGATTTGATTGTTGTAGCTGTTAAGATTTGTTATAAGATTTGATTGTTACAAGTGGAATGTTTAGTTAATATAGGAATGATTTTGCCCCAGTGGTTTTGCTTACTGTATGCGGTTGATTCTTATATCGATGATTTGTATAAATAGAAAGCATTGTACAGTGTGACAGCTTTGACTCTAAAATCCCTGGGCTAAATTCGGCTCACAGCTACACCCATGCATTGCAGTCAATGGGATTTTGTAACTAGCAACATAATTTCTTGGACCACTTCATCTTTTTGTTAGCTTACCCCAAATGCTTAATATTTCATTATGGTAAAGATAATTTCAGATAGATTTATATTAATTTAGTGCTGGTTAAAAGAGCTGCATTGACAGTCCTGGACCTGCTAAGTAATAGTGATCATAATATAGTTCAGTTTCATCAAACTTGAGGCAGAAGGCATCATACCAAATCCTAGTGGTGTGACGCTAAATTTTAGAATGGGAGAGTTTTTATAATTTTTTTTTTAAATTTAATTTAAAGGCAGCAAGTCCAAAGGCAGCAAATTAAAAGTGCGGGGATTGACATCTTTCAATTCAGCATGGAGCCTTCCTTCTTAAGCACCATAACAGACTCACAGAAAGTGTACTTGCCCCTAACTAACAAAAAAGGAAGCAGGAACGAAAGGGGGAAAATACTAGAATGGCGAAATGGAAAGGTTCCAGAGATTATTCGATGTGTCTTTACGAAAATCAAATTCCAGCCCAAGCCAATCGAACAGAAAACCCTCCGTAAAATATAAGATGGAATTTGATGAGCAAAGAGCCAAAGATATAAACACAGTAACAAGGATTTTTTAGACATGTAAGAAGCAGAAAGCCTGTGAGACAATTGGTAGATCTTCTAGATTACCAGGGAGAAAAGAGAACAATCAAGGAGGATTAGGAACAGATAATGCAGAGAAGCAAACGGATTTCTTTTCTTTAGATTTCAGCACAGTGTCTGAGTTCCAGGCCTTCTCTTTTTCAGGTAATAAAGATGAAGCACTGTCAGAAATGGAAGTGTCAGAGGACGAAGAACTGGAACAACCTGATAAGGGAAGAATTACATATCATCCAAACCACATGGTATATATATCCTAGAATTCTGAAAGGACTGGAGAATGAAATGGCCGTGGTGCTAGAGAAAAAAAAATGCAATTTCTCATTAAAAAAAAATGCTGTGGGGGATGATGGAAGAGTAGCCAACACGTCACCTTTCAATAAACAAAATGCCTTTTTTTCCCACCACCAAATCAACTAACTGAAGTGATAACTGAAGAGAAAATTATGAAGCTCCTGTATGAATGTGCTGTGCAAAGGGACAAGACGGCTCGGCTGCTGCAAAGGAGTATAATACCTCATAAAATAGCAAATAAAGGAGAACTGGTTGATAGAGTTCATGAGGAGATAGTTAAAAGCCACTGACAAAGCTCCTCACAAGAGGCTACTTAGGAAACTCTGTAGTCGTGGGATGAAAGGGGAAGTACTGTCATCGATTAGGCACTGGCTAAGAAATAGAAATTGAAGAGCCACAAATTGAAAGCGGAAAAAGGATGTACTTATTATTTTCTCATAACACATAATTAACCTCATTTGTTGCTTCTCAATTTCACCGAATACCCCTTTGATCTGGGAGCATACGCGATTTATCTTAATTATACTGTTTATTGTTTTACATTCCTCTATCACCTCCCCTCTTATTTCCACCCCCTCTCACCTCCTACGAAGTCTTTCCATGCCTCTGTGCTTAATGTACGGTGACAACTTTTGTCACTACCAATTTGAGGTGAAAACCTAGCACCGTTGAAGCAAATCAGAGCTTTGCCATGGACTTCAGGGGAACAAGGACTTGCACTTGACCCTGAAGATTGTAGCTTGTGCTCTTAATTTCCTTCCTATATGAATCTGTTAAAAAGAGACTTAAACCCCCCCCCCAACTTCCAACTGTTCCTACATGGCCAAAGTACTTTATAAGCACTAACTAATTAATTCAAATGAGATGTACAAATGGGGAAAAATTGCCAAAGTATTGAACTTTGAGAATTGTGCTGAGTGTCTGTGGTTACTGGACCCTGAGGTCACATAGCTAAGGTGATTGCTGTCCATGATTCCAAATACTACTCTCACTTATATTCACTTCATAGTCACACAGGTGCAACTCAGAGCACTATTTGGTCCATGTTGTCCGAATAAAGAACTTCTCCATGCTGGCTGGAATGTATCCTGTATAGTGAACTGAAATAGGGCAACTAGGATGAGCAGCTTTAAAAGTATAAAGCTAGCGGAATACTCAGAAACCGTGTTCACAGACTTACGTTTGGATTCTAAATGGCAGTTCAGTTATGTACTTCTTTTATTCCCTTTTTGCAGTTACAACCTACTGTTCAGAGATGATCAGGCACCATGGTGATGGACATGACATAAATAATAGAAAAGGGTTTGTTTCATCTGCCCCTTTGCACCTGATCCTCAAAGACTATGAGTCTGCTACAGCTCCCACTTCAGAGACAGCTCTTCAGCTCAAAAGTTTAGAAGTTCAAGCTCTTAGCTCTGGAGGTCACTGATTTAATCCCTAGTGAGGACCAAGATGTCTATACTTGTGCCAACAACATTTTGTTCACACTAATGTAAGCAGTGTCAGGATGAGCTCCACCCTGACATCTGGTGGTGAGGTGTGGCAAGTTGTGGAAAAGAACTTCAGGGGGCGATCTCATTTGCATAGGCACACCCATCCCGCCTAGAATGAGGCCATAGCTGCCCCAAATGGTCACTTTGGCTGCTGTGGGATCCCCAGTGTCTCTGTTATTGGGGCAGGAAGAATAAATTGTTATTACCCTGATTATGGGAACTGTGCTTGGAACTGTACTTGGCCTTTTGTTATGATGGAGGGACTCACCATCAACTAAGTAGCACTCGCTAGGCAAGGGTCATGGGTTCCAAAACTCTGTGACTTGAGAGAGGCTGGGGACAAGTCTTAATACTTGGTGGCATGGGCCCCTGGGTGAGGGCCTTACATGCTAATTGCACTTCCTCCTCTCTCCACTGTAGAATATCAGAGCTAATTTTGATTCCATTAGGAGTCTAGTTACAGGCTGCTGAGCTCACTCTGGGCTAATGGTGCACCAGCACTGAGGCTCCCCTGCTACAAGCTGAATTCGCCAAGAGCTGAACTGACTAAGAGCTGAAATCACTGAGCATTGTGTTAAGTAGTGGGGGAGCCTGAAGATATATTGTGGAGCAGTTTGTGGGATGGCTGGAGTGCCTTGTGGACAGGCTGGTGGAGCAGTTCATAGGACGGCGGGAGCTGCTTGTGGGACGTGGAGCGGAGCAGTTTGTGGACCGGCTGGTGGAGCAGCGGAGCGGAGCCGAGCGAAGCAGTTCGTGGGGCGGCTGGCGGAGCGAAGGCCTATGGAGCTGTGGGGCGGTCAGCTTCATATCATGTAAGGTGCCCCTTACCTCTCTCCCCCCCCCATCTCCACCCAGGTTGGGAGGTAAAGCTCTGTAGATAAACTTTCGAACTCTGGGGCTGCCCTGACCAGGGACAGAGACTTTTGGGTCATTGGACTTTTGGGACTTTGGGTGATTTGGGGTTGCTGGACTCAAGAACCAAAGGGAAAGGACATGCCCCAATTTGCTTGGGGTGGTTTTTTTTGCTCATGGGTTGTGTTACGAATCCTGTTGGTGGTGTTTCCCCAACATAATGCCACATTGTTTCTCTCTGTTATTTAAAGGCTTTTTGCTACACTCAGACTATGTGCTTGCGAGAGGGGAAGTATTGCCTCTTGGAGGCGCCCAGCGAGGGTGGTATATATTTGTCCCAGGTCACTGGGTGGGGGCTCAAGCTGGTTTACATTGTGTTATTGGAATGAATCCCCTAGATATTGAACCCGGCCGTTGCTGCTGCCAACTCTGACGGGCAGAAGGGTTACACTAATATTTGGAGAATGGCCGTTCTTCATCTCAATCTCTGCATATGAATGGGAGCATTCATTATTCATCATTCACTATTTGTTGTTCACTATTCAGCCTGGATGATTTGTCATCTTCCTAATTTAAGAAATTCCAGGAGTAAAATACCATGTGACTAAAGAGGCCACTCAAACACCAGGAATAATGAATGACAAATCATCAAAGGAAACGGTTTATGAGCAACCCATGAAAATTGATGGTCCCAAGTCTTTCCTGCGGTGGATAACTCAACCTTTGCCGTTGAGAACTACTGACTCAAAGCACTGACCTCCAACCGGCCACTGGCCGGTGGGATACTTGGGTTTGCATAACATGTGTAAAGGAGCACACATCTCATATACCAGCCTTAACCACCAGTGCAATCACTGAAACTGATACTCTCTAACAAGCTCCTGTGTCAAAAAAAGTGAGCTGTAGCTCACGAAAGCTTAAGCTCAAATAAATTTGTTAGTCTCTAAGGTGCCACAAGTCCTCCTGTTCTTTTTGCGGATACAGACTAACACGGCTGCTACTCTGAAAAAAAATAAGAGACTGCAGTATCCAGCACCTTTCCACAAATATGATTTTACCAACAATGTTCATCAATCCCCAGTTAAGATTTAGCGTGACAACTGCCTGACTCTCCACAATAAACAGGCTCAAAAATGCCATGTGTTATATCTTCCCTTGAAAAATATAACATTTCTCAGTGTGGTAACTGTCACTCCACTAAATTTAATGAAAGTCAAGTATACAGAGGAGATTTACAAGCCTGTGGCTTTATTGCGGCTGCTACAACAATGTTTTTTGTAATCAACAAAACAACTATACTGTAAACATGCTTTATACTTTCCCTGGCAGAAAGTTTTATGACATTTTATAAATGTCAAGAAAGGTGGGAGGGGGGTGAACGGGAGTGGGCGGGGGAACGTGATCTTGTCTTATTTGTTTATTTATTTATGGATTTGTCTCTTGCCGACTGCATTTAAAAGGCCTGGGATGCTATTTGTGAGTAAATGGCATGGCTGCCAGAGCGAATAAATTCCACCATGATAGAGAGACTTGAACAATTTGGTGCTAAAGAAGAGTTATGGTAATTGTGAAACAAAAAAGAGCTCCTGCATTCCGCTTCGAAACAGGCACCGGGGAAGCTCATAAGAGGTTTAGTTTTCAGTAAAATCTTTCAGAATTTTTCTTTCCACAGTGGAGGGGTTTTGAACCAGGTTCTAACTTGAACCGTGGGTCTACACGAGGCAGTAAGATCTTCCTAGCAAGGGCTATCCAGAACCTGGGGCTGGGTGCATGTGCTTAAGCAGGGCAGCTCAGCCACTCACTCCTTCCCTAGTGGCAGGAAACGGGCAGATCTTTGGCTCCACTTTGCCTGCTTGCTGGTCAGCATAACTGAGCCAACGTGGCTATGGGGCGGCAATTCATTACTGGTATAGGCCAGCAGTCTACCCTTCCAGGAGCAAGGAGGGAGCAGAGGAGGAATTGTGAGTCAGAGGGATCTCTCTGAAGCATGCTGGCTCCTTCTGGGGTTCCTCCTCACCTGGTGCAGCTTACATATCACCTGTTGCCAAGGCTTTGCCTCAGATTCCAGTCTAGTCCTTTTAGATAAAGGTATCTAGCAAAATGACTCCTATTTAGACAACAACAAGTAATTGTTGTAATTGTATTGATAGATTGTGCTGTGTAGCTGGTAGCACTGGTCAGAGTACAGGGTGAGGGAGTCGTGGAAAAATTACAAAAATCATAAAAATCATCAGAATTTTCAACAGAAAATTTCAACTTTTCATTGAAAACCTGGCAACTGAAAACTATTTTGTTTGTGGCTGAACCAGGAAAAAAAAAATAATCGGAGCTTTCCGTTTTCTGGTGAAAAAAAATTGAAGTTGTTAAGTGACACAGATTTTTATTTTTGTGTAACAGCCAATCGCACGGGCTTATCTGTGCTTGGTGGTTGTTAAACTAATCTGGACTCAAGAGAATCCCTTTTGAGAAATGTATAATTGTGGTTCAATTTTTTGTCCATTATGTATTATCAATCAATTGGTTACTGATTCTTGACAGATTAATGATTATCTATTATTAGTTCTCAATAGGCCCAGTTCACACCTGGCACACGTTTACCCAGTTGTGCTGGCTTTACCATAGTTGCACTCACTTATGCAATGCATGTGTTTGACCTTCTACTATTTGGGGTGGAATTCTTCTGCTCATAACACATATTCTAGTAAGGAACGTAAAATAAGTTTAGAATTTGAACTCTTACTTTAAACTCAACTATTTTCAGAAACGGTTTGTTCTGCCAGTAATGGCCAAGTGATCTGAAGAGTTCAGGCTGTATTATTGCCATACAAAGCCACACTGCTTACAACACAGCGGAAGACATGAGCTAGGATAACAGCGGGGTTTTGACAGGTGAATTTGAAAAAAATGCAATTTCATTTCTAGTTACAGAAGATGCTCTAAAATAACAAGCTTCATCATGCTCACTCTTGGAATTAATTACATCCACAACTCCAGTTACCCCAACCCCAGCAAGCAATTTTATGGTCATGTGCTTACCGTATATTTAAAACTATAACAACATTATGCTGAGATGTTACAGAAGGTCATCATCACCTTTACTCTGCCCACTCTGAGATAAAGGTTTAATCACAGTCGCGCAAATCTTCTTAGCCCTACATCAAAACCTGACCCTGTTATCAGTCTGTATCTCTATCTTAGTCACTGGTGGCTTGGTCTACACATACTATGTATTGGTCTCTGTTCTTTAACCAGCACAGTCCATCTTTCTTCATTTATTCTAGAAGCATGCCCAGCTCACTACTATTTTAGCTTTCCCTCCAGTCTTCAGGAATATATCCCTTGCCTTGATTTGCATTATTACTTTTGGGTTCTCCTCCAGGATTTGATTCCATTTAGAGCTGAAAAGAAAATGGCAAAGATATTTCCTGAACGTTTTTTGGAATTTTTCAATAAAATTTCATGAGAATTTCAGATTTTAAAAAAAATCTATCACTGATTCAGATGGTTGGAATTTTATTTGACAAGCTTTCATTTCAATATTAGGCATCTATCCAACAAAGTGCTGAAATACATTATCTATTCGAAAACATTTTCCTGGATCAGGGTTTTAGATAATTTCTTTATCTCTTGATCCATGTTTACCTCCTGTTCCACCTTTTGATCAATTGTACCTTTTTCTGCCCCACCTATCATGAGTAAGACTACGTTTTAGTCATGGGTATTTTTAGTAAAAGTCATGAACAGGTCACTGGCAGTAAACAAAAATTCATGGCCTGTGACCTGTCCATGACTTGTAATATATACCTCAAACTAAAACTTGGACCAGGGGACTGCGGGTGCTCGGGGTGTGATCCAGGGGCAGAAGTACGCGGCCTGGATCCCCTGATGGTGCTGGGGGGGGGGGAGGGTTGGCGTGGATGGCAGGATCCCTACCCAGCTCTGTGCAGCCCCCTGGAAGTGGCTGGCATGTCTCTGCAGCTCTTAGGAGGAGGGACCATGGGGCTCCACATGCTGCCCCCCAACACTAGCACTGGATCCGCAGCTCCCCCTGGCCAGGAACTGCAGCCAATGGGAGCTGCGGGGGTGGTGCCTGCAGGAACCCCCTGGCCCCTCCACCTAGGAGCTGCAAGGACATGCCAGCAGCTTCCAGGGTCATCCCGCCGGAGGTAAACGCTGCCCTGCACCCCAACCCCCTGCTCCAGCCCTGAGGCCCCTCCCACACTCAAACTACTACTGCTGCTGGGGAAGTGGGGGGAGGCATGGTGACCGGAGAATGCCCCAGCAGCGGCTGGTGCAGCTGGCCCAGGGGCTGCCCTAGCTGCTCAGGCAGCCTGCACCGGCTGCTGCAGGAGTCACGGAAAGTCATGGAATCCGTGACCTCTGTGACAGCCTTAGTCATAACTACTAGTGGTGAAAGTTTGTACACTCATGTTCACCTCTTTTACATGACTATGGTAAATCTTGTACAAAGTATGCCTTTTTGGGTATCATTTGAAAACTCATAATTTGCTGATCATTATTCTCCTGGTAAAATGTCTGTGGCAACATTTTATGTAAAGTTATAAAATTCTACTGTGTGATATTACAAGACATGTTCCAAATCTGGAGAACAGGCACTAGTCCCTGAGACACAAACTAGTCCCTGAGACACAAAAGGGAAGCTGATACCTCAGCCAGGTGTCAGCTCAATCAAATGGACCAACACCTATTTAAGTGGCCATTCTTTGGCACGAAAGAGGGTGAAGAGCTACATGTTGACAAAGAAGCAGCTTGAAGTTCCCATCCACACAGACTTTCTGTCTCCTGAACCTCAGCTGGACATGATTCTCAAAGAAGAGGAAAAACTATAAGAGGGGAGATTATTCTTCAGGTATTGCTGATGCCATGGTTAACAAAGGAAGCAGCACTGGACTGGGGAGAGATCCTGACTGAAAGAGATTGAGCCAGTAAGATTAGGGGAACATGTGGTGAGAGAGTGAATGTCAGGGTCTCCCAAGAATCTGTACTGGACCTGTGCTGTTAAACATATTCATAAATGATGTGGAAAAGGGGATGACCAATGACGTGGCAAGTTTGCAGATTGGATTTAACTATTTTAAGTAATTTAGTATCAGCTTGACTGTGAAGAGTTACAAAAGGATATCACAAAACTGGGTGCCTGGACAACAAAATGGCTGATGAAATTCAGTGCTGATAAATGCAAAATAATGCACTTTGGAAAACATAATCCCAAACTTACATATAAAATGATGGGGTCTAAATTAGCTGTCACCACTCAAGAAAGAGATCTTGGAGTCATTGTGGAGAGTTCTCTGCAAACATCTGCTCAATGTGCAGCTGCAGTCAGAAAGGTGAACAGAATGTTTGGAACCATTAGGAAAGGGATAGATAATAAGACAGAAAATGCCATAATGCCACTATATAAATACCTGGTACTCCCACACCTTGAATACTGAGTGCAGTTCTGGTTGCCCCATCTCAAAAAAGATATATTAGAATTGGAAAAGGTCCTGCGAAGGGCAACAGAAATAATTAGGGGGATGGAACAACACCACCACCACAAGTATGTGTTGGGAGGTGAATGTGAAAGACAGAGTGTGTGTGTGAGAGCGACAGAGACACAGAGTGTGTGTGTGTGGGAGAGAGAGACACACGCTGCCCCTTTAAGTAGATCGGCACTCACCAGTGTGAAGCCTGCTTGTTCAGACACAGCAGCAGCCGCCAGCAAGTTCCATCCCATGTCTCACTCCTGAGCCCTGTCGTGTCATCCCGCCCCCGCTTTGCAGAGATGGGATACAGCGGCGGGGTGGGGAAAGGGAACACCCTGACATCAGTGCCCCCTTCCCCCTCCCCACCCCCGCACAGCAAGCAGGAGGCTCCTGGGAGCTGCTGGCCAGGGGCTCCAAGGCAGAGGCAGGAGCAACGTGGGGAGGGGCACCTGAAGTGCATGGCACTTGACAGAGGCCTGGGTGGCTGCGCAGCTTAGAGGGAACTTAGCAGTCAACCTGTAGAACTTGTAGACAGGGGATGCTGTGAAGGCCAAACGTATCACTGGGTTAAAAAAAGAATTAGATACATTCATGGAGGATAGGTCCATCAGTGGCTATTATCCAAGATGTTCAGAGATGCAGCCCTATTATTCTCTGGGTGCCTTAAGCCTCTATCTGATGGGATGGACCACTCAATAATTGCCCTGTTCTGTTCTTTCCCTTTGAAGCACCTGGCACTGGCCATTGTTGGAAGAGAGGATACTGGGCTAGATGGACTATTTGCCTGACCCAGTATGGCCATTCTTATGTTCTTACTTCCTTCTCCGAATCACATGGTCTTCTTTATGACCAACGTGATTTGGGACACAGACTGAAGACAGTCAGTCTGTGCCCTTCATAGCTTGCAGTCTAAATTCTGTAAGGGAGCTAAAATCACCCTCTGTTATCCAATGCCCCTAGCAGTTGTTGGATGTACATCTGCTTGCAATGGGGAAAACTCTCGTGTCCAAACTTAGCATTATTTGTTTATTTTGTTCAAAGAAGAAAACTTACCTTTCGGCCTTATGCTCTTTTGTCTTCTAGCTATATCACCAGTCTGTATAAAACCATCTTCTCAACACACTAAATAAAAAAGTCCAGACTCAAAGACATACAGCTAAAGAAAAAAAAAGAGGCACTATGCTGAGAAATAATGCTGAGAAAGAAAAAAAAGTGGGTTTTGAGCCAACTGCTGTCCTGCCTCTCTGCTTTATGTCACAGCTCAGTGTACTGCAGCATGGAGCCATCTCACTACACAGGTGACGATGGGCCTTGAAGGGCCGTTTAAAACACTCTACATTTTTCAGAGTGCATCACAATTAACAAAACACCTGTTCTGAACAATCGTGCTAATTTTCACTGTAATAATCCAAAGAGCCCTCTATATAATCCTCACCTGTTCTTTAACTGTTGGGGTGTTGTCTGCTAGTTGCACATTTGGCTTCACTGCCTAACAAATCGGGTAATGGTTCAAAACTCCTTTTAGGGAATCTTATTTACTATCCCTGGAGTGGCCAATGTGAATTGTTTATTCTGAGCTCAACTGTGACTTGGACTATGGACCATAAAAGGGAGGGAGAAATGACCTCTCCCTCTGCCTTCCACATCCCCACAAGCTGCCCAGATCTTGGGTCCAGTGCATGTAGGAGAACATAGGGCTGCCGACCCACTGACTCTCTTCCCCAGAGCAGGGGCATGCATGTGAGGGAGCAGGCGTGTGCTGGGGGAGCAATGGATGAGCCAAGCCTTGTCTCCACCTTCCTGCCACCGTGAGATAATGTTGCTGAAGCAGCATAGAATGGATAGTAACTTACTATTGTTACAGACCAGCACTACGTCTCCACTCCCCAGGAGCAAGGTGTATGTGAGACATGATGCCTCCCTGGGCTACTCCTAGGATGATGCAGCTTAGAGACTACCCCTTATTCAGGGCTGTATTTAAAGACAGTCTTGCCCTATGTCATGTGCCTAATGACATGGTGGTCATAGAGAGCAATCTGGATCACTTGGTGAGCTTGGACTATTCAAGCAAAATGTGTTTTAATACAGCAAAATGCATCATTGTATATGTAGGGATAATGCCTACAGAACTGGGGACAATACCCTGGAAAGCTGTGACTCTGAAAAGCATTTAGGGGTCATTGTGGATAAGCAACTCAGCATGAGCTATCAGTGCAATGTCGTGGCAGAAAGGGCAAATGTGATCCTTAGATGTATAAACAGAGGAGCTGGGCGTAGGAGTCGGGAGGTGGGTTCCACCTCTTTATCCACCATCGGTGAGTCCGATACTGGAACAGTGCATCCAGTTTCAATATCCACCTCCTAAAAGGGATATTGAAAAATTGGAGAGGCTGCAGAAAAAAAGCCACAAAACTTATTTGAGAGCTGGAGAAAAAAGCCTGACAGTGAGAGACTTAAAGCCCTCTGTCTGCTCAGTTATCAAAAAGAAGTCTGAGAGGTGGCTTGGTTAGGGGGTCTAAGTACCTTCCTGGGGAGAAAATACTGAGTTTTAATTTAGCAGAGAATGGCATAACAAGAATCAATGGCTGGAAGTTGAAGACCAGAGGACATCCAGTGTCCTGATTTGTGTTATAACAAATCCAGCAAGGGTTTCAGGGTTGCCCCTACGCTGCACCCCATGGCCAACTGTAATTCCCTGGCACCAGTAGCACTCAGGTAGTCCTTCCCCCAAAGCACAGTTTCCCACAGGCTCCCTCTGGTGGAGTCAAAGGTGGTGGAATCTCTGTGAGGTGATAGTAGTACAAGGCCTATGACACATAGTTGATTGGCTTTGATTCAATCAACTAGAGGACAGCAACACATAAATACTAGCCAGTTCATTGTCCAATTTCCATTAGACTTTGTCTCCCTCTGCTCCTTCACACCCAGAACTTCTGTATTTGTTTTTCCACTCTGCTGCTCTCTAATTTTTCACTAGATATTTTTGTCTCTACCCCCGGGGGGGAGGGTTTACAAAAGCAAATATCCTATAGAAAAATGTCATTTGTTTTCCTTCGTAAAAGCAGAAAAAAAGACTAAAATGGTCCATGTTCATTCTGTAAATGAGAGTTCTTTCATCACAGTGCCCCTTTCCTGGCAGACCACTGATTCGTGCACCCATCTCTGCCCTGCTACCCCATTCAGAACTCTTCTCAACTTACTTACCCACCTACCAGCAGACATAATTACAGGCTGCATCATTAATCAAATTGTACGCCCAGGCAAAACATTAATATCTCAAGTGAAAGAGTCAAAAGCACATATTTCCATTCTAAACAGGAAAATGTACAGTCTTAATATGGGGATCGGATTGTAGGCTTCTGACACTCCCTCCCTTATTAAAATCATAAAGCACATACAAACTAATGTTGGCAATAATGGCAAGTTGTCTTCTACAACAATCAAGTTTAATTGTTCATTCTGACACGCTCCAGCACTATTAAACACAGATTACTCAGAACAGAATAAATGAATATAAAGTAAGTTGGCCGGCCACTCTGCACACATCAGTGGAAATAATGAATTACATCATCTCATGAAAATGCATAAAGAGCCAGGGAAGGTCAAGAGCTTGTATAATTTCACGTTGTCCATTTCAGCTCCAATTTTCCAAAACAGAATATGTTATGGGGATGGCTTATTTCTTGCATAAGAGGTCATTTTATTTTTTATATATATTTTTTAAGATAGCATTTGAGGATAAAATTCAGTAAGTAGTTAAAAAATTAAAGGTAAATATCTTGTTTTCAACCTACATTATATATTCTTATTAGTCAGTGACTTTTGTAAAGTGATATCTTTGTTATTATTGTTGTTGTTACAACAACCTATTTAACTATGTGGAAAAATTGTGGAAAAATTGGAGACAGTCCAGCGGAGGGCAACAAAAATGATTAGGGGACTGGAACACATGACTTACGAGGAGAGGCTGAGGGAACTGGGATTGTTTAGTCTACAGAAGAGAAGAGTGAGGGGGGATTTGATAGCTGCTTTCAACTACCTGAAAGGGGGTTCCAAAGAGGATGGATCTAGACTATTCTCAGTGGTAGCGGATGATAGGACAAGGAGTAATGGTCTCAAGTTGCGGTGGTGGAGATTTAGGTTGGATATTAGGAAAAAAATTTTCACTAGGAGGGTGGTGAAACACTGGAATGCATTATCTAGGGAGGTGGTGGAATCTCCTTCCTTAGAAGTTTTTAAGGTCAGGCTTGATAAAGCCCTGGCTGGGATGATTTAATTGGGGATTGGTCCTGCTTTGAGCAGGGGGTTGGACTAGATGACCTCCTGAGGTCCCTTCCAACCCTGATATTCTATGATTCTAACTAGAAAATGCACAAAAAAGAACAAGATCTACCAGCAGAGGGAGTGGATTAGACTGATTATTATTATTATTTGTATTACCAGCAGCACCTAAGTATCCCAGCTAAGATTAAGGTTCCATTGTGCTAGGCACAATACACGGATATAGTAAGAGGCAGTCTCTGCACCAATGAGTTTATAAATTTTAATAGACGAGAGATGAAGGGTGAAATTCTAGGCTCATGTGGCTCGCTGATTTTGTTGTTTTAACATTCTACATTATTTTATAAAAGAAAGACTAATAGAAGAATTGCATCAACAAATAAGGACATTATTGCCTTATATACGAATGCAACTATTACATGGCTAATGTTCTGTAAAAGCATATAGTTAGGTTTGGAAGGATTAGATTTTTAAAATCGGTAAATGTCAGTAAACATCAATTTCACCATACACATACAAAACAAGGAAAAAATATTTCCAATGATGATAATTGAAACTTACAGAAAGGCAAAGTAAGAAAAATGCTGCTTGAGATGTAATTAGAGTTTGATCTAAGGATATTTACTTTGTATATTTTGAATTGTTATGTTGACAATTTGTTTTAACCTTTATAAAGTTTTAACTCTTTGAAATCAATACCTATGGTCAATAAATAATTATTATCTGATCCACCCTGTTGCCTGAACCCACCCCCTCCCAAAATTTCCAGCAACTGTGAATCTTTGAATCGATAAAAATAAAAAAAAGCTTTAAGACATCACTACTATTCATTGAAATTATATAAAAATAGAATTCTGTCAAGCCAAGGGATAGTACACAAAATATTCATGTGAACTGCATTCATTTTACTAATCCCATCAATCTTCTTGCTCAGTACCGAGGACAGAACTATATGCTGGGGGATATCTCAGGTCTGTAATTGACTCGATAATGTATCTCTTTCCCTCCCTCACATTTCAACTCCAAGCATTTTGATGGCTATGAAATTCTCGGGAAGTGGGAAAGCATAAAAATCTGCTAATGATACTAATACTGCCAGAAATGCTTTTCTATTCACGCAATCACCTTATCGAAAGCACCAGAAGAGGCAATGGCATATTTTCATGAGGGTGAAAGCAGAACATTTTAATGAGCACTCCTGTATTTATGTCAAATAAAATCAACTGCTTAGACTGTTCTTTGCACAAGAAGTGTGACTTTAGAAACATTGTTCAAAAGTCCATTTGGGGTCACAGACATCTTAGAAATGTAGGACTGGAAGGGAGCTCAATAGGTTATCTAGTCCAGTCACTGGCACAGATGGCAGAACTATGTATTATCTAGCTCACCCCTTTCAGGTGTTTGTCTAACTTGTTCTTAAAAACCTCCAATGATAGAGGTTCAACGAGATCCCTAGGTAATTTGTTCCAGTGCCTAACTACCCTGAAAATGAGGAAGTCTTTTCTAATGTCTAACCTCCCTTGCTGCAATTTAAGCCCATTGCTTCTTGTCCTATTCTGACTGGTTAAGGAGAACAATTTATCACCCTCCTCTTTATAACAACCTTTTACACATTTGAAGACTGCTATCATGTTCCCCCTCAGTTTTTTCTTCTTCAGGCTGAACAAGCCTGATTTTTTCAATCTTTCAATCTTACAGAGGTCATATTTTCTAGACCTTTAATCCTTTTTGTTGTTCTCCTCTGGATTTTCTCCAATTGGTCCACCTTTCCTGAAGTTTGGTGCCCAGAACTGGACACCATACACCAGCGGAGATCTTATCATGGGTGAAGTGGAAGAATTACTTCTCGCCTCCTGCTTACAACACTCCTGCTAATACATCCCAGAATGATGTCCATTTTTTTTTTGCAACAATTATTTTGTTGACTCATATTTTGTTTGTGATCCACTATAGCTCCCAGACCCATTTCTGCTGTGCTCCTTCCTAAGCAGTCATTTCCCATTTTGTATCTGTGCAACTGATTATTCCGTCTTTGTGTTTGGCCTCATTGGATTTCATCCTATTTATTTCACACCATTTCTCCAGTTTGTGCTTAAGGGCCGATCCAAAGCCCACTGAAGTCATCAAAGCCCAGGAAAATTAATGGGCATGGTAAGCGTGAAAAATCTCAACCTATTATTGTATTAATATTATTTGTCTGACAGAAGGAGGCAGCGATCAGAACCCCACTGTGTCAGGTGCTGTGACACACAACAGGTTCATTTTGAGGAGCCCTCATTCATTGAAATAGTCCCTTTGGTTTCAAAGGAACTACTCACATAAGTAAGTATTTACTGGCCTGCGCAGGGACCCCTTAATCTACCCCATTGCAAGGGACAATCCCAGCCGCAAAGGGCTTCCACACACTGTTATAAGTTTTCGTGAGCTACAGTATGCATCCGATGAAGTGAGCTGTAGCTCATGAAAGCTTATGCTCAAATAAATGTGTTAGTCTCTAAGGTGCCACAAGTCCTCCTTTTCTTTTTGCGGATACAGACTAACATGGCTACTACTCTGAAACTTGTTATAAGTTTTGTAGCGTTAATTATTTTTAAGGCTTATGAAAATTTAACCATCTGCATTTTTCTGAGTTCCCACCTCTAAGAAGTGGCAGGCAGCATGGCTTAGTGGATAGAGCGCTGGACTGGGTGGCAGAAACCCTGCATTCTGTTCCTGGCTCTGCCACTAGCTAGGTGATCTTGGGCAAGTCACTTTACCACTGTTTGCCTCAGTTTCCCCATCTTTAAAATGGAGATAATGATACCGCCCCCTTTTGTAAAGCATTTTTGGAGTAGAAGTGAGGTGCCTAAATCCCTTTGTGGCTCTCACCCTGGGTGTCTAGTGGCCGGTGCACTGGAGTGGGACTCAGGAGACATTGGTTCAATTCCCACCTTAACCACGTCTTCTATGACTTGTGTATAAGTCACTAAACCTACCCTGTCCCTCAGCTCTCTAGCTGAAAAAATGCGGATAAATTCATTGACAAGCGGGAACTGCTCACCACACTACTAAAGTGATATGGGCCATATAAGTATCTTGGAGAGATGAAATGAAGCAAGGCATTTCCAGCTCTGTGAAACAGGTTATTCCCACTGCAGCCCTCCCAACTCTTCCTAATGTCCATAACTTACATTTGAAATTTTTTCCTCCCTGTCTCGTTTTGAATGCCTGCCCATACAAAGAGAAACCTCAGATGATCCACCACTGAGCTGGATAATATTTATGACCTGAAGCACAGTCAAGCTTCTAGCTAGTATTTATTTTAAATGCTTTGTTTTTCCTGCTATGGAGGAGATTTACAAATACCCACCACCTGAAATTAAAGGTCAAAAATTTGATTTAAAAGATAGGCAGGGGTGAATCCGTGTGCTTGTGCTGAAGAGCTAGAATATAAAAAAGAGTGGCAGGAGACTCAGTCTGGCAAAAGCTCCTATCCAGTGCGAGAGAAGCAGAAGATGGCCGAGTCGGTGCCTTGGGTGTTTTCATTGTTACTGAGGGATAAACCAGCAAGCCTTTGATATGAAGTGGATTGCCTCCTAATTATCACCTCTCCACTGTTGAGTTTAATTTCCCTTTATAACCAAACTGCGGCAGAGGGTATTAAAAAAAATGAAGTAAAACAATCCTGGAGGTGTTTGAAATCCATGTGACATGCTGCTCCTGGTTACAGTCTCCAAGAGGAAAAATATCTCGAGGCACTTTGACAGCATACTTAATGGGCTTGTAACTCTGACAGTGTGAACAGTGAACACCTGTTCCAAGTCTTTTCTTCAGCTACGGTTCCGGAGCGGCCCCAGTGCGTTCTGAGACACTGAGGCTATGTCTACACTTGAAACGCTGTCGCAACACAGCTGCTGCACTGTAGCGGCTTGGTGTAGAGCTTCCATGTGGACAGGGACGGCAGGGATTCTCCAGGTGTGGTAGGGAATCTGCCTGCCTGAGAGGCGGTAACTAGGTTGACAAAAGAAGTTTCCCATTGACCTAGTGCTGTATACACCACGGATTAGGTCAGCTTGACTAGGTGTCTCGGGGTGAGTGGATTTTTCACGTCCCCGAGAGATGTTGCTGTGCCAATGTCACTTTTCACTGTAGACCAGCCCTGAGAATGACTTGTGAATACACCTGCACACAAGTGTCGGTGACACATTCTCTTCCCACGAACATTCCTGCATCACGATATTGGTTGGTGCGAATGTTTTCACCAAGCAAGCAGAAGGGATAGTGAACAGCATCAAAGGACATTCCTGGTTGTTATCTGGATAGATGTTGGCAAAACAAAAACCTTGTCAGCAGTATTTCCATAGCTCTAAACATTACACAGGAGATAAAGAAAGGAGGTGAAGAATTTATTGTTTATCATTTGCATTAATGTAGTGCCTAGGTGCACTAGTCACAGACTAGGACCTCATTGTGCTAGGTGCTGTACAAACAGAACAAAGAGATTATCCCTTTCCTAGGAAGCTTACAAGTGAACTTATAAGTTAAGAGGCAAGAGATGGCTACAGATAGGGTGACAGGAACTACAAAGAAATTATGGCCAGCATGATAAGCAGTGGTTTCAGTATACTAACAGCCTAACCTTGTCACAATGCTATGACTGCAGGGGAGTTTACGGGTCAGAATAGGACTTTCCAAGTTGGAATCTCACCTGGAAAATGAGGTTAACTCCCCTACTCTTGATGCATGTGCATTGGATCTTTAAAGCCTACAAGGGATCTGGCTTTTGGCTTTCCATGTTATCCACAATACAGTACACTCCACTTAAGTACATGTTGCTTAATTTCTGAATCCATTTACACTCATGAGAAATGTAATATTCTAAAAGGGGACAATCTGATGTTAGTTCAGTGTGATATTTTCACTCTGGTTCTAATGACATAACCTGGTTATTCGCATAGCAAGCAGAAGCCCAAATGATGCTCTCAACAGCGTAATCAGTCTGTGTCAGTGGGTAGTCAGAACACTAATCATATTTTGTCCTTTTCTTAAAAAAAGGAAAAAAAAACAGATCTTAGTAACTGCAGCAAAAAAGAAGCTGGAAAATGTGAGACATATAAAAAGGTTAATGGTATGAATACTTAGTCAGCACGGTGAGAAGAACAGGCAAAATGGATTCTGCCATCCCTATACATGTTGAATGGCAGTGTTATCCCTTTTCACTGACGCAGCTAGCAAAAATTCAGGAACCTGTAGGTTGCTTTAATTGAGACCATGACCTATGGAAAGACACCAAGATCCAGGTCTATAAGACAACTGTTATTCCTACACTCCTTTATGGATGCGAAATCAGGGTGATCTACTGACAGCTCCTCAGGAGTTTGGAGAGGTAACACCAATAATGCCTCCGGAAGATCCTTCGCATCAAGTGGGAAGATGGCTGTACTAACACCAGAATCCTCACTGAGGTCATGGTCACCAGCATTGACGCAATCATCCTCGTGCACCAACCCCGCTGGGCCGGACATTGTGTGCGGATGCCAGACTCTTACCTCCCAAAACAAGTCCTCTATTCTCAGCTCACTCCTGGTCAGAGATCCCGTGGTGGTCAGAGGAAATGCTACAAAGACACACTGAAAGTGTATCTTAAGAAAACTGATGTGGACAACAAAAGTTGGGAGGAGCAAGCCACCAACTGACCTCAATGGCTCCACATCCTTCAGCAGGGAGTGGCCCACTTCAAGGAGAAACACCTTGCCCTTGAAGCTGAAAAGAGAGAGAGAAGGAAGGAAAAAGAAAGAACTTACTCCCAGCAGGCAGCTGACCTGCCAGGAAATGTCTGTACCTACCATGGGCACATCTGTGGTTCCAGGATCAGACTCCTGAGTCATCTCAGGACCCATTTGTAAATCTAGGGTAGAGATCATCCTTGAATCGAGGGATTGCCGATGATGAGTTGGGAGGAGAAATTAGCGATAGGCAGATCTTTCTTAGATGCAGTTTTGTTTCTTTACAAAAATGTACAAAATCTGGTTTTCCTGAACACATGAGGAATTAAACAACACGACACAGTTCCCTTGCTCACCGGTCTAAGCCTCTTTCAGCCAGCACCCAACACAAAACCTCTCTCTGGGCATTTCCCAGGGGAATACAACCGGCTTGTCCAGGTTGTGGCTAGAGCTTCTTTCCTGCTTCTCTGTCTCTATCTCTGGGCTGGTCTATGCTGAAAAGTTAGGACAACCCAGCTATGTCATTCAGGGGTGTGAGAAATCTACCTCTGTGCAACATAGTTAAGCGACCTAAACCCCAGTGTAGACAGTGTTAGGCTGATGGAGGGATTAATTAAATGGGAGAAGCCCTGTGATGCAACTGTACTACTGTAGCAGTTTAAGTGTAGACAAGAGCTGCCTTTCTCTCTCAAATACACACCCCTACCCAAAGCAATATCCAGTGAAGCCCTGCACCCACATCGTTCTAATTTCTAGGTTTACTCACATCTGCCTTTGCTTTGGGTGGGGGCTACTATGAAGGAGATTAGCTTCTTACACCTATCTTAAATGAAGGCCAGCAGTTACAAGCACCAGCATCAATGAAGTTTCGCCCAACCCACAGCAGGACCTTATTCCTTGAGTAGCCCCATTGAAACTGATAGGCAAAGGTGGCAGAATCTCATCCTTAAGTGTAGCAGGGAGAGAGAGTTGACCATCAGACAGAGCTCCAAAGGACTCACTTTGGATGGAAGCATGTTCCACTCCTGGGGATTTTCAAGGCATGGGTGCATGCCCATTGCACAGAAGCATAAGCGTCCTGTGCATGCAACAATCACATTCATGTTTCATTATGGAGCATAATGGAAACAAGGTGAAGACAGCCAAAAGCAAGTGTCACTTCAAAAGGCATGAAAACATAATCGTTCTTGTTCTCTATAAAATACTGTTAAAACTGCTGAATGGAGAAAAACCCAAGAACAGCAGCAGGGCCCAATCCTGCAAGCTGCTGTTGAGTACCCTAGATTTATAGGCTTTTGGAGCAGGGGCTGTATTGAGGCTGAATCCCCACTCTGAGTGCAGAAGGTGAGGGCCTGCAAGGATTTTAAAAATTAATACTTCCCACTCCAGGCTTGTATTACACTCCCAAGGTTACAGTTTTCTCTGATCTTGGCTTGGTAAATGCTGCCACCACCCAAATGCAAAAAAACCCCAACCCTTGGACCCAGGAAGGAGCACTTTGGAATCCCTCCCTATGGGGTACCCTCAAGCCCTTTCACACACCCCTCCGGGGAAGAGCTGAGAAAGAAAACAAAGGAAATTAGCTGTGGCTACCAGCTAATCAAATAACATGCACAAACCCCTCAGGACACCAAAAATCCAATCCTGTTCTTAAAAAAGGTAAATAATTTTAAAAACAAAAAGGAAGAAAATACATCTGGAATTTAGGCTTTCACTGGATTTTAAAAGAGCAATTTCAAAAATTAAGCACCCAAAATAGCTTTCTTGGGGGTTCAGCTTAAAAGCTGCATGCAAACAAAAGCATCAGGGGTTAGCTCAGAGGATATCCACAAGCCAAAATAAGAAATAAATCTGATAGCATCTAACTAAACATTCCCTATCCAAATGATTTCTTCTACGTATGGAAAACACTTTTCATACCTGGTTCAAACCTTACACAGCATTTCTGCTTATAGCATTGCTGGTCTATGTCCCTGCAGCCCAGAGAACAACAGACAAAGGGAAAGTTTCTTTCCCCATTTTAAAAAGTTCTAGCCTTCCCATTGGCCCTTTTGGTCAGGTGCCCACTTTTTTTTGTTAATCTGAGGGACATTTTAACCCTTTACAGGTAAAGCAAGTAAAGAACAGCCACCAAGAAGAATTTTACAGCTAACTGGCTGGCTGGGTGTCCATCAAAGGGAGCTATCCCTCCACTTTATTTATCACAGGCTGTCTTTATGTTCTGTGTTTGTACAGCTCCTAGCACAATGGAGTCATGACTGATGACTCCTAAATGCTGTGGTATTAATAATAATCATAATTAATAATAATTAATAATACCCTTAATGCCTGGTTAGGTCAATGAACATTGAATGCACCTTGCGGAAGATATTCAACACCTTAAAACATTGGACCCTGTGAGACTGATCTTATTCCCATTGAAGTCAATGGCAGAGCTCCCACTAATTTGCATGGTGCAGAACTGGGCGTTAAATGAACATGAGAGCAACATAATTTTAGATAAAGCCAGTGCTATTCCCCAGTTGTGTATTTCACAGAGATGAGTCCAAACCAAAAATCCTTTTATCGGAATCCCTCCCCATTCTCAAAATGCAGTGCTGTGGATAAAATGAAACCCGGATTGCAACTGCCCTAGTTTTGCAAGAGGAAAAAATAACTACAACAAAACAAAACAAAACTCACCCTATACAGAGACAGGACAAAACCAAACCTTTTCATCTAAACCCCAAGAACTACAATAGTTTGGATAAAATAAAACCCAGAGCAAAACCGTGACTGATTAATATATGTACTTTGTAAAGCCAAATCGTTCCCAATCAACAAGGTCCTGCACAAACAAAAATGTCTAGTTATGTGCAGTAATGGTGTTGCTTTATGTAGCACTGGTGTAAATTCACCTAGACTATTTCTGTGTGGTACTGGTCTCCATAGCATAGGAAGGACATAGAACGAACAAGGAAACATAAAGGAGGGCCACAAAAATGATGCAAGGATTAGAGGATGAGATATATGAGCTGAGATGGAAGGAGCTAAACTAATATACAGCCCGCAGAAGAGCGGACTCAGGAGAGACATGACCACAGTCTATAAATACCTTTCACAGTCTACAAACACCTTCAAGGTAACAATATAAATAGGCCTGGAAGAATTGGATTTTTGTTGGTAAACGTCAATTTCACCGTGCACACACAAACCAGTGAAAAAATATTTCCAGCAATAATAATCAAAATTTACAGCTAGGCAAAGTAAGAAAAATGTTGCTAAGAAACTTTTAGAGTTTGACTGAAGGATATTTATGTTGTATATTTTGACACGTGACGTTGACAATTTGTGTTTTGACAGTTATAAAGCTTTAACACTTTTGAATCTTAACATCTGCTGTCATTAACTAATTATTAGCTGGCCCAATTACAGGGTGTCAGAAAACCTTCCAGGCAATCCCTTGTGGCCTATGACCACACTACTGGCAGCCTGCCTCAGTTTCCTCTCTTGGACTGTTCAAATAAACTTTACATCAGGCTTTTTTCTTGGTCACACATACCCCTCCTAAATGGTAAATAAGACTCAAAATCCCAGAACAGAGTCCATACAACCCATACTTCCTCCTCTCGGGCCTTTCTGCCTGGTGCCTTTGCAGTCTCTCTTAAACATCTGTCTGGGGAGCTTTCCTCTGACTCTGCCATAGCTTCCTGACTTTGCCCCCTTCACTTCAATTTCCTGCTCCTTTTATACGGGAACCACCTGATTCCTCTCGGGTGGGGTTCGTCCTGTAATAAGGGTTGGCTCAGCCTTAGGGTCAAGCCACTGTTCCCTCCCTTTTTTGTCTGACCTCCCTGTCCCCATCATTTCACACCCCAACTTTGAAAATGTTAATAGATACAAATTGCTAAAAGTGCCTTAAAAGTAATCATCCATTTAATGTATCAACATTATATTTAAAAAAAAATCAAATTCTGCCAAGCCTAAATATAAGTAAGGGGAAGGAAGTATTGAGCCACTGAAGATGGCAGACAAGTAGCAATGGCTTGACCCTAAACATGAAGAAAGTTCAAGTTCAGTGCTCGGGGATGGTTGAATAGATATCCCAAGGGAGTCTGGTAATTGGGTACCATTACGGCAGATATTCCAGAGCAGGCTGTAAAGCACTCCCATTAATTTTATCGCTTATATTCCTACAGGTATGCAGGTTGAATGACTGTACGAGCCAACTGGCTTGTTTTGGCCCCACTACAAAGAACTACCCCACCTTGGGGTTTTCTTAAACTACTACTTCCCCTCCCTTGAGTTCCTATTGGTTCCTTTTTCAGAGAGTGCTTCCAGGTGTGTCCTGCCAGGCTGCTACCCAACAATAGAAATAACCCAAGTTGCTTCAAACAGCTAATGAGCATGCCCACTGCCTGCCACACCCAATTTCCGGATGATCCTGACCCATTCACCCATCTCCGGCTATTCTGCAGGGATGCAGAGTCCCTCGATACAAAAAAGAAGAACTCTGTATCCTCCCCAGTGTATCTTCCCTTATTCACACCACTAAATGCCACAGTGCAAGTGTGTGGGTTACAACTGCACAGAAAAGTTTGATTCCTCTGTCAACCTAGTTTCTGACTTAGGTACGGAGCTGATCTCTCTGTGTTGGTATCAGCCGCTGACCATCCCCTTCTTATGGAGAAAGTAAAGGTATAGTTATAACAACAATATAGCCATTATTAATAATGTGCAGAAATGCTGAGCAGTGACAGCTCCTGATGACTTCAGGTGGAGTTTTTGCTCTGTACTTCTGAAATTTAGGCTCTAGGGGCCAGATCTTCAAAGGTATCTACATGCATAACTCCAGTGGGAGTTAGGTGCCTAAATGCCTTTTGAGGGTCTGGGCCTAGATGCCTCAAGCTGGGTACACAAAAATTCAAGCACGCAAAATTAGTAGACACTTTGGCTTTCTGACTGGACCAAGGTCACACAGGTTGCATGTGTCAGGCCCAGGTATGAGCAGCATATCTCCTGGATCCAAGGCCTGTGTGAGCACCACAGGTTCACCTGCCTTCTCTAAAAGAAAGTTACTACAACAGCAAAGATGCTGTTAACTGAAGGTGAGATGGAAAGGGATTAAAAAGGAGAGAGAGACTCAAACTTCAATGCAAAACAGTCTGTGAATAGCAGAGATGTGAGATAGAAGTGGAAGAAAAAAATAGGAAAGAGAGAAAACATAGCCAGAGACATGAAGTGAGATAACATATCAGCCACCAAGAAATAGAGATGAAGCTATTTTAAATTCCGTTTCTACTCTGCGGGGAAAAGAATGGTTCAGTTCTGATTAAACCTTCCTGGTCTTTTCTCAGATTACTTGTCAGAATGCAAATATTTATGCACACATCTATCTTGCAATCTTCAATATTATTTTCAGAACAAACATTCCCTGCTGAAAATGAAGGTTAATAATAATCTGTTCTGATTGTGACTGAACTCAGAGGTCTGAGAATATCAGGTACTTCTTGAAGGCTGCTGCCTTCACCTAACAGATGTGGAAACATAGCAATGGCCAGCAAATAATGTTTCAGAGCAAGACAAAAAATTCCCAGAATGCAGCCAAAGGGGTTCCAAGCCCTTTTTTTCATACTGTTACCCAATATTTGGCCACCATCAGTTGGTCCTCCTCAGCTTCCCAGCAGCCTCCCTTACCTTAGGGCCTGCACAACCTCAACAGAGATACTGCATGAACGAAGTATGGGAAGCAGCATCCTCTGGTGGTTAGAACAAAGAACAGGGAAAAGCCCTCAATTCTGATGCTGGTCCTGACACTGCCTCACTGTACAGTCTGCTGAAAGTCACCTATGCCAACACCTTCAAACTTGGATTGCAAAGCTAAATGAAAGGGGCCTGAATTTCAAAAGCGTTGAACACCCACAGCTCCTATTCAACGCAGTGAGATCTACACAGTCTCAGAACCATTGAAATGCAGGTCACTCATTTAGATGACCAAATATTGATTTAGATGTCTAACCTTAGGCACCAAAACTGAAAATTGGGTCCTAAGTGCCCTCTGCTTCATTCTCAGTTTCTGTAAAATGGGTATAATTATTTTGGCTTAGCTGATTGATGAGTTGTAAGGCTTAATTGATTCATGTTTGTAAAGAGCTTTCATACCCTCAGGTAAAAAGGACCCTATTGATCAAAATATTATTAACATTATCTTAGTAAGACTTGAATGCAACTATGAAAGGTTAAATATAAGAATGTAAGAATGGCCATACTGGGTCAGACCAATGGTCCATCCAGGTCAGGATCCTGTCTTCCAATAGTGGCCAATGCTAGGTGCTTCAGAGGGAATGAACAGAACAGGCAATCATTGAGAGATCCATCTCCTGCCATCCAGTCCCAGCTTCTAGCAGTCAGAGGATAGGGACACTCGCAGCATATGGTTGAATCCCTCACCATCTTAGCTAATAGTCATTGATGGACCTATTCTCCATGAAACTTCTCTAATTCTTTTTTGATCCCTAGTTCAAACATTCCCTGGCAATAAGTTTCACAGGTTGTCTGTGCATTGGGTGAAGAAAGATGGAGAATGAGTGCAATTCTCTTCCCTCTGGCAAGTGTTGGTGACCCTTGACCCCTCCCCCACCCAAGTGGGTGGAAACTCACATATTAAGAACCACTGCTTTAGCTCATTAAAACTGCTCACAGGCTGTGAGTTTATGTAACAAACCGTGGCCACATACACAGACATAGTGGTCAGTGGAGCAGTTGACCTATGACTCGATTAATAAAGAATTAAAGAGGGTAATATAATTAACGTCAATCAATGTGGGTTTAACTTGTCAAATTAACTTGGCATCTTTTTTTAATGGGATTACAAGTGTGCTTGATAAAGGTAATAGTGTTGATCTAATATATACTTAGACTTCCATAAGGCATTTGACTTAGTACTGGACAAAATTTTGATTAAAAAAAGTAGAAAGATATAAAATTAACATGGCACACATTAACTGGGTTAAAACCTGAAGTCAGTGGGAGTAATCACATGCTTACAGTTAGGCACCCCCCATTTATGACTATATTTGGCAGAATTGTGCTGTAAGATATTTAACCAAGATAGTAACTGCAGAAAACCAGTGTCTTCTATCTGTAAGTCATTATTGTGGTGTTAGCTCTGAAGGCAAAGGCTCAGACTGTGCTGAGCAGACATGACAGGCTAACAAGTAAGGATGCATTATTGCATTTATACAATACTGCAATTCTAATGTGAATCTTGAACACTCAGATTGATCTTTTTCTTGTTCCTTGAGCTTTTTCTTAATTAGATTGTTCAAAAGAAAGGAATGTCCATTGTTAAGCAAATCCAATTACCTACATTGCAATTAGTTGGTGATATATTTTCTGCCTTTTAAACCTCCTCATTAGTTGTTTTTAAAAAATAGTAAGACCACTCCTTTAGCTTCCATCTCTGGAAATAAAATCCATGGTTGGGTCGTCATTTCTCATCATGACAACACCTGGTTCCCTGCTCAACATTATACAGAGGCATAAGTCCTCCCACATCAAGTTCACACATACTGCAAATTAATGGAATGGCATCACCGCAGAAACAATACAGTAATTTTGAACAGAATCATATTAGAGCTAACCAGACACTTAGCATTCCAAACTGTTTTGTTTCTCTCTAATCTCTTGTGACACTGATGGTAATAGAAACTACACACAATAGCAGGTTTACAGTCAACCATTAGGGTCCACCTGCTCAGATTTTAGAAAGTACCAATGCAATAGCAGAGCTATCTTGGCAAACAGAAGCCATTAATGTGTCGGTAAACTGATTTTTGAACCTATTTGTGGATATACATTTGCTATGAATAATACATAAAGTGAAACCCCAACTGCAAAAATCTAATTGCATCATTCAGAAGACAGGAGGAGAAAAAAAACATGGTAGATAACATCAGAGCTATAGCATACAAATATGACTACAATTCAGCAAAACACTGGCTGGCTAGTTACACTAAATAAAATGCAAAAATACATACATTTTTAAAACCCAATTCTTTCTTATTTGATCATGTTATGAAGTAGCCTTTACTGAGTAACCACCAAATCTTATTAATCTTACCCTTGTCCTCCTCCTTCACATCCTCTTTCCTGTTACACTACATTTTATCAAGTGTTAGTGAGTTCCTTGCAGCATCATGTGGCCCTCCTCTCCTGTCTTCCTACACAAATGGTTCTCATACCTCTTGTTTGTAACCACCACTGTGTACGTAATTTGCGTTACATCACCCACTACCCTTTTACAGACCCATGCAGTAATTACCGTGACATACAATCATCGTCCCCTCTTGCCAAAGAGAAGAGCTCTCTCCATGGAGAGACCTCCTTCACCCTGAGTGTGTAGACAAGGAATCTCTTTCTCCTCTCTCCCTTGTACTTCCTGTGCTCCCTTCCTACTCTGGCAGTTAATGGGCTTGTTATCTCCTTAGCTCTCCCAGCTCAGGCTGATATAACAAGCAGCCATTCCTTCCCCCATTCAGGCCTTCCCCCAGGGGATCTGATTGGATTCACAGTGGCCAGAGTGTTGTTTCACCTGCTGGTTCTCAGTGAATCCCGGATTTAGTGGCTCCTCCCCTTAGGCTGGGGGAGGGGCCTTCTGATACAGGCAGGCTTGTGCCCGCCCCTTCCCAGAATTCAATAGTTGTTGGTTCTCAGCTCTCTGTCACAGGCAGGTACCATATCTTCCATTTCTTTTCGGGGGGTACACAACACACCGTAGAAATAATAAAAGATAATTGCAATGGTGAATCTCCTAACTGCCCTAGCAGCAGTTGTGGAAGCTGAACTCTTCAGGCTGGAATGAGAGCTTAGCTAAAGCAGTGTGAATCCAGACAAACTCCAGATTCACCCCACATTTACACTAGTCTGGGATGAGAATCTGGCTCTTCATTTTGAATCTTGAAATCCTAATTCTCCTTTCCATTCATATACAGAGTTCCCAGTGGAATTATATATGTGCCTTGAGAGAAGATGAATGAGATGAATCCAAGGGCTTGATCCAACATGTACTAAAGTCAATTGGAGTCTTTCCATGGACTTCAATGGTCTTTGGATCAGGCCTTCAGTGTGTTTAGAACTCAGCTGTGTATTAGGTGATTCGTTTGGGGAATGAAACAAGCTTGTTTTTAATAATTTGGAGGAGATAGATTTGAGACAAATTTGAAAACATTTGGTCTAACTTATTAGAAATCTTTCATTAATTCCCAAAAGATGGAAACCCAGAATTCACTGTCCTTTCTCCTCCCTGTCCCCTCTCTTCCTTTCCCTTCCCTGCCTTTCCATTTGTTTACTTTTTTTGTTCTTTTGTCTTTTTTTCTAGTCTTCCCATATTCAAAGAAACAAAAACCCCACCACCACCTCCAAAAACACCAAGGCAAAATTTCTGTCTAGACACAGAAACAACCACCCAGCCTTTCTGGGCATTGATCCAGCCCTTTGGAAAACCACATTAAGAAAATAATGTTCTTTCAAGTTTCTCCTGTAATCCCAGCGCATTTGTTCTCATGTTACACTGGGTTTATACTGTTGGTATCAGATTTTATCAAAGGTTGGAAAGAAATGGGTTCTGGTTTTGTGGATACCTAGGACTAAATTCTGTTTTTGGTTTCAATTACCCTGAAATGCTCGGTTCATTCCAGTCCTTATGTTTTCAAATAGTTGTCAACTTTCTCACTGATTCATATATGCTGTGAAACTATCTTACGTCAGATTTGTTTAAAGACTCTGCATAACGTACATCTTCAGATTGCAATGAACTCTATTTTTATAAGAATATGTCCCTGTTGCCAAGCTATGGTGATATGTATTAACTATCTGGGACAGATACAGGAATATGAAACTTGGAATGGTTTCTCTTCATCCCCAGGGTCTTAGTTCTCGCTACACTATATAGCATTATGCTCTCTGCATTATGAAGGGAAAAATACCTGATCTGGCATAAAGGTTCCATGAAGTTTTTTGAATGGAATCTGTTTCCTGAATTCAGAACAATGGGAATCGAGGCCAAGTCCTGCTGTGAACATGCTTAACTTTTGAGTAAAGACAAATATAACACAGTGGGTCCAGTTTTCCTCTGGATTCACTGAGTTCAAAGTGGTTGCGCTGGTGTAACTAAGAGGAGAATCTGGCCCAATAAACTTCCTAACTCAAACAGTGCTTTTGCTCCAAAGGGCAAACTGGTAGTGTTAGATCAGATGCATCCAATGCATCTCAACTAGGGCATGAAAGTTTTGTGACAAAATCATGGGATGCATTTTTAACACGTTTCTCTGTGATCGATCAGCTGAAAAAAAGAAATGGAACATTTGTCAAGTTGGTAGAGTGTTTACAAATGTCCCTATTTGATTTCTAGCTTTGAAAAGCACGATGAAAGGTGCAAGTCTGGTCAGAAGAATCTCTAATCTGTTTTAGCATTGAATCCCCAAAATACTCCTAAAAGTTTTTAGGGGGAAAAAATAGGATAGGATTATAAAATTCCACTCATAGAAGTCTTGATAGACAATTCACAAAACTGGTTTTTTTTTTCAGTACCTTTCTGTCTGGAAAGAAACAATAGGACTATGTAGAGTCTTATTCGTGACTGATTATTCAAGTCCTTTATTAGGCTATCAGTTATGAATATCATGCAAATCATTTCCAGGATCCATGTTAAACACAGTTCGAGGTAGACAGAAAAACATACCTTTTTTCCTCTATGAAACTGAGTCTAACCGCTTTTATGGGTCTTTCTTTCCTAGCCTAAAAAATATTTCATGGAAGGAATATTACTTCTAACCTTTCTGTCCTGACATGTATTTGATTTTTTTTTAAGATTCTCTCTTTTCACTTCATAGTCCGCCGCAGGATTTGTTGTATTTCATGACCAGTTTATATTCAGGCACATTTCAAACTGCAAGTTGTTAGACTTCCTCCAAAATCTTTTTCATCCATTCCTATGCAGTTCCTCTTCTTCTGTATCTTTTCACTGGCTTAATCAAAACTTTTCTTCAAAACCAAACTTTTCGGTCAGGGCGAATGGAAAGAGGCAATGGTTCCATGGAGGTAGCAGCAATTAAATTTTATTATTCCTCTAAAAGTACGTTTAAAAAAAAATAGAAAGTTCAAATGGTAAACCCTGATCGGTGTGATGTGTGTAGTAACATTTTGCACAGATCAAATGGGGCACACGTTCACAATAAGGGATGCAAAGGGAGAGGACTCATGCAGAGGAGTCAAATACAGAGAAAAATCCTGTACTGTAAAAACTTTGTCTGATTCAGTGAAAATCACTATGAGATGTGACTCTGCACCCTAATGTAATATCATGTACAAAGCAGCTTGTCACACAAATCCCTAGGCATGCCTTAGGAAGGGTGATCCGCGAGTTTAGCAAAAAAGTAGAGCAAAAAAAGATAAGTTAAATTTGGACAGAAATGAGGATATTGGTGATTTTTTTAAAGCATTAATGAGCTCTGAAGGGACTGCCTGCAGCCTGTTGATAACCACTGTACTACCACCACAATTGGAGTAACTGGCATGTCTGTGCGGGCATCAGAAGGACGTGCTTTCTCTTTTCAGAGAACATCTCTTCAGATGTGTACACTCATCATCGGCACCCATGTCACCTCAGGTATGTCTATACTACATTGTAAGCCCAGGACTTAAGTTTGCAGACCTAGGGTTTGTTAACCTAGGGCTTGAGCATCTACACATATTTGTAACCCCAGGTTAGGAATTATTGAACAATGGGTCCCAACCTGGGGCTCCGGCATCAACTCTGCATTATGCAATCCCAACTCCAGCCATTTGTATCCCAGACTTCCTAGAGCCCTCCCAAAATGTGGCTGCTCCAGGCTTTGTTCGTGGCACAGTGTGAGAAAACATGACTTTCCACCAAACTTGACTGTCCAGAGGACAAAGAAAGTTGGCCCATAGGATTGTAAACTTGAATCCAGTGGGGCTGTATCTACACTGAAAAGCAATAGGCCTTGAATCCTGGGTCCCAGCTAGACTCAGGCTCAGACCCACCACCCCTGTGGGGTCCTGGGACCCTGGGTTAAAGTTATTTGTGTGTAGATGGAAGGGGGTTAGGCTTGAGCCTGAGCTCATGGGCTCTGCCTCCCCTCGTGCTGCCGCAGCTGCAGCCGCTGGTTCCCCGGTTGCGGGGTTTGACAGCAAAGTTTTTGCTTTTTTATGCCCCATGCAGGTTCCGGGGTGGCTGAGGCGGCACATACCCTCTCAGCCACCCCAGAACCTGCATGGGGCATATCAAAAGTGTCTTCTAA
Organism: Natator depressus; assembly: GCF_965152275.1. Taxonomy (NCBI): domain Eukaryota; kingdom Metazoa; phylum Chordata; order Testudines; family Cheloniidae; genus Natator; species Natator depressus. The sequence continues at coordinate 7,318,822 of NC_134244.1, read as the reverse complement.
CAGACACTTTTCCCCTGCGCGGGTTGGGTCCGGGGAGGGGAGGCATGGTGTAGCTTCGGCCAGCCCAGGGTTCCTCCAGTCGGGGGTGGGTGGGAGCTCTTTGGGCTGCGGCCAGCCCAGGGCTCCTCTGGGCAGGTGGAGGGGGGCTTTCTGGGCTGGCGGGGGGGGCTTCTGGCTCCAGCCGTGGGGGGGGGTCTCGTGGCTCCTCTCCAGCTGTGGGTGGGTGTGGGCGGAAGGGGCAGAGCCGGGGGCTTGTCTCCCCAAAGAGGGGGCCCTATCTGCCACCCAGGCCTGAGCTCAAACTGTGAGTTTACGTTGCAGTGCAGACACATCCTTCCAGGCTGCAGTCTCATCAGATACAACAAACAAAGCAGCAACAGGTCTAGTCAGAGCCTGAGTGGGACAATTCAAGGGGCTGCTGGCGATTCAGGAGTTGGCACTTTTCCCTGAGTCTGCATTGAGCCATAGAATCATAGAATTGTAGGACCGGACGGGACCTCAGGAGGTCAGTCTCGTCCAGTCCCTTGTACTTATGGCAGGGCTAGGTATTATCTAGACCATCCCTGACAGGTGTTTGTCTAACCTGCTCTTAAAAATCTCCAATGACAGAGATTCCTCAACCTCCCTAGGCAATTTATTACAGTGCTTAACCACCTGGACTGCTAGGAATTTTTTCCCTAATGTCCAACCTAGACCACCCTTGCTGCAATTTAAGCCCATTACTTCTTGTCCTATCCTCAGAGGTTAAGGGGAACAATTTTTCTCTCTCCTCCTTGTAACAGCCTTTTATGTACAAATACCAGCCTGGTGTTTCCTAGGCCCTAAGCTACAGGAGGCGCTGTCATTTGGATGAGATATAAACCAGAGGCCCTGAACCCTCCGTGGTTGTTAAAGATCATGGCACTTCCTGGATGAATAGTGCTGTTAGCGATAGCATCCTGTCCTGGGTAATAACATTCGAGCTCACTGTATCCCGCATGCACTGCCATTTGGACACAGCATTCTCTGTCACCTCCTCACCTCAGTGCCAGTGTAGCGTTCTGCACCACACTGGGAGGGTGAAGCAGGTAAATACTCACGTTACACGGGGAAGATTTCCTGATTTTGATGGCTAGTGACCTGCAGGGGCTTCAGGTTCTGCCGCTATTATTGTAGCATTCGACTGGTGGGAATGGAGCATTCGACTGGTGGGAATGTAGCATTCGACTGGTGGGAATTCTTCAGGGAGCCACTGCCCCAGCAGACTTTCTGGTCACCCTGGTCATCATGCAGGCTGGGCCTGCTGCTGATGTTTGGGCTTGCACTGTTCCTTTGAATACTCTTCCCCATAAATAGCATTGGGGACCCTTTATGCCCCCACAACCTAGTCAACGGATAGAGCTCCTGCCTGCAGGCAACCTCTGCCACCCGCCATGCATGCCTAAGTAAACCAGTATAAATCCTTCCGGTGTCATTTACACCAGGGCTGCATTTATCCCACAGAAGGAGACATACAGATGCACTAGTAGAAACACAGAAGAGCAGAACAGTTATTTGTACAGCTCTTTGTCTTAGCACAAGGAAGTCTGGCTGGACAATTGTGTCATTTACAGGTTCCCTGCTACCCCCAGCACTATGAGAAATGGTCACTATTATTTTTAAATTCACAAGTACAGCAACAATTAATTTATGGCAGATATTGCCCCTTCTACCATCTTTCCCTCTGATTCAGGTCAGAACTAGGCACTGGCGGTGGAAATGGACCATTAAAGGTATGAAAGTTCCAGTAGCGATGATTGTGAAGCTAATCAGAGAACTGAGCGATGAACATTCCCAGGAGCTTGTGAAGAGGTGGGAGGGGTGTGCGGGGAAGAATTGAAAATGTAAAGGAGAGCGTGCACTTGTGTCATGAAAGTGTCATTGCCAATGCAGAGCAACCTGTATGTGTGTCTCTGTATGCACAAAGCCCTTGTTCTGTCCTAAAATTACTTTGTCAGGAGGCCTGCAAGCAACGTAGAGTCTCAGTGAACATCGTGCCACCGAGTTGCCTGTATGGAGCACCAGCTTTTCTTTCATTGTTCTTAGCGGCTCTTTCAAAATTTGTGCTAAGCATCCAGTCCGATGTGCTTGCGGTGCCTTTCCAAATGAAAGGTCAACTCTAACTCCAGTGAAGTCAATGGGAGTCTTTCCATTAACTTCAGTGAAAGGGACAGATGGGGCCCCAAGAGTGCTTATGGCACGTATTTGCCTACTTGTGAAATTATCCTTCGGTGCTCAGCCTGGTGGAGAAATCCATCTCTCTCCTTTTGTTTTGTTACAGCAACACTGCTTCCACTTCACATGGAATGTGAGAGTCTAGTTCCTGGCAAAAACAAAAGGAGGACTTGTGGCACCTTAGAGACTAACCAATTTATTTGAGCATAAGCTTTCGTGAGCTACAGCTCACTTCATCGGATGCATACTGTGGAAAGTGTAGAAGATCTTTTATACACACAAAGCATGAAAAAATACCTCCCCCACCCCACTCTCCTGCTGGCAATAGTTTATCTAAAGTGATCACTCTCCTTACAATGTGTATGATAATCAAGTTGGGCCATTTCCAGCACATTTCCTGCTATTGCCAGCAGGAGAGTGGGGTGGGGGGAGGTATTTTTTCATGCTTTGTGTGTATAAAAGATCTTCTACACTTTCCACAGTATGCATCCGATGAAGTGAGCTGTAGCTCACGAAAGCTTATGCTCAAATAAATTGGTTAGTCTCTAAGGTGCCACAAGTACTCCTTTTCTTTTTGCAAATACAGACTAACATGGCTGTTACTCTGAAACCTTAGTTCCTGGCAGTTCTGTCTGCCTTTGCCTTTGGAAGCAGATGCCCTGAAGCTTCAGCCCCCTGAGCAGCAGAGTCAAGGAGCTCAGAGCAGCAGGCTGTGATGGAGCAGTTCTTTTGAAGGATACGGACCATGTTGCTTCCTGTGCCAATGCAACAAATGCTAGACACTTGGCACTCAGAGAAGACATTGATGTAGCCCTCTTCAAACAGAACGACTTAATGTGAACAAGGAAGCTTTTAGTTTGAACCCGCAGTGTCCACATGGGGCTGTTACAGTTCAGCACTTTGGTGTGCATTGCTATTCAGATCCCCGAAGTCTGAACCGTGGGGCTCTGTAGATGTAGTCTGAATACAGAAATGAGCCCAGTCCTCGTGCAGCAAGTACTGTATCCTTATGCCCAAATCTGTTCATGCAATACAATAAAATATAAATAACCTTGGCCATGATAACTGTCCTTTAGTATTTTATACTAAAGATAAAACCATCCAGGAAAGGTAACTTTTCATCTTGCACTTAAATAGAATAAAGTTCAGGTGTGTAGTGTGACCCAGATGACACTTTTGTGTACACGTAGAACTATTAATAAACAAAGGCAGGTCTATCACACTTTTAGCTTTCTAAGAACTCCTCTGTCTGCAAAGTCAGATAGAAACTGAGTTCAGTTCAATTTAGCACGATGCAGTGGACACACACACGCTGGTTGATTCCTTGAAGAGACTTCACTTTTGTTCTCTCTTGTTTGTTTGTTTCTTGTATTATTCCATAGGGCCGATGCAAAACCCACTTTGAAGTTAATGGAAAGACTTTTACTGACAGTCACCCTTTGGAGAAACTGTTACTTGTGAAGTGGTGAGTTTAAAACTTGTTCTTATCACCTGTAAAAAGTTGTTCTCTTGCCTCAGCTTCCCTCGCTGGAACAATTTTTAGGTGCAGAGTAACTGCGTACAGATGTCACTAACAGTACCGCTCTCTCAGTATAAAATACAGGTTATTCTGGCTGAAAGCAAAGGGTTAGTCTTTGTGTATGAAAAAATACAACATGATTTTTTTTCACACAATGGTCCTTCCATGTGTCAGCTGTGTCCATTATTCCATAATTCCTCACTCAGGCCTACGCTGCTTTGCAAAGGGGACATTGTTAGATCAAAGGCCTTCTGAGCCTTCACTGGGAAAGCAGAGATGTCTTAAAACTAAGTGTTTTTTCAATAATCTTTCATTACTCTTGAATAATACTGTCAACTCCTTTGACCCAAGCGATTAGCCAATATTTTGGGATTTAGAGCTGTTTCTGATAGGAGGGGAAATTGATGATGGAGTCAGGTGTTTCTCTGAGGCAGTCCTGCTCATTCACAACGAATGTACAAAGGCCTGTTTCCCCGAACACAGTAGAAATCAAAGAACAGGAAACAATTAATTTTCTCCTGGTTCTAAGCCTCTTTCCAGCCAGTGTTCAGCCCAAAATGCTCTCTTAGCTTTTTCCCAGTGGCATACAACAAGTGCTTCTCTGGCTGTCCGTGGGGCTTCTTTGCTGCCTTCTCTATGTGCTGTGGTGTTTCTGCTGCTTCTCTCTCTCTCACACAAACTGCTCCCTCAAACAATACCCAGCTCCCTACATTTGGATTCAGCCTCAAGGACAATCCCTGAAACTGCTCAGCTCAGCTCCTACTCCAGCCTCACTTCTGGCCTGTCTTTTGGGCAGTGACTTCTATGGTTTCAATGATCTCATCCATAACTGAGCTTAATTGCTTCTTACATTTGTTCCTGAAGGAAGGGCAGCTGTTACGTCCACCGGTGTCAATGACATTTCACTCAACCTCCATCATAACAAGTGTAACCCTAGGCACCCCTACATTCACACCTTACGCTACTGCAATGATATCTGTACAAAATATGCCTTTGTGAGGGATCGTGTGGAAGCTAATAATAATCAGGTTACTAATATCATTGCAAAATGCATGTGTTAGCAGGTGAAGTTATGAATTCCCTCTGTGTGATATTTAAGGCCTGATAGCCATGTCTAGGTAAAGGTGATAAACAGGTCTGTCCTAGATAAAGGAATGTAGGTTTACCTCAATTTACATATGAGCATTACACAAAGCTATTGAGCTAAACCAACAGGGGTTCTCGTGTTCTGCAACTCAAGAAACAGAGAATTTACATGGCTTCTGCACCCCAGAGGAACACAGGAGACTGAGTCCCCTGAAGGCCTTCCTCACTTGTAAGACAGAGAATCCCTTTGGGAATATAAGGAACAGAAAGAAACTCCATGTTTATCCTTCCACCTTAAGAGACAAAGACACCAAGAAGTTTGATTTCTGTGCTGAGTCCTGGCCAGCAAAAAGCTGGAAAGGACACTGTGGGTACAAAAAACTGTCTTGAACAAAGACTGTATCTTGCTAGATTAAATTTTAGATTTTTAGACTTTTGAATGAGTGTTTTCACTTTCATTTGCTGGTAACTGTCTCTACCTTGTCTCTTTTACTTGGTATCACTTAATCCGTGCTCTTTTCTTAACAAACTTGTTTTACTTTTACTGTAAACCAATTCAGCGCTGTGTTTGAAGGGAAGGGTATATTTACCTCCCAGTTAAATTGACAAGCTGTGATTCTTTAACAGAGCAGCAAACTTGGGTTCTTCTGTGAATGCACCGTGATGAGGGGCGGGGGGCTGTACATTGCAGAAAAACCTCTCTGAGAGGTTCAGGGGCTGGAGTTCAGTGATTGTTACTTGCTACGTGAGATTTGGGCTGGGAGGTCCTTGGGGAGTTTGTTGGTGAGGAAGGTAGACTGGTGTGACAGGAAGATGCCACACAGTCTAAACCCCAGCAAAGCTCACTCTTGCAGTGGCAAAGAGGTAACACGGTGGTTCCCAGCTCTGGGTGTCCCCAGCAGCATGTTACAACTATACATTTCTATAAAGTTCAGAGAGCCTGATCTGTGACTTCATTCTATGCTCAATAGCATAGACTGGGCTTTGGCTTCTGCATATTGACCGCACTGTATCTTACACTTGGCGAGTTGCTCTGTGTGCTTTGATCACCACACCGTTCCCATTTCTTTTCTAGGTTTATTGTTAATTGGTTGGTCTATTGTTAATGTAATAGAGATACCCATGTAGACAAAGAGTGATGCTTTGCAAAGCCCAGGATACAACCCCGCTATTCCCTCATGGCCATCCAGTTAAATGTTGCTTCGGGGTCAGTCAGATGGTATGAATAACATGCCTACATGGACTTCAAACAGATTCTGCTGTATGGCCTAAAAATACATTTCTGTTTTCTCCATCATCTTGTTTCACCTGGTTTCAGTGGGTGCTTCGCCTGTATAAAGACTAAGGGCAAGACTCTGCACCTCAGTGCACTGGCTAGGAATGGGATGGGCCGCATTGCAGCTGCTTCTGGGGGTGCCTGAGTTGTGCATAGCAGAGTGGAAGCTCTGTCATATTTGGAGAAGACTTCTCCCTGCCTGCCCAGTGCTACGCATGTGATTAAGGCTGACTGAAGTTAGTTGAAAGCCTCCCATTGATAAGGGGTCCAATAGGCTTCTTTCGTGCATTTCTTATGTGCACATAGGAAATGACTACACTGCACAAAGCCAGGGCTTTGACTCCAGTTTGAGCCCATGCCCCCCATCCACCCCCACACAAATCAGTCTGACTTGGCTTAGCTAGCATTCAGGACCCAAGTCCTAGGACCCCACTAGGGGGCTTCGTCAGAGACCGAGTCCTGCTGAGACTCAGGTCAAAGCCCTGTCATTTTGCATTGCGGACGCATCTTAAGCTTCAGACGTGAGTCAGAAGGTCTGTGTAGTGCATCCAGGTTGTGTTAGCACAGCTGCGAGACCCCAGTCCAGCAACTGTAAGCCCAGGTTGACAATGCAGTGTGGATGCTCAAGTGTTGCATGAAAACACCGAGTCCACAAGCCCAGGTCCCACAGATGGGGGGTTTCAGTGCAGAGTAGACATACCCTCAGGAGCCTGTCAATGGGAGATTTTATTGACATAATGGGCTTTGAATCAGTCCCTGAAAGAGCAGGATCCTGGTCAGCATCTACATAAAGACAATATTTGGGTATGCAGCTTGGCTTGTGCAGCTACACAGGGCTGGTCAGAGTGTGACCCTAGGTAAGGCTATGGGATTTGGCCCTGTCTCAGACGTTAATGTTTCATGAAACATTACAGCTGCTGGCGAACACATTTCTGTGCACGTCTAGAACTCAGAATCTCTGCCGTGATCTGTCAATTCCTATTTCAAACTGAGACAAGGAGACATGCCAGTTTTTCCTGAGTAGGCCAGGCATAAACTAAAGACAATGGTACCTGTGCAGTGTCTATCTGGAACCCACGCCACGTTACCAAATGACTTGGAAAAGTGGAGTAGGATGAGTGATTGGCTGATGACTGTTTCGGCAGCTCCTATTAGACCAGACAAAAACAGATCAGAGACAGCTCTGTGAAAGGGAGCAGGAAATGGCAGAGAGAACTTTATTATCTGTATTTAATTTGGAAGAAATCTGAATGGAAGGTGGCCTGTGAGCACCTCAAGGCAACGTCAAGACTGTTGCAGATCTCACAAATGTAGCACTTTAAATCCAAGCCTGACAGACTTTTCTTCTGACATTTTCCTCATTTACAGAGAACTTGGCATTTTCACACAGGCAGATGATTTCCCCCTCCCCACCCCTTCCTGATTCAACAGGTTCTGAAAGCTCAAAAAAAGAAAGGCCAATGAAATGGAACAGCTTCAGATACATGTCAGGCTGAAATCCCTCGCCAACAGCATTTGGAACAAGGCTTACAATAGTGGGGAAACAGCTGGGACCGGTGACCACAGGGAGGAAACAGCTGAGATAGGACTAGTGGTTTGTGCTTCTTTGTAAATGCCTTTGCTGGTTGCCAACAGATAACTGCATAAATATGCTCCCTGGATCTCCAGATCTTTAGCTGTACAAGAATATAGTCTGTTACAGAAACGATTGCTATTATGAGGGAGTCATTACCAGACAGACAAACATTTCCAGTAGGAGAACACTTCAACCTCTCTGGTCACTCAGTAACGGACTTAAAGGTGGCAATTTTGCAACAGAAAAACTTCAGAAACAGACTCCAACGAGAAACTGCTGAGCTTGAATTGATTTGCAAACTAGATACCATTAAGTCAGGCTTGAATAGAGACTGGGAGTGGCTGGGTCATTACACTAATTGAATCTATTTCCCCATGTTAAGCATCCTCACACCTCTTGTCAACTGTCTGAAATAGGCTATCTTGATTATCACTTCAAAAGTTTTTTTTCTCCTGCTGATAATAGCCCATCTTAATTAATTAGACTCTTTGAGTTGGTCTGGCAACTTCCACCTTTTCATATTTTCTGTATGTATATATATCCTCTTACTATATGTTCCATTCTATGCATCTGATGAAGTGGGCTGTAGCCCACGAAAGCTTATGCTCAAATAAAGTTGTTAGTCTCTAAGGTGCCACAAGCACTCCTGTTCTTTTTACAAACATTAAAGTGAGCTGCCTGCTCCCCCTGTTTCTCTCACCTCTTTCCCGACAGGCTATCGATTTTGATTCTTCCTAGGTAGATCTGGGCTGCATCTTGGCAGTTCTGTGTAGTTCTGTGCCAGCATATCACAGCTAGTGCATGTTTTGGAATTCATTTAGGAAAAGCCAGCTACCAACTTGTAGACACAGATTGATGAAAACCCAGAGGTAATTAATTCAGGGACCGACAAGAGACCTCTATCTTGACCATCTTTTTGTTTCATATTTTTAATATTTCTCCTCTATATGAAAACCTTCTTCTCTACCATATTTTGAAATCTTACCTAGTTCATCCCGGAACTTTTAAAACCATTTGATTTAGTAGATTTGTCATGGTGTTGAACCTTATGTCATAAGTTTAGCATCTTCTGTACTTTACTTTTGTAAAGTATTTTTGCCTTAATGCCCTTACTGCTCCCAACTTTCTAATTTTATATCATATTATCAACTTTTTCTCCCAAAGAAAATCCTTTTGAGTACAGTGATATCAATCTTCTTCGTGCATTTAAAATGCCATAAAGTATTTTCTTTTGCAGTCCAGACTCCCACGTCTCATGCATTATTTCATTATTTTAGCTTTCGTAGATTTCAAAGAGCTAAGCTGGAGCTAAGCAGACTTCAAAAGGTTAAGTTTGGATGAGCATTCACAAATGTGAATGGATGTCCAAAATTAATCAAAATGTGATTTTGAAATGTTGGCAGAAATCTTATGAAGACGGTTATGGAGAGATCTCCAGTGCAGTTTGTTTTCATCTGGGTCACATATAATGGGTAAAATTTTCAAAAGCACTTAAGTGACTTAGGAACTAAGTTCCTTTGACTTTCAATGTGATTTGGGCACTTACATACTTTGGAAGATCTAGGCCTTAGGGACTGCCGAGAATTTCACCCTGTGATGGGGTATACAAACCCTACACTGGACTAAAAGGAGTTAAGGGGTTGCTCTGGGCTCACACAGCCCTGCCCTGCCAAACCTACAAGGCAGACACAGGGTGCAGGAGGAGCTTAAAAGTAGGATAGGGTGACCAGATAGCAAGTGTAAAGTCTGGACAGGGCGTGGGGGGTAATAGGTGCCTATATAAGAAAAAGTCTCAAAAAATGGGACTGTCCCTATAAAATCGGGACATCTGGTCACCCTACTTAAAAGGGGAGTAGAGCAGCTCACTTGGTGGTAGACCAGGGAAGAGAACAGACCTTCAGCCCTCAGCTCCTGAGGAAAGGCCTGACTGAAGGCAGCAGCTTCCCAGACAATCACTGCCTGAAGGCCCCTCCCTCAGGGAAGGGAGGGCCAGATTCTGATGCACTGTAGAGGGTGTCATTCCCCTGGATTTCCTATGAACTCAGTTGATTTATGTTAACTCTCCTTGGCTTTTGACTACCCTGGAAGGGGAGAGACTTGGCTGGGAGACCAAGTCGCAGGAAGAGGCAGGTCACCACAGAGGCAGAGCAACTGTTTATAAGAGACGATCAGTGGGGAAAGAACTGCTATGCCAACGGCCAGCCACAGGAAGGTGCCAGTGATGAGTCAACCCCGACACACATTTACTGACTTCTGTTCAAAGCGCCAGAAATGGCTTGTCTTAAGTCTTTCCTCTCTCTCTTTTTTCTTTTCTATTTGGCTAAATTACAAGGTAGAAATATGGAGTCTATTTAAAGAAAAGGCGATGATTCATTGATTGACTAACTTTGCCTCGTACAAGTTTGAAATCTTAATTGACTTAACATTTCAAATGTCTTTAATAAAGAAAAGAAGATTGAACAATGAATACAGAATAAGATCCTGTAAAGATAACTATAAGTGGAAAGGTTTCAGAGTAACAGCCGTGTTAGTCTGTATTCGCAAAAAGAAAAGGAGTACTTGTGGCACCTTAGAGACTAAGCATGTAAGGGAATAGCTGGGAAATTTGAATGTACAGAAGTCTGAAAGTCCAAATGGTATACCTCTCCTAGAGTATAGCTAACAAACTAATTGCAGGACTGATGATTTGGATGATTTAGTTGGTGTTGGTCCTGCTTTGAGCAGGGGATTGGACTAGATGACCTCCTAAGGTCTCTTCCAACCCTAATATTCTATGATTCTATGACTGAATTATTTGAAAATTAGGGGGAATTGGGGATGTAACAAAAGAATGGGGAAAGGGATTTGTACCAGATTTTAAAAGAAAAAGCCAGGGATTCTAGCAATTACTATTACCTAAGTCTAATTTACATTCCTCCAAAGTAATGGGGGGGGGGGGGGAAATCACTGCATGTTTTGAGAAAGACACCATCATGAGCAGTAAGAAAACATTGCCAGGGCAAAATGTCATTGTCCTTTTAAAAAGGAGAATTACAATGTTATGGGACGAAGGGAACTGCATCAGGTGGACTATGTTTGCCTATGATTAGAATACTGGATATGTGACATGAAATCTTACTTGAAAGATTCTTTCCAAATTGGCTTTGTCAGGAACACTCACGAGGACTGAAAATTGGCTGAAAGTTCACAGATTAAAAAATAAAGAGTAAATCATAAATGGCAATGTAGCAAGTTGCACAAAGGTGTCTGTTGGAATAGTGCAGGGATTAGTGTCAGCGTTGGACTCATCTGGGAACTTTATTAAATGAGTTGGAAGAAGGACTAAACAACAGATTAATGAAAGTGAAAAATAATATTTAGGGCCAAACATGGAAGGCACTGAGTTCTCTTGTTGAGTTGAAGGCACTCACCGGCTTGTAGGATCAGGCTCTAAATAGGAAAGACTTGTGGGTCTTGGCTCTAGCTGACCCAGGTCACTAGTATAACTCATCACAGGAGCATTGACAAACACACACAGTGTGCTGGGTTTATGCAGAGTCATGAAGCCCTCCTCCCTTGCTTTCAAGTAGAACTGGCCAGGAAATTGAATTTCAGTTCCATGAAAAAATTCAAGTTGGAATTTTTTTCATCCCAATTTGGGATGAGAAACCAAAAATGTAAAACTTTCCATGGAACTGAAATTCTGCAATACTTGGTTTTGGAAACACCAAAAACGTTCCCCCAACAGAAATGTGTTGGTGTTTCCAAGAGCAAGGTATGCTCCCCAGGAGTCCCACCCTGTGGCATTGTGCCTGGCAGACTGCCTTGGAAGCCCTGGCTCCTAGCAACCCACCTGGAAGGATGCTGAAGAGCAGGACAGAGACAGAGCTAGGAATTATTTTCTGATTGAAAATAATTTTGGGAGGAGGGGCAAAAATAAAACTTTCCCAAGGAAATTTCAATTTTGCAGAAAGTGAATTTTCTGACAGGAAATTTTCGATCTGCTCTATTTGGAAATATGGAAATTTCCAAATTTGGAAAATTGGTCTCTTGAGTTGCTATGCATGTGTCTCAGCAGACCCCTTGGCCTTTGAATAGTGAATGATACCTGCAAGAAAGTGAATATCTGCTTGCCGAGAAATCGCACAAGAGAGTTTGCCCTTACATGGAACAGCTGCTCACTCCACTTTAGGAGGTCAAATGACCATTCTAATCCAGCCTGGCACACACCCAGGACTTCTCAAAGCACCATTTGCATTAGCCCAGGTGGTTACGTGGCCTCCTCCTAGCCCTCCAATCTTTCCCATAATGCTAAATACCTGGCCATAGGATCTGAAATGTTCATAAAATGATTCTAGGTTTCTTCCACCAAATGAGTGATGCTACAGTATCCTCGGAGTGTCGCAGTAGAGGAAGGAATGGGTAGTATACTCTTTTCTAAATACCAGTCTTGTGTGCTCAGCTCAGACTTTCAGGCATTGACAACTGGGCTATGCAGAGTTAAGACCTCGTTAAGCAGTAGAATAAATTGCCCAAGGAGGTTGTGGAACCTCCATCATTGGAGATTTTTAAGAAGAGGTTAGATAAACACCTCTCAGGGATAGTCTAGATAATACTTAGTCCTGCCAGGAGCACAGGAGACTGGACTAGATGACCTCTCAAGGTCCCTTCCAGTTCTATGATTCTATGAGTCTATGATTTTCAGCCAGACTAGGCAGTGGTGCTGGAACAATTTTTACAGTGGGGATGCTGAAGGTGAAAACTATGTATTTGGGTTGTTATTACAACTTCAATCCAGGGGTGCAGCAGCAAGCCCTCCCTCCCCCGCACCCCTAGTTGCAGCACCTATGATCCTAGGTCTCATGTGCATGTCTGAGAGTACATATCACTCTGTGTATGCAACAAAATGAATGCCGGTAAACTCCACTATATGAATTCAAACAAGGTCCAGCCCTGCCAAACCTCATGCAGGGAAGCAGTCCCACTGAAGTCATGTAGGTCTGCAGTAAGGCACACTGACTCCTGCAGGTTTGCAGGATGTGATTTCCAAGTCTCACAACACCTCCATTCTCCTGCAGATCCATTCAACATTATCAATATTAACTTGAGAACTGGCCAATTGAATATTGTTGTTTCCTTGAGCAAAAATATTCCATCTCCTTGGGGCAGTAGCTTTTTCTTAGAAGTTGAATTGCAAAAATTAACAGTCCTCTAGATTTATAGCAATAATACTTGGAATTCAGAGCATCGTTTAATTAAGGATTTCAGAGCAACCAAGGAACGAATTGAGCCTCCCATTTTGCAGATGAATCAAATAAGGGACAGGGAAAATCAGCGAGTTGTCCAAAGGCTCACAGTTAGTAGCAAAGTCACAAATATCACTCAGTGCTCCCGACTTCTAGTGCCCTGCTTTGCTCATTGGACAACACTGCCTCTCCCACCATTTGAGAGTCATAAAATCTGGCCTAACAGTGCTGGGGTTTATTTGCCATTAGCTGTGCCTGGTTGCTTCTTTTTTATTTTTGGCTCCTCTTTCTGACGCATTCTTTGTCTGTGCGACTCCCCAAAGGAGAGAGGAGAAAACTTGTCACAGCTTCACAGACTTGAGCCCTTGTGGAATACGTACGTTTCTGGAAAGGAAAGCAAGGATGTTTATGGCTCTCATTTGTGTTGGAGATGGGTTCAGCACCACAGTCATTGTGGGCTAACAGTAGATGTGTTTCCATTTCTCTGAGTTATCTTCTACAGACTGAAGCTACTAAACCACTTTGCAGAAACTTTTGCAACTCTGACAAAAGCCACTTTTAGAGCAGAAGCAACTCTCCCACGCCCATTACTAAGCAAAAAACCTGACCCACGGCTTTTAAGGAAACTTCTGCTGGATCTCTGCTGGCAGGTGTTTAATCATCGTTCTCCTTTGCAGGGCGTTGTGTTGCACAGTGAGGAAAGCGGACACAAAGATATTTACTTTCTGATGAGGCTGGGGCGCTTTAGAAACCCCTTCCTAGCACAAGGAGCAGCCTTTGAAACAAATTCTGGGCAAATTTTCAGGTCTGATTCTCCTCTCATTTACACAAAGGTCCCTTTGCACTGCTACCCATCTCAAGCCTCCTCTGCTCTGCCATAATGGCGCACAGAGGCCTTACTGTAAATAAGAGTCAGACCTGGTGTAAGTGAGAGGAGACTCAGGCCCTTAGCACTGTCAGTTGTGACTATGAACTGGTGGAACGCTGAGAAGTAGTTTGCAGGACCATACACAGGAATTGCCTCAATGGATCAGACCCTTCCAGTCCAGTGTCCTGTCTCTGATGGTGGCTAGCACCGGGGATGTCCAGGCTTTTCCCAGCTGAGAACCATGCTGGCAAAAGACCAGGAACTTGATCATTGTATAAAATTGAAGAGATTATAGTCACGTGAATGGTGGAATTCTGCCTTCCTTTGGCTAGGGGCGTGGGGAGGACGGGGGTTAAACTGTCCTGAGCAATTTAGCTGGGAATTTCAAATAAACCTAGAGATTTGGCCTCCTGAATCCTTTAGACTCCTTTGAAAATCCGAGCTGGAATCATTAGCACTCTTTATACAGTACTGTAGATGTGCATGGCGTCTCTCAGAGCAAATACAGGCAGATTCCCTGTGTAAAGAAGCTACAATCTAAAGCCCCATTCAGATATGCTACCTGGACTCCCCACCCTGCTTCAGTGGGGGCTCTACAAGGATGTCAGGTCCATGCTAGCTGATCTGATTGCATGAGCAGGGCCTGTGCAAAGCCAAGGATAATGCAGGGGGGCAGGAATAGGATGAACACAAAAATTGCCATACAGGATCAGATCAGCAGTACATCTGCTCCAGTAATCTCTCTCTGCCAGTGGCCAGTACCAGCTGCTTCTAAGAAGGTAGAAGAACTACCATAGTAGGGAAATGTGGGATGATCTTCCCTCCTGCAGGGAAATCTCCACCTAACCCCTAACAATCAGAGATGAGCTTAAATCCTGAAGTCTGAGGTTTTCTATCCCTTCTAAAAGTTTTATTTTAAAATAGTTACTGTTGTAATGCTGGGTGATCTTGTCCAGATAAATGTCAAGTCCCTTTTTGAACCTTACTAACCTTACTGCTTGGCTTCAATGATATCCAGTGGCAATGAGTCCCACAGTCCATTTTTTTCCTTATTCAAAACAAGTAGGACTTTAATGCTCTAGAAATACTACAGACTGGGTAAGGAGCAGATGTTCAGAGAATGGAAGATAACTAGACAGAATGGCAGTGTCCAAAACTTGGGAGGTTGCTCAAACATCAAATCCAACATAAAGTTCATCACTGATTACTAGATCTCAGCGTTCCCTCTTCCTCAGTCCCGGAGACCCTGCCATACTTTTCAAATCTCTTGCGGTGGAGCCTACAATGTCGTTCAAGAAATTTTCAGCTGGTGGAGTCGCACTAAAATTGGTACTGTTCAGCAAATGTATTTTTTGATTCACCCATCACTAAAGAATGGCCTTCTACGGTCCCGTTGCCATTCCATCAGCCATAAATAAACATCCTCACACCTACAGCTTTTATTGGCACTTTCATGTAATCATAGATTTACCCTTTTATTTATTTATTTAGTGAATCAAGACCAGGTGGCATCCTCAGCAAATACAGTGGGATGCAAATGAGAGTTACTGGTGAGGAAAAGAAGTGTGACTAGGAAAGGGAAACTACAAACAAATTCACTGGCATTTAGATTGACAGCAACCATCCCGGGCAATGACAGAAGTGAGGTGCTTACTGTATCGAGTGGCAACAAGAATAGCGGGCTCGGATGATCTGGAAATACCATTTGCAGCTCTGCAGAGCAACAGTCAATGGAAACAGAAAGATTTATTGAAGGCACAGCCTGGCAAAGACAAATGTTGCTCCTGAGGAGGGCTTTAGAGGATATGCATCTCATTTCACTGTGGACCCTATAGCAGGGTGGCAGGTTATGCACAGTCAGATTATTATCATTCTTTTGAAGGAAAACTTGCTTTTCTGTCAGTCGCTGGCTTTTCTTGTTCCTTTTAAAGGTGAATTCAGCCCTGCCAAAAGGTGTCAGCTGGACAGCACAGAACAGAGAAAAGAGAGACAGCAGCATGTTAACGTTTCCTGCAGTGCCTTGCCAACGAGCCTGAACCCTGGTCTGCTGGAAAGATCTCACGGGGTAAAAGGGCAATCTCCATGGAGACAATTCGTCTTGTGCCTTCTCTTCTAAGACTGTCAACAAGGCTGCCAATTAGTCCTAGTTGCACAGTGATATGGATATATGCCCTCAGGCAACAGGTCTGGCTCCACTAATAAATTTATTTGAGCATAAGCTTTTGTGGGCTACAGCCCACTTCATCAGATGCATAGAATGGAACATATAGTAAGAAGATATATATATATATATATATATATATATATATATATATATATATATATATACACACACACATACATACAGAGAACATGAAAAGATGGAAGTTGCCATACCAACTCTAAGTGGCTAATTAATTAAGATGAGCTATTATCAGCAGGAGAAAAAAAACTTTTGTAGTGATAATCAAGATGGCCCATTTCAGACAGTTGACAAGAAGGTGTGAGGATACTTAACATGGGGAAATAGATTAAATTTGTATATTGACCCAGCCACTCCCAGTCTCTATTCAAGCCCAAATTAATGGTATCTAGTTTGCAAATTAATTCCAGTTCAGCAGTTTCTTGTTGGAGTCTGTTTTTGAAGCTTTTCTGTTGCAAAATTGCCACCTTTAAGTAACAGAACAATAACACACAAGAACCCCAAAACACACAGAGAGAAAACAGGCTGCTCCCTAAGGGAGAGAGGCACAACTCACCCCACCTTGCTTTCAGCTGGCTCATCCCAGACTGACTCCGCTTGCATGCTTTGCTACAGAGCCCTCTAGCCTGCAAGCAGGACACAGACCCTTCCTCCCCCAAACCCTGCTCCAAAAGTGACAGCTTGCAACAGAGCCCAATACACCACATTTTTGCAAATCTCCCTCTTTATCCGTCAGGCCTTCTGGATGCTCTCCAATACCAACCTGCAAACTCAGCCTGGAAACTGAAGGTCAAGCTGAGTTCTTCCTGGCTCATACATCATTACCACTAAAATGATTCTGTAAATGGATTCTAACTAATCAAGTAGGAATTCGGTTGGTGATGCAGCAGCCGGACCAGCCTGTAGCTCACTCCTCCCCTAGTAGCCTTGGCTCTTCAATGCTAAAAGTAGCAAACACTTACTTTTGTCACCAAAGCCAGCAGATGTGTCTTGAATTTCACCCAGGGAGCAGATCTGTTGAGTAATAAGATTCTACTCTTAGAAACTTTTGCTTTTACTTTTACTAACTTTTCTGACCATAACCGCTCTTGAAAGTATCCCTAGGTACTTTCCAGTATGATACAGCTTGACCTTTACTTAAAAACCCATTTCTGCTAGATGACCGACTTTTATGTTCCCCTGGGTGGGCACTGAAGGAAGGTTTCCCAGTACTATTTTATTAAATAGTCTTGAGAAATTGCTGAGGAAACAAGAGAAAACAGAAGAAATAGAACAAGAGTGAAAGTAGAGTTTTTCCTTCCATAAGGCTCCCCAGTGGCCTGAAATAGCAGTGTATCTAGGCAGCCACAACTGATTTACTTAAGAGTCTTATCTTGCCTTTGTCTTGATGCATCTGAGAAGGGGTTAGAGCTTGCCTTACCTGGGTGAAACATGCGGGGAGCTCAGCCTGAGAAAATATTCTCCCCTAAATTTGTGCAGCAAGTCCCCCTATTTTCTGCTGCAGATTTTAGGCCCATCCTATAGCACAGAGCCTGGGTATCGGTCACCAATGGTGTGGGGGGTGTCCTGACCAACACAGGACAGTGGTTAAAGGGACAGGTGCACTGAACAAGGCTGGACTTGGAATTTAAGTCAGTTGTCCCCAGTTGGATGACAGTGGGTGTGTTGCTGCCATGGTAAGTGGGTGCCCATCACATTTTGACGACCACATGAAATAAGCTAACGTTAGCACTGTAGCCCTTGAGACTGGGAGCTGCAAAAGCACTAATCTCTTGAACTAGTGAACCTGTTCTCTTCATTCCCTCTGAAGCACCTGGCCTTGGCTACTGTCAGAACACAGGCTACTGGGCTGGATGGACCGTTGGTCTGACCCAATGTGGCCGTTCTTATGTTCTTATGTCCTCTGGCCTAACACAGTACCCGCTGTAGTCAACAGGAGCGTATGCCGGTGGCAGGTCTGAAGCTCTCTGCCACCCTCCATTGGTTAACCAGAGGAAGAGACAGAATGAGCAGACCTCATTTGCATGTCTGTTACCCATTCTCTCAGTGTGAACAGAGGTAGTGAGGAGCAAATCCCCGGTGGCAAAGCCTCTGCTCAAGGGTCCTGTTTGTCACTGAACCCCACAGTGCAAAGACAAAGCTGCCTGACTTCTTCTAGGGACATGGATCTGGGGTTGTAGAGACAGTGATGAGATGCCCCTGCCCAACACCGTGAGAGCTGTACATCGCTATAGCCGGGTTAGGAGCCTAAGGACGCAGATCCAACATCGTGGCTAGAGGCACTGACACAGCAAGAGATGACACACAGTCGTTTTTTCACAGAAGCCAGACTGTCAGGGGCTGGAGATGGTCCTGGCTGAGTGCACACCCAGATTCTGGGACTTCACTAACCGTTGACAAGAGTGGGCTCCAACAGAGGGGAAGGGGAGAAAGCAGGCATGTGAAAGGGGTATTTGTCCAGTGGATGTTCACATCATTAGATGGGGTAACTGAGGCAAAGAACTACTGCCAAAGATATTGTTGGGGTAGATGTTTTACTTATTATTCATGTAAACATAGTGTTGATTTACTGTTGTTGTGTTTTCCCAAATTAATACGGTGTTCCTTTTCCTCTTGTTTCATACACAGACTCAGTGCTTGTGAGAGGGCAAGTGTTGCCTATTATCGGCCCCCAGGGGAGACACATAGTGATCCCAGAAATTCTCAAATCAGTTTGTTTGTTTTAAGAGGGACCCCGAGCTGTTTGAACCCGGCCCTTGTTGCTCCCAAGAACACCTAGCAGGAGGGTTGCAGGAGCTTTGGCAGTGACTTCCATGAGAATGGAGTTAAGGCAATGCTGAGTGCTTTGGAAAAGCATCTGTCTTCACTGCAGATTTAACTTGAGTGATCTACACTTGAGTTACTCCACTTGAGGTAGCCTTGCTTGAGAGAGAAAGCAGCAAGCTGAGCCACAAAAGACATGGGAGGAATTGTAGGAAGGCATTGGAGGACTAGTGGCACTCAAGTAGTGCTAAGTTGCATCGACATTGGAGAGTGATCATGTTAGCAGCTGACGAGCTGCGCTTTCTCAAGATTTAGCCTATATCCCAGTTTGGTCCACCCAACTTGAGTTTAAACCAGCACACTCGAGTTCAGGGTTTTCATGAGTGGATGAGTTAGGGGCAGCACTAGAGTTATAACTCAAGTTAACTTTGCAGTGAAGACAAACCCGGAGGCCCAGATCCTTAAAGGTATTTAAGCACCTAACTCATTGAAATCAATGGGAGTTAGGCACCCTAAATACCATTGAGGATCTGTGACTTAACGTCCAGGGCAGCATGTGAACATTTAACCGGGTGGTTTTGATTCCAATGCGCTGTACATTGCACTTCAGAATAACCCATCTTAAATGAGCTAGGAAAGAGGAGAATAAAAAGGGTCTCAGGTAGAGTATCTTGCACTTGTTTGGGTGGAGGGGTAGTAATTGAACGAAAACCCAGAACTAACTCAGCTGGTCTGAGACTGGATTTTCTATCCAGGTTAAAACTAGGAAGATTTAGCTTGTTCTAATGAAAGTTACACCCTCTCTGAAGAGGCCAAAAGAAGAGAGAATGGCAGGCTGGTTAGCTGGCACCATGGGAATGTGGAGGGGAGAATCCACTCTTCACTGCTTATTTTGCCTCTAAATATGCAACTAAACTATTTCTCCTTCTTTATGGAGCTTTCACAACACGTCTGGGAGGTCAGTGTTTGTGAAAGTGAAGCATTAATAGGGGATGGTGAGAGCCAGGTGTCGTGCGAGTGCTTGTTAGGAACCCTTCTCCTTCACATGGCAATGCCAATGCGCTCTTTGAATGAGTAACATTCTGTTCCTGGCTCTGCACATGCAGCTCCCACTGGCTACCATGCTCGCACCACTGTCATCGCTTCCTAGGCCATATCTGCTGTGTGGATGAACAGAAGACTTTGATTTCCTGGCCAGAATAGGCTGGCACCTTTCACCCTGGTGGCTGTCTGCTCGGTATCCCTCTCTGGTTCCCTTTTATTAGATCTTTATCCTGACTGTTTTTTCCCATCAGGTATTTAATTGGCTTCTGGTTTATTTATACCCCCATCCTTCTCTTGAGGGTGAAGCCATTACTGACTCTGTGGGGAAGTCCCATTGGCCACTCCCTGGCAGAAGCTCATTAGACGGTCACCTTTCACCCTGAGGTTCTCTGCTCAGTGTCCCATTCCAACTCTCTTCTGTGCCAGATAAGACCCTGCCCTGATTCCCATTTTCTTTGTTCAGATTCCCTCTTGCGTGACTCCACTTCCTGCTTAGTCCCTCCCCTCTGGCTGAAGAGCAGGCCCCTGAGGTCAGACAGCCCTGCCTGTCACCTTGGGGTCTCTGCACGGAATCCACCCTTCCATTCCATGTTGAAATTTGCCTCATCCTCATTGTTTTCTTTATTCCTGTGTGCTTTTTGTTGATGACCTTGCTTCCTTTTTGCTCTCTCCTGTCTGACTGAAGGACTGGACATTGTTAGCCTTTGGTAAGACCTGTCTGGGTATGTTATTTAGTAATTTAGTTGGTGTTGATCCTGCTTTGAGGAGGGGGTTGGACTAGATGACCTCCTGAGGTCTCTTTCAACCCTAATCTTCTATGATTCCATGATTCTATGTCTACACAGCATTTTGTAACCCCTGGGAACAAAGCTCCCAGGCTAGGTCAAGAGACTTGGGTTAACAAGGCTCATGCTAGTGCTCTAAAAATAGCTGGATAGTCAGCCCTTGGAAGTTGCTACTCTGACTGGATCTTGGGCTCTGAAGCCCAGCCCTTCCCTAGGCTTCAGAGACCAAGCTCCAACCTGAACCCCAACTTCAAAATGCTGTCTACATGGCTCTTTTTGGAGTGTGAGCCCCAGTAGCCCAAGTCTGTTGACCTGGGCTGGCTGGCTTGTTCCCATGGGTTCCAAAACACTGTGTAGACATACCCTCAGGGGCCTTGTCTGTTTCTCTTCACCTACGGTCAGTTAAACTGGCATCTTTCCCCAGCTGTAACATTCACTAGGGTCAGATCCGGGGAGATACTGGGCCTCTTTCCTTTGCCTCCGAGTTGGAGATGCTCTGTGGCTTGCTGGAGGGGCCTGTAAAAATGCATTAGTAAGTGAAAGACAGGAAGATGGAATCGCCTCTTTCAAAAAACGGCAGCACTCAACAGAACAGAATGCTGGGCTGGATGAATGCATTAAGTATGTAGCTCTAAGGAGCGATTCAGCACCTCAGATTTGGTATTAATGGAAAATGCTTGGACTCAGAGTCCTTTTGAAGCATTTCCTTTTAAAATGCCTCTTACAATACCATTGCTGCACCCTGCATTTCCACTTCTTTGCCATTTGCTTTCCCAGGGGATATGTGTCTTCTATATTTTCGGTTTTTATTAGACACGGGCAGCTCAAGTGTTTGTGTCCCATTGATCCGTACAGAAATGACATCAAATCGAGGCAGCTGAGCCGGAAACCAAACATGATAACCAAACACATTATGAGCTATTGACTCTTCCAATAGCTCAGGTGCACGATATCCGCTTTGTAGATGGCATCATTTATATGGGAAAGGACTGGAAGGCTGTGAATTACAGCATACGAATTGTTGGTAAGGTGACTGCTTGAAGCTATTATTTTCTGCTGTTCTGTGAGTGATCTGTGTTCTGATGCTTTTTTAATTCCAGGCTGGCCTGACTGAAATGCAGATGCAGACATGACTGGGGGAGGTTTGTTAGCTGATGTTGTGCAGGTCACACTTGAAGATTGGAGTATTCCCTTGTGCCCTTAAAACCTATGAAATTGTATAAGATGTGGTTTTATAACAGAAGCAGACAATGTAATCTCAATCAAGTCCGGTTTTTTCCCTGCCTTGTTTTCATCTTCAGCGCTCATTGCTGTCTGTAACTGAATGCAAATAGGCACTGTCTCAGCTGGTCTCCTTATACACCTGTGCATTCTTTCCAAGATCCATTGTGGGTTGGGACTAGGTGGAGAGCGTCCACCCTGAAAGCTGGCAGTTAGCAGAGGATCTGCAACAGGTGTGTTCTCACTGCAGGGACTGCCTGGGAGCCCCGCCATGCACTGAGGGAATGTAGCTAGGCTCAGCTGGTACTAATTGCTCCATGAGCAAAGGGGAGGCAGGGAATATAAAAAGGGAGCGCGTGACAGAGGCTGCTGCTAGATTCTGATTCAGCCTTGGCTTAGTTTAGGATGAAGGGAGAATGTGGGTGAGAGAACCTCTTTGTTTCTCAGATTCAAACTGTAAAAAGCTTTCTCCTTAAAAGATGGATTAGTTCTCTAGGTGCAGCTGTTTCTCCTACATTTACCCTTATTTTGCTGGAATTTCTAGTAGCAAATTTTCAGTGCGTTCAGAATGATCAGCAAGAAAATTCAGGGCAGGGACTGTGCCTTCCTATGTGCACATAAGTTATCTCCTAGTGCCGTGGGTCTCTGATCAGGGATGCTGGAAGACTTTCTATAGTGGGGGTGCTGAGAGCCCTTGAACTGAACTGTAAACCCTGTATATGATGGAAACCGCTTCAAGCTAGGGGGGTGCAGCAGCAGTTCCTGAGCCCCTAGTTCCAACACCTATGTCTCTGCTCTTGCCTAGCATCTTTGGGTGCTACTATACTACAAATGATTAATGGAAGCAGCGTCGTGCTGTGAGTCTATGAATATGGACCTCCCAGAACACTGTTCCTCTCCTCTTGTTAGCTTTTTAATGGACCCACCCCCTGTGCTCCTGAGGAGGAGTCAAGGACTGTGGAAGCTATTTAATTAAGCAGAAATGTTTTCTTCTAAACGTATGTCAGAAAGCAGTCAGCATCTGTTGGCACACACCACGGAGCGGTCTCGCCTGAGGGAAGAGGTTTATAAAATTAGCTGGTGTTTGGTTCAGTTTGATCCATTGCAAAGGCAGAAGAATGTTTTCCTCTGGATTTTTTTTAATGAGTTCTTTCCAGCTGAGACTATTGGCATGGCAGTAGTGCCTATGAACCCCTAGTCATGTGATTCTATTATGCTAGGTGCTGCGCAAACACAAAAGAAAAAGATGATTCCTGGCCCAAAGAGCTTCCGATTTAAGCACATCTGTTGTCTTAATACTTGATCAGAGGCAGGGAAATCACCCCACTTGCTTTCAATTTGCTGGCAGAACATCACCTCACATCAATGTAGTTATGGTTTGGAAAAAGCTAACTGGTCTCCGGTTCAAACCATGAGAGAACAGTACAATAAAGCCCAGATGAAGGATTCTAATGGAGTTTTTCTAAGGGGCTTATGTCTCACAGGAACATTTCAAATTTCAGAGTTAAAACAAGAAAAATACTAATAGGGCAAGGTGCTCTTCATTTCCACCCTCTCCCCCGCCAAAGAGAATGGTATTAACAGGAGTGGGTTAGGAGTCCTGATACTGAATCTATTTACTTTCACATCGTGTGAAGAGAGAAAACATGAATATAGAGCAAAACCATGGCCTACACTTCACACCACCTTGTGCAGAGCTCCTGAAAGTGTAACGTTAGCTAGCACAACTCCTTCCTCTCTAACTAGTTGCTCTGATCCTAGAAAATGCACAGCAGGGAGCAATCCCAAATTTGAAAAGGGATAGACTGGATGATTCCCTCCCCTGCCCCGTTCCCCATCTCCAGTGTCTGTGATACAAAGAGACAATTAAACAATCATTTGATCAGTTTATATTGTACTCAGCTGAAGAGACATCCTTCAGTGTCTACTCATGTTTCATTCTCTGAAGTTCTGAATACAGCTAAGGTTAATAAAGACTTGGATGGCTAAAGACTCGCTTGATCACTGACTAACATATAGGGACTTGATAGATGAATGTGGAACTATTGCCCCTTAATTTTTGGCTCCTGGGGTATGATCAAAAGCCCATTGAATTAGATGGAAAGACTCCTATTGATTTCAGTCCACTTTGGATCTTGCTTCTGGTCAGCATAATGAAGATGCTTCCTCCAGCAGGGAAGAGGGAGAAGGGGACAAGCAGGGTCGTGAAACCACTGAGCAGAGATGGAAAGGATTTAGAACATGAAGACAGTTGTTTTATATATGTAGCATATTTTACAATGATATTTCAGAAATATGTGTACTGTTTCAATTCATTCAATTTTCCAAGCTGTTTTTAGCTTTGGTGGTAGGCAGTTAAGATCATATGCCTCTATACTTCCACCGCAGCAGTTGAGGGTCAGTAGGACACTCAAGCTACCTGTCCCCATATGTGAACATCAGCAGGAATGCAGTTAGTGGAAGGCCCTCAACTCTGGAATTCGTTCTTCATTTGCTCAACACAGAGTTTGTTCGCTTTACTGGTGTGTTGCAAGGCTCAGGGTTTTTCAGAGGAGAGGGGTTATATAGGAAGGAGTTAGCTTGGTTTGTTTTCTCTTGTTTTTAGTGGCCAAGTGAATAATTGCTAACAAATAATGTCTCTGTCAAATTTCTCTTCCTTTATCTGTTTGCAAAATATTTGTAAGCAGATCATGAAATTCTTGCACATATTAATTATTCAAAATTATTAGCAAAATTCAGTAGATTTTTTCTGACATGTCTGGAGCATGAAGTGTTCATTGACAATAGCTCATATTCAGACTTCATAATTGACACTGCACTGGCTAGTCACATTATTCCCATGGTATCATTTCTGATTCAAATATCTAATCCAGGCAAGCATTCAGGTTTAAATTTCTCTTTTTCAAGTGTTTCCAAAGTTCACAGAACCCATCTGTCTCTGCCCCAAAATTTGGTCAAAGGGAATTTCATCTTCAGATGTCAGTGAGATTTGAAGAAAATGTTTCCCACTACTCTTTCAGCTGTTTTTTTATGGTGGTGACTGGGAGAGGGGCATTTTTACTGTTTTTATATGATTGGCAGTTTTAGTGTTGCAGTTAACTTCTCATACAAATTCTAATAGGCACTTTAACAATTTGAACTACATTTTAAAATCTATCCACAAATCCGATACAGCACAGACAATAACCCTGGAAGTTTGCCACACCACCATTGTGTCACACCTGATCTAGAAAGTCCATCATCACTAGACTGTGAGAGAGGATTTAATTCTCCATCACCTCAGAGATGGCTAGCATGATCTGGAGATGTATGGCTTGATTTTCAGAGGCAATTGAGTTCAGCTATCTTCTGCTCATCGCCTCTGAAAATCCAGGCTTATAACTTGAAAAAAATTAGTCTTATTCTAATTCTTGCATGTCACCTACTGAATGTGATTATAAATTCAGTCACACTGACTTGGGCTGGGTTTCAACCGGTGACAAATTGGTGACAGGTCTGTATTCTGCACCACTCAGTCTACTTAGATTATTTTTAGTTAAATAAAAGTAATGTTAGTATTACTGCCTATAAATACGCATTTCAGTGTGATTATGGCATAGGGAAATTAGAGACAAGTCAACCCTTTGGGAGGGAGCAAATCTATAGAGTTGGGAAACAGTAGATGAAGATTCAGAATGCGAGGTAAGAAGCTTCCGTTTAATCCAGTGATATTAGCTTTCCAGTGTGTATCTGTTTCAGTTAATCTGGGCCATGCTTAAGTCAAGATGGGATTCAAAATACATTTGCTATAGAAAATCAATGTGTTCATTACTAAAAATGGCAAAGTGCAGAACATGTTGCTTATCATAGCTTATTTCCAACACTCTGCTTATGTCAGTGCCACAGAACAAGTGTCGGGAGCCAAATTACCTCTTGAGATGACAGGAGGAGAGGAGGAAACTGGGAGGAGAGGTAGATATGCTGGAGGGTAGGGATAGGATACAGAGGGACCTAGACAAATTAGAGGACTGGGCCAAAAGAAATCTGATGGGGTTCAACCAGGACAAGTGCAGAGTCCTGCACTTAGGACGGAAGAATCCCATGTACTGCTACAGACTAGGGACCAAATGGCTAGGCAGCAGTTCTGCAGAAAAGGACCTAGGGGTTACAGTGGATAAGAAGCTTTGAGTAGGGGGTTAGACTAGATCTCCTGAGGTCCCTTCCAAACCTGATATTCTATTCTATTCTATTCTATAAAGTGAACTGAGATGGGCAGAGGATGGAAATTTCATTTCACAAAGGATTTCCAGATTGCAAAATTTGGCATCATTCAAAATCGGAGAGAAAAATGTCTAAATTCTCCACAAAGAAAAATTCTGGGGAAAAAATCATTCTGGGGGGAGGGATAGCTCAATGGTTTGAGCATTGGCCTGCTAAACCCAGGGTTGTGAGTTCAATCCTTGAGGGGGCCATTTAGGGATTTGGGGCAAAAATTGGGGATTGGTCCTGCTTTGAGCAGGGGGTTGGACTAGATGACCTCCTGAGGTCCCTTCCAACCCTGATATTCTATGATTCTATGACAGTGCGCCAGAGTCTAAGTGACTTCACATCATTTTAGGAGTGCAGAATCTTCTGAAAAAAGAAAAGGAGTACTTGTGGCACCTTAGAGACTAAGAAATTTATTTGAGCATAAGCTTTCGTGAGCTACAGCTCACTTCATCGGATGTAGCTCACGAAAGCTTATGCTCAAATAAATTTGTTAGTCTCTAAGGTGCCACAAGTACTCCTTTTCTTTTTGTGAATACAGAATAACATGGCTGCTACTCTAGAATCTTCTGAGTGATGGTAATCTTTTTTCCAAGGTAAGGAATTTACATGACGGTGAATATACTAGCTTTGAAGAAACTGAATGGGCAGAGGCCTGGTTTAGAAGGTATTTTCTGGGTAGAGAAATGTGCTACATTGTAGAATTCAGATGCCTTCCAGCAGTTTGAATCCATTTTGATGATTTCATCCAACATTTGCCTTTCACTTCATAGAAGGCCAGGAATATCTGTTTATAGGTTTTTGTGGGTTTTTTTCTTCCTTTTATCCATTAATTAGTCAGGCAGGTTTTGACCAATGGTTTTCTAAAAATATCTGGCCCAAGTATGTGTTGATTTATATCTCCTGCAAACCCATTGGCTTCCTTGCAGACTGGTGCAAAGTTTGGCCCCTTATAGAAAAATGTCTTTTGATTTAAGCATATAGCTCTTCATAGATGACCATTTTAATTCTTTCTAAATGATCTCTCTCCAAAACAGAATGAAAATAGAAATGTATCTGTATATAGTGCCTCCTCACCCACATGATCATATGAAAGCATTTGAGAACAGACTATATTAAAAAGAATGAGTGTGTATTTGATTATTTGATAGAGCCTCAAACTGATTTCATTTCATTGATTCCAGTATGACTCACTGTGCAATAAGGGACTACCCAGTGCACTGAGGTAGCAAAATCAGGTCCTCCATTTGTAAATGATAATGAAATTATACAGAAGTTTGTGACGGGTCACTCACTTGACTGACATCTGGTGCTCTCATACCATATGGGCTGCTGAGTTAGGGGTAGGGAAAAATCCAATATTTGACATAAGACTTTTTGGTAGAGCATGAAAAAAGTCACAGGTCACTTTAATTGGATTTCAACTGTCCACGAGTCCTTACATGCATTTTAGCAATGAAAATAGACTGACTGTATTGGGTTGAGGCATCTCCTTTCGAAAAGTGAAGGTTACCTGAGGGTACCAGTTCTAGTTTCCTAATTTTAGCCAGGAAAATATCACCAAGAGATCCATTTACCAGGTATTTGGTTTAAAAAATTGAATTAATTTCAATATTAGTCTATGCTGCTACTTGATTCTGCTCCGTTGCACTGATGTAAATCAGGAAAAACTCCAGAGAAGTCAATGGAGCTACACGGGTGTAAAAACAATCTAAATGAGATCAGGATCAGGTGCAATGTATATGCTCATAGGCAGCAGGACATTGTATCGCAAGCTAATGTTAGCGTGTCAGAGGTAAAATGTCAGTATAAAGAAATTGACCTTGTCATTCATAGCCTGATGCCAATATAACACTTCATTTATTTTAAACAACCACCGGCTATGATCCACTCTTGTGATACCAATATTCATGTCACCTGTCTACTGGCTTCCATGGCGCTTTAACCCCATTCACATGGAGTTCCCAGAACAAAGCTCTGGGTAAGAAGAGGAAAATGTCATTTTGTGTGACTTTGGGCGGGCAACTTAATGTCTCTGACCTAGACTCCCTCTGTGCTTAGATCCCTTCCATGCAGGAGGGGTGCAAACATCATGGAGCAAGTGACGATTCCCTAATTCACCAGCTGCGTGTGCTCTGGCCCCAGCATTAGTCAGAACAATCCTGGACTGGCCTAACTTAGAGCAGCTGGCTATGGCTTCCAAGTGACTGTATAGAGAACTGGCAGAACACAAGCTATCCTCCACCCGTTACTCTGTCCATTGCCCTAAACTCCTCCTTTGTTGTGCAGAGG
This sequence comes from Natator depressus, assembly GCF_965152275.1. Lineage (NCBI taxonomy): Eukaryota > Metazoa > Chordata > Testudines > Cheloniidae > Natator > Natator depressus. The sequence continues at coordinate 7,290,547 of NC_134244.1, read as the reverse complement.
GAAGGATG